>NC_073700.1:100033823-101314547 GCF_023634085.1 Falco cherrug
GCGGCTCCCTGAAGCTCGGCGGCCCCGACGCTGCCCGCGGCGACTCCCGCCCCGGCTCCCTCAGCCGCCCCGGCCCCGCCCGCTCACCCTGTGGCACAGGCCGCCGCGGGAAGCAGGGTGGCGCGGAGGGGAAACAGGCGCAAGCGGCAGCTCCCTCACCACCACCGCCGCCGCCTCGTCCCTGCCGCCTCGCGGCGCCTCTCACCGCTGAGGCTCGGGGCGGCAGCAGCGGCGGCACGGCCGCATCCCCGCTCCGCTCACTTCCGCGGGCGGCGGGGGAAGGGGGAGGCAGCGGACGGGGCGGGGCGCGGCAGCGGAAGGGCGGGCAGGTCCCCCCCACCGCGCGCAGGGGCGCCTGCGCCGCAGGAGGGAAGCGGCGGCTCCCTGCCGGCAGCGGCGTGCGGGAGGTTGCCGAGGGGACGACGGGGCGGCCCTAGTGGCCCCGTCACCCCCCTCAGCCACGCACGCGAAGTGGGCTTTGGCCGCAGCCGCGGGCTGGAGATTGGCAGGCTGCGGAGAGCCCCGCCACTGCGCGGCGAGCCACGAAAATAAACGCATTTTAAGTCCCCAGCCGCTGCTGGAGCCTCGGGGGGTGCCCCCGGCGTGGAGGCCTACGGCCCCGGTGCCCGCCTCCGCGGCGAAGCCGCCTCACCTCGCTGCCGGGCAGAGAAAGCGCGTTACCGTGAGGGACGCGGAGCCGCGAGCAGTGCCGAGCGGTCTCAGTCGGGCGCGGGCGGCCGAGGAGCCAGGGGCGGCGGTGCCGCCGCAGCGCGTCCGACCGGCCCCGCCCGAGAGGCCCCACCGCCGCCGAGCCCGGGCCGTGCCTCGGCCCCGCCGGCTCCAGTGCCGGGCTGGCCGGCTCCTGTGCCCCGCCGGGGCCCGGGACCGGCCTTGCGGGCACGGGCCGGTCGTGGGAGGAAAGAATCCCGTACCACCCACCGGCCTCGGAGCGCTCTGCAGCCTTCCGCGCCGCCCGTCTCCGAAGCGGTAGTTCTGTGAAAAACTAGTGTCACACAGACGGACGGAGTAGCTGCTATTTTTAGCGTTACAGTACACCCAGCCTGGAGTTGTAGGCCAGTTAGTTTTGAATCAACAGACAAATCCTCGTGCTCTTTCAAATGTTAGCAAAAAAACCAAAACGCAACTCCAACAAACCAACCAAACACCCACCACCAGACTCAATACAGAACCTTAAACCCTTCAGGTGACTACTTTTAAAACCTGGTTTTAGGTACCAATCACATAACCACTGGCCCTTGCCCCTGCTCAAGTACTGTGGGAAAAAATAAATGCTTTACCAATGCCATTATGTTTACCTAGATGCCAAACGAGTATCGCTTGAAACCACAATTCCGATGCTGAGCTCCGAGGCTGGGGAAATTTTTAAAGTAATTTCTATTGAGATAATACATTTTGTATTTGAGGTATGACACGCAGCACTAGTAAGAACAAAATGCCTTTTGACTTTCAAGGTCAAAATCTAAGAGAGACGTGCTAATTGCAGGGCTTTCTAAAGAAGCATGACAACACAGTAGGAGAAATATGATTGCATTGACATCTCACCATTAATGACCTGTCACCTTGGCTTTGTTTCTCTTAAGCAGTAGAATAAACCAAAAATCAGTCATTGTCAGTTCATAAGAAGCATTTAACAGAACTAAGTTTTAAACATTTTAATTAAATTTCCCAACCCATAACAGCATGCCTCTTGAATCCATCAGCTAAACAAGGTGAAGTTAAAGAGCATACTTGCTTCTTTTGAAGCTCTTTAAGATAAATTTGTTTGAATGCTAAAATAATATAAATTTGTCAATATATTTTGAGAGGTAAAGAAGAGTTACAAGTGCTGATTTAAAGTACAGGCCCTGGATGTTTGCATTCCGGAAAATAAGATGACAACAAGCAGGTTAATTGTTTGAGAATACCTAATGCATAATTTCTGACCTGTCCCATATAGTTGCTGTGTTACTTGAATATCTCTTCATGGTTACTCCACGAGTACCCCACTACAAGTAGGTAGTTACTCTTCCCCAAGATACTTCTGTTAACTTGTTTGTAAGTTAAGAACCATGTTGAGCTACTTGTGATGCTAGTTATGGTGTCTCAATTTCAACACAAACCCAATGCACATTAGGTAAAACATTTAATCACTTCGTTAAAACAGGTAGCTCTTGCTTTCAATATCAGATGTTCTCATTAAATGTAAAAAAAAACCAAAAAAACCCAACTTGTAGGTCCTGATAACGTTTACATCTACAGCATACTTGAATGCCTCTACACTATGTTGTGAAAAGTTCTGGGGAGAAAATTGGGAGTTCTCAAATATCATTGAGCTTGTTCACAACTGGAGCCTTTGAGATCTAAATATCTGTGATAGTCTGCCTACTAAGAAAAATCCTGTGTTCACATGCCCTTAAAGAGAAGAAGGAAGCCAAAAGCAAGCCCTACTGTATAGTTAAAACTAAAAAAGATTCATCTCTGAGGCTTAATCTCTTTCGCATTAGCATATATCTGCCAGTCATACCTGCCTGTGATGCTGTCAGGCAGCTGGGAAGTGCCTCTTCTGCATTATACCAGGACCTATATCCATCCTTGAAAATGGTATTACTGTTTCTGCCATACTCTATACCTACAAACTGTGGCTGTTTAATAAACAATGCTTGAAATATTTTATCTCCACCTGCTGCTAAATACTGGTTCTTAAAAAATCCTGACCTTAATGTGAGCTTGATATGCAGGAATATTAGGACAACCTTAATATCTTCAGGAAACCTCATAGAAGTGTGTGGGAAAGGCATTATTTGGCAAACCAAAGCAACATTATTAGAATATGATTGTGGAGTTAAATTCTGAACTTTAAAAAAAAAGGCTTTGTTTACAGTAACCAGTTGTAGCCAGTTGCACTCACAAATTACAATAATATTTTTTACATTTTCTAATCTTGTAAAAAAATCTTGCAATAAAATGCTTCTCCAAATATCCAATGAACAAATATGTCTAGCCACAACAGAATCATTCCAGTGAAAACACATATGCAAACTAGAAGAACATATATACATTCAAATATAAAAGTCCAAACAATCCCTAAACTTCACAGTTAGAATCTCTTTTTTTAAAAAATAGTTCTTGAAAGGATATGCAATACTGATAGGTTTTGGGAAGGGAGGGAAAAAAAAAAAAAAAAAAAAGACTAAACAGACTTGGATCACCAGTTTTGCCTTTCTAGTTCAGGGACCTGAGAATACCTCCTAAAAACAAGTGAACCTGCTGATAATGGGATGGCATTTCAGAGAGCAGAGTTTCATGATCGTTCAATACCAGCTTAAGCAGGCCCCAGTCATTCTCCTTCTCTTGGTGTGTTGTCAAGTTTAGATGCTACACAGCACCACCTTGGCATCCTGCATTAACAAAGAGTTCCTGTCATCCTGCCACCTCACCACCACCCCCCTCCTTTTCCCAACAGAAATCTCCTATCTCTACCTCCTGTTGACATCCAGGTCAGACTTTGCCTTCTGCCAGTGGCTATCAGCAGCATGGAGCCACTAGAGTATCTCAGAACTACAACCTCAAACTGACCGGCACCTAAGTTTATATGGTAACTGATTCATGTTTGGAATAACCCAGCAAATCAGTTAATACAGACTAAACCAGAAGTGGTTGTTCTGGCACAGCCAAGACATTGGAACAGGTATGGGAAGCATGAGTAGGTACTGCAGCTTTCAGTACTTTCTCTGCTCCCTTAAGCCTTCAGGGCTGAAAACTAGTGATTCGATGAAAGGGTTTGGTTGGTTAGGTTTTTTTAATAGCCAGCTGTAAAAAAGCACAGTTAGCTTCTGTATGAATCTAAAGGCAACTCAAAAGGTTGCTTTTAGTTGTCTTTCTACTTCTTCAGAAGAATTAAGGGCCTCTGGAAGGCTTGGAAAAAAATTAAAGGTGATAAATATGTGACATTCCACATAGTACCATTGATCAGTTGGAAGGAAAGAAGGGAGAATTCAGTCTAATAACATTAAACAGAGGACCTTAACCTGCAGTATGTTTATCTGCAAGCTTACCTTCAAGTTTGATTTAGTCTTCCGGATCACAATCAATTCAACTTCATATCAACTACTCCCTTGTGCTATAGCACTACCAGAAGTAGTAAAATGTATTTTAAACATAACAAAGATACCTGTAACTGCATGGCTCACAGATTGAAGACCTATTATACGGAATTCTGTTTAGGTCACTTTTCAGACTGTAATAGGACTTGAAATACTTGTTGCTCTGAAGTGAGCTTCCAGATCCTTTTAAAGGATTCTTCTAAAAATGCATTTGTTAAAATTCCATCAGTGTTGAGTAATGCTAATGAAATCTGCTACAAATTTTGTTAATCTCATGAGAAGTTTATTCATACATTATAGTAAGAGAAACATTTTACTGATTCATAATATCAATAGTGTTTTAATATGGACAAAGCTTTCTACAGCACTTCAGTTTGGAGCAGAAAAGGTTAATATGAGATTTTTCTGTCAAAACAAGCTTCTCAACTATTTGCTTATTTTGCTTTAAGTATAATTCAAACTGCCCTCAATACACTAATCACAAATTGGCTTTCCTGGAAGAAAAAAAATAATCACTTTCTGGTAAGATGGACTTTGATTTGATTTAATTTCATTATTTGTTGTCTTTCATCTTGGTGTCAAAAACTCAGCAGTGCTTTTACAGTCTGCTGCAGAGTACTTGTATGACTGGAGTCAAGACAGGGGAAAGATGATACTGGAGCTTCTCATTTACACATTTTAAATGGCATGTGCCATTTGCAAAGCCCACGTTGCATATTTCCTCCCCATATCCTTTCCACCCATGCTGTTCAACTGAGAGCTGATAGAAGCAATCACCTCATCTCTGAATGGAATTCTCCAGAGGGAAATCCATGCCAATTCCACCTGAAGTTTGAATGTTTATATATATATATATCTATATCTGTGTGTATATGAAATCACTAAGTTTAAAAGAAAAAAAAGATGATACGATTTTTCCCCAGACGAAACAAGTACCCATTTCATTTTATAAATCTGAGCATGTTAAGTAGTGAGAAACACAGCTACATTTCCAAATTACCTTGGCTCATCCCTGTCTTGACACTGCAATTATGCTAAGTAAGGAACTTGGGTTTATGACAATCTTAAATTACATTTCACTAATTTTTAAAACAGTATTAAATTTAACCCTTTCATCCCATCCCTATATAAGCATCCCTACCAACATTCTACATTCAGAGAGGGGGTGCAACACCCCAACAGTTTAAGTCAACGTGAAGTCAGGCTTTTGTGATTCTGTTTTTGCTGATGCTCAGTTCTGTGCTTCCCATGTTCTGGTACTGACACTCTCATCTCTTACAACCCAGCTTGGGGGCCAAGAAGAAAGCCTGCCTCAAAAAAGAAGGCATTACTGATGAACTCCGAGAACTGGTACAGGAAGGTAGCTGGGGCAGTGGCAGGACTAAGGGAGCTCCAACCTTAAATCAGTTTGAACTGTAATGAACATATGCTCTCAGAGCATTCAAGGAAATCTGGTTTAATCTGTCCTTCAAGGAAAGACTAAATGAACTAATTTTCTGACCATAGTGCTCAACTGTTGTCTCAAACCTGTATTTCATCTTCTATACTTCTCTCGATAACCTTCCATACCACATATTCCATATTTACCTGCCATTCTTTTCCTTCAGCCACACTGTTTTGAAACAGTTGAAAATATTAATTGCATATTTTCCATAGAGTTTTTCCCTCCTTTCATTTAGGGCATACAGAGTTCTTCAGCAGTTTCTGTTTTACCCTCAGTGATTGTTTTCAAAGCTGACTCCTCCAGTAAAAGCTTCATTACTCAAGTGGAAGCTCTCAGAAGGGCCTCTATCCTATCTACTGAGGCTTCATACCTCCAGAGACAATCCTACTCATTTTGTGAAGTAAGAGCTAGTTTCCTGCTGCCTGTAAAAGGCAGCCAAGACACACGTCCAAGGAAATTATGCTCTATAATTGGAATATGCTGTGAAGCAACTTACTATTGGAGGTCTTAGCTGGGACAGGCAACATGCCCTGTTACGATGTCTGCTACAGGACAAAGGCATCACTCCTCTGCACCATCAGCTGCATCTAGTCATGCTATGGCCTGAGTATAGCAGAAGGTGGAAAACTGTTACCTAACAAACATTTACATATTGCCAAAGGATTACTGCAATTCGTTGAATGGGGTAGAAGAACAGTCCATTTACTTTTGAAAGATTTCAGTTACATTATAGTAAGATGTCTGTGGTGGAGAATAAAGATGTTTGAACAATGAAACTATAAACAGTTAAAAACCCCAGTGGTAGTAAAGTACTTTGAATTGATTCAAGGCTAATGTGCCAAGAATTTCAGGAATGCTGCTTATATTACAGACAAGTAATTTTGCCAACCAAGTCTTTGGCACTTGGAAATTCTTTTTCAAGACTATTGGTGGGGGTAAAACGGGGTGAAGGTAATAGTAAGGAATTTGCAGTGAGTAAACAGACGTTTACATGCTTATAGGATTTCAGCTCCTGGCAAGACTAAGATAATTTGTTTGATAAAATACTTATGCATAATGTGTTGGGCTGTGTAATTTTATTCAGATTCAGAGCCAAGCATTTTATCAAGTGAAAGCATGTGGTAGCTTTTCAGGTTGGGAGAAATTCATTACAAACTTTTGTTTTACAGAAGAGTTCACATTCCACTTATTTTTCTTTACAGAATTACTACTATGTGTATGTAAATGAAAGTCAAGTATTCAGAGGGTTTTTTTGCTCCCCTGTGTCTTAAAAACAGAAGTGTTCTGAGGTAATTTTTTTAAAGCTGGTAGAGGCTACTGATAAAAGCCATCAACACAGCGTGATTCTGTTGCAACTATGCGCTCTAGCATGAAAGACCCCTAACATTAACGTAAACCAGGTGGTTAATTGAAAGACCAAATCTGTATTCAGATGCATTTTTAATCAACCCCAACAATAAGGCTGCAAGGGGAGGCGTAAAACCACAGGTTATGCAACACTTAGAAATTAAAAGTACACTTAGTAAAAATACCCAAACTTAACAAGATTGTTCAGACCTGGTTCCCTACCCAGCTACACAAGCTTGTGCTGGGTCAAAATGGAGATGGGAGCAAGTACAACTGCTGCTGAATATCAGACTTCAGCACAAGGGAATTAAAAAAAACAAAATCAATTTCACAGCAGCACAAAAAGGCGCCTGTGTGCCTTGGAAATAGGTGCTAGAACATTTTCCAGCAACATCACCATCTTCAGCCTAACTCTTAACATAACAGATCACATACTCAAGCCCATGCATGACCCAAGTTTGCATACAGCCCCAGATGGATAGGGCAGGAGTGGATATGGGAGGGACAGACCTTACAGTAATATTATATGAACTGGAAGGGTATATTCCACCAGCCTATCACAATGGGAGAGTTAAAAGGGCCCCGAGGTGCCCCTCTCTCTCCCTTCCACAAAATCAGTAACTAACCTCAGCTGCGTTCTGTGCATCTGCAACAAGCCAGCAAGAACCAGAGGGGGATTTAATTTAAAGAGTTGAAACTTGTACCATATGCCCTCCTCCCCACCATCTGCTTACTGGGGACATTCTGTACAAATTCAGCATGCCAACTGTCTACTCAGAAGGAAAAAAAAAAAAAAAAAAAAAAAGAAGTTTCTCATTCAGTAAAAATATTAGGCATTCCCATTCCATCTTTAAGGGCCTCCAACGTAATCCAGATCTATTGAGGAGTTCTGAGGATACAATACTATTTATAGACTACAGAAACTGGTAGTGATGGATCAGTGAAAAGCTTGCTTCCTATTTGAAGTTCAGCCTAAATTAAATTATAACCCTGAAGATCCTATACACTATTTGAAAACAGCCTAGAATCTGTTTAGATATAAACAGAGGCATGATTTCTATCATATCTTGCATATTTCATATAATATATTTAAGGCCAGACAATTATAATGTTATCATATTATAAGATGCACTAAGATGTTATGGTTATGAGATCCTATTTACCATATCACATCAAATACATCTTAAATTTCTTACATCATATCTATTATTTACTTAATCATAATTCTATATGTTTATATCTATCACTAAGTTATATATAATCATATATCTATCCAGCCACATATCTGTGGTTTATTTAATACGCTGAACTGAGAAGATAAAGCTGTAAAAGCTTCTGATTCCTTATCATTGAAATGTGAAAAATCATCTATCTGGAGAAAAAATAAAACTATCATTGGAAGCCTCTGACATTGTAGGAGCAACATGGATTAACTAGAAGTTACTTACATGTGTATGCATTGGGAACCAAAACCTGGATTTTGCTACTTGAAGTTACAGAACAGGATTCCTAGAGAATTTTCTTCAGTAGATGCAGATTCCAGTAAACCAGGTGCTTTTAAGAATTTATCTTTCATATCTCCCATAATTTTTACTCCAAGTTGTTTTCCCTGTTTTGAAAAGTGGATCTTTGGTTGTTTACAGCCTCACATCTTCAATATGTGCGTACAGTCTGATGCTGTTTTTCACTTCCTTGGGCAGATTACAAAGGATTTTAAATAAGGTAACCTTAGTGTTTCATGCTTTCCTGTTGATAAAGTCTGTTACATCCTAAGACATAGTCTCACTGGAATATCTGAATAGAGCACTAGATTTGAAGAAATTACGCTTTGCAGCGATTAAGCTATTACATCCTACGGAGTCTAATCAAGTTACTGCTTCTAGGGTCAAAGCATAAGGAATGCAAAACCATTACAGAGAAACTGGAAATCAGTGAGAAAAAAAAATACAGTCCATTTTTAGATTAAAGATTTTGACAAAGATAGCATTTTCTTGTCCTGTTTGTGGCAAAAGGAAAACCCTCGTTTTTTTCTCAAGTCCTAGGCCACTTAAAGAAGTGCATCCATTCTGAAGAAAAGAAAAAGTGACTTAATACATTTCTGCAGCCCTGCACACAATGACTGCTGATCCCAACAGGAACTTTTTAGCAAATATTTTCTAATGCATTCCAGGTTTACTGCAGGTATACAAGCTTCCACTTATCTTTAGGCAGGACTTGTTTTTGTTATGTTTACATAATTTTGAGCCAGCCTCACCATTGTGACAGCAATTCCACTCAACCTTTTAAAATAGCTGTGGCTTCCATGTAAAATCAGCCCTGCTCAAACACAGTGCTTCTTGCAGCCCTGTAATTGAAGGAGCAGCTACTTTAGGTTTCAAAGTTTCTAACAGCAATCCCAGCATTTTTGAGTCCCGTATATAGGATTGTTGCTACTATATTTTTTTGATGTTAACCCTCTTTGAAAATATCACACGCTACTATGAAAGGCAACTGCTATTAATAAATTGCTATCAATAATTCTGGTTCCTCCCTTTGTCCTGTGGACTCGGTTTGGACTGTTGTAGCTCATAACAAACTCCCTGTGGATGCAAAGCAAATACCATAAAGAAAGAGGCATGGCATTAACACCAGAGAAAGGCTACAATCAAAAGCCTGATTCCTATCATACTGCTGTGTTAATGGCATTTGCAGTTCCTGTGCTTTAATATCATATTCTTTGATGTTACATGCTGGTTTGTGAAACTGTGCAAGTATATCAAAGGTGTTTGCCTATGCTGAAAGAAGTTTCTAGTCCTTTTAGTTGCACAGCAAAATCTTGAAGGAATGAACCTCAAAACTTGGATAGAAAGGCCAAATGAAGTGTCTCTGACAAGAAATCAGAATTTTAAAGGCTAAATCATTTTTGTAATTGTTGCGATTAACAGTCCTGGAATTCCTAGCATTTAAGAAGCATTTTCAGCTAGCCTTTCTTAATGCTTCTTGAGCATTTTCTGCTCTAATTCATTTTAAAATCTGGTAAGAAAATAGGGCTGCTATATTTCTGTCCAATTTCCTGGGGAGAAATGTGAATACATACATGTGTTACTGAGTGTACATGAGCCCAATACCTCTTAATTGTAGCACATGTTCAGTGCATCTGATGGTGTGATAAGCTAGTTTGACAGAGTGCAGCTGAAGAAATGCAATTAAGAAAACAGGAATCACAAGCATCTGTTTTGTTTGACTGTCTCAGAACTTTAAATGCTACCTACATTTTGGTGTTTCTTGTCTTTCTGTGGCATTAGAAATGCTAACATGAAGGTCCCATAAATTAAATCCAATGCATCTGTATCTGGCAGACTTATTCAGTTTAAAAAGGGAGGAAACAGTGGGATAGGACAAAGATTTTTTTTAATTAAAAATTTGTTTAATTTGTACACAAATAAAGCTACAGTAATGGAATATATCTTAGTTTTGAAACCTTTTCTCTTGGCCTTCAATCCTTGACATACTCGTACACTGCTCTACCAGTTATTCAAATAATGCTGTAAAAGTTGAACTTAGTCTCTCTTTAGTCTTGAAGCTTTCTACTTCACAGCCTATTCTGTTAAGGTTTTTCATTTTACTAGATCTCAGAAGTGGCACCCAGCCCACTCCGTTGCCCCCTGCCCAAGCAGTAGCTGTTGTCAGCAGCCATTCAGTCATGATACTGGTCTAAGTGAAGGACCTGACCGTATCTGGTTGAGATAACGCGAGTGTCACTAAAAGTGCCTAAATGAAAAAAGTATTTCAGGAAATTTAATACAATTCTATTTTAAATGTCAACAATGTAAGAATTCTTCAGACAGTCTCATAAACTTCAGATGCCACAAAATCATTGACCATTTAGATTATTAAGTTTTCAAATTCTTAAGATAAGAATTTTAATAGTATAAACCATTAGTCAATTGCTGCCACAGTCCATAAGCAGCTAGAGAAGTTCAAGACGCTAAGGGACCACAGCTCCTCTTCACTTTTGTCAAAAAGGTAGAAGCTCAATGCCTTAAGATTAGAATCCTTGTTTAGCATAGTGCTGCTGTTCTCTTATAATGACACTAAAATGAATTTGTGAATTGCAAGGACCTGTTAGGACACAAGAATAATTTTGACATGATGGTGTTAAGCATGAAATATTAAACAATATAATAACCATCAGCCCCAGAGGCTCACGAAGTATTTCAGACTCAGGACATACCACCCCAGGGGCACAAAGCAATCGTTAGCGCTTTTTACACTTCAGAACAATAAAGACCAGAAACTAGGGAAGTGTTTCTTTAGAGAAACAAGTCAAACCTCTGTTCAACCACAAAAATCATAGCACCTTAGTCATTCAAAGCAAGCACCACTTTTAATGTATAATCTCAAATTTAACATATGCATAGTTTTTACATAGCAAAGAGTATACCACTTTTATTAAACAAACTTAACGTGTCTAAAGCCATTAGTTTTCATTAATAGCTATATAGATTTCTTAGTTGTCCTAGCAGAGAAATACTGTCATTTGTAATACTGGCATATTTCATAGAGTCCTTATGCTGGAAACTTGAGGCAGCTACTCCAAATGCATCTTTAGATGCAGAAATATTTAAAAAAGCAGAACAAAGCCAGACTACACGTGCCTCCCTCTTTTTTTTAACCCAATAGTAACACTTGGACTACCACAGCCATAAGACAAGCATTATCACAGTTACAACACTGGCAATAATAGATCTCTTCTATACATACTAAGAGACAGCATCACTTCTAGCTAGAGGTTAACCTGTGCACAATGGGAGGTACTGTTCATCTCCAAGCAGACATCAAGTGCCAGCTATTGCAGCAAAAGCTGCTAAATCTTTTACTGGATAATGTGTCCTGTTTAGACACTTCAGCTTCATCCTCAGTATCTCATCTCCAGGCTGACTAGATGTCCCACCTGCAAGATTTAATTCTTGCAAAAGTCTTAGATTGTCACTTGAGGACACAAAAATGTCCTTTAAAATGCCTGTAGTCCTGTAATTTCAGGAACTGTGTGTCAAACATATGTTTGATTCAGTTGCACTAATGTCATTTGGCATACAATGACTACAGTTACAGATGAAGTTCAACAGTGCCGTTTTTACTCAACAAATGGAGATTTTAAAGCTGTGAGGAATTATTTCTGTAATCAAAGCTGACTGTGTATGTAAGAGAACATCTGTAAACTGTGCACAAAGACTACAACCTCCATTTCACCTATATAAAGTCTTTTATAAGTGCCTCTAGCCAAAATTTCAGAGTATAGACTGACAACAGATAAATTATTCCAAACATTAAATACTTATTGAAAGGCATACCTTATTTCCTATTTGCATGCAGCCTGCAAGCTTTTTTCTCTTTGATTAAAGACCTATCCTTTGTGAGCACTGTCTTCCTCAGTTACTTCAAGATAAGACTTTGACTGTTAAACTGAGCAGAGTTGCCATTTTTGAGGATAACAAAAGGTAAGGCAAAAGAACAGTGCATTACACAAGCAAGCATCTGCTAAGTTCTGTTACAAGAACACCCTCACAAGATGAGCTGTACTCTATTCCTACTCAGACCTCAGAACAACTTACACATCTTGCCCAGTCACAATTGGGACAGTGATTTCAAGGAAGGACAACTCGATGCAACTCAGCATAGATGCTATTATCCACCTCTAAGCAAATTTAGAAAGCAGTGATTGAATTGCAAATAGTGAACCTGAGAAAGACAAATAGGTTTTCATGGCAGGGAATAGCTCTCCCATGACATTTAGGGGAATATCCTGCCTGGTTTCCAGCAGTCTGGTGTCCCCTGGTTGATTGACTTGTTAATTGACTGCAGGGAATCAACCACTACCAGATATTTAAGTCAAGGATTTTTTCAAGTATGTTCTCTAGGGTAGGGTTTGGGGGTGTTTTTTGGGAGGGTTGTGCTTGTTGGGTTTTTTGTTTGTTTTAATACCCAAGAGGTGCCAACAGCGACTGGAGGTTTTCCAGTATATGAAGTACTCACAATTGCTCTCCCCAGCATGATCTCTTAATAAAATGCTACTCTTAAAGGGTATTTTGATAGGATGTCTCCCCTCTTACCAGTCTTACTTTCATTAAGTGTGTGGGTGTTCCACATCTTTAAGACTCTTCTATCCATGAATCCCAGTTGCTGGGGGAAAGGGAGAGATACAGCTCACTTCTTCAGAAAAGAGGCTGAAAAGGGTCCTGCCAAAGCAGCTGTGTTAATTGTAAAGACATACATACTCTCAGTGCCAAGCACAATGTACAAATCATTCTGTGCTGCCTCAGTTCTGGACTTCCAGAGCTCATTTGGTGGTTTCCATAAGGGATTGAACCCTCCCTGTTAATGCTTACGTATGTTATGCTCATTGACAGTGCCACTCTTACACATGAACTGTTAGCTAGAGAAATTATTTTAGCATTCATATGGAGACTGGTGTGTAGCTCAAAAATAATTCTAAAGCAGTATTGTCTGGACAAACTGCCAGAAATTTCTATTTACTGCTAGGATTCAGAAGGAAAGCTGGTGGTTTCTCAGCACAAACAATGTTTCCTCCATTTTCTTTAACACTGCTCACGTGACCTTTGGAAGCCAACTGTAAAGGAAAAAAAGCATCCTCTGGTTTCCTTAAGGAGAAGTTTCTATCTGGGTCCAACTGGCATTTTCAACAGGAAGTCTAAGTTTTATGGCCATGCTTTGGAAAGAGGTAACCTTAAAATACTCTTGAAAAGTCATTTCCTCAAATGCTAGTTTAGGTATACCCAAAATAGCAAAGGCAAAATATATTTCTTGTTTTGCCAAATTAATTGAAAAATTACTTCAAGGAAAGGAGGGAACCCTGCCAGCATATACACCATTAAAAAAGCCATATACATGCTTTCTATCATATTTTATCTAAGCAGAGATGCCTCAAACACCTTGAAATAATAGGCCTTTTGGGTTTGGCAAGAAAATAACTGTCATGTTTATAGCTATGCTATGGCTTTATCAGCAGAAGCAAACAAAGTTTTCTGATTTATATACTCAGAAATGGGGTTGAGTGGGATTAGTTGGTCAGGTCATTAAAACCACAAGCCCATTGCATAGTCACTGAGGAAAACCTCATTTCCAGGACTACTCAGCTGCTATTTCAGGGTTGCTTCCAGCCACTTCCAAGGCTAAAATTCACACAGCTTTGGATTTCTAGCTCCCCAAAAAGAAGCAGTAGCCATATCAAAACATACATTGTATTTTCACCTTCTCTCTAGTGTCTTCCTTTCATCATCTTCTAAATTCCTTTATTATCATTTTTATTTGGAGCTTTTTTTTTAAGTTCCAAGAAAAAAATTCTGCTTCACCTGTCAATGTCCTAGGATGTGAAACTGTCATTATCTCATTCATCTCCTTACTCAGGCTGAATGAATATTAAGTATCATACCTTCTAAGAACTTAGTCATAGTAATTTTATGGAAAAAAAATCAATGTCTAGAACTAGATAAGAATTACTCTTTTAAAAAAATGCATATTCCCATAAGGAATAGCTATACAGGTCTAGATAAAAGCCTCATTTAACCAGAATTACCTCCTAAACTCAACTATGCTGTTAAAGTGTCACTTGCTCTCCAAGAAACTCTACCATGTAGCCATAAAACACATTTTCATACCATTCTATAAAGCTTGTCAAGCAGCTTTCAGATTTTTGTGCTTTAAAACATTTGAGATTGAGTTAAAAACAGGAGAGAAAATCTTAAAGATAATTCCATTATTGGATCATACCGATACTCCATGAAGTCTGCGCTCCTGGACCTGGTATGTTCAGTAATGAATGATTCCAGAAGGTCTTCCAAGAAAGGAAACAAGAAAGGAAACACTGCCAGTATGGAAACAGTCTTTCTAAACTGTACTGTGTACCTGAAGCAAGCAGGTTTATCCTTCTTAGTATAAGTCTGGATGTTCTTATCTATACACATGTCCTCCTTATCATCTGTTTATCTCTTGGACATCACAAGATACTGTGGTAATTTCCAGAATCTGTTGTTTCTGAATGATACGCACTTATTCCACAGCTTTAGTTTTTACTGAAATATTTGATGACTAATATTCTTACTGATGATCAGTTTCTTAAAGTTTCTAAGCAACTGTTAAACAGGATTTTTAGTTTTCTGGTTTCCAGAGTAAAATGCAACTCATTAAAGTGAGCATGCAAAGCTGACCTGAAATTGAAACCATTAGACTTACTTTAACATTGTATTTGATTTAAAATGTTTGACAGGTCTTTTAGGCTGTGTATCTTTTCTGAAATGTCACAGTGAACAGCAGTTCTTCAACAAGCCTCATTACATTCAGTGCATAATATCAGTCAATGTAAAGAGAATGAGTATTAGCATCACATTCAATTCACTTTATATTGGTAAAGCTTTCTGTCTTAGGACTAACATGTTAATAACCATGTGAATGCTTGTGTTCATTAAATGCATTTCTTCCAGCAGTTTGGAGCAACAGTGCCAGGAATAGTCTCAGTCTGATGTCAGTTTTGCATGCTCACTTTAGTGAGCTGCATTTTCGTCTGGAAACCAGAAACAGTGCCAGAGGTATATTGCACTAAAGATATTCACATTGTTACACAAATGGAATGATTAAATTTAGCATCAAGTTACAGGTTGCTCTCTAAACCATTCAGTTCCACCAATGAATGAACAAGTTTGTCTATGCATCCTCTGAAGTTCAGCTGTCAGGACAAGCCTTGAACAACTCAAAAGCTATTAGCCAACTAGCTCTGCATGCATCCTTTGCTTGTGATTTTTGCCTCCATGACTGGACAAGCAGCACTATGCACATCAGACAACAAAACCTATCAGAACATGAAAACCTATCAGAAGCCATCAGTTCTTTTGAGCTTTAATTTAATACCTGTCAAGATCAGTAATGGGTGAATATTGAGAAGACAACAGCAAAAAACCCTAAAGAAAAAGCAGTTAGTCATCTACCGATAACATTTATTAAAAGGCATTGAGCCAGTATTAAGCAAACAATCCCAAAGACTTACCCTGCTAGATAGAAGAATGCAATCCTCAAATAAAAAGCTTATTCTCAATACCACGTAGAGCAAGCCACTGAGCTCAACTGCGCTTCCCACCCCGTAAGTGTTTATACAGTCAAAGCAGAAAATTTAGTATTTGGTCGATATCAGCCCTGCCAACATTGGACAAGCCCAAAGAGAACAAATATGTTGTTTCTTTAAGCATGTAGTGCTTGAGCTGTTAGCCATTGTAAAAACATTAGCAGTGAGAATGAAAATAATGAACATTACTGGACCAAAACAGGAAAAGCAGATTTCCACCCACTCCCCACCCCCCCAGTTATAGCCCTGGTACTTTTTTCTCCAAAATATATCATGTCAAAGGAATGTGCCTTTCTTTGCCTGCTGACCTCTCATTTAGAGAAGTATGCTATTCAGCATCATTTAGTGCACAAAGAGCAAAGAAGTTTAACCATTTCAAAGGAATGCAGAAGTTTAGCTCTGGTTATAGGCTTCTTCTGAATGCTTATCACATAGCTTAATATCAAGCACATATTGGATGAGAAAGAACAGTAACTCAGAGATGGCCCCCTTCCACACTCACCCCTTCTCTTCCCTCCCATGCTAAATAGCTGCCAATTCCTTGTGAAACGGCAACAGCTTCAGGTAACAATTCAGTTCTAAGGATGTCCATGTTGCACTTTAAGTCAAGAAATCATGATCTACCAAAACATTTAAGAAACCAAGTTACAAGCCTTAGTGCCAAGAATTCAACTTTTTATCTAACGTAGAGTTACATGGCAGAAGGCCCAAATACTGACCAGTCCCTATACCTGATCTCAGGCTAATTAACAGCTCTTAGTAGAGACAAAGCCTTTATAGCACTAAGAACAGCAGAGCATGAAGTTATGGCTAACAAAAGAGCTGAGAGGGGAAGTCTGCTTTACTTTATATACATATTTAGAAATTAATTTTCTCAGATATACCATCTTTAGCGTAACAAGCAGATTCAAAACTATCAAAAGTAAAAGGAAGTTTAACAATTTCTTCAGCCAGCTAGGATGGAGATGAGTGATGCAAGATGAACTGGAATTACACTAAGAACAGCTCAGAACAGTAGTGAAATATGGATTCTTGTGATCCGCAACAGACAGGTAATGACCACATAAAGCTTCATCGTCTCAGACCTCAATTGCTTTAAGTGTCCAGTAATTTCCTCAGAATCAAGAATCCTTTGTTCTCAGGGCAAATTTTCTCAAAGTCACAGAGCTCTCATAAAAACTTGAACACAGCCATTAATCCCAGATACTGACATTTAGAAAACAGTGCAGCTACATTTCTGATCCTCTCCCTTTACGATATTGCTAGATCACCCACAGGGCTGCAATTGAAGGTTGGGGTTTGGGTTTTTTTGTCTGTCTGTTTTAATTTGCTTTTACCTTTTCTTGAATCCTCTTGTCTTTCACTGTCGATACAAGTCTCCAAATTGCATGGATAGGAAGCTTTATGAAATAGGAGAAGACAGACCTCTTATCTAGCAGATTATCCATAATTTAAGCAATTTCTGTTACTGCACAGTTAAAGAGTCTTCTCCGTCTGGAGTTTGAGATCTGAATGCATGTTTTCTGCCTCTTCCCAAAGATCAGTAGTCCTTGACTGTTGCACAATCCTTTTCTGCAGAACAACTGGTGAAAACCAAAACATCAAGTGCACAGCCTACAACAAATGACCAGTGTTAAAGTGCCACAAGGGCAGTGTGAGCTGGAAGAACTGAGGGGCAGTTCTACCAGTGCAAAAATGCAAATAATTTCCCTGACAGCATGCTGTAACAGCCCTGCTCCTGGTAAGAATATTCGGCTGTAAAAAAAAAATAATCAAATAACAGTAACTAGGTCCTGATTTTCCCTACCCCTCTTGCCACAAAGAACAAACCTTAATGCCTCTTAAAGCTTGTTCAGCTGCAGTAAAGTGGTTAGAAAACTGCTGTTTCTAGCATATTCCCCCCTCCTCCTCAAGCTGTATTTCACTGACTGCACTGTCCGATTTCACTTTTGTTTCGCACACAATCCTGTTATGTGGATTTCAGCCAGATTAATGCTTTCTTTCTTTCTCCGCTTTCCAAACTGGAACTGCAAGGCACCAGTTACAAGGCATAACAATGTAAGCTCAGATAAAGCTTAGCTTGCAGTTGGAGGTTTTGCCTCGAATCTTACCTGCAAACTCATTCCCTTTCAAGTCATTACATTTCCTCTTTCTGTGAGCCCTTCTCTGCTTTGTGCCTTTGATCAGCAGAGAAGTAGTTAGTGTTTGCCTAGCTTTTGTAGTGGATGGAAGAGCAGCAAAGCACACTTCCATCAGTTATCATCCTAAATTCTTAAGGTTTAGAGTTATGGAAATTTGGCTTGGGTCCCCCCAGACCCTCCCCTTTGTTGTTAATCTTTTAAGCAGAAAAGTCCCAGAGAGAAGCTGGCTTCTTATTACAGCAAGGCAGTTCAGTCTGCACCACAACTCCACAGCCATTGGAGATTAACTCAAAGTCTTTAAAGTCTTTGCTAAGGTATATTTCAGTCTATAGGAAATTATTTAGACCTTGGCTAATACTACAGAATTTGTCCCAAAGCTATTAAATACAGCTGCCACAGACTAACCAGCCAGAGCAACATTATGTGCCTCCTGCACATCAACAGCTGTGGAAGGCAAAAGAAATAATTTCTTTACCTTGTCAGCACAGTTTGTGGCAAGTCATTCATATGGTGGGGAAGTAATACAGCTTTTGCAGGACTTTTCTCCCACTCATCCCTTCTAGGTCTCACAGCTATGCAAAAATATTTCAATGGATCCAGGAAAGGATCCAAGACAGATTTTCATGTTTGTTTTCAGTGTTAGCTCATCCCACACTTCTCACACATATCCTTCCCTTCAGGTTTGGAGGGTTGACACAGGCAACCATCCTGACATTCATGCTTGGAAACCTGCCTTCAGCAAATCGATTTCATGTTCCTAAAGGACCATTTGGCTGCTTATACTTCAGCCCATCTCTCTGGAGGACACCAGGCCTGCTTACAAGGTGATCTTCCAGTTTTACTTCACTTTCCCCATCTAGAGATGCCAGCCAGTTTTGAGCACTCAGCATAATACCTCTCCTGCCCTCATTTTGGTACAAATACATGCCGAGTCAGAAACACTGCTTCTGTGCTTTATCAAATTTATTGGCACTTGTGTGGCTCTGACCAGCTGCACAGCAGAGGAAGAAAACTGGAGTTGTCAGCACTGGCAACTGCCAAATACACTTGTTGCTGTGAAGCCAGGGGAATGTTATGAAGATCAGTGAAACATCACAGCGTGAAGATTTTAATTGTAAACACTCTGCAAAGCCAGAATTGCCATAAGCAGAAAGACAGGGATAGTAAAACTGAAGACAAGCCACAGACATAGATGATTCAAGTAGGTGAAAGCATTGAGCTCCACTTTACTGTAATGGTTCTTTTAAAATGGACAAATACTAGGATATATTTGTTTTGTATAACCTGTAACTTCTACCTAAGATCAGTGTTACGGTTTATGCCATTCACTGAAAAATCACACCAGGCTGAAGATGCTTCTTCACAAAGTTCTGAAGTGCATGACCAAGCTCTTCCAGAGGAATGGATCACTTAACTGGCAGGCTTGTTTCAGGCTAGCCTAACATCAGCGCTCCAGCAGCCCATGTACACCCACCTCTTAGATGCTGCATAGGGGTACTTACTGAGCACAAAGGGAGACATATGCAGTAATCCAGATGGCTGGAGCCATCAAAGTGTAGGAGGACATCATCTGGTTGCTACGTAACTTGGCCTTAGCCAATATCAGAAGTCTACATTTTCTTTAATATCCCTTAAACTCCTTACTGCAACAGAGATGAAGTATTAAACTGGCTTTCTTAACTAGAAAAATGTGCAATAACAAGAGTAAGTCAGTGGTACATATCACTAATGTTCTCCCCCCTTCCACCCCCCTTTAAGAAAGATAGTAACAAGCCAAGGGAAGCAAAGACAAGCTTTCAACATGCTACATCAGCTGTCAGAATGTTTTAGTTTAAGAGTTTTAGTGAAAGATTCTCTTTTCTCTGGTTTAAAATAATGTGACAAAAATTTCCTAACAGGCATTTTGACACCTGAAGGAACAGTTTCTTCCTGTTGTGCCCTGTGTTTTTGTTAAAGAAATCCCATGACTTCTTATGCCACAATATATTTAAAAGGCAATGAAAGAAATATAGACACTTCAGGTTTACCTAGGAACAAACCCAATTTATACTAAAATAATGATCTACTATGTATTCAGAAAACAGCAGAGAACACAGACTAAACCCCTCAGCTCTGGCATGGCAACTATCCAGTATCAACAAGAATAGCATTAACCTATTTGTTTAACTAATGCATGTTCTATCAGTCAAGGTGATTTCAGCAGCTCCCATACAGCATTTAAACAGCCCCTGCCCCATATTATAAAAATCTTTAATGATAGCAATAAAGTATATCACTATCAGTCAAAATCTACAAACAGCATCCAGATCCTGTTGTAAAAGATGTCAATAATTCTCTTTTTATTGAATAAAAAATAATATATATATGCGCATCTATACAGGTATATGTGTATACCTATATATATGTATGCACACAAAACACATAGAACACAAATACAGACTTTGTCCTACTACTCCCTGTGAGTAACTGGACAGACAGGTTGCAAGATATAACTCTTGCTCATTGTGAGCTGTTTTGTCATCTTCTACCATCTTGACGTCTCAGCTAAAGACCTCCCTCTTTCAAAACCTTTCATTTCAAAGTTTCTTAGGCCAAGTATTCTCTATCCCAATGAAACCATGCCTTTTGCATCCTTTAAGGATATAGGATATGCTTAAAGGAAGCATGGTGTTTTGGGTTTGTGTATTGTCACAATAAGAATTTGCTTCTTCCTCCATCTCTCCCCACCTCATTACTTTGATAAGTAACAGTAATTCCAACATAGCTGTTAGTATAAGATTTTAAACTCATTTAATTTCCTGTTCTTGTGGGCAGGATATATTAGTTCAATTCTAGTTAAAACCTGATCCAGTTCCTTTTTTATTTTGAATGATGCAAACGCTGATCTTCAATATGAATCACTGATTTAGATTTTCTAAGATTTTAATGAAACAGTATATTTTTAGTTCCACGTCCAGTTATGGGCTCCCCAGTACAAGAGAGACATGGGTATAACTGGAGTAAGTCCAGCAAAGTGCCACAAAAATGATTAAGGGACTGGAGCATCAGTCATAGGAGGAGAGACAGAGAGAGCTGGGACTGTTCAGCCTGGAGAAGAAAAGGCTCAGTGGGATCTTCTTAATGTACATAAATACCTGAGGGGCTGAAATGGAGAAGAAAGAGCGAGACTTGTCAGCACTGCCCTGTGAAAGGACAGGAAGCAATGGGCACAAACTGAAATACAGGAAGCTCCATCTAAAAATAATTATTTAATAAGCCACTGTAATAGTGATTAATAACTGGAACTTGCTGCTCAGAAAGGTTGTGGAGTCTTCAACCTTGGAGATATTAAAAACTTTACAATCCGTTCTGAGCAGTCTGCTCTTTCTGACTGTATTATTCTGACTGAACAATAGTATTGTACTAGATGATTTCCAGGGGTCCCTTCCAACCTCAGCTATTGTACAACTCTGTGAAATTACAAGCCATTACTATAAAAAAGTCCTAAGCATATGCAATTGGTATCATTGATTCTGTGTAAAAATAAGTGCTTTTTAAGGAAAGAAGATACAATTTTAAAAAATGTCACCAGTAAACTGATTCCCAAGCGTATAGTTTCATTGTTGGTGCAGTGCCAAAATATAACATTTAGTTTTACTGTAAGAAAGAATTTACCTGAGTCTTTATAATGACTCTCAAACATTAAACAGTACTTTTGTGTAGAAGCATTCTCACAAACACACAAATAACTACATAAACTACAAGTTACGTGGCTAATAGCTTACTTGGGACTGTTTGACCAGATAACTGGCCTATAACTCCTCCTAGCCACTGAAATATTTTGAGATTTTTTTTCTACCTCTCCCACACATGCATGAAGCAGTCTGCTTCCCCCTTTTCTTCCTAGAGACATCTCAGTTCCCAAAAGTACCAAGTCATGAGAAGCAGCTGCCTGCAATGGTACCTCTGCTTTGCCAGGGCCTCAATCTAGATGAAGTCACTTTATAAAGAGACACCACAGCTCTAAAAAGAAGGCTCAAAAGCAGCACCCATCTCTCAAAACTTCTTTCCTTGGTTATGTTATTCATGGTCATCAGCCTTCCCCACCAATCAGAAGATACCGTTAATTCAGTTTTGTGGCTGGTAGGAACAGGCTGGTAAGACGGTAAATGAAGGCTGAAAGTTCTGCTCTTATATCCTGCTACATTTTCCATGACTGAAGCAGCTCCTTCCTATTGCATTTTGCAAAGTACAGGAATGCATCAGGAGCTGGCATCAATGGATCATATGCAGGGTGCCCGATCAGGTGCCACATAGCTGAAAGATGGATTGTCAGTGGAGCACACTGTGCTCACGTGCCTCTCCAAGGCTGTGTACACATATCTATCACCTCTGCATCGTGTTCAGAAACTTTATTCCTTTACCATCCAACCTTGAGGTCACAATTAAAGAGTTTATTTCACAAGGGTGACTTGTTGAAGCTTTACACTTGCATTGCCACACTAGAAACACAGAATAGATATCCTTATGGCTGCTGTCCTACAAATGGCCTCCCTTTTACTCTCTCTACAGCCAAAAAAGCTTTTTGTCTTTTTAAAGCTGTATGGTATTGGGATTTGTGCCCCATTTGTTACTTGCTCTCCTAAGTTCTTCTCTGCATTACAGACTTGTAATCGGCAGCCTTCCATTTTATAAAGTGTTACCCTTAGTGCACTGTTTAACGTTTATCTAAATTAAAATCTCACCGTATTTAAAATATACCTTTTACTCCAAAATCTCTGGATCAATCACTCTGTAGCTACAGCCTGGCCTCTGCAAATTTCATCAATGCATGCTTTGTTTTTTCTTCCAGATTGTTTAATAGAAACCTTAATTAGGGTTTTCATTAATTAATACCAAACTCAATACTGATTGGGAGATATCCCATTTGATAGCTCCCTTGCCACTGGTGTTTCATTGTTAATTATTCTGACATTGTAGCCCAGGCAATTCTGTATTCATATTAAAGGATTATGAAGCAGAGAAAGGCTTTTTTCCTACTGAATTCTTCCTGAAGGAGCTTCCCGCACATAGCGACAAGAAGCCATGATAGAGTTAGATAACAGAAATCCACTGTGTTTTAGTTGCCTACTGAACACATAATATACTGTGAACTATTAACTTTGCCAGAATAGAAAAGATAACTAATTGTTCACAAATGTCTCAAAAGAGCATGAAAGCATCTTCCTCACTGTGCTGGTAGGCTGTGGGTTAGTTTTAGGGTGCTTGACAGAGCAGCAGGGCTAGAGAGGCCAGGCTGAAGTCCACTGCTTGTGAACCTGGCAGCCAGCTGAGCTTCTTCTCGCCTCTAACTCTCTCTCATCCAAGGTCCAACATGTTACATCACCACAGTCTTGTTTGCCTAACACAATTAATCATCCTATAGAGCTGTTGTGCAGTAGCTATCCTCAGATTTGCCTTGAAGCACAGGAAATCAGCCAGCCTATCCAAAACCCCAGTAAGGTCCTAGCCAACAGAAGATGCTTGAGGGGGTGTGTGTAGTATTGCAATGAAGGGGGCCTTTTCTCATTAGCCTTCATTTCACAGACATACAGATCTTCCAGCTCTGAAGAGGACTCATCTGAATGTTTTCCACCTCTTATTCAGAAGAGTCCTATGCAAACGCACTTTCACTCGAGGTTTGCCTCAGGTGGAGAGCACTTAAGTCCTGGTTTTTAATAGGCCCACTTATTTGAGACATAATTGGAGACATACAAGGTCAGATTATTAACAAACCCCTCTTATTTAAGTACAGGCTTTACAGAAATTGCATACTGGACATCAAGGATTAGATCTACACATCTTCTTAGGGATAAGAGATTCATTCTTGCTAGGAGCCCCATAAGATTAAAAAAAATATTAGATTTTTAAAGCCTCTTTTCAGAAAAGTTATAGTAAGACCCAGAAGTCCTGCTTGTTTTTGAGTTACCTTCCTCCTCTTCACACCTAAACAAGAGAAAAGTCTTTTCCAAACTGAGTCAAATTCCAGCAAGTCACCCTTAAACACTTGGCACTAGGTTTTCAAATTATTTCTCACATAAGACTAGGAAAGATAACAGAAAAACCTCAACATGCATTCTGTCAGATTTGACATACAACTTTCTCCTTGAAATTAAGGAGACACTTCACTAAAGCAGAAGTGGTATCTTGTAGCAACTCAACCTTGCTTCTCAAACCTGCTGCTCAATATACTGTGCTGTATTTCCTTGTGGCTTTATACCTATATAAACCTTTTTTCTTTCTAAACATAGTTACCATTCAACAGCTCAGAACCAAAAATAACTAACCAACTAACCTTTTTTCCCATCTTCTCATGGGCTGTAATTCTTCTTTTCCGAAGACCTTCCAAATGTTCCTCTAGGAACATGTCTCTTGGTAAGGCTACTACACACCACAGAAAAACAGAAGGGGGTTGCAATACTGAATTTATAAGGGCTCACCTTGCGGCCCCTTCCTTTCACTTTAAACCACCTGGCCTAGCCCATGGTTTAAGAAGAGTACTGCTAGGTAATTCTAGGGGTTTTTTTCCTCTTGTCTTCACAAAGATCTCAGACTTCAGGCTGATGAAGTAAGCAAGCAAGGACAGGAGAGGAGATACTGTAAGTGAAATGTGACTTATCCTAGAGTATAAGATGTGAATCCTGCCAATAACATGGTATAAAGGATCTAATTGAAAGCATATATGTAATTTGAAAGCTGGTGGAGAGTAAGGACCAAATGCTGAGCACCTGAAACTCCAGGTGCAATTTAATAGTTCAAGCTGCTTAGAATCTACTGAAAAAGCCCATACCCTGCTTTGTAAGAGACTTCATTTATAAAAGGTTCACCTGTCAGGCCAGTTCATTTCTCTGTTGATCAGATAAAAAGAAGAACATGTTGGAAACCTACATACAGCTAAAAGGAATAATCAGCACAATAGTAGAATAAAAGCCTGGCCAATAGGCTCTGACTTTCATGTACTAAATTGTCAAATGGCTGACTTAAAGAATGGTATTTGGAAGTAAAAAGACATTCAGAAAATGGATTCTAGAAAATTATGTCTGGTTTAGACTTTGTATTTTTATATATCAAAGGATGCTCTTCCTAGTAGCTGCATGTCAATCTGTTCTTTCTGCTTTGTACACACTCCAAAAATTATTTTAGGATTCAATTACCTGTCAGTTTGAGATAGCCTAGATCTCTAGCGCAGAGGATATACAGCTACTTTAAAGACATCAAGCAGAAGGTATTGCGTGCATTATGCATGGATGATCCAAAAAAGTATGCCTAAGAGAATGAGATGAGGGTGTATTATTTTCTCTTTTAGAAACTAAGGATGTGTCTAACTGGGAGCACCTATAGCTGGATGTATGATCATCTGACAAAAAACAACTGCAGAAGTGCAAAGACATGAGACAGATCATGGTCATGAATAGTCATACAAAAGCTTTTATATGAAGAAGGATTGAAAAGATGCAAACTGTTTAGAGCAGGCAGGAGACAGAGAGAGGGAAATGAATGACAGTACAGAAGAACAAGGTACAGCAAAGAAGAGCTGAGGTCTTATTTGCTTTTACCCTACACAACGGAAGAACCAAGCCACAGCACATCTGAAATGCAGGAAAGAATTCTCTTTTTTTAATAGATTTTATTTTGAATAAAATAGGAAGTGATTAAAACATGGAAATTTTTTTTCTGCATCTGTCATCTCAGAGGCCAAACATTACTCAGATTCAAAAGAAGATTGGATAAGTAAGCATATAATGGGAACATTCATTAGAAAGGGTACAGGCTGGGATATGAAGTGTGCTTCAGGGCATAAGTCCCTCATCAACTCTATAGTATTAGAAACCAGACTTTTATAAGCAGTTATCCTGGTAGACAGGGAAAGAGTTGTTAATTTATTTATAATGCTTTTGATCCAAAACACAAGGGGAGGATATAGATGCAAAAGGAAATACGAATAGAATTAGCAAAAATACAAACAAATCAACATGTGATGACTTATGAGGAAAAACCCCAACTTACTCTTTAGAAAAAGGAAAGGGATGAAACACCAATTAATCAGCTAGAGAGAAATGGAGCAAGGTTCTGAGGGTAGGCACAGTAAGGTGCAAATGTAAGCAGACAGGAAAAGTGCTCCAGGTCTCTAAGTGGAAGAAAAAAATGCACCACAGTTACAAAGAGGGTTGAACAGAACTGTGGCATATTGAAGAGATGAATAAATGGATTTTTTATTAAAAGAAAAATTACAGTGAACCAAATTACAGACCAGATGCAATATTAAATGTTTAAAAGTTTTGTTAATATAAGTTGATGCTTTACTGAGGCAAGCAATTTGTCTAAATGATTTGCTATATGTACATTCTCATCCTGAGCCTGGACATGGTTCAGTTCTAGCAGAGGCGGGAAGTAACATAGAAATAATCCTTTCCCAACAGCACTGAAACTTGTTGACAGGAAAGGGTGATGACACTTGAATTATATATTTTGTTCAGAGAAATGATCATTCATCAGGGCTGTTTGAAACTAGCTTCCTTTCACACTGAATTCTCAAGGTAGGCAGGCAGGCAGAAAGAGAAAACCCACCACCAATTTTCTGTCTCATGAGGCAAACTGGATAAACAGATTCCAATTGCAGAGTATGCTATGTTATTAACTTTTCCCAACTCTGACCACTGCATAAGTTGATAACCAGTCTGTTGGTAGCTGGAGTGATCTTCATTAACCTAGCTTATGGCCGCAAGTGAGCCATAAGCCATGTTTCAGCCCAGGCCATTTTATTACCACCTCCTGTTTGAAGTCAAAAGAATTTCTACAAACCCCTGGCAAGACATGTCTTAGTCACTTTACCATTGTTGCTGGAGTTTATTGAGCAGCCATGCCCGTACATACCCCTAACCTTTCTGTTTGGCACAACCTTCAACTTCATAAATTCTTTGCAGGAGAATCTCTGTGAAGATGTAACTGAATTGTAGGATCCATGGTGCTGCATAACCAAGCATAATATTACTGTCAGACTTAGCACTTTTTCTCCCAGTATGTGGGACCACATTTGCTAGATTCACATGGCAAAGAGGCAAGCAGGCAATGTGATGGGGGGTGATGGGGGTGACAGCTAGGGTGTGTGCCTGTGTCCCACAGTTAAAGGTGTGCTGTGGAGGGTGGACCTTGGCTGGATGCCAAGTGCCCACCAAGCCACGCTATCATCCCCTCCTCAGCAGAAGAGGATAGGGAGAAAAGATGAAAAAATACTTGTGGATCAGGATAGAGGCAGTTTAATGAAAGCAATAGCAGAAGTTGCACATGGAGAAGCAAAGGAAAACAAAAGATGGTATTCTCCACTTCCCATCAGCAGGCGATGTTCAGCTGCTTCCCAGGAGCAGGGCTTCAGTATGCATAGCAGTTGCTCTGTAAGAGAAATGTAAATAACAAATGCCCCCTCTTCCTCCTCCTTTCTCTTAGCTTTTATATCTGGGCAGATGTCATATGGAATGGAATATCCCTTTGGTCAGTTTGGGTCTATGTCCCCTGCTGAGATCTTGCCCACCACCAGCCTACTGGTGAAGCGGGGGGAAGGTTGGAGGGACAGCCTTGATGCTGTGCAAGCACTGCTCAGCAGTGGCCAAAACACTTTGTTTGAAGAAGTGTGTTATCAGCACTTTTCTAGCTACTGATACAAAGCACAGTACTGTGAGGGCTGCTGTGAGGCTCAGCCAGATCCAATACGTGCACAAACGACATAGGTGCACAAAACACCAACCTTCCATCACCTGCTCCATGTTCAATGGTCAGTGCATCACAGGTTGGGTCACTGACCTTCTCACAGCACATCAGATGTCAGTGTGGGCTACAGACATTGGTGTGGCACAGCAAGAAGTGAGACATAAAGCTAAAAGAGATGTAGCTGTGAGCCACGGGGGATCTGCAGGGCAGGAGGGCATGGCCTCACCAGCCAGGGCCTACCCTGCTGCCCTCATGGAGGGAGCAGGGCAGGCTGGAAGGGAATAGCCAGGCACGGCCTGGAGCCCAGGTCATCATGCAAGTCCATGGGTGATGAGGCAAGTCTGGGGTCAGGCTGGGAAGCTAGTTCATGGGTCAGGGTCAGTGCATGCATCAGCAGGTTCCACAGCCAAGCATGGGCATGGCCATGAAGTGGCACAATGTAGATTGGCTGTGACCCAAGGAGCCAGAGTATGAGCTCAAAACCAGATCCTGGATGAATGGGAAGTTGGGACGGACCTGAGTCCTCCCAACTCTCTCCATAAGACCACCAGCTGCATCACAGGGCACTAGACTGGCCCTGAGCCCAGGCAGCCAAACCCCTAGAAGGGGTGGGGAGTGCCCTTAGGGCCCTGACACAAGGTGAGAGACTATCCTCATCCGTTTCTGCCAAACAGAAGGTGTATTGTGATGTTCTTGTATCACAAGCTGCAGTTCCGTGGATTCTCTTCGTAGGTCCCACCATTTGCCTTAAGTGATCATAAGAGCAGCAGTACCTCATCAGAGTATGTGTCCATTGAAACCTGCTTCCTGCAGTGGCTTGTAACAGATGCCCAAAGAACCGACTAAGAACAGAGCAGGCACATAGTGCTGCTTCCTCATGGTACTTTCATCAGTTTCCAGCAGTCTGCAGGTCAAGGATTTCCTGCACCAGAAGTGGTGTCTTTAGGTGTAAGGGACCAGATGAATTTTTTTTGTGCACGGATTTGTAGCTAAATTACTGCTGAATACTTATGAGTAACTGAGAATAGACCTCAATCTGGTATAGCCACAGAAGCATCAGTTGTTTTGAATGATATGATGCTACTGCGTTCACATGGAAATAAAAATTTCAGGCTCAGCGATACTAGTAAAAGGTCTCTTGGGAAGAAGTGATACAATGTGTTTGGTTTTTGTAAAATTTGGCAACAAAACACCCAGCAAATTAAAAAAGGGAAGTAAAGGGTATGTTAGCAAAAATTTTATTGCATAAAGATACCTCCAGAGACTATAATAGCAAAGCAAACACAGTGTCAGTGCCATTTATCACTGAGAGAAGACATGGCGCTCCCACTTGCATTTCTATGGAGAAGGCCTGCTCTTGGCTTTCTCCCCGTTATGATCAATACACCAAATATGCACAAATGCTGTTTCCAGACTCAATCGAGTTTTCATGCCAGAGGAACAGTATATAATTTGTCAGTCAGAAAAGAAAATTACCATACAAATCCCGTATTTGGGTTATTCAGTGCAGCATATAACTGGGAAAGTCTTGCTAACTTATGGATTATGGAGAAAATCTGAGAAAGAACGTTGCAGAACTGGGACAGATCAGGACATCAGCAGAATATCATCCACTGCTGGTATCAACTGCAGGGTCTTTTCCCCATGTCTCTGCAATGGGAATGTGCACATTGGGGATTAGGATACTGCACTGTTATACCCTTGTTGCATTGCCTTTTGAAGTGCAGCAAAACTTGCTCCATCCCTGAGTATTTTTTCTTGGCATTACATGCATTTGATTGAAGGAGCAGGTTTCAAACAGCGCTCCTGAGAGCTTGTTGCCAAAGCTAGCTGGGCATATACGCCATAGGGCCCAGCTTAAGGCATCAAATACAGTGCACTTCCAGCCTGTCTTGAGTTGCTCCAGGCATTTTCAGGCTGTTGCTGCTCTCCAACAGCAACTTATCTTGTAAGGGAAGATACCCACTTCCCCATCTGATGCAGAAAGCTGATGCCAGCGGTGCCCTGCTGGCTTTAAAACAGCGACAAAAAAGGAAGCCTACATTTTCCTTATGCCTCCATTTCAGGGTTTTCGTTGTGAGAGTCACCTCAAGGGCTTCCTCTACACAGAACAATCAAACTTATTGAATGCTCTTGAGCTGCTATGATTTTGGGGTGGGAGAATAAAGAGTTATGTTTCATGCTTTCAGGAGATCATTTCAAATAGGGTTTCTAGTGGAGTTAGTTGTGTCACTACTGGAGTTAACAGGGCATCTCACCCCTCTCTTCTCCCCATTTTTCTATTTAAACCCATCTTAAGCACACAAGTCGCTCAATCATCCTGTAGATGCCTACAGTGCATGTATAAGATGTAATACTGTTCTCCTCCCATTTGTTTTGCCAGGGCATCCCATGAAACAACATGATGCCATCACCCTGTAATTTACTACTGTTGCCCTTTGCTTCTCATAGCTCTCCATTCCAGAGCACAGGAAGCTAACCTGCTCTGTTGTCTCAATGCAATTTCCCTTATCACCTCAGGGAAGCAAAGACCCTGTCTTCTTTGTAAGGCTTTGATTCTGCTTTAAATAACAATCTTCAGACTGACTTTACAAAAAGTGTGCTGTACTCCTGGCTGTCAATACAAAGTTAGATTTTGTAAATAAATGTATTATGACACACTTAACAACAAATTATTAAGTGCAAAAAAATATCATTTGCTTAAACTGTCAATTAACCACCTGGGAAGCCTGCATATAGGAAGCAACTGCATTTATTTTTACTATATCAAAATTCGATTCAGCAGTACTGGGTTATTTCGTTCCCTTAATTAAATGGGTACACAGAGTGCCCATTAATGGAAATAAAATAAATGTACTGATACAGGAGAAGGTGGTGGGAACAGAAATAGAGCTTTCAGTGAAAAGGAAAGCAGTCTTTACATCCATTTTTGTGTCTCAGGTACAGTATCTGTGCATAATTTACCCAATGCATTTGCAATGAGTTGTCTTCTCACAAGACATGAAGCTCAGGCAGCTGGAAATACAGGCCAAATCTCCCCCAAGGGTAAGAGGTTCTTTAAGTCCCAGTACCTAGTTAGTCTCGTCATGGCCACTACGATGAAGTGAACACTGGTACTCTATCAAGTGGGTTTTTGTGCCACCACTGATTCATTGCATATTGATGACAGAATAGCCATATATAAAAACATTTCCTGCCCACTTGCCTTGATTCTAACTTTTAACTATTAAAGGTTTGGTAACTGAACTATTTGAGCATTTTCAACATATGGTGTACGACACAGAGAGAATAGAAATGATTCCCTCCCAGACCTTCTACTTGGACTTTCACTCTTCTGGTTGCCTCCCCATCTTCCCAGTAGAAAACCACTCAGTAACCACAAAATGGTTACACTGACTAGCTGGGATATTAAACAAACCTGCAGTGCTCTAAGGTTCTAATAAATAGTTGTAAGTTGCATCTGTTATTAAACATTTAAAACCAATAATTCCAAAGGTCTGGTATTAAATTACAGAATGCTTCCATCTTTCAGCCACTTGCTATCCATTGCAAAATTACCTCATGTAATTTGTCCGGTGCTAAGCATGTACATGCAGGTAGCATAGATGACGCACTGTTGTAAGAGGAGTGTTTACTACATGTATTTTCTGTGAAAAGCAGGAAAACCAAGCCTTACCTCCATTCTCAGATTCAGCTGTGATCCTCTGTACCAAAAGCTAAAGGGACACTAGAAGGCAAAACAGGTATTTTACAAGAGTAATGCACACTTTACATCTTGGCTGCAAATAAAAGGCTTTAGTTTCTACAGCTGACATTATATATATATATATACACAAAGTCCCTTTGTGTAACTACCATATTGAATTCTAGAGTACCATGAAAGTTAAAACTGAAGGTATCAGAGGATGCTTTCCAATGAATTTGCTCTGATGTAAATCCAGAGTACCTCCAATAAAGTCATGTCAGACTTCTAAAGGTTTACACTGGGATACTATAGGATGCCATGTATGAACATGGCCATAAATTCACAGGAAAGCACCTGTCACTCTTGTGGTATCATTTTCAAGGTCACAAAACACTGATAAAGAAGTTCTCTTATAATACTACCATTTTTCCACTCAAAAGCATATGTATTTTCAGAACTGAAGCCTCCTTCAGTACCTTTTAAGTTCTAGATTGGCCACAATGAATAACTATTAGCAACACTCACATGCTCTTCCAGCCAAGGGACAATTCAGACATTCTACCCTAAATATCATCTACCCAATGGCATAATTGTCCCACTGAATCACTTCTGTCAGGTAAACACAGCAAAGAAAGACTATGTTATAGAGTAATGTGTCATGAATAAATATTGTTGACAAACACAGAGTAATTTTGACTGAACTGAAAACCAGAATTTCCCAGGCACTAGAAAAATAACTTTCTAGGTAAATCATGGCATATAGCCTCTACTGTCAGGGAAGTCACTCTGAAATTACATTCCTCCCTCTTCAGCATGATTTTCTGATTGTACTGAAAACAATGGAAATGTCCTTACTGATTTTACTGAAAGAAGGTTTTCAGCCCAGTCTTTTTAAAGCATTAGTCCAGAATAGCATTTATCAAATTACTGTACTTACAGCCTCCCTTCAGAGCTTGCAGACAGGCAGAAAGTGCTTTGGCCTTACTTCACTTGCAGCCCCCCAGGTTGTGAGTCAGAGTTTCCATCTGGAGCAGCTGAGCTATGGATATAAATTAGCAAATCACAAAATTCAGCACAGCATTTAAAAAGTGGTCTTGGTTCCAGTGAGATGAGTTGTCTTCTCATTTCACATGAGACGGTGGGCTAAGGTCAGACCTCTTGCCACCTGTGTAACCACTCCTGAATTTTTCCAAGTCTTCTCAAACTCTCTGACCAATTTAAAGCATTAACTTTCCACTAGGTAACAGAATGGACAGGTTGGAGAAACCAATTTCAGTATGCGTCATGGCAAGTTCCCCTGAGAGCATTATCAGCTGTTTATTAATGGTTGAGGTGAAGGTTGATAAAAACAGCTGTGCAGAAAGATTAAACATATTTCCCACGATGACATTCATACTGACTCAAGAGCTCACAAAACCTCATAAAATATTAGCTGTAAAGCAGTATCAGTCTAGGCTGGTCTTTAAACAGATTACACTTCATTTTGTCAATCAGGACCTTTCATCAGAAATAAAATAGGCCGAAGTAAATGAGAAGTTATAAACAAATCCCTTGCCTCAAAATCTGCTGTTTTTACGAACATTATACACAGCTACTACAAGAAAGGTCATGGAAAGAATGAAATTTGGATGAATGGACTGTAGACAGCAGCTGTAAACATTCCTGCTTGCCCTGGTAACTTAACAGTGTGTATAAAGGACCAGCAGAATGCAGGGGAAAATCTCTCATCCTCACTCTTACTACTATGGAGTGAATGGTACAAGCTGGGCTGCCAGAGAACACCTGCTTGCAAATGCCTAAGTATCAGAGAGCTGTAAAGCAAATGGATAGAAAGGACCTGTAGAAGTTACCTAGTTGAATTCTTCTTAACTGTTTTCACCACTGGTTCATCAGATCTTAGATGGCACATTTGCTGCACAATTTAAAACTCCATAATGGCAAAATATACAGCCAAACATAAGCAAACAAATGAATAAAAATGACAGTAAAAATCTTAAAGCACGAACAGTCCTATTGCAGCCCACATGTTGTTTAGTTATACAAGAAAACAATTATGAAAAAAACAAATAGGATATATCTTCCTTTGCTTAAAGTTTGGCTTGTTCTTCAACTAAAAAAGGCTGAGGAACATTGACATAGACCATTGCTCTGTCCTAAATTTTGTGTATGTTATTCCTCACAGCATTTGTTTACTCTGTGACCAAAGACTTTCAGGGATGGAAATTACACAACTTCCATGAGTGACACATGAACCAATCCAGTGATCAATTGAGCTGAGTAATCTGCCGGTCCGAATGTGGCCCCTGTGATTCCTTCATACAGCAATTTCTTAAGAAAATGAAAATAGAAATTGTATAAACCATGTTCTTTCATTCTTCGCTGAAAAAGAGTACTCATTTTCAGACGTAATTAAACAATGAGTAATTAAGAACTAAACATAAAAGAATGAAATATTGAAAGTTATTAGCTTCTGAGACAATTTTAATGACCTTACTCAAAACTGCCCTGAAGGTCTATAGAAATGTTATGATACTAGGATGTTAAATCAAATACCCAGGAACCAGCATTAGATGATAGTATGGCATTAGAAGATATTTTGATACTAGCTTTTCACATGTTGCAGATCCTTCTTTACTCACAAGATCTGAAAGGCAGTTTCACAGTATTATTCTAGTCCCTGTCTATAGGTGTTAGAGAAAAATGACTGTTGCAGTTTCAAAGCTGGCTAAGCCTGTTCAGAAAAGGCTTGGCATGGGAGTAGGAAGTGATGCTGTACCTCAGGAATTAGGGATCACATGCTCCTGTTACTAGCACATGAAAATGTGCAGCAAAATGTTACAAAACCTGCCTTCTAGTCTGAAGCACAAGCCAAGGCATCCCATCTGGTATGCCAAGCCAACATGGGGATCTGCATGCGGCAGTGCAAGAGTTGCCAAGAAGCACAAATGAAGGTGTGTTATGTAGGAGGTAGGTGCTGCTGGTGAAAAAGCAATTTGCTATATGGTAATATTATTCCTGTAACAATGCAGAAAAGGTAGCATAAATAGTCATCTCTGGGAGGCAATATTGTGCTATAAAACCAAATCCCTTACTCTCCAGAGAATACAGCTCATTATGCCTGGTTACCTGAGGAAGTCCATTGGTCTTTTTGCTTAATTGTCAAAATTAGCTGTGAAGTTCTCAGTTGCAGATACCTGGGTTTAAATGTCTAGAGGCTTGGGAAAGGCAGGATCAGTGGAGATACCTTCTTCTAGAATTCATTCTTCCTTCCCATCTAACACAGTCCTGGTGCTTTGACTGAAGCAGGCTGTGATAGATTATATCAGTATAGCTTCAATATATGCATTTGTTTGTTGTGTGCACATGAATATGAATTAATGATACTTAACATGCTTCAGCACTACTGGAAGCAAGGTTTTGTTACTCAAAGGTTCTCTGTAGGTAGGTAAGGACCAGCTCTTAGTCTTGCTTTTATATAAAAGAGGAAGATAATTTTCTGTCAGTTTAGCTTACTGGACATGAGATGAAAGATAATCAAATGGCTAGTAATTAAGGATGGTTAGAGGCAAATTATTAGATATGAAAAACATTTTTTCAAATAATTTTCTGAAACACCCTTCAGTGCAAGGCTTCAAGGCTGAACTAAAGGTTGCTATGTAACCTTAGTTTGTGAACCTCGATTAACTAACAATCCTTCTTAAGCAAACTTGTTAATGTCCCCAGATGCTGATTAATTATATTGAAAATTCCCTCATGCATCAAATCACTTGGTTATCTGAAATTGTTCTTTGGCCACTTTCTGCATATGCAGGTGATCAAGCATATGATACAGTACAGAAGTCAGCTTGTTATTTTACCTAGTAACTTCAGAAATGAGCACTAAATTGGAAGGAAACCTGTAGCACAATTATCCGAAGTTATAGATTAAGTGAAAATAATTTCTGTTTTCAAGACCATGCAGCTCCTAATGACCATTTTAAATTATGCTTTACTCCTCATAAGAAATATCTGGATTACAGAATTATCATGTTAGCCTTGACACTCTGGGCTAATTAGATGTTAAGCATAACAGCTCAAAAAGGAAGAAGCCTTCTTGTAACATTAATTCTTAAGAGGACCACTTGAAGAATTTGTACAGCAAACTGTTCTTGTGCACAGAGAAAGCCAGAGGAACACCAGCATTGCAGGTAATTTCCACTCAGCCAGAGTGCCAAACACTCTGAAAATCAGGACTCTGCCAAACCTGAGGCTGCAATGGTCACGCATCTCTTTTAGAGAAACACCTGTATCAAATAGCAATGCCCAGGGCCCACGACCATTTTGCTGACTTAGCTGACAAAAGCAATCTTCCCTGCCTCAGGAGATGCTGCTGTGGAGACACTTCCCTGCCTGCTGTTCTGAAGAGCAACTATGAATTCCTTCTCTTAGCTACTGCTCACAGGTTTGGGTTTTTTCTGTCAGGATTGTGTTATTTGTATACAATTGCTGGTATAGTAAAAACTTTTAAACCAGGACATCTCCATGGATGCTAATTTAGCACAATTATACTTAATGACAGTAAAACCGCTTAACAGGGATATATTCATTCAGACACAGGGAATTAAGTATTACCAAGCCCTTAAATCAGTGTGAAATGCCAAACTTCACTTCCATCACAAACAGAGATTCCAGTAATAACAAGGAAATAAATGCCAAAGAAAAATGAAATGCTGTGAATAATATCCTTATTGCTGTAATTTTACTTTGGTGGGTACTTTATGCCATGGCAAGTCTTTTCAGAAGTACTTTTGTCTCTCCTTATCAGGATAGCTGTTTAATTGAGTTGGATGTCTACCAGTTCAGATGATTCTACTGAATTAAAGTTCAGATTTGCCTAGCTTTAGCTGATCAGATGTGCAGATGTGATGTTTCTGCAGGTCCTTCAGTTAGAAAAACAAAGCTTATATGCTGAAGAGTATAGGTTAGAGCAATGAAGAGATTTTGCAGGTATTAGATGTTCCTTAAGTGTAGCAGACTGCTTTTCTTCCTTTTAAATTTTATATCACTGTTACAAATCACTATTGGAAGAAATCTATGTTTTGTTTACATTAAATGGTTATGTATGTATAAACTGGATGTTTGGAATAAGAAAACAAGGAACTAGGAAAAAAAGTCCACAATAAATCAGGGAAAAGTGTCTAAATCATTATTAAAATGGCCTAGCAATAGGATGGCTGTTTTATCGAGTGATACACCACCAACCCAAAACACTCTAGAAATAAGGGCACAAACCCAATTCCTTTTATCCCTGCAGGTTATCTTCATGACACAAAAACAGAGGAAGAGATGTCTACTGGAGAAAAAGAAAGAAAAAAGAAGAAATTACTTCTAGAAAGGAATTAATAAACAGTTAATGAGTAGCTTTACTTGCAGCAGCCCACACGTCATTTCAAGACCTAGAGCCAAACCTGGCTGTTCCTGTGGAGATTTTTGGGGTGTGCAAGAACAGGATGGTCCTCATCTTTCTTGAAACACCTACAAGTACCCCAGGGTGCTCAGGCCCCTGGCTTTTGTACTGAAAGCGTAAGGCGAGGGTTTCTACTGCTATAGCTAAAAATCAAGTGCACATACTGCAATAGACCCCTGCCTGTGTCATTGTCCCCCACTTCCATGCCCACCCTCCCCATGCTCACTACAGCTCCAACAAAAAGGTATGAGATCCATGCCTGAACACAAACCCTTTCCTGCTGAGTTTTCTCCCAGATGAAGCAATCCTCTGTATTCTCTACTTCCCTGTTCTCAAATCAGGGGGCTATGCTGTACGCTCTGCCCTGCATACTCTTGGCCAGCCCAGGGCAACAAATAACTAAATAGGAAATACTAGTAGGGGTCTTATGCAGAAAAAATCATTACTAGCAAAGTTTCTAACTTGTAAAGGTATAGTTCAGATAATGAAACGGACTTGGAGAAAGGGATACATCATCAAGACTTTGTTTTGTGCTTCTTGAACCTCAGAGTTCTTTTTTTCTTTCATGGTAGATTTTTTTCCTCTTTTTGGCCACTAAACTCTTCCAGTGAGGATATGGGATTTCCTTCCGGCACAGGGACATCCTGTCTTTTGGCATTTTTTGGAGTAAACATGCAGGCCCAGCTCTGCATCGCTCAGTGAGGCTCTTAAGGTACCGCAGCCTTCTTCAGATAATGGCATGTTATTGTTGGCTATATCATAGAAATAATTTTGTGAAGCATGTTGAGGCTAGAAAGTAACCAGCTTTAGCTCCAAAGACACATTTCTCTGTGTTATTGTCTTCAGAGGAGGAATAGGATTATTTTGTATTCAGGTTCTCCAGTTGCTTAAATTGGCTGTACGCTCTTCGCACTTCAGCCTCTGGTCTTCCTTCCCTTGTTTTGCCATGGCTTCTTTTAGGACCCATGTTGTGCCAGACCACTCCTGAGAAGAAATTTACACCTTGGCACATCAGCTCTGATGAAAACTTCTTACTTTCTAAAGTACACAGTAAACTGCATGCATTACATGAGTAAAAAAGATCCCAGCCTTCCTGTAGTGATAGGATGAGAGGAAACTGTTTTAAATTGAAAGGGGAAAGATTTAGATTTGATATAAGGAAGAATTTTTTTACGATGAGCGTGGTGAGACACTGGAACAGGTTGCCCAGAGAAGCTGTGGATGCCCCATCATTGGAAATTCTCAAGGCCAGTTTGGATGGGGCTTTGAGCAGCCTGGTCTACTGGAAGGTGTCCCTGCCATTGGCAGGGGGTTGAACTAGGTGATCTTTAAAGCTCCCTTCCAACCCAAACCATTCCATGATCCTATGATTCTTGTTACTCAAATCGTATTTCAGAATACTTGCAGTATGGAAATGCACCAAGGAAGTGAAAAAGCATGACTTTCCTGTCTAATACAAAGTTATGGAAACTTTCTGGTAAAATAGGAAGGCATCTGTACAAAAGATCAGCATGGAATCTTAACATAAACTATATAGGTTCTCCTGAATATTTTCTTCAGCTAAGTTTCTGAACTCCCTGCCACGCTGTTAATAATGTAAAGAGTCTCAAATGATGAATACAGTTCATGTGGTTTGCAAACAGAAAAAGTGATTTATCATTTACAAGAAGACCTAGCAAATAAGTACTAAATGTCAACTCACAGGTAGTTTTATCCATACTGACAGGTTGATGCGGGTATATACACCTCATCAACAAAACTGAAGTTTTGTTCTTCAGTTTATCCTGGATTTATTTCACTGATAATTGACAACTGCATTTTCCTTTTTATATTTGCAATAAAATACCTGTGGAAACAAAATTTGGGAGTATACATGCAGCAAATCTTGTTATCAACACTGACTAGCTGCCAGATTTGGAATTGATTCACTGATTAGTTTGAGAGTGATTAATGTGAGTGCTTAATTTAAATCCCTGATTTAAAAACATTTATGGAAAGAGAACTGACAGCATAAATAGCACTTCAAAGTGCTACAACTGTTCCTTCCATGGACTCCGCTTTTGTGAAGCGTGTGGGTGAATTTTTGCTCAGGTACAGCATGCCATAAGGTGGTGATGTTCAGATGCCAAATTTTTCAGCCCTTCTTGCATTAAGAAATTATAATTGTGAACAGGTTTTCTGAGGAAAAAGTGGAAGAAAAAGCAGTTTTGTTTCAACTGAGGAACACCAAGTGATGGCTGAATAGGGTACAACAGTTAAATTTTTGACATACATTTGGAATTTCAGCATGCTGTAGGTACACTACTTCTAGTCAGGACATGACAAGCAAAACTGTATTTTAGGTTCAGATAATGAAAGAAGTCCCTGCAGTGAGTCCAATGGTTTGGTGCTCCAAGTGTTAATTAAACTAGAAGCTTCTCCCAGCACTGTCATGTCAGACCTGGCTCCTTCCCTTTCTGTACACCTCTGCCCAGTATGCATGGGAAACCTGTAGTCCAGGCACAGCCGTGGCCTTCCAGGCTGGTCTGCTGTCGTGACTGCTTTGAAGTTCTCCAGGAGCAGTGCAGGAGCGATCCTATGTAATGAACACACTAATAGATAAATGTCAGGGCTAACACTAGAAAAGAAGGGTTCTTGACATTAGGCCTTGTTTTGAAAACCATTATGAAAAAAAAGTCACAGAATTAAAAAATGCTCTCTTGCATAGTTTATGAAGGAAACAATCCTAGGAGATCAAATAAACTCAGTTATCTCTTTTTATTAGGACACAGCTGCATGCTCCCTCTTGGACAAACTGAATACATATCCTCTTGCACCTTTGAACTCATCCACTTTTGGTTGTTTGCCATGGGATACTGCCTTCTGATTCTTCTAAGGAACTTCCCGTCTCAAAGTCAAAATCACAGCAGCATTTTAATAGATAAATTACTGGAAGCTCTCATGCATTAATTTATGTATATATACAATCACTGTTTAGTTGACCTCATTTGTTTAAATCTGCCTTGACATGCTGAAAGCAGCCAGTTTTTATAATGGGAACTGACAAATGCCCAACTGCATTATAGTTTGGGGTTTTTTCCATTCTCCAGCTCCTTTGGGAAAGATTTATAAGTTAAATCCAACATGCGTGTGTCACTGACCACTAAGATCCAACATACTCTGTTGCCCAGGCAGATTTCCCAGATATTTGGAAGGTACACAGTTCAGAACTGATGTTCTCCTTGGCAAATTTATTTGTGTGAAGTGCTTTTGCAGCCTGTAGCAAATTCCATTCTATTTCTTATGGGTATATGCAACATGACTAACAGTGCAAATTTCTTGTGCTGCTCTGCCTATACCTTTCTAGATAAGAAAAGAAAATTGCCTCTTTTTCCTATTTAGTACTTCAGGCTGCTAATAAAAGTGAAAAGTTGCAGTAATCACCCATCATGATTTAGAAGAGACTTCCATTGTTTTACAAAAGTCAGGCAACACAGAACTGACCTAAAGTCATCAACACTGACTTGGATTATATTCAAATTAACAACTGAAGGGAGAAATCCTCCAGAGCTCATCAATAGTCCCTCCAACACAGCTCCACCCTGGTTTGAAGTGAACTGAACCCTATGGAATTGGTATGTAGAATCAGGGAGAAGGGATTTGGGACCTTTATTGCCCTCTGCCAAAGGAAAAAATTGATTGTAATGTTAATACTTGACTAGTGGGCACATACAATAGTGTAATTTTGCTGGGCTTATTCACTGTTCTTCAGAACAAAAAAAAAAGCGCACAAGTTCTTGTTACTTAAAAACAGAAGGCAATAAAGAAAAAAGAAAAAAAGGAAAAAGAAATTGCTTTGCAAAAACTTTTTCTTCATCTTTTGAAATAAGCTCATGGCAATCTGTCTTCATTTAAACCGTAAAGGATCTGGCTTGGGTCCTGGAAGAGACTCTGGTTCCTTTTAAAACAGAGAAATAGCTCCTAAATACATTGAGCTGCTTTTTGGAATTTATGCAGCAGAACACAAATCTAAGAGCTGGCAACATTTAATGGTAATAAAGCTATTCTTACATGAGAGAGTTCATTACAGGATCAGCTCATGATGTTTTCCAGCAGCTGGAAAATGGAATCTTTTGCAGGCTGGAAACAAAAAATCTTGCTTTAAAATTATCTTGAGTATACCCCAATACACAATTAGTTTAAAATGGAAGCATAGCAGAATTCGTCCTGCTGCTTCTAATGCGATAAGCTTTTTACTGAAGGTAGAAAATATGTTTTCCTTGTACAGTGCTGTTGTGCAGCTGAGCTGCAGCACGTGGTAGAGTGGGCCCTTCCTGTGCTTTGCTTCTCTGCAAATGTTTTGAGATGGTCAACACTGCTCTTACACGAGGCACAGGCTGTCCTTGTATTCAAAGAGCACAAGGACAAGTATTGTGCCTGGCTCTGTGGTGCAAAGAAGAGGCATTTCCTTACAAAGGCACATCCCTTAATAATCTTCCATAACTCCCCAAGTGTCCCTTCCTACTGTATTTTTGCCATCAGTTGGCTTTGCCGCAAAAGTACGACCCAAGAGGAGCTCAAAGCCTCTTTCCAGTTTCATAGCCGGAGTGAATTTACCAGCACTGAGCCACGTAGATGTGGTCCCTACCCTGCAGCTCACTGTTGCTGTTCTTTCACTGCTCAGATTTTTACCAGGATGAATTGCGATGCGTTTTTTCAAAGTGAGTGTATTGGTCAGCCAGTGGATGGTAGTACAGTAGAAAATCCAGTTGTTTAGCCTCTCCTTTTGCTTTTTTTTTTTTTTTTCCTGGTGGTCTGCAGTGTGCATGCTGAGAAAGTCTCTAAACGATCCAGGGCTGCAAACACAATTACCCCAAAATGTGCAAGTCCCGTGGGAAATATTTTCCCTCTAGGTTGCTCTCTGCTGCTCTTCAAAGTATTATTTTCCAAAGATGCTAAGAGGACTATTTCATTCACTTGCTACCCAAATACTGTCCCCAAGTTTAAAAGAGACATGGAACAGTTAAAAGCAACAGAAGGACAACAAAACATCCCACACAGCCTTTTAAAAGACTGCAGAAGCCCAGAAGACACCTAGAATTGAACCTCCCTAGAGGCATCCGGTCACTCCAAATCAGTTCCTCACCAGTTACTGAGCTGGCTCTCGCAGTCAGTGCTGGTGTAGAAGGGGATGGTGGAGACCAAGGACAAAAGCTGATTCCCCCTCTTAAGTTTAGCAGCCAGTTGCCCAGCCAGCTAAGGGAGTTAGCTGTCATCACTGTTTCCCTCCTCTCCAGTTAGGCATTATGCAAGGCTCAAATATGCCTTAGGAGTGGGGTCACAGAAAACACGGTTGGGGAGTCAGGATGGGTGTGGGGAGAGAACAGAGATGAAATGTTACCTACAGGGATTTTAAAAAGAAGGGCCTCTATAAGGAGGAACTGCACATACTTTCTTGCGGAGGCTTGCAAACCTTCCGTGACCAGCCTTACTGAAGTCAACAGATAGGCAGGATGGGCACAAACAGCAATGTGAGTCAATGCCAGCAGTTATCACTCTTAACTGCTGTCTCAGCAAAATAAATTACAGCGAATTACATAACCTAGGTAATAAGCAGTATATTTTAAAAACAGGTGGATTGCAGGGACAGAAGTCCAAGAAGCTTGAAAACTTGACTGGAAAGAATGTTGAGGAATCACAAAGAAAGATGTTAGACTGCTGAACCAAGGTGGATTTTTGCTTCAGACAGAAGATGTAAAAGAAGAAAGAAAACCGCATGAGAAAAAGCTGGCAGGAAAAGAAACAGGTATCCCAGCTGCAAAGAGGGCCAAACCATGAACTAGAAACAGACTGCTGACGGAAGATACCCAAGTCAGTCAGCCAAGTGTTTATTCTGATTTATACCAATGTTTGGCCCAAAGCCCTATACACTTTAAAATATACTAGATGAACAGTAAAAGTATGAATGAAAATGCAACTTCCGCTTCAGATTAATTTTATAGCAAATTAAAATTATTGTTGTCTTTTAAAGAGCAACCACTAACGGTTTGAATTTCAGAGGCAAGTGAAGTAAGGAATAGTAAGCTCTGAATGGGACATGAAAAAGACCAAGAGAAAATATGCTCCAATAAACTAATATCAGTAGCTTTCCTGGTAAGTGTTTTTTGTTATTGAGACAGAGGTTGCAATTCTTGGCCTACAGCTCAAGCAGGATGTACAGTTTTGCAGCAAGTTTCTGGCTGAATTTCTGCCTCTCTACAAGAATTCGAACTAGCTGGTAGAAGCAATTTCTGTCCTGAAATCCAATCTATAGCTCTAAGAGACTATCATGTTGTCATGGCTCAGTGAGACCAAAAAAAGAATTTCACTGGTGTTTGCAAATATAGTGATATGGCTGAAAGCCTGGGTGTGCTCTTCTATGCTGGAGAAGATATAATTTAACACTCTTGGACCCAATTTTACCCTCATTATAGGAAACCAAGAACTTCCCAGTGAAGGTGGCAGACAGAAATCAGACCTCTTACTGTGAGCTGACAGAAAAATAATAATCTGCTACATATGAGAATGTGGTTTACCCTGCCTGTTAAAAAAGTGATTTTTAAAATAGTTCTATAATATCAGGGATTCTTTAAAAATATAGGAGTGGCATATTAAGATGCATAAATGACAATGCATCAATATGAAAAAAGCCAAGAGCTCAGAAAAGTTGCAAAATCTTTTGGTGAACACCTTCACACTCCTGGACGCATTAGAGATGCTTTTCTTGAAGCAGTGGAGAGACTAGACCAAAGGAGAAAAACAGGGAAAAGGAAGCAGGAGAAGGATGCTCTCCAGATGAATCTATTATTTTTAAGACCCCTTTGTTATCAGCAACTTAATCACAACTAGATTTGCTAGAGAGGATTCTGTTGAGCATTGTAGCACTTAGCCTTGCTTTTTCTTACTCTCTCGCTGTACCCAGAAATGGCAGTGATGTTGCAGTCCTTGAAGTAGCGCTCATAAAAGCAAAACCCACAGGGATGCCCTGTGCATTTCCTTCCATGCGCTTTGTGTGCAAGGAGCGGAATCAGGGTTAATTACCTGACTCCAGCCACTCCTTAAAAACTAAAAAGCTTTTCTTTGTATTTGTATGGCTACAGTAGCCATGGCAGCTGCTCATTTATTACTTGCAGCACACATTAAAGCAGGCTGGATAACTAGATTGTGTGGAAGGTGAATATGCGTGCCAATTTCTGTTTAAAAAAAAAAAATCTATTTACTGAGAGCAGGTAATGGAGATGCTAATCAAAACCAGAAACTGCCATGTGTTTCATCATAAAGCAAGAATGATAACAACTTAATATTGCACAGATTTATGTAATTATGCTCTGATACAACTATCCCAGGCATCTGATAATAGATCATTCACTAAAGATGGGCCTGAATCAACCATTTTCCTCTCAAATTTGAATAACCAAAATCTTTGACAATACTAGATGTTGTATTCAGACTGGGATTTAGAGCCAAACATAAACTCTGCCTCCAGCAAGACAGAAGACTCCAGGAATGGCTTTACCTGATATTTTAGTATTTCAGTGAGGAAGGGTAAGAGCGGAAAAGAAAGGGCGCTATTTGATATGACAGCATAAACATTACTGCTTCTGCCAGGAAGTTGCCATTGAAAGAGTAAGATGCAACTGTTTTTAATACTGTGTGTCCACATGCGGAGATCATGAAGAGCAGCAGTTCTGTTCTTGCTCCTTTCTCATGGGGACAAACCCAGCATCACAGTGTTTGCTCTCACACACAGGCCTCGAGGGCAATTGTTGTGCTCAGTTATGGGACTGGCCATAACTATTTCACTGCCTGCTTCGCTGACATTCCTGTAACTAATGCCACTGGCCAACCAGATGTTCCCAGCCCTGCATCACCACCCCAGATGCTGCCATTCCAATTCTCCTACCAGTTGTGTGCCAGGCAAGCTGGCTCTTGCTTAACAACTGAGTTATCACAGCAGTCTTTCTCCACACTGTACCTGTTCTCAAAGAGATCACACTCCTGTCATCTCCCTGGCAAGGGAGGAACCCCTTTAAAAAACTTAAACATAGATCCAGGTTTCACAGCAGCTAGGACCTGCTTGCTGTTCTTTGCTTGGAAATGTTATGTTCAAGCCCAGTTCTATACTGTCTTTTGCCTTTAAAATTCCAGCAAACGATAGCTTAATATGTGCATGCATTTACAACATAATACTCAGCCTTTTGTCAGTAGATGCTTGAAGAGTCAGTCCCCTCTCTCGGTAAAATTCTTGCCTGCTGAGACAGGAACTAGTGAGGCACGGGAAGCCAAAGCCCTGGAAATGGCGAGCTACAATTGTTTTGGGAAGGTCTCCGCTTTCCGTAAAATCTGCCTATACAAACTGACTTCCGAAATGTGCTAGCTACTCTGTTGGGCCTTCCCCCATTCTAATCCGCGTACAAACTAAACAGATGAAACACACGAAACCTCTCCGCAGAGGTCCGCTTGCTTGGAAATACTTCGCATTTCCGAGAGGTCACAGCTGGACGGGAGCCCCCGAGCCCTGGGGGGTGTGAAGCATCTGCTCGCCCGGCCAGGGCAGCGCGGAAGGGAGCGGTGCGGAGCGGAACGGTGCGGCGCTGCCCGGAGCGGAGGGCAGGGGAGGGGAAGGGAGCGGGGCGGGGCGCGGCGGGGCGGGGCGGGGAGCGGCGCGGGGAGCGGCGCGGGGGGGCGGGGCGGAGGGGCGGGGCGGGGCGGCGGGGCGGGGCGGGGCGGCGGGGCGGGGCGGGGCGGCGGGGCGGGGCGCGGCGGGCGGCGGGGCGGGGCGCGGCGGGCGGCGGGGCGGGGCGCGGCGGGCGGCGGGGCGGGGCGCGGCGGGCGGCGGGGCGGGGCGCGGCGGGCGGAGGGGCGGGGCGCGGCGGGCGGAGGGGCGGGGCGGAGCGCGGGGAAGGGAGCGGATCCGAGCGGGGCGGCGCGGCAGTGCCACCGCGCCTGACGACTGGGCGCGACTCTTCCCCCGGGCTCAAACCTGCGGACTCAGATCTTGCCGGGATTAGCTCATTTAGCAGAGGGTTGGGATTTTTATGGAAGAACACGCTCAGTACGTATTCAATAAAGCACTGCCTGGGAGCGCCGCTTTGGTTCTGTACCCAGGATTTCTGAGGAAGACTAAATAGCCATAGTCTTGAAAAAAAAACCCCAATAAATACATAAAAGAGCAAAAGGTGTTTGGCTGGTACTGGAGCTGACTTAGGCCAAGAAAAGATGGCTATTAGCTGATTTGTGGCTAATACGGAACAGCCATTTCAGAGTCTCGGACAGGGGAGTCAAAGGCAGGAAGGGGGAAAGTTAACATAGGTCAGTCCTTGAGTTTAATGAGTTACTAGACTTTTACTTCAAGTTTGAAATGGGCTGACATTTCTCCCTGTGAATTTCCATAGTTCTGTAAAAGAAAACATTTTTCCTGCTCTTCTCTGGTTGCCAGGGGGTGGCTGGTAAGCACTACCAACAGCTTACAGGTATGTTTAGGGTGTTACTAGAGCTTGGCTTTACGATTTCCCACTTTCTCTTTTTAAAACACCCCCCCCCCCCCCCCCCCAGTTAAAAGTAGCCACAGACACTGAAGAAAACTGCTCTAGTACAACTTAATGGTGGGAATGTATGCTAGTATAGTTTAACTTTATGTGTGGCAGAAATACTAAACTTTGTCTGAATGAAACATTAACAGAAAAGCTTGTGTGAAAGTATCATGCACACGCCTTGATGCTTCCGAGTACATGGTGTGGGAGTACAAGGGAGTGACATCTATAACACAATATGTTAGTAACTGAAATCAACTTTGTTTAAAATAAATATCACTTTTCCCTTCCATATGGTCTCTTGCTGAGTTTTATGGAATTAACTTTGTACATGCTGCTTTGGTAGAAGCATCCAGGAGCAAGTGATTCTCATTCCAAAACAATTAGCACATAGCTAGGGAACAAATCTGTCAGTACGTCAGTCTGGAGGCTAAACTTCAGGCAATTGTCCTCCTTTAGGTGATTTTAAAGAAAGTATTCTATAAACCATTTCTCTTACCCATTTAAGTCCCTCGGATCACTGCCATATCACATGCGGTGAAGTCATGCTAAATCAGCAGGACAGACTGTCAGAATATTTGATAGAGCAGAATGGTGCTGCAGGAGGTTTTTAAAACGTTTGCACATACTTATCAGGGACAAGATGAACAAATCTTGACTCCCTTTGGAAATTAGTAATGAAAAAAGCACCGTTCAGATTAAGTAAACTGATAGATCAATAAACCTTTTAAAAAGCAAAAAGTTACCCAAAACACTGACATAATCATTTAAATGAAAACCTCCCAAGCCCCTTTTCAATAAAACATATGGATTTGAGAGTTTCAGAAACTCTCTTATTCCAAGATGCTTTAGAGTGGAGATTCATTAAACCTATTTTTTTCTTTCAAATCAGTTTTGGTTTCTTACTGTGGCATATGAAATCACAGACTCCAAGTGAGATCCTTTATTGCATACATAAGTGCTGATTATATACAATCGCTTATCCACCCAAGTTCTGCTCTGGAATATGTCTACATACAGCAAAGCACCTTTGCAGCTAGTCCACACTCCATCAAGCTGTTTACTCCCTCCATGCTCATCTGAGACAATCATCTTCTTCCCCAGTACTTAAGATGTGGAGGCTTTGGGCATGCTCCTCATTGCAGACAGGTGTGCACAGAATTCATTTGCAGGTGAGCTCAGAGAGCCAGATTTAGTGCTAGTTGCTTCCTCACTACAATTTAAGGCATAATCACTCTGCAGCCTGGCAGCCTGAGATAACGAACAAAGCCTTTTCTCAGAAAGGGCCCTTATACCACATGAATACCTCCATAAACCCTGGAGTTTCCTTAAGAGTTATGTCTCCTGTGCCTTTTCCTTCATTGCCTGATGAAGCATTTTTTTGTGATTCACAGACACAATTCTTCCCCCTGTTACAGACAACCTGTTATTTTAAAACAATCTGCATGTTGATCCCTTCCCATGAATTTCTACATATGGGGCAAATTCTTGATACTGGGCGAGGAACGATAGAAGTCTGTAGGGTATAACACTGAGCACAATGAGTTTCCAGGGTATTTTCAGTCCTCGTCCACCATTTAAATGAGATTTCTAGTACAAATATGTTTTTGCTTTTCTGTATCGAAGTTCAACTCTGCAAAAGCAGCACAGTTCTGACATTTTCAAGACATGATAAAAGGCAAAACCATTTCCATAGGTACCCATGGATGTTTGCTTTAGAAGGGAATCAGACTTGGGAGAGAGGGAAAAAGTTGACAATGTATTTGGCAGCCTATTTCACTTCCACTAACTTCAGTGTAGCCAACAGGAACTGCAAAGTGTCTCTTTACTTCTTGCATACATTTGAATAAGTGCTGACCAAAGACACCGTAGTGAAATGATAAGTTTTCCTTTCTATTAGTCTTTAATATAGAGAAGCACCTGAAAAGTATATAACTTAGGAAGGGGAGGAATGGTAGGAGGAGAGCATATACACAAGCCACTCATTTTTTTCAATTTGATTGCTCTGAAGCCACAAGTGTACCTTCTCCATTTATTGTGACCAGTTTAGCTTAACCAGAGTTAACTCCAATTAGAGTGCATGAAAATGTGCAACTATTATTGCCGGAGCACCTCTGCCCTCTCATGCTTTACGCCCGGCAGCGCTGCAGAGGCCGTCATCCTAAGACAAGTGGCTGAAAAACTGGCTTAAACTGTGACTTTAGCCCAGCACAACCATATGCACAGACAATATGTCTTAGCTAGGAGACAGTAACACCTTAGCTGGGAGCAAAGTCTGCCTACAGGAGTTACAAAACCTCCCACCCGCTTTTGAAAACTGAACTTACCTCCTATGAGCAAAGGGAGGAGAGCACAGCTAAGCCACAGTGGCTGACAGATGCTCCTCTCCAGCCAAGTCTGGAGCTTGACTATGCAGTCTCTGGCATCCCTTCACAACCAAGATGGGTGCTGGGTCATGGGGAAGCATAAACACTTGTGCACTCAGTTTTGGGAGGTGTAGGCTCCAACATCGTTAGCAGTAACATGTTTGCTGTTCAAAGAGCATGATAGGCACATCATCAAGGTGAGCTGGCTGCCTTCTGACCAAACCCTGATAGTTTCAAAACCTTAACTAGGGGTTGCTGTAACTACAGTCATAGTTCAATGATTTGAGCATGAAGTAAGTCACAGCATGAACGGAAGTTCTGTTCTTCATTGAACACGCAGCCAGAACATAATTGAAGTAGTTTTCATGGGATTTATGCTTACTGAACAGCCTCAGATATTGTCTTCTGAATTGGTACTCCATGCATCTGATTCAACTAAGAAAATTTTTCTTTAAATCCACTACCTTTCCCCATCAGAGACAGCAACCTCTATATAACTGTTTTGCAGACAAGCCAACCAAGATTTGCTGATCACCCACCTACTGACAAGACAATCAATGTCCAGTTTAGCCACAGACTTTCAGCAGCTACTCCGTCCACACAGCTGCCTCCACCCATGTCATGCCCTAAAAGGAGGGGCTGAAGTTCTAGGCGATTAAGAGTGATCAGAACAGGGTACCATTAGCTTGCTATCTCAGTCAAAAAGTCACGACTCCACATTCCCTTCTCTACCTGCTACGACAGGAGCTAAACAGCAGGTCAAGAGCATCAGTGTTACAGCATGAAGCCGACCTGCCAAGCCTCAAGCAGAGCAGAAGAGTGACTCTGTTTTCCTTCTCTTCCAGATCCCCCTCAGCAGCACTCGATGTATACCCTGCCTGCCATCCAGGTAAAGGTCTTGCGAGTGGAATAGTTATGTCCGTATCATGGCATCCCAAGGAGAAAAAAAGGGCCCAGCAGCAAGCTACAACTCTAGAAGGCGCCTAGGCACCTATTTCCTGCCCGTAGCTTTCTTTCTTACTCTCCTCACCCTAGTCCTAACCGTAACGCTAGGCCTGGCTAAGATTTCTGTACTGGGACATGGTGAACATCCAGGTTTCAACTGCCGGTGGGAGAGTCCTGCTGGCAGGAAGCCCTTGCTAGCACAGCCCCAGCCTCTTCGGAGAGAACGCGATTCAGTGACCTCATGCATGGCTGGTGGAAATCATATATTGGGCAGGTTTTGGTTGTACAGGCACTGGTGCGAGGGACCCAAACATCACTTCTTCAGTCACCTGTTATAGGTACAACATGGCAAAGGCAAAAAGCAAAGGGAAGGATGAACAAACTCTGCCTTGGGCTTCTTGCTCTCAAGCACTTTAAGGTCGAACAGTAAGAAAGGCGCCCTTTTTGTGTCCCTCTGAGTTTGCTATGAAAAGCCTTTTTCTCATATTTCAGATACATGAAACCCTGTCAGGACAGACCTAGCAGTGAAGTCATCTTGCACTAGCCATGAAATCATCTACAAAAGCCCCACAGACTTTTCTGTCTGCCGAGCATCAGGAGAAGGAACGGCAGCAGTTCCGTTTGCCCAGAGAGAGAAGGAAGGTGCTGGCTGATGCAGCTGAGGCCTGTTCCACCAACACGCCCGCTCTCTTCCCAGCACCTTCTTGCTCCACATGGCTCGCGCTGCCCCAGTGCCCACCTCACAGGAGCAGAAGTGATACCGAATTATCAATAAATATCAACGGCTATGCTGTATCCCCCTCGGGTCCTCCTCGACGCTGCTAAACAAAGCGAAGTGCCCGGCCATGACCGTGCTGCTGCTGCCGCCTCCTCCCATTACAAGGCACAAAACAAGAAGCAGCCCTTCCCAGGGCACACAGCCGGCAAAAAAAGAAGGTCACCAGGAGACACCCAGGGCGGCCCGCGGCACTGCCCCCGGCTGCGCTGCTGAGGCCGCTCCCGCCGCCGGCCCCTTTCCCCAGGGGCTCGGGGCGGCCCCGGACGTGAGCTCACGGCGCCGCCCCTTCCCCGCCCGCCTCACGGTGCCGGTTCCGCCGCGCCGAGTCCCGCCTCGCTCCGTCCCGCCGTCGGGGCCGGGGGTCCCGGCGCTGCCTGGGCCGGGCGGGCCGCGCCGGTGAGCGCTGCGGACGGTGGACCCGCCGCCGCGGCGCCTCGCTCCGCTGGGCCCGGGCCCGGCGCTGCCCCGGCGGCGGGGCCTGCGGAGGGGTGGGAGGCGCGGCGGCAGGGCCCGCCCGGGGCGGGGGGCCCGGGGCAGAGGGCCCGGGGCCAGTGGGGCGAGCCCGCGGCTGCGACCGGTGCGAAGGGCGCGTTGTGTGTGCTTTTTCCCCAGGCTGACGCGGGAGAGCCGCGGTGCGGTGGCAGCGCCCGGGGGGAGGTGCCGCCATGGGGAACCAGCTGGCTGGCATCGCCCCCTCGCAGATCCTCTCGGTGGACAGCTACTTCTCTGACATCCACGACTTCGAATACGACAAGAGCCTGGGGAGCACCCGCTTCTTCAAGGTCGCCCGCGCCAAGCACCGGGAGGGACTGGTGGTGGTGAAGGTGTTCGCCATTCAGGACCCCACCTTGCCCCTGACGAGCTACAAGCAGGAGCTGGAGGAGCTGAAAATAAGGCTGCACTCGGCACAGAACTGCCTTCCCTTCCAGAAAGCGACCCTGTCCGAGAAGGCCGCCATGCTTTTCAGACAGTACGTGCGGGACAACCTTTATGATCGAATTAGTACCAGGCCGTTCCTGAACAACATTGAAAAAAGGTGGATTGCCTTCCAGATCCTTACGGCGGTGGACCAAGCACACAAATCTGGAGTCCGCCATGGGGATATTAAAACTGAGAACATCATGGTGACTAGCTGGAACTGGGTTCTTTTAACTGACTTTGCCAGTTTTAAGCCAACTTACCTTCCTGAAGACAATCCTGCTGACTTCAATTATTTCTTTGACACGTCACGGAGGAGAACATGTTACATTGCTCCCGAGCGCTTTGTCGATGGCAGTATGTTTGCTACAGAGCTGGAAAACATGCGGGACCCTTCAACTCCTTTAGTAGACCTGGCAAACAGCAACCAACGAACAAGAGGGGAGCTAAAACGTGCCATGGATATCTTTTCTGCAGGTACTTGGACCCATCAGGGGAAAGCAGTGTGTTTATGATTGTGTGTTGGGGTGCAGACAACCTTATTTTGGTTTGGGGGGTTGTTTCGTTGTTTGTTTTTTTAACAGTGGGCTTAGAGAACAGCATGCGGAAAAACTTGCTTTTTTTAGGCAAGACCCAACCCCAGATCTTTCCTTCACAGAAAAAGTAGAGACACAATACAGCAAGCTACATAAGTGCATCACCGTGTTATCAGAGGAGGGAAGTCACAAACTGTTCTCTATGGCTCAACTCTGCCCTGAGGAAGACATGGTTCTGCAAAGCCACAGACCATCATCTTGTGGCTGAGGTTCTGGGACACATAGCATATGCCTTATGGGACCCAAGAGGAGGAAGCCAATCAGTGGTTCACCTAAAATCCAGCTGCCTGGGGGCTGAGACAGCTTTCAGGGCAATGTGGCAACATTGGCTTTAGAAGCCCATTCTCATTTCATTTTCCCCACAGGTGGGAGGTTCGATAACTAACTAAGCTGCTGTCATAGTCTCACTCACAAATACTTAAAGAGTCTGACCGTGGGAGCTTGTCTTGGGTCTCGGGCTTGTCTTCAGCACTTTGAAAGCTCTAAGTTTGGCTTTTTTTTTTTCTTAAAGTGATTGAAAAACCTGAATTTAAAGGTAACGGTTACTTCATTTTACAAGCTGCTTTTATGGCCAGACTTCTAGGGCACTCCACTGATAAAGCAAGATGCTGACCCTTGGGAGCAAACTGCGGGAGTGGGACCTTGGGAAAGACTGTGTGTCATACAACAGGGAGGGCTGTGTTTGGCAATTGTAGTATTTCTCACTGTGCTTATGAGCTTGTGTGAATGAATCTGTGCAGTCTCCCAGCATCACTGTGGAAGCAGAGGTTATTTCCTTACCTTCTGTAAAAGGGCTGCTTAATTTTGACCTACTGCCTGATCCATGCTGACTTACTGGCACTCTTCTTCCACGTGACAGTGATGCGGCTTCCTTTTCGGGTGGTGTGTTTTCCAGCTGGCAGGTGGCTGAAGTCACTGCCTCATGTTTCCTAATTGCAAACTCCTCTACTGTTGGCATGTTTGAAATAAAATACTTGGGAGATATTTCAAGGATCAAGTGTAAAAGCCAGCTTTTGGAGCCTGAGATGCATCTCCTTTCCCCAAGTTAATGTGGCGACTTAGCTCAATTAAAAATAAGGCAAATAAGAGTTGCATAGAGTTTGGTTTTGTCCACATGTAGAAAGTGAAGTTAAAGTGTCTGTTTATAATCCTCTGACATCCTTGACTCTTTTTTCGTTCCCCAGGCTGTGTAATAGCAGAGCTTTTCACAGAAGGCGTACCCTTGTTTGATTTATCTCAGCTTTTGGCTTACAGAAATGGCCTCTTTTCCCCTGATCAAGTCCTAAACAAAATTGAAGACCGCAGTATCAGAGAACTGGTAAGGATAGACTACAGCATTAGAACCATGTGTGTGGTCCGTTTGTAGTCTATTTCACCTACTTTGGTGACAAATCATTTATTGTTTGGTTTGGGGTTTTTTTGTTTTGTTTATGTATTACAAATGTCTAAACCTTTAATCTTTCTCTCCCACTCCCTCCTACTTCTGCCTTTCTCAAGGTCACTCAGATGGTCCATCGCGAGCCAGATAAACGTTTAGCAGCTGAAGATTATTTGAAACAGCAACGTAACAATGCATTTCCTGAAATATTTTACACTTTCCTTCAGCCTTACATGGCCCAGTTTGCCAAGGAAACATTTGTGTCAGCAGATGAGCGTATATTGGTCATACGTAAAGATCTGGATAACATCATTCACAATCTCTGTGGGCATGATCGCACAGAGAAAGCCGAGGGAGAGACAAAAGAGAATGGGCTGGTTATTCTAGTGTCTGTGATAACTTCCTGTTTACAGACTCTGAAATACTGTGATTCAAAACTGGCCGCTTTGGAACTGATTCTTCATTTAGCACCAAGATTAAGTGTAGAGATTCTTCTGGATCGTATTACTCCTTATCTGTTACATTTCAGCAACGACTCTGTGCCCAGGGTGAGGGCAGAATCTGTGAGGACACTAACTAAAGTTCTTGCTCTCGTCAAAGAGGTGCCACGCAATGATATTAACATTTACCCAGAATACATTCTGCCAGGCATTGCACACTTGGCCCAGGATGAAGCCACCATCGTCAGACTTGCATATGCTGGTAAGAGGAAATCCAGTCAAAACTCCAGTCTTGGGCTTTTCTCTGTTTCCTTAACTGTTTTCTCCTCTGCTCAAAATCATCACAGAGCTTGCTGTTTCTATTTCAGTAAATCTCCCCAGAAGTCTCATAAATGACTGCAGGTAAAGACACCTGTATTCACTTAAGCTAACTGGTGCAGGTGATGGCAGCAACTTAATAATTAATGAGTTAAGTTATACTAACAGGTGGATTTCCAGTGTAGATCTGTACCCAGAGTAAATAATTACATTTTAAATAGTTGACAAAACCTGTTTGCTCTCTGCTAGATGAATTAACTGTCTTTAAAATTAACATTCATTCTTTTCTGTAGTTTTGCATGTAAAAGCAACTTACAGAATGTGTACATATGCTTTGGGCTAGGCTGGATGCAGAACACAGCAGGCCTGCCCATGGCTAAGGTAAGGGTCAGTTTAGAGCCTCGTGCTCAGGGAAGCCCCCCAGCTTTATTCCCTGTATAAGCAAGAGCATAACAAAGAAAAGTACTTGTCTAGGTGGTCTTTGTGTAGCTAAATATGTGAACAGGGCTTTCTGAGCTTGCCTGCCTTTTGCTGTTTGTATTAATTTACCTTAATTCACATCTCATTAGCTCAGATTGTTTGCTTAGAGCAGCCTGAATGAACTGAAATAAATGTGGAACTAAAAGCATCAGTGTGTTGCTGTGCTTCAGAGGTAGTTTCACAAAATGAAATTTGATATTTAGGGGCTGAAGTTACATTATTTGTTATGTAATAGATTGCCTTATAGTGTAGCAGATGTTTTCTTTGCATGATATTCAGATAGGAGTTCTGCCTGGTTCAGGAAGAAACTTTTTAGTTATGCCTGTGTTTGCTATTTAGTATGTACCCTTATTTGCCATGACTAGCATATTTTTAAGTGTGTTGGTTTGTTTTGGATATAAATGTAGAACTGAGTTGAAAATTCCCGGTGATGTTTTTCTTTTGTTTACTAAGTCAGCTGATAAAACTAATTATTGAAGACAATGCATAGTTAATGAATGGAACCAACAGCTTTTGGTCACCTTGATCATTTAGGGCTTTATGAAAGAACAGTTTTCTTCATGACTCACTTTTATTTGTAGATAAGAAAAAAACCCCAAATCTTGTAAAATTATAGTCTTTTTAGAATTAACCTTTAAACAAACTAATATAAAGCTGAACTTGTTAAATAAGCTGAAATAGAAGAAACAAAATGCAGTTTCCTTATCTGCAAGTGCAAAAAGGCTACAGGTCTCAGTACCCACAGACTCCAGTTGCACCTGCTCACACAGAGGTTCTTCAGTGGTTTTGACTTTATTTTCAAACTGAGTACAACTAGAATATTTTCTGAAACTTGAAAAAGTTATTTGAACTGTAGGTGGTTAAGTCTGATTAAGTTTCCTTAACTTCAGATAGCTTTTCTTTTAAGAAAGCAATTTCAAATAAATAAATGTATTTAAAGGTAGTCTAATAATTACATTAACTTGTGTTACTATAGCACGCTTTTTGATAGTGGTCAGAGGGGTGACTTAACAGGATTTGATCTGGGCTGTGGACAGGCTCCATTGGCACGCTGCTCTTGTCTTGGATGACACTCAGAATGGCTGCTTAAGTGGGTCTTCTGCCTCAACAGGATCATTCCTGTGCCAGCAGTGGCCTGACCCATATAACATAGCCTGAGTTGCGTTAGCAACTTCCAAACGTTGCAGAACGGTGCTAAATCACATGGATGGATTTGGGGATAAATGCTCTAAAAGTGGAATCCAGCGCTTAGGGGTAACCCTGTTGTTACTCTCTAGGACACATATCCTGGCACAGTGGTTTGTTGCGGTTGTTTTGCTGCAGTCTACCATGTGGGCATGTTAGTTAGTTCAGGTTAATTTGCCTTTAAGTTCTATCAAGTTATTTAGTCATTAGCCTGAGTTTAGGTGGCATTTAGGGCTAGTTCTGGAAGTCTGAAGTTAGTCCTTGTTACCACTTGATATACTTAAAATTTCTACCCTTGTTTTTGTGACAAAATACCGTGTGATTTAATATACTTGGTAGCTTTGCTGGAGTCAGGCCAACAGAAGTGGGTTGACCAGAGAATGTTGTGTAATTTCAGTTCCATTTGTCCATCATGACTGGTATTGTCAACGGTTATAAGCCCTCATCGGGGGGATTGTCAGACTGATGTAAATAGGCAAAGTAGAACAATTCTTAACCAAAATGTTTTCCTTTGCAGAAAACATAGCGTTGTTGGCAGAAACAGCTCTGAGATTTCTGGAGTTGGTACAGTTGAAAAATCTCAATATGGAAAATGAGCCAAATGGTGAAGAAATGGATGAAACTTCTCATCCTAGTGATAACTATGACACAGGTAATGTCACTTCTGCTTACCTTGCCTGCTTATAATAGCAAATCATGGGCCAAAGCTCCTAGTTAGTACTAATCTTCCTCACCTCTTAAAGCTTAGCCTTCCTGTTAAATGGGAAGAATGCTTTGCCTTGACTAGTATCAAAGCATGTGTGTTGCAGCTTCGTGCAGAAGCAGACACCTCTGTTCTGAGCATTGTGAGAGACAAAAAAAAAATGTGTAAATGGGCATTCTTTTCTCCAAAAGTTCCCAAGGTATTTGACTGTGGTGCTGGCTGCCTGGTTTTGTATCCAGCTTCACTCACAGTCCTGTAAACAAGTCAGCTGTGAAAACATGGCTATGTTCCAAATACTGCTTCCGATGAAGTGGCAAGCAGTGTTAGCTTTGAAAAAAACTGTCAGATTCTACCATAGGTATAGTACTGTATTTTTCAGTCATTCTTTCTTTTCTGTTCCTATGCCTGGCAGTTCTTGTCTTTTTGCCTGAAGAAGCTGAATGTTGGGATGCCGTTGGGTGGTAACACTGCTATCTGTGCTATTGTAACTGTAGGACAGAGAATGAGTTAAAATCCTAAGGATGGCTTTTCTTTTCCTTTCCCTTGGGAAGGAGTGACCTGTGTGTCTGCTCCGGTGACTTTCAGTGATGCATAAATTTCCAGAGCAATGCCAGGCAAGTCTTCTAAGCTGGGAAGAGTTTGTGGTTAAGAACTGTCATTTCTCTTTTCGGCTAAGTAGATCAATCTGTGACTAATCATAATTGGTAAACATCCCACACATACTCCATTTGGTAGGGAAAAAGGCATGTTTCAATTATCTCTTAACTAGTTGTAGGATGATACTTTAAAAAAACCCCAACAACAACCAAACAAAACCTACCAAAACCAAACATAAAAAAATCCCCTTTGAGTTCCTTCACATAAAGCATGGGGTGCTCAGATTTGCTGAGGTGTGACAGAGGAAGCCTCATAGTATGAATTGTATTTCTAAGAAGTACTGTCCCCTACCCCTCAAAATAGCATGGACATGAAAGAAGTAACACAAGGAAGAAAGACAGTTGAATGGTTCTGTTTTGTTTTTCACATCTGCATTTCACCTACATATATATGAAATAAGCTGGATCATCTTAGTTGAAGTTATGACAAGTTTAGAATTTATTGATTTGGTAAGAATGTCTCACATCTCTATACTTTTTGGCTTTGCCACCACCTCCTGCTTAGTCTGAAGTCTTTGGTAAGCTAGTTGTTGGAATTGTTGAGGCTATATTGCATTGCCCATCTTACTGAGTGTAGCTCTTTTAGCAGCAGGTAGTACGCCTGCACATAATGCTTCTCGCCAACCCAAATGTTCATCGTGTTGTCTCTTGCAGAGCTGCAAGCCTTGCATGAAATGGTTCAGCAGAAAGTTGTGACTTTGCTAAGTGACCCAGAGAATATTGTGAAACAGACACTGATGGAAAATGGAATAACGCGTCTCTGTGTCTTTTTTGGACGTCAGAAAGCCAATGATGTTCTTCTATCTCATATGATCACTTTCTTAAATGATAAGAATGACTGGCATCTTCGAGGAGCTTTCTTTGACAGCATTGTTGGTAAATGTTGGGTTTCAGCCAAACAGAGTAGCGAGATAATAATGTAAATAAGTTTTGCATATCCTGGAAACTGTTAACAGTCATATAAAGGTCCTTTCTTATAAAGAATTCTATAATTTATAGGAAAAGACTTTGGTGAATTATTGGGAGTGAAGATGAAACAATGTAATTACAAGTATATTTTTCTTTTAGTCCAGATACTTAATACCAATGAGACTGAGGTATTTAAGTATAAGTTGGATTAACATAAACAATAAACTTTAAATGCTTTTTATTTTTGAGTCTTTGCTAAAGCAAATAACTCAAAAAGCTGAATTGTGACAAGTAAATACTAAGATTTTTGCAAGTTGTCTAGTAGATGCAGTGTTTCACGTGTGTGTGGGCCCATTAACTTCAGTAGACCTGCTCACATGATGAAAACTGTGTACTGGTATAGCCTAAAATTATAATTTGAAACATTTTTTTAATGCCTTAAAACCTCACTTAAAGATTCCTGTCATCTCAGAAAGCTTAACAGCTGATGTCATCACTGGTAAGATTTTTTAAAATTGTTATTAAGTTTATGTAATGTTCCATGAATGTTGGAAATTATTCCACATGACCATTGCTGAGAGTCAGCACTCAGGATTTGCAGGTTTTCTTGACCAGGTTTTCCATTGCAGTACCTGGGGGGTGAAATGGTACTTCAGATGCAAGGCAAGAAAAAAAGAGCATGGTCAAACTTCCAGCAGGGCCATTATGGTAGGCACGCATTACATTATGACTGGAAGCCACAAAGTGCTGTGCTGGCAAGCCCTGACAAGATGCGATGCTAATAACTTGTCAGAATTTGTTTGCAAGGAGCAATGGGGTGGTGAAAGCACAGGTCACAGTGTCTTGCCTTCTTGCAAAAGACATGTAGGTAGATGTGAGGCAATTAAATGTGAAAGTCAAGACATGTAAACTATATTTTTAGCTGCTCCTCCTCCTGTCCCAGTATCAAAACCTCCACAGAAGAATTCAGATAAAGTTCAGAACTCATATTTTTGTTTCACACTGTTTTACTTAAAGCTTTTGCACATCTTTAAAACTGAGTGTTCAAACTCGTGTTTAAGTGTGTACAGGCACCACGGCCTGTGGCTGTGGGCACGTGCCCTTCTGTAACAGCGGCACCGAGGGGATTTCTCTTACCTGTGCTATTTCTACCTTATTCTCTTCTTTTTTTAGCAATTAGTTGCAAAGCCCAGCATTAATACATGAGCAAGTATATTAATTATAACTTTATCACTTTTACTATGATAAAGTAATTTTATGTTTAATCTAGATTCTGATGAAAGGACGTTGAATCTTGTGGTATTTATCAGTCCCAAACAACTTGAGTTAGAAGCAGAGGCGGTTACAGTCTGTGCTATGTAGCACGAATGACGATAGCAACAAAAAGCCTGAGCTATTAAATGAAAACCTCATTTTTTTTCTCTTGAGAACAGTAAGAGGACTTGCTCAGTTGTTTTTTGGGAAGGAATGTTCACTTGATGGATGTAAAGCTAGAGGAAAGATAGAAATTGACAAGGTCCATCTCCCTGACCATTGCCAGAGATTAATTATTGTACGTGGGTTATCTAATCCAAACAAGCATTTCCAAATGACAGTTTCATGTGGCCAGTGGGTGGTTTTCACATGGGAAAGGAAGAAGGATAGGAAAGCAGTCTCTTTTACTGAGATGCGGTTAATACGTTTTTACCCAGCAGCTTCAAAGGAATTACTTTCACTTAGCTGCTTTTGGTCTTGGCTTCCTTCTAAGATTTTGAAATAAGTTATTTAAAAATTGCATTTATTTTTGAAACTAGGGTCAAAGTGGCTTCATGCCAGCAAGTAATTTGAGACTAGTTAACTAAACAGCAAATCTTGCAGCCGTTTCAGGCTGGAAGAGTTTTAGAAGATTTTTCTGTAAGTTCCTTTTTGACTATTACTGACTCTTTATTTTGTGGCTAAGTGAATGTATGTTATAGGTTTTTGTTGCTGAAAATTAGCCCAGTATCCAGTTCGGTCTTTTCAGGTCTTCCAAATTACAGTCACTGCTAAGTTAAAAGACAAAATCCTGCTAGCAGAGACTTTCATTGTTGCTCAGTTGTCCTTTCCATGTACAAATGCAGGCACTGCATCCCCGCCCCTTAGGCTGCTGGTGTTGCCTTGCAGTTTCAGGCTTCTGCTGGCCAGTTGTGTGCTGACATCTATGCCTGGCTTCTGGAAGGACCTCTGCAGGCACAAGGATCTGCTTTTATCAAACAGTTTTCAGAATATTAGTCTGACTTTAATGGAAAGCAGCTTCCTTTTTTTTTTTTTTTTTTTTTCTAATGACTAATAATCTGTTTTGAGATGTCTCTGTGGGACAGTAATTTTAAACTTCGGTGAGGAAAGGCAAGGAAGTGCTAGTTTTGGGGTTTTATGTGTTCTTTTTATGTTTCAGGTGTTGCTGCTTATGTTGGCTGGCAGAGCTCATCGATACTGAAACCTCTACTTCAGCAAGGTCTCAGTGATGCTGAAGAATTTGTCATTTATAAAGCCCTCAATGCTCTTACTTGTATGTGCCAGTTGGGGCTGTTGCAAAAGCCACATATTTACGAGTTTGCTTGTGATATTGGTAAGTTGGAATACTGGAGAATGCCTTATTTTCCTAGTTAAGAAATTTTAGTACTACATAAAGCTGTTTGCAGCCAGCTTAGCTGTCCAATGTGCAAACCTATAGTACTGTTTTAGAATCTACAAAAACTGTGTTAACGAACTATTGCTAGTTGGACCATGTTAGTGCTCAGAACCAATTCTAAAATAATAATTTTGGTGGAACAAATTGGAGGCATCTTCTCTGATTTTATACAGGACAGCAGCAAACAACACTTAGTCCAAAAACTTCCTGCTTTAAGGCCTTTCCTTGTTCTTCATGCCAACCTCCTATAAAGAAAACCTCCTTGTTACTTCTGGAAGTTGATCAGGCACATAACTTGCAAACTCTTACCTATTGACCTTTGAGGAAGAAGGGAAGCCAGTCCCTCAGACAATCCCTTCTCATCCTATTTCTAAAACCATAACCCCCCATTTAACTCAATAGAACCCTGAATACAGAGTTGGTCTCTCCTTCCTCATCAGGCTTATCAATTTGATTTAGGTGTACCCAAGATTTACCAGCTATTTATGGAAAAGAAAATACCAACTGATCTTTGGAGATGTAGCCTGCTTCTTCCTAATGTCATGGCTTTTCAAATGCGCTCAGAATTTGAGGCAGATGATCTGTGAATATATCTCATGACTAGATACAGTCCCTCGATCACAACTTCTTAAAACCCACATAATTGAAATGGATTTCTGAGTCTTACAGTACGAGTAGTGACTATTCAAGGAAGAGAGGGGAAGAAGGAAAGAATAAAGTATTTACTCTAAAAAGAAAAAAAAAAAATCACTGGTATTAGGATTCTCCATAATTGTCTGGAATAAGGTTGAGGCTTATTTTTTGATTAGTCGTCTTTGCAGATCTGGAGTTGACAGTTAGGGATTGACATGAATAAATAGGAAAAACATGCTGTTTGGCAACAGCAAGGAAGCTGACCAGCACAGGCACAATGAAATAATTTTCTCAGTATGAGTGTTTTAACCTTGGTGCCCTGCAGTAGGGAAGACTCAGTTTGGGGATAATTCTGGGGGAAGGAAATGTCATCATAGGCTGCCATATATAGGATGCTCCCCTCTATTTAACATGAATGATGTATTTTAACAGCCTAATTTTTTTTCAGCACCTTTCCTGTGTCATCCTAATCTTTGGATACGTTACGGTGCAGTTGGATTTATCACTGTGGTAGCACAGTATTTGAATATTGCTGATGTCTACTGCAAGCTCATGCCATACCTCCATCCTTTTATCACGCAACCAATAATACAGGTAATACCTTAAATAACTTTAACGTGTATGTATCTAAACCAGTTAGAATTCTTAAAGTCTGTCTTGGCTGTGGTCCTGGTGATAAGGATATTAGATTGTGTTTTTTCAGTTAAGGTTAGAGACGATATAGTTCTTCGATACTTGCTGGCAGACATTGAAGAATGGGCATTGCCGTCTATGTTTGAAAGACTGCTTCCACAAATTTGCTGCCAATTGCAGAACGCTTTACAAAGCCTAAAATCAACAGATATGTCTTTGGTTCAAGCCCCTCTGCCTTGTTTACGATCAAACTCTCGCGATACTATGCTAGTTTCTAGGAGTCTAAAAGGCATGAAAAGTTGGCTGTGAAACAATTGTTTCTGAGTTCTATGCCTTCATGTACAAGATCGAGTATTCCAGCACTGCCCCGCTAACATACTTAACTGTGGGCCTGACCCTCTGAAAACACGAACAGTCTGTTAAGTAGTGATTACTGTGCTTGTGATTTCAGCAGTGCTACTCCTGTGTTTCAGTGCTTTGCCAAGGGTAAGGGCAGAGCTCTCTGTGTGAATGAGTTAAGCCATATCATAACAGCACATGTCTAGGAATGACCTGCATGATGCTGCTAGTATGATCATATAGGCATCTTTGCTATAATTTTAGGACCTGCAGAATGCATCTCTCAAGTGCTTAAATAGATAAGAAACAGTTGCAGTACTTATATTGAAAAGTACCTCATGTGTTTAACACTTTCTTGTAAACCATGGAGGTGGTAACTTCATCAAAATAGTATTTTTCTTTGTTTACAACTCCCTAGACACCTTGTGCAGTGTTTTAGGCATTGATTGTTAAATTTCTGTCTTTTTCACTTCTTGCTTCGTTTTAGTATGTAAATTTTTCTTTGCTATGCAACACTAAATATAGTAAGCAAGTAGAGGGTAACATTGAGTTAGAATGCAATGAGGAAGTCCTCACTTTGGACTCACTTTTGAAGTTGTTTTTCATTTAGACAGCTATGCAAAGCACGTTATATGAACGAGGTCTTCTGGTCTTCTGACACTGTTGTGAAGGAAGAATTGCAGTCCAACCCCAACATCTCCCATTAATTACTTTGAGTATTCCAACTTTTGTACAAGCATTTGTGTCCTAATTTTAGTCTGAATTAGGTTTGGCTATTTAACTGTAGGACTGTAACTGTGGGCCTATTTCATGAATACGGCTTGCCTGCCCCCGTTATCTTAAGATGTGCTCTTGAAACAACAAAGATCAAGTACTAAAAGATATAAACTCAAAGGAATATTGGGGCTGCAAGTAATCTGCATTGCCTACAAGACTTTGTCCAGACATGTTCTCTGGACACAAACAGACATTGATTTGTTACCTGGGAAAACAGAAACTTGGTGGGGTTTTTTTTTTGGTTTGTTTTAGTAGTAATGAACAATCTTTTTAAGGACTTCCCCAGTTAATGATTCTAAATTATGCCCTAACTCATAAGTTTCTTACGACTGTTTACTAATCTTCCAGTATGCTTTTGAATATTAATTACATGTTTGTGCATCCTTATTCCCTTGTATACATAGGAGGAAACCTGGTAATCTGACTGACACAGGGGAAGAGCTCTTCTACTTGGTGTTTTCATAGGGTAAATGTAGGACAGAGAAAAACGGTGCTTGAAATATCATCATACTAGTAGTAGAACTTTTAATCCCATCTGTCAATGCCAGGTTACTGTTCTGAGACTGCTGGCAGAAAGGGGAAAGAAAATGGAGAAAATCTGACATGACCAACATGTATTTATTTTCAAGAAAGGAGAGAAGTTGAATCTAGGTTATTGGCACAATGATGTGCAATAATTTTGAAGTCCTACGTGACTTTTTTTTTTTTTTCCTTATTGTGAGCTAGAAAGCATCTCTCTAGGACTGTCATGGTTTAACCTCAGCTGACAGCTAAGTACCATGCACCTGCTTGCTCACGCTCCCTCCCACCCTGGTGGGATGGGGAGGAGAAATGGGAAAAGTTAACACTAGTGGGTTAAGAATGATTTAATAATTGAAATAAAGTAAAATATAATAAAAATAATGATGATTTTAATGAAAAGGAGAGAGAAAGAGAGAGGAATTCAACCCAAGGAAATAAATAACCCCCAACAAACTAACCCCCAAAACCCAAGTGATGCACAACACAGTTGCTCACCACCTGCTGACCAATGCCCAACCAACTCCCCCAGCAGTGATTGGTGGCTCCCAACCAACTCCCCCCACTTTATATACTGAGCGTGACATTCTATGGTATGGAATATCACTTTGGATAGTTCAGGTCAGCTGTTCTGGCCACGCTCCCTCCCAGCTTCACGTGCACCTGCTCACTGGCAGAGCTTGGGAAACTGGAAAAGTCCTTGATTCACAGTAAGCACTACTCAGCAACAACTGAAACATCAGTGTGTTATCAACATTACTCTCACGCTAAATCTAAAACACAACACTGTACCAGCTACTAAGAAGAAAATTAACGCTATTCTGGCTGAAACCAGGACAAGGACTGAGCTGGAAACTGGTTTTTTTTTTTTCAGAACATGCATTCAGAGGAAGGTGTTTATATAAATATTTGCAGCTATCCAGTTACTGACTTTAATGATAGGAGAAAAAAATGCAAACACTCTAGGCATGAGATGACAGTATTTACTGCTAGATTTTCTCATGTTTATATGGCTATCATCGTGCTCCATGATGACTGGTCTCTTTTTTTTGAATTGCAGATAGATAAAGAAATAGTCCTGCTAAGTGTACTTAAAGAGCCTGTCAGCCGTTCCATATTTGATTACGTCTTAAGATCAAAGGATATCACAAGCCTTTTCCGACACCTTCACATGCGTCAAAAGAAGAGGAATGGTGCTCTCCCTGACTGCCCACCACCAGAGGACCCTGCCATTGCACAGCTGTTGAAGAAGCTTCTTTCACAGGTAGTTCTTTTTAATTTGTACTTTGAAAGTCAGGCTTGAGATGCTTTTGGACTCTGTACATTTCCACAGACCCTGACCTCACAGTTGCTGCTGTGAGGGACTCCCAGTCCTTCTAATACTTCAAACGATTAGCTTCATTGATTTTAGTATATGCCTGTAGGACAAGTTCTTTAAAAGTTAAGGAAGATTTTAAAAAGATCTGCCAGAAATAGGGCAACCTTGTGTCTGGATTTCCCAAATACAACCTAAGTTCTTAAAATAAAAAAATACATCTCAAATTTCTGACACATCTGTGGTGTAGCAGTGTTACAGAACGTGTGCTGTGTATTGTGTCGGATAAAGGAGTATGCATTTGTCTCCTGTGAAGACAGGCTGAGAGACTTGGGATTGTTCAGCCTGGAGAAGAGAAGGCTGTGGGGAGACCTTATAGCAGCCTTGCAGTGCCTAAAGGGGGCTTATAAGAAAGCTGGGAACAGACTTTTTACAAGGGCCTGTAGTGATAGGACAAGGGGTAATGGCTTTAAACTGAAAGAGGGTAGATTTAGATGAGATATTAGGAATAAATTCTTTATTGTGAGGTTGATGAGGTACTGGAACAGGTTTCCCAGAGAAGCTGTGGATGCCCTCTCCCTGGAAGAGTTCCAGGCCAGGCTGGATGGAGCTTTGAGCAACCTGGTCTATAGTAGGTGTCCTTGTCCATGGCAGGAGGGTTGGAGCTAGATGATCTTTAAGGTCCCTTCCAACCCAAACCATTCTACGACGCTAGGAAGAGAGAAACATGCAGTGCCAAAACCAAAGCTGGAAAGTATTGACGCTTTTATATGAAGAGGGAAGCACAAAGAATCACCCATACAAAGTATTGAGATCTGGGAAGAGGAAGAACTGCAGCTGAGTGTGTCTTGTTTTTTCCCTAGGGCTTGCGGGCCCCAGGTACGGCCTAGGTGGCAGTTAAGCAGCTCGCACCAGACAGCAATTCAGTACTAAATGCTATTCTGCCCTTTTGCTATTTCTAGCCCTGTTCTTGAGGAGGAAAGATATTCTTATACCACAGCGGCTTACCTAACATCTTGTATGAGCGATAGAGTATTGTCTTGAATGCTGGGGTTGTGCGCTCTCCTTCCAGTTCTGAGTTAGTCATTAATTTTACTGCTTCTTACATCTTCATGCTGTGATGCATGTTCTTGTTCAAAAGCAAATGATACTATCTCTCCTGTTATTCTATAGGGGATGACTGAGGAGGAAGAAGACAAGCTGTTAGCACTGAAAGACTTTATGTTAAAATCAAATAAAGCTAAAGCCAATATAGTGGATCAGAGCCATCTGCACGACAGCAGTCAGAAAGGGGTGATTGACTTGTCAGCTCTGGGAATAACTGGAAGACAAGTGGATCTTGTTAAAACAAAGCAGGAGCCTGATGACAAACGTGGTTGGTACATTTTGTGAGCTTTATAGATAAAGTATAGCCTTTCTTTTGGAATCAGAGAATTAAGTCTAACTTACTCAACAATTATTCTCAGTAATTCAGCCTACATAACTATCACCATCCTTACTGAGTTTGCAATAACAGGATTACTGCTGCTATTTGAAATGTGATGTGGTGGAATGCTTTCTGGATCAGCGGAAGATGGGGATGTTTTGCCCCGAGAATATTTAAATCAGTTTGACTGCATTTGCAGTAGTAATATGCAGCAGTTGTCTAGCTGGTTGTGACAAATAGGGTTCTAGCGACCCATGGTAACAGTGTCAATTATGAAGGCTACCTTTCTGCTCTGTCTGCTTCCTGTCAAGAAGTGATGAGTTCTATAACTGTGAAAATCCAGGGTGTTTTCTTGAGGTAACCTGGAGAAAACTGAGGCCTAGGTGTGATGCTGAAAGTCTCACACAGAGGAGTGCCAACTGTTGCTCACCCATCAAGTACATGCTTCTTGGCCTTAGGGGTCTTCAGCTGCTCATCTACCCCCATTTTACTGTTTTGCCTGCTCCTCTTTCAGCTTGAAAAACCTCTTACATTTCCTTGTTCAGCTTTGAAATCCACTTGCTGCTAACTGTTCCAGTTCTCTGTATCCTCAAAATTCTTCTCTTCCATACAGTATTTGAGCATCTGCTTTGCTCTCTCAAGCTTGTAAATCCATCCTCTGTTACACTGCTGATAGGCTCTGTGTTTTTAGACATAAAAATACAGAAATATCTGCAAACCATGTAGCTATTGGCATCTTATTTCCAGAGTTAAGATGCTTGTCTGCAAATGTCTTGCATATCATTTAAAGGAAAATACATAAGCACAGGATTTTTCATTTTATGTTTTTGCATCCTCTGGAGTCAGTAGTGGACAGGATTTAAAAATGAGTGTATATGAAGTCTGTATTTGAACTGACTTATTTCACCCAAAACCGTCCCTTGCAAAGTCTTCATGCCTTTAACTTTTCTGCACTGACTTTGTCCAAATCAAATTCGTCCCAAATTTTGTTTTATGTTTTAAGTGACTCCCAAGGAATGCTGAAAATAAAAACGTTTCCTGTTTACAGATAACATTCTTGAATCTACAGGTGATGTTGCAATTGTGACAGAAAACTGATTGTATTTGACACTGGCAATAATTTGCATACTCTGATATTACCAGTTTATCCCTGATGTCTGTGCTCATTGCAGAGGGATTGGAGTAGATGATCTTTGAAGGTCCCTTCCAACCCAAACCATTCTATGGTTCTGTAATAAATTGTAAAAAAAAAAAAATAATTATTTTATGTATTTATCTATGTATTTATTATTTATATATAAATATTTTAAAAAGTAAAAATTTTCACATGGAGTTTAATCCTGTGACCTTCTAGGTGCAAACTTTCCCTATACTGGAATGATTTATTGCATGAGTCAGTTGTAGGATTAATGAGGTGTGCACACATGTGGCAAGTGTTCTGTTTTGTTTGCCTCATAAATTCCTGTCAGCTGACTTAATGTAGAAGTAGAGTTTTCTCTATATATAAATAATAAACTGGCACGTATATGTTGGACTTGCATATAGCCTGAAAGTAATGACCAGCGTGAGTGAATGTTGTCATGATAATGTGGTTGGTTTCCCCCTTCCTCCCTGCCCCTCTTTCCATCACCTCCCTCCCTCCTAATTGCTTATAGCTAGAAAACATGTAAAGCAAGATTCAAATGTAAATGAAGAATGGAAAAGCATGTTTGGGTCCCTGGAACCAACAAACATCTCCCAGCCAATATCTAAAGGACATGGGCAAACTACTGATCCTGAAGCCATCCAGGCTGGGAAACCACTCCGTTCAGAGTCCTCAGTTGGCATTTGTGCCACTTTGTCATCCTCTCCACAGGTATTCCTGAAAAATACTATCTTTGCATTTTAAACTGAAGTGATTCAATTGTTTTGAAGCCAAGTGGGACTATAGGGATGTGGTGTTCTTATTTTGTTTGGAGGTTATTTGACGCTGGTCATGCTATTCCCTGGTGTGTTCTCCAGCAGAGTAGCTGACTTTTGAGTTCTTAGTTTTGAAATAGGAATTGAGAGAGGATGGAAGTAATTTTAGTCACCTCAACAGAAGAGCTTAACTAACAAATATATGCTTTGCACGAAGGGATGGGGCTTTGTGGATTAGCCAGTTATTAGGTAAGCTGTTCTGGCAGGGAAGACTTTTCCTCAAATTGCATGCCCTATGAGGAAGAGAAGAGATGCCATGATTTTAACTTGGAACTGGTGTATCACATCATGGCTGCATTGAAACGTCCCATACCTGTAATACTTTGTACTGGCTACAGAAGGATGGGCTGGGAGCCCTCAAAGCTGTGGCGGCATCTCTTGATATGGAACACTGTTTTCTGTTTGGTTACTAGCTGGAGCTTAAGTTCTGCTAGCTTTAAATGCATCCATTCTGTACCAAGAGAGAGACACTTCACATTTTAATTTTTATTTTTACAGCCCAATATAAACAAATAATTGTTCAAGAGCTAACCTGTAATTCTGTCAGTCTTGAGAGCAGTAACTGCTTCTGTATTAATGGCATAGAGGTGTGCGTGGCACATTACAGTTTCTATAAATAGAATACAGAACAGACTAGGCAAATGGGGTAGAATTGAGTGGGTAAGCTTTTCTGTAAATGATAATTTTAAATTGTTTTCATGTAAGCATGAATTTTTTTTATGCTAATTCATTGTTAATTGATTCAATTAAAAAAGATTTTTACATTTTCCTTTGGTGTGACCCAGTAATCTTAAGAGCAGGATTTATCTGTGTGTGGAATGTAAGGCATCTATTTTTAAGTGCTTATCTCTTACAGGCATCTGATGGAACAGTTGTTCAACCCAGGAAACAGACTATGCAGGTACTAAGCAGTACAGCATCCCCATCTGCACACCAGTTACGCATCACCACTTGCAAAACTGAACTTCAGCAGCTGATCCAGCAGAAGCGAGAACAGTGTAATGCAGAGAGACTTGCCAAACAGATGATGGAGAATGCCGAGTGGGAAAGCAAGCCCCCACCTCCAGGTAAATCATGGGCCACTGAGGTTATTATTAACAAACAAACAAACAAGAAAGTCAAAATATCATAATCTCAGGGAAAAAATGCAAAAGACAAGGAAAAGAGGAAATTATTAGTTTAGGAAATGTGCCTCCTATGCAGAACACCTATTTGGCTGAATATATACGTGACCTATGAGAGAGGGTCTGGAACCTAGATCTTTACCTTTGCAGTGGTGGACCCAAACCACTGGTCTGAAGCCCAGGTTGTGCACCTTTTACCAGTGAGTTTTCTGAAGCAGATTGTTTGTAACCAGGTGTATGGCAGATAACTTGCCATCCTGTAACAGCCTGTAGCTTGGTTTGGGCAAGAGGAGAAACGCTGTGTTGGGAGGTGAGAAATGTATTCTGCCTGGGGTGGCTCCAGATTTTCAGCCATCCTGTGAGTATTGTAAACTCTTGGCCAGGTTTTCTAACCCAGTGGCATGCATACTGGGGTGGGCTGCTTGAGCTGTGCTTTTTCACAAAGGAGCCTGTCCCCACCAGCAGTGGGGACAGTGACACAGTGCCCACCCACAAAGAGAAGATGTGTATTCTCATACTACATTGTTGCTTTCAGAGGGAAAGGAGAGACATTTTTACCTCTTGTTCCTCCCTGGTAGCGCCAGTCAGGTTTTGCTGATTAGGGCTCTGGCAGCAAACATAATTTAACCATCTTTATATGGCCACAACTTATATTTGGAGCTCCAAATTGATATTGGGATTTACTCAGATTAGTCCTTAGCATTTTCTGCTCGTGTTTTCTGCTGTTACTGGGTATCCCATACGGAGATTTTTCACTGGCCTTTACTGTTGGGAGTTCCTGTGCTTAAACTGCAGATATTGAGAGCAGAGTCTGTACCAGCTAGGCTTGCAGTAATCAACGCAGTGATGCTAAAGTCTTTGGTAAATCTAGCATTAGATATGCATACCTAGGCATATACAGCTACCATGTAAATTTAAGGGAAGTAGTAGAAAATCATCAGGAAAATGATCCAACCAGATAGCGTTTGAACATAGCTAACCTTGACTGAGCTTGGCTAAGCCATGTGTTTGTCTTCTTGAGACTTTTACAACCTATGAAATAACGTGGCCCAATACAAGTAGCTGACGTGCTCCCTTACACAAGGGAGTGGATGCCAGAAAAAGTGTTCTTATTTGAAGTTTGTGTCATATTCTGAAATTTGCTGTGGTCTGTCCTTTGTTATCTTCATCTGCTGTTAATCCTTCATTAAAGTAGATGCTGGTTAGAAGTGCAGCCAGATACTTATGTGTTGCTTATTTCAGAGGAAGAAACGTCACACAAATGTTGGCAGTTTCTTGGCAAGAGTTATTTTGTGTCAGCTCAATTCCTTCAGTCCTTCAAAAAGAAATTGAGTAAATGTTATGTGGGATTTAGAAGTGCTGTTTTTTCATTTTCCTGGGTTCATAAGGCTTGACAGCATAGCACATAGTGCAACACTGAACTTGTCCATTCAAGTACTCTGCAGACAATCCAGGAACTCAAGACTGTTCAAATTTGTTGCTCATCATGTGCATTTTGGGCATGTATTGAGTTGCCATTTGCAGCACAGCAATCTGCATGATAGCAGAACTGTGCACTAGTATCTCTCAAACTCTATGTAGAAGCACTCTTTCTAGTTTCACTGAATATACATGGAACCCAACTAAAAGAAAAATCGTACCCAGATCTGCCAGTAGGGTTTAGTTTAGAATTGAGCAAAAGTAGGCTTCTGCCTTTAATGTTTAAAATGCCGCCTTCTGTGCTTTGCAGCTGTAATGACTATATACCAATACAGCTGTTGGTGGATGGGATCAGGGAGATTTGTTTGTTCCTAATTAGGTTATGAAATCAACACCGACCGTTATGGTTTTGTTTTCCCTGTAGGATGGCGTCCCAAAGGATTGTTGGTAGCTCATCTTCATGAACACAAGTCTGCGGTGAACCGCATTCGGGTCTCTGATGAACACTCCATTTTTGCCACTTGCTCAAATGATGGCACAGTGAAAATCTGGAACAGCCAAAAAATGGAAGGAAAAACCACTACAACCAGGTAGCTTTATAACTCATGGGATTTGGGGGATGCTGTTTTGGACTGTGAAGTGAAGTAGAGCAGGGAGGAAGATATGAATCCCTTGTGGGTGTGCTAGAGATATCAATAATGAAATATACTGCTGTTCCTCTTGGCATGCAGCTATAAAATATTAGCTAAAAATGTATGAAACATGCAGCTGTTTCAATTAGTAAAAGAAGAAAGTGGTTAGTAAATGCAAAGAGACTGCTTTGTGGCTGTAGTAATTACAAGCTTTTTTATTTCATTTCTACACATACATAAATATATTCTCATGTTGTTTAAAAGCCATCTGATTTTTATTTTTATTTTTTTTAACAAATTAGCTTTTTGCTTAACTATCTCATCCACTGATACTTGATGCAGGAAAGCTGTTTTGCTGGTTGGAACATGGGTGGTGTGGTATGCTATGTGATACAGATCTAGGTTAGACTTTCATTTTACTGATAGACGGATGTGTGCTTCTGCAGTTGGAGACTGTTATAACCCAGAGGCTCAAAGATGGAGAGTTAAGCTTGCAGAGGCAACACAAGCCGTGTTGCTTTCTGAGCTTGGAACACTCAGAAAATGCTATTTTCAGAGCTCTCTCAAGAGCCATTGGTTTGAAGTAGGTGTTTGAGAGGAGTAATTCTTTTCTTGTTTTAATTTAATTAAAACATTTCTTATTTTTCCTCTCCCTTTCTATACTGTTTAGATCAATTTTGACATACTCTCGGATTGGAGGACATGTAAAGACACTTACATTCTGCCAAGGCTCTCATTACTTGGCTATAGCTTCGGATAATGGTGCCATCCAGCTTCTTAGTATTGAAGCTTCAAAGCTCCCTAAATCTCCTAAAATTCATCCAATACAAAGCAGGTATGTACTTAGAGCAGTTAAATCTCACTGCACAGCTCAGGCTGTTAGTATATTTCTTGATTAGATCACTTGATTTGCTCTAGGCTTCCTGCTGGCTGAGCTCAGGCTGTACTGGAAGGCTGTAATCTATGGTCTTACTCTGCTTCATAAAGAAGGGTTGAAAGGCAGCTGTGTAGGGCTGAGAATTTATAGCTCTACGTTATTGGTGCCTTCTGTGTCACTGGATTCATTGTCAGCTTGAAACAGTCTCAATAGCTCTCAAGTCTTTTATTTATGCACTGGGATTGGTAGTTTCTTACCTCCTCTGTTGCAATGTTAATGCTTATAAAATTATTTTGGAGGCTCTTTTATAGGTCATTAGATAAATGTTTACAAACATACATGTGGTTTGGTCTCAGACCTGCAATTTTTTCTCTCAAGCTTTTAATGTGAGTAAGGCAGCAAAGGTATGGGGGAGGGGACACTATTTAGGGGAATCTTTGGGAATGGTTTAGCTCTTTCTTACCTCTCTCCATATGAGCAGGTTTTGAGTATTTGGCACTGATTCAACAGCTTAATCTTCCACCTTGAGTGAGGGACACATCTAGGCTCCAGCAAATCTAGCGACCATCTTAAAGACCTCTTTTCTGTCCAAAGTAAAAGTAAGGTATCTGTCTCAAATATCCTCTCTTATTTGAGATTAAATTCAGAAATTAAATAAGCCGAATCTAATCAAAACAAACCAGGTTTCCCTTTTTGGTATACACTGCATTTGTGCCTGAAGGTATCTGTTTGCACACACAGTAAAGTGAGTGATGCCAGTGCTGGCAGTATAACATGAAGAGGAGTGTTCCTGCCCGGGTAGGTGAATATTTGATAAATGTGGAGCATGAATCACAGAATGGTTTGGGTTGGAAGGGATCTTAAAGATCATCTGGTTCCAACCCCCTGCCATGGGCAGGGACACCTTCCACTAGACCAGGTTGCTCAAAGCCCCATCCAGCCTGGCCTGGAACACTGCCAGGGAGGGGGCATCCACAGCTTCTCTGGGAAACCTGCTCCAGTAAAATATTTATTCCTAATATCTCATCTAAATCTACCCTCTTTCAGTTTAAAGCCATTACCCCTTGTCCTATCACTACAGGCCCTTGTAAAAAGTTCCTCTTGAGTTTTCTTGTAGACCCCCTTTAGGTACTGGAAGGCTGCTATAAGGTCTCCCTGGAGCCTTCTCTTCTCCAGGCTGAACAATCCCAACTCTCTCAGCCTGTCCTCATAGGAGAGGTGCTCCAACCCTCTGAGCATCTGTGTGGCCCTGCTCTGGACTTGCTCCAACGGGTTCATGTCCTCCTTTATGTTGGAGGGTTCAGAGCTGAATATGGTACTCCAGGTGGGGTCTCATGAGAGCAGAGTAGAGGGAGAGAATCGCCTCCTTTGACCTGCTGGTCACGCTTCTTTTGATGCAGCCAAGAATTTGGTTGGCTTTCTGGGCTGCAAACACACATTGCTGGGCCACGTTGAGCTTTTCGTCCACCAGCACCCCTAAGCCTTTCTTCTCAGGTCTGCTCTCAGTCCATTCTCCACCCAGCCTGTTTTTGTGTTTGTGATTGCTGATAGGACCTGCAAGCCTTCTACGGGCTAGTAAAATGCTGTCAGCAGCTCTTTGCAGACATAAACATAGCTCTGTGCTCTGGGTCTCTCAGTCCTGCGCATGGGTCAGGGCAGAGAGATTTGAGAGAGCATAAGCATCTGTTGTACTAAAAGTGGCAAGTTGTTTGTGGCAGATGTGTTGAAGTGACATGAAGAGGAAAATGCTGCTCAGCATCAGGTGAATTGGAAAGAGTCTTAAACTTGGAGGGAGTCATAATCTGTTTCTAAATTCAGTTATTCTTTTAACCCAGGTCCTTAGATCTGAAGGATGATGGCTGTGTGGTAGATATGCATCACTTCAATTCAGGAGCCCAGTCAGTACTGGCTTATGGTACAGTTAATGGATCTCTGGTTGGATGGGATTTGCGATCTAGCAGCAATGCTTGGACACTGAAACATGATTTGAAGTTAGGCCTCATAACTTCGTTTGCTGTGGACATACACCAATGCTGGCTGTGTATTGGTAAGCCTGTATTTCTTGTCTTGTTAGCTTCCCTCTTTCCAGCCCCACACCCCCTTCTGTTTTTTCGTTTAAAATAACTATAGATCAAGCTTTTGTTTAATCTGATTTGACTAGAATATGCTTTTCTCAAACAAGATGAGAGAAACACCTCTTCATTTGTGGGAAGTATTCTACCCTGTAAGCACTTGAGGCTTAAGTCTATCTCCTGAAGAACAGAGCAGAAGGGGTATGGGCAAACCCCCATATATTTATACCCCTGACTCTGGGGAGCTTTCTCTCACCAGGGACAAGCAATGGTACCATGGCATGCTGGGACATGAGGTTTCAGTTACCTATCTCCAGCCATTCTCACCCTTCCAAGGCCCGAATCAGACGCCTGCTCATGCATCCTGTCTATCAGTCCTGGGTAATTGCAGGTAAAAGATGTCTTAAACTTAACCTCATGTGTGCCAGAGGTTGTAATTAAAGCAGCTTCTGTTTCAGCTTCTGCTTCAAGCCCTGAGGGGAGTTGTTAGGGTCTCTTTGTTTGTGTTGTTGTTTTGTTTTGGGGTTTAAATTCCTTGTAGTTTTTCTTGTACTTTGCTTGGGGAGAGGAAAAAGGGAAGGTTCATACTTGTGTTCTGCCACTGTGCTCTTTGTGGCTTTTTGAAATAAAGAGAGAGAGGCTGGTGTAGTGTTAAGACATTATGAAAATGACAGACTTTACAGTTCTCGTCTGCTGAGCATTACAACTCTCATGAGGATTGCTCCTAGTGTGCTGTCTACCACATCACTTTTTAAGGACAAAATGTTATAAAAGAGAAAACCCAGATTCATGACATATATCGAATTTGATGGGAATTCTGCCATTGCCTTCAGTGCCTCTGTAGAGCAGAGACTGAAAGGTGGTCCCATTCCAATTCCCACTTGCATCTAACCCAGCTGTGTCAGGGGTTAGAGCTTTCAAAAATCTCCTAAGATTCCTCATCTGGTATGCTCACAGCTGCTTCATCCTCACTGCATGTAGCACTGTCATATACTTTGAAATGTCTGTGTCAGGAACACATCCTGATGTGGAGAAGTAGCTTAAACTAATCCTACAACAATAAAATTGATAAAGTTGCTGTAAAATGGGAGTAATTTGAGTTTTGTATTTTACTTGCTTCTTAGACTTCACTTCTTATTTTAGTTATTAACCACCCTGGGAGAAAAAAGAAATTTCTTCAAAAAACATACAAATAAAGCAAGCTTCTCAATGTTTTCTAGTGTTTCCTTCCCTGCTGAAGTATAAATGAGTGACAAGATTTCATGACTTCAGAATATTATTAAAAAGTCCCTGCCTGCTAGGTTGCTGCCAGGCATGTAAACAATCCCTTGAACAGAATTCTTTGCCTGTCCACGCTAACCACAGGTGTGGAACTTCATTGTAGCTACTGAATTCTGTAAATTTGGATTGCTGTCTTAGCTGTCCAGTCACTGCTGCCCCTGCTGAACAGATGATCCATCCTTCTTAAAGAAGGATGAGAAGTTATCTAGGTAGGAAGGTGAAGTTTTAATACCTTTTTAATAGGGTTGGAGATTAAATGAAACTTGCTATAAATTCTCTTAAATTAGGTGGTTTTACTACAGTGAAACTGCTTCCAAGTGGTAAACCAAGCAAAACATGTGCATGGCTTTACTGCTAAAGCAAGACTAACACAAATGCTGCAGAAAGCAAGTGGAGAGTGTCTCTGTGTCATACCCTCTATGTCATATCAGTAGAACAAGTAGTGAGAACCAACTGACCTGTTTTATATTTTTTGTGTTGGCTATATGTTTCCTATAGCTGTCCAAGGCAACAATGAAGTCTCCATGTGGGATATGGAAACTGGTGATCGACGCTTCACTTTGTGGGCCAGCAGTGCACCGCCTCTTTCAGAACTGCAGGTCTGGTCTCCTTCTTCCCCAGTTTCTGTTGTGTCCAGTTCTAGAACAACCTCAGACTCCATGCTGTACATCAGTACAGTTACCTGACTCCGTGGCCCTGCCAGTTTGGCACCAGGAACTTGTCCTGGGATTTATGTTGGTACCATAATTGTTTTGCTGTCAAAATTACATCTCCTTTGTAAAACAGCAGTGTAACCTGAATCTGCATTGGTATCTTCCATTATCTGTGGAATGTACTTGTAACACTCACTATATCCAGTGATGTTCTTAGAAAGCCAGTGGGCTGGTCAAACCTGTAAAGATTAGGGCAAAGTCAAAATTCATGGTGTAGCATCTTATACTTTGACGTACTGTTTCTGGGATTGTGCATCCTTCTGTAAGCATCTGCTCTTTTGCATATTCCTTCTGCATATTCTTTCTGTAATATAATGGCTTTGCTACACTTAACTGCTACTTTAAAGCATGAAGTTGCTCTTCTTCAAGGAGTTAATTGGGGATATTGTTCTTAAAACACAAACCCAAAAATAACCACATCTGCTTCTATAAATGTTGTAAATGCAGATCTGGGATCTACCTAAACTTGAATTTGTACATGCTACAAAGATTGCAGGTTGAGTTCATTTTGGTAATGTGCTCTATGCGCAGGGAACATTGTGCTTCAAGCTAATTTTCTGTTGTGTATCTGACCCTTAATGACTTCATATATATTGAGCATCCCTGTGCTTTTCAGAATGATTTCCTTTCTTGATTATTTTAAAATAATCTCTCTCATTTGCCATCATTGAGAATGTAATTTCCAAGATTCCAAAAAGGCTTTAGGGAGAGTTAAAGTAGATTCCTTCTTTACATTTCACAGAGAAATGCAACAGATTTAAGATGTGGTCTGTTAAAATACCTTGGCATTTGTCAGAAAGATTTGGAAATAGGGTGGATGAATGTGGTAAAGAATGTATTCCCTTTCTGAAGCATGGCAGCAGCTGTTGGTGATTATTTTTATGTATCACTTTTTCCCTATCAGCCGTCTCCTCACAGCATCCACGGAATATACTGTAGTCCAGCATCTGGTAATCCCATATTACTGACAGCAGGCTCAGACATGAAAATAAGGTAATAAAACAACTTTTTTGTTTGACACTCTTCCCTCCACCCCTGCTGGTGTACTAAATTTTTGCCTAAGTAAGCTCCAAAGAGTCAGAACAATAATGCTGAAGATGTGTTCATCAGTCAGTATCATCAGTATGCTGAGAGAATTGTTCTCAGCAAAAATATGCAAAACTTGCTGCTTCTTGATAAGCTGCATGACAAGAAACAAAACAATAACTTATGTATAAGCTTGATATGAATGTTGATTTCTCTGCATCACTCTTCTACTAAGTGTAGAAAGCATATAGCATTTGTGCCCGCTCATTTTCATCCTAAGTGCAAGACAGCTTTTAAACAGCTGTATTAAGCTGATAAAATTGAACATCTTGGCTTCATTTTGTTTCTTTGCGTTTAGGTTTTGGGATCTAGCCTACCCTGAGAGATCATATGTTGTTGCTGGAAGTTCTAACTGCCCATCTGTTTCCTACTACAGGAAGATAATTGAGGGCACAGAGGTGGTTCAGGTATTTTGCTTTTGATAGACAGCTATTCTGCTTTGCCTTTTGGATGGCCCCATGGGTGATATTAATTACATCACTGATGTATTAATTACATGGCTTGAATTATAACTATCTATCTAACTATTACCTTTTATGGATGGAGTCAGTGTTGTGTCTTCAGGCAGTTAGGAAGAAGTTATTTCAAAATTAAAAAATCAGTTGTTTTGGACAGAATTAGACTTACCAAATACTACTTACATGCAGAAGCCATTCATATGTTTCTTTTGGGATATTGAAATATAGTGTTTTAACACTTTTGTCCTTGATCAGTCTTTGGAATGTCTTTTGTGTAGGATTAGCCAAGCAATATGAGATGTAGTGGGACCAAAATAATATGGTTTGTATTACAAACGTCAGAGTGACTTTTGGAACTGGCGGTGTTGCTCATTGTTGAGTAGCACAATGTTTTATTTCAGTTTAGTTGAATGAATGCTACTTCAGAGGTGACTGGGAAAAAAAACCTGTCAGTGAGGGTCTGCTTATGCACTATAATATTGTAGTGTTTCATCTGCAGTTCTTAAACAATTACATTCATGCTATTGAACCAGCTTTTATAAAAGCCTTGGGGAGCTAAGGTGTATGTGTTGCTGTAGCTGACCACCCCCCACCCCCCCGAATATAAAATCTTAGTAGTTAGTGTCATTGAAATAAATATAAGAGGGGGAAAACAAAAATCCTTTCCCTAATCAGAGAGCTGTAATGTCAGTTCAGATTAAGACTTACGTTGTGTGTGATGAAAAGAAATGAACCCAGGTGTAGTCCTAAGAAAGCTACCAGCAGGTGAGAGGTTTTGTGTTTGGGTTTTTGTTTAAGAGGTTTTTTGGTCTTTTAACACTGACAACCTAATGTGTGACAATTCCTTTCTGCAAATGCTCACCTTCCTGTAAATAATATTTATCACTTTTTGGTTTTGTACAGGAAATTCAAAACAAGCAAAAACTGGGACCCACTGATGAGGCCCCTCGGAAAGGTCCAGAGTCTCTCCCAGTTGGACATCATGATATTATCACAGATATTGCAACTTTCCAGACCACACAAGGGTTTATCGTAACTGCATCAAGGGATGGAATCGTTAAAGTGTGGAAATAAATTGTACTAATACATAGTATGTAAATATTTGTAATAAAGTAGTAGTGTTATAATGAAGTTTTCAAGGACTGTTTCCAGATCATGGAATAGAAGGGACTTTATAAAGGTGACCATAAAATCAGTTATCTGTATCCTACCACTCTGTTAGCACTTCTTAATCACTTATTTTATTAAAGATGTTTGGTATCTATAGCATTTCCTTGAAATACCAAGCCATCTCTAGAGAAATGATTTGGCCTGGTTTTGTGACTACATTGCTCTTCAAGGATCCTTCAGAAAATGAGCTAAAAAGACACCCCACATTACACATTCTAAATGTGCAAAGAGCTGGTACAAGTACTTCTGTGTGTAACTGCTCCTATGTTGAATCTGAGAAACGAAATAAGAATCAGTGCACTACTGTCCCTGTACATTCTAATCACTATAATAAAGTCCACTTAAGCTTCCCTGTTTAGTACTTGGGTTTCTTTATATCCGTTGTTCCTCTGCGCTGATTCTGTAATCTCAGCAGCCAGAGCTACTAGGCTGTTAATTGTAGTTTGAGATCAGCTTAACCTTGTGTCACATCCTCAACTGTACTTTGTGCCTTGCATTCAGCTTGCTTTAAACCTGAGTCTAATGCTAAGCTCTGCTGTCCTAGGAACACCTAACTAACTAAAAGGGTTATAGCAGCTCCCAAAGGGTTATGTAAATCAAAACTCCCATGATGTCTAAGACTATCCTAAAACTATATTTCAAAACCAAAAATTCATACATGTTTGATACTGTAAATTACCAAGTGCTTTCTTCATCCACTGAAGTGAAAAGAGCTTCTTATGGCTACATCTAGATGTATATATTTAAAATCTAAACTTGGTATAATACAGCGAATACACTAAAAGAAGGAAAAGGAAAGCTCACACTCGCCATACTTTTGTTGAATATACGCTGTGACGCCTTAAGCCGTTACTTCATCCACCCTGTGTCACTTTGCTGGATTTCTAGTCATCCTTAACAGAAAAAACACACAGTTGCAGGACACTCCATAAAGAAGATTCAAATGCCTGGAAAACACCTTTCAGGTAGCAGGAAGTTACATCTCTGGCCAGAGGCAAAATAAGGCTTTCAACAGTGTGAGAAAGCATCAAGTATGCAGAGGTGGTTTGGGAACCGTAGGTAGTGTTACACGAGTTAAAGGCATCTCCTTCTCTCTCCCACCCACACCAAGTCAAAGCCCTCTTCTTCCTTTCCCTTAAGGTTGTGCCCTGGGGGGTCCTCCTTTCCAGCCCACCTCCATTCCTGTGACCCAGAATCTGCCTTTCCTCCCTTCTCCCCAGCACTAGCAAGGGTCTTGCAGCTCCCACGATGCTGATGGGAAGAGGAGGGGAAGGATGAAGGCTTGCTGATGTTTTGGGGGCAGAGGAGGCATGGAGAGGAGTATGGCTTTCTATGCCTGCTGCCAAAGAGAGGAATTGAAGATGCATCAGCTGCTGCTGGGAGAGGTGGACTCGACAGGGTTAAAAGAGACCCTAAACACCCTGGCCCCCTTCTTGGCAGTGGCTAAAGCAGGAACAAGTCAGCCACAGACAACGGGGCTGCCCTGCACATGAAAGTGATTTCCCACCACAGGCACCTGCCCGCTTTGCCCATAGTCTTAAGGGTCTTTATGTTTCCAGTTTCATTTTCTACCATTCAAAGTCAAGTCAGCTCAGCACAAAGGACCCCAGTGTAAAAGGAACAAGCCAGTATGAAAGGTAAAGTATGTGTAATCAAACACATGCTACTGTACGTGCACATGAGCACCCAAATTTTTTCTTGGAAGTAAGCAGTATAGTGCACAGACTCCACTCTGGCTGCCTATTTCAAATCAAAAAGATGAATGTCTGGACTCACAAAAGCCTTGGGCCTGTTGGCCAGTGGTTGGATCACTGGAAGCTGTCTGCTGTGCCTTTCATTAAGATTTTCTGGTTGTGGCTGTTGAAAGAACCTGTCAAGAAAGAACAAAGAAATCAAGTTTACCATCAAATGTATAATGAGTTTGAACTCACTTTCAAAGGTTTTGATTTTCTACTGTTCATAACATCAATACGCTTAACCTTGAGCAATAACAAGGGTTTATTTCTCCACTATTTATTACCACATTGCCCAAATTGCTCTCTCCCAAAGTTACCTTACTGAGGTTTAAAAGCATCTTTTAATCTGCATACAGCATTCCTAACACACATTATTTACACCTATGGGAAGCAATAGCTAGCAGAACTACAGTTAAGTTTTTTTGAAGTTTTTAATGTTTGTCTAGAGATTAAAGTATTTTTTTTAATCAAAAGATTCTTTCTTTTCAATACCCATTTGCTGACCATAGTGGAGAGCCAAGGTGTTGAGTCAGTTACGGTTTGTTATTTCCTCTGAACCTATTCTAGCAAGAATCTGCAGAGCAGTAGAGATTGGAAAAAAAGAATCTGTCTCCCTTTTATACATCCTTCACACCTCTTTGTGGCTTATGCCATGAGAAGCCTTTGCTGGGATCTTCTTATGGACACATTACAGGGTCAGCGGTTTCTGTTAATTAATTAAAAACAAATGCAAACCCAAAGTACAGATACCTCAGAAAAATGGCAATGGAAAAAAAAATGCTTCTAATTGGATTTCACTGGATTCTCCAGCAGATCAAATAATGATATCCTTGTAGTTTCTCTGACTGGTAGCTTTTGGGAAAATATTTTTAATTGTCCATTTTATGGCAAAGCAAACAGCAGCTCTCCATTCAGCTATTGAAGGGATTCTGTAACATGCACTCTCATTAATTCTTTAGCAGCTTGTAAAATCAAATTTCTAATTCCACTTGGGTTTTTTTGCTTCTGGAAGACTATGATGGCTCACCATAGCTACTCTATCTCCACTATGCTGATGGGAGATCTCCAAAGCATCAAGTGTTTTGTTCAGGAAGTCTCTAACTTTCTGGAATTCATTGCTGATCATTTTCCATGAACTATCCAAGGTGGCAGCAGCATTCACATATTCCTGGAGTGGAAAACACGTGATGTTTACAAGGACAGAGATCTGGGTTGCACTTGTCTGTAAAAGAATATAAATTAATTAGTATTTCTCTTTAGAAAAAAGTTAAAGCACATTAAAATAAAACAATGAAGAATATGACCTTGCACATGCTTAGTTTCTGAACAAGGTTTTATTACATTCAGATCCAGCCCTGCAAACTAGTCCTAGAGGATTAGCTACATTCTGGGCTACATGCCCCTTAATGCTGACTGAGGCAGAAGCCACATTCACTGAAGTTAATGCAGAAAACTCTCTCTGAGCTAGTGACCACCAAATGGGCAATTAAACAATAAGGCATTGCAATTAATAGAAGTACCACTGGATGCTCTAAGAGCTAGCCATACTGCAGCACAGATCGTTTCAGGAATGGTTCAGATTCCACTGTAACAAAACACCTACTGCAATTTTGGAATCGGTGTGTTCACAGGCTTGTTGGCTGGGAAACAACATATTTGATCGCATGAAGTAGCACTGAGGACTGAATAGGTCTCATCTTCCTTAGCTAAAACAACACAAAAGTTTTGGGTCTAGGCTGAGAGTCTGCAGTTAATGGAGGGTTCTTGAGCAAGTGATGAATCTGTGCTGACTATAAATGGAGAGTATACAAGTATGTATGTCATGTTTAGACAGGTAGGAGAAGATAAGATCTACTCCTGACCTATGCTGAGCTCTATTTTTGCTCCCCACAGAGATATTGTTTGAGATTTCTGTTTTCAAAGGAAACGCTCAGCCAAAATCTCCACAAAAGTGAATGCTCTTTGCAATGTGATGGGACCCATCAATTTGATGTTTCCTTGCATGGAAACCACATCAGCGTCACTAAAAGTTTAGCATGTGCTGAAATGAGCAGTCTGGTTTGGTAGGTATCTTACATCTCTAAAATTATACTTGTTCCATCAGTGCATTTAACACCTTGAGATAATCACTTCGGTGTAATCACATCACACTGCTGACAATGAAGCAAACTCTTTACCACCTTTCCTTTAAGTACAGATGCTGGCGCTAAAATTCCCTGTGGATAAACTTGTTTTGTCTTTCACAGCTAGGAGTGAACTAGCACAGAAGTGAGCTGTGATGGATGATATATACTCCATCTATACTCGAATGACTGAGAAATAATTAAGAAGTAATTGAAGTGTTGATTAACAAGTAATTGAATTTCTGTAAGTGAGCTACTGGAGTTACCACAGATTGAAACAGTTCAGTTCTTCTGAAGAAAATCTACTATTTCTGCATGTCTTTGCAGGAAAATACTATGCGCAACATGTATTCTAATACAGTGTTCTGCTCAGTTTCAATCTTACTTGGCAGTCTCTCCGAGTCACATATCTGGGGTTTTATTGCATACAAATTTTTACCTAACAAATTCTGATTTAAAACCACACACTAGGCACCCATTTCATCTTTAGGTAAACTCTCTGTTACCAGTCACATCTAGGATGAATATGATCCCCAAAGTTTATACATGGTATTTTAAAATAAAGCGTTCTCACCAGATGTTAAACAGCCTTTCACAGGAGTTTACATTGATAGCTGAAATGGAAAAGAAAGCAGTAATGTGGAATTATTCCACGGGGTAGACCTCAAGGTTGAAAGAGAAAAAAATGTAGGAAGAGTCAGAAATACTCTCACCTGGTGAGCAGCCATGAATCCCTGCAGGACTCAGCACAGACAGAAATTCAAGGAACTAATCTGAGTTATGAGAGGCAGTCAGAGGACACAGGAGTTTACACAACCTTGTAAGAATCAGCAGGAAGTTGTTAAAGGCATGGCTTGCAAAAAACCTTATAAACACTGTTTTCAACTGACTAACATATCAGAATTTATTAGGTGTGGGGAGAGAGGAAGCAAGAAAGCATGAAAGGAAGTAGTGTGAAAAGCATAATTATTTTTTTTTTATACAATTAAAAAATTTGTTATCAACTCATGCTCTCAACTAACCATAAGGAGGCAGCAAGATTCAGGCTATTCTTTACCAGATGCCTTAGACACCTTCAGTTTTCTTAACTACTGATTTCCAGATTCAGGAGTTTCAATCCTGTAATGGCATAAAACTAATTCTGAACAGAAATCTGCAGTTCTGCTTGTAATCTTTCCCTTCCCCCTTCCACATTGCTTTGTTAAACTGTCAAGCTGTTCTCTTCTACATCTTTCTTTGCCTGTGTAGATCTTTTTATTGACTGCAAAAAAACCACCAAAACCCCCCAACACCTAAGGAAACTAATTACCTTAAACAATTTCTCATTGACGGGGATACCATTAAAAGCAAAAGTGTCAGGAAAAATATCTAATTCACTCTACTTCAGGACTGCAGTCTTTAATAGAAGACACACTTGTGGTGGGATCTGGCTGAGATATGTGGCTCACTCTTTTCTTAGGACCTCGGATAATTCACTTGAAAAAGTTTCTGACAACGACTTCATTGCATTGCCAATATTATGTGCACTTGAAGATCTCTGATGGTTCAGATTTTTACAGCTTCTGAGGTGTTTATTCTTTTTGCAGGACTCTGATAAGCAGACCAGGTTGTGGACAACCAAGGTGTAGGGGACAACACCTCTGGCTCTTGCAGGGAAGTCATTGTCTCTGATTTTGGTGACATTGACTATTACACTTACCATTTCTCTTGTTCTTTCAAATACCTGAGGTGTAACTTCTGTGTGAAAGTCCAATGCAAACACTATGTCAGTTGGTGGCACAAGGCATGCTGGCATACCTGAAACCAAGAACAGAAAGTCATGAACCACAAGGATTAATAAAAGTAGGTATTTTCTCACATGTTTAATACCATTTTGATCCACAGACCCACAATATACTGCACTGAGGACCATGACATGGAAAAATGTTGCTGCATGCTGAGCCACGCTTCAGGAAGACAGCGAGGTCTTCTCTGCCATTGCCTAGGTTTACTTGTAGTCCTGAACTTTTAAAATCAGAGCTGACTTATTTGAGCTCAGGAACAGCTTCAGATCAGGGTAAGGAAAAGACAACGACACTGCTGCGCTGCAGACAGATGCAAAGGGGGAAGTCTGTAGCACTTCATTTCTGAGAGTTTAGGGAAGGACAATCTTCTGGAGACACCATAGCTTCTTAAACAGTAACATTATTCACTGCACAGAGCTGTGCTTATCAGCTTATAACATTTACAGAGTTCCTAGCAAAGAAGCTTTCAAAGTGTACAGCTCATTTACTTGCCCAAATTCATGCCGGTGTTTTCAATGACTGCAGTTACAGCATCCTGCAAGAAAGAACTGGGATAGCATTTATGACTGGCTAATTTAGCAGGAAAGGCAGGACAGTCAGAAGCAAGGAATAAAGCATCTTAAGGAAAGAAGGGGAGATCAGGAATTGTAGAAGAATGAAAGAGCTTATCCAGTGTGTTCTTCCATCTGAAGCAGGATCAATATACCCGTACTATCCCTGAGAGACATTTGTATAGTAAGTTCTTATAAGCCACCAGAAAAGGCAAGTCTGCAGCCTCCCCAGAAAACATTGATATATTCACTTTTACTGATGATGACCCTTACCACTTCCCTTTCACATCTGATTTGCATCTCCTTTGCTGTAAATTATGCATATTTATTCTTGCTTTGCACTTCACTTTTATTAATCAAGATACTGCTGAGAAGACTGTTATCATGCCTGCTGCTGTTCCTTGCAAAGATAACCTTTATCTTTAGGCTAAGTGAACTCAAATTATTCAGCCCTTCCTTATGGACCTTACTCAACAGCAAAATGGCACTCGGTGCCAAATACTCACTGCAGTCGGTCTACATTTTATGTGGTTTGTGGCACCTAACAAACAATTGCTACCATGCTCCAAGTATACAAAGTATTTTCTTATGTCTTCCATACAAGAGTTTGGTCAATGCACTGCAGGGTGAGATCTGGGACTTTCATCACATTGTCCTGTTGAGACAGATTTGCTTCCTGATTGTTGAAGCAACCAAATCCTTCTGTATTGCTGCTGCTGTTATTCATCTTCACTTGTACAATTCCTGTTAAGAGCAGTGACCTGTGTTTTACTCCTTTAAATTTCATTTTGTTAATGTCAGGGCATTTCTTTGATTTATCAGAAAAACTAAATTTCACTGCACCTTCAGAATTGGGAACAGCGAGTCAGGTGATGATGGCAAGGAACTGCAAAAGGCTGAGAGGAAGTCAGAGTCAGAGGGTGGAAGAAGAGAAATCATTAATCTGCATTTCCCTAAGCAGCCTGAATGCAAAAGAGGATAAAAGCAGACAAAGTATGTATTTAAAAGAAGCCCTCATTAACAGAGGTAAAGCAAGGGCAGCAGCCATTTTTACAGAAATAATAAAAAGTCTTGAGGAAAGGCTATGAAATAGAAAATAAAGGGAAAGTTTCTAGGTCTTAGAGGAAATGTTTAATAGATTAACAAATGGTGAGATAACAGACAAGAAGTACAATGATTGATCTCCCTACACAACTGCTGCTATTGAGCTCTGCATTTCACATATTAGCTGTAATGGAGCTGTCAGGAGCTGGTGACACCCAGGTACCAGTTTAGACAAAAGCGGGATTTAGTATGTTTAGCTTTGCTTAAAGCATGTTATAATGTGAATAAATCAACTTTAAATTGTTGTAGAAGATACTCAGTTTCCCAACAAGCTAACCAAAAAAGGAAAAGAAAAATGGTGGTACTCAATAATATTTATCAAAACTCTTCTATCTTTAAAGAATAGTACTCCATTAGTAACATAGATTTTCCACCTACTAACTCAGTATGTTCCCTGTAACAGGGAAAGCTTCTGGCTAAAGTGGAAGTGCTGATTTATCCACATAATTCAGGATCTGTCTTTAATTTTAATCTGTGTGCTCACATCAACAACAATGATTCAGTCCCTATTCTCCTTCTCAAGCCTAGAGAGAGAGCACATACAATTTAGCAGATTACATCAATATTTCATCAAAAGACCAGGAACTTGGTGTTTCACTTAGTTCAAAACACATCTACACATATCAAGCAGCTGACTAAACTAAGTTCTGCATCTGAAGTACAGAACTGGCTTAGGAATTTTGCACAAAAATATTGGACATTGTGACAGCCAATTAATAATCCTTAATTAAACAGAAATACTGATGGCTAATCAAGCAAAGCAGTCTTGTTAGGTTATCTTTAGTATAGAAGTCCCGCCATATATGTAAATGAGTGACTCAGAAAATTTGTGTGGTTCGGGTAAAGCATACAGTGAGCCTACAAGTAAAGGGCAGTTGAACTGCAAGGGCAAGGAGCTGACATTCTCACCATCCTTAAAAGCAGAGTTAAGTCAAAACAAGAGAACTCAGACAGGTCTGGGCAGCAGAAAGACAAAAAAAAAACCCAAACCCAATGAAGCAGGATAGGATGGAGAGCCCAGCGGATAGCATTTAGCAGGTGATAGCCAAGTTTGTAATGCCAAAGACAACCAGAGAGTGGCTTGTATGGTCACTGTGCAAACATAAAACAAGGTATCCAGAGAGGCTCTTAAGAAATCTGGAGAGGGCTCAGTGGTTGAATCATTGTGTGGACAGCTATGATAGATTTAATAGTAGGAAACATGTTACGGAGTCAAAATCCAAGCTTTTAAAAAGGAGGTAAAGGGCCAGGACTGGCACAAAAATATTTTCCAAAATAGTTTTCCAGAATCATGTACGCTGCCAGAAAGAGATGCTGTCTTGATGGGTGTAAGAATGGTGTAAGAAGGAAGAGCTGAAATTCAGTGAGTACAGGGGAAAACTTTGTAGCTTCTTCAAGAAAGATGGTCTTTGTGTAAACTAAAATGATAACACATTGCTGACAGTTAAAATTAGACAGGTTTTGGCAGAATATATAAAGGAAAGATTATGGAAGGGGAGAATGGATGTGAAAGAGCACAATATTTGCAGTGACATTACCTCTGGGTTGATGTCAATAAGAGCTCTGTATCTTCAGATTAAGTCTAATGCAGAAGTTGACAAAACTCAAAAGGGAACCTGAAGAGACAGAATCCCATCAAAAGAGGGCATAGAATTTCTTACCAGAAAGGTGATGCCATCTGTGGAGTGTTAAAGGAAATTACAGAGGCTGCAATGGTGAAAAGCCCAACAATTAAAGGCTCCATGATGATGACATCCTACTGCTGTATGACATTTAAACAAAGATAACACTTTTAGATAACACATTCACACCAGCATATGGAAGACTACTATGAGGTAAAATAAACCTTTCAAAAGGTGTAAGTTACAGTAAAATGGAAAACAGAGAAAAAGAAACTTGGGAAACCATATGTAAAATACAGTGAAGCAAGGCAATATATATCTCAGGGAAAAAAAAGGCTGCAAGACATAAAAACAAATAATAAACCCTTTTTCAAATGTATCAGGAATGAGAATATGAAAGTGTCTGTATGGCTAATAACGAAGGTGTAAAAGGTGATTTCAAAGCAAACAAGACCATGGCAGATAATTGAGTACTTTGCATCTGGGTGCGCCATGGAGGAGGTCAGGGAGGTTTCTACGCTAGAATCCTCTCTGTGCACACATAGGTGATGTGCCACAGCATCTCTCTGACTTAAATATCTGCTAAGTTGGTAGGAGAGTTTTCAATCAGTAGTAAATTGCCAAAAGCAGAAAATTCTCATCTAAAAGGTTGAAAAAATTAAAGCTGTGATTTTGCAATAACTCTAGCATGACTTTGCTGACAGAGAGGGCCTGTAAAAAAACCCAAAATTTATTTCTGTGTACAGGTTTCTGTACAATGGGAGAGAAAATTATGTTTTTATTTAAAATAGCTTCCTGGATGGAATTCAGTCTTCCTTCAAAACAGATGTGTTTCAGTGTTAACAAGACTGTTACGAATTATGCAAATATTCTGAGATTTTAAAAGTCCAGCCAGGATCACAAATTGCCTTCCAGCTCTAAACTCTCATGGGGGAGCATATCCTGGACACAGAGAAAGCCCTAGCTTTGCTCAGGAAATTTACTTGTCAAAATTAAACCAGCCATAAAGCAGCCAGGTGCCATTGATTCTGGAAGAGAAAGAAAACCATTAGCTCTGCAAGTAAAGCTGGCAACAGCTCTGAAAGCAGAAGCAAAAGTTCTATTTCCACTTGTGGAAATAATGGTCCAGATGTTATTCTCCACCAAGAAGGGGAAAAGTAAAGTGTTAAAAATCACTTGTTTTCATCCTTCACAGTGATGAGGTTGTGCTGTACTGGTTGGAGTCTCCAAAAGACACTTCTTTTCTGGCTGACACCACTTTGGCACTCATACTCTAGATTGCGGGGTAGGGTAATGACTGAAATGAAACGTGTTTTGTTTTCTCACCTTATGATTTCCATTGCTCAATGATTTCTTCAAAGGATCAGGTTCAAAGGAGATAATTATGCATAAAACCATCATTTACACATATCTGTAAAAACTGGGATTTAAAGGAGGGAATCAGAGACTAGAAGAAACAGAAATGGAGTATTAATACGATATATTCCAAGGGTATTACATAGATGTGATTTGGGAAGAGACTACATCACAAGAGACTTTGCTGGCAAAATTAAGTTGTCATTATTCTTAGGTAAACAGAAAAGAAAGGGACTGCCAGAGAAAGTGGTCTTCCAAGGATTTATGGAAAGAAAGGACAAGAAGAGTATGGTTAAAAATCACAGGGGAGACAACTGAGCAAGCAAGTTGAGTCACAGACATTAACTTTGCTTTCAAACCCCGCATCAAGGATGGTTGATATTCCTGTCACAGATGATCGTAAGGAGAATATTACACTTTGAAGGTATCTGGGTCAGATGGGCTAAAGTGCAAATGAAATGAACTTCATAAAAGGTATCACTGCAAGAACAAAACACATTTAGTTATTTACCTCATTAAAATACTGACCACTGAATCTGAAATTAATTTATAAATACATAGAACAACATAAGTTACAGTAAATCCTAGAACTTATCATATGCAGTAGTGGTGGTGGCTAGGACCCAGTTGTATTCTATTGTCTTCAGAATGTCAAATTTTTTTATTAAAAATATCAGCTTGGGCTCCCCACTAATGTCTTCAAGATGAGATTTACCTTGGAAGTTTTGTGTAAATACCTGATCTGTCAGTGATACGCCATATAGAGGGTCCATTACTGACATGGTTCATATGATCTCAGAGAAAGCTGTGCTTGTGCCAAAGTGGGCAGAATGCTTGGAAAACTGCTGGAAATGAAAGTCAGGCATGAAAATGTGAATGAGAGGTTGCCAGTAAATAATGTTTGCTGGAAATAGATTCTACTTAGGAATTCAACACATCAGTAAGAAACAAGGCCAAGTAATTTTGCTAGGGTTATGTAAGGCCAGAGGAATGCCTCAGCCCTTCTGCTGATCTCACTGCTCTTCACTAGGCAACTCTGTATAATACTGTATTTGTCCTTTAATGACAATTCAAAATACTATATTGGTCTTACCATAGCACAAAGTGCAGAGCTGAAATCTTTGTAATGCTTCATTATATAGTCCACCACAGACATTTAGCACCTGAAACAATCCAGAATCATCCATCTAGAAAGAGAATATAAAGAAAGCAAGTAAGTACCACTGAGTAAGTGCTCTATGACCTCTTGCTGTTGTTGAAGTGTAAATTTACTGCATAAACTTGGCTCAGAAGACCCACTGGTGGGGAGGACAGGGATACACCGTAGACACTGCACATAGCCTAGCTGTGGTAATCTCATATAGAATTGTTCCTCATTAAGCTCTAAAATGAGATAAAATATTTTCTAGTGTCTTGTGAAACAAACAAAATATGTCATATCGGTGTCTATGCTAGATCCTCAGTTGACAGATCCCAGTGGAAATTCTGCATTCTCAGAGTTTGATAAAATGCATGACATATAGAGATTTTAATATGTAAAATCAGGTCAAATAAAAAAGCTTCAGCTAGAAAAATCTAGCTGAAAATCTATCTACAGAAAAAGCAAGCTAAGCAATCTGAGTTGATGGCTGTCTCTCTGACATGCAGTGACCCCTTGCAAAGTTGGTACCCATCTAAAACACTACCAAGGGTTTCTGATACCAGGTTTCTTGTCCTCTTTAAAATATCACTTCAACACTATGATTCAAGGCTGTTTCTTCTCAGAAGTACTTTAAAAGTTACCGATGGACACAAAAGGAAATGAAATCACATTATTGACAAAAATCTTACATATTTCATAAACATTTATCCATGTGTTTAGATATATAAACTTATACGTATACATTGTTTCCACACATTATTACATATTACTAAACTGTGAATAAACTCTCTCAAAATCTGCCAGTGAAGTCTGCCATGAAGCAACCTGCCTTCCTTTCCTTCTTTCCTTTCCGTCCTTCCTTCCTCACTTCCTTTTTCTTTTTTTCTTCCTCCCTCCCTTCCTTTCCCCCTATCTGTGATTACAGTTCACCTTTCAGGAGTTACCACAACAAGTCTTCTCTTCAGAATAAACAAAGGGAAGATTTTCGAGTTCAGTCATAAATACAGGGAACGTAATGACCAGAATATCAATTGTCTGGGTCAAACCCCCTGGGAGACTTCCAGGTAATTTGGTACCAGCTTTTTGGATCACTTTCATCCTTGCTTATGAACTTCATGTCCAGACATCTGTTATTTGTCCTTACAGAAAAAGCTGAAACAGAAAAACTAGTTCTTTGGTTTTGCCAGTGCCTTGTCTTGAATTTGCCCTCTCACACCACTTTCTCTGCTTTAACAGATGCTACTTGAAATTCACTTCCTCACATTTACAGGAGCAAGAAAGACAGCAAACTTCCTATCTGCCTAGGATGTAACTCCTCACACAGAGGAAGAAGCAGCAATGATCACTGGCACCTGGTGATCTGCAAGGTGAACAAAGTTTAAATCTGTGCTAGATCCCAGAGTACATATACCTTAACCAAACTACATAATCTTTTATAGCTACATTTTAAAGTGATTTTTTAAATCCACTTGTTTTAGAAAGAGGTCACACCTTTTTGGATAAAGACAATGAATGCTTTAGGAAATACATAAAATCTAAAAATCTGAAAGAAGTGGCAGGTCAGATCCGGCTGGGCTTGCTCTCAAGAGGAGGCCCAAGGCATATGCACAAGAACAGAGATAGTCAGTAAGCTTCAGTTTCTCACCTGTAAACCTCTAAGCTGAGCATGACACTTGAGGAAAAGGAAGAGTTTTCCATTTCAGACAACTCATCTGCAATAGTAACCACAGGAATGGGATTAAATAATTCAATCTTAATGAGAAACACTGTCTCCCTTTGGGGTTTTCCATGAGTCCTAATGTACCTAATGTAGTCCTTTAATAGACTATGCATGACATGGAAGTCTTTTTCCCAGATAACATTAATTATGCAAGTCAGAATAAAAACCTAATAGGCTAAAACGATCTTGGACATGGCTCCATGAGTTTCAACTGCATGTCAGAGAAACACAACCTAATAAATTTTTTTAAAAAACAGTCTTACTTTACAAGGTAGGGAAGAATGGAAGAAATATATCCATTAAATTCATAAAATCCTTCCTATGCAACAGTATAATAATTTCTGCAAGGTCATAAATTATTTTTGGTGAATGTTAATGCAATATAAATCAATAACTCCATTTTCTTAATGTAAAAATCTTCCATTTCTGGCTGATAATTATTTTTCATATATCCCTTCTCTCATTCCTTATCAGACAGAAAAATAATTTACTCTCAACACAAAATTTATAGTTATTGTACAATCTTTTCTACATTATTCCATAGAAATACACCCTCACTCCATAATATACTCTTTAATGCCAAGTATATGTCACTGAATTCGGAACTTTCTTGGACATTAATAATACACAAATTACATTTCCCTGTAAGACCACTTGGCAGTATTAAATTGGGTGCTACAGTTATAAAATACTTTCTAATATTTCTTTATAGCAAGTATATATACCAGAGTATATCATCCTTTCAGAAAGTAAACGTCAGAATAATAAAAATTAATCCCTACTATACTGTACTTGCAGTAATAGCAATTTATTTTAGAAGATAAAGTCTACCTGCTGTACTTGTACAAAATGCCTTACTAAGAGCGATGTGACTACTAACTATTTTGAGTCTTATTACTTAAAATACAAGAAAAAGGCAGAACACCTCAGAACATGTTTTAAATTTTCATTAGCTGCTCAATGGGAACCATTGATTCACCTCATACTTTGCAAGAGAAACAGTGTGTTGGCTTAAGGATTTTGAAGTCACCCGTGTCATCTACCTTAATAACATAACTCTAATACAGTTATTGCAACAATGGATAGGAGAGATTTGCAATGTGGATCACAACATCCAGCCGAGTAGCCAGGCTACTCAGCTGAACTATGTCTTCCAGCTCCAAAGACCTTCTATGCTCACGCTGTTCCAGTTTTTCCTTTGTGAAAACAGTGCATGAATTTTGTCAGATGCATTGCCTCACAGTATGTCTTTTCCCAGCATCCCTTCCCTGCACCGTGCTCCTAAGGCAAGATCACAGAAGCCCAGTTATCAGCCTTTCATCCATTTTCTTTAGAAAGGTGTCAGAGAAAGGGCAATAAGATCACAAGCAGAAAGCACATCAGGTGGGAATGTTCTCATGTGCTTGTGAACTTATTTTGTAAAGTGAATGTGCATTCACTCATAGGTAAAAGTAGGACAGACACATCTACTTATAAGAACATTGCTCTGCACCAGAACAGACAAGCAGAGACATTTTACATTTTTTCTCTTGAAGCAGAAGCTCCACACCATTCCTTCTTCACTCAGTTCCTCATTACAAGGAACCTCATCCAATATGAGGCAGCACAAAGCAAAACAGGACACCTAGCAGACATGCAGCCTTGAGACAGAGTACCCTCTTAACAGTTTTTTCAAAATGATACCTCATACGTTCAACTTCCCAGAAGCCCATGAAAGCAGCAGCAAGGGAAGGACTTAGCACCATTCTTGATCATGAACACCTTCACAAATGATAAGATGATGCTAGATAGAAATGTACCTTCAAGATGCACATCTCCACATATCATGAACACTGGCCTGTTTTATACATTTTGTGTTTAAACATCCACCTAGGGGTCTTTGGCAAGACAGTGTTAGTATTGTGATTTAACCTCAGCCAGCAACTAAGTACCACACAGTTGCTCAGTCCCTCCCTTCCCCTCCCCCATTGGGATGGGGGAGAGATTTGGAAAAGTGAGAAAACTCATGCATTGAGATAAAGACAGTTTAACACAACACAAAAGGAAGAAAATAATAATAGAGAAAATAATTTCCTTATGATTCCTCTTTCAGTTTTAACTTTACTCTTTTTTCTCCAGGTAGGCCATATCCAAAAGCACCACCTTCTCACTGTAAACAGACCATTTTTATGTTAGTATTTGCATTTATACTCTTCTTGCCTCTATCTGCACCTTTTTTCACTAACTGGGTGTTAATTTATATGCCTTGGAGTACAGGAATCACAGTAAGTCTGATGTAAGAAAAGGGAATACATTGGGGAGGAGCAAGATGACTTCTACTCTGTTTCACTTCATACATATGCAAACTGTGCCCCTGAACCGATCCCAAAAGAAGACAAATCTTTGCAGTCCATGGGAAGTAAGGTCTGAAAAGCAAACACAAGGGTGGAATTTAGTTCTGGTTTGATGCACAAACAGGAGGAATGGTGGGAATATGTACAACATTGTCTCCAAAGCTGGCTGAGTCTAACATAAGGGAAAGTATTACACGTAGAGGAGAAACTCAAGCCCACAAACAAACAAACAAACAAAAACCCCAAAAAAGCCCCTCCTGCAATAATTGACTACTCTGAAAATACTACTGCACTGTCTCTAACTGTACCTCAGAGCAAATATTTAGAAAATCTAGCCTCAAAAGCATTTTTATACTACTACTCGAAATTGATCAAACTCTCGTTTATGCTGTCTTCACAATCAGCAAAATTAGAACCAAAATTACAAAGTATCAGAGACACAAAGATTCAAATTCAAAACCTAAAACCACATGGTCATTCTCTATTTACTAACTCAAATGATATTTCTTCCCAATACTATTAATAGAAATATTGTGATATTACAGTAGAATGTACCAAAGGTTTAGGGTCATATCTGCAGTTGTAATTCACACTTGTATTCATTCAGAATTAATATAATTGTTAGGAGACTCAGAGCAAAAAGTAGTTCAAAATTTATATTATCTCAGTTATTCTGAAAGAAAAAAAATCTATATTCTCTCTGTTATTACACTTGATATCAGGCCTTAATTGACCAAACTGAAATTCTTCTTGAGTTACATGTCTTTTAGGACAGGGCAGAACTCCTGCTTTAGGCCTGGTGTAGCCAAAATAAGCAGCATAAAGATGAAAAAAGAAAGTACAAACTTGCCTTCCACACAAACCATATGGACCTCTTTTTCCTTTGGGTCCTGGATCAATTGGTTGTCCCAATTAAAAAAAAAAAATTGAGCAAACCATCCCCATGCTCATTTGAGTCATGCTTATTTAAAGGGATACTGTGAATTTCAAAATGAGGTTCTACTAAGGAAACCTGAATTAATGTATTGAACGTCCTTCTTCAATTCTCTACATACAGACTGAAAGGAAGATTTTCACAATATGGGCAACTAGGTTTTTCAAACAATATATGAATTCCAAACCAAAGAACAAAATATTTCTAGTATCAGGTCAAACAGCCTCTATTAAAGGATGAGAAATCATGAGTATTGAAGGGGTAAAATCACTGGCTCCAAACAGTCAGCTTACAGTCTCACAATCCAATTCCAAAGGCATGGAAGAATTTCCTTCATCCTTTGGAATAACTAGCTGACCATACCAGTTGACAAACTTCACACACTCATCCACAAATATGAAAGGATTTGCTAATCTGAAAGAAAGAAGATAAACCAACACTATTACCTTCAAGCTACTTACGATTTATAAAATCAGATAAGCAGCCTTAAACCCAACTTCTGTGTTAAAACTTTGTATTTATCCTTTACTTAGATGTGCAAATGCTAGACTGAGTGATCTTACCCAAAGGAAGTTTGTGTATATCCTGAGACACCTGAATTTATGCCTATGAAAATTATGATTGTTTACTTTTGAGATCTCCTATGCAGCCTAAAATGCAGCAATAAAGCATTTCAAATATCTTACACTTCCACCATAAAGATTGCTACTTTTAATTTTGTCAGGTGTTTGTCTTTTGGATTCTTGGCTTATCATGATTCTGAAAGTTGGAGTTAAAAGACAACACTGAAACGTTACTATGATACTTCTATTGGAATTCTTCAGGTCTCTGGTTATGTGAAGCTTTCCCCCACACCCTTTAATAGCTATTTTAGTCTGGCACAGAGCTTACCATTTTTTTTCAGGAGGAGTAGATCAAATAAACATGAACTGGTTAGGTCCTGAGGGAAGAACTACACAACACAACACGGTTTACCATGCAAATGATACCAGCCTTAAACAGCATTTACAAAGACTTTATCAATTTACAGAATGACCAACTATCCAGGGGGGTAAAAGTTACATCTAAAGGTAACAGATTAAACAAAATTAATATAAAACTTTGCTTTCCTGAACTTTCTGGTCCACACTTTGGCAGAAAGAGGCTTTTCAAATAAGTCCAGACCTAAAAAGCTTACACTCTTGAAAAGCTCTGTGCAGTGTGGTCAGAGCCATTACTAACATGCACACTTTGCTGGTTGTGCTTTCCGAGTTCTTTTTCAACAGAATTTAAGTACCATACAAACTGCAATCCAAAAAGGAATGATAAAGCTTATTTAAACTTCAATACTCCATTGCTACTCAGATCAAGAGAAGGATCCTGCAGGCATCCCTTGAACCTTTGCCTGGGAAACAGGTCAAGATGTGGATTCCAGGAACAGAATTGACAAGCTATTTTTAAATCAACAACATTAAAAGAGGGAATTAAACAAAATTAATACAGTAATTTAACTAAGGAAGCCTTATTTTAATTCCTGCTTTCCCAGGAGCTCTGGGAGTTCCTGCCAGACCCAAAGCTCCTGGTTCATTCTGAAATAAACGAAAGGAGACAAACACTACAATGTAAATTAAGAAAACAGAGAAATCAAACAGATTCTTTCTCAGGCTGGACTTACATTTTATAAAAATTGACTAATGCCATAAAATTTGTAGGCTACATAACCACTATTTATGCCTCCTTTGTGCCCTCCCCTAGAAAGGAGCTCTCAAGGTTCCAGGAAAAATTCTCATCTTCCGGATAACACACAAGATGACGTATCAATAAGATCAGCTTCTACCTCCACTTCAAGCTTCCTGTTTGATTCTGGGATTCATCTGCAATCCACAGTTGAACAGAATTACTAAGAAACTAAACTGGAGGAAACTAAATGGAAGAAAACTGTAGGTGCTAATCTATTACTTAATAGAATAATTTGGCCTTTTTTTTTTAAGTTAAGGACACTGATAGAATTTGTCTTGAAAGTAGGTCAGAGAACACGACCCTATTTTCTTCAGGACTTCAATCCAACGTAGGTATTTTTGATATAACAAGAGTTTTAGCTTACGCAAACTGCCACATCCTTTAATGCCCTTTCCCTGAAATATCTGGCTGCAGAATGACAATAATTAACTCATATAATACCAACTAAATGCTTTCCTCCATGCATTTGGCAGGGATTAGTCAACCAGTGTGGACAAAACTTAGCTTCCTAGTTGTGAAATAGCACACTCCTTCCTTTCCCCTCCTTTAAATAGCAGAAGCTTTAAAAACATAGAGAACATTATTACTTTCATTGGGATAGCGCATTTTTTGTAGTCTTCATCATGCCAATCTTTTATTCTGTCAGTTCCAAACAAGTGCTATTATTTGTCCTTATAGTCTATATTTAGCAAAAATATCTTAGCAAAATTGCTAGCAGCTGTCCATCAACATAGCCATTCAAAAACCTGCAGGGCAAAATACTGATCGCTATTACAGGAAAGCCTCAATGGGAACTTGGCTTGAGCAAGCCGGGTTAGCATCTTGGCCTCCTATTTGCAACCAAAGAACAGCTGCCACCTTATTCTAAAGAAAGCCATAGTATTCTAAAGGTATTCTGAGGAAAATCAACACATGTGGGGTTTGGATGATACCTCAGAGCAAAGGCAGATCTACCCTCCCAGCCCTTCACAGCTGGCTTCTAGAAGCTGTCACCGATGCCTTCTCTTACTGAGCGTGACCACGGACCTTTGTACGTAACAGAACTCAAAGGTCAAAACTAATGTATTTCTGAAGAAGCACATGCCTTTTTTTCATTTTTTTTAAACAGGTGTAGAAAATGCATAGACAGGAAGACAGAGTCCACTCCATTTCTTTGGCATCTTTTTAGACAAACAAGTCTTATTACAGGGTAATGAGGAAAAGTATTCTTCTGTGTTCTCTTTACAATGGACACAGTGACAAGCACAATTTTCACTATACAGGACATATACTTGGAGATTTCTATCATCTCTCAGCGTATTTACAAATGCACGGAGTGTGGCTGGAAATTGGTTTGACTATATGCTAAGTAAGGCTTACACTAGTGAGAGTACTGCATCTAGGGATACTACCCATAAAGCTGTCAAACAGCTGTAGTAACTTTATTTCTTTTACAACAGCAATAAGGAAAACCCAGCAACACAGAGTGGTGTTCAGTGGATGTAGGTGAGGTTGGAATGGTGTGAATTAAATATTTGCATTCTAAAACACAGAGTAAAAATATCAAAAATTCTCTGTATCTTGCAGATCACCGAGTTCCTCAGGTAAGGGACATGAGAATGGGCAATGTCTCTCCAACACCCAGACCAGCATATCACATAATATGTGACACAGAAATGAAAACTATAACAGTTAACTTGAGTGAAAAGATTAAATGACCATAGACTGGAATTTCAGATAATAATGTCATGAAAATAGAAGAATAAAATGTCTTTCCGTAATATCAGATTGTGTTTTCAACTGAAATGCATCAAATGACATGACATCTAGTATGCAATATTTTAGATTATAAGGAAATTGAGTAGTTTATTTCCAAACAAAAGTGACTTGATATGGTCAGATAATAAAAGTATTATTGACAACAAACAGCTTTGTAGATATAAGGAACTGTGTAACCATGTGAAATTCATTCCTGGGGGGAAAATGATATTACCAGAACAAGAGGCAGTTTCCTTGTGGCGAATTACAGCAGGAAAGAAAGTGGGACCAAACAAGGTCTAATGGATTAAGCAATCTGACTAGGCCTTTGCTCTTAATGTGGTTCTGTGACCTGCTCTGTGCTCCTGGGAACGTCTACCATTGGCTTTCTGCTTCTGCCTCTCCTTCTTCTGCTGCTGATTAGCCTGGGACTAACTATTTGGATCTCAGATGTTTTTCTTTCTAACAGGGTGCACCTCCACTTCCTAGAATACTGGCAATTCTGCTATAGAGGGAGGAGAGGAGTCACTAGAGTCATCATTAAGAACACAACAGCAGTCCTCAGTGTCATATACCAACACACAATGTATTGTATAAAAATATTCTGAGACAAGATTTCTTTAAGAAAAGGTTTTCACATACTAGGCCAGGAAAAGAAGTGGTCAGACATGATTCTTAGTCACTAGCTGGTGGTTGTGATCCATCTCACACAGCATGACGATTTGAGTGCTAATTGGAAGACAGGAAATCAATTCCCTTTTTGGTCACTGAACACCACATTTGCCAATAAACACCTACACAGCATGTTCAATCAAAATGCCTAGCACTGGTTGCAAAACACTGAAGACAATGAGAAAACTGGACACCTTTGGACAGAACCGACAAAAATAAGTGCAATTCAATCACGACATGCTTCGTAAGTCAAAATGAAGCCTCCTCAGCTCACTGTTGGCAGAGGAAGATAAAGATAAGGAGTTGGCTCCCATGGTAACTGTTTGCTGGGAAACATATCTTTAAATAAGACTGCATATAAAAAATTAATTAACTGTCACATCAAGGAAGAATTCAAGATATCTTTCCAAAATAACAGCAAGCATTCCATGCCTGCAGAAAATTCTGCTGCAACAGCCTTGTTTTCAAGACAAAAGGACACTATTTTTATGCATAAGCACACAACAGAAAAAATATTATCCAGACTTAAATGTTGAATGGCCCCTGAAAAAAACAAGTGAAAACAGTTTTTCTTTTCCATGACAATCTTGGAATTTGGCACCAGAATAGCAAATAGGACATATGTGAGTGGTGTATAGGACATTTACAGTTCAAAAAAGTCTGTTGCAAAGTTTGTGTCCACATCAGAAGCAGAGTAGGGCACAATAGTCCCAGTGTATTGTATTTGTTTCTAAAAAAGCTTTATGGAAACTGTGACTTTGCAGCACCAAAGTTGTCCACAACTAAAATTCAGCTTCAAATTCTATAGGATGAAGTTCTAAAAAAATCAGGTGTTAATTTTGTAGAAAACACAGAAATATTAGCTAGAGAGCAGCCTTCTGCTCTCATCAATACAACCCCTTCCATTCATGTAATCATATTTTCAACACTGAAGTCTCAGGGAACAATGTTACAATGAAAACAAGACTCATCCTCTATAAACCAGTAATCAAATGGCATTCAAACAGACTGGAGCCACGTAAGAAATTTAGCTTGTACTGCCTCATACAGAGCAAAAGACACCAAGTAATAGCAAAGTGAGGGACAGAGGGAGATCTGGGAAGGCTGCCATGGGTGACAGCTCAGCATTGTCCTCCTAGCGTACCAGACAGCTGCTGATCAGGAAAGGGGAAAATTTCTATAGGCGAGGGCTACGCTGTACAGATGAGCTGGGTGAAAAAAATGCCTTCAGAGAGTAACATTCTTCACCCCTCTCCTGCTTTCTACCCAGTAGCCCTGCCAGTGACTTCGGAGTAAGGGCAATCGGACCAGAAAGCAGGAGGGTGACTTGGTTTCATGGCCATTAATCTGTTCAGTACAAAAGACAGAAGGTATATATACTTCCCTTGCTCCACATCCCTCTCAAAATGTCTGAAGTACAAGGGAAGGGAGCTCATGAAAACATATGGCTGTGTGGGAGGTGGGAAATGTTTGGCAGTTGACAGAGGAGAGAATCATAGTTTCAGAAGAAGAAGGGAATGAGCAAGGGACTCTCCAGGGATTTGAGTGTTACTGGGAAGCCTATCACCAGGACGACAATAAGAGGGCTTATGGGAACACACACTTGAGAGGTATTAGTTCATATATATTACTTAATGTGTTTAACCACCAAATTTTAGTCTGTCTTGGCCAAATTATTTTACTCTATTGTGAAAATCAGTCTGTCTGCTTTTGAACTGAAGTATTCGACTACAACTAAACAGATCAGTTGACAATGCACAGGGGGTTGTAGGAAGTCAGAGCATGACAAAAAGGTTAATACACTCATAACAAAACATCCATACCATCACTGCTCTTGAATGCAAGCCCTTATGAAAAAAAAACATTCCATTCAGACAGGGTTCAAATTATAGCCAGGACATATGCCAGCCTTGTTACAAAATGTAAAATTTACCCCTTACATATTTTAGATGAGCCAGTCTCCTTTCTCATTAGAAAAGCTGGCCAATTTACCTGTCAGATATACAGCCAAATTCTGCAATGGGAGCTATAAAATAACACAGAACCAGAAAGCTGGATCTTTTCCCTCAAACATGCTTCAGATCTTTTTCCTAACACTATCTGGCCCAATTAAATTAATTATGATATGTATCACTAGATCTAATTAATATAAAATGCAATCTGAAACCTTTTAAAAATTAGTACTAGCTTATGGGCATTTTCACATCATTGTAACCCTTATAACAAAAAATAACCAAGGGCGTTAAATATACTCACTTTCATTCAGCAGAGCTCACAGGCAGTGTTTTGGTCCCAGGGACATCTGTTGTCTGTTGATCACCTTCCTTTTCAGAGGACTGGGCCTCAGAATTCAGCTACACTGGATCACAAAACTTGAAATATATGCATTTGGACTAACATATGGCAGTAGCAGTATTAAGTTTAGTAGATTACCGTCTTTTAATTTTTAAACTGCAAATCATCTTAACTAAGGCCCTCACCAGCATAAACATCACACACAGTTTACTGTGGCAAAACTAAATTGCTCCCTAAACAGATTTATAAGTGTGTCGCTTGATTCTCTAAATACAGCTCTGACAACACCCATAGAAAAGCCACTTCCTTGTTACTACTAAGAGGGTCACGTTTCTTTTATAGTTTGGGGGGAATTTAAGACTGAGCAGGGGGAGGCTGTTAATTCACTCAGCTGAGCAGTGGGCACATCTTCAGAAGACTGCTTTCATTAGAGGAGAGAATGTTGTCTCATGGCAGACAGCCATACCCCAGTTTCTACTCTTAATGGACAGCTATTCCTACATTAATTAATTTGTCTTTAAAACACAGGGTTTATTAGCACTGGCACAAAGGTCTTGAGCTATGGGGTTTAAATTGCTTTGAAATTGCAGCCAGCTGCAGGAGAAGACATATGGTAGCACAGGCTTTGTAAAGGCACCTGGGGAACAGAGTGGGAGGAAGGGCATGTCCTGACCCAAATAGATCACTACGGGCCACACCATACGCTAGAGATCTTTGAACAATCGCACCATCCGTTTACACCATAGCCATTCAAAAGAATGCTAAGGGTTCAAAAAAAAGGTTCTAGGTACTCCATTACCTACAGCAATGTTCTGAAGTTTAAGCACCCACAGCACCAAAAGTACAGTATCAACCCAGACAACGTATGAAATTCAGCACCTAGATTCCTCACAAAAGCCTGTTAAGTGCCTAGAAGCAGCAAGACTTGAATTTTTCACTGGTACTAGAATTAAACATTTCAGAAAAATATTCTACCATCTGCTGAATGCTGATGTTTCACAACTCAGTAAAACACAGCAGTCAGAGAAGTCTGGTCAGTTGCCCACAAAATAGTTCTTTTCATATGTTACCTCGTGAAACTGATCTAAATTCCTATAGTATTCCATATGTCTGGAGGGAAAAAAACCCAAAACACAGACCCAAACAAAGAAAACCCAACCAAAATAATTCCTGAAAATGCTGCTCACTGGAGCATTTGACACAACTAGAAGGATGAGAGAGGCGTTAAGACAACAAATCCCTATGCATCCTATGGTAGCTTGCATATTCCTCCCTCTGGAAAAGAGTCCAGTAGATTTATGCTAGGGATGAAAGCAGAAGGGAAAACAGGTAAGGAGGCTTTGAGAATCATTCTTCAAGGTGGGGACAGCTGGTCGGTCTTATCCTGCATTGTTCCAGAAAGAGGATCATCAGCTAGCCTGTCTGAAGTAATGAGGTGGAAGATGTGTGTGTAGAAAGCCAGTCAGTCCACACAGACATATACATTTCTACTTATCAAGGAGAGAGGATTCCATACACTGGGAGTCTTCCCTCATTGAAAAACAAGGATTTTAAGCCAGCAGCAAGACTAGCCCCAGATAACAAGAGCCAACTGAAAGGAAGAGATGGATTGCAGGCAGCTGAGATTCATCAGGGGACTCCATATCCTCTGGGCCAAAGAGAATCCAAGATAACAAAATTGCTTCTGCTACGAGACCAGAAATGTTTGATTTTTTACTTTTATCTTCTAAGCAAAAGAATTGTTTACTTATCTGAACAAAATGAAATTAGGGTATCAAACTTTGTCCAAAAGAAAATAGGATATCAAACTGCCAAGCTGCTCTGTCTTAGAGACAAGATTTCTGCAAGTCTCATGTAAAAAATCACCTAGTCCTCCAAAAAAGGCAAACTCCCTTCTCATGTACACCAGTCTTAAGGGAAGGGAGCCATTGATTTTGAAAGAGGAAACTACTGCCAACTGGCAGCATCTGTGGAGAAACACCTATTAGACAGACAACAGCATTTTACAAATATAGATATTGAAAACTCAGATTTAAAAACATCATACATATTGCAGTAAAAATCAAACCCAGGTTCAATTTATTGCTTCACAAAATGAATAGACCAGCTCTAGCCACCAAACAGACAGCAAGTGCCCTCCTTAAGTATGATTTCCCAGTCACAAATGTAGAAAAAGATCAGAAGAGAGTGGAGTATTTCCCACTCCATGGCAGTCCCATTCTGTCACTTGCAAGAAAATCCAAAGGTGAAAGACTAATGGCTTCATAAACTCACCTGTCCCCAACTCAGAGTTTGGGTCAGTAGCAGTAACCCATGAGACATTTTGACCCTTCCTCAGCTGAGCTAACGGTGGCTCTGTCACCTTTAGCATTGAGTTGCTCAGCATTATTGTAGTCCTGAGGCTGGCAGAGCATCACCAAGAGTCCGGTCTGTTCAGTCACTGTTCACAGTAGATTCCCTCTGGGTGAGCCAAAAGCAACAGACTCTGGAAAACCAAGTTCATATATGTTCCTTAAAAGTTTGTTGAGGATCTCCTGGCCAGCACTCCATGAAAACTTATTAGAGATATTTTCTCTATCCTTTTGTAGACAAATACAGGGAAGAAAATTCGAGGTGAGTACAGCCATCTCTACAAATAGTGGCCCGAGGTGGCAAAGTTAGATGCACCATGACTTCTACAGATATAAAATGGGCAACAGTAGAGTTTGGGTAAGTCAGCAGAACGTGAATGCTCAGCTAAGTTCCACCCTTCTGCAGGGCACTGCATTTATTATCTTTAATCAGAATGTATCCTCGGGATTTTTTCTTTCCCTCAAAAGCAACCACAAAAATCTAACGTTTGAAAATGAATACAGTTGTCTAACCTTTGGTAACAAGAGAAATGGACCAATGCTTATTTACGTATGAGATGCCACACTATGAGAATACACTTCTATTTGTTTTAACAGCTAATAGCAGAAGTGAAATATTTGAGAATGGTTGTTTTTATTCACACGTTGGATTATTCAGAAAAGAATTAAGAAGCCAAGAATGATTCTATGGTAGAAAATCCTCTAAATCAAAGTGAAGTAAATTCTAGTAAGTTTATGACATTTGAGAGTTAAATGCTTTGTGGTATTTTCTATAAGCAGGATAAATGCAACTAAATGTATCAAAAGCATTTGACACTAGTGTCTTGCATCCAATGTTATTTCATTAAAATCTCTAATGTGTTGTTTTATTTATTCAGTACATTTTGAAAGAGCACATTTTGGTGTTTATGGAAGAAAATCAAGTTTCAATACTTTTATCCCTTTTAAACAACACAATGTTGACTAAAGAAGTTTCTCAGCACTCAATATGTTATATCAGATCAATTGATAAATACTTTTGATTTTATTTTCACTATTAAGTTACTATCTAGTAACTTCACAATCAAGTATTTCTTTCAACTGAAATGGAGGAGCCGAGTGGCTACGTAAACCTTTCTCTTTCAATTCCTTTTTCCCATCACCCTGGTAGTATAACTGAAGAATTAAAGTAATTTGAGAGTATCTGCACTAGGAAGACTCTATACACAAGAATCCACATTCTTCTTGTGTTTCAAATCTGTTTTTACTGCCTCCATAGCCCCCGTACCAGAACTGACCACACATTTTCTGCTCTTTGTCATCGTACCACTTCAGGACATAATTCTGACATTCTCCACTATCTTGAACAAGGTCACATGCCTCTGGAAAAGGGAAATAAGAGACAGATTTAATGAAAGGAAGAAACATCCTTCTCAGCATTGTTAATTTCAGGGAAAAGTAACATTCTTTGCAAACTGGCAGATGACAGAGGTAGTCAGTGTTCAAGGTCTTACAAAGATTCATAGAGTATTCATCCACAAACCCACAGTGCTAGAGTGGTCTGAAGCCTCTCTTCTTATGATTGATTTAATCAGAAAATGTCTAAACCAATTAGATTTTCAGTGGCATAAGCAGGAGGAATGCTAAAAGGTCTTTAGTCTTCCAACATGGATTTCTTACTAAAATTATTGTTAAATGATTATAACTGGTCTATAGGGACAAGGTAAATAAAGCTTTTCAGAATGTCCCTCTTCTTGATTCCAACTTGTTATACTGGTATCCATTAGTAAAATTTCATAGATGAACATACATAGATGGTTAAATTATCCATTACAGTCTCTTAGCCAAATCCTGGAATAATATAGATCTAAATTGCATAAATTAGCCCCAAAGTAAGTGAGAGTAGCATACTTTGTAGCAATCTGGTATCCAGTAAGTACAGATCTAATCAGCTTTTTCCAAAGTAAATTCCGAGTTACTGAAATGAATCCAGAAGAGCAGCTCTAGACTTTGGTATCTGTACGACATCCAAGGGGAAGCACTGAAAACTAAAGCAAAATACTGATAATGCTATGCAACCTAAAGATTTGAAAGGACATAACCTTCTCCTCCTAATCAACTGAAAAACAATAATCTCAAGCCATAGATCAATATATAGCACATCTCTCAAAAGGCAAGTTCAGGAACTGTGCTACATGTTTTTGGAAGTAAACTGCTAGGTTACTGATTACAAGTCAAGATTGGGAATAGCAGTTCATATGTCTCCCATAAGCAGCTTAGGTCACTGCTCACATCAGTGCAATGACCCTGACTACTTCCTTATAGGAAATCCTTTATTTGTGAAGTATAAACACTAACCTATCTTCATCCTACTCAATTCTCTGTGTGACCACAGAGTTCATGAACTGTTCAATGGGAGCACTGATTCAAGATTGTACACATGCAGTTAGGCAACAGAACCAATTCCATCTGTGCTGAGCATGTCTGTCATGCACTGTGGATGTATGGCATTCCCAGAGGTATATTTGCTCTTAATTAAAAATCCAACATTAAAACCGTTTTGCAAAAGCATTGTTCCTTTCTCATCAGGGATGGGGCTAACAGACATTCCTAGAATCATTTTTGAGTGCAGAGAGATGAAAAACAAAGGGATGGCAGCTGTAGACATGACCTACCGCATGCAGACAACATCACATTTTTTTCGCAGAAATTCTCCCCAGTTATAGTCTAAACAATAAAACATTCAACAGTGTTAAAAGAACGTTGGTGATAAATTATCTCACAATCAGTTTCCCATACCTATTGTATCAAATGGCAAGTCTGCAAAGAAAAATGCGTAATTAGGAAGCAAAGTAAAAACCATGAAGAATATCTATTTTGATAGGATACCTCTGCTAAGAGATCCTATTTTCCTACAGAAACAGACTGTAGCAGAGATATATTTAGTTCCTCCACATCAAGCTAAGTTAGCAGCAGGAGTAATCCAGTAATTATAGTGCAACTTGGGGATTTAAAACAATCAACTGTTTTAGTAAAGGGGATTAGAACTTTATATTTTATTATTACAAAAAGTTACAAATCAAAGCTAAAGTCATAATGACACCTGCAGTTCAGCCTTTAATTACAAATTCTTACTGTATAGATTTGGACTTAATACAAACATATGGTGACAAAACACTTCGGAAAATGTAATTAATGGAAATGCTTCATACTGTGTAAATATTCAGCAGAGCCCTTCACATTCTAGAGTCTTTTTACTGGATTAAAAAAGATTTTCATATTTTAAAATCATACCCTAGTCACTACAGGTAGCTCTAGTTTCTACTGTTGCCTCTAAGTTTGCCTTGTTCTTCTCGTGCGCTTCTTCATACTCCTGTGGCTTTTCTTCTCCAGCATCTTCCTCTGCAAAATACTCATTCTCCTCATAATCATATCTGATTTCTTTCTGGCATTGTATATACAGGTTCTGTGATGATCTCTTTAATATTCTCCAGGAGTCTACTTTCAGCTCTTTCAATGCTTTCTAAACCATGACTGTAACCAGTTTCATCAGTTCCAGGGAAAGGCATCCTTTCCAAGGAGAGGGGAAAAAACCTGAAGTATTTAAGCACCAGTATGGCCTTGAAAAATGCAACTGGTTCATTCCTTCTGAACCCTGTAAAAAAAAAAAAAAAAAATTGATCCTTATACTGTTTCTGTTAAAGCTACTTTGAACTACTAACCCAAAGGGAGAAAACTTATGTTCAGAGATACACACTAGAAAAGCTCAACTGGCAATTCCAAACCTTTCAATCATAGACACTTGCTGTTGTGTGTCTCCCTGATCTAAGTCTTCACACTCTTCTTGAAGTTCAGGTGAAGGATAACTGTTCGTTTCTTCTGTGGGGAAAGCACAGATACCACAGGTGAATTTGAAAGTCCTCCAAACCCCAGTATGTTTAATAACAAACACTACATGATTTTATTGTTGTGAACTGGAGTTTGCATCTCTCAATAGGTAGCAAACCATATCTAGAGTGACTGGCACTATGTCCAGGAAAATGAAAATATATTAGAGATAAGCTAGATGAGAATGACTCCTGAACCAACCTTTTATACTTTTGTCTTGCTCTGTAACACACTATTTATCCTTCTATAGAGAATTTGACATCTCTAAGTAAATGCTTCCGATGAGAATTTAAAATCAATGATTTCTTTCTTGATATTCTCTTGTTTGTATTTCAAAGCATCTAAGACCTGCTAATCTGCATAAATGTATCTTGAAAAGGAAAGTTCTTTATTCTACAGAGGAGGAATAACTGCAGTAAAGAGAAGTTAATGACAAATCTGCTAAATGTTTAAACCTGTATCTGCCCCAAAGCCCAAACAGACATAAACAGCTTAGTAGATCTGGATCTGACAATCATCAGAGGAGAAATGTAGGCCTAAATCAGGAATATAACTGTGTTCTCTTAGCTGAAGAATGGGGTTTCTTTAGTGAAAGTGGCCTCATCAAAGCCACACATTAAATACAAACTTACGGGGAAAAAACTACTTAAGACTTTGGCCTAAGGCACCATTAGAATATAATGCTGTTCTGTCACTACTTGCACTTCAATCAGTGTCCAGCATCTGCGGCAAACTAAAGATGAAAAACTGGCTAGCTAAATTATGACTAGAAACTGAATGATAGTGCATATACACTGACTACCTTTTTCTATACAGCATTTCTCTTTCTTTCCATAACTTCAGTAAATGCCATCATGTGCTACTTACGTTGTAGAAGATTCAGAAATGCCCGGCTAAACCTCTGAGCGTATACCATTTGAGGCATTGAAACCCTGCCCAATGTCAGTAAGTGCTGGTCTGTGGGGGAGCTTGACAGCTCCATCAGCTGATCATCGCTCACATCAGTGCCAAGGGCAAGAGTGAACAAGGTGAATCCTTGGCACTTGGCTCCAAGTGAAATCTCTCTCAGCTTCTCTCTGTCCCATGCGCTTGTTTTGCTTCCAACTATTGTGAATATGACCCTGTGTTTTCTTTGTCTGGGGGCTTTAAAGAATACATTTTCAACTGTCCACTGTAGGGCAGAAGCAATGGCTGATGGCCCTTCCAGTTGGTGAACAGACTCTTGAATATGCTTCTTCATCAAATCTTTATTGCTGTATGTGACTAGATCAAACTCCAAGGCCACAGGGGTCTGGTTTCTGTCAGGCAGGAAGCCCCTGGGAGCCTGCTGCACCAATGCCACTCTGATGCCTCCATACGATTCATTTGGCTGCGAGGAAACAACAAATTGATCTAGCATGTTGCTCACGAAGTCTTTGGCTCTCTGAAACTCTTCACTGCTGATGCTGCGAGAGCTGTCCATGATGTAAGTGATATCCATATCCATTAGAAGAGGGGGAGAAAAGGGTACCTCACAGTTGGTGCTTGGTTTACATTTATCTAGAGAGGAAGAGTCAATAGGCAGCAAACTATTTCACAATACAACAAAAGCAATACTTTTTTAAATTATTTTGCACCATCCTATTAATCTATTTTACTTAAATTTTGATTTTGAAAAATAAAATCAGTTTGGCAACTTGAAATCTTGTTGTTCTAGTAAGGAACAACAGATGAGTCTTGCTGAGCAAGGTTTTGAGATAACATAGGAAATTATTCATGCATGAAAGTAAAAAATGTTCACAAGGTACAACTTAACAGATAAGAGCTCCCTTGAGAAATTTTCTTCTGTCAAAATCTAAACACTGTAAAATACACTGGAAAAAATTCTATTTTTGATCTCAGACCATTGTTCAGCATTCTGAAATATTATCAACTAGTATCTTCTCCCCTCCTCACAATGTAGAATTTACAGTAAACAACCCTGGTTGCTGAGAATCATAAAGCTCTCTTAAGTGCATTTCTGTTAAAAAGGAAATGCCAAACAATAACTCATTTCACGTGGCTGATACAGCAACTAATTAAACAGCTTTTGTGGTTTTGAGAATCTAATTCTTACTATCCACTGAAGAGGAAATTCAAACTGTGAACTTCTCAGCAGCGGTAATCTGTAACCAAGGAATGATCTGGCATGGAGGGCGAGAAGGTGGGGTTAAACTGACTGGAAGCAAGAATGCCAGAGACAGAAGAACTCCCTCTAAGGGAGTGGTTTCTCTTGGTGGTGACAAGAAACAGCCACAGCACTGTCTTGTAGCCATTTTAGAATGTGAGCCCTTGGGGGGGCCACCTTTGGGCCGCAGAGCTAGGGTGAGTCATCGCACGCTGCCACTCATGCGATCAGTGCTGGTGCACGTGTATGTAAGGAATCAGCTCTTAATGCATTTCTGTTGACTCTTTGTAGAAACACTTATGGCAGTAGGACTCTGACCAATGCATTGTTTGTTAACTTTTTTTAATATATTTAAGCACAAATGTGTTTAAGGCGTACCATAAAAATTCCCCAACACCACACTGCAAAATAAAATCGATAGGATTTCTTACTGAAAGGGTAAAAAGATCAATACAACAGCTGGAATTTGTAAAATATCTTACCAAAGCAAAGAGTACAGTATGTGATGCTCTCCAAACTTTCATCCTGTTGTCTTTCCCAAACAAATAATTGAAATCTTCTAGTATCATCAACCTATGTTTTAAAGCAGACAAAAAAGTAACATTAAAAAGATAGGTAAAAGATACTGATTTTTTGTTATATACATATATACATTTTTTGTGTGTGTGTGTGTGCCAGTTAAGGGCTATCACTTTTTTTCTTTTCTGAGTAGTATGCTACAGAGAAAAGGGCAGGATCTCCTATCTCAACTCTTTCTGGGACAAAAATAAGTTCTCCACAGTGAAGATGTTTTCTTGGAAGAGAAAATGCTGTCCTCAGAAAATTCTAGCATTGGAACAACCTATGTGTTGACCATGATCAGCTGAAGAAAGACAATCTTCCCCAGCAGATTTGACTACAGAAATGTCTGAGGAACCCTGAAGAAGCTCCAACAACATCCTACAATTTGACTGACCCAACAACATCCAAATGTGATTCAAGGGAAAAAACATTTCCTTGTGGACTAAGATAAATAAAAATGGCTGTAAAAATACCATAATATTGCAGGAAATGAACCATATATAAGGATAAGCTAAAATGCTGAGGAAAAAAATAATTACTTCTTTGCATTAAAATTAAGCTTTGTGTGTGTTATACACAACACAATTAACATCTGATTAATGTCTATAAATGATGTTACAGATAGATCTCTTCAAAGGAGTTAGAATTGGCAATGACTGTTTCAGTCTCCAGACTGAGACTCCTAAAACAAACTAACCAAAGCCAGTAAGTTTCTGTGGCTACAGGCTGGTAGGATCATGAAGATCAAACAGCATCTCAACTGCAAGGGCAGAAGTCCATCTGAAAAAAAAAAAAGGGAGGTTGCATTTTCTTGGATGGTGGTGGTGAGGCCGGTTGCCTTCCCATCAGTGTAACCATAAAAGAGAGCTGGACAGTGAATTTTTTGCCTTTCCCCCTGCTAAGCAGCCTTTAAAAATTTTTCTACTCTGGAAACTGATTTATGGAAAGTTGGCACCTTTGTAAATACCAGATGTCATCATATGCATTCAGATTCATAATCTGCTTATACTAAGTAAACAGAATACTGCTGCTTGCTCCTGTTCATCCTGTAGAGCAACCCAGTAAATAAACTCTAAACTTCCTTCTCATATGCCAGCAGAAATTTTTCATTCTGCTAAATTAACATTCAGCGAGCCAAACATGTGAATTGACTAATAGATATGAGGCTGCATGATAATAAATACAAAGATTAAAGGGCTGATTTGATGCTACTAGATCAGAACTTAGATGCCACATTTTGCACTTTCTGTCATGTGTATGTAAACATAGTTTCCTTCTACAAGGATAGTTTTGAAGAAACAGCAGCTAGATGGTATTTTATTTCCAAAAAAGTTAAAACTGAGCACAGATGATATAAAAATGAATTGAAAAGCAAGAGACCATGGAATCCATATTATGAAGCCTTAAAGAATCGTAGAATTGTTTTCCTTTGGTACCTGCTAAAATGGATTGCTTATTTCTGTTTACTATCTTTTTATATTAAGTCATATTCTAAGAGAAAAGTTGTTAATTTTCTCCTGTACTAGTGGCAATACAGCTATCAAAAGGGGCTTTGCTGAATTTAATTTTCTTTTGAAAAAAAAAAAAATGGTGCACTTGAAGCCTTCTACTACTTTTTTTTCTAGAAACTAGGGCCAGTTTGTTAATTAAGTGGTTAGTACATGTCACAACACAGAAGAGAAATGGCATAGGTAACCAAATTAAATTAACACAATGTTATTGAAATTCTGTGATTTGGCCTAAAAGCACAAGTCATAAATAACTGATGTGCAGAAAGAGGTCAGATGGTGATCATTATGGTCAAGTGAATCACTGTTTCTCTGTTAAAACAGTAAGCTTTAATATACCACTTTCTAATAAGGGATTGGAGAGTTCCTGTAGAACTTACTGGCGTGAGAGAATGCTTTACTCAGATAATAGTAGATACCAAGCAAGCAGATGACTGACTCAATTTTCCATAGTCTATCTACTTACTGAGAAGGCATGTCTGACATTTGGCACTTCACTGAAGGCAATAACCACTGGAGTGATATCCAAGGCACTCAACTCAAGTACAGCTGTGCTGATGGCAACATCATCCTGCGATGGACCATGGGCAAAAAAGAGGGCAACTTTCCTTGTGAGGATGCCCTGACGAACACGTTTGAAGACATTTCTTGCAACAAATCTCATGGCTGCCCCAATATTACGTTTTCCAGTCGATCTTTCTAGCGGTATTCTCTGGACTGCTTGTAGCAGCAAGTGGCTTTTTTGGAATTCCGAGAATCGGATGAGGTAGCGCATATTTGTATTGAAAGAAACTATGGAGACACGAGCACCTGTTGGGCAATTGCTTTCACTAATCTTAATGGTTTTCAGCAATAACATAACAATGTTCCTCATTCTTTCAAATGCAGCTGGTGTAACATCTTCAGACATATCGAAGGCAAACACCACTTCAGTTGGATAAACTGGACATGTGTCTGTGTATTGAAATAAAAAATTTGTGTGAGCACCTTTCCACAACTCAAACACTGTTAGTTTTTTCTTCAAGTCTGTAAAAGACCAGACATGCAGAGGCCAGATGGGCTTACCTGATGAGCAAGCTGGAATGAAGAGATGGAGAGCAAATTTACTTTGTACTCATATTCAATTAAATACCAACATATTCACTTGCTTTCACAAAAAAGCCTGATCCAAAGCTCAAACAACTGACAGCATATGCCAGTGAGAGATGCCTCAAAAATAGTGCCATTTTACCGGATGAGAATTAAAAGAAATTGTTCCGGGTTCTGCTGAGCACACAAGTCTGAGAGAGAATGAACACACCAAACGTGGAGGGCAAGTAAAATACAAATACTGTCTTGTCTCAGAGAATTTCCCCAAAGGGGATTGGCACAATGCCAAAGAATTACTTTAATCTTAAATGAGGCAAAGAGACATTTGTTACAGGTTTTGTAATTAAGATAGGGAAAATGAGCAAAAAGCCTAAGTCTGTTTCATACACCTGCTGGAAACTCCTCACAGTTAACTACCAATCACCATCAAGCTGAACCCAGATACAAACTGCCTCTCTAAACGGTTTCCAACAGAGAATATTCTATTTAAGAAGAGTGAATAGGTGGAATCAGAGGTAAAAAACCATGCGGCTCCCTACTTACGGCAGTTTTTTCGTGTAAAATTCACAAGTTCACAAGGCTGCAGGAGCAAAACAAAAAATCAGTTAATGGCAAATCCCAGACTATCCCAGACTGGCAATCTTACTATTGCTTTGAGCTGAAGGTCATATCCCAGCTTCTGAGCTGACTCTCACTACGGTAAATCCAGAATCAGACATTCCAGTTTCTATTTCAGTGCTACAGGGGCTCTACCCCTGGTGTAGAAACTACAGGGGTTTTTTTAGACATGCTCTGTTGGCATTTAATCATGCTTTATGTAGCATTTATTAAGCAACCATTTGTTTATTCTTTTATTTTGTGTAATCATCTGATCCAGGAGACAGGCAAGAGCACTTTCATAGGAGAACAGGCATTTCAACAGCAACTCACACAGGAAGACAGAGGTCCATGAAGGAGGAGAGGACCCCATCTGGACATAGAACACATCTGCAATAGCATTGCCTGCAGGTAGGTATCCATGCAAGGGTTAGATGGAGCCTTTACTCAGCAGCGTTCATTTTACATGGGATTGGGATTCTGAAGAAATCCTGCCCTGCTATTCCCAGTGAAAATAGCTGCTGCTGAGGAAATGCCTTCCTTTACAAGAGGATGGAAAGTAACCATAAACCTGAGCTGGTGTGTAAACTGGTGTGAATGAAGAAACAGATAAAGGAATATTAACAGTCCCACAGTTTGTAAAAGTTTGGACTTGGTGTTAATCCGTATGAATAATTGTTTCTCATTCCTTCTTTATTTGCAGAACTGAAGAACTCACTGCACTGTGACAAGTATTTGAACAGCTGATTACCTGTTTTATAACAGCTAATTGTGCTCATTGCAGTCAGTGCTCATAAATAGAAGACTAAAACAGTTAATTTCATGCAGTAGGCGGTTAGCTCTAAGGTGATTACTTACCTGCATTAAAATGGTGCCCATTGGTCCCTTGGCACCCTGAAACAAACCAACACATGTCCAGAAAATCAGACCTTGATACCATATTTCCATCTATTACCCTGTAGCCCAAAGAAAATGCAGGCATACAGATGCAGGTGTCTCCCTGACAACCATTTGTGAATTTGAAATTTGAGGAGACATCAGTTACCAGCATGGATTCCTGTGAATCTATCCCAGAGTTGCAGACTACTTTTCAAAGCTCAGTCCATTTTCCTTAACATCTTTATAAACTTTCAACACTTGTTGCCCCTTAGGACCAGTATAATCCAGAATGAGATTTCTTTTCTAAACAGCAATTTCTGTGCTGTGGTTCAGTTATCTACACCTTACATCATTTTCAACATCTGGTGTGTAACAGGCTTGTCCTCTCCTCTTGCAGGGTACAATCTCCACAGTTCTAACTCAAGAGGTCCTGCAGACCATACATATATTACGACTGCTCGACCAGTAATAGCTTTGGCTTTGGCCACTAGCTTTGGCTACTCTGCACCCTTCTTGGGAGCTGTGGGCAAATGCCAGGATTCCAAGCACCTTTATTAAAAATAAAAGTATTGTTTAGCCTTCATAATAGCAATAAAATACAGGGAAAAGAACTTTTCTTCAAGGAAGCTTGAGAGTTTTCATCATGTGTGCAATTCAGATGTGTAGCAACACTACTGAAATTTTTCCCTTACAGGATCTGCAGTGAGACGCACCATAAAAATCTGAACTCCACATCCCATAATCTTTACCTTAGTCTCTCTCTTTCGTAACACTACAATTTACCAGTATCATACACTTCCTTATGTCCCCAAATTACACCCAACTCCAGATTTCTTCCTTCTCCCTCCAGTTAACTTTCCATTCCTCCATTTCCTGCCTGAGCTACCTTCCTCATCCCCTTTGCTGTCTTGCTGCTAGCACCATCACAGCTATTCCATGCCTGTATCTTCTTATGTTTCCCAGCAGGTCCCAGTTCTTCTTTGGTACTATTCAGCAACAGTTAACTGTGAATTGCCTAAGGCCCAACGAATGGCACTTGCAGCAGCTTAAGGGTGGTGACTGAGCTGTGCAGACTTGACCCATATGGATAATCATGCCATCAGATTAGGAAGGATGGATAAAACAGGCCTGTTTTGGCTAGCCCTGCCTACTACCTGTACCTCTTCCTGCATGCTTATCTCTTCCACTCCCCACAGAGTTCCCACTTCCCCATTTCACTGATGCAGTGCTACTACAGCAATCCCACCAAGCCCAGACCTCCCAAGATCCACTCTCACTTCTCTAACTCAAGAGGAGGATCTTGCGCTTGAAATCTCCCTGAAGACTTCCTGGACCATGGATTGGCAAGGCCAACAGCTATCTGGCTCATCAGCACACAAGGGCTGTCTATCTGCAATGTATGTGAGAGCCGAGCAGCAGGCAAGGCAATGCATTCCAGTTGGCACTCTTGGCTATTCTTGTGCCCAGCACCATACAATAAAGTGGGCCAGGTACATTCATTGACCAGCACAGCTTACTGACAAAAAAAAAAAAACAACACCCCCCCCCAAAAAAAACCCCCATATTGTTTTCTAATTTGCATGTATGCCATGAGCCATGTTATACAGGTAAAGATACTGTTATCAATAACATTCCACATTCAAACTAAAAGAGCAAGCTTAAGAAAATTTAACAAGAAAACAACAGTAGAGATTGTTTCTGTTCACTACTGAGCTAATTTGCAGCACTGCTGCAAGATAAAGATAGAGACATCTTCCTAACTACAATGTTAGTCCTAAATCCTACTGAAATCCACAATCCTTTCCCCTGCTTAGATAGAGAATAAAAATTTTTGTTGTATAAAATGCAGATCACAGACACTAGAAAAGTACATCAAAACATCTATTTATATATAAGGATTAACAGCTTACAGTCAATTTAAGCTTTAAGTATGTGCCTGTAATTTCAAGTCTGCTTTTAAATGGCTGTTCTTTTTAAATGAAGAAATAAATTAGCTTTCAGCAGAACAATCCAGTTCTACATTTTAGCACTCTCTTCTTCTTTAATTAGATATTTACCCAGCCTACAGACAACACCAAATACTGCGGAAGAAATTCTGCCCTGCATTGTATCGTTGCAGTTCCATTTCCAACTGCAGGTGCTCTTGTGCACATACATCCACAGGCAAGACATAACTCTATACAACTGCCAGGCTGATTAAGCATAGTTTACTACATTAAACATTATTAAATATTCCATTAATCTAACATCAAGTTTAAAAGCAATCTAAGAGTCATTTTTTTAAAATAAAGATATATTACCATGGCTCCTGATGGCCCCTGGTCCCCTGGATCTCCCAGGGAACCTGGTGTGCCAGCATTACCCTAAAAAGAGAAACACAAGTTTTATTCTTTATAATTGCACACACAGGTGCAGAATTTCAGCAGAGAAAAAACTCTAATACTATTGTGAGTTGGACCCTGCATTCGCAAAAGATATACTACTACCCCTAAGAATTATTAGCAACTAACATCTCTAAAGATTTAGACCTGCATTCTCTCAAGACCACTTGCCCAGGATATGGCAATAAAAGATCGGAGTGGGAGACAATTTTAAAAAAATTTGGTGAGGAAGCACTTAAGATATAAGGGCTTTACTTCTAGAATTCTTCATAGAGTTAATAGATTTCTAATTCTTACTCTTCTACCCCTAACTCCTTTGGGTCCTTCAGCTCCTGGAATGCCTGGGTCTCCATCTTCTCCCTGAAAAATAATGAAATCCTTAACTTTTAAGAAAGGAGAAGAGAAGAGAGACCGAAAGACATATAACCACTTCCAAACAAGAATGATGTAAAACAAGACATAAAGAAAGCAAACATGCCCATTTAATCATACCTCCAGACCAGGATATCCTATGAATCCAGATTCTCCCTGCCAAAACAAAGAGCAAAGGCTTCATAAGAATCTAGAACTTTGTGATCTGCTAAGTGTTTGATGTCTTTAAAGCAAAAACAATTTCAAAATTATTCTCAGCATTCCATCCCATTCAAGTAATAGTGGCTACTACTATGGTCTCAAATGACACCATTATAGATTAACACCTTGTTCATCTAAAGGAAGACCATTTTACAAATTTCCAACAACTTCTGAAATTTCAAGAGTATTCCATTTCTCAAATAAGTGTTTTACAAAAACTTATTTGTTTTCTAATGACATATAGTGGAATTCATGTTCAGCAATTGTAACATTCAGAACTCAGTGTTTGAACGCAGTTTCAAAATGCTGTACCCTCCATACTGAACAGTGATACCATAATATTTTGTTGGTGTATTAGAAGTCACTTCATCAACTGTTTTCAGTTACTTCAGGTTTTGGTGTGTTCTTTGCTCACATACAAGAAATATGGAAACTCTCACAAAGACCAATCAGAATTGAAGTGCATCTTTCCTTGACAACTATCAGAATTCACACTACTTATGTCCTTGTTTTAGAAGTTCCCTCCATGAAACTGGACACGCTTGCCAAACATCATATGACTTTATCATACAATTTCCAGAAAATTACATACACATAGGCCCCACATTACACCTAAGAAAGTGTAACATGACTGTGAACCTTCATAACTAATAGCAGCCTTAAGTAAAACCTATATTAAAGGCTGTTCTCTTAGCTGTCAGGGGAAACCAACTCTTCCCGGACCACTATTCTGGGGTGAACTGGGGTTTTTTTTGTTTGGTTTTATTAATTTTTTTAATTCAAGTCCTGACAAACCTCGGGCAGACATGTCATTGTATAAGAAGGGTTTTAAGTCAATCCTTTAACACAACGAATAATGACAAGAAGATTTAGCAGAAACTTTTTTCCTCATTTCTTGTAACAAAGAGGATTTTCCCTAAAATGAACATATGGGAGATTCCAAGAGATTAAAACAACTAGTCTTGCATATAACGTATGTGTAACCTGTGAAACTCTCCATCAAAGGAAAGTGTTGGGGCTAAGAAGGTAAGAAAGAGATTAGATAGTAAGAAACATCAAAAGCCATTTTAATAAAAAGCTATTTTAGAAAAGGGAGTATATCAGTTGGAGAGACTCCTGGGAAGCCTTTCATATCTTTTCTGCAGCATTCTGCTTCTCCCACAAAAAGTGAGAGTGAAACAGATTGGCCTCCAGTGAGATCCATTGGACCACTTCTGTTTCACAAGCAATTGGAAAGAATTAGTACTGTAACAATACACAAACTCTTTGAAGGGCGGACTGCAGCTGTTTCCAACATCCTGACCACTCTGCTCATAGACTGACCCATTGGTGCCATGATTGTGACCATATCCTTTCCGCATACTTTTTATTTTAGCTGGATTCTTGTGTGTTTTTAGAGAAGCAGGCATTTCACTACTATTTTTTGCAGGGCTGTGAAGGGAATGATAAGAATTTCTAAATATGTAACAATCCAGATGTGAATCCTCAGATCTTACTGCTGGCTATAGAAGCACAAGGAAGAATATTTCACATTAAAACAATGAGGATGTTTGGAGAGTATCACCCTCACCTTGGTAGTCCAGGAATCCCTCCTCTGAAAGAAAAAATAAAGGCTGGCCCAGCAATACTTGCAGCAAAAGTGGCTAGTCAAGCAGACTGAACTGGGGGAGAAAGCACTGTGTACTCCAAGAAATACAATCCTCCATATCCATATAAACACATACACACATAAAGGGAAAGAATAAGACAGAGTGGTTCTCAAAAGAATATCCTATTGAAGAATTTATCACAAGAATGGTTATGGGAAGCCTGAGCCTCTTCCTGAACCTCAGAAATGCACTGTGGCCATGTCTTGCATTTCTTTTAAATTGATATGGATGGTCATGTTTTATTTGATGCTGCAGAACAGAGACGGAGACACCCTGACTCTAAGCACTCACCTTTGCTCCTTTGCTTCCTTCAGAACCATAGGCATCTCTGCCACCCTTGCCCTGCATAGGTTGAATATACCACAAGTTAGTTTTTAGTAGAGGATTTAGATCTACATCCAATTCCATTTCAGAATAAAGACATCACATTACAATGAGTCGCTCAGCCTGTTAAGACTGGTGAAGTAGGGCAAGCTATCACAACACAGTCTAAAAACAGTAGAAAATGGTGGAAAAATCTGTAGAGAAAAAGCAAGGATTAAGGCCACAGTTCCTTTCCACTGCGTGCCCTACCTCTAGCATATTCTGAAAGAAAGCGAGGGAAAGATAATCTCTCTAGCCCTAAGTAATCTGGTGTCCATAAGGAAACTGAACACCAAATGTGAAATAGAGAAAATAGAAGGGAATGAACTATACTGATTCAGCTGGATGCATATTAAACCACAGGGGCCCTGAGCTAGGGCAGACAGACTCACAGGCATGCCTCTCAGTCCAGCTGGTCCCACTGGGCCCTTCTCTCCAGGGTCACCAGGTTCACCCTGTTATAATTGAAACATAAAAGGTAGTAGTTTGGCTCATTGAGGAGAATTCTTCTTTCTGAAGTGTATACTTGTCTGCTAGACTGAAGTGTGCTTATACATTTTATAGACTACTTAATGCTGGTTGAAAGCATTCCATTACAGACCATGTTTCATGGAAGGCTCCTTGCAGCGGAACTGGAAAGTACTTGGCAAATCAGAATATGCTAGGCATTCATACAGCTAAACCCCAAAGGCCTTTGTTCAGTAAAACTCCCATTGTTATACAGAATTATCAGTGAAAAGAGTGTTTTCTGGAAAAATTTATATTAATGGTAGCAGGACATAGCCTGGAATTCTACCAGCCTGAAGCATCTGTTGATAGATGATATTTCTCAGGCAGGCTGTTCAGACCTCTTACATGTTTTCTTTTCTTCAGTTTCTTTTTTTTGGTTTTCACTTTCTTAATGAACTTTCTTCTAATAAGAACCCCATCACAAAACCAGACTGAGAAAAAGGAATGATGGATTAAATTCCTGTGACTCTTCCCAATTTTTGCCACTTGTTTCACTGTATGTTTTCTCACAGAGACTCTTCATAGTGGTGCTCTGACCTCCTGATACCTCTCTGTCACTGGATGTCATATACTGAAGGTAGTAACCCTTTCAAAGAGACTGAAAGGCTTAGCTAGCTGGTATTACTTATGCCTTTTAGATTGAAAGATGCAACAACACCTAAAATGAGTTATGTTTATTAAAGTAATTCTCCCGTATCAACACACATCAATGAAAGTAAGGGATAACATTGATTGTAAGTGAACCATAAAGTGGGCCACCTATTGCTATAAGCCTTTCTGTTTAACTCCACGTTCATTCAGTTCTCAACATATTAATTCCTGTATAAGACATTGTAACAGTCAAGGTTGCTTGAACTTGTTAGGAATCTTTAGAACAAAAAGGTTAAAATAAGCAGCTATGCTTCATTGAGCTGGGAAGTTGGACATTAGGAAAAGGTTCTTCACTGAAAGGGTGGTCTGTCACTGGAGCAGGGTCCCCAGGGAAGTGGTCATGGCACTGAGCCTGTCAGAGTTCAAGGAGTGTCTGAACAATGCTCTTAGCCAAATTATTTAGTTTTAGGTAGTCCTGCAAGGAGCAGGGAGTTGGAATTGATGATCCTCATGGGTCCCTTCCAACTTGAGATATTCTATGATTAACTGGTATGCATTTTCAATATATTGGACAGATTCTAGGAATCATAAGACAAGCTCAAGGGCCAGCACTGCTTTATCCCTACTACATTTTATGAGAAGCCAAGCCCCATTGAGAACCACACCCAGCAATTAGAACAGCGGTCATGGCAACACTGGAAAGTATAGTTCTGACACCTGTAAGATTACCTTGAACACATCACTTGCCTTCCTATGCAATCTAAAATTGACTATAAAACTTTTCTTCACATGTTCCGTAAGAACAACACAAGTGTTAGTCCATGCTTCTTCAGTCAGATTCTTGAATGAAAGATACTGTTAGACTGCTGCAATTAGTATCTTAAAAATTCTTACCTTTGGTCCTCTTGCACCTAACTTCCCAACAGAGCCAGGTGAACCTGGGGCACCCAGACTAGCCTGTAATTATAAGTATCAGTTAAAAGGTGCACAATGAAGAAATCAACAGCTCATTTGCCCTGAACCACAGCACTGTACCGCTATATTTATACATACTGCAAGCCATGCTGTTAGTCCTGATACTATAGAACTGAGAGTGGCATCTAGAGCTAAGGCTTTTCAGTGCAATCACACAAAACCTTGGTAACACTTAAGATCCCCTCCTATTCACCCATCTAAACTTATTTTCAAGGCTGTTATTTTATCATACGGGGCTGCAAATCAGTTTCCTTATACTATACTGTAAATATATATATCTCTCTCTATATATCTCCTTATACTATACTATACTGAAAAATCCTCAGTTTCTTCAAGTTTTAAAAAAACTCTTTATAAGAATAATATCAACAGCAAGAATGAAAAGTCCTAACGCATACAGCAGAAAAATATTATTTAAAGCTAACCAGAGGTCCTGGCACGCCTTGTGGTCCTGGAGGTCCTTTGATCCCTTCTAGTCCTCTTGGGCCCTGATGTAAAAAAGCCATTGAAAAAAGTCAACTCAATGTTGATAGCCTTTCAGTGAAGATTAGATTGCTGCAATAACTAGAATCCAAATGCCTGTTTCACAAGCCTTAATGCATGTGTGAAACTTCTGGCTGTTTGGTTGTAAGGATTTGCCTGTGTGAAGCAGCTCAGAAAGTCACTGCCTGAGGGCCGCATTCAGAGAGCCACTGCAGCATCTAGGATACCAAGGAAGTCATAAGCAACCCACTATCAACTAGGCACACTTTCTCCAGATGCCTGTATCTTAAAGTTAAGAGTATGTTTAGAGCATCTAAGAGCATTTTTAAACCGGAAGGTGCTGTAAGCAGCCTATCACTATAATTGTCTTCAAAATTACTCCAACAAGCAAATTTTTAAAACACAAATCTTTCCTCACTGGTTTTGCCAATCAGTATATAATTTTCATCATTTTAATGCACCCTGGAAATACAGTACCTTCAAGAATGCAATAGATTTTCCATACTTCTTGCTAACAATTTCCAATTAATTCAGTTTGAAGATATCTGACTGGTAATATCCCATAAGCTAGAGAGGTGTTGGTTAAATTACTCATTTCTGCTATTCACTTTCCTTTTTTTCATTTCACTAGAAGATGCACCCACTTAAAGCAAAAGAGAAAATTGCCACATTTAATTCCTCAGGGTTACAGAGGAGAATTTCCAAGAAAGAATGTTATTCATAACATTCATTACTTGAAGTAAACAAAACATTCCAAAAGAAAAACAAAAGATCAAGACTGACACAGCAAACACCCTGACTATTGAGAAGTTCTTTTAGTTACCTGTGGTCCTGGAAGACCAGAGTCTCCCGGGTAACCTATTTCTCCCAGATCTCCTTTCTCACCCTGCCAGAACAAAAAGAAAAAACCCTGAACAACCAAACCAAATTAGCACCTATCATATGTACATCACAAGGTAACAATTTTGTATCTATAGAGTATCAGTTGAATGTTTTTCAATGCTCCCAAACAGCTTTCATGCACCTTCTAATTCCTGTTGAAAACTCAATTAAAAAGCAAGAGTTGAGTAGCTTCTTTTGTTGTTCAGGGTGTGCGATGACTATAAAAGCTGCAGTGCAAGAGGTCAGTTCCATCTGCTTTGCATTTTTCCAAGTGCATTTTACACCACAGTCTAAGCAATTTTCCTGTATTACTTTTGTCGTCCACTGTAGAGATTATGAGAAGTCAAGAAGTCCCACAAGGGCAGATCCTCTTCAGCCTTATCCATGGAGAACTACTCTGACAGAGAACCATGACTTCATGCACCATGGAACCATAACTAAATAGGTATACTCATATTCTTTCAAGTTACACTGATCCCTGTAAGTAGCCAAAGCATGATGCTTTCACCTTACTGGCGGATAGTATCAAAATCTTCCAGTCTATTCCTATTTGCGATATCCCAGACATTAAAAACTCTGGATTCTCAAAGTGAAATCCAGATCGGGATTTCAGAAACCAGGTGGGGCAGAGGTTTCAGCACAAGGCCTACCTGTGTATTGGATGAGGCTGGGATGTGACTGGACTGTAGTTTGGTGAACTTGCAGGACTCTCACTTCTGACTGTCATTTCCCAGTGAAAAATTAAACTGAATCATCTTAAATGTAAAAAAAATCTGTGTTACCTGGCTGCTGCACATGGGAGGACAGTAATAAAGGTATACCAAAACTCTGCTCCTCTCAATAGCAGAGGGACAGGAAGCCCAGAAATGAGAGTCAAATCAAACACTGTGCTGCTGAAGAAATATTACTGCCATTAAAGACACTCCACCCCTCACAGCAGTCTTTTTCCTTTGCTGAAACATATGTTCTATATTGCGGCATCATGGCTATGCTCACTGTTATTTATTAACATTTTACACTTGGCCTTCAGTTTAAAAAACTGTTGCTGTTGCAGAAAAAGCATTCAATCAGCGCAGGTTTTATGAAAAATCATGCACCTTTTACCAAATTAAGAACACAACAAGGACTTCAATTCACATACTGCATCCACAATTAGAAACATGAGAAACGTATCAAATCTATCAAACTCTGCAAACTATTAACAGGTGTCCTCTAATAGTATGTGCTGAACACTTTCAGATTGTGAACTTTGACAAAGGAAACAGGGCTTTGGCAGAGACTTTGAAACAATTGCTCCTTGAGGACTGAAACAAAGAGGGCATGCACTTCATCTTGTCTCCTCTTTGATACTAGGACTGCATCGGAATTACATGAGTCTGACTTGGAAAGATCATAGAATTACAGAATGGTTTGGGTTGGAAGGGACCTTAAAGATTACCTAGTTCTAACACCCCTGCCATGGGCAAAGACACTTCCAGTAGATCAGGTTGCTCAAAGCTCCATCTAACCCAGCCCTGAACATTTCCAGGGATGGGGCATCCACAATTTCTCTGAGCAACCTGTTCCAGTGTCTCACCACCCTCACAGTCAAGAATTTCTTCCCTCTATCTAACCTAAATCTACCCTCTTTCAGCTTCAAACCATTACCTCTTGTCCTACTGCTACATGCCTTTGTAAAAAGTCCCTCAGCTTTCTTGTAGGCCCCTCTAGGTACTGGAAGGCTGCTAAAAGGTCTCCCCAGAGCCTTCTCTTCTCCAGGTTGAAAAACCTCACCTCTGTCAGCCTGTCTTCATAGGAGAGGTGCTCCAGCCCTCTGATCATCTTTGTGGCCCTCCTCTAAGTTTGTTCCAACAGGTCCATGTTCTTATGTTGTGGGGCCCAGAACTGAACGCAGTAATCCAGGTGGGGTCTCATGAGAGTGAAGTAGAGGGGGAGAAGCAACCCCCTCAACCTGCTGGCCATGCTTCTTTTGATGCAGCCCAGGACATGGTTGGTTTTCTGGGTGGCAAACGCATATTGCTGGGCCATGTTCAGCTTCTCATCCACCAACACTCCAAAGCCTTTCTCCTCAGGGCTGCTCTCAATCCATTCTCTGCCCAGTATGTATTTGTGCTTGAGATTGCTCTGACCCACATGGAAGACCTTGCATTTAGCCTTGTTGAACTTCATGAGGTTTGCACAGGCCCACCTCTCAAGCCTGTCAAGATCCCTCTGGATGGCATCCCTTCCTTCCAGCATGTCAACCACCCACGCAGCTTGGTGTCGTTGGCAGACTTGCTGAGGGTGCATGCAATCCCAGTATGGACCCCTGAGGAAATCATTGGTCTCCACCTGGACAATGAGCCATTTACCACAACTTTTTGAATGTGACCATCCAGCCAATTCCTTATCCACCAAGTGGTCCATCCACCAAATCCATGTCTCTCCAGTTTAGAGACACAGATGTCACGCAGGACAGCACTAAATGCTTTGCACAAGTCCAGGCAGACGATATCATTTGCTCTTTCCTCACCCATCAACACTGGTAATCCCATCAGAGAAGGTCACCGAATTTGCCAGGTACAATTTGCCCTTAGTGAAGCCATGTCAGCTGATGGGATAAACCTGGTCTGAATTTTGCCCTGACCATGCCTGTGAGTGAAGAGTTGCATAGAACAATCACTACTCAAAACGTTGCTCTGCACATTTATTCAGAAGCTTCAACTCTCCCCATTCCCCAGACTCCAACACTGGGCAGGACTTCAAGACATACTCCATCATACAGATACTGACAGTGTCATACACAAAATTGTAATGTTTCCCTGGGTTTATATGCACTAACATAAAGGGAAAATGCTATACTAAGCCACATACCATCTTACTTATCTGTGTTAGCAACCCTGCAGAGAGACTGGGTCAGACATGAACCACTTGTACTAATCAATGTGTTTCCTGAAATGATCATATAAACTATACTCAAGAAAGCAAGCAATAGGATAGAGATAAGGGGTGTATCCTGCAAGCAGATGTATGGGAGTCATGGTTTCATATGTTCTTATAGACTCCTGCCAGGCTGACAGACAGACAAAGGAAAATGTTTATGAGAGAGAGAGGGGGTGTGGGTATGTGTGTGAAATAAAGGAAGGAAATCTGAGTCTTCTCAGGTTCCTAGAATTTAACTTTTACTTGCACTAATCCACTCTTGAATGTACCTGCTTTTAGATTTGCTTTGATAACTATTTTGTAGTTTATACCCTGCGACAAACAAGCTTCCTTTGCCAAGAACATTATTTAAAACTTCATTTCATTTAAGAGAATGGTATTGATGTCTTTACCAATTAGATGTCAGGAAGGTTTCCTTTCATTGTGGCTCCATGGGGTATAAAGGCTAGGAAAACCAGGGCTATCACCTAACATGAGAGAATTTTCTATCAGAGGATCTTTCTGGAATGATGAGTCAGCATGCATTGGTGTTGGCCTACTCCTTACATCATATACAAGCATTCAAACTACACTGTATTCCCCTAGGTAATTACTTTGGAAATTAAATTGTTTTCAAAATCTTGATTCTTGTGTATGCTTTGAGCCAATATGCAAAGCTGCAGCTAACACTCTGTTACGTTTGTGGTTTAGCCAAGCACCATTTAGAACTTACCTTATTTTTGTCTCTGCTGCATATGTGCCATGCATGTATCTCTGTGCATGCAGCAAAGGAATTAAAAACTGTGAGACTTCTGGCCTTATGTTTCAGGAATGCAGCTTGACTACTCATTCCCATCACCTTTAGTGACAGTTTCTTCTCTGTTTGCATTCCCACATTTGCCTTAATAATAAAAGTAACTGTCTTTTTACTTCAATGGAAGCTGCTTTCCAATTCTAAATCATTCAAGTCAGGAAGGCCTCTGGTACATCCACCTGAGATCCAAGGGTTGCCTTGGCTTGAAATAGACTTCTGATTGTTAAACACTTGTGTCTTGGATCACACAGAAATTTCTCCCGTAAAAGGAGCAAATGCTCAGGCTGAACTTGTAGCTGCATATAGATAGGAAGCGGTAGGGTTACCCACTCACCTTTATACCTGGAGGGCCTCTTCGACCTGTTGCACCCTAGGAAAGAATGGCATGAGAAATTAGATCCAGAACATTGAGCAATATGTGAAACAGCATCTTATAATAAAACACATTATACATACAATCAAATCAAATACAGCTTACAGAAAGCAGAGATTGTTTCCAAAGAAAGGTTTAGAGTAAAAATGAGAGAAAAGTGGACTTGGGATAGAAATTCTTACACAAGTAAGCTTTATCAGGAAAAAAGGCTTTAGACCGACCCTTAGTGACTGCAGAGGGAAGGCATCTCAACAAGGTTCCGGAAAACACTTTCCCAGTCAGCTGGCCCTTGGCAAAAATAGAGAGAACAAGACCCCTCTTTCTCTGAGCTAAGAGGTCTGCACCCTGTCCCACTGCACACTGCTCAGTATGACTTGTGAATGCTACTGTTAAATATCACATCACTGGAGGCCTTTAGGATGTTTCTGCAGCCTGACTGAGGAGGGATCATAATTCCAAATTTTGGCATCAGGCACATTTCTGACAGACTAGAAGAGGTGCCTTCAAGAGTTCCAGTCTCCAGTGGACTAAAAAGAGCAGTCACAGGGAGGAAAAAGGGATAGATTAATCTATGGTGAAATTATGAAGCAATTAAGGCTCATAGAAAAGGTTGCATTGAGTTTAAGGCTTGTGACTTCACATGAATCAGAACTAAAATTAACAGGACAGCAAAGTCCGGATTTAAAAAAAAAAAAAAAAACAACACAAAACAACACAACCACATTGCAATACACATAAGCTACTAAATTTGAAGCCAAATATGTTTCACTATGAAAACTTTAGAAGATTTTTGTTCCCTCTCATTGCAGGAGTTCTAAGTGTGGGTAAAAAGAAGAGAAAAGTTGGGTTTTCTCAATGGGAACCCCATTCTATCTTTTATCAATTACTTCCACCCTGTACTGATTACTCTTCTTACATCAGGGCCAGCATCACCCTGCTCTCCTTCAAGTCCATGTGGTCCTGGGTCTCCCTGAAAAACAAAGTAATGAACAAGCTCTTTAAATACTCTCTTTCTCTTGTACTTACACATTCTTCTTTATACTTTCCTTCTTTGTTTCTTCTCCTAAGTAATTTCATTGCAATCAGTTGTATCATGCTAAATGCTGATTCCTGTTCCCTGCAAATCATTTACAATCAAAAATTATAAACCAGAGAGATCATGCTCACTTTGGATTTCCAATCCATCAGTTACTAACAGCTGATACTTGGTCAAGGATTTTGTGAAATCATTTTTGTTAACTTCAGCTTTTCAGTCAGACTTCTTAAGATGAGAAAGTTTGATGAGGTTTGTTTCCAAAAAATCATCAAAACACAATTATTCCAAAAAGTGACCCTCACAGTTTTTATACGGCTTTCAGCACACTCTACATAGACATATATGCACACACGTCTGAACATGTGCACACAACCCTACTTGTTCAGAGAGAATAAAATTTCTGAAATGGTTCATTTTTCTCACATGTTGCTAGTTCTCTCCCTCTTAAGCTTTCATCCACCATCACTTATATACTACTGTCCAACTACTTATCATCTTTGCTTATTCCTTCCAAACAAAGTGAGGTGGTTAAATGGGTGGTGCTTTTCTGTTATGTTTCTTTTCTTGCAGTATTGCTCAAACACCTCTTAAGAATTCAGATGTCACTATATAAGCGCATATCCCAGCTCTTATCCTATATTCTAGATACAGATCAAAATGGAGTTTGTCCACCACCCTCAGGAAATAGCAGTTCCATAGTGAAATGAGTACACCTGTTGATACTCCATGCATGTTTTCCAGCATGGCTTTTAATAGTATCCTTACAACCCGTTACTAGAAGCCTCTCAAACTGGTGATGTAAATCTGTGGTAGAATAACGTATTTATACTAAAACCATCTTAGCTCTATATTATGAAAATCTTTCCATAGTCTTTGTTAAGCTTTTCATATTTTTTTTTCAGTATCAAGCACTTCTCAAAGCTTTCTGTGTTGCAGACATAAACTAAACGTAAAATACAAAAGAAAAGAGCTGCTTAAGTCACTGGACAGCCAATAGAACTTAGCAATTATGCATATCCTCTCTCCTTAATATAAAATTACTTGTTTACCTGCTGTGCTGGGTTTCCCTTTTCACCCTTAGGACCAGGAACATTATTGCTAATCCCAGGATCTCCCTGGAAGAGTTAAACAGAAAGCTCAGCATTTTCAGTGACACCAGCTCTATTACACTGATTACAGAGGCAGAATATGGAAATAGGATCGAAGAGATTTGTCACTGCAGCCAACAAGAAATGCAGAGGCTATTTTAAATGAAGATGCTTGTAAAAACACTATATAGGAAATTCTGCAAATCCACAAGTTTCTTTCACAAAGAGATGAGAAGAAATATTACTAGTGGGCAACAAAATAAACCCTGAAAATGTGAAGCTGTTCTGGCTGTTTGGGTGTAGTTAACTGAGTTAAGATCATAGCTAGCTAGTGAGTTTCAGATGGAGTTACACTAGAATGGAGGTCCATTTAGTCACAGGTGAAATCCAGATCTCTCAAAGAGGCAAGTTACCATGACACCTGATTTTATATTTTTTTTTATAAGCATTAGGAGACAGGAGTCAACACTATATCTGACTGTTTAGAACAAAGGCCTTTGAAATATGTGTGAGAAGACTTAAAGCTGTGATATGAGAAGCGTGGTGTCTGCACTGAAATTTCCATCCTCAAGGACTACATTTATATAGGGCTCCAGAGCATGCGAGGAAAAAAATGTCAGCATGAGGAAGTAACTTGCCTTTGCATCATTACAAATTGCTAACCAAGAGTCAGTGCAAAGGATTTTCAAGGACTAAGTAGCTCCAAAAGGAGTTACACTGCCCAAAACCAAATAAATAAATAAAACAAAAATGCAAGGAACAAGGAGACCTGAAGCTTAAACATCTGCTTCCGAACAGCATATCAAAACACATCAGCCCATCTGCATCTAAATAATTCAGGACTTCTGGAATATGCCATACATCTTTGCAGAACATTGCACCATCTAGGATTGTGAAAAAATCTTCAGATCACATATATTTCAGGCAGCTCCATCACAAAATCCAGGCATAAATCAGTGCAACCTAACAAGAAGGAAGGATTACACTTACATGATCTCCTCTTAGACCAGATTCTCCTCGTTCACCTGGTTCTCCTCTTGGGCCTTTTCTGCCCTAAATTCATAAAAAGAGCACAACAATTTGGGTACAGACAGAAATAATATCTGTGGTAGAGGAAGGCCAAGTAAAAGAACACAGATCTGTTTTAAGTCCACGGAGCTACACTGATTTACAGTAGGAGACACATGATACTAGAAAACAGGCAGCTATTAAAAACAACTTACAGGGATTACAGATAGCATTAGACTTTTGAAAGATGTTGCCATAAAATCTAAACATTGCTATAAAGGATGTTTCACCCATTTTCCTGCGCTGCCTTTCTCTCCAGAAGGTCCAGGAAGACCATGTTCTCCCTAGACTCACAAAGGGGGAAAAAAGAAGAAAAAAATTAATGGTTGCTCTTTCTGACAAACGTGGTTTCTGAATTTTGTCTGGCAGAACCCAGCTTCAATCAGATATGCAACTTTAAACAACAGAATTTCTGTTCAGGTTTAAAGCCCATTCAAAGGTGCAAAAAGCTATACTTTTGAACCCTGAGGTAGGTCTCCTTAATTGCACTGCACATTTAAAGCAATGATTACCCGCTCTCCATCAGTGCCATCAGATCCACTCTCACCATGTTCACCCTGTAGCAGTAAGCAAAAAAAACCCTATTAGCATTAGTCCACTGGCCTCATTGAGCAAGAGAAGTATTCAACTTACTTTTGGAAACTTGAATAAGAATACTGGTTTTCAATGGCTAGCAAGAATAATAATTATAAATAGGAATTAATAATTCAGATTTTAAATGAATTATTATCTTTTAAAACAATTCATAGTTAAGAATACTTCATAAGAACAATGGTTATTAAAATTATAGATCTTCATCAGGATTTAAATTCTGCTTTTCCATCTGTTAGTTTTCAAATCTTTTTCCCACCTGCAGCACCATCAAAATATGGATATATTCCAAAATACAACTACTAGTATCTGATCTAGCATGCTGATAACCTCATAATTCTGGTGTCAACCATTGTATGTGTTTGTATTGTGCTTGCTTTTTTTTTTAATAATAATTTTATACCATGAATGGTGTATTGAAAATTTGGAAAGAATAACCATAATAAAAACAATTACAGAAGGCTGATCTTAGGCTTTAAGACTTGTTAAAGAAACTTCATTACTGTTTCAGCAATGTAATGCTACACAAACAGCAGTCACATTCCCATTCAAACACACCTTGCTCTTCTTTTTGTAAGCAAAAACTAATCACCATATTGCAATCATTCATGCAAGCCATTTTCTCACAAAACCACCATCCCAACCTTAGGGAGTCTGCAATATTATCTTGTTGTTCAGATGAAGAGTGAGATTTCTGGTTAGAGTTATAACTGTGAGAACCTTATTTCATTTATGTATGATGATCTGTTTCAGACCTGGCCAAATAACACAATTTTTAAAGAATATTTTTAAGTGCTTCTTCTGTCTTTCTTTACTTGGACAAAAATGAAGGAATTAATTGTGATGTTTTTATTTGTAGTAAGAAATGAAATTAGCAGAGACCACTACCCTGAAAGCTGAAATGACACTCAACAACTCACTGAAAGCGGCATAAAAGCTTGTTAAACCAACAGGCATCGCACTCTAACAGGGGACACATATACAATTGCTTTGTAGGTTTTATGCTAAACTGATTTTGCAAAACCACCTAGTTAAAGCTCCTGAGAAATATTTTCATTCGTTTATAACAGTTTTTTATGTACTACAAGAAAAAATGGCTGGCTCTACATTTTATGAGATTAATATGTCACTCAAAAAAGAAGTTTTTGAGTAAGTATTCCACGAAAATTTTGAGCACTAAGTAAGCAATCATGACTTCTATTCAAGTTCTAATTTTTCTCTCCCTCATTTCCTATCACAGAAAATCTGAGCCAAACATCATAGTATTAAATACTCAGTATTGCCTTTTTTCTCCAAATAGCTGTACTAAAATGCCTTGCAGACTTCAATAAACCACCTCAACATTACTAATTTAGCAGTACTGAACTGTACATTTTTTATGTGTTGAAAGTTTCATATTTTTAGTTAAAATAAAATTAGTAGATATAATGACACAACATAATGAAGACATTCACATATTCATTTGATTTCGGTAGGGTTTGTGCTCCTGATAAGTCCTACTGTACAATTCAACTTGGACAAATCAAAATCACCAGCAAGAACTCTCCCTCTTCTATAATCAGATGTTTCAGATGTTCCAAGGAGGGCAAATTACTTCAGGGAACAGAGCAGAAAATGGAAAAGGGAAGAAAAAAACATGGGAGCATTAAAAAAGTCAGTACAGAGCAGTACTTTAATAGAGCTGATGTATCAGAAACACTCTCTGAACTTTCTCACATGTGTAGCTGTGCACGTTTGGAAGCAAGTATCTTCTGAGTCTTTGAGGCTCCTGTATCTTTCCTAGGAGTGGTTTTCTATCAAAGCACCCAATACAATCTGAAATCCATTTTTATAGCTTTAGCTTGGGAGCTAATATTGCCATTACAGATCATTGTCTTCCAGGTGTCACATTTTATTAACAAATTGGTGACAATATCTCTTTAAAACACAGGTATGTTTGAAAGGTTAAATAAGCAGAGCTGCAAGATCAGTGGATGACAACAACAGCTGAAGAGAAATTCGGCTATTGAAAAGACGTCAATAACAACTCCGGAAAAAAGTTGTCAAAATCTACAATAAATATTAGTCACAATCTTTTTTTCTCCCTTCCTTTTTTTCCATCTTTCGGAGGAGGGGGATCTCATTGCTCTCTATAACTACCTGAAAGGAGCTGTAGACAGGTGGGGGTCGGTCTCTTCTCCCAGATAACAAGCAACAGAACAAGAGGAAATGGTCTCAAGTTGCACCAGGGGAGGTTTAGATTAGATATTAGGAAAAACTTTTCTGAAAGGGTGGTCAAGCATTGGAACAGGCTGCCCAGGGAGACAGTGGAATCACCATCCCTGGAGGTGTTTAAAAAAATGCGTACATGCGGCACTCAGGGACATGGTTTAGTGATGGACTTGGCAGTCCTGGGTTAATGGTTGAACGTGATGATTTCAAAGGTCTTTTCCAACCTAAATGATTCTATGATTCTGCTCTGCTTCCTCAACAATTCGAATATGAGATTCAGCTGATCAGAATTATCACCTTAACAGATTATTAAAATAGCCACTAAATAAATTCCTTTCTTGTCAATTAGACTAAATCAACAATGACTGCAACAATGCTAAAAATACAATTAATAAGACTGCTGGCTTTTAGCAATGTGATACCTAATGGCTCATTTAAATCTAATCTTACACAACCACAGCAAAAGTATATTAAATACTCTGAAGTTTTTACACTGTTTTCCTTCCTTGTTGATATTTTCATCTTACAAGGTAAGAACTTAAAAGGAAGCAGAGTACTGTTGTCAAAGAAAATTGATCACACATGAAACAACATACCTGACTCCCTCTATAGCCTCTGGACCCCTGAAATAAAAAATAAATATAGATGAAATTTGGCAAAAGTATTTTTATTGAGCTTGAGAAGCAGGACACAATAGCTTGCTGTGCAGAGGGCATGCTGGGCTCAATATTTGTAGTCCCTACCATACAATTCCCTGCTGCCACATATGGGATTGATCCCTTTTCCATGGGAATGCAGCACAGCTTTCATTTTCATTCCCATTCTGTAAAGCTTTACAGCTTTCCTAATGCCAGTCTGGAGCTCGTGGTGGAAAAATCACTGGCAAGTTGCTGAGTCAGCTTAGCCATTTGACCAAGCCATGATTTGGTTACACAAAGTACCTCCCAAAAGGAGACAGCAAAAATTGTCTGCTATTCTTACAGCTGGGTCTTGCTGTCCATTCAAGCTTCATGGTATTTGTCCTCAGTACAGAAAACAGGTTTGTGGGAAACAAAACTAGAAAATGCTTCTAAAATGACATACTTGCCTTACGGCCTCTGGCACCTGGGCATCCCCTGTCTCCCTGAGTCCCATTGAAACCAGCTGGGCCTCTCTCCCCCTAAGAAACAGAAGAGAATGTTGAAACTCATCCATACAACGGCCATTCAAAGGCACAAAAGGCTACGGGTTAAGTCATTATATAAAATTAAAGCAACACAGAATTATATCACCATTCACTGACTAAGGACACAAATGGAAGTCACCTGGAAATTTTCATACTGGCCATAACAGAACAGTCAGTTACTAGTTTGAGTTGCACCTGGTTCTCTGCTCTCATTATCATGGGATGTTTTAAAATTGCACTACCAATCTTTGACTGAAATTGTACTTGAAGGAAGGCCTTTTGGTGGACTGTTTTTTAACTGAATATTGAATTACTTTCCTCCAGTCACTGATCTCTGAGAACTTCTATTCCAGCTTTCTATGGATGGAAGTTCTAAAAAAAATTAGAAAAAGAGCGCATCTCACAGCAGATTCCCTTAAAACTGCTGTCTAAAAAGGTAAACAATGACAAAATGAGAACAAACACACAGGAAACATGAGAGGTTCTGTACTACCATGCAAAAGGGAAGTCAAACTTGAAGAGTCTAAGATCAGAAGAACAAAGACCATTCTCTTTCTGTAAAAAAAGGTCTCTAAATTAGCCAAAAAGCAACATGGATGATATTCTAGATTGTTAGACAATGGTGCCACAAAAACACCCCATAATATGAAAAAAACCAGAAGTTTAAGCATTTTGGTACAGCTGCATTCCCTATGTGAAACATTAAGACTAATTCCTGAGCTGAGTACTACACCAAGGTAAACCAAAGCTGTCCAGCAGTAGCTCCTCAACCTTCTTTTGTGGCATTTTCTGTAATCTATAATCAGCAGCCTGCTTTCTGCTATGTATTTACTATATTCAGCTGTTTTGGATGATTCAAATTTTTATCTTGTGGCTGGAAAAAATTTTAGCATTTAGCAAGGCAAACTTAAAACATGAAAGTCACCAGTAGGCTTCACACACAGGAGATGGAAAAAGTTTCAGGAAGTGTGGACATGACTTCTTCTCATCCTTCCACAGTAAAGAAAAGGAAAATGAAGGGTCCAGAAAATTCAGAAATAAGATTTCTGTAATTTATCTGTCCTGGAAGATTATTCTGTATCCTTAGAGGGTCAAAAATAAAAAATCAGTGTTATACAGGAAAAAAAATTCAAAATTGTTTTCACCCCTTCACCACTTCAGGCAAGATTTAGATTCTTTCAAATAAAAATGCTGTGGTGAAAAATTTTGGGCATTCCCTTTCAACATGTTCAAAATGTTTCTCAATTTTAAAAACCCTCGCTGTTTGAAATTTAATTCCTACTTACACCATGTCATTCATATCTTTGAAAGGATGTAAAAAAAAGAGTTCCATTCCTGAGTAACGTATGTATTTTTACGTCATTCTGGAAATTACTTATATGGAATTTTATTCTATTGTTCAACAAATCAGGCCACCTGAAAAAAGAAATATTCTGATGGAAGCTGCTCCAGTAGTTTAAGCCAGTGATTTCCAAAAACACTGTAAAACCACCATCACAATGCACTTTCCTGATAATCTTAGAATGACAACTCTTCTTTTCCACTACCACCTTTCTCTGAATAGACAGTAAGCTTGCCCCAAGCTGCCTCACCAAAGACAAATTCAGGCTGACCAATCTACTGTGAGAACTAGAACTACTCCAATGTGGATTTTACAGTTATGTACAGAGAGAAATCCTTACTGGTTCTTAGTTTGAAGGCTTCTCACCTGTATTTAGGAGTAACATCCATGTCATGTGTACAGTGTTCTGTGCTTGTGGTGCTAAGAAAATTATGTCCTATTCTTTATGGAATTTTTGTTGGTTTCTAGACAGCAGAAGAGGAAGAAATACTCCTAGTGGGTTGGGATTTGGCTTATGCACATTATGTTCAAGTTTATGTCAGGAACAGCACACCACAAAGGGTTCAGAAATCGCCAAAACACACTGCAAAATTTAGCTTTGTTATCCAGTCATAAGATATTCACTCATGCTAAGAAGGGAAGGTGTAGAGAGCTTTGTGGCAGGTGCTGGAGACCGCGATGCCTGTGAAGTACTTTGAAGGCTAAAGAAGAAAGAAAGTAAGATAAGGTTGGCTGAATGCCTGGAAGAAAAATGGGATATGAAGTGAGGCTGGAGCAGATGCGCAATGCCACGTCGAGCTGGCTGAGAACATGAAACTCACACAGATGATAAAGAAGAGAGAAAAAAAAATGCAGTAAGTTCAGTGTGTTTGTAGCTTAGTAATTAACCAATTATATGTAGCCAAGAAGTGCGTGAACAGTATTGATTAACCAATGATATTTTAGTATGTTGTGCGTGAACAGCAAACGAGGATATATAAGCGTGGGGTTTGGACTAATAAAAGGTCTTCCGGTCAAATTCAGAAGTCCGTGCCTCAATCTCCTCAGGAAGGGATGGCCTTTTCTAAAACTATCAGCACAGAATCTGGTACAGACTGTAATGAAAAATGAAGGTATGAGTTAGCCATAAATATGCCACATAAGATGCTGTTGTGTGATTCTTTCTAATTGATCCTGTTTCTGCATTATAAGTTATTACTAACTATGGTGAGGTGCAGAGGCACAGAGAATCAAGTCTGTATATTTACCTTCAGATACATGTTGCTTAAACACATTTTAGGTTCACATTGATGAGCACTGAGTGAATAAGTAAGTGAAGACAGGTTCACACATCAACCAACAACATCTTAGCAGGAAGGAATAATGATCACTTACAATCCCGCCTTCCTCACCAGGATGGCCAGGAGATCCTTTGTAACCTGTACTTCCCTGAAAAACAGAAACTTCAGATATAAGTAACATTGTTCTCAAAGCACACTGGGTTAATTTCTATCAGATTACTCGGCACATAGAGATAGAAAACATTTCCCAAAAATTCTTTCTCCATTTCCTGATCTGGTTATGCTGAAGAGGGCAAGCTTCATCAACTACGGTTACACAGACACTCTGCACAATCCTATGTACTTGACATGGCTGTGAAAAAAACCCCACAAACTAGAAAACCAAAACCAAAACCACAAAACCCCTCAATATTCAATATAAAATTTCAGTATGTTATTTCAGGAAACTGCCTGATGGGTTAACAAAGCTCACTGGGATATTTGGTTGATTTATCTTCCTTAGTGATTTGGGAAAGGAAGCATTACACAGTAATGAAATTCTAAGGTGAAATGAAAAATACAAGGAATCAAAAACTTGTTAGGATGACGATATTGCAATACTTACAAAGACTTAGCAATAGTACAACTTCGCATTTGAAGTCATACAAATCTCATACCCTCCTCACAAAAACTTGAACAGAGAAACTAGAACAAATGGAATTTCTAGGAATGAAAATGAACAAAAATGAGACATGAATTTGTGCTGCAAAAACATGTTTTTACAATTGTAGGCTGTACAACCCAGGCATCACGTCTGTGCCTGCAAAACTACTATGCCTTCATCCTGAACACTGTTTTGTTTAAGCACATTAACCTAAACATTTCAGTAGAACAGGAAGGTGTTAATAAGATGAACAAGACTAATGGAAGAAATCAATAAATTGGTTTATGAATAAATATTAGAAGACTATACTTTTACTAAGAGAAAAAAGAAGACTATATTTTTGCTAAGAGATAACCAAAAATTCATTTAACTGCAACCACATAACTGAAGAGCGTGAACTGCAGATATAATTCACTTAGTATGTTACTGGAGTAAGTAGAAATAATGGAATGAATAGTAGTCAAATGGGGCCTACATATTCTAAAAACTTCAATAATGATGTCTACTAGCATAGTGTAGAAGTGGTGATATCTGTAAAGGCTTAAAACAGACAATACAAAATCTTAAAGGAAAAAATGTAAATTACTACTGTATTGGATCAGGAGAAACTTACAGAAGAGGATATTTGCAATAGCCAGAGGCACAAAAGGATAAGGCTTACACCTAGTGAAAAAGGATTATTTTCTACTCTTGGCTTGGCAACTGGAAGTTTCTCATTCACAACAGCTAATAAGACTCTTGGTTAATCAGACTTAATTTTTTAAATCCTTCTCCATTTTCTGCTGAATTGATGAAGGAGAATGCATAATATTTTTTATATGTATGAATTACTTTCATTACAAAAATACTTTTGCAATAGTGTACTTCATGCAGCAGAGAAATGACCACATTTCATGTTTCTCCTTCACCTGTCCTAAGAGCAACGGTCATGGGCACCTGCATGCATGCTCTGAAATACTAAAAAAATGAACCCACTATAAGAAATAAAGCAAATGTTAAGTAATGTCTGTCTTAGCATTCCTACCTTCCTTCCAGGACTTCCCTGGCCACCATGGTCACCATTTTCTCCAAGGCATTTACAAACAACCTTACAGCATTTCCTTTCTGCAACAGTATCCTGAAAAATGACAAGAAATATTTAATTTATGTATATTAATCACAAAACAAAACCTGGGGTTTTTCCCCCTTTTGTTTATATTACAGAAGGACTTACAAGGTTTCTCTGCAAGATGTTTGCAATCTCTGCGAATCCAACACTCAGAGGTTCATTGTATCCAAACCCTCTGCCAAACTCTATTTCCCGAAGTTCAGTCAAATTCTGTGTACTGTCCAGGCCAACTAATAGAAGTGCATCAAGACCTTCAATGTAAGCATGGATTTAAATTAGTGAATGCCTGAACTATATTAGTTAACCAACAATATCACTGTGAGTAACAGCAGTTCTCTAAAAGACTTACAATTCGTATCTTCAACACAGTAGTTAAAAGAAATCAAGCTATTGAGAAAAATGTGTAAGAGAAAAATCCAGACCAGTAACTTTCCAGTTAACTTCTCTCCCCAGTTGTCAGACCAGACTGCTACTCAGTGCCCAAACACAAGAGTAAAACTCTTTACTCTTGCAGAACTCAGAGTTGAGTCTAACCTCTGGTACTGCACTTATCAGTGAGAGGGGCTGCCCCAAACTGCCTCAGCTGCTGGAGCTGGACTCCAGAAACCAGAACCATCCCAGGCCCTCTACACCCCTAGGAGTGTTCCTTCCATCATTTGCCAACTGGTGACAAGCCATCATGTACACTGGTTCACATGAAGAAGCACAGACTCTTTGAGTGATTCCTGAGGAATGCCATATGAGCACAGAGAGGCAATGTTATGTGGAAAAATTGCAGTGGGGGAGCAATACATTGGGCAACTGCTAGCAGGAGGCTGAAGCATCAATGTGGTACTGTAATACCTTTAAAGCGAAGTGAGTCAGCTGCTTTTCTGAGGTCTTCCAGCGAATCATCCAGCCCATCTGAAAATACTAACAGAACCTGTTCAGAAAGGGAGTAATGCCAAGTCAATTAAGAAGAGACTAAAAGTCAAGTCATTGGAAGAAGTACAGTTTGCATTGAAAATGGCTATGAGATGGTCAAATTGCACTACACTGTGGTAGATATGAAAGTGTGCTAGGAAAAGTGCTGAGGAGCAAGGAGAACAGAACGCAAAAGCCTCCCTTCCCTGACAGCTCTCCCATGTGAAAGATATGTCTTACTGACCAGTTCATAGCATTGCTATTAATTTTATCTGTCATCTTCTTAGTATGCTAGGTAGAAGACCAATTCTGCTGTGACTTATCCACTGAAAAGCTTTCTCTGATACCAGAAGAGTTCTCCTATATGTGAATGTGGAGAAGAACTTGGTGCAAACAAAAATTTCCCTTTCTGCAAGAGCAGCTCCAGTTAGCTGTCAACTGAGCCACACCAAGAACCGCATCCCCTCTGGGTCAATACTCCCTCCCTGCAGATTCTTATACCCTCTTGCCCTTTCCACATAGGCAGTGAATCATCCTGCTCCACTCTCTGTCATACTTTTCCTTGTTAACACACAAGGTTTAGCTCATGTAATGATGCTAATCCTGACCCTTTGTATTGGCTACATTCCCATCTTTTCAGGCCAAAAAGCTATAGTTAAGCCTCTTTCAGGGCTGAGGAGAGCACAGTTTCTTACAGCTCCCCTCCAAGCTACTAGTCCTTTCCCATTTGTCTCCTCACCTTCCTCCTTCAAACCAGCAGAAGACTTCCCAGGCTCCACTCATCCAGTGGATTACGTTTCCCAGAAAGTGGCTGCACAGGTGAACTGTCTCCTGCCCCCAGTGGCAATGACTTGAAGTCCTCCCAAACTCTCTGACCAACAAGTGAAGAAGCACAGCTAGAACTCCTTTCCTCCCATCCTTCTTATTTTACATGCCCTACACAATGCAGGGCTTCAACTAATGCAAACTCTGTTACTTCTGAAAAAGTGAATTTTTCCCACAGATGGCAAAGGCAAATGAAGTGACTGCCACAGCAAACGTCCCACTTCTGTGCTAAAGCAGCAAGGAGACCAGAATTCAAGTGTGGGCAGAGCTAACTGGTTTGGGTGGTGGAAAGTTCCCAAACATCCCATACAGAGGCACTGGTACTGATTCTACATTTGCTTAAGCAGAGCGTGATACAGTGGAGAACTGGACCATGGATGGGTAAATATATCACAGACTGTTTGAAACAACACTGTAGGGCCTGGGCTTGATGCTTTTTGTTGCCAATATTTTAATTTTAAAAACATGGGGGGCAAGGAATGTGGGGTGGTAGCATGGGCATTATACAAGTTTACAAAGCTTTCATTTACATGAAGCTCTTGTTGGAATGCATCTGAGTCTTGTTTTGACAAAAATGCTGCAATTAGGTCCAATTTTTGCTGAAAACCAAAAAAAAAAAAAAAAAAAAAAAGAAAAGAAGAAATGCAAACAACAGAGAATCACTATCCCTGATGAGGTTGATAACTAATAATCTTTACAGAACAAGCATGTTATTGCTCATGATCCTAGGGAGATTAAGTTGTGATTTCGTGTGCATTCTACAGTCTTGTATTTTAAATTTGCACATAAACAGTATCAGAAGGGAATATTAATGCACTGGTAAAGTGCTGAGGTATGCAGGATATTTATTTCTAATAATAATGCATATGGAGAAAGTCTTGCTTGACTCTAATCTTCAACAGAAATTTAACAGAATTGGCAACTAGGAGAGAAAAAGCACTGCTTTTACTTATATGTCAAACAAATTCTCCCTACTGAGGCCCAAAAGAAGCAAAATCATATGTGGTCATGTTCTCCATTCAGAATAAAATAACATTTTAAGAAATATTTGGGAACAAAAGTATATATGCACCAAATTACAACCTAAATTGGTAAGTCATACCTATGCTTGTAAATGTTTGTAAAAAATGAATGCCAACTTTCCTCTGAAAGCAGGGGAATTAGTAACAATATGGCTTTCTCACTCCACATCAGATTAAAATTATCATTTTATAAAAGTTAAAATAAGGTTCGTAGAAGAATCATCATGTATTTTGCAAGAGCTAACCCCTCCTTCCTCAGTAGGAAGGTCTTCCTGCATGGAGACCTCAATGATTATATTCAAACAGCTACTACAGGACATGCTCAGTGCTTTACTGAGTCAGTGCCTCATTAAGAATAAACTGTAAGAGCAATGACCCTGAAACAATCCAATGAGATCTAACTTTTTTTCACCTAAGCAGAAATATTCCCCATTCTCTTCAGAACAGATTAGATCAAGCCTTACGCTTCTCCCTTAACCTCACTTCAAGATGAATTAACTGCAGTTTCTCCTGATCATCAGTTATCCATAAGCCATAAGCATGGCTTTTTTATGTGAAATTATTTGACAAGTTAACTACACAAACAAACCCCTGTGAACAAATTTCTTGAATGATGTTTTATGTGACTTCTGCTTAGAGCTGTCATTATTCTGGATAGAGATTCAGGATCAGGATTTTCAGTTTCTGAAAGAGAACTCTTACCACTACTTAGAGAACAAAGACATTCCATGGTAGATATAAGAAGGTTTTCTGTATGAATATTCATGATCGTATGTATTAACCCAAATGTTCTGGGTACCATCTCACTACAGGAGTGCCTAGGGAATTGGAACTCATGTATGCAGTTGTATCAGGACAAATGAAAGAACAAGAGGTTCTACGTAAGTGTAAGGAAACACCTTTTTACCATGAGGGTGACTGAGCACTGGCACAGGTTGCCTAGACAGGTTGTGGAATTCTTGGAAATACTCAAAAGCCATCTGGCCATGGTCCTGGGCAGCCTGCTCTAGTTGACCCTCCTCGAGCAGGGGGTGGAACAAGGTGACCTTTAGAGGTTTTCTTTCAACCTCAATCATTCTATGATTCTGTTTCTTGAATACACCAACTACCTTTATGTCTCCCTGGAGTACCTAGCATCAGAGTCTGTAAATAACAAACGAATTTTCCAACATATATGTTCACATCATTCAGTTACCTTAACTTTAGCAGAGGTCACACTAAAGAACTTCTCTTCAAGTGCCTGTAAGAAGTCTGAATTTAGGTAGGTGTCCACAGTGGTCTGTACATCTAAGAACTTCTGGATGATTTCCTCATTATAATCTTCAAAATCAGAGTCAAAGATGAATTGTTTGGTCTGCGCCAACACTTGGAACTTGAATCTAATGTTGACTGGAGAGACAGCACTACAGCTGGTATTTGGCAGCAATTTCATCTGGAGTAAAAGTCTGGGGAGATATGCTTGCAATTTCAGTTTCAGAAGCACTGTGGATGCTGGCCACATGCGCCTTGAAATATCAATTGCTATAGAAAGATCTATGTCGCAATCTGAAAAAAAGTAAAAGAATCAGGAAACTATAAACATACACTATTTGTGATCTTGTCTCTTTTCAGAATCGTGGGAGTGGAACAAAATTCAATACAGTAGATTTAAAACCAGAAGTCATAATCAGTGAGGTGATATTACGAACTTGCAGATACTAAGGACTACATTATTGGATATATGCACATACCCAAACTGCAAAACACAGTTGTCCAGCTGTCAAATGTCCTCAAAGGGCCTAATCTTGTTAAGGTTTCCATGAGCTTTGCTATGATTGAGAATGTGCAATACATATTCCAATTGCAATGGGAAGCTTGAAGCCTGACTGTGCTTTATCACTTTGTCACAAGACCAGGTGATACATACAAACGTACAACAACAGGCCAAAAACAAATGTGAGAGAAAGAAGCAGAATTGCCTACCTGCAATGTCATATATCCACTGTGAATAACAGCTGCTGTAAGGTGAGGGCTACCTCAGTTACGTAATTGCTTGCATTGCTCCTGATAGTAAAGACTGTAATGTGGTTAATCACTCCCCCCCCCCCCCCCCAATCAACTTGCCCTCATTTAGCAGCTAAACCACTTGGCTTATTTCTTCTGTACCTTGATTCTTCACATGTCATGCTGAATTTTATTCTGTGCCCCAGATACATTATCATCCATTGCTGTACTTCTGCAAGGAAGTCAGAAGCATGCAATTTTTTCTGTAAAACAGCACTCTCCCTAATTTTGTTCCTTCTTCATCCATTGACTCTGAAACACTTACCAAATATAAGGTTGTTTTCCATGTTTGCTAGTTTGGCCTAGTTCCTATAGACCATTATTCCATGAAAGCTTCATTACAGTTTTCTGAATTTTCCCTCACCCATAGGAAAAGATTAATGCGTTCAGCTCTTTACTAAATATATCCAGAAATAATTTCATCTCAGAGTTGCCATTGTTGTCTCAGTATTTTCACTTGTGGTACAAACTGCCCTCTAGAGGGTATGATTTGCTGGTAAGCAGTATGAAAATCTTTAAACGTAAAAAGTCACATTGAATGAGATTTTACGGCAAAAAAATTCTGACATTCAGGCCTCAGAGCAACTTAAGAAATCTATACAGCTTTTCTGTTTAGTCCACAACAAGAACAGTTAAGTGTATCTATACAGACATACATGTCTACACACACACCCCAGCCATGCCCCTCAGCCAAGTTGTAAGGCTGCACATGATTTCGAGATTCACAGAACACCTGTGATGCAAAGGCCATCATCAGTTCAGGGAACAACTTTTTTCTAATTGGTAAGGGATGTTTCTGATTAAACATTTCCATAATTCCACAAACATAAAATTTATTGTCTATTTCTTCTAGTATGTGTTCATGTCCAGCACACACAGTATGGTTTCGCTATGAGATTTTTCGTAGATCTGGGTTTTTTAATAAAGTTTGGAGGCAGTGCAAAAGGTAACCAGCAGTTTAGCCCTGACAATTGGTCATCCACACTGCCCAGCTCTTAAATCATTCCCTGCCGACTCCCATCTACCAGCAATAATACCAAAACAGCAGTAAAGCATTCACTTTTGTGCTACTGTGTTGTGCATGAGAATGTGTAAAACAGCTTCTGGTAGGTATTCTATACTCTGTAGATAATATCTATTTATTTGCAGGAGTTAACACCTCCATGTAGCTAACCTGTTTCTAATCACCTGTTCTCCCACACACACCTACACTGTTAAACTGCCTCATCTTACTGCTGCAAAGGTATCTTTTTACCCTGTTGACATTTCATACTTTGAATGCAGTTCTTCGAATTTGAAAAATCTGACAGTTTAAGAGAAGGTGACTGGAGAAAGGGGAATTAATAGGTTTATTACAGGAAAGAAGGTCAGAAAAGATGGGAAACCAGATAACAGGACAAGATAAAACTGGCTTCAAAGGAAGATGATCTTTGTTTTATGCGACAAATTTATGCAGAACTTAACAATTAATGGATGCATCGGTGAGATCAAAGCCAATATGCTTTCCTTAACTTCTCTCTCTCTCACTCTAAACCAGTGTGCCTGATACATATTAAGTTTAGGCTCTATCTCCCATTAAATATCCCTATTCTCTGGCCATGAGACACAAGGAGGTGCTACTGCGTCAGCTACAGTCACACTTTTCATGGCAGTGCACTCCACTATCCAGAGCAGCGCTCTCTCTGCTTTCAGGAGCCTTGGGATGCCTTTTCAGCTGGAGGCCTGCTCAGCTCTTCATGGGAGAAAGAGGGGATGGGGTGCAGAGCTCATACTGAAACAGGCCCAGCTGTCCTCCTCTATGAAAACCAGCTGAGCAGGTGTCATTCACACAGACAAGTAGCTTCTGACTTTAGGAGGGAAGGCTCAGCTCTTCATTTTGGCCCCCAACACCCCGGCAAACATCAGCCAGTTTTGGGGCTTTTGACCCTAGTGTGCAAGACAGGCAAAGTTATCTTATTTGTTCAGCTGTTGTTACAAAAAGCCTTGACAAACAGTGTGGTCATCCCAGTGTTCCTTTCTCACAGTAAGTTTCTGGTCACTAAGGGAACGAAACCTGGAGAACTGGGTTGGATTGATTTTATGGCATAACAAACAGAATAAAGTGCATGTATCTAACACTTGTAAAACATCACCTATATGGTGAAAACCCAGGGAAGAGAACAAGGAGCTTTAAAGGACAGTCAAAGTCCCTGTAAGGATGGGCATAAAGAACTGCTCCAGAACTGTCTCTTCCTGCTATCAGTGCCATCCGCTTACCCCACAGTATGTCCCTCCCACCTTTCCGCAGAGGAAAAGCTCAGCTTTTTGATTTGTAATTCACTACATTTTTCTTTTTGCAACTCATCAAACACATACTCTGTATTGTCTTACTACATAACTGGCATGAATATGTCATTTTAAAGAGCAACTGTGCATGTTTTCTTCTTCAGTCTTCCCTGAATACTGATACTTCAACTGATACTGCAGCACCGAGTCAGAATAAACTCAGATACAAAACCAGCATCTGATATCTGATAAAAGGCTGAATCTCAGGCTGTGTGACATCCAAGCTACTGTTGCCACCAAGAAGATGCAATAAGAGATATTACTTTATGTTTTTTACACAGGGAAAGCTTTGCAGTAGTGTCTCAGCATTACTGTGGATTTGCTCTCACACCTTGCCAATGCATCTCACATATCCAAGGATGGATTTTCTCACACCCCCTCTCCACAGTGCCTCTGTGAGACAAGTTTTGTCAACAGTTGCTGCTGACAGTCCCACTGAAGCAGCATGGTCAGTTGCAGATGACAAAGTTGGGTTTTAGGAAGGCTCTTTTTAAAGTAACACTGAATTACCTGTTTCTCTCTTTTGATTAGGATACCTTGGGTATATCTGCACTGGTTCCTTTCCAGACACTAAGGACCTATGAATATGAATGCTAGATGTGAAGCACTGAAGCTCAGCTGCGTTCTGGACACCAGCTCCAACAACATAGAGGGAGATGTCTCTGTTCTTCAGTTTCCCGACAAGCAATTCAACTTCATCACTGAATTCTCCACCAGTGATGAGAATGGCTACCTGCGGGACATAGCCCTTAGCTTTGCTACAAGCAGGTTCAGTGAAACACTCCTTGTTGACAAAATCCAGAGCTCTCCCTATGTAAGTTCTCAATTCTCTCCAATCTGCTCCAACACATCACTTTTCAAACACTAATTCAGCAAGAGATAATGTCATCACCGTATTGTGCCAGCCCAACTTGGATTGCATCAAGGCCAACATGAAGACTTGAAACCAAGGTGGACAGGAAGTTCTTTACCTTCTGAAAGGTTTCCTGGACAATACCTGTTGAAGTATCCACTAAAAAGACAACATCTGCGAAAGTGGCTTTTCTGCAAGCTGTCCAAGGAAGATCACATTGTAGAATTAACTACTACAGCTTCTTCTCCATCTTTGTTCATGAGCAAGGAAAACCGACTGCACATTTTATCATTCATTAAATGAATTGCAACTGTGTTGCACATTTCTGCCTTCCCCTTCCTCCCCTCCCCTTCCCCCCTCCAACTATTATTTTGAATATTTTAATGGTAGACAGGTACTCAAAGTTTACCACAGTTATGATATTATTGAAATCTAGTTAGCAATAGATGGAAGATGCAAAAAGTTAAAACCCGTATTTTCGCAACACACTGTGATTCCATGTACTTCATCTATGAACAGAAAAAAATAAATGTGGAAAGAAAACAGCTCTTTCAGGACATAGCACAGGCAACCTGGGTGGCTGGACCATTTACCTCCTCTGGCATAGTACGAAGTACCTGTAGAATACTGAGAGTCTCTACAGAGAAGCAAAATCTTCCACTTCATAGACATGCTTATCAGTTAGCTCACTAGTTATTTCTTGAAGCTCAGACAAAGCAGAACCTTTAACATCTCTAGCATACAATGTGAAGCTAGCATCTTGATTGCTGTGACTGGGTTTCGAAAAGTATCTTCAGCCTGTTGTCCATTTGTTATCACAATAGCAATCTGAGGAACCCCTTCTTCCTTTTGGCTACCAGCACTTAGATTCATAGAATCACTTAGGCTGGAAAAGACCTCTGAGTTCATCAAGTCCAACCGTTAACCCAGGACTGCCAAGTCCATCATTAAACCATGTTCCTAAGCGCCACATCTACATGTCTTTTAAATACTTCCAGGGATGGTAACTCAACCACTTCCTTGGGCAACCTGTTCCAGCGCTTGACAACTCTTTCAGTAAAGAAATTTTTCCTAATATCCAATCTAAACCTCCCCTAGTGCAACTTGAGGCCATTTCCTCTCATCCTATCAGTTGTTACCTGAGAAAAGAGACTGACACCCACTTCACTACAACTTCCTTTCAGGTGGTTGTAGAGAGCGGTAAGATCTCCCTCCCCTCAGCCTCCTTTTCTCCAGGCTAAACAACCCCAGTTTCCTCATCTGCTCCTCATAAAACTTGTGCTCTAGACCCTTCACCATCTTTATGAAGTGATTCTCTAGGATAAACTGGAGGCTCTGCCCACTTTTGGTGCTTCCTCCTTTGTAATATAATTTCTGTATCCTCTATAAGGTATCATTCCCGTTATAGTAAGAGTTCAACAAGAATTCAGTGTATGGCACATCACTGTACTGAATCATACCAACACAGATTTTATCTTGCCTGATATAAAAGTCATTGACCATTGCGTACAAGAAGTCTTGCGTGATCTTAAAGCTTTTTGTCCCTATACTTCAGGATCCATCTGCCATGAAGATGTCTGCCATAGAAGCTTTCCTGCAGACTGAAGAAATGTTTTGTAACTTTCCTGTTTTCCTACAGGATATGTAATCTATTAGAAGCATAATTTTGCATCCTGATTGCTTTTCAGAACCCAAGACCCTTGGGCCTTTCGCAGAAAAATCCTTCATCTATCCTGATAAATTCTCAGCACCCACTAGTTCCTTCTTTTCATCATAAAGTTCATCATAAAGAGGGTCAGAGGCTACATCCTTCTCCAACATCACTCTTACGCAAAGGAGAGATGTTGAAATTCACACCAACGTGATTTCCATACACAGCCTGCACAGAACTCATATGTAGTAAATGCATATGGTAATTGCTTTACACACTTCCGTATGTAAACAACAACTGTAAGAATGTGTTGACTGGCTATCAAGTGAGCCCAAGGGAGAAGTTATTCATGCACTTTCAGCTCCATTCTGCAAGCATACATTACTAATAAATATTTATTATCTGAGGGGAAACTTAAACAGGACCGACCACATTTACTTGTAGTAAATACTAAACCCATGTGTTTCCACACCTTTCAGAAGCATATGACACTAGCAGGGCATGGATGAAACAGTTATTATTTCCTCAAATCAACAGTCATGCAGAAAATGTTCTACAACTGGACAGAACACTGTCCTCATGCAGATCTTCCAGAAGACCTGACTACTAAAATGAAAATGTTAAATCCTGTGACTTATCTTGCTTTTGGCAGTCTTACAATTGTAAGAGTTTTTCATTGCTTTTGAAAATATGGAACCTCAGCATGCATGAACAAAAACAAATTTTAATGAGCTGCTGCATTTTATTTGCATTTTTTTAGGACAACTCTCCTAACTCTCTCATTAGTATATGTTTCATAAAAACATACCACATTATCCCTAGTTATACAAAGAATAATGTGTCATCAATTCTTCATATCTCTCTGGCATTGGATATAAATGGAAAAAATTAATTTTGTTATCAACTAGAAGAAGAGTAATTTCTTTAGTGTATTACCTGTCTGCTGTGCATCTATAGAGCAGAAGGTAGAAATAAAGAGAAGAACAAGAAGCTGTTTCCAGTCATCCATTTTGAAAATCTCCCTAGAAAAAAACAAACAAAGATAGTAAGAAATAGAGAACATAATTTCCTCAGAAAGAGATTTTTAATTGTGGAGGAAATGGGTCAGTGAATTTTGTTAACAACACGGAGGCTTTCTAGCTGTATGCAATTTAAAGTAGCACTTTAAATTCATATTTTATTTCTTCAGCTTTGAACACAGAGCTGTTAGAGTTTGACACTAAGGTACAACATATAACTGAAACGAACTGTTCACTGCTCTGCTTTCACAATCATGCTTTGTTCTGATTCACACAACTACATTAACTACAATCCAAAATTCAACTAAGAGCAAGCTCTTCACAATGCAAGATTCATGGGAGTTATGCTTCTAAGATTCCCCTCTAGCCTTCAAATTCCCCACCCACATACTTACTTAAAAGAAAAACTTGGTAGTGGTATCTATATACAATACATGTAGATAAGAACAAGCATTCATTTACAAATGAAATATGCCAGTTGTCCAGTAATGAAGACACTTGCCATATAAAAGTGCCACAGCTCCATGCTGCGTGAAATGGAAATGAAAATGTCTCAGCAAGAAAGTATAAAATTAAGCCACATTGAGCTTAAACACACTAAACAAGTCAGAACAAAACAGTTTTGAACAACTTTCAATTCTAGAACACAGGTACACTAAATAGCTTAAAGAATAAAACCAAGTAACACACCAGAGCCTTGGAGGCCAAGCATGCAAAAAAGGATGAATATGAAAACATTTCATATGTTGTTTTTCTTTGGAGCTGCTGAAGTTGTCTTTCTTTTCTGGCTAGTTCCAGCTGCTTTCCTCCTAGTTTCACCCTCACATTCCGTCCCAGATCAAAACTGATGTCAGCAGGTGGATGACAATATTTCTGGTAAAATTTATGAATATAAAGGCCAAATGCTTCTGCATGGTGACACGATTAGCAGAGAGCCAGACTGGCTAGGTATGTCTAGCAGGAAGGAGGCCTCCAAACCACACCTGTTGGCAGCAAGGAGTCTGTGGAAATTACAGTGAGGAGGACAACTGAGGAATGAGAGTCACTGAGGAGGGCCAGGTAAAATTCAGCAACCTGACATAACTCAGGTATTATGCTCAAATGCTCAGTGACTGAAAAAGGCATCCTACTGGGGTTACCCTAAGAATCTCATACTTAATATACAGCCTGTGTTAGAGGCATATTCTGACTTTTATGTGCTACTGCCTGTTTATTACTAGAATTTTATACAAACCACTGTTGAGTTACCAGTCATATAAAATAAGGCACACACTGCTCTGTCTCAGGCTATCTTTTGAACCTGTTGGTTGATCCTGGCAGATGCTCAGATCAGAAGATATAGCTTGAGCCACTTCTATTCCAGGCTTGGGTTTGACATAGAGTGCAACCTCAGCAACCCCCTGGTTTGGCTTGTTTTTTGTTGTTGTTTGGTTTGGTTTGTTTTTTTAAGGTTTCAGGGATTCTGGAATTTTGGTGAGAACAATGAATCTAGAATTTCATTTTGGAGCCAATTTGCACACAAATATCCTCAACATCTGTGTGTCTACCACTGCTTAATGTCTAATAATTACATTGGCACAAACACTGCCTAAACTTCTAAGTAACAGAGAAAGAAATGTATGTGAAGACACACAGAAGCAATCAAGACATCAGGCAAAACACAAGCTAGTCCACCCTCCCAGCAACTGCAAGGCTTCCTAGGCATGATTCTTGGAACCCAATAGCATCCTTCTCAGGATCAACTAGTCTCAGACACAGGTAAATTCCTCTTGTGGAAGGATGTAGAACTGAACCTGTATAGAGGGAGAGGATATCCAAGCAATGGCTACAGCGTAACAGGTTAATCCACACATTTTTCTTTTCAGTATCTTCAAGGTATGTGCTGGGGGCAGGGTATCTACCTATACATGCAGATTGCTCCTCTATTTTTGTCACTCTGGTTTGATAAATTTCCCTTTGACACCAGTCACCAAAAAAGTCCTAGTGATCAGAACAAAGGCCGTTTTGCCCAATCCCTTATCTTTGACAATGGCCATTAGCTTAAGGAAAGAGCGTAAAAAGAAAGTTGAGGGAGGGAAGTATCTTCTCCCTTCCATACAGACTGGTTTAAAGGTTTCCAGGCATTTGTGTGAAGACTATAATTCCATAAATTCTTCTAATCTCTTTTGAAGCCAGTTATACTTTTATATTAAAATCACAAACCAATTAGATTGTTTACCATATTGTAAACTTCATTCATATTCTACTTAAAAAGCAAGCCAAGTATCTGTGAAAATACAAGTTGACGATCAAATGCTGGAGTTAAGAATTAATTACACTGTTTTTTATACCTTGGATCTGCAAAGACAATTTAGTAGAAAGGCTACAGCTGGTCTAACATCATAGCACAGGGTTCAGTTCCAGGTTCTTTGGATAACAATATGTAATACCACCCTTGGTCTTGTAAATAACAAAAAGTGAATGGAAATAATCTGGTTGAATCTATATTCTACCCTCAAGCAATAGCAAAATTTCATTTGCAAGTATCACCACACCAAGCCCCATTGTAACTCTTGAAGGGTTCTTTAAAACCTTCTCCTGTGGGGAAGAAAAGAAGCCTCATTTCCTATATTTCAAGACATTTATCATATATGGGTACTCTTTACTATTATTAGTACTGCTGTAACACAGAGATTCTGGATGTAACTGAGGTCTCTATGCAACAAAAGGGATTCCAGGTACGATGCAGCCCGTAAAAAGAACAGAAGGCAATGCTGGGGTTTGTGCATTGTGGAAACCTTCACGCCTGTGCAAATCACAGTTTTCTTTAACAAGCATTTCTAACATAACAGAAACTGTGGTATGTAATATATGAAACCACAGCAAATAAAAACATTTTGCAATCATCTTATATACCATCTTCACAATTAAATTTTGTCTTGGATTTAATTAATTTTTCTGTATATATTCCTGATAGTTACTGAACCTCTTAAGAGCTCTCCTTGATCACTTCAACAGACTTCTGATTCCCAGCTAAATATTTTCACTACTATGCCTCATGACATCAGCCTCTTTTTTAGATGTTAATAAGCTAAATGTTTAGATTAAGAGAGAATTAAATATTTTCATGGTATCCAAAATAAAAATAATCATGATTACTAACTTTCATTACTGTATTTGGCAGTACCTACTCTAATAGCACAGTTGTTGTGCCAAAGGAGCAGTAAGCATCTTGAACTACCTGGTTTTAATAAATTGCATATAGATGTATAGACGCAGCTAGAAACACACATATTCAAGGGCAGGTAAGTAAAATGCTGCCAGTATTTCCAAAGCCTCTAGTTAGTAGTTTGCTCTAAAAACTTCCACCACGATGATGAATTTGTGAAAAACTCAAGGACCCCAATATCACCATGCTGCCAGGGTGTATGTGGCTGCCCACAGTCTGACGAGCAAAATACAGTTGCTGTTTTAGCAAGGGGCTAGACTTTCATCAGTAATATAAACATTCAAATTTTGTACCAAAGTCTAGTTCTTACTGTTATACCATAAATAATAATCAGTGATTGTTGAGCTATGCAACTATTTCCATACCTCCTAACAGCTGTAATCTCTGTTTGCCTCCTTCAGCTTCTTCCAACCTCATGACTCATGAATGTTCCCTGCTCCTAGGGTCAGATAAGCTACCCATGCAAAATCTCTTCTCTTCCTAAACAGTGAGTGCAGACGGGAAGGTATTTCCCACTTGCTTTTTATTTTTCCTTTCATTAGACCCTGTTGAGATCAGACAGCTTCTCCAAATACACAGGGGCATTGCAATTTAAAAATGTGTGCAGACTAATTTCCCTACTCGCACTATTTATTTTGCCTTATCTTCACATAGGAAATTCCAATCATGCACTACAAGCTGCATAAACAGAGGTACTTAATGCCTTCTACGTTCATTCTTGATTATTTGCTGAAGTAAAATGAAAGAAGTACTTTAATAGAAAACCAATGTCATACTCATAGATGTTATGGATCAAAGCCTCAATAAACTCACTCAGAAACATGCAGTGTCACAGAACATTACCAATTCTGTATATTAAGCTAGCAATATATTAATTCCAAAACTTATTTGAACATAAACCAGTATATACAAGGTCCTAGCATAAGCTACTTAAATATGCATATCTGTACTGGTTTATGTAAATATATATAGGCACAATCTACGTAAGATGCTAAGGCAGCAGTTCTCAAAAATCTAAGACTTCTTTCCACTTTTTTGCTATTTTAGGAGACAACAGTATGAATAAAATTACTAAAACCCCTTAAAAAACAGTATAAAAGCATACATATTTTAAAGCTTATTTTACTGCCAGTATTTTTCCTTGTTTCCAAAGACCGACCAATATGTACACAATTAATTTGAATGGAAGAAAAAGATCAGCAGTACTCCTGAATTCTTTAACTGTTTCTACAAAGATTGCTTGCAACTACATTTTGGTTTTTTCCTTTTTAGTCAACTAATGTCCCGATTTTATCTTCAGCTGCTTCAATATTTTATGCAAGAAAGTCATTCTGTAATTCTCTGCTGCCAGAGCAAAATGCATGGTCAAATGTTAATACACTTCCTTAAGCACACTATCAAAGGCATGGAGATTTTGAGGCAACATCTATTTTTTCACCTCAAATTTATAACCATGTTACATGCAGACATCCCTGCACAACCTGGTTTGGGGACGTTTTGCCTTTTCTGTTTGTATTTACTATAGGAAGGAAAACCAGCGACAACTTTATATCCCATTTCTACCAGTACAAATGAACGTGATCATGTAGCTTTCTCCTACCTACTGAAGTACTCCAGTTAGATTTCTTCAACTTTTACATGCTGATTTCATTCCTTCTGAAGCCTCTGGAAAAAACCCGAGTCCTGGAGTGCAGCAGACAGCTGCAGCTCACATGTCCCGGTTAGCTATCCCTTTCCTCTGTCACCCGCTTTTCTCTCACTAAAGCAAATTTAAAGCCTGGATTCCATCTGTGGAACGTCCTGGTTTCACAAGGCAGTAAAATCAAGGGAAATCCATCCCACGCTCCGACCTCATCACTCTCCTCATACATCCACATATTGAACTTTCACCACTAAGACATACTAATACCACAAGGACGATAAATGTTGTTGCAAAAATAATGCAAAATATTTACCAGGTATCAGGTCTTTATGTAACTGATACAAATACTTCTTCATTTATCTCCTCTCTCCAGGCATTCCATCTTCCTATTACTACTGAAATATCTCAGGAAGAATGTTACAACTTTATTCACTGCAGGTTTCTCAGAGAAGAGTTTTCTAATCATTCCAGGTACAATCACATGGCCAGACACTGATTCAAGCAATTAGACCCTGGGTGACTTACCTGACTTAGGAAGTCAATGTGATCAACATGAGGTTCAAGATCTTTCAAAGAGTGGTTTTGTTTAGAAGGGCAGGCAGCCACAGCTGGGAAGGATGTGGCCATAAGGAGAGGAACACTCCCACATACAGGCATAGGTACATACAAGCACACAACAAGCCCATTAGGTGTCTACACTCAAACTTAAATGGATAAAGTAACTGACACCAGAAGTCAATTTCATTTACTGTTAGAATTGGTGTCTGCCTGTCTGCCAGCTAGTGGGCTAAATGTTTACTTGCTGACTTGATTTTAAAGAATGGAGAGACATAATGATTTTCCATTTTTCCATTTCAGTACTTGGTGCCCTTTTTATAAGCCTATTGCCTATTTTTCTTTCCTGAGTAAAGCTTAATAACTAGCATGTTATTATTCTGTAAGCCTTAAATATTCATTATCATTCATACTTGCATGTTCCTGGTGGCTTAAACAGCACAAATTGCAATGAGTACACATAAACAAAATTTTAACAACAGACCCTGGTATCCAAGCAGTCTCTAACAGTTCTTAACCTACCATGAAATTAAAAATGAAATTACAGTCTCTCTTTTCAGTCAAGAGGATCCCCTAAAATCAAAGCATCTACCACAGAGCCCAGCTAATTGTGATGTCTCCATATCTGAAGTAACTATACCCATGCAGTCCCTTCTGAAGTCCAATGTGTTGAATATATTAAGTACATATTTATATTCCCTCAGGATCAAGACCTGAGCTCTCAGCACCTTTGAAAAACCTGCTCTAGTTACCCACCTTCCCTTAATGCAACATGACCAGCCTGCACTTCCCACAATGTATTATAGTCTCCGCTCCTCCAGGAAAAGATAAATCAGGTAGACAAGTGCAACTGCACTTGATGCCTGCCAGGTATCAGAACCAAATATTCCATAAGATTCAGATAACATTTCTAAAACTGCTCTGTTGCTTGCCCCAATCCCCCAGTGCTTTGCTTTTGGTAAATCTTCAGTGAGAGGTTTTTCCACCAGAAAGCTAATCTTCATCACAGAATAAAATAAAACAAATAGCTGAAAATCCAATTAGTTGAAAATAAGATATTTACAGCATCTACCTAAGACCACAGCAGAACAATTCTGAGAGCCTGAGAAGCTTTCACTTCTTCACTTGGCACACTCTGTAAATAGCTATTTACTAATCACACCCTAATTTAATTGCTAAACTTGGTTGAAGCTAATTAAAGCTTGCCTTTAGGTGTATGAATTCAGTAAAACTATGCCATGTTGTCATTAAAATATGAACATCACTGTACATGGAACCATGGTTTTAGACTTTTCTCCTGGTTCAGCCTCCTCAGGAAAAAGGTCAGGCTGAATGTTACATTTCAGCTTTCATCCCAGATGGTGGAAAGAATTTGAAGATCAAACCCTGTAAATGGAGTTGTGAAGCTGAAGAGTCTCTTAACCTTGTTAAATTAATTCTTACCTAGCAATGACTCATTCTGACCCAGAACAAGTTCACTTTCAAATTACTAAACTTTTTGTTCTTTGGCCTCTATAAAAGAAGGGCAGAAGGGGACATCATGTGATAATTTGGGATGGTAATGAATAATGTGTTTGTATACATTTATATGTATTTCACAGCAAGCTGGGTTTGCCTCCTACTAAGGGATTTGTTAAAAGGGAGTAAAGGAGGTCAAATGAGCTCCTTGGTACAAGGAGTACTCTTCCCAAATCATAAAGTCCTTATGGAGCAGGAGATGCATTTTTATTGTTTTTCTTTTCTCTTTCATATCAATCCTGGTTTTAGACCTACTTTGCTTAAGACATCAGTATCACATCAGTACCAAAGAAGTATCACGGCAGTACCAAAGATCAGGTTTTTCTGCTTATAGAAAAGAGTACAAAGATGACCAATAAAAAGCACTAAAGCAGGAAACAAAAAAGATTTGACAGGCCTTGTAAAATAGGCCAGCTAAACCCAGAGGACGATACAATTAATACGTCATATCCTTGCCAGTTCCTTTGACTGGAAAGTAGACAGATGTGAACAGCATAAAGGCTAAGAATATCAACTTTACCCACATGTGTTTCACTGACTCATTTAGTAAATGATATTAAGTGAACTAAACACAAACATTTCATTCATGAAAGCAGCTTCTCAAAGACAAAAGTGCTTAAGAAAACTTGCAGCTGTGACTCTCCTGCTCCCAAGAATACTGAGTGGGAAAGCATCCTACACACAGGAGTAAGTACTCAAACCCAGTCTCATCTGGAACAAATTATTTTTATAAAAAGTCTTGCTTTAGAATACAAATAGTATAAATCACCTCATGTTGAAATGCCACAAAGTAAGGAATTCAAAACTGAAGGCAACAGTTTACCTGTAATGTTTACAGAAGTTTTTGAACTACCAGTGCATTATCTGCTAATATATGCTAGATTTACCTTTGAAATAGGATTCTAAGTCTCCTATTTTTTGCCAGTTTTAGACTTATAATTGGTTATAACTCTTCTTTTAAGGTAAGAAAACAAAATTTAAAACAAGCTTTCACTGAGATGCAAGAAATACATATCCTATAATAAGAAATAAAGAAAGCAAGATGCTGTTCATTTTAACATCTTCTCTGAAACTTTCTAGCGCTTTTATCATTGACATAACTCCTGGAAAACTAAAAAGCAACAGCACCTTTTCTTGTCCTATCTTTCCTTACTGCAGACCACCAAACTACCATATTGCCCATAACTAGTTCAAAACCCATCATGCCTTGTCAAATGAAATATCTTTGCAATATCAGCAGAGACACATACCTCTTTCTGAAGCATCCTAATATTATTAGGTGTGTATTTTACTTTGAATCATTTAGAATAGACATTTGTCTATTTAGAATAGTCGTTTGTCCAACGACTCTTTGCTTATTCACTGAAACGAATGGGATTTGTCTGACTGAATGATACTATGTTTGGATTTGTATGTGTGGAAGAATTATGTAAATGATTGTATGCAGGAAAATCAAGAGCTGAATAGCTTTATGGCTATCATCTTTACAACTACAGGTGCTGCAAAAGCAATGAAAATTAAACAGTAAGTTTTACATATTGCCACATTGTGAGAACAAACCAAAGTAAATGCTAGAAGTATGGAAAGCTGACAGTTTCTCAGGTTTCTAAAGTACTTACACAGGTAACTTAGGAAATGTTTTTTGTGACACTCACCATGCACTAGATATAATATAATTTGATGCATATGCAAACACTCATTACTAATCCTCAGAATCAGTATCACTACATTAGAGCTCTTAGTAGGAAAAACAGTTTTGTGAGGAGCTAAGGAACTTTAAAATGTCTCTTCATCTAAATGAAAATAAGACCCAATAATTCCAATTACTCCTTGAAGGGAAATTAATTTTACATCCCTCAAAGTACTGCATTTTCTCAAAAAAGAAAATTAATTTTTAGAAATTAAGATAATTAATTTTCTTAACCAAGTTGTTAGGAACTAAAATATCTGCTAATACCATGTACTCAGCTTCATATATGGCATTTCAGAGTACCTAGCACTCAAAACACAGCTCTTGCTGATCTCAGTTAAAAAAAGCTAGTTTCCAGCATTATATATTAAAAAAAAAAAAAGGGAAAGAAATCAGGCACGTAGAGAAAAAGCCAAACCAAAACCCACAACCAAACTCCTAGAACACACAATGTGATGTTCCTGTGAAAAGTTTGTCATACATGATTAGTCAGTATCAAACAGGACTACCTTGTCAGATGCAGGAATACCATTTGAGTCTCTAGAGTAGTACTAAAGGTGCAGAGTTCTCTTCCTTCAAAGCCCTGTCCCTTTTGCCCCAACAAATTCAGCAAGAATTGTGCACATGACCTCCTTCGCTATTTTTTTTGTTGTTTTTAAATGCACAATGCCAGTTCTTCATGCACACTGAAGAACCTACGTAGGAAAAATACTTTCAGGTAACACACAATTAAACACTAGTTCATACTGCATATATAGTCACGGAATTTGGCCTCTACAGCATCATCTGCAAAAAGAATCATCTGTTTCCTTAGGACCACACAAAAGAAAACAACAAATATAGCATAACTGTTCTTTCCCTGAGCACTATGAAGATTTTCTGACCAATGTTTCAGTTCAAGACTACCATATGCCTTTATTTATTTACTGATTGGAATTCTTGAATGAGCAATTATGTTTCTACATACAAATTTTGCCTCAGAAGGTTGTAGGTTCATTTCAGTGGTTAAAGGGCTTCTAAATAGGTGCTTTTACTTCATTTGGTGGCAAGAAGAAAACTTGAAAAAAAGTGGAATCTTACACAGCATGGCATACAGATAATCTAACTGCAGTTAAGTCACTTTTTAAGCATGCTCATGACCTCCAAACACTGAAAGCAGAGCTCCTGGAATCCTCTGAAAGTTGAGCATGGAAGTGGGTCTCAGCAGCACCCAGTGATGCTGGTCTCAGCAGATAGTAAATATCCTTCCGAGGAAAGGAAGACAGCAACAACCACATAGTCAAATCTATATGAAGATGTTCTAGTAAGAAAAATGCTTCTATGTGCTGCAGAAATGTTTTGAGATGTCTCAGACAAATTGGAAGGAAAATGCTGACAGCTCACTTGCCAAGATCAGAGACAATGACTGAAGACAAAATTCCCAAAGGGGAGAGTGCACAAGCCTAAATCTTAAAAGAGAAAAAAAAGTTAATTTAATTTAAAATCCTTAACCTTCTATGGTATCAAAAATAGGTCCTCCCCAGGCATCTGCTCACTTACATACATGGTACACCGACCTTGTGCTGATCAGCTATACATAGTATAGCTACATCTGTATACAACTTCTCTTTCAGATTCTTTAACTAACGAATTGGGGACGGAAAAGCACAACACTCTTCAGATTTTTTTTTCCATAGGGGTTATGTTGACCCTTCACCACCTTTTTATAAGGTACTCATCAAATGCAGCATTTAGAAAACAGGTGTCCTGGCTTTCCACTCCCTATTAATTACTCTAGTCTCAGGATACAGTATATGTAATAGACACATGATGGAACACAAAAAAAAAAAAACAACCCAAAACAACAAAAAAACCCAAAAAAAAACCACAACAAAAAGTAGAAAAAGATTGAGCAGTGCAACAGAAATGAAGGACTCATTTACATTCTGCTGAAGCTTAACAGTTTTTGGAAATTGTATTGCTGTCAACAGCTAGTAAGAAAAGTCCCAGATCTTTGCAGTTAACAAATTCATTGGATTTCAAAGTTTCAAAATGTTTTGAGTGCTTTATAAGGAAATCAGAGGTTCACCCATTTAAAAAAAAAAAATTACCTGAAAAAAGATAAAAAGATTGTCTAGCAGAACAGCAGTGGTCAAGGTGTCCATAACTTCATGTGGATCCATCACAATTTAATTCAATAGGTATTACTTGCATAAATACATGAAAATCCTAAAAGATTCTACTAAAAATGGTAAATTCTGTCAACAAAATCTCATCTGTGAATTAGTCTGATATAAACTCTGTATCACTTATTCTTCCAACTGCTGAAGCAGATGGCCTCTACAATTGTTCTCTGACAAAAGTGTAGATATAACTACTGGCTTGACCAAAATATATAAAGGTAAGGAGAATTTTCAGGTCATTGCAATGCTACTTTTTAATAGAACAGATAGAAAAAGTGGCCCCGATTTTCAGCTGATTGCTCAGGATATTTCTAGAAACTTCTCAGAGATTTGCTGTGCCAATAGGGTTATCTTTAGCATGCTGTCAGACCACCTGTGCAAAGGTACTTTTTCCAGAGTTGAACATCTCTGGTTTGAGGCAATCATTCCAAGGAAGTTCGAGGAAAATCTGTTCCTTTTTTTCCTGGGACAACAGGAAGCAATATTGCACAGGCAGCAGGAAAGAAACTGTCTCTATACTTTCTCCCAGTAGTAAATGTACACAGTACTTTTGTTCCTGAGTACAAGCCCCTTTGAGACAATCCACTGATTAATAGATTCTGCAGCCATACAAACTTAACATTTGCATCTGTGGATACTGAAAGCAGAGAACAGCCAAGCTTCACTGTGCTCCCCCTCTGCATACTCTCAGACTGCTCCCTACCATAAAATCTGAAAATGTAACATGTTTAAGGCTTTTGTATCAGCTGACAAAGACCCTTGCAAAGGAGGCGTTATCTGGAACTCTTTAAGGTTCTGAGAAAATTACAAAGAACCCTTAGCACTACTAAGGAATAAACACACTGTGGTAGCTATACTAGTGCCAATCATTTTCCTGAGCATTTGAGATGCCACTAACTCAGGATTAGTCATAAATTCGCATCAGGATCAAATACAGATGTGTCATGCATACCCCTAAATCTCATATCACCATGTCCTTATCAACTGGGACCCAGGACTAGGCTCAATATTGGAAACAGCAAGTGAAAATAGAAAGACTCAGCAGTGAACTTTCTGTCTCAGATCTGCATTTCCTAATATACACTGCGTTTAGTCCAACACTGCCATATAAAGCCATTTAGGGGATTTTAGGAATTAAATAAGTCTTCTACTCTGCCATCCCATATTTGGCATGTTTATTGTAACAACTACCTATGCAAATGCTCACGCTATTTACTCTTAAGCTAAACTGTTACCAAAATACTGTGCAGATGTCAAACATGCACTGCTAAGATATCAAGCCTATTCACATAGCTTACCAATGCAATTTATGTTCATGTTCTCTCTTGTTCTTAAGATAAGCAAGACTGGGGGATATATTCAGCTGTCACATCTCTGGTACCAGTATTCACATTCCAGATGAATACAAATTGTTCCAAGGAGTTATCACTGAAGTCATGAGTTCAATGAAGCGTCCTCTCAAGAGTGTCAGTCTCCCTGACCTCTGACTTCAACGATGTTCTAGTTTTAACTAACCAAAAAGAGCCACCTATGATGGTGCTGTACAATAATGCCTGATCTTAGGCCCCCCAGCTTCAGCTTGAAAGGGTGGGAATGGGACATTGTGCCATACAAGTAGTCTTGCAGTTAAAAATCACCTTTTTTTTCTTGGGCAGGTACTTCTCAGCTTGATCACTTCCTTAAGCCAGTTCACCATAGGGCTGAAAAACATACTTGTGCCTGATGGGGACAACCCCCAAAACAACAGCAAGCTGTCAGAGGCAATAGGATTTGGAGGACAGGGATTGTTTAAACCAGCTTAAAGAGGAGGCACATAGCATTATCTGCTCATTCTTGCGCCTGTCTCCCATGAACATCTCTCACTGTGGACCACCATTTGTTAACTTTTCCCAGACCCTTGCTTGAACCAGTTTCACCCACTAAACAAAAACAAACTCCCAAAAGAGCTGGGGGGAGGGGAGGGAGGCGGGGGGAGAGTGCATGAAGTGTAGCTTTCTGTTATTTCAGTGAGCAAAACCAGCAAACGAAAGCTTCTGCAAAGGCTAGAATGTGTATAAGGAAAAAGGGGCCAGAACTACATGTTCTAGAGTGGAAAAAGGGAGAAGTAAGATGAGAGAAGGGAGAGGGACATGCAGCAAGTCATTGATTCAGCTGTCCCAGAAGCTGCAGCCCAAAGCATTATCAACTGAGAATTAGCTATCGTATCTCCAGTACAAACAGTTCATGAATTCCCACAACTCAAAGGAACAGAACACTAATAACCTGAACAATGCTTGTAAATCCTGGGAGCACTCAATTAGCTCAGCGTATCAGGTAGCTCAGCTTAGGGGACAAGTAAAAGATGTACTAGTCACAGAAAGCTAGAGAAAGAGAGTGAAATCTGTGCTTGTTTTACAGAAAACCTTGGTTTTTTTAAATCACAGGCTAAAGAGAGCTTTTCCCCCCATCTCCTCCACTCTTTTAACTATGTGGGATGTGGCTTTCCACAATACAAGGATCCTGTTCACCACTTCGATGACTGGTAAGACACTTCGCAATCATCCAGGTGTTGTCACTTACCTCTGAGTACAAATCAATGCACTCACCACTGCCCCAGAAGAGTAGAACTGTGGGGACCTGTGAGGAAAGTGTTGTTTTTTTAAAACACAATCTCGCCAAGAGGATCTTTCTCTGTAAAATACACTGCACCACAAAACTATCAAAGCTTTACTTATATGAACTTTTTATCTATCGCCATAGGTCTGAGAGAGACGAGGGCCCATAAATGAATACTGTTACAACGGCTTGTTAACACGGTTAATTACATGCTGCACTCCTTCAGAAAGCAATGGCCCTACTGTGTGATACTCTACCATATTTTCTACTTCCTGAACAAATCCATATTTGTTATGGTAAGGGTTATGGAATTTTGTAAGACTGCTTTCAACCACTAAGCAATATTTTAAGGAATGGAATTTTTCCAAGGTGGAATATAAAGCTGTTTAAACTCCATTAATAAGCTTAACTAATAAATTTTAAGGATGCCTCACAGAGAACTTTATGATTTTGAAATTGTACTAAGGAACAGAAAATAGAGTCTGCATATAGTATTTATTCAATGAAGCAAGAATGCTGGAAGAATCACAGAATGGTTTGGGTTGGAAGGGACCTTAAAGATCACCTAGTTCCAAAATCCCTGCCATGGGCAGGGACACCTTCCACTAGACCAGGTTGCTCAAAGCCCCATCCAGCCTGGCCTTGAACATTTCCAGGGAGGGGGCATCTAGAACTTTGCTGGGCAAGCTGTTCCAGCGTCTCACCACCCTCACAGTAAACTATTTCTTCCCTGTAGCTATTCTAAATCTACCCTCTTCCAGCCTCAAGGCACTACCCCTTGTCCTGTCACTACACACCTTTGTAAAAAGTCCTTCTCCAGCTTTCTTGTAGGCCCCTTTAGGTACTGGAAGGCTGCTATAAGGTCTTCCCAGAGCCTTCTCTTCTCCAGGTTGAACAACTCCAACTCTGTCAGCCTGTCCTCATAGGAGCAGTACTCTGTTGCTTTTTGTTCTGTTTTTTCATTGTTTTTTACACACTGTTGTGTACTGTTTCTTTCTGTTCTTTTGTTGTCCTGTGTATCTGAAGAAACCCTTCTTGTTATTTTCCACATCCCTAGTCAGGTTCAGCTTCAGCTGTGCCTTGGCCTTTCTGACTCCCTCCCTGCACCCTGCCCTCTTCAGTTTTTAATTTTATTTTCATCTTGCTTTAACCTACAGCTGTGTAATATTTTTTTCCAGTAAACATCTTCTACATATCATACAGCCTCAAAACCCACACACTTTTTGATCTTTTCTGTTTTATACCAATCAGCATCTCAGGAAAGACAGACAGTAGTTTTGCTTTTTTCAATTTATTTCATATTGAATATATCCTTTGGGATATGAATCAGCAAAGTACCATTGACTTCAATAACACCGTTTACAGTAGGTAAGGATCTGGTGTACAGATGGGGCTTTCATTCCAATCTCTCCAGTAATCTCGTTCCGTAGCAGGAAGAAGAAAAGATATTGCACTTTAAACTGCCTGGCACTGGCAATGACCATCTATTGTAAGAGTGATTCTACTGGCCACAGTCCTTCAAGATACTAGAGAGATCTTTTGGTTCATTTCCAGTGAAAGAGAGATTTAGTAGAAAAGTTCATCTTTCGGAATGCAGTAACTGAAAAAGGTGTAAAAACCAGGGTGAGATGCAGCCATAATGTGGATGAGCCAGTAACAACACACTAAGCAAGGCTAATGCTGGAACAGAAATCACACAGTTAATGTTTCTGGTGAATCTATTCCTACTACCATCACAAGGAGCTCTACAGGGTGTAGATTACAGTACACCAAGTAATGGGGCAATTGCACTGTGTTTTTTTTAGAGAAGATGTAGTGGGTATGGTTTCAAAAAATGCATTCCCTTCCAGTTTGCTGGCAAAAGCATGACATTTTCTGTTAGATGATAAGTGATACAAAGCCTTCTACTTTTGGATTATGGAGATGCAAAAGAAGGAAATTTCTTACGATGAGCTAGAAAAAGCAGTAAGTCAAACTATGGTGTTCACTGCTTGTAACAAATTTTCCTGAGAAAAGACTCCTATCATGACACTGATTCCAGGCCCCAGATTTTACATTGCCCTTTCTTCATAACTCTTCTCTTATTCTCTACATACTCAATCTATCAAAACTAGTGCCGTCATCACTGTCAACTTAGATTTGGAAATTTACATGCCATGGGCAAATCTACCACTCTACAACTACCTGAAAGGAGCTGTAGACAGGTGGGGGTCGGTCTCTTCTCCCCCATAACAAGCAACAGGACAAGAGGAAATGGCCTCAAGTTGTACCAGGGGAGGTTTAGATTGGATACTAGGAAAAAAATTCTTCACCGAAAGGGTGATAAAGCATTGGAACAGGCTGCCCAGGGAGGTGGTGGAGCCACCATCCCTGGAGGTGTTTAAAAAAATATGTAGATGCAGTGCTCAGGGACATGGTTTAGTGATGGACTTGGCAGTCCTGTGTTAACAGTTGGACTTGAGGATCTCAAAGGTCTTTTCCAACCTAAATGATTCTACGATTCTGAACTTACAATCCTGAGGGCTGGTCATGAGGAAAAAACAGCTATTCCACTTGAAAAATTTAAGAACACAAGAAAGGACTAATTGACAGCAAATATACACTATCTCTGATTGAAATATCCTTCTCATGGATGCACATTCACACAGGTACACTTCTGCAAGTCTAGTATTTTCATACTTGATTGACACCATCCTGCTTTTTCATGAAACTGTGCAGATCACAGATGAAAAGAGCTTTTAAGTTAGACAAAACTTGCAGTATATATACTCAGGGAAGTACATTTAAGCAATTTTTTGTGCTCTCTGTGGCTTTTTTTTTTTTCCCCAATTAAAAATAGGTCATAGGAAATGAGGTGAATCTGCTCAGGATTCTGCTAAGCTTAATATTTTATTTAAGGGATAGTCTAGATGCCCAACACTATTCAGGATCTCCATCAGAATCTTTAACTCCAGAGTATAGCTTTAAATGCATACTATTTTTTATATATATATATATTTTTTTTTAATCAGTGGACAGAAGGAGAAAACATTATCCCAGTGTCTGGAAATGATACAATCATGCAAATTTTAAGTTAGAAATTGTCTCAGTTTGCCTGACAATAAGCACAGATAAGAACAGACGTTGTGATTTACTAATTTCTTCATCTGCCTTAGAAAGCAGCTTTTGCCCATAGTGCAAATGTGTGTGAAGACAGGGCCTATCAGTCTGCCACAACTACTTTGTTTTAGGCTACTCAATCTTAACATGAATTTTAAAATAGCAAAAAAAACATCAGTTTATTAGCTCAAGTTGTATCATTAAGCTCCCCTAATCAATGTCAAATGATACAGCTTCTGCTATGGTTTCATCTTATTTTGTAAGCCCTACTTAAGGAATAAAGAAAATAAAGGAAAAATTAAATGACAGTGGAAAAATATCTTCTTTTTTTCCCCATAAATGTCAAGATATTGGTCTATCAGAAGTGGAAAGGCAGACCTATGACCTGTTCACTAAATGCCAGTTTCCTACAAAACAATGAAAGCACTGATAAAGATTTGAACTGACAACACCACAGCGAGCTACCAAGTTTTCTAAAATAAATCTGACAGCAGATACAAAAAAAAAAGGTTTGCTCTAAAGCATGCTTCGCACCTGAAAGGGTCATGATGTTTAGTTTCACCAGCTTGATGCATCACCATTTAGACTCCATTGTCCTAAAAGACACATAAAGGCTCATCTGATGTCCTTTTCATTGCAAAGGCATGTCACATCTATCTCTAGCTGTAGCATACTAAACTACCATTGCAGCACAGCTTCTACTTCATTGTGCCTTTTCTTAAACAACTGATTTCAGATATCAAATACTACAATGTTTTGTTGTTCTCTCCTGTACCTGGGCAGCAGGGGGTCCACTGGTCAGTGTATGCAACTGACACAGCTGAATGTCTGTCCTTCCCAACGGATCATTCAAACCGTATCTATTTGCAGAATACCTGAAAAAGCTTCCAGACCATCATAGTTCTGTGGCAGATTCACAGGATTACAGTACACAGGTGATGCCTTAATCCCATACAGATAAGAAATCCTCACTCCCTAGGAAAATCATATTTGATACATCAGCAAGGCAAGGTGAAAATTCTTCATAAAACCACATTTTTAAAAACCTGACTTTTTTAACTTCTTAAAAATACCACTGGCTCAGTTTTCAACCCTGCAGTGACATCTCATGGCTCCATGGTAGTTCCAGCAGCGAAAGCATGTTGTTGAAAAACAGTGATAAAACTGCAGAACACAACCACCTACATGTAGAAAACTGGGTAGCTGGCATTGATATGAAATGATCTATCCCCATTAGTCAGTAACACCTAACTCATTTATCCTCCCAAATAAAGCTAACACAACATACTGCCTGTTACAAGGCACTTACATCTGCTTGCACAGGCTTACATCACATCAAGAATGCTAGTTTTATTTAAAAGGAATGAATGGATGGGGAGAATGAAATTATAAGAAACTAGGCAGGGCTTAGTGAAGTTAAGGAACAGGGCCAGAGGAGCAACACTAGCTGCCAGAAAAACTGATTCCCACCCTTTCTAACACAGACAAGCTACCATGCCAACAGTCTGATGCCTTAGGTGGCTGTTTCAAGTAAAAGAAAAAAAAGAAAGTCACTTATTTTCAGAGGATTGAAGCCATCACATGAATATCACTACAGGGAGCTTTATATCTGTGTTGCAGAAGCCAGCAAGAGGTAAATTAATACTCTGTATTAATGAAGTCGTGTGTTCTTACAAAACCACTTATTAAAATATTCAGTCAAAACTGAGTCATAAGACTAAACCCATTCCAATTTAACAAATCACTGCGTCCGTATACCCTTTCATAATTAAATGCGAGATCAGTTAACTCAAAGCACAGTATCATATTTTGGGTCAAAGGAAAACTACTATATAATTGATTTTCTCATGATGAATAGCAAAGCTTTTAACTAGGTCTCTTGGGAGCCTGGTTTCTTTTTGCACACATTGCTGGAAGCATTGAGGTACTCCATAAATAGAAGCAAAGCAGGGAACAGGGAGGGGAGAAAAGCAACAGGCAAGCTTTACTTATTTGTTGTTGAGGTCAGGTTTTGAGCTCAGTACAATGTCTGTGTGATTATATGTGAAGGGATCAAACTCAGGCTTATGGTGAACATTCAGCTGCCCTTACCCATGCACTACCATGCCACTCCACCCCAGCATCATTACATATTCATTCCAGCAAATTAAACCTTTATCATGTCTTTACAGTCTTGATCTGAATGCGTGTGCACTGCCTAAAAAAGCATGCATTGAGCTAATAAGCTATATTTCCATTTGATTAATTTTGTGTCCTACTACAGATATTGAAAAGTCTGTAAATGTAAAAACATTTTAGAAAAAGGAAACTTAAAAAGTAAAACCTCTACAGCTTTAACAGTGAAAAAAGCATTCTAAAATTTAAGGCTATATATTCTGCATGATCTCTGAACTCTTGGCTTTTGATACAGGTAATTACTGAAGTCAAACCTTGCTGTGGCAATTTTTAGTATTTACTGGCTATAATTGAGTTTTCAACCAGAGGACACAAAGAAACTCCTTAAACGCCACCACCACCACCCCCGCTTTTACAGAAATATGTTTTCCTCCTCTGGCAATCACTAGTTTTCATACAAAAGAAAGGAAATGAGAACATCTGGCAAAATGACCTTTGAAAAGTTCCTATGAATGGTTTACTAAGCTCTCTTACATAAACTGGAATACTTTCCACTTGATTGGTACATAAAGATGAGATCAAGTTAATAAAACAATCACAATCGCCCACCCTTACTACTTTTTGAATTTCCTTTTAGTGTTTCATAACCCATATCACCCTCACCTAAACATTGGTTTTGCTTGCTTTTTACTTCTGTTCTTGTTACATATTGTTTGTTTTTGAACATTCAACTGCCCTTACTTGTGCACTACTGCGCCACCCCACCCCAGCATCATTACATTTTCATTCCAGCAAATTAAACTTTCATCATGTCTTTACAGTCTTGATCTGAATGCATGTGCACTGTCTAAAAGATCTATTGAAGAACCTAAGTTTATCACAGGGTGTCATATGAAAGAAAGAAGCAGCAATGTTCATAATTGCCTCTAATCACAGGAGAACTTGACCAGACAAGTCAGACCTTTCAAGCCCCTGGGTTCTTTTTTCTGCTGGTTGTTTTTTTTTTTTTTTCCATGTGACCCCAGTGTAGTCAAGTGATTTCAGACACTAACAACTCAGACTCATCCAAGCACAAAGCAGGGTAAAAGAGCTAAATTAAAAGTATGAAAAGATGTCTAAGTCCAAAATGACCATTCAGTCTAGTGGAAAAAGAGATGACTACTCTGAGTAAAGACATCACAGGTGTTTTTAAAGCCAAGAGCAGCTTGGAGACAATGGCTCTTCAACAAAACAGGCTATCAACTGAAGCTAGATGCTGGCAGATTCAGGAGGCTCATGTATTATGTGCTTAAGTTGTGGAACACTTTGCAGCAGGATATTGTGAATGCTAAGACTTCAGAAAAGCACAGAGACAACAAACTGGAAGTATATCAGAGATCATTAAGCATAAAGATGCCACCTTTCAGCCCTAGGAGTCCCTGATCCTTAAGTATTACTACATTTCTGCTGTGTTCTTGTACTCTTCTTTATAGACCTGAACTTGTTTGTCAGAGACAGGATAACATCTTACATGGACATTTGGTCACATCACCTGTTGCCATTCATACCTTCATGGCTAGTTATCCAAACGCTAAAATTGTCATAAAAAGATAAGCAAGCCATCCAGCCCTATGGATCAAGTATAGTCCTGCTGTAGCATTTTATTTATATTGCCTCTGGAAAGCAAAAGATTATGCCTGTTAAAGATCAACGCTATTTTTTAATAAATGGCATTCGTACTGCCTAAGGGCAAGTTCTCTTCTAGCAGCACATCTCTCACACAGACTTCCAGAGAGGGAAATAATTAATTTGAAAAATTTTTGCTAAACCAAGGATCTGACAGATTTATCATCATACAGAACATGGATTCCTCTTAGAATTCAGGTTAAAAAATATGATTGCAGAGCCCCAAGTTAAGCTCTAATAGTACAGTCCACTTTAAAAAAAGCGTGCACAAGTTACTTGTGAAGTGGAGCAGAAAGACTATTTCCTGCAAAGAACACTGAGGATTTTGTCCTGAACAGTTACAACTTCCAGACTGCTCTAGTTCCAGCTCTAAACTGCTCCTTTGCCTGTTTCTAGGCAGCAAAAAACAGGCAAAGAAGTGTTCACCTACCAAAACTGCTCGAGGTCCCAACTCTGGTTTCCAGACCACATTCAGTGCTAACCTCCTTGCCTGCAGTACTTAAACATTAAGTGCAGAAATTGTCTTAGTTCTGAACGTCATATTCATATCATCCTTCTGTTCACTCAGTTTTCCAAGGTAGACATTATTTCACTGAAAACCAAAGGAATATCCTATTTGCTTTAAACTTTAAAACATTCAATGAGTAAGTGAAAACGTAAGAAAAATGAGACAGTCACATCCAAAGCCACCACCAGGTGGAAAGCTTATAGGATATGGCAGTCAGATTGGAACTGGCATTTCCAGGTTATGTTTTTCTGGCCTTAATGCCTCCTGATTGTATTCATCCATTTTATTTGGGTTGTTCAGAGTAGACAATCTGTAAAAATGAGGATGATAAAAATCTACTACACATACTGGATTCTACTCAGTGTTATTTTATCACACAGATACTGCACAATGGTCCCACAGGACTAACGGGAGACTCTGGTTACTTACAGAAAGGAAAAATAATAGCTGTTTTTTCATTTGAAAAACTGCTTAAGATTTTTCTTTGGCATGCTTGTTTTATTAATAGTTGGAGAGTTATGGTTAAGGGATTCGGATGTAGTGTACATGTAATTTCTTTTGTTCCAGCTGTACAAACATTTATGCACATGAACAACTTAATCCTAATGAAATTTTTAAGGATAAAGTAAGTTTGAATATGCAACAACTAAATGAAGTCCACCATTACATACACATTTGTGCCCCCAGGACCTCAGTGTCATCATTTTTTCTGTTGTATTCCTATGCAGTGCAAACAGCATTATTTTAGCACATGTTGTGAGATCTGCCTGCTGCCTGTCTACTTACCTGCTTACAAAAGTGTGTCTGGGCTCCTGCAAAAACACAAACTCATACAAATCATGTCACTTGCTTATACTTAAAAATGGAAATAATCTGTAGTAAAAAACAGCTTGACTGAGCACAAGTGTATTTACACAATGGGGAAAGACCAGAGAAAGCTGAAGATACAGGCTTGGTATTTACTCTGAATGCTATCAAATTGGTTCTCTTTCTCTGCACCTGTTCATGAGGACAACCTCAGCAGAGTAACAATTACCACAATGGGTCAAAATGGTCTTGGAGCATTTCCTAGGCATCCTCCCATTATGGTTTTTCTGAGCAGTCTTTTCTCATTGCCTCATACACATTTCCTTGTTCCTTCATATGCATTTGCTCTTTCCACCTAGATTTTATAGCATGAGAACATGAAAATGTTTTTTACCAGAAAGATATCTCCAAAAATTAATTAAGTCTAATGTCATTAGTACAGTAATGAAGTTTATTCATGAAGGAAAAAAAGATCTTCAACTATCCACTGTCTTGCTTGCCTTGGAAGAGAGGAATAAAAAGTAAGGATATTTAATGAAAACCTGCAAGAATTTACTTTATTGAATAAGCACCCTTCTAATTAAAGCAAAAATTTGTTTCTTAGAGTAAGCATATCATGCAAAAGAATTAGAAAGTTTACAAGGCAATGTTTATGGATCAATGCTTGAGTGCATTGTGAGATTGGTCTCTTCCTAAAGTCATATGAGACCAGTCTTGCAACTGGATGCATATAAAACAGACCAATGAATTCCACTTGCCCAGATTCAGCCACAAGATTTGGAACCACCTTTTTCAGGTTCTGGATTCTTTTTTACAATGTGTATGCAGTCTCTCTGGAACAGTCATCAGTACTTACCTTCTCTGTACTCATGTTCCTACAGACAGTTATAGATAAGGTTCAGAAATGGACGTTGGATAGAATTTCTTGGGGTCACAAGAGTTTACAGGAAGCAAGCACTAAAAAAATAATCTGCTCTAGACACTATAGTACATCATACTGCACCTTGAACAATTAGCTAGATATTATGACATCTCAGATGTCATATTACCTACAGGAAAGACCACCTCTGCCAAGCTTCTCTAAGTGGCTTGGAACTGAAAGTGAGTTCAGTTCAGATGGATCTACATAATATAAGATACAAGCTCCAAAGGAAGGAAAAAAAAAAGTCGTAAGAGACCAATCATGCATCTGAAGGAGACACTCTCTAGAGTATGATACGTGAACAAAATTATTGTTTGGGAAGGTCAAGTGTAAACTTGATCAGCAGTTGCCCCAAGCACATTACACTCTCAAAGACAGAATACACAAAGTAGTTTTTCCTTCTTGCTGATCTTACACTTACTATTTAGTCTGCAGGCTGAAAGCATTTACATGGTACTTGGCACAATGCAGCAGATACTCATCAAGTTCACACCATAACTTTGCTGGTGAAAACACATTCTTACATGAAGGTCCTTCCAACAGCAGAAGCCAACACTCAACACACAAACCTTCACCAGACCAGCAGCCACAGCAGCATACCACCTGTATCTGATGGACAAAGCACAGAAGGTATCAGTGGCTCTAAGTTACGTCCCCTTGATCACCAACATGTTGCAACTGGGCCTTCAACAAGGGCCCTCCCTGTGGGATTCAGCAACATCAGCTTTGGTAGCAGGGGCTGCTCCTTGCTGCAGCTGTGGATTTAGTTTAGCTCATAAAGTTCACTCCAGGGTACACCTGCTGCAAATTGCACAGGATAAGTCTGGAATGGGAACCTGAACCCCAAGTAACCTCTCTACAGCTCTTGTTACTCTCCAACAGGTCTTCAGTTGTGCCCTACATGAATAATACCAAATTAGCAACTAATCCAGTCCAAATGACTGCTTTAGCTTTACTGAGTTGCCTGCTAACAAATCTGAGGGGAAAAAAATAATCCTTATTTCTAATAATCTAGCTCTTGCATTCAAGTTAATCCCTTTATGAGCGTACTGGGTATAAAGAACAAGGTTTGGTTGTGGTGGTGGGGCTGCAGGGGTGGCCCATGTGAAAAGAGGTATGGGGCTGCCCTGTGTTAGACACAGCTGGCTCAGCAATGGACCTACTGCAGGCTAAAGTTGAGCCAGACAAAGCTTGTCACACCTCTATGAAAACTGCTTTAAAAAAGGGCAGAAAAAGCTAAGACTGAGAGGACTGATGCAGGGTACCAAATGAGCAACAAAGAGTAGGAAGCATGTTCCGTATTGGAACAGGTACACCACTGAGGGGACTTCAGGCAGCGGAGGACCCACACCAAAGCATAGCAAACAAGTAAGCACAAAGGAGCAGTGGAAGAAGAGAGAAACAAGGAGAAGCAAAGAGAAACTGCTACACACTGACCCCTAACTCCTGCATCACCCATCACCTCACTTGTACAAAGTGTAACTTGCATCAATAACGAGAGGGGAGAAGAGGTGTCTGGAGTGAAGTTAAGCCTGGAAAAGGGGGAAGAAAAGTGCTTTCCCAAAGTATTCAAATGTATTTTATCTTTGTTTTACAATGCCCAAATCAGTAATTAAACATTTATGTTAACAGGCAAAACATTTAATTTAAATTCCCCAACTGGAATCTCTTTTGCCAACAACAGTAACTGGTGAATGATTTCCTTGTCTTTTTTTTGACCCACAAGTTTTCTTACTCCCATGTTTCCTGTTTTCTCTGTTCCTCCTCCAGCTCTGTCCTGCTGTGGAGGTGGAAGTGTGCAAGCTTGGCTGCTAGCGGAAGCCAACCCATCACAATGAGGAGTGCGTATAAAGCTTTAAATTTATAATTCCTTGGGAGTTCAAATCTTACAGTATAACAAGCTGTTTCAGTAAAGGACTTGCTTCACTGAATTCTAGTGTCTTGCAAATAATATTATTCATGCTAATTAAAAACCTTTCATCAGAAATGAGAAAATAAATAGCACCAAAAGAGCACCTTAAAAGATGCCCTTTCCCACCCAATCTATACACACAGTTGGAATTATTTATTATTTTTCTTCAAAAAGAAAAAAAGTCAGCCAATACAAACCCTTTAGGAGTTTCTTCTGGTAAAAATTTGATATCCTGTAGGGAATACGTTTTTGTTACAGAAATGTTTTTCAGTAGATGAGAAATACGCATTTAAGCATCTCTTTAAAAACCGTTCTGCCCTTCAAACCAAGAAAATTAACTAGGGCCAAGTTCAGTATTTTGACTACTTTTGGCAATTTTGAGGAGTAACATGGGACATTAGTAGCAAGAAACTATCAGTGCTCAGGTGTTAATTTGCTCCAGAGCACTTCCTCAGTGTATAATGCAGCACTCGGGAAGGAAAGAATTGTTGTTAAGTGATAACCTAGCTTTTATTAAGATACTGTTGTATACAAATACCAATTTTAATTCATACTGAATGGAGAAAGTTAACATTGAAAAGTAGACAGAGATTGTGAGATAAAAGAAGGTCATGGCAGGAAAGGTACTAAATTACAAAGAGCACACTGATCAGCACACTAGACACCTTCTGATGCACAACAGAGTCACTCTTCTGGTCCCATCTCAGCATAAATAAGTGAAAGACAATATAGGAAGTACATTTCACCTTTATATTGTACTGACTCTATTGTTACCACACCTGTTATGTCACACCTAAGAGAGAAAATAGCATGTAACAATTTGTTTTGGCACTAATGATTCCAACTGATTTTCAAACACATTTATGCTAGTCTCTCCCCCTAGTCCCTGAAAAGGGAAAACTTGTCACTGGCAGAGTCATTCAACAGACTCAAAATTTCACCTCAATACACTCAGCAAGTCTTAACACATCACAGCTCATGTGTATGAGACTTGAAAAAAACTTGCATTGTTCTCCCTACTGCAATCCATAATATTTTTATATTACCTTCCTTTACAACAAAGGTTCTGGCTCTGCTTGGTCAGTAGTCTGCATTTTTTCTTAAAATGTTACCAAATTTCCTACTAATCAAAACCAAGCTTTGTAGACTCGTCCTAAAACCACAGAATTCATCTTTGAAACCTAAGCAGAGGGGAGAGGGCTGCAATAGTTTCAGGATTTAACGTTTTCTACAATTCTCTGATAACTAAATTCAAAGAGTCACCAACCCAAGAAAATTTTGAGTAAATTGAAAAAATGCTACCCTGCCATAACTCACTACAGAAATTTCTTACTTCTTATACAAGATTACATCAGACTGTAATGCATGTGATTAATTATATATATGCATAAACAGCATATGGAGATTTCTTAGTTAATGCAATAGTTCATAGTGTCATTGGTGCCTTCCACTCAAACTTATTTCATATAAAGTTTAATTTCATTATTAAGCTTCTTTTCCCAGTCAATACAGTCAGAAGAAAGAATGTGCAGATACAATTTCTAAAAGAAATGTGGTTATTGAAGGTGAAAAATATTGTTGCTATCAACATACATTTCTCACTTCTCTTCCTTCTTTCCATAGTTAGGACCACAGTCCCTATCACCAACCATTTGCTTCCAAACAGATGCCACAAATTACAGCCTATAAAGCTGAGAGCCAGTGTTTTAACTGTGTAAGGAGGACCTCCTTACTTTTACAGAATTGCAGTGCTTTTTGTATGAAACTAATTTAAGAAATTTTGAAGGACTGCAATAATCTCTGCTGAAACAGTGGTATTTAATAAAAACCTCTATACAGTAACATGGCTTTATATTTCATACCACTATTTCTCTAGTCCTCAGGGGGCAGGGGGACCCGAAACATCAGACAAGTCTGGATGCTGAATGTTTGACTGCAAAAACCAAATCTAAATCTCTGTGACCGAGTCAAAAAAATGTTCAAAACCAAAATGAACCAAAGGAATTCCAGTCACACTTGTAGCTAAATCAGGGCCAAACTAAAAATGTATTTGTTCAATGTCTGTTCTTTTTATCATGCAAAAACTTCTAGCTTCAATCTAAGAGTAGATGGACATCTAGTGGTGTAATATAATTGACTTTTTTTTCAAGTAGCTTCATATATTCAAAACCCTATCATTACAAGTGCTTGCTAGCATATCTACATGCACTGAAAGGCTTTATTTTCAGCTGTGCTTTACCTATCTTCTTAATTTCATCAAAGTACCATCAGTAGAAATCAGGGGTCTGGGTTCAGATTCAGAAGCCTTCAATTGAGGAAAATTTCATTTTGTAGTGAAAAAGAGTTAAATATAATCAATAGGTAAGGGTTCAGCCCTGAAAATGCAATACTTAGGTACCATATATAACAATAAAGTGGCAGTACTTAGCATAAGTCAAGGTGAGATAGTCCGTTTAAGAAAACATTTTATGCATTAGAGAACATACACAAACTCCAATCATCTGATAGAACAGACTTGCTCTGGAACAGCCCAACCAAAGCAGGCCCACAAATCTAGATAAGGAGTTTCTCCTACACAGCTGATAAAAATAGAGGCAACGTTACTCTAAATTATTGCAAATCCATTTAACGAAATAGCATATACAGGCTCAACAAGTTATTGATGAAACAGGTATTCATTTCCAATGATGTTCTGAACAAACAGCAGTCATGGTTTAGTGAACTATTTTACCTTCCTTAACTTCTTGTCACTTTGGTGCATACCTCTAAGTCTAAGGTCTATCCAGGTCTTGAAAATATTAACCATCACATGGCTAAAATAATTTTACCTGGTGCTTACTATACTGAATCAAACCGGATAATGAACCCCTACAACTTTTTAATGTAGAATAAAGGGATTATTCAACATACTTAACATGATTAAAATAATACAAAGGACATAAGCAGGGTGGGGATGGTGGTGTCCAATATGGTGATTAATTTTTATTACTTATTTTACAGTAGTGACAACTTCTGTCATAGTCTTGCTGCAGTTGGAACTGTAGAAATAGAAGGAAATTATCTATATTCTGACTAGACATAAAACAGTACAGTCCACAGAAGCAATGAGATAACACTGTCCAGGCTAACCAATAGTATTAGCACATGAACAGCATCTCGTGTAGGTTTTGAAAGCACCTTGTGAAAGGAGAGCACTAGGGGAAGGACAGTCTCTAGTGTTACTCATAAGAGTGAAAATTTGAAGGCATTTCAATACAGGAGAACACAGTGCCCACCTTTAACAAGAACACAGAGGAAAATTTAATTATCAGCAAAATATATGGGATGCCGGTTCTTAAAATTGCAATGGGGGAGGCATCTATGGAACCTGAACACAGCATATCCAACCTCTGTTTATGAACAAAGTGGTCAGCTACTGTAAAAATGCAGAAGTTATCAGGAAATGGCAGGAAATAATAAGGTGAAGAGGTATGCCAGTGATACAAATACTCTGGTTTGTGAAAGCCTACTACAGAAAGTTGCACAGAGATCTCATATCACTGTGTATGTAGGAAACAGCCTGTGAAATTAAATGCTGTTAAATCACAGGGGAGAAAACACCACATTAAGTACATAATGGCAGATGTTGAACTATCTATCTTTTCTCAGGAAAGATGATTCACTCTGGAAGAGTTCTTAGAACTTTAGTCAATGCTTAGCAGTGGTTAAAAACACAAACAGTGTTAGGAGTCAAAGAAACAGAATAAAGCAATATACCAAGATACAAAATTAATGATACAACTCTAATACTCCACACCATTCTGGTCACCCCCATTTCAAGGAGAAAAAAAAAAGGGGGGGCAGCATTGAAAAGAGCCTCAAAGATAAATCAAATGTATTGAGAGGATTCTGTTCAAGCAGAGATTAAATGTATGAAGAAAAAAGTAACTGTAGAAAAGAGATAGCAAAGAACACAAACTTATGGGCAACCTAGAAGATACGTGAGATGTGATCGTAATTTCTTATAAGCAGGGGAGAGGGGGCAAAAAGATAAACTGAGCAACAGCAGGGGTTTCGTTGTTTATTTACAAAAAAAAAGAAATATTATATCATACAACAAATTTGAACTGTAGAGCACATTTCCACAAAATGTTTTGAATGCCAAAATCAAAATGTGCTAAAGCAACAATTAGATTAGTTCCTTGAAAATAAGCCCAGCAAGAGGTATCAGAAGCAATGACGTGAGTTCAACCCACAGGCTGCAGGAAGCTGAGACAAAATACTGCTCTGAATTTGCCCTGTTCTTGTACTCCTTCCACAAGCATCAGCTACACTCCAGTCAAGAGTAATACAGGACTAGAGTGGCCCATATTCTGACTCTGCATTGCTGGGACAGACAGAGTGAAAGTAACCATGGAGGAATTCAAACACAGACACTTGATAGAAATACATGTAAACGACAGAATTATGTCAAAGTTTTGGGGCTTTGTTTTTCAATGCCTGGAAGCATTAAATGCTATGGCTGTAGTCAAATGCAAAAAGGTAAGGCGATATACAAAACTTAGGTAAGAACTATCACTAATGTGCAAATGTCTACCCCTACAGCATATGTTCGGAAAAACAAGGAGAGGAAGAGGCAGAGAAGCAAGAATCAAAATCAGGAGGCAAGAAGAGGAGCTGGGAAGACAGCAAATTATTTTTGGGAGACATTATGGGAGACAAAAGGAAAAAAGGGATTAAACAATCTCAAGGAGGAAGGGCAATGAGAATGATTTAATTCTGTTTAATTATCAGCAAAGGGTATGAAAGAGAAACAGATACCTTGATTTCTTCATCTGGTATTACCTCTGCAAGAAGACAAGAGCTGGAGAGAGTAAGATAAAGACAACATAGAATCATAGAATGGTTTGGGTTGGAAGGGACCTTAAATCATCTAGTTCCACCCCCCCTGCCATGGGCAGGGACACCTTCCACCAGACCAGGTGTCTCAAAGCCCCATCCAGCCTGGCCTAGAACACTTCCAGGGAGGGGGCATCCAAAACTTCCCTAGGCAACCTGTTCCAGTGCCTCACCACTCTCAGTGAAGAATTTCTTTATTATACAGCTATGATCTTCTCAGAGCACACTGACTGCAAAAGGCAGGCAGGAAGGGGAGATAAGAAAGGAAGCATTAGATGGGATTAGGAAGGAAGGCACATAAGGAAAGTAAATGGTGGGAAGCAAGGGATACTCAGGGCAAATACCACCAAGGTGAGGAAAACTCAGGCAGAGGAGGACCTGGATGTGGAACCTGGACTTGTGCCAGTGAAGAAAAGGATATAACAAGAAAGGATGCCAGCAGACCTGTAGGGATGTTACAATAGGAATTGTAACAATAGGGAAAATGGAACAAATTGGGAGGTGTGGTGGTATAACACTATAATGAGGAAGTGCAGCATGGAAAAGGATTAGCAATTTTAAAAGCATACAAGCTCAAAGAAAAACAGGGCTCCCCAGTACCTCTACAGCAAGCTCTTCTCAGGTAGATAGAATCCAAAACTTGGAGTGAGAAATGCAGGGCAGCAATTGCTATCACTGGCAATTACTAAAATTTGTTTCTTCAGGGGGTGCTCTTACTTACTTAAGGCTGAGTTCTTACCACAGGTGCATGTACTTAAATCTTTTTTCCAGCCAGCTTTTGAGTGAACAAAGCAACAAAGGTTCTGCCCATCATCATCAGCCCTAATATTTGTTGACTTCCTATTATAGCCTTCTGCACAAATATCAGCATCCTGTGATATTTAACCTTAATAACTGGAAGTGATTTTCCACACAGTATCTTGAAAGACAAGAGTTAATAATAGATATAAAAATTTAAATATCTGGTATACATCAACAGCAATGGAAAAACCTGATCTTCAGCTGCAAACAAAAGGAGCCAATTTTAGTATCTGCCTCCAAAACTAAAATGATACTACAGGCAAAAGGCAAAGATTGATAAGTATGAATTCTTAGCCACAGTCAAGACCACACAAACTTACTCTACTTTTTGTAAATTTAAAAGCTTCTTGCAGAATTTCACAGCAGATTCATATGAAACAGAAACACATAAGCAATTTATTATCTGCAGAGGGCCAATTACCAGTGTCCATTAATTAGCAAAAAATTAATTCTCCCAAGTGAAATTTCTGAATCCCAAATAACTAGAAGAGATCTTAGTTAATGTTACAGAATGAATGTTTTTCACATGCAGATTTAAATAAAGAATAACTTTACCTGTTGTTCTGCCCAGTTCAGTCTCTTTTTAATCATGCATGTCACTGGATACTTTGGAGTTCCATTTGATCTGTAAATGGTTTAGTCCAAAGCCATGATACACAAATAATTTCAGGCTATACAAGTTATGCCACTATGTCTGAATATCAAATTAAAGGACACCTGGATTGAAATTCCTTGTTAATTTTCATGGTATCATTAAGAAAGTATTGAACAAATGTGTCTTTATTCAGAAAAATCCTTTAGTGTAATCTGGATCTTTTCTGCATTCAAATAAATAACATAAAACATACTTTGAAAGAAGGAAAAAAGAACCCCAAACCACCAACCTTATCAGGAGCAGAATGAAAAACAGAGCTATGAAGATTACAAGAACTGCCCACTACACAGGAGATCACAAAAACCAAGTCATCTTTTACACAGAATACTGCACCTGTAAAGCACAAAAGGGCTAAGGAATGGAATGGAAACATTACCTACTTACATACAAAAATCACAGAGCAAAAATAATAGATTCTATTATTTCAGTACTTAGTATTCCTGCATTCAGCTGCACCTCTTACTAAATCGGTCACCAGAAAATAGGTTGAGAAGCCACACACTCATAAAGGAGAGCTTCAGAATGAATTGCCACACAGTATTTTTATATCTCATAAAAACAACGCCTTGCAATAAGCTGTATTTTCCAGCAAAAATAAAAGCCCATAGAACCACAGAATTGCACAGGTTAGAATCAATCTCAAAAGATAACCTGGTCCAACCTTTCTGGGGGGTAAAAAAAGCACAATGAAGTCATCTAGCACCCCTCCCTAGCAATACCGTCTTGAAAACCTCCAGCAGTGGGGACTCTACTACGCTCCTGAGGAGGTTGTTCCAATGAATGGTTGTTCTTACTGTAAAAAACTAACGTCAAAATGAAACCTCTCCCATTGCAACTTATTCCCATTGCCCCTTGCATTCACTATGTAGCTCTTTGCAGAGAGACCCTGCCTCTCATATGAAGTAGAAACTCTGAAAGCATGAATGTATAGCTGAATCGGTTTTCACATAAAGTGTGATTCATGAAATCACAGAAAAAACACTTCTAGGGTACAGCCCTGAAGACCCTGCATCCAGAAGGATACAGATCAAGGCTTCCCAGCCTAAAGCTCTCAGAGTGTTGTCTAAACTCTCAAATTAACTATACATTAAACGAGTATGTGCACAAAGCTTAGGTCAAGCTGACCCATCCTCTCAAGTCATCAAAAATGGTGGATTAAAGGACTTCTAATGAAGGAGTCAACCTTGGGAAACAAAGAACAGATAAGAACACCATTATAAATTATGCAGAAAGAAGCCTCCAAGTGAGAAAGTTCCGGCTGCAAGAAGAGACAAGCTGATAAGGTGGTGTGACCCACAGGAAATTCGTGGAAAATAGGACAAAGGTAATTGTGGTAATGGGGGATAGTGACCTCCAACTCAAATAGCTCCCCTCAAAGGAGGGTAAATCTGCACTTTGGGAACATTCATAGGTGGTAAAAAACTTTAGTGCTATCTGAGGATGTGCACTAATCTGCATTAGAAGAGAGAAACTTGTAACCAATCCCGTGCATGAATGAAAACAAGTATGTAATGTACTATGAATATGCAAGCATTCTACTGTATGTAACATGTACTCTTGGTATGCGTTAGGAGGAAAGATATCCCATGCACCCAATGCTGCAATAAACCAATGATGGCTTTCTAAACTATGATTTGGTTTGAAGAGTTTTCCTGGTTACAATTTTTGGTAACAGCAGCTCAGCCTCAGGAATTCACCTGCAACACTGGCTGGGGCAAGGGGAGAAAACAGGTGCTATAACACAAACAAGAAACAAAGCACTGGCAGCCACCACTCAATGAGGGCAGTTTTCCCCTAAACTGCTCCTAAGGAAGAAAAAAAATTAAAGCCTGAACATACTAGGTAATTAAGGCATTTAAGTTTCAAAACTGCCAGCCTTAAGCACACCAGAAGCACTATTATTTTTTTAAGAGTATCAATACACCTTTTCTTGCTTTCTACTTTACACTTGTATGACATACAAGTACATACCAAAAATTCTCTCTTTAAGACTAGATAAACTTGCCTCAAGAGCAAAACGTTAATTATGAACAAGGACCAAACCACCCACCTCTACAGCTTAGGGCTTCGAAGAAACTACTAAGTATCTTAAATACCTCTATTAAAAAGGACGTAGAGAAAGAAAATCAAAGCCCCACTCTGTTTTAAAATACAGCACTAACACCACTGGGCCGCCGCTATCCACCCAGCGGTGCGGCTCACCTGCCCAGCGCCTGAGGGAGCGGCAGGATGGCGGCTCTGAGCCCCGCGGCCGCCCTCCCCCTCAGCCGCCGCAGACAACCAAGTACGCGCCACGGGCACGGCACGGCACGGCACGGCACCGCCCCCTCCCCACCGCGCCTCGCGCTACACGCGCGCGCGCACTCGGCAAACCCGAGGAGCCCCGCCCTCCCACGCGTGCCCGAGCACGCAGAACGCCACGGCCGCCCGCGCCCGGCAGGGGGCCGCCCACCCACGCCTCGAAAAAACCAACCTACACAACCCAAAACAACGCCCAGGGCGCATGCGCACTGCGCCCCCGCGGCTCGGGGCGGGGCGCGGCCGGCCTCGGGGCCGGGGCAGCTGCGGTCGGGGCAGGTGGGTGTGGCCAGAGGAGAACGCGTTTACGATGAGGGCGGGGCCAGTGGCCGTGGCTGGGCCGGGAAGGCGGAGGAAGCGGTCGGGCTGGTGGGGAGCCGGAGCGGATTTGAGTGGGGGCGGCCACCGTCGGTGGTGGCACTGGGAGGGAGCCGGCCATGGATGCCACCACGCTGGAGCTGGACGCGGTGAAGTTCGCGCAGCTGGCGGTGCAGCGGGACCAGAGTGGGCGCTACCAGGAAGCGGTCTTCTACTACAAGGTACGGGGGGGCCGGCAGCGGCTGCCTCACTCAGGGCGCCGGCGTCCCCTTCCCCCGCGCCGCGGGTCGCCCTGAGACCTTCGAGCTACCGGTAGGTTTGCGATCCTCTCCTCAGCCCCCGGAGGGCCGGGGGAGGGAGTGGTGGCCTGCTGCGGCCCGTCTCGGCCCGGCCTGGCCCGGCCTTGCCCAGCCGGCGGGGAGAGGTGCCCCTGGTCAGCGCCGCCTCAGCCGCTGCCCTCCCCTGGCGGGTGCGCCCCGGAGCCGACACCGCTGCCTGGTCTTCGGGAAGACATGCCGGTTCCAGCCGAGAAGAAAGTGGGAGGCCGGGCGGGCGCTTCGAAAGTTTGTCCGTCTCCGGAGGAGCAGCGTCCTTCAGGGCAGGTTGCGAAATGCCTTTTCCCTACGTTTTATTTTTAGGTGGGAACAAGCACTGCCCGTGCGCTGCTGTTTCCTGACGGGCTTTAGGGGTAGCGGTGCAGCTGCCGTGCTTGAGAAGTGGGTATGGGCACTTCTTGCAGCAGCTGGAAGCACCACTTCGGTGCTTACCGGGAAGCTTCGTCGTAACCTGGCTATAAACGCCCTGCCCCGCTGGTTCCCCGCCTTCGTTCCTGCCCTCAACCCTACCCCCCGCCGGGCCGAAAGACTGTTCAGCTTTATGTTGGAAATGTAAGCGCGGAGCTTTTGGCGGAACTGCAAGTGGGCACACTGCAGCTCTTGAGTGTGCAGCTGGAAACAACTCAGTTGTATAATCAGTCATCAACTAAGTGGAGAAGTATGTGGTGAAATTCGGGATGCTCAGCAGTAAGCTAGCTTTACATAGCACGCTACCAGTAACATGTTTTTAAACACATGTGAATATGCTTTCTATTAGGGATCTGATCTTATTATATCAATACAGCTTCAGGTTGGTGTGATTAAGTCAGTTCAGTGTCTTGCTCAACATCTATAGACTTACTACTGCTATTTAGTGGCTTCTGTGCAAGCATTATGCATTTTTCACCTGTGTAAGTTTTCTCATTTTGTTGGATTTATGTTTTGCAAAGTTAGGTTAAAGTTCCATATCCCGCTAGCTTTACTTCTGACTTGCAGTGGAGGGATTTCTTTGATGCCTATGCTTTTCCTTGGTGCAGTATTCTTTCCATGTATTCCGTTATTCTGTTGAAGTAATTAGCTTCCATTAACTTGCTAAGAGATCTGTAGTTAGCCTTTTAGTTGATGAGTACTAGATGTCTTTGATATGTGTAAAAAGCATAGTGCTGTCATGGTTGCCTATGCATCTAAATGTGAAAGGACATGATGAGGAGTATTTTTTTTTTTTTTTTTAACCTGATTGTTAATGTAGGGTGAGCTAAGTTTGTATACATAAAGCATATAATGCAAAAGTTAATGCTGATAAGCTCTGTGTTTGTCAGCAACAGTGTGTCTACATGGTCTGCTAGCTAGGTGCAGTACTTCTTTATTGCACGTTTCTCAGTATACCTGGAAGAAATTATAAAGTGCTCTTCAGAAGAAAACCATCTTTTTGTGCAAATAATCACTCTTGTATGCTTTTGTATGGTGTATGGAAAAATCTTTCACTTGTTGCATGTGGGTGATACTCTTCCTAAGTGCAAAAATGCATCCCTGGCTGTCTTGGTGCACTTCAAGCTACATGTGACAAAGAATATAATCTAGACAATGTTTTCTGTATGCAAAAGCTAGGCCACAGAGAAGCAGAATTGTGGGCACTGTTATGTGTTAGGAAAATGTTGAATCACAACAGCAGCTAAGACTTTTGGTATTCACACAGGTGACTCTTGGCAATCCAAGAATAGGTATTGATTCTTCTGTCAGATTATATGTGACAGTGTTGGTCTTCAGGAGTTGTGATCAGGAGGAATGCGAGCAAACTCAGCAGATACCATTAAAGCAGAATTCTTTGTGTATGATTTAGCCCAGATAGGTTTGACTTTCCAGATGTTGCCTGAAGAATCACTGTCCATGTTAGATTAAACAAGAGTAGTTACAAAATATCATCTAGTATTTTGAGGGTACTTCATGCATTTTGTTTGGACAGTGCAGATAATAAGCTCTGGCCTGTCAGCAACTTTTATCAACTGCTCTAAGCAGTTCAGAGCCCACAGGTACAATTACTAAGCATGTGGAAAAGCTCAGGTACTGAAATGGATTCTGCAAGAACTGGTCCTAAAGGATGAAGCCTGGGAAATGCTACAGTTTGTTGCTGGTAAAGACCAGATGGACCTGTCTGAGTGGAGCTCCTATGGCTAGCAAGTGCTGTTTGCTTTCAGCTTTGTGTAACTTTGATAGATCCCTGTTGGAGGGCTGCGTGTGAACCAGCTTAGGGTAACTTGCTAATGGTGCTCTACAGAAATGTCAGAAACATTTGGGCACCTGATGACTTCAGCAAAACTGAAGACTTGTTTAGTTTGGCTGTTGACCAGCAGTTAACGACTTGCAAACTCATGATGAGTGGTTAGCTTAGTGTGACTGTGGCACACTACTCATCCCAAATAATAGTAGTGGCATTGAAGAGATCATAAATACTAACTCTGAATTGCATATTCATCTTGTCACTGGAAACAGCTGATGTGCTGGCTCTGCAGACAGTTGGCCAACTGCTTCAGTCCTTTAGAGGCTTAATTTATGAAAGACTGTTTTCATTTATGTTTACATCTTAAAACCAGGCAAAACAGTTGTGCTTGAAATCACAGAGACAGTGTCAATTATACGTTGGGTTTGCAGCACTGGTTTGGAAATCCACATTCGTTCTTTACATCATATGTAGACAACTTACTATTACGATACAGCACCTGTTTTGTCAGTCTGTAGTTGTGGTATGTCACAGACAGATACATGCATCCTTTGAGCAGTTATCTGTAGTGTGCTTTTTTTTTCCCCTCACAGAAAACAGTAAAAAGGATGCTAGATCTTAATGGTAGTTAATTGCTATATATCTAAATGGAACAATATTTCTGTTTGCCTTTCTCTTGCTGTGGATGCCTTATGTGATGTGATATGGTGATGGATGTTGACAGGGAGTATGTAGTAATTGGTTCTGTGATGCACGTCAGTGAAAACTTATTGTAATAACAAGTGCAGGCTGTATCAGGACACGTTTTTAGCTCGGGCAAACTAGGCAGGTATGTATGGTAGAAAAGTGCTAAATTTGACAAAAGTCATAGCCAGAGGGTAATTTGTGTGCTTTATGGCCATGTCCTTACCCTATGCAGAGCAGCCCCTCTGAGCACCATCTTTGTGGAGCAGCTCTCTAGTTACTGTTCTTCTTCCTATATACTCAGCCTGCTAAGTGATTTGCCTCCTCTCTTCCATTGCTGCTGGGAAGAGGAGCACTGTCACAAAAGCGTGGGTTTTTTGGTGCCAATAATGAGGACAAAATAAGGTTTTTATCCTCATTTTTGAGAGTGACAAATTTCAGTTCTCCATATGCTTCTGAGACTGTGTTAACTCTGTTTGTTGCAGCCCTGCTGAACCTTACATGTTTTTCATAAATTTAGTGAATGGATAGACAGCTTATGCAGCTGAAGGGATTTTTTCTTAATAGATTTGTGCAGTATGGAAAAAGCCTTGATGCAGATAACATACTGTGATTCTGACCTGAAGGCCTACGCTCTGTCCTGGAAGTAGACTTTCATCAATATCTAGTGTTTTGTGTGCCCACAAACATTTAAAAAAACCAAAGCTTGAGGAGCTAGGAAACTTTAAATTTGCAGACTTTCCAGATTTGATAGCTTTATGTGAGTCATACTGAAAGAAGAGACTTTCTAAACCAAAACTCGATGCATTTGATTTTGAAAAGCTTTTATATTGGTTTACTTTCATTATTATTAGATTAAATGCAAATAGCTTGTGAGCAGCTTATTTATTTTTCTAACCTTAAATCCACAACTTTAAAAATAAAAGGCAGTTTGTGGCTTGTAAGCTCTACTTCACTGATTTCAGTGCATGTTTGAAAAAATTTACTTAAAATCTCCTAATTCCATGCGTATGATACAGGCAGGCCTAAGATCTGGCCTTGTGGAACCTCTGAAAGTGTGGTGGTTTTTTTTAGTCTTATACGTTCTCTCATGTTTGAGAAATTGAACATGGTCTCATTTATAACTTTGAACTTACTCTTCACAGCAGAATTTCCTTGGAGCCACTGTGTCTTTTTGCAGATGTAGGGGCTTGCTTGCTTTCATGCAGCTCACGGCTGCTGTAGGCCATCTGTTTATGGAAAGTAATTTTCTAGGCAACGAACATTAACTTTGTCTCAAATTCTTCTCCCTGCAGGAAGCTGCACAAGCCTTGATTTATGCTGGGATGGCAGGGTCCAACTTGGAAAATATTCAAGAAAAAATAAATGAGTACTTGGAGAGAGTTCAAGCTCTCCATTCAGCAGGTGGGTAAGGAGCTTTCTAATTAAACATCTGCTTAAATTAATTGAGTGGAAAACCTTTCGGTGCTGTGAAATATGTATCAGTGATGTTTGCTTTGGGTTTCATTATTCTAATTTTCTTGTCCTTTGTGAACGACCACATATACAATGAGCACATCAGTGCTTTGAATTCTGATACATCAGAAATAAAGCAGAGACTTACTTTCTGAGGACTTGGGTGTGGGTATTCTTTTCTTTTAAATATTCTTGGGAACCACATCTGCAGAGAAAACCTGAGAAAGTAATTAAATATAGCAACAAAAATTGATCGGGGACAAATCAAAACTTGCATCAAAGCCTCAGCTGCATGATAGATTTGAAGCAAGTGGATACTTATGTAGAATTACTAACTTTTGAGAGAGCAAAAGAGCTTTTTGCTTTCATTAGGATTTCCTTGTTTGATCTGGTTTTAGTGTTTGTGCTTAGACCAAAATCTCAAATTTTTGCACACCTGCAATTCTCAGTTAGAGTCATAGAATCATTTGGCCAGAAAGGGACTTTGGTATGTCTATAGACAACTCCCCTGCTCAAAGCAGGGTGGACGCTCATTTTTGGACCAGGTTGGTCAGGTCCTGAGAACACACGAGGACAGAAATTCCCCAGTGCCTCTGGGTGCAGTTGTCTTTCTAGTGTTGGTTGGGTTTTTAAATATATCTAGTTGGATTCTCCCCTGTTTCCATTCATAGCCACTGGCTCTCAGAATCACAGAATGGTCAGGGTTGGAAGGGACCTCTGGAGATCATCTATTCCAGCTCCCTGCTAAAGCAGATTCACCTGGATCAGACTGCACAGTGTCACATCCAGGCAGGTTTTGAATGCCTCCAGAGGAGACTCCAAAACTTCTCTGGGCAGCCTGTGCCAGGGCTCTGTTACCCTCAAGGTAAAGAAGTTTTTTCCTTACATTCAGATGGAACTTCCCACATTACAGTTTGTGCCCATCGGCCCTTGTCCTATCACTGGGCACCACTGAAAAGAGCCTGGCCCCATCCTCTTGTTACTCACCCCTAAGATATTTGTATGCATCAGTAGGATCCCCTGTCAGTCCTCTCTTCTCCAGGCTGAACAGGCCCAGCTCCCTCAGACTTCCCTCATTGGGGAGATGCTCCAGTCCCCTCCTCCTCTTTGTAGCCTCCGCTGGACCCTCTCCAGTAGTTCCCTGTCTCTCTTGAACTGGGGAGCCCAGAACTGGACACAGCACTCCAGATGGGGCCTCACCAGGATAGAGCAGAGGGGGAGGATCCCCTCCCTCGACCTGCTGGCTATGCTCCTACTGATGCACCCCAGGATCCCACTGGCCTTCTTGGCCACAGGGCACACTGCTAGCCCACGGGCAACTTGCCATCCACCGGGACTCCCAGGTCCTTCACAGAGCTGTACCCTGTGGGGTGTTTGTCCTAGACACCAGGCGTAGCATTTATCCTGTTTGAATTCCCTGAGGTTCCTGTCAGCCCATTGCTTTAGCATGTCTGTGTCCTTGAGTGGATTGGTTTGGTGGGGTCTGCAACCTTTATGAAGGTGCAGTCCATCTTTTCCTTCAGGTCATTAATAAAGGTTTTAAATGACATAGGCACCTGAGGAACTTGTATTTTACCGTAGGTGGTGTGTTTTCACAGGTGATGCAAAATTTTACATAATTAAACATCTTTGTTAGTGTAGTATGAAAGAGACTTTATTTACATTATTTGGCATGTGAAATACCCTGAGAGTGTACCTCTGCTTTGTGGCCTGGGATTGGGGGTGGTATTTTATTGTCCTTGCAACGATGTTTTTGGCAAAGTTTAGAAACATTTTGGTTTCCAGCCAAGAAGTAGATATTACCTCTCTGATTAGAACTGCTGGTGTTTCAGTAGCGTGTTAAGGATGTTTTTACGTGTCTGCTGCTGTAGAAAGCTAAATACTTTCTTTTTCATTTAGTTCAGCCACAGAACACAGACCCTCTGAAGTCAAAACAACAGTTGGACTTGGAGCGTGCTCACTTCCTAGTTACACAGGCTTTTGATGAAGATGATAAAGGCAATGCAGAAGAAGCTATAGAGTTGTACACAGAAGCGGTGGAACTCTGTTTGAAAACAGTATGTTAAGCTACAGGTTAACTTGGTAGAATTATGTGATGGTAAGAAATTCTTCCATTTACACGAGTGACTGACCCTTAAAGGCTGGCTTAAAAATGGAGTACCTGTATTTCTAAAAACTATTTTAAAATCTTTTTTTCACTTTTTTTTTTAGTCTTTCTTCCTGTCTTTGTTATGTTGCTATTCAACACTGTAAATTTGAGGGGACTTGTGATTTATATGTTTTTTCCTCAATTGGGTTATACTAAAAAACAGAAATGTTCTGGAACTTCTTTCATGTTAATTTTTGCGCTGGAGCGAGTGCAACATTAAAACAGAAATTAAACACAGTTAAAACTGAAGATAACTTCCAATGTGTCAGCTGTATCACTTTCTGAGTACATTAAGGGAAGCAGTTAAAGGAAAATCTTTGTAAAACTTTCTGAAAATGTAATGGTCTACTGATGCTAAAACTAGTAAAAATACTACTTGATTACTCAGTGCCTAAGATGAAGGTTATTATGAGTGAATTCAGTTCACACTGAAATAATGGTAAGAATGAATTGGCCATTACATAAATGCTGGAGAATATAATTACAGGTACTGCTTTTTTCCCCCTTAAGTCCAGTTGCCTTAACTAACTTATTACAGGAAGAGCTCACCATCATAATGTAACTCCACCAAGTCTGTTTTTCTTTGTCCCCTCTTTTCCCTTTTTATAATGTAAATATATGTGGGTTGTTGGGAGGGGTATGTTGCTTTTGCTACATGGTACAGTGAAATCTCTAAATTCTGTAGACTGGTTGGGTTTTTATTTTGTAAGTTAAAAAACCCTGGCAATACAGTGTAACCAGATCAAGAGTTAGCAGAATTGATCTAGTTTTGGCACTTGAGCTGTTGGAGCAGAACATTCTCAGTCTCTTACCTAAAACTTAATGTGACAGTATACAGTGTTTTCTCTGGTGTGTTTCTCCTTCTGTTGTGTCCGTGCATGCAAATATTACTTATGTATATTGAAATTACTCAGGAATTATTTCATATTAACAACTGCTTTTATCAGGCGTTTCATTAGGTACAGATACTGCTGAAGTTTCTTTTAATCTTGAGTAGCATATTATTTTGTTGAGAGGCCTGTAGGCTTTGTCCTTTGGGGTGATCGAAAAGTACCTTCTTCTTTCCAGGGTGAAAGAAGATTGAAGGAACTCTTCTATCTTGACGCTTTACTTCTTTCTCCTCAATATATTCATGTGGAGAGATTTGTTTCTTCCTTACCCTTGAAGTACTCGGAACAGCCGTTCCTCCTCTTCTATAGCTGACTCTTAGATGAGTGTGCTGGTGTTCCATCTCCACTACTTACTTTCATACAACTGTCAAGTCTTTTCTACCAGGAACTCAAAAGTGTAATTTGTATTTACAAATAAAATGAAAATCGAGGGTGTTTCTAGTTCTGTTTCTTGGGACCGTATGTAGCTTGCCTTTTTGTTTCCCCAGTTGACCTAGCCGACCTCGGAGAACTGGTCAAGGTACAGAGCTAGAACCTGAAACCTGCTTGTAGGTGTCACAGGAGAAGCTGCACCTCGTGTTGTGGTTCTTGAAGGTTATTTAGTTGCAGTAGCATGCTTCATCTGTAAGAAAAACAAAAGCATAAACTGTCATAGTTGACCTCCCAACTGGGAGCAGATGTTAGCAATATGGTTACCTTTTTTTGTGCCCTGTCTTAGATTATTTTATGCCTTAAATGTGCAAAAAATATTTTTTTTTAACTTGCAAGCAGTCTTGTTTGTTTGTATTTTATGAAAGTGTAAATATTCACAAATTTTTTTTCCTTACAGTGATTATTTTTTACTTGTTTGGGGAAAAGAATTGGAACACATCTAAGCTCATTAGTATATATAAATTTGGTTTTGTCGTCTTTCTGCCCATAGTTCTTTAATATGGATAATTTTTCTGGCAGATTTTTTGTATATACAGTGTTTTCCATGCTGAAGAATTCTAGATACTGTTTCTGTTATATGAACATTCACTACCACAGCAAAATGATACTCACTTACTTAGTATGTTTTTTTATGCTGAGGTTTAAAAAACCCAAACATTTCTTCATTTCAAAAGAGAATTGAAAAAAAAGCTAGTTGCTGTTTGTGTAATTTAAGCTCAGTTTGTCAAATTCTACAGTTACATTAAAACTGCAGGTTTACTTGATGTGTAGCTTTTTCTTTTATTTTGCATTTAAGGCTACTGAAACTTCAGAAGCAGGCCTCCAGTCAAAGCTGAAACAGTTGGCTCGACAAGCACTGGATAGGTGAGTATGGTTAATGTTAGCAGATGTACTTGTGAGGTCTAAGTGCGCTCTCTGAATTGATTCTCAATCTAGCATGTCTGTTCTGTACTGCAAAGAATATGGATTCTGGGTAGACCTAGCTCCTGTAGAGTTCTCCTTGGAAACAGCTGCCAGCTGCTATACTGCTGAATGTAGCAGCTGTTACGCCAGCCTTCTGGGAATCTTGGACATGCAGAAATAGGAAAGGACTGTGTATTTGTTAGTACCAATGCACTACTTCAGTCTTCAGAGATTTCAACTACAGTTTTTGGTTTCTATAACAACACTGAGTTCAGGCCAGCATGAAGTCAGGATGTCAGAGTCCCTTCATAAGGAAGACAGGTTGGAAACTGGCTAATAATTGACAGTAGTAATCTAATTTTATAGGTAGATCTAGTGGAGTGGAGTCATTATCTGAAACAAGTTACACAATGGTAAGTTCAGCGTAACTCTTTTTTTAATCAGCTGTATGATGGTGAATAAAAGACTGTGTTGGGCTAAGTTTCAGAAAGCTGTTTTTCAGCACTTTTCTCCCTGTGTTCAAAAAAGCCACAACAAACCAACCCATATTTTGCATGTGTGTGCCTATCTAGCAACTTAATGCACAACAACAAAATATGGCTCCTGAATGAATACACAGTCTTCAAGCAGTTGAAATGCTGGGCTGTGAGAATGCTGGTGGGTTTTTACTGCTATTGTAGTGGCTAGACAAATTAAATCCTGAAGGTGTGAGAGGACACAAATCAGTTTTCTCTTTCTGTGTTTCAGTGGTCTTGTTCTGAGGTTCCAGACACTTAATCGACACTTACACAAATTCTCTTATTAGCATAATGTAAAGGCAACAAAAATCTAATGAGTTCTGCCAGAAGTAGCTTATATATGAGTTGGAAATGCTATATTTTAATTGATTTTAGAGCAGGAAAAATAAAGGAATACTGGCATAAGAATTTTTTTTTTCCTAGGAAAAGAGGTGTTGGTCATCTTGGGCATTTGTTCATTCCATTTAATATATGTGGAAACATGAACTGTGTAAACCAATAGTTGAACCATAACTATATTTTTATCATTGTTGTAAATGAAATGCATTTTTATTTGCTTTAGAGCAGAGGCACTGAAGGAATCTGTGTCAAAGTCATCGCAGAAGGAGAAGTCAACTGCAGCTAAACCAAATCAGCCAGTCAGAACCTTCTTTCCACTGGGACCTGATTTTTCTTTAAATGATAAACCACAGACAATCAGAGCAGTACAAGCTAGTGAATCTCATGGTCAGAGATACACCGTGCAGGAGATTGAAGTACTCAGGTGGGTTGAAGACTAGTTTTTTCAAAATGTTACCATTTGTGCTCACATCCTTTGTGCATCTTACACAGTAGATTGAAACAGCTGAAGCATGAGATGTAGAAACAGAGGGCTGGAAAACTCTCTCTTACAAAAGCCATTGCTAGTTTTACCTACACATTAATAAATTATGTTCTCTGTGTACGCGATTAGTGGCTTTTATTCACAGATCATGCTTTCTAGTCTGTGTTTAGAACACACTTCCTTGTAACTCACTGCCAGGATTATTTTTCATAGCCTTATTATTATGTTATATATAACCTATATGATAGAGTTCATGAAAGACCTGGCTCTGAGCAGCCAAGGTACAAAGATGGTTTTGTAGATCGTGCAGTTATAATTCATTGTAGTGAATGACTGTAGGATTGTACGTGACTGTGAAGGACTGCAGTGTAGAACTGTGACTTCTGTTGTATCCAGTTCCTTTTGCTTTGATTTTATTATAGGTGGAATGAACTACAAATAATTCATAAAACTTTTAGCCTAAATTGTGACTTTTGAAAACTATCAAATATGTCTTAAAAAAAAAAAAAAGCATTGCCTGATAGATGTTTTAACCTTCCTCTTCCTCCTCATGCAGTAAAAAAGATTATGATAGAGGTGGTGCTCAACACTGCCCACTGCCCAGGATTTTATCGTCAAACACTTAGTCTGCCTGTTAATTTTAGGGGACTTAAAGGGACTGAGGATATGGTCATGAAGATAGAAATGTACACGTGTTGGAAAAGCTGCAAAGCAATGAGAATTACCTTATTTACTTTTTTTCCTCTGCTATTGCCTGTGCAGTGGATGTTTCTGGTTTTGTGGATGGTTTGGGATTTTTGGTTGATTTTGGTTTTTTTGTTGTTGGCTCAGTCTTGCAAGAGAACCTCAAGTTGTTTCATATCTTTAATCATAACTTGATTTAAAAGTATTTCATGTACCTTTTTCAGTTAACTCCTTGTTTGAAACCTAAATTACATTTGCATTTAAATAAAATTCTCGTTTCTCTTTAGTTAAGTGTCCTCATTAACACTTGCAGTATTTTTGTTGTTTGACAGTGTTCCAAAATACTGCCCCAGTTAGTTTAAATCTAAGCCTTGCTAATTGTTAATTGCTGTCAACTTATCCTAAGACTCTTCAATGAGAGTCTCTAAGTGACTTAAATTCTGTTTAGACAAATGTAGTTTTTAAATGTGACTTCTAGAACTATGAAGAGGTTTGTGGATGATAATCATTTCTGTCCTGGTATGGTAGCTTGTCCACAGGTATGTACTTGCAGGATTAGTGACTGAGCCATCAAGTTCTGCACATTTTAAACCCAAATAAATACAGTGGTCGTTTCATTTTCAAGAGGTACTCATCTTGTTTCCAGAAGCACTGTGTCTTGTTAGTTGTTAAAAACAATTTTGTTGTTACCTTCTGGAACTTATTCTTTGAAAGATGATGGATAGGTTTGTAACTATGTTTTTATGACTTGCAGGAAAACTTCAAAAATTAATGGCATTGAATATGTACCTTTTATGAGTGTTGATCTGAGGGAACGTTTTGCCTTCCCTATGCCATTTTCGTAAGTGTGATTCAATTACTGAAGTTTATGTTTGGTTTTATTTCTAAAGCATTGCCATATTTGGTATTTCTATATTTTCTTTTTCAGGGTTTAAAGTTGTTTAAGTGGGTTTTTAAACATAATTCAGCCAGAGATATTTAATACTACCATTTCCTTCTTCCAGTCAGATTTTAAAACTTTGATGTAAGCTGATTCTGTTCTGCAGTGCTTTTGCAGTTTTCTTCAGGCCTATAAGGACATCATTAGATTTGGCTTTTTGGAGTATTGTGCTGGGCTGGCAAGTTCTGTCCAGTTGCTGATTCTACTACATGCTAATGAGTTTAGCTCCCTCTGCCTCAGTTAACCTGTAAAATGAAGGCAATAGACATTTCCTCTCTTCTGAGGAAGAGGTATATGTAACGGCTAGACCTTCATTTATGAGCAATATGTTAAGATTGCATAGTCATAAAAGTCAAAGACACTTGGGGTTTTGTTGTTTGATGGCTTGGGTTTTGTGGGTGTTTTCCAGTTTTCTGCTAAAGGCTAGCAAGACAAGCCTTGATATTTTCAGAACTGAAGAGACATTTTATTATTAGTTCATATTGAAATAAAGTGAAGAATTTGAGTTTTTGCTGGTGTAGATGCCTTCATCAAATTCCATTCTCCTGTTCAGTCCTGTATGAAGGAAGCCCTTGGGTTTTATTTCATGTTTTTAATGTTTTTATTTTTTTCCCTAAAAATCACAAACTTAGCAGTAGTGTTCTTTGAAATTGTTTTACAACTCTGTATACAAAGCCATGTAATTTTGCACCATCAATCAAACATATGTAGGAGTGGACATACTTTTCTAAACTGCTATTGATTTATTTCTGCTTTTTTTTCTCTCTTAAATCTAGTGATAAATACGGGAAGTTACCGTTATCCCCCAAACAGAAAGCTATGTTTGCCAAGTGGGTGCGACCAGATGATATAACAAATAACCCTACGATGATTTATACTGTATCAAGTTTCAGCATAAAGCAGGTAAATTGTTCCTGAAGAGAAATGTGTGCTGCTAGCAGTTTCTTGCAGGGGACCTCATTGTTCAAAAAGGAATCTCCAAATGTGAGAGTGCTTTCCTTGGTTTTTATGAGATTAAATGAATAAAAAGTATCACTTCAGATTTCCTTGCATTTTCTAGCCATGAGAGTAGAGAGGTGTGTTAGCAGTAGGAGAATCAGAATCTGAATTCCAGTTGAAAATCTTGTTTTCCAGAAATAGCGGTAAGGTTAGTATGAAAAACAGCAAGGTGTACTCTGCAGCAATTTGTTCACTTGATTTACTGCATGTAAAAAATAATGAGCAAGACTTTAAAATTTTTACTTGACTGGAGGCAGAATGACCCATTAACAATACTGGAAATGTCTTGCTTAGTGTTAAATTGCAGGTGGCCCAAGCTATTCCAAAATCAACAGTTGATTATGCTATTGGATATGGTTTATATTACACAGTGTTTTGGGGAGGAAGGAGGAAGTGTGAGTGAATGCTGAAGTACCTGCACTTGCCTCTCATTGTCGTTAATAATTGTAACTCCAGCTGGCTTTGTAGGGGCTTGATGTTGTGCAAGGAGATATTTCCTGCCTTTCTAGTAGTTACTTTGCTTCTGCATTGAGATCTTTCCCTTTTGAAGGGAATTGCTGACTGATGATTTTACTTCCTCTTTACACACCCCCTTTGTCTTTCGGTATCTATTAGTGCACGTCCTCACTGGTTTTCTTTTCTTCATAGACAATAGTGTCAGATTGTTCTTTCGTGGCATCACTAGCTATCAGTGCAGCATATGAAAGAAGATATAACAAAAAATTGATCACCAGGTAAGTAGCTGTTTCTAAGATCTTTTCAGACCTAATACTGCCAAGCTTTTGCAGTATGTTCTGTGACATTCGGACATAGTAAAAGCTATCATTTGTTTCACCTTCATCTCCTTGGGGCTGATGTGGCTTCAGCACTTCTGAGAGGGAAGCCAACTTTACATAGATATGTATACAAGCACTGGAGTCTTAACTTCAGATGTGCTTTGAGGAGTAATAAGTAATTTGAAAGGTTTAGTTTGGTTCTTAATAGAAATTTTACACATAATGCTTTTTAGATTTATTTTCCTCCTTTGCTGTGCCAACTGCTGTGGAACAGGTGGTCCCTCTTGCATCTAATTGTAGAATTAATGTTAACAACACTAACTCTGTTCAGCTCAGCTGGGGTCCTGTAGTAAATTTGGCATGGGCTTGGCAGACTGCCAGGAGGCTGTTGCCAGACAGGTGTGTGAATGTCGTTCCTGGATTTTTTTTTTGTTTTAACCTATGCTCAATAGAACTGAACTTATATTCTTTTCAAGAGCCATGAGTTCTGCACTGTCTTCTTCAAATGTTTGACTTGTCATTCAGGCAAATACTGTATTTCTACTACAGATATGTAAGTATCTGTAATATAATAATAATAAATATATGTAAATATACTACAGGTATACAAAAGTAAATACCATTTGTTTAGTAGTAAGATAAATTTGCTTGTCTTACTGCTATTGGAGAAACAATTAGGTTACTTATGTTCTTTTTGTTACTGTATTAAGGAGAGAACTGGAGCAAGAGTGAAGCCTGAAAAAGAAAACCTATCTAAACATCATTGTCATTTTTATTGACTTTGAGCTGCTCTTTCACTAAAGATTCCATATTTATGTTCAGCGTAAATTCTAGAAACAGACTATGTTAATCCCACTTTTATTGTTATCAGTGTATGTACAGCCAAGCCATTTGTCACAATTTCCTTTTTTTTTTTTTAAACAGTATAATTTACCCTCAGAATAAGAAAGGAGAACCGGAATATAACCCATGTGGCAAATACATGGTGAAGCTTCATATCAATGGTGTACCTAGAAAGGTAAATGGTGTTGGGGAGACCTAATCCCGTTTCTGTTTAAGTCACGTTTTAAAGGCTTGGTCTGCTTCACTGTGAAGCTATGCTTACATAGCAAACACTTAAGATATGTTTTGTTGGAAAGCGTTTTTTATTGTTAAACCTTTTGAGATTCATTTTGGTTGTGAAGTATGTAACAGAATGCAGGTATTTCTTCTACAGACATTCATGAAAACAGCCTTATTCACATCAAATTTGTTTTAAAATCCTTATATTGCTTAAAAAAACTATGAAAACCATACAGGAACAAAATTATGCATCCCATATTTGTGAACAGGGTGTACAAGTAATCTACTTTTCCAGTCCCTCTTAGAAGGGAAGTTACAGAACTAAAAAAGTACAGAGGGGGGCATCCAGGAAGAGGGTAGACAGGGAATGACTGCAGAGGAATAACTCAAATGACCACGTTTTTTTAGTAAGAGAGGAGGTTCCTGAAGATTCATAGTAAACTTTGTAAACTCACAAGCAATTGCATTTTCTTTTCAGTGCAGTAAGTAAGGGCATAAAATAATGTATTTCTTCATATAGTATTTAACTGTAACACTGATTATTGCAGATCACAGTGACTGTTGAATGCTTATGTGCGTTTGAAAGTTGAGTGGTCATATTCATGGGGGTGGGGGAGTCAGAGGAAAATGCTTATTTTCCTCAGGCTATAAATTGCTAAGACATAACCTCTAGGTCGGGAAGTCCTTGAGCTGCAAAATTCCAGAATCTGAATGTTTCAGGGGAAGCATAATTTATGTGCTCACCTTGCTCTTAATACTCTTTCCAAAATACTTCCCAGTGGCTGCCTTTTGTTAGAATGAATGGCCGTTTGTTCTTCTATGAAAAGGATTATTAATTTGTACCCAGCTAGCACATCTTCTGGTCAAATCCTGTGTTGGTAGCCTGTATTGGTAACAGACTAATGCCAATGTGAAGCTGAAACATTTGTTTTGGGGAGCTGTTTCAGACCACTACAAATAACTGCAGTAACAATCCGTAATAATGTCAAATATATTCTACTTAATTTAAAGAAGAAATACTAATACTGTCACAAATGCTGCTTTGGGTTGTTTTCACTTTCCAGAGAGAAGAAATTTAAATCTGGAGCTAGAGACTATGAAAGTCCTGTGGCACATAGTTTGTTTCCGTATAGATAAATAACACTATTTTTCTGCAGGCTACAAGCACAGTCCATGCTGTTTCCTGATTAGGTGAGGGATATTGTTAGGCTAGGCTTTACTTTCTATGCTGGTAATTACACTGAACTCTTCTGTGGCTACCTTTTATAATAGGTATTAGACAATTTCCAAGAGTCTGGCAGTATCATCCCCATTTTATGTAGGGGAAAGTGAGGCAGGTGATCATAGGTCACCCCAGTAGACCAGTGCCCAGTGCAAGTACGAGCTGGCAACAGAATTTCTTGTTCACTTGGGCAAACCACTGCAGGATTAATAGAGGTGTTCATACATGAGAGCAATGGTCAGGTCTGGCTGTGTCTGGGAAGCTGTACGTTAATGAGAGTTGGGTTTATTTTTCAAATGTTTCCAAAATACTTTATTAGCTTTATGATGATCTTTCATTTGTTTATTTCATACAGGTAATCATAGATGACCAGTTACCTGTTGATCATAGTGGGGAACTTCTCTGCTCTTACTCTAACAATAAGAATGAATTGTGGGTATCACTAATAGAAAAGGCTTACATGAAAGTCATGGGAGGATATGATTTTCCTGGATCGAATTCCGTAAGTACTAGATTATTTCTAAAAGGCAGAAATTCTGCTTAGATAATCTTGGGTCAAATAATTTTCCTTCTAGTGAAATCGAAGTGAATTGCTTGGGGAAATAGGGCAGGTTTTCCTCATTAGGTAGGGGAGTCAGCTAGGAAAGGAACAGGTTGGTCATTTAGTACATGTGTATAGAGGGAGCAAGCACTCTGATCTGTGCAAGTTTGTTCCACTCATGTAAATGAGTGTTGAATTCCTGTAATGTGGTTACTAAAGAAACAGTCATCATGCTGCACCTAAACTGACAAGCAAGTTATTCTTTCAGAGGGGGACAGTTTACTGAAATGAGTAGCCTGCATAACTTTCATTCATTACTTAGGAAGCATTTCTGGTTTAAATTTCTAATTCTTTAAAGTATTATTTTAAAATATCTTTTATGTCCTAGTACTGTTTGCATTCTAGTTGATGTCTTGCTAATCACCTTCTTGGAGGGTATACTAGGTAATCATCGCCTTTTGAAAAGGATTATGGAAAGAAATGTGCCTTTATGAGGGGTAAATATAGCATAAGTTTTTACGTATGTTCATGTCTGTGTTGGACTGCTTTGTTTTGGAGGACAGAAGCTGGTGAGAATACCTGTGGGTTTTTTTGCCCATTTTCATCCTTTAACTTGCTATCTGGAAAAACAGCTTGACTTGTGACAATCTCCACCCTTCCTGCTCCCCCTGCTTTCAACTGTATTACATCTTCCTTGTATAATCAGGGTTACTTACTGGCTGTGTTGTACTTCTAATTCCTCAAGTTCCTACCAACCAGTGCTGGTTATTGACACTTCAAGCATTTATAAGTCTCTGCTTTTGCTTTGAGGAGTACAAAGGAAAAGAAAAGGGAATAAGCAATTTTTCAAGGAGATGAAATGTGGAGATTAAAGTAACTCTATGCGAATATGTGTCAGTGTCAGCTTTACCAAAAAAGAATAAAAAACCCAAACCCTGAGCCTTAGGAGTAAAACTTTAATTATTTAAAATGCATATATAATAGCAAGGTTCTTGCTTCTGAGTGCTTCTGAGACTATGCTTTAAAAGTCTGAGTCAATGAAATAGAGCACATCATAGAATTGAACGCAACTGATCACTTATGCTTCCATTGCTCTGAAATTCCAGTTTGTTTCATCAGTTCGCTTTCCAGCTTTTTTTTAAGAGGCTATTTAGAAATTTTGCCCTGAGCTAATCAAACAAGGTTTTGTGTGTTTATTTAATATAGTCTGTATCTTGAGCCTTTTATGTACAGAGCTGTAGTGTAGCTTGCATATGCTTAATTTCTTTCAAGGCACTCTTATAATTTGTGTACAGACATCATATGCTTATAGATGGATTTTCTATTCTGATTTCTTTTGAATCCTTGCATTTCAGAATATTGATCTCCATGCACTGACTGGTTGGATACCTGAAAGAATTGCTATGCACTCTGACAATCAAGCTTTCAATAAAGATAGTACTTTCAGAATGCTTTATCAGAGGTAAGCATTCTTCTTTCCTAAGTAATTAAAATGCTTGCTGTGTAATAGCTGTGTTACCACTGTAAAAGTAGTACAGTCAACACCAATTTTTCTATAGCATTTTGGTACTACTACAAATTGTGCTTTATCAAACTTCCATATGCCTTCTGGAAGGAGAAAAATTGAGGAATCGGTGGCTTTGATAGAACAAAAGAGTAAAACATTGTGGAATTTTGTTTGAGGTGATTTGGCTTCTTTACCTGTTAAGAAGAAAAAAAATAGTCCATTTCTTGATGAAGAAAATAAAATGAAGAGTCAGGGAAGGGCAGCATGGAACTAAAATACAAGTTCAATATGTTTGTAAAGTAAAAGGAAATGTGCTCTATGTTCCCACACAGTTTCCCAGAACTTTGGCATTGATCTGCTTCCCTTAGCAAGCAGATAAAAATACAGTATTTCTGATTATATCACAAGATCTTGATTATTATGCTCCATTAGTAAAACTCCTGGAAGAGCAGCAAGAGTGTATCAAAACTGCAATACTGATCTTCAGACCTACCATAGCAATTCTAGTTATGGTGAGAGATAGAGTCGTAACTCATACATGTCACCTAGCAAGTACTTTGATTTCTTTCTAAACAGTTTTGTGCAACCAGTTTCCTATGCATTTGTGCGTAGAAGAGGGGATATTCTGTTGAAGGGGGATATTCTGTTGACTGAAACATCTGCATTCATGGTAAAAGAGCATGACTCTTTCTGCAATGCTTTTTCGGTTGGTTAGGAGCTCTTAGTTCTCTCAACAACTTTTTCAAATGTTCCAGTGTTGCAGTTTTGGAGGTGTGACTCCAATTAGGATGAGATCTAGCAGTTATAGCTTCACTATTGTTCACCTGTGCTAGACTGAAAATGTGTTGATGCATAGTCCGGTGACTCTGGAAACTGTCTAGGGATGCTGAGTATGTTCTTGGATTTAAGCATGGGCTGGGAAACACGCTAGTGTGTTTTAACAATAATTGTTGCAAAATCAACAACTGCAATTTGGAACAATCGCAGAACTCTGTTTTGAGTTGACAAGTCAGACCCTGTAAGGCCTATGCTGGGGGGCAAACAACTTTAGTGTTAACATCTGTAGAAGTGTGAGCTTCTCATTATTCACATTTTGGGAAGCTTCTTCAGAATCCTGGGGGTGTGACAGAGCTGTTTAATTTGGTATAGGCAGTGGTTGGCTAACTGTTGATGAAACCACATTTATGTTCAGCTGAAAGTCTATGATGAGTGTCTTTAAAAAGTGACAGAAATTGAAATTCGGGCTCATAAATGCTGATTTTTATTTACAAAAAATATGAAATTACAGAATTATATGAGAATAATAATTTTTCACTTAAAGCCTATACTTAGTGGAACTATTCTCTTTCAGTATTTATCTCAAGCTTTTTTCAGGAGTGATTTCAGCTGACAAAAACCCCGTATTCCGGTTTTTATAAAGCAGGGTCATGCTAATAGGCAGTGTAAAAACATATATTACAGTGTCTGGCAAATATTAGTTTGCAGCTTGCAAGATGTTCATTAAGCTGTGTCTCGCCTCTTTTTGAACAGATTTCACAAGGGAGATGTCCTTATCACAACAGCAACAGGGGTGATGTCTGAAGAGGAAGGAGAAAAATGGGGTTTGGTTCCAACCCATGCATATGCCGTCTTGGATATAAGAGAATATAAGGTATCAAGGAAAACTGAAGATGTTTTCAGATGCTTGTTTGAAACCTGTTGCGATGGGTAGCTACCTATTTTTTTGCTCTAATGGCTAATATAATATTTTGTCTTGAGCTGCATTGGATGATTCCAGAAAGCTTAATGGTGCTGTATTTTCTTGAGCTATTGTTTCATATTCCTTGTTAATAAAAATACAAAAAAATAGCTTGACAAGATGAATCCAGCAATTTTATTTTGTATTTCTTTAGGGACTTAGATTTCTTCAGCTGAAAAATCCCTGGAGCCACTTACGTTGGAAGGGACGATACAGTGAAAATGACACAAGGAATTGGACCCCAGATTTACAAAAATACTTGAACTTTGATCCAAGAACAGCTCAGAAAATAGACAACGGTAATAAGGTTTAAAAAAAAAAATACTATCTTTTCAGATAATATAGGTCTTTGTGGTGTATCCCTGCAGGAAGGTGGAAAAAAACACTTAAGCCCAAGGGGAGGGAGAGTAAAGCAAATACTAAAAACTAAATATCCCCAAAATTTTGAAAATGCTTGTGTATTTAAATCTGTCACTTCAGGTTTGTCTGGAGCTTCAGTAATCTGGACTGTTTAATGTATCTCAAATTCATTGACAAGAAATTACCTCCTTGCCTAAGCGTTGCTATTGCAGTATCTGGGCATGGGGGAGTTCTGTGCAAAGATAACATTCTTACAACAGGCCGTGTAATGCTGCCTTTTAATACAGGAATAGAGTTTTTGTGAGAGTTTTCCTCCAACGTTTGCAAATATGTGTCAGTATGCTTACTGTAATCAGTATTTAAATTAGTCTTGCCTGTGTTTGAGGTAAGTGGGGTTTTTCCCCTTGCATTACATTAGTGTATCTGTAAACAAATCTTTACGCACACTCTGTTTCTGGCTGTAAGAGCAGACTGGGATAGCCTTTGAGACAGTGGTGGTACTACTATGTCACTGTCCAGAGAAACCACTTGGAGTGATGCCCAGTTACTGTCTGTGTGTATCTGTGAGGAAGCCCTTCTGTTCAGTGACACTATTTTGACAACAATATGCATCCAAAGCCATTAAAATACACCATTTGTTGATAAGTCTCGTACAAATGCATAGGGAAAACTTGATTTAAGCATAAGAATAGCAGTCCTGGCTTTGTGACAGTTACAAGAGATTAGCTTGTTATTTATTTACAGATTCATTTAGTAAGGCATTTGTATCTGTAACACCTAGTAGTTAAAATTTGAATAAAATTAGGTTAGTAATTTTAAGGGAGTTTTTTCTTCTGACTGGATTTACACTCTGGTCTTTAGGTGTGTAGCTATTATGACTGACTGCGTTGTTATTCTTCTTAGTGCTGCAAGATATGCAACTGCCTGTGTCAGAGACTTAAATTACAAGGCTGTTACCTTTTGAGAGTTCATTTCGTTCAGGAATCTGTCACCTTGCAGGCATTCTTGTTGGCTGGAGCTGCAACTAAGGGAGCTATGGAGAATTAGAATAAATGCATGAAAATGTTGTAAAGATGAAGCAGATTCTGGGTGCCAGAGCAAGTTATGTAGGTGTTGGATGAAGTATCTTAGAGATACATTCAAACGTACTCACATGTTGACTGAATACTTAATTCTGCTGGATGACTGCTGAAGTAGGTTACTGAATTGGGGAAACCTGTTTGACTATATATTTTATTTTAAAAAAAATAAAAATTCAGAAGCCTAGGAAAGGGGAAGGCAGGTCAGAATCCCCTAGTGACATCTCTTTTAATACAACAGATTCTTTCATACCTCCTGTTTAGTGCTTAAGAATGAAAAGTGTTCTGACAGTTTCAGAGAGCCCTTGATGATGAGCAGAGAACTTGTTTTCTTTGTTTAACTTGTTTTAGGGGTTAAGTTTCAATTTAGAAATTTGGGCAATGCAGACATTACTACTAAGTTTTATAGAAAGGTTTGTTTATATAAGCTGTATCATTTGCCTGGAAAGAGACTTTTGAAAAACAAGTAAAATCAAGGTGTCTGGTAAGGAAACAGTAACAGCATTTCTTTTTAGGCATCTTCTGGATTGCCTGGGAGGACCTGTGCCAGTACTATGATGTTATTTATCTGAGTTGGAACCCAAGTCTTTTTAAAGAATCTACGTGTATTCACAGGTTGGTCCAAGAGATAAAACTTTGTGTCCATATCTCACTAAATGTTCTGATGTGGTGTTTCCTTCCTTCTGTTCTTCCTAGTTACAGCTGAAGAGGTTGAACTCCAAACAATGCTCACTTGAGCCTGACTTTATACTTCAAAATTCTCAGCCCAGGCTTTGTTTCTGACTGCTTCTGTAATGCTGTTGACACTCCAGTGACATTTGTGATGTTGCTGCAGACCTGAGGTTGTGTAACCAGATTCTGACCTCAGTCCCACATCTATCGGAACAGAAATCAAATTTTTGTGCAATCTATCTTTAAGCAGTGACCAGACAGTACGTGAGTGACCTAGTTTTTATTTGGAGTTTATTTCCCTGGCCAGTTGAAGCTGCAAGTTGTTTGTGTAGTGTTTTTTGCCTTTTTAGGGTGTGTTCGCTGATGTCAGAGTAGCTTAAACTAATTCCATTTTTTACCAGTTGCAGTTATTGCAAGTAATCTTCCTTGCCTGTTGGGTTTTTTTTCTTTTTTTCTCCCCCGCCCCAAACATGATACCTGTCTCCTACGTAGTATCCATCACATTCAGTCTTTTTGTCACTCAGTTTGTGGATAAGTGTGTATATCAGTTCTGGAAAGCAACGGTTTCTTTGTTTTTCTACTCTGCTAGAGTGCACTTTGCTACTGTTTCTGCGGAGGTAACGTAAGCTCTGCATAAGCTCCTTCATCCATAGTGCAACTGCGGAGCTAATCAGTAAAGGTTCATTCTATCTTTGTGTTCAAATTCTAAAATACACTGTGGTGATGTAGCAAGATGAGGTAAGGTGTATGCTAATCTCAAAGCTCATCTACTGGTCTCTCTTTATATTATTAGTGATTGCCATACCCCTGTGTAGGGAAATGCCTAGCGCAGTGGCAACCACTGTAAAAAGTGGAGTAGTAATGATGATAATTTGAAGCTTAGTTTATAATACAGCCTTCCACACATGCTGTGTGTGGGAAGGTCAATGAGACTTACAAATAGCTTTATCCACTTCTGTTTCCAGCGTGCCATGCTTTGCGTTCAGTCATTGGCACTTCTTTTTTTTTTTTTTTTTTTTTTTTTTTTTTTTTCCCACGCTGTATTTTCCTTGTCTAGACAGTTCATGAGGTAGCAGGCAGATTTTGCAATAGGGTACTTCAAAGATCTTTTATCACTTCATGCAGGCACCCTTCCAATCATGGAAGAGATCAAATTTTAAAATTAAAATTACCTCAGTAAAAAACTGGAAGAAAAAAATTTGGCGAGGTTTTGAAGCTAATCATAGCTTATGTATGGATTTCTAGAGTTCCAGAAGCGTAGGTGTTTTTCACTTCATATTGGTGTATGCAGTCATGACTATAATTGGGTAGGCCAGGCTCCTTGAATGGTTCGGCTTTTTCTGTGCATTGTGTTGTTGTGGTCACCACACCAAACAGCCAAGCTGTTTGTATTTAGCATTTTTTATTATTGTACCTGTGTTGTAATGATTTTATTTATAAATCAAAATTGTAAGATAATGCTTCTGACATGATTATAATATGTAATCACTGTAGATTCCAGTAGAAAATCAGCCTTCAGTACCTTCGTACTGATAAGAGATAGCTCTGTATATACGTGGGATTTGGAGTTAGTTTTCAAAGTGCGGATTAGTATCTTACCTGTCTAGTAACATCTGTGTTCCTTTTAGCACTTGGGATGCAAAGCAAGGCCCTGTGAAGGATGCCTACAGCCTGGCTAACAACCCGCAGTACAAGCTAGAGGTCCAGTGCCCACAGGGTGGTGCTGCCGTCTGGGTTCTGCTCAGCAGGCACATCACAGATAAGGTGCCGCCTTCTTTTTCCGTTAATAAGAGTTCTGCAGTATCTTCTGTAAATCTTTCTATATGACTTTCTGTTATTAGTATACTACTGCTTATGTTTTCAAGTTCAGGTATGTATGATTGTGTATATGTATAAATTTTAAATTCAGCAGGTACCACATAGCTCAATTTTTACTCTGGTTCTATTTCAACAATGTTGTTTGTAGGTAAGTGGATTGTATTCCACCAAAGGTCCTCAAGTAAATTTGGATCCTGGTGTTTGAATTGTTTTAAGTTAAATTAGTGGCACTTTATTTACTTCAGGTATTTTAAAAAGAATTGGGTCGGGTATCTCAATAAATACAAATATTAGATCATACCATATGGTCATCAAAAGGGATGATAGAATGTGTACTTGATTCTGATTAAGCATTAGGTGCAATCCAGAAGTGCACAACTCTACTTGATTTGTATTTTTTATAGGATGACTTTGCACACAATCGGGAGTTCATTACAATGGTTGTATACAAGACTGATGGCAAAAAAGTTTACTATCCAGGTTAGTGTACATTAATTGTCGAGAAGATTGTGTTATAAATAGATGGAGAATTGCAAAGGATTTTGTGGAGAGGAAAGGCACTTTTTGGTTCAAAACTAGACTCCTCACTGTAAGAGGTCAATCTGCTGAAATAGGTGTTTAGCTCTGACCACCTTCCAACAGCCTTTGCTGAAAGAATAAACCAAGCTATCCATGTTGGAAACGTGCTAAGAGGTCTACATAGTCCTGCTTATTTTGACACAGTATTGTCTTTGTTCTGTTTATTTTGCAGTGGTAGTTAATGCTAAGAGGGAACAGATGTTGTGCTTTTGTTTATCTGATAGCATAATTATTTCCCACATTTGTAGAATTATGTAAAGGTTTATGGCTTCCCCTAAATGAAAATAATCAAGGTTAACTGTTCTATGAACTTGGTTTAGTAAAGTACCTAAGCAAGCCCATGAGATACAGCTGAACACCTCAACCTATCTCAAAGTATTGGGTATGGAATGTTTAAGGAAAATATTTAGATGTTCAAATTTTATGCGAGTATTACTCCTGGTCATTGTATGTCAGATTGTACTCACCTTGAGAAGAAGGGGCCTGGCTTTTGGAGCTGCTTTGTAGCTGCAAAAAAGCCATGTATGTTTTATTTCAAGACAGATAGCAGGTCTGAAACACAGGTTGAGACACAGGAAGTAAAGGTAGTGCCCAGGTTGAATGGATAGCCTGCAGTTTTAAGGCAGAGCAAATAATACCATATTTTTATTTATTCTTTACATCAAGTAAAAGTATTCCTTGGAATAATTCAGTGAAGGTGTATTCTAAGACAGGTAGGATTTGGACTTGCTTTTACAGATAGGGAACCACTTCAGAGCCGAGGTTGCATTCATGCAACACGTAATAGCAACAGTTAATTAGACAGTAGCTTTTAAAGCTTTTTTCACTAAAGAGTGGAATTTGTGTGGGTTTTCCTATTGGAGTGGCTGGTAAGGGTTGTATTGCTCACCTCTGCTCTTGCTCGGGGAACTGGTCAGCAGAGTTCGCTTAGAATCCAAGCTGTCTGTCTGTGGAAAGCATCTCGGACCTGACCAAATCATGTTTTTGCGAGAGCTGATCTTGTTAAAGCATCTGCTTCTCCTTACAGCTCAAGACTTGCTTCTGGTGTTGCTAGTACTTGTAGCAGTGCTGATACTTCTTGTCCTACTGAAAACATTCTTAAGTGGGCAAACCAAACATTTGTATAGTGGAGGGAGTTGTTCAGTTGTGCTTGAAAGAGAGAGTCTCCCAGCAAGACCACTAGCGAGAACTGGATGATTCATGTGTTTTGTCTTGCTACCCAAGCTCGTTTATAAACTTTTAATCTCACGAGCTCCAACTTGTTTAAAACCTTTTTCTGTGGAAATAGATTGGTCAAGCTGCAGTATTATTTTTACCATCTGTTAAAATGAGATCAGAACAAAGCAATTTAATCTTTTGGCAGTGAGGCTGAGATTTCCCATTCCTAAGCTTCTCATTGTTTTATATTAATCCTTTCCCCTCTCCCGTGTTGTTTTGTGGAAGAAAATAAAAGGACCTGATCCGAGGCCTATTGAAGCAATTGGCTAGACTTGTTCCCGCTTCACTGAAATTAAAAGAAGTCTGGAAAGAACCAGTTAGGGGCCAAATAACAAATCAAGAGTGCCTAATTGTAAAAGCAAATATTTGGGATCTTTATAATAAGTACTGCATGAACATTGGTACTGGGATGCAACTAAATCTGTGTAATGATCACAAGGATTTGGGGGGTGGGGGGTGGAGAGAGAGAGAAAGAGAGTGAGTTAAATCAACATGTTTTAAAGTCTTGTTTACCCAGTGGCCAAAGATTTTGGCAGATGGCATTCTGGAACTGTCTAGCCAATGGAGAAGGAACAGATGACTCGGAGAGATTTTTAGGGTGCTTGAACATTCCTTATCTTTCTCTTTAAATTTCAACATAATTGCAGTAGGTCATCTTTGAATAGTGGGAAGCACTGGTTGACCCTGGTGAGAGATGGATAAGCAGGTTTCGCAAGTCACGGAATTTAAGCTGTACTTTCAAGTGCAGAATTTGTGTCCTGTCATGTGTGATGTACCTCTCCTGAAAATAATAGTTGCTTTTAAGATTATCTGTCCAGTTAAGAGTAAATCTTGAGGCTCTCCTGAGAGCATTCAGGTCTGTTTACAGTCTAACCTGAGTACCAACAACCTGACTTTGTTAGCAAAATTCACTGATATAAAATGGCTAAGAAGTTTACCATGCTGGGGCATTTTTTGATCAGGGAAAAGTGTTCATCCTTTTCTTTTTCAGCTGATCCTCCTCCATATATTGATGGTATTCGGATCAACAGTCCTCATTATCTGACCAAAATAAAGCTGACCTCTCCAGGACCCCATACGTTTACCTTAGTGGTGTCCCAGTATGAGAAACAAAACACTATCCATTACACAATCAGGGTATGTGCTGTTGGCTTCATAATGAATGTAAACAATTGTCCTTTATTTGTAAGTTTGATTTTAAAAGTTTACTTCTAGATCAGTATTGTTATTTTGGGGAGGGAGGCTATGAATGATGGAGCAGAACTACTGGATGAAGTGTTCAATAATGTTCTCCTTTTGTAGTTAAGACAGTATAGTGTGTATGGTTTTAGTAATGAAATCAGCTGAAAAATACTTTATCTCCTAGAATAAAAAAATAATATCTGTTTATAGGCAAAGCATTGACTCTCTGTGTGTCCAAAAGAAGTCTATTTTAGATCCCAGTTAAGATCTGAAGTTTCTTGACTTCTCTTAAGCCCTTGGACTCAGTATGTGGATTTTTCTGTAACTGCTGAGTCATGTGATGATCGATGCTAGATGTCTTTCTTTGTCAATGGAAAAAAGTAAAATGCAGATTGTTTCCGTTTTTGCTTTTTCTAAGAAAAAATTAAACGGAACTAAGTCTTACTAGTCCCAGCGCTGTTTGGATTCTGAGTTTTGGACAGGGCTGTCTGACAAGTAATATAGGCATGTGGAGAACAAGTATCTAAAAATGATGTGTAGGCAATTCTGCTTTTTTAACATATCATGATTTCATATGAAAAGTGCAAGATGCATGTGTGACCAGCTGATTCTTTTACAATGCAGGTGTATTCCTTGTGCAAGTTCACCTTTTCCCAGATTCCTACACCTTACACCATTTCCAAACGGGTAAAGAAATATTTTTTTTCTGGATAATAGTTTATCTGGATTGTTTAACTGTAAATTATTTGTAAATTATTTAACTGTAAATTAGTAATTATTTGTTAAACTGATAACAGTTTAACTGGATAATAATTCTGGTTTGTCTTTTCCGTATTTGAGTTGTACAAGGTTTTTAAATAAATTTTTATACTACTACCCAAAAATGCCAGCTTCTAACAAATGAAACTTCTTAACTAAAGCTTAATCTAAGCATTATTAGCACAAGATCAATCCTGTGCTTAAGTTACATAGAATTTGCCGAACTATTAGCTGCATTGTTAGCAGAATTCATACCGACATAAAAGGCCGTGGGCTGGCTCGCTCTGTTCACACCGTTCTGTATGAATGGGGGCTTGGCTTTCACCAGCACTTGGTCTGTATGCTCCACCTTCCTTAGTGTGTTATTATAGCTGTACCATTGCTGATACACTGTAAAGCCACTTTAGAATAACAATCTGTACCCTAGTATTTAATTACTCTGCAGAGATCAGATTGCAGTTAGTACTGCTGCAGAAGTGTTTCTCTTCCCCCCCCCCTTGAGAGAATTGCATGATTTTATTGGGGAAAATCTCTTGGCATGATGGGTATCTGTAGCAAGACCATGCCAAATGGACTGACTTAGGATGGCAATTATCACAACGTGTTACTTACTGTTCCTAAATTTTGTGAAGACGTCTCAAAGGTCTGTAGAATTGGGATAAGCGCTCACGTTGCTGAACAGGATCAAAGCAATATGCCCACGGTGCTTTTCACGTAGAAATGCTCCCTGATAGTACAGCAGCAGGGGCAAGAGCAAAAAAACTTGACCGAAACCAAGTAGGAAGCCCAGGCAGTTTTGGGGCCTGCTGGTGTTGATATTTCAGCTGTCAACACGAGCTGCAGTTATACTTTCAGCTGAAGTATAAATGTAGCCAAGAGCTCACTGGATGAAGTAACTCTTGTGTATTTTCACGTATTAGCAATTTCACCATCAAGAAAGAGTAAGCCAGCAGCTTCTACCTTTAAGCTCTGTACCTACCATGCATACCCTATATGCAAACATAGGGGAATCCTACTGTAGGTAGAAGTCTTCAGTCCAAACAGTAACTTCCTCAGAAAGTGAGGAACAAGGCTAGTTTGAGCCACTGTGGAAGAGTCCATTTTCTAGGACATTCATGCCTGAAGCCGGGTGCATTACTCTGTGATCAGGGAGGCATGCTGGCTTGCAGCTAGGCTCTCGAGTCCAGATAGTGTTTCGTACCAGCTGTTATTTCTGGAACAGCCCCACGAAGCTAGCCTGTGCTGGAGAATGGTAACTGGCTACAGAGAGCCCTGGGAACAGCGAGATGATTTGCTTGGTTCTTCCAGAAACCGTGGCCCTTTTTAGCTCTTAAAAATGGGGCTTAGTTTGGGGGAATACTTTAAGAGATCTAAAAACTCATTGAATGTGACCAGCCTGTTTGAGGCGGTTGTGTTATGTTTCAAAATAAAATTCAGTATGTGGAAACCTCCTGTTAATTCTTTGAAGATGTCTGTCTAGTATTTAAATAAAAGGCATGTTCTGTCTATCCAAGGACAGCTCTCTCTTCACGATTAAATACAAAAAGTTAGTTGCTTGTGCTTATTGGGTGCTGGCTTAGCAGTTACCATACTTAAAAACAAGCAGACAGATAACTTAATTCACAGTTTACCAGTAAAAGCAAGTTCTGCTAGATGTCTTATACTACAGTGGAGGGGTCACCTCTGGAGCTCACCAAGCCCTAGGGGGATTCCTGGAACTAAGTGCAGCAGAGATGAAAAAGGCCTGGAAAGCTAACAACACCCAGCAGTTTTTGGTTCCTGGGTAGTAGCATGGTGGGGGGAGAAATCCCCCTTGCTTCCTGACTTGCCATGTTTGATGCTTTAGGATGCTGAGTGTGTCCAAATTAAAATAACAAGAAAAAACGTTGCTCCTTGCTGAACTGACAGAAAGGGGAGGGAAGTACAGGAGAAATGGATCTCTGCTATAAATTTGTGTGAATGCTTGGCATGTCTTACAAGTCTAACCTTTCAGTTTAATGACTAGCAGGAGGAACTTGCAAACAGATGGCCTTTTTCTCAGTGTCTGAGCAGCATTTTTCCTTTTGTATGTCTTTGTCCTTGCAGAATCTGTCCTTATGGATATCTTGTCCCTGTAATGCTGGCTCTCAGAGTGCTTATTGGTGAACAGACAGGGCTGGAGGCAGTGATTTCAAAAGCAAAGGTTACAACACAAGTAGTGTTGCACTTCCTGTACTGCTGTCAGTTCTCATTTAGCGCATCAGAGGAGGGTCCGAGGGGGACAAAAAACCTCAACAAATCTGCATAGTCCAGTAGTTGTGGGATACATGGCAATATACATCTTCCACTAGATGCAGTTTGTCATAGTCAGAAACAGTCACTCATTACTTACCTAGTATACGCTGAAAAAATACAGTATACTTTGAAGGTATTTAAGGCTTTGATCGAGACGGGTGCGGGACTGCAGTGAAGCCTTCTGAATACTTAACAGTCTTTCACTTGCACTTTAAAATTAGGAGTGAGTACTAAAGTCAGCGACCTCTTTAAAGTGAGAGGAGCCTCTAATCTTGTTTGTGTGTATACATAAGCAATACAAATCCTCAGGATACGAGGTATTTTCTGTACTTCTGACTTCTTTCAGGTTAATGGACAGTGGAAAGGTCACAGTGCTGGAGGATGTGGAAATTTCAGAGACACATACAAAAATAACCCCATTTATCAATTCCAGCTGGACAAGAATGGGCCATTACTAATTGAGCTACGGGGACCAAGGTTTGTAGAGAATAACCATGCATCAACACAGCAAGAGTATTACATGCTAAAGATAAAGCTCCCTGAAAATCCAGAAGACAAGGTGTGGGAGGTGGCTCAGGCTAAGTGCTATCTGTGTTTCTAACTTCACCATCAATGGTGACTTAAACCTGCATGTCTGCTACTGAGGAAATCCTTGATCTACAAGGGAAGCAGAAACCTTTCTCCTTAGTTTCAGGATCTCAGCAGAGGGAGGCCTTGCACAGAAGGGAAGACAGTACTCTTTCTTCCTCTAAAAATTAAATCACAATCGTAATTCCTTTTCTTCTGTAGCAGAACTAATATGCAAGGTACTGAACCCCTCCAGGCTGTCAAACAATGGCCTATGCAGTAGCTTCAGCTCTGAAAGTGCGTTTACTCTGCCACTAGCCGGCCAGGAGAAGTATTGGATGTCAGTGCCCTGTGGAGTAGATCTACACAGTTTGAATTCCTTCGGCAAAATTCAGTCTACCTCAAAATACCGGTATACAGTGCTTCTAAATAGCAACATCTGACGTGCCGTCAAGTCTTTATCCTTTGCAAAGCTGCACCGTGGGCCTCACAAAATGGTAGCATGTCTCTATCCATCCTCCCCTCTTTGAGGAAACTCCTCCTCTCTGAAATGAAGATGAGTACTAAGTGGCTATACTGTTCTGTTAATTAAGTGGGGGTTTGTATGCACTTATTTCTGCACTTGTGGATCGTATTTGAGTAGTTTGAATGACAGGGGCAGCGGTGCCTGTCACATGCATTAAAAGCTAGCAGTGCAACATGAGCGATTCTGCTGAGATCGTGGACGCTGATTTCTCTTACTGATCACCCCAGGATCTATGTGGCATGGCACCAGCGTGTGTCACCTCAAGTTTAACTACCTGAAGTCTGCTTAAATGCAGAGGCAGATTTCTAGCATGTGTAGCTCCAAATCTGAAGTGTGTTCTGTCTTTCTCCAAATTCTACGTTCATGTTGTGGTAAGCGTGACTTAAAGTTTGTCACAAATGTGGCAGAACTTTTAGATGTCTTCCAGTTACACTGTGTAGTTGTTAATAAATAGCCCTCTTTGTGGTAACCCTGATGACCTGAATAACTGAAATAAGTCTGTCACATCACTTGCAGGCAATACAGTGTTGGCTTTGAACTCATCACGGTCTCAACAGTAGGAGATCCTGGTTCCTACGGCTTTCAGAAAAAAAGCAGTGGTGACTACAGGTAATACTCGCTTAATGGAGTCTTAAAGTTTTGAAACATACTGCAGATCTTGGTTCTAACAGGTAGTTTCTTTTATCATAGGTGTGGCTTTTGCTACTTGGAAGTGGAGAACATATTTTCTGGAGTTTACAACATTATCCCCACCACATTTCTGCCTCAACAAGAGGGTCCTTTTTTCTTAGATTTTAACAGTGCTACTCCTCTTAAGGTATTACAGCTGCAGTGAAGAGACAGATCTGCGCGTAACTGTTTGAGGTGGTTTTGATCTGAGAACAGGACAACTCTTACTACACATATGCATAAAAGAAAATTACATTCTAAGGTTGTAGCCAAAAGCATGAAATTACTGATTTGCCAGTTAATTGTGGTAGACAGCTGTGGGTTTTGCTGCTATGGTATTGGAGTGAGCACTATTCAACAGGCTTGTGAACAGGCTAAAACGCTTATATGCAAATGAACTGGCAAAACTCTATTGCAGATTTTTCCACACTTCAAATCAAAGTTTAGTGAGTTAAGAGTAAAACTACCATTGAAATTCTCTTCTCCCAAAATACCAGGGTATAAGGGTTTAAGACTTTATGCTTAAAAGTAAACATGTAAGGCAAAAAGTATTGTGTATTCTGCTTATTCAGTCTCAGGACCAAATAGCTTTTACTACATATTTGAGCTGCTATCTTGAATGTTTTCAGCATTGAACTAGTTCTCACAACTAAATGTAAGTTTACTACTGCTGAGCATATACTATTCCAAACTAACACGTTCAGCTTATCTAGAATATGTACATAGGAATAAAGGAAAAGGAATATTCCGGCTTTAGCCATTTCTGAAAGAAAAGCAATGGCTTTTTCACTCGTGTTACATGTACTTTGAGAGCTGTTAATTTCATATCTGTATTACTTTGTGCTATAATATTATTATGTACTAAAGTACTATGGCTTTCTTCCTACTAGCTGTAATCCAGATCAGCAGTGAAAACAGGAGGTTAGCCAGCAGTCGCACACAGACAGTGCCGCCTGCCCTTTGTTCAGCAGGTGTGAAAGGTTCTCATTGAAAGGTGCACTGTAAAGAGTCTCTGCACCTACTGAGGTAGTGAACCACCCACCATCAGCATCCCAGCAAAGAAATGTTTTATTCTCATAATTTTTAAAAATATTCAGCCTGTAGGGGAAGGATCATTTAAACCGCTCCCCCTAATAAACCATGGCTGTAAGAAATGCACTTGCCGATCCCATTATACAAGACTTCTTTGAAAAGATACCTTTCTCCTTGTAAGATGAAACCAGTGAATGAATTGAACACGTGGCCAGTGTTGTCAACAGAAGTAGGGTCAGAGTTCTCAAGAAAATTGTGGAATTTGCAGAACAAGATTTTTTTAGAAGCCCAATATATGTGCTCTTCCTCTGGAAGATCTATATATGTTGTATCTGAAGGTACCTAAAGGTAACAGAGCTTTTAATTTAAAAGTACTAACTGCCTCACAGATTCTAAATGCATTATTTTTTGTTGTCCTAAATTTTGGCGGACTTAAAATTCCACTATATTTGACAGCTGGGGGAGAGGGTGTTTTAAAAACAGCTATAGGAAGTTCTTTGCCAGTTCAGAGGGTTTGGCATTTTTCCAAGCATAAAGGTAGCATTTTCTTATTTTAGAGCACAGGTGCCATTTGGTCATTGGGAAACTGAGCACACGTGCTACAGGAGCACCAGAAATACCTGTGGGCTAAAATGATTACCATAAAAGTTTGCTATTAGCCCTCTCCAGAAAGTACAAGATACGCTTGTTTCATTTCCTTCACCAGACAGCTGCTTAACAAATGTCTAGCTTTCAAAGGGCACTGAAGGCACACGCCTCTCTGACTGCACTTCTCTCAAAGACCATCTGGGCTAGAAAATTTACGACAAGTGTGTCAGTGTGACTTACCTTTTTTTTGCAAGGAAGTTTCTGATGATTATTGCCACAAATCAACAGAGGGAACGGCGTGGGTACAAGCTGAGTGAAAAACAGATGGGGTTCTTTGTTGTTCTCCTTGGCTTTTGGAGTATGTGCCAAGGCCTGCTTCAGCCCTACAAAATTAAAATTTCATACCACTCATGTTTTCCCTACAACTTTGTGTTAAGTTTCTAGCTCAGACTAAACCAGAGTAGTAATGGCTCCTGCATATATTTTATCACCTATGAAGTTAGAGATAATTAGGAAGTCTCAACTGAGTATCTTTTTGACAGCACAAAAGGCAGATGCCAGAACTGCCAGCTTTCAGTACTAAGTTCTTGCACATCCTCTGCTATTTGGGATCAAGCTGGTAGACTGGCCTACAGTAAAATCTGTTGTTGTTCTTCTGTAGTTTGTTTCTACTCTGCAGGAGGGGGGGTTCTGTCTCTTACACACACACACACACCCACCCAATTCTGGATGAAACAAGCATAAGGCTCAGCTTCCATACTGTGCTAAACTAAAAGCAATGAATATACTCACTCTCTCATAATGCCAGGGCAAGGCATTAAGGCCAAAGGATCCTATCTGTACCAGGATACACTAACATGTTTTACACGTTACAGTACAGTCAGGGGATTTGGCTTATCCCCATAAATGCACAGGATTTAAGCCTTAGTGTCAGTGTCCTTTATAACACAAGTCCTATTCAAATATTGCACCGATTAGCTACAAGAATACCACGCTGTACGTTTCCTTTCAGATATAGGGCAGAATACTCAGGTGGAGTATTTAAAAGGAAATACAAAATAGTCTCAAAAATTCTAGTCTACAGGTTCTGGTTGTGGCAAATGAGTTTTACAACAAAGCTTTCTTAGGAAGAAAAGTTCATGTAAGCACTTATGACTTGCTTTGATATTTTCTGTCAAATACATGCTTCTATATTTTTTTCTATAAGTAAATCTGGAAAAATTATTTGAAAGTGAATTAATCCTTAGATTTTTCAACAGCCTCAGGTCAATATCTAGGTTAAGCCTTTCTTTGCCCTATACCATTCAGCATTTTTTGATCCATATGACATACAATAATTCCATGACTGTATCAGCATCTAATGTGATGCAGCAAGACTTTCAGAAAGGAATAAGGCTGCATGTGCAAAAATTTAAATAGCTGCACAACAGCTCAGGCTATTACAAATGTACATTGGTCATTATGATGCACCTCTTGACCCTTAAGTCTTCTCTGCCTGTAAACGTGTAATTCAGGTTTTTAAACATTAAAATAGAAAGACTCATAAAACATACCATCAAGCATCCCACACGCATAAATTGTTTGTCAGACACTGTACAAAATGAGGGTGATAACTGACAAAACAAAAGCCAGTTGCTTTAAGGGTCTGTAAGAGGATTTACACTTTCTTCAATTCACTAAGGAAAGACTACTTACAAAGAAATTATTTTTAATTTTCTATCAGTGGCACAGAGGGATAACTAGAGATTGCCTCTTCAGAAGTTCTGACATTCTCCTCACATGCTGCACAACCTTTCCTGTGTGGTTTATTTTTAAAAAAAAAAAACAAACCAAAACCCAACACACCTTCTTTGAAGCTGCATACAAGACCCCATAATGCTGCTATTTATAGTTCAGGACAAGACACACACCCCAAAGCCCACGCATCCCCCAGTTTGTTTTATTAGGGAGGCAACAAGTTAGTCCTCCATTAGTCCAAGCCATCAGCTCTCAAAGACTCAGTGAGAGGTCATGCCATAGATGAATGGTATGAGCAGCTTCCATCCCATCTGCCCCATGCGTCTGAGATTCAGTTCTAGTTCCCTGATGCAAGTTTCTTGTGACTTTTGTAAAGCAGTTATGCACTTGACCATATAATCTATGTGGTATTTGAACAGCCGATTATTTAGAATTAAGTTTACATACACACAGTAGAGGGTTTTGACATGCAGTCAGCGAGGACATTTAAATTGTTTGATAATACCAAAGAGAAGCAGAATTCCTAGGTTAACATCATTGTTTATACATTCTCACTTCAGGGCAGCTGAAGTGATCACGTGTACTTTGATACATCAGAAGCTTATTTTTATATCCATGAAGGCAGCTACCATAGTGTCACACTTCAGAATGCACAAAGAGCTCCAACAGAAAAGTAGCTGGAGAAAGCTTGTTCATTTGCCTGTACTCCATAGTGATGTGTGTTCATTTAAGTTTGTCATATTTATCATTACGGCTTTTATGAAGTTTAAAATAAAATGAGTTTTCCATTAATTTATTAGACACGCAGCTCGGCCTGTTTGCTTGCACGTCTGAAAGGTGATTTACCTGCCAAGCCTGAGGGCAGACTTGCTGCAGCAGAAGGCTGCAGCAAGATCTTTACACAAATCTTGCAGAAGTATGGTGTAAAAGCAGGTTCCACACCCTTTTGAACTTCCTGATCAGTGTTTTTACCCTGCAGAGCTAAACCCAATCAGCACATAAGCAAGGCAGCACAGAGCTATTTTTATATCCTGTTGAGCATAAAATCAATTCGTTGCCCAAGTGCAGGGAGTTTAGGTTTCCAGTCAGAACTGGCAAGATGGGAGGCAAAAACTGGCAAGAGCGGTTAACAAAACAAAACAAAACAAGAAAAACACACACCCCATCAAAAAAACACCCAAACAACCCAGAAAGATGTAACGGGTTGACTGGCAAGTCTGCAAAAATAAGATACTCAACCACAAATACCTCTGCTAATTTTTCTAACTGTATGCAGCACAGACAATAGTTTAACTACAAAAGTCTAAGCAAAATATTTAGTGCCACGTGGCATTTCATATTGAATACTGTCAGTCTTGGCTTTTTCCCCAAGTAATGGCCACATCAGAAGGTGGAACCACAGACTTCTTTCCCAAGCATTTACTGGGCTGGGAAATGCTAGCAATGGAAGAGTGAAGCCTTCAGGTCTTCAGAAGATGTAAATGTATAAATATTTAAAGCTATTACAGCTTAACAGCTATAACATGTTGAATCTAATTTTTATGAAAATGCGCTTCTTTACCTCAAATCCTTTATGGCCTCACAGCGAGTTTCAGCGGCATGAAGTACAGAGGTTTTATGTAAGCAAATACCTTCCTTTTTTCTGCATACCAAGGAATTTTGGAAAACTTGACTAAAGCTCTGGTCTCACGCCATTCAGAATAAAAACTTAATCACATATGCAGGGATCCAGGAAGCTGGAAGGAGGTAACAAGTTGTCCACATACCACGAGGGAGTCCAATACCAGAGTGTCATGGGGCTGCAATCTTCGACTGGAAGTGGATATTTAAAGACTAAACTTGCTGTGGGAGAAGATTCAGTTCTTGACACTTGAGATAGACTTCACTTGCACAGACTCAAAATGTGGAAAACAAAAATGTTTACTGTAGTGTGAAGAATCTTACATTAACTTTGAGAATAGATACACAAGCTGTGGCAGGAACAAAATACAACAGGACTGCAAAAACATAGACTAGAAAATACTTTGGGCAATACTAAAATTAACAATTAAAATCCCATCAAATTAACAATATAAACTGATGTTTTAGATAAAATGGTGCTTTCAGAAATGCTTAGCCACCAAAACTGAAGAGTCCTAGGATTTTTACTACCACTTATTAGCATAATTACCAGACACTACTACTGCCTAACAGCTGCTGGCAAAACATGCCCATGCCCTTTCTAGTTTTACTGAACACTTTCTCTAGGGCATACTAAAATCCCAAGTCCCTTTAACAGTTATAAAACCCCACACAGTACAACTTACGAAGAAGCTTAAGAACACATTGTCAATCTACACTGGCAATTCCTTTTCTTCATGCATATTTCAATGGCGAATCCCTTATCATAACTGTCCTGAAAACATCTATGACTTCCATTTTTGAGCAAAAAAAACCCACTTAAAGTGCTGAAAAATAATACTTCACTTCGGGGGGGAGGGAGGGGGGCGGGGGAAGGGCAAGGGGCCTATCAACTCTTTTTGGTCACTGGGCATCACCCTTAAGATCCAAGCCAGACTTGGGAAGGTGGCTAGAAAGGGCCTGCCACCGCTGAGCGTTACCATTGCCTATCTGTCTGTCTCAACACTGTTTTCTGTAGGCACGACTCATCTTTATCCTTTCTGCGAGCACCAAGGGAAGAGTGAAGGCTTTTAGACACCACACATGCAACAGCTTTCCTGTATACAAAATATTTCTACAGTTTCAGCATAATACAGACAAATACAGATGTTTAAAGAATATGCCACTTGTACTCAAGAGATCCACTGTATCTAAAGAGCATTTCATTCTACAAAACTGAAGCCAAACTGCACTGGGCAAATGTTTGGCTTGAATTTCAGACCCCCCCCAACTGGCATGAATTTACACGGGAATATTACTAGTTATTGCTTCAGCCAGGCTGCTACAAAACAATTTACAAAGTCTGTGAAATATGAGCACAGCTTAAACATTTGATAACTTGTCCGGCCTACAAAGGATTTACTGAATAAAAACTTCAGCCCTCTACATCAATTAGACTTCTTAGTGCAGTTTTAAATTCTTAGAGTAAACACTTAAGATTTGGCATATATTATTGGCACAATGTTCTTCAAACACCTAGAAGTTCATGTATAAATATTTGTACTCCCATTAATCAGGACAGGGCAAAAGGAGGACTCAGCCAATCTGGGCAGCTTTTCTGCCAGCGCATATTCCCTCTTTGATTTTCATGCACTGAAGGGAGAGCTGCTTCATTCGGTTATCCAAAGCCAGCCCTTCAGCGGAGCTGCTCCTGCTGCTGCTCCTATTCTTGTTCACTCTGTCGCTTGTCTTGTTCTCAGCCCCTTCTGCCCTATCCCCTGCAAAGAAAGGATTAAACTACATGTTAAACCTGGATTTCATTCTGTAACTTAAGCTTCAAGTGGGTGCCTCTGCAGCTTCCTTTGCCAAAGAGTGGGAAAAAAAAATATATAGGAGCAGGAGCAAGATGCTTTAACAAAAACGAAGTTGGCCTTCCAAGCCGTGTACATCTTGTGCACTGCATCAGCAAATTACGGTATAAACAGCCTTAGGTTGGAGAACACAAAGAGCAGTGGTAATCCTCTAGTCTGAGCTTATCAGCAAGGGCTGGCACAGCCTGCAAGAGGTTCCTTTCGGCACGTTATTTGTTTGTGGTTTTTTTTCCTGGGAAGCAGGATTTTCAGCAAAACAACCAACCAAAAACACAACCACCAAAAAAACCCAACTAAACTCAGATTTTCCTTAAAATAGATGTACCGTCAGAATCCCACTGATCGCTGATTTTGTGAGAAACCTCAAACCCCTCCACTGAGACAGAACTGGGGAACCTTCCCAGCCAGGAGAACAGTAATTAAAACATTTTGGATGTCATTATTAACTGCGAGATGCAGGGCCTTCAAGAACTGCCTTCCCCAAAGATGCGGCCAGCGGGTCAGAGCTCAGTAAGCTGGCGATATGCCTAGGGGAGCTGAGAAGGTTTTCCTGCTCCCTTTAAAAAGCTGAAAAGCATTGGCCCAGGACGTATCCAGCTGTGCGTACCTCTTTCAGCTTCACACTCGGGGGAGGATGCCCCGCTGCATTCGCTTCGGGGGCCAAGGACAGGAAAGAGCATCCCAAACTCTGAGAGGGATACAGGGCTGGGCAGATCCAAGCTTCCAGGTCGCGTCGCAGGAGGAAACTGAGTGGGCACCTCACAAGGACTCGTAGCACCAGAGCTGAAGCTGGACACTGACTGAGTTTCCGAATCTTCTTCGGATATGAAGCTGCTGCCATTATCATCCTCAAACACTTCTGAAGCCACTGCAATGTTCAAAGAATATTTCAGTTAGCAGGGCTAACACCCTCCAGGCACCTTCCCGGGCAAAGGCAGTTTCTCAGGTTTGCATCTTCTGCACATGCATGCACTGCTAACCCGCGGGCTGCCTCTTCTCATGCTCTGCCCCCTTTGCAAAGCCTTAACCCAGCATTTCATACGTGGATTATGAAGGCCTGATTCTGCTTTGAGGAACAGCACACCTGCCAGCCATGCCATGCAAGACCAGCTCTACACTTGCTACTGCTCCTCATGCCAAGATGCTTTTGGATTTTTACTGTCCCTGGTGCCCCCTGCCTAGCTGGCCTTGTTCTCTTGTGGTCTGTGGTACCTAACTTAGGCCAGTGCCTAGTCCTGTGTGCCTGCCTCACCCAGCACCATCTTGATCCCAGCACAGACTCCTGGCTCCAGGGGCAGATTGCTTCCACCTTATTTTCCCACTTTCGGAGTTAAAATCCAGCACGATCTCCCAAGATCTCTTTTTGGATGAGGATCACCAAGCAACACCAAATTAAAAAAAGCCCCACCCACACATACAATTTTTCTTGTTCAAGTTTGCTCAGATCTGAATTCTAGTTAAAGCAAACCAACTCCAAACTCTCTGGCTAAAATCAGGCTGCTGGGTCTTTGTTAGCAACAGGAGGAGAAATCCATTAAAGAAGGTTCCATTTTGTGCAACATAGGGGTGTAGGTTTTGCTAAAATTCAACATTTTTCAATCTTGGCTCATTGCAGGATGGGGACCTATGAACTAAAGACTTCTGCATACAAGTAGTCCCACCAGGATCAGAAGGTTTTTTACATGCATCAGCCTCTACACAACAAAAGCGTGTGCTGGAATCACACTGGTCTAAAGAAGTCCCACAAACAGCAAGACATTTACAGTGACCTGAGGTTATCTCCAATTACACCTTGCAATTCCTGCCCTTGTTAGAGAGACTCAGAACCGCCTTGAAAGAGCAGCAGGAGCCAAGCAGAAGCATTAACACAGTGGCTCAAAGAAGTTTCAAAATAGTTCTTTGGTTACCCTGGCAGCCTGGGGCTCACATGCACCACTCGGACACGAAGGGTGCCAACAGAGGCAGCTACTGTCATAGCTATTGCAAGGAGGTCCAGCCTCTTTCTGCTGTATTTGCAGATTGCAGAACTGTACTTGCACATCAGAATTGACCTAAAAGGCTTCAAACATAAAACTGATAACAGATTATCCACCTTCCTGAGCCCCTTCCAGGGGACTCTGTGCTCAGAGACAGTTTGTGGTTTGGGTTTTGTTGGTTTGTTTTTAATGATGTCAAATCCAAAACTGCAGAGCTGCCTTTCTTCTCACTTGCTTTGTTTTACCAATATACGGTGAGCAATACAGGTAACTGCAGGGGGTGAAAGCAAAAAAAAAAAAAAAAAAAAAAAGGGTTGGGCAAAAAAGATGTTTCCAATTACAGGAGTCCTCTACTTGGCAAGAAGCAGTGACACTAGCCAGTCTACAAGCGGCACAACTTAAACTGTAACTTACTCATCACCACCTAAACTTACTATAACACACAGGAGCATCTGCTAGGGCCAAGAAATTGTTGCTGATGATTTGGTGTACTACTCAACTCCAGCAGACATAAATCACGATACAAAGGACCTTGGTGGAAAGCCCCCCACGTTAACAATGCATGAGAGCTGCACCTGTCAAGGCTATTTTGGTTATGATGTCTTGCAGGCTCCTAGTCCTGCCCAGTCACAACCCAGTTCTGTGTTGGCACTAGATGCAACCTGGAGTCCTTCCACCTATGTCAGGCTGTGCAACTCAAAGAGAGGGATAGACCCATGCTGCCAGTCCTTGCCTGCGGCCTCAGCAGCAGCCAGAAGGGCCAGCAGCTTGTTGCTCTGAATTAACTTTCCTGGTTCTTTCTGGCCCTACATACCAGGCCCCTGAACTCCTTCAGCGCAACAAAACCCTCCACTCACTTACACCCAAGGCTCTTGGAAGGCCTTCTGCACGAGGAGGAGCACTTGTGGGTATCCCAAGAGGCAATCCTTGTCTAAATGAGAAAGGCTCAACTCTGGCTCTTCATATGCAGCCATACCAAAACCACAACGCATCAGCTGGCCCAGACACTGCGCCTGCTGTGGCAACTCAGGTCCCAGCTACACAGTACTGAGTGACAGCTCCAGCACATCATGCAAAAACTGCCGCTGCAGAGAATGGAGGCCAGCCCAGGGCTGCCTCCCAGCTCTCACAGCACAGATGGGCTCTACTGTGGACCTACATGGCCCCGCACCAGTACGCACCACTGTCTACAAGGCAACTGCTTATTCAGCCTTCGGGCACTGGGGTTGTGTAATTATGAACTCCTGCAATCCTGACGTAGACTTTTCCCTGCAGAAATGGAGCTGAAATACAAATTAAACTGGGATTTGTGGATCCGGGTAGAAAAAGACTTTCCACATGAAGAAGGAGAGAAGGTGTCCAGGAGGGAGGAAAAAGTGGGCTACATGGAGTGTTCATCTATCCACTTTCATCCAGAGCCAGGACAAAAAGCGAACTCACAATACAACAGACCGTTCCAGTGTGTGCAACCCAAGGACCCCACGTGCCTAGAGATTAGCTAGGCTTGCAGCGTGCTCAGTGGTTGCTGCTGTCACCCAAGAGAAACATCTCTCACACAGAGCCTCTCAGTGCACTGCATTAGCACATTGCTGCCTCTTTGCTTCCCTTATTCACAGCACACGTGCTCTGCTGAAATCACATATTGACAAAAGATCCTACAGTGCAAAGGAGCTTAACCCTACACCCCTTCTGTGCGAGCATCACGCCTTTCTGTACTGCTGTAGCTCTTCCACAGGCCCAACGCTGCAAGACAAGTGCATGATCCAAAATACCTGTTTCCAAACAGCACCGCCACCTCAACAACCTGGCTGAGTGATCTGCAGCAGCCTGTGACCACTCCAGGCAAGTCCCCGACAGCAGCATCACTGGCTTAAAAATAAGAAACATCCTTTGAAGTGCTTTAGTTCTGTTCCTTCCATACAGCACTGTACAAAAAATAACAGTGATGTTAAGGGAACAGCTGTTGCACTTCAACTCACATCCTTCTCCCTTGAAAACTGGCTATTAAAGAATACAATCAACTCCTGTAATAATGAGAAGCGTTACAAGTTAGCCACAGTCCCACAACAGCCAGCAAATTTCAAACTGCAGAACATGCAGATCAACCTTCATCTCAGCATTTCTTAGGACACCCATGGGATATTCCCAGACACGGGAGTGCTCTGTACTCACTGGAGATGGTGTCTGACTCCGGTTTACTTGCTGACAGGTCTTCCACAGAGGTATTGCTCCCTTCAGCACCCACACCACACCCTCGAGGCCCCATGGCAGTGGACCGTCTCCTCTCGTGAATCTCATCTGAGATCATCTCCAGGTTCTTCAAGGCAGTCTTATACTCCCCCTTTGCCAGAGCCAGTTTTGCCTGCAGGTCATCCACTGTTTTCTTCAGTTGCTAACAAGGAAGACAGGTATTACGTGTGCTTTCATTATGAACAACATGCAGTATGCAGTTCTCTGTTGCATATCCACGTGACTTGCTCTGCACAGGCAAGCTAGCATAAACCAGGGTTGGTATCTAGGTGATGGGAGAGTTCATAATTCAAGAACACACCAGCACAAGCAGTGGCGCTTGAGAAGGAGACAGCAGCAAAGCAGACAACGGTAGCCAGGGGCTGGGATTACCTCTGGAGTATGGCAATGGCCCAAACTAAGCATAAACCAGGGGTCCCCTAGTTAACATGCAGGATCTCTTACTAACGCGAATGCAGCTCTCAATGGTATGTCAATGCTTATCCTACAAGGACTCCTAAAGGTTTGCTGGCAGCCCCTGCCTGCAGGGCACAGCATGGCTGTGGGTCATCCCCAAAGGGGCTAAGCCTCACTCTCCTCTAAGCACCAGACCCATCGCTTCTTGGTTACTAAACTGGTAGATTACAAAGCAGCAACCCTCCAACCCTGACAGCTGTAGTAGAGCAGTTTCCATGTCCCCAGGTGCAAAGCCCACTCTACAGGAAGGGCAGAAGTGTTGTACACCCTGTCTCCCAAAGTCAAAACTGCTTGTATAACTGTAGCTGTCTCAACTCTGTTTTATATTGTACATTAAAAGCAATCTGTGCCATCTTTTGTATTATATTTTACACAGTCACCCTGCTTCAGGAAGGCACTGAGCAGCTGTCGTGGAGAAGCAACAGGATCCCAAACAGTGGGCCTATGCTCACGGAGAAAAGGGGGATTCTCAAAAAATGCCTCCAACCAGAAGGGATTACTGAGCTGGCACCCAGCCCAGGACAGGCAAGGGTGCAACTCCAGCATCAGCTGGCCACAGCTATGCAGGCAGGTAAGATGGAGGAGCAGAGGGCTGCCCAAGTCTGGATCCTGGCAAGTATCTCTGAGGCTTACAAAGCGCTGTTGCATCCCAGGCAGCCCAGGGAAGGGCTCACAGAAAAAAAAAAAAGGTGTGGGACACACCTTACATCCCAGGCAAGGAACAGGAATCTTCTTCTAGCTAGGCTCCAGCTGACCTAGCACCCCAGTGGAGCCTTCCTGCACCCATGGCCAACAGTGCAAGGCAACGTGCTCCACTCAGACCCTGTGCACACCCCACACACCTACAGCACCAGCTGCTACCCTTCAACCCAGAGGAGCAAGGCTGCCAGCTTTTAGGGGCCACATAAAGCAAAAGTCACTCAAATAGAGAGTGAGATTCTTGCATTTAAATTTTTAGTGCGACTTTGCTCTCCCACGCCTGGCAGCTCCAAGACCGAGGGGGATAACAGCAGGGCTTACCATCCCATTCACAGCTGCCATGCCCACCCTGGGACCACTGTGCCCTGCAAGGCATGCACTGTGCCCAATCACTGGCCAGACATTGTTGCACTACACAGAGTAAGTACAGTGTAGTGCAGAGATGCCAAAAAAAGCCCTGCAGCACCCCATCCAGCCAAACCCAAAATCAGAAATTCACATCTGCATGACATTTAGAGTACTACGAGCAGGTTACTTGTTCTGTTAATTGACCCAATCAGTGAAAAAAGAACCCCAAGCACAGTTAAACAGTCTGTTGCATAAAACATGGCACAGTCAGACACACACCCCAAAACCCACAACAACAAAACAAACCCCAGAGATTTCAAGCTACAGGAAGTAAAGATGGTCAAATTGTATTTGTTTGGTTCTGGAAGTAAGCAGCAGGTTTCCAACAGTCTTATTTCACACAAGGAAGCAAAGCCTCTTTTAGTCTTTTATCTTCTGAATGTGCTTAGCAAATTGCTCAAGAGGTTTTGAATTGAATTTGTTTTATACAGAAATGCAACACAGTTGTCAGAACACTTTAGATGCAATTTCAGTATTTACCGTAAGCACTAAAGAGTTTCAGATCGATCTGAATTACATACGTACCTCTAGTTGTACATAGTACTTTGCCTTGAGTTCAAAATAAGGTCTGTAGAAAAACAAAGAACAATTGTTTACAATCGCTGGAACTGAATGCAGAGTACTGAAGTGGGATTTGGTCTCTTCACAACATTAACATAGCTATTTTGTGTTTCACAGTAACGCTGAGAGACTACTATCTAGATGATAGCACACCTACATGTCCTCTCAACGCCTCTCTTCTCCCCTCTAATGTATCCGTTTCTCATGGGTCTTTTGGCCTAAATACAAATTGCAAAATTCCAGGTAATGGAGTTGACAGCATAATTCCTTCAGACCTAGCTTCTGCAAGACATTTAAATGAAACGTCCAGCTTCAAGTGTAGGCATCCTTTCTGTACCCATCTAATTTCTGAGCCCACAGCACATGTAAAATCCCCACAAGAAGGTGAACCTTAAGACCTCTCCACGTTCAGGTGGGGGGGTGTGGAGTGGCAGTTCTTAGGTTTTGCAGTGAAGGAGAAGGGATGAAGGGAGGTCAGAGCACCGCATGCAAGGGCACAGCACTTCCCGCCAGTGGCCCACCAGGCACTTCCCTCCCACTGCACAGCTCCCCAGCAGTTTGCTTGGGCACGGAGGACTGTCACACCACGTCTGTTTCCCACTATAAACAACAAGACTTACTTAGAAGGTTGCAGGAGGACAGTGGTACAAGAGGTACAGTACAAAGCCTAGAAATCAGATTCCAGCTTTCAAGTTTTGAAGCCCACAAGCCAATATCATCTGATATAACACTGGGCAGCAAAAAAAGCCCTGAATTTTTTAGCAGGGCTCACTACCCTCCTCACCTCTCAGAAGCTCTCCTGGAAAGTATGGGAGAGAGAAACAATCAGGTATGGTTTTATATGCAATAGGATGTTAACTACCCTTTCATATTTCTACCCTGACAGCAAGCCTCTTCTGAGCTGTAAATCCCACTGCAGCTACATTTTGGACTGTGTGCCAGAACTCAGGAGTGGCACACAGAAGGCTGTGGCCTTCTGCTCCTATATTCTTTGAAAGGCTGAATTCGCTACTACACAAAACAACTAAGTCACATTTCCCTGAGACTAGGTTATTTCGCAGCTTTTATGTTTTTAATCAACCCCCCTACTGTCACTAGGATCACACAGCTGAGTCTGCGGTGTTTCCAGTGACACTAATCCAGCCAAACTGCACCTCTGTCTTCCCTCACTGGGACATAACCCTGGCAAAGTCTACACACAGCTGGACCTGCCAGGCACAAAACAACATTGCAGCTGTGAGTCTGGATCAAACAGTTAAAGGACTCCCATAGCCATACCCCAAAGCAATGGGAGGGCAGAAACACTGACAAAGTGGCACCGCAGGGAAAACAGTGAAACTGATTCACCTCAAATGAGCTGTCTCCCTTCCTTACCCTGGGTGCCAACTGGGAGGGAACAACCAGGCTTGAATCCTAACCTCTCATCAGCTTCCACAGGCTTGGGGGAAAAGTCCCTTCTCTATCAGCAATGTGTTTGTGTGGTGTGGGGAAAAAAAAGTGGGTTTTATATATATATTTATACGCATGTATATGTGTGTGTATACACCAATATACTACATGCACCTATGAGCAGGCATGTTTACAGGTAACAGACAAGAAAGATGCCACCTAAGCTAGGAGAAGGCTACCAGCAGCCTGACATACGCACTCTTCCTCACTCATCGCTAACACACAGCCAGGCATCTAGGCATCTGATGCCAGCAGAAAGCAATGCACTGGGCAGGGTAGGGACTCGCATCTCCTCGGGTCACTTCATTCTCTTACATTCGACCCTGTAACTATTGAAACCTGGTCCATGACACAGCAGGGCTGGCAAATCGTTGACTACAGTCCTAAATCAGTATCCCATCAGTTGTCTAAGTCTGTGACATCTCATAGTTAAGCAAAGCAATTTTTAACTAGATGACAGGAAGAGTGAAAAGCGCTTTGCCTAAGTCACCAGAGCAGAAAGTGACTTCCAAAATTCAGCTAACACAGGCAAGTTCATTATCCTACAGCTCAGAGGCACTGAGCCAGAAGATCTGGTGACCGTTAAGAACATGCAGCTGTATGCACATTCATAGCTTACAAGCAAGTAAGCACCCAAAACCAAAATCAAAAGAAAAGCCAAAACAAAGCAATCCAATAATCATCCACTCATCAACAGTAAATAACATAAATTACTTTCTTCCAGGCTGTCCTAAGTCCTGCTTTCAAATAGCAACGCTCTAAGCATCTCAATCCAGACTGGAGTGAGAAGCAAATGCAAATCATTTTTTGCATGGAAAAAAAGCAACTCGTTCAGTGTGTCTACCCACAAGTTTATGGGGAGACAGAATGGATACCATGGGCCTGCAAGGTCCAGGTGTTACATCCAACCCTCCCGCACGACCCAGGGAGAAGGACAGATCAGTTTGCTGGTGTTAAATCCTTCCTGAAAAGAAGCTAGTTGTCAGTTAGACCCTGCAATACAAGCAGCCACAAATTCAGCAGCCTCATTCCCCAGTTTTATGTAGCCTCTTGACAGCACTGCTGCTTTCCGCTGAGGTTCAATTTTCCCTTACATGAAAACTGCAATACTGAGAGGAGACTGACCCTTCCAACATCCCTGTACAGTATGGCTTCAGATACATCCACAATAAGCCTGTTTGTGCCATCAGGCATCTTCCACTTAATATCAGGTTGAAGTGGCGTTTCTGTACAACCCTTATTAAAGGATCTCCAAAACACCCTACCTAGGTGGTTTATGCTGTAGTCAGCCCTGATGTGAAACAAAGGAGTATGTTGGGAACCCTCCACACAAGTGAAAACCAGCTCGTCCTGAGCAGAATGACACAGGATGACACCCCCATGAGGGTAGTTTCAGCAAGGAAATGAAGACTCAGAAGGCAAATCACACAAGACACAACTGGGGCACCAAGCTCAGCACCATCATTGTTATAAAAAGGTATGTAGGACCCCACTGACAACTTACCAGGGCCTTTATTTTAAATCTTACTGTATGGATTACTAGCAGCCAAACCACTTCTCGGATATTGCTCTTTTCCAGAGGAATCTGTCATTTAGTGATCTGATGATGTTTTTCACAGTCTCTGTGCAGTGCTAGACAAACAGCATGCAGCTCAATCTACAAAGCCATGCTGCTACACTGTTTCAGCTAACATGCTTGAATCTTCCTTGAGAAGTGCTAATCCTTTCTTGAATTGAGCAAACATCAATCAAAATAGATTTTTAGTTGACCGATTTCACCAAAAAGTCATTTTTAGATGGAGGGATTAAAAGCTAAATACAGCAAGCAGATTGTTTAGACAAGCTACAGTCTGGAAATATAAAGAAAACAACCATGAAATATAGGATTAAGAACTGGTTGTAAACAGGGCCAAAATTTTAAACAGGTTCTGAGCAAAAAGCTGTTTCACTTCTCAGCAACAGAGCAAAACTGCACATCAAATGCAGACACATTAACGATGCTTGCTGCTTAGCTATTCTCTCTGAAGCATATTTCCTTCGTCAAGAACAGTTCTCACACAGCTTTGCTACAGCAGCATTAGGAAGTAAACAAGTCTGATGTACAGCACACTACGCTGATGCAGTCTCACACCTTTCAGGTTTCTGTCACTTGCTTCGTGGCTCTCCTAACTAAAAATAAGAACTAAACTGCAAACGATCCTAAGCTGCAAAACACCTACACACAAAGCTCTGCAGCTTATAGACAGCATCTATGTCAATCCCATGAGTTTATATCTCAAGTCACACACCACCAAAAGGCTCAATGCACTATAACAAGACGAAGAATATATCCAGAAAAGTTTCTTATCCTGCTTAGGTCACCAGTCTATCCAGTCAGGTGCTTCAAAAGAAACTTAGAAGGACAACAAATGCAAGGACAAAAACCAGTACTAATTGTGCCATGAGACTATTGCATGCAGACAGGAGCCCAAACAGAAAGGTACAAAAGGCAACGTGCTTTCACAAGTTTGAAAAACCCCACAGAATCAGTATTTCCTGCAAACAGATTTCACCATCGAATTCATCTCCAAATAGAAAACCTACTTTGATTTATTGATAGCTCTTTTCAGCTTCTTCTCTAGTTGTTTCATCCTTCCCATGGCAGCATTGTATTTGGCTGCAGTCTCCTTGTGAACCAACTCACTTCTTGTTTTGGTCTGTTCTGCCTCCATGACCTTCAAGAGGGAAAAAACAGGTAAGTGGCAAGGCACAACGATCCATCTCTTATCATTCTAATTAACAGCATCTTCATAATCTCTCTCATCAGCTCATGTCAGGAAAGTGAAGGTACAGAAAAAACTACTTTCAATGAACCTACTTAAAATTCTTTCCTGAAAGAAGCAGCAATATGCCAGATTTGCAAATACTCTGTTAATTGCGACAGAGGTGTTGCAGCTTCTTGCATTGTATCCCTTACGGGAAGTACAGAAGAGCCTCAGATTGGGGGATAATCCATTTTTTAACCCGGTTAGATATTGAACAGTGGAGCAGCACAAGCAGAAGTCACTCAGTTAATTTAACAGCATTATTTCTGTTCCCTCCTGCCTCTTTCATAGGAGTCTGCCTCTCCCAGCAAGGAGCTGGCAGGCTGCTCAGCCCCCAGCTGCAGCCCCACCACTCTGGAAAGGGCTGAAAACCAACCACAGCAGTGGGAGGACCAAAATGCAGTTCAGCCTGAATCACCAATCACCAGAAAACAGTGTGTCCAATGACTGCCCGTTTGAGAGAAAGCCAGAAAGCTGGCTTTTCTCTAAAACACCTGACCTGCTTCATATCATGGTTTCAACACCAAAAATGCTCAGATGCTTGGGCCCTGAGATGACACTCCTAGCATGCAGATGGGGGAAGCTATACTGATGACCAGCCCATTGCCTGGGCAGGCAGAGGCTTAACATGCAGAAGGCCCAAGCCCAGCATGTCAGCCACTGTCCATGGCCATCCCCAGCCAGTCAGGCTGCAGCTCTGCACACAAGCTAGCAAATTCTTCAAGCAATCATTTCTTCAAAGCTTTATAAACAAATGCTCACTGCCATGGCATTTTGCATCATTAGGAGTCTACAAAAGCAACAGGAAAAGTCAATCTCCCTCTATTAGCTGCTCTGCTGGTACCCCATGCTTTGCCAGTAATTCTATCCAGGGTATTTTTATTGTGCAAATTTTAGATGTCAGAGGTGTAAATCAGAAAATTTGTTTTCTTTAATGCACTGGCAGTCAAGATCCAGGCAGGGAGGTAACTGATTTGTTTAAAGTAAGAAAAGTGGTGACACCTCTCCATTGGTTAGGCAATGAGGAGAAAGCAAGCAATTTTCAGGCTTTCTCCCTTGCAGCTATGAAGTTACCCATATAAAAAATAGCAGGACTTTATTTTCTCCAGTACTGGATTTCAAAACATCTTAGCTGTGAAACCAACAACTCCAAAAGTTCAAACAAATTTGCTCCAACTGGCTCCTACTACCAGAATACGCACCTGAGCTCTCAGATGCAGAGACAGAGAACACTCAAAGATACCTTGCTTTTTAAACAACCTCACGCACAAAGCTCCAGTATCTTGAAAGCGTTCGGTTTGGGCTGAACTGAACAGAGAAAAAAGCATGGTCAATTTTGACTTGCTTGGGAGTGCTGCTACTCTCAGGAAAACAGTCATGTTGTCTTTTCTAGTGCCTAAACCAAAGTGTGAAACTGATACATGCCAAAGCTGACCTTCATCAGTGTCAGCTAGAAGCTCTTGGTGCCACAACTGGAGGCCACGTTTTGCTCATCTGCACACACCACTTATTAAACAAAGAAGTTGCTATAGAATGTTAAACTACAAAATAGAAAGGTTTCCAAAGGCTCTTTTGATTAGCTATCAAATAATATCAATATCAAAAAAAACAACTCCAGCATCCTTCAACTACTTTATATATAAATAAGGCACCTACTTTTGAAGAAAGGTCAAAAATCATCTATCAGATTTATAACAGGATCTCTCCTATATCCTGAAAACAAGCTGCAACCTCTTATCATGAAGAACTGTTCAAAAAGCTAGGTTGATGCATTGACTTTCCCTAGTGAAATGTGTCAGACAAAGCTGGTTTTAGCGTGGAAGTGTCTTAAATTAAAAGGCAGTCTCCAAAGACTGCACAGAAGCTGGTTCACTTTCTCTGTAGTGTGGCAAGGAAACTGCAATTTAAAAATGCTGGAAGCTACAAAATAATGGAGCGGCTGGAATTTGCCAATGCTCAATTAAATGTCAATCCCTCACATCCATTCTTGGGGCAAAATTTGCATTAACTTTGATATCTGGGATGAACCACATCGCAAGTACTACCCAACATCAGGGCTGTAAAGCGGGTTAGGTGTCCAGTATCATGTTGATTTCGCACATCTTTCATACCAAACATCACAGAAATGCTGAACCCTGCAGAACTGAGATTTGAGGATGACAGATTGTAAACACCTCAAAATATCTGATATAAAATGGAATCTGCTCCCAGCCATATATACCCACGTTCATTACCCTTTCCAGACAGCAAAATAAAAAAAGGTTGTATACTTCATACTTTTAAGAAATCAGCATCTTGTAATTAAAAATAAAAATCAGCATTGTTAGGAAAACCATCTCACTCCATTTCCTTGCTTTCCTACGGGCATTCTGTCATTGTGCTCAGATTATGCGCAAAAGTCTGCAGAGAGGCCAGAGACAACCTTCTTCTTCCCCCAGGACAGCAGCTCCAGGTACACACTTGAGGCTGAGGACAATACCTAGAAGACTTTGGAGATCCATCACCTGCTGAGATGCATTCCAGCATTTCATTCAGACAAGAACAAAAGAAAGATCCACACCTCCACAAAAGCCAAATGGCTTTAGAGAAGCTGTCCATCAGGTGGACAGAGACTGCAAGCCATGCTGACACCTCTGCACCTGGGAGGTTCAACGTAGGACCCTCACCTTTTTGAAAAGTCTTAGAAGACGACTGACAAGGCTTGTGTGAGAAAGTATTACTTTTTATCAGACCTAGTAATACAGTTGGGGAAAAAGCAGCCTTATATGAACTTGTAAACAAGCTTTTGGTCACAGTTACCAAATAAGCTGTTTTGTCTAATAAGTCACTGTACTTCCACCCACAACCTTGCCTGGTTGATGCTCCTAAGCCACCACAGATGCAACAGCACCACATAAAAGTGAGGATAACACCTCTTCAAATTAAGACTGCTCAAGACACACCTCTCCTCCTTCCATTGTACCTGCCCTTCATACCCTTGGGGCAAGCAGGGGACATACTCTTACGCAAAAACATCCAGAGAGGGTGAACTTCTAAGATACCCACACATTCACTGGACATTTCTGTAGCCCACACCTGTCTTTAATTACTAGATCACCCATTCCAGGCAGAACTCATTCTCCCAGCTAGCACAGGCTACAACTATTGGAAAACAAACAAACCAAAACCCGCAACACAGGCATCAATCATTTCCTCTGGTCTCCTTCCCTACCCTCTATTTCCAACCCAGATGTCTGGGAAAGGAAGGTCGGTGTAGAGTACATATTTTTAGTAAATCTGTACAAGTAACTTTGTCCGCCCAAAGATCTGCATCATCTGAAGTCAAAGACGGACTCCAGGCAAAATTTCAGTAACAATAGATGCAAAAGAAAAATTTATCAGTGAAATTAAGCAAAGCTGACCATTTAAGCCAGAGAATTACTCTGAACAACTGTTTCTTCCTCAAAAAATTAAACTGATTACTCTTCTAGGGGAAGAATTAGAAATAAAAGAGGTAAGAGACAATGCAAGATCAGTACACCAGGGCAGAATCATGGGATTGCATTTAAACCCTGCATTTCCAGGACAAAGTGACAGAAAGAGTAGGGCAGGGAAGGATCTAGATATTTTTGTTGTTTCTTTCACAGACTTTTCTTCCCCCCCCCCCCCCTTTTTCTCCAAGTATTTCTGTCTGCAGGAAGCACCTCTTCTCTCTACATCATGAAAGCACCCACGTATTTTACACTGACAGATGGTACCTCACAGCGTAATATCAAAAGGAGCTTCACAAGCCAAATTAAACCAAGAGGGAGCATGCCTCCTCCCTCTTCACCTTCTTCTCATCCCTTCCTTTTAAAAATGTCTCATGATCAAGAGCCAAAACATTTCTTCTCCCTGCCAGAATTTATGAACTGAACACAGCTCAGGAAAGACTGTATAGGCAGAACATTTTTAAGACTGCAGATTGCATCAGCAATTAGATATTAGCAATTTCTCTTGAAATTCATGAAGGATCTTCCTTTCTGCTCCAGCTTGTCTCAAACTTGAGATAGCACATCTGTCAGCACTTTCCTTTTGTACACATTAATGAATTATTTTCAATAGGAGTATAAATGAGAAGATTTCTCTCCTTCATCCCTACAGTATTCTCCATCCTTTCGCTCTTTTCTAGTCCTGCTCTCTGCACCCCAAACTGCCGATTATAATTCAAGGTACTAGTGGATATGCAACAAATTTTCACCTATCAAAAACATTTTCTGCAAATTTTGAAGACAAACTGCAGTTACCAAAACCTGGTAAGCCAATCGCTAACTGAACAGTACTTCTCTTCTCTAGGCAGCTTAAGAGCTCATCAAACCTGTCTACATCGCAAGCTAGCTGACTACATTTTCATTATAATCAGAGAATTCATCTTGCAATGAACTTGCCCCACCTATAACATGAATTGCTCTCCAGACACCATCAACTTATTGATCAGTCCTCCTTTGACTATAATGGAAGTTTAGGCAAGTAACTGGGACATATAAAGTAATGTTTAGATACTTAAAACCGATGAGCTGAATCCCAGCCTAAGTGTCATTACAGATATCTCAGATCTGTGGAGCCATGGACATAAAAAAATCATAGGAATTTACCCAAAAATAGACATCAAGTTAAGAGTAGAAATGGGTAAAGCAGCTGCCTGACTTACAGGATTGCCTTACAGTCCTGCGCTTCATGTGCTCGACATATAGCTCAAGCACAGACATTCACAGGGATTAGTTGTATCTTCACAGGCAGGCAGGCAGGCAGGCATCCAGCTCCTATTTAGGCACCCAGCTTCCTTTAGAAACATAGCTCAAACTGCAAGGTGAAAAAAACTGCTGAGTGACAGCCTGTACTCCCTGTACCTATTTACACTGGTCCTGTCTGCTCCATAAATATAAAAGCATTTTCCACATTATGCTCCCACCCAGGATAACCAAAATTTCAATAACTCTTTAATTATATGATCTTCTACATCAGTGGCTACAAAAGCCTTGTTTACAGAAACCTGCTAGACTGTCACACTAAAAATAGTGTTAATAGCTTCTCAGTCTATGAAGAAATCAAAAAGCAATTACAACATGCAACCCTTATCTCAATTTCTTCCCAGTGAGAGTCTGCAAACAGCATTTCCTTTTGGTACTCTGGAACACAAGCCGTTGTCCGCATCCATTGGGTCAAATGCAAAAGTAACCAGGCAGTATTTACACACAGGCCTAGGTATTATTTTTTTTAAAAAAAAAAAAAAAAAAAAAGTGTCTCATTTGTTCTCTTGCCTACCTTTTTCCTTTATGCTCTCTGTTTGCATTGTTTGTCAGTTACCAAGCTGCCACAGGGCTTGAGGTTTATGCCAAGTTTGAGATGAGTTCAATAGAGCCTGCTACCTCTGTCTAAGAATAGCAAATCAAAACACTTTTGTCTTGCCTGACATTTCTATCAATTGAAAACCAAATGAATTAGTAGCCCACTTGCAACATTTGGCACAGAGGTGCTTTTCTGCACTCAATGAATTGCCGTACGAGGCCCAGCGCAAAATCATTCTGTGCCCAGTACAACTATCATTTATAAATACATGCAAAAAAGCTAGCAAATCCAAACAACTGGAGTGCAAAAAACTTTCTCCAAGAATGCTCTTATATGTGGAAGCAGAGAAATTCTATTTCTTAACCCTCAGCCTTCACCCTCAGAAAGAGTTTTTTTCCATGAGTCATTTCTGCTGTAATTAATAGCTAACCATCCGAGTTAACAGCAACACTGTGGCAGTCAAGGAGAACTTTTGTTCTAGTAGATCTCATCTTTGAACCTGTTTTCATTCATAGCTTGGTAAGGAATGATGATGTTTTCTGCTCCTTGAGACCCCAGTTATTCTGTTTACCTCACTGACCACCAAGCACTTCACTAATTGGCACGCACTGAAACCAAGGAAATATTCATTCTGCTCCTAAAGAAGATAATAAAACTCAGTCAAGCATTCCAAACAAACTAATGCTAGGTCTGTTCAGTCAGGACTTCCACAGCATTTTCACCCTTCTTGGCTCTGGCCCTACGACCTCCAGTATGGCAAATGAAAAATCACAAGACAAACTTCCATGTAACTCTTTCAAAATCTGCTGTACCCTGGAAAGGTGCAGATAGGTGCTTTCTGGGAACTGAGCTTAGTCAGACTATTACAAGCACCAGGAAGAGTTGGGTAACATGCTTTCCATTCAAGGAGCCATCAACTGCTCTATACAATCCAGTCTGTGCGTAGGAGATTTTTATAACTGCAGTAAATAAACCTGAGATTTCTATTTACTGTTCAGCTGTAACCATCAGAGACATTATGGCTCGAATCAGTTCTCCAACAGGCAGATATTCTGCATTTAGTGATGATACTTATCAACACCACCAGCAGGATTCCACCAAACACTGTCAGCAGCCATCTCCTGCTCTAAATTGCCGGGTTAGCCCATGCAAGGTGTACTCCTCTTGCAGACTGTCAGGGAAGGATTAAGGACTGTAGCAGGACACAGGGAACCCCTTGAAATATCCAAGGAAAATATGAATCTATTCAAACTCTCAAAATTGCTAGCATTTCTTTCCTCACCCACACCAACACAAATTTTTGTTATGCCAGCTAGAGAGAAGCAGCTGATATGTGGCTGCTGTCATTCACCACCAGATCTCAGCAGTTTAGCAGTCAGAAGCTCTAAGCAACTCCTTAGATGCTTCCAGTTTTCTCACCGATCTATTCTGAGAATCAAAAATTGTGCATGCATTTCTGGACTTTTTCATATCAAACATGGATAACAACTAGGAAAAATGACAGCTGCTAAAGTCCCAGCACACATGCACTGTGAAGGTAGGGCTCCCTTCAGAAACACACAGATGCTACCAGATCCGCAAATACCTAATGATAACAGGGACAATAATACAAACAATACCCTGCAGTATGTTTTTTGCTTTTTAATATATACCAGGTTTTCCATCTCTCCCCTACACACAGCCAACATCCTTTTTGTTCCCTGTTTCTTCATCAAGCAGCTGTTTTTTACAATTCACTCTGAAATAGAGGGTTTCTTGTAACTGAGAAGCTTCTGCAACAGAACAGAGCTACTGCATTGAGGACTGCAAGACAATACCAACATTGTAGGCTTGCAATTCCAAATATGCTAGCATGTTCAGCTTCACTGGCATATTACGAGAACTCTGACAGAACAAAGGCTTTTAACTTCGATTTTTTGTTCTTTCATGTTGAAAAACCCACACACCTTTCTGCCTTTTTTTTCCCCTTCTCTTTTAAAAAAGAGACAGGAAAAAAGAGACGCGGCAAATGACAGGAAAATTCTTCTTGACAGCTGCTAAAATGAATACTGCCTTTCATTGTTACACAGTGCATCTCTTCTGTAGATTTAAGAAGACTTTACAAAGGAAGTAAGACCTTGTCTAAATTTGAAAGCTAATTTAGGATAGAGCAATGTGCAAGCTTAAAATGCAACACACTTTTGGTTTTGGTGGGTTGTTTTTTTTTAGGAATTCTACATTCAAACACACGTTTCCGAAGAGAAGTGCTTTCTTCAACTTACTCCATACTAAGAACAGGTTATACTAAAATTAGAACATGTCCCTGTTTTTCCAGAGTAAAAGTTTCTATAAGGTGTACTCAGGAATAGCCATCCCTATGCAATTATTCTGGTGTAACTCCGAATGCAGATATGCCTTAAGACATTGTTTACCCCTAATATATAGACGGTAATTCTTTTTTCTTCGGAGAGCTAGTCCACTAGCTAATAGCACAGACAGACAGAGAACTATACTTGTCCCAGTAGCTGCCCAAGACCCAAATCATTTAACCTTAGGCTTCATAACTTTCTGTAGCTTCATTTCCTACATGTCATGTATCTGGAGCAATACAAAAGTTTGGCCTTTCAGAAACTAAGCCTCATACAACACACAAGAACTGGGGCAAGTTCATATTACCCTCTGAGTAGCATGGTTGAGCATCTCTTGCCAGGCGGAGTCAAACTGACGTTTGTCATCTTCCAGTAGCCTCTGCTCAGCAAGCGAAATGGTCTCTTTTGCAGCACGCAGCACTTCAGTGGCCCTCTGAAAATCCTGAGTCGCCCTCTGAGCTTCCAGTTGTGCCTAAAAAAGAAAAGTTGGGATCAGAGACAAAGGAACCCTCACAGACATGTTTACAAGATCTACCACAGTAATTCCAGGACTTTAAAAACACCAAGCCAGTGTTAGTTTCCCAACTTTTTACTTGTAAGTGACAGGTATTTCATCACTGGAGTAAGCACTGCTAAGACAGCAGTTCCCACTCAAACAGGTAATTTGCAAAGAACTGTCTCATGGTGTTCATAGTAAAAAACACACAGCTGATGGCCTACAAATAAGCACCTGGCTGAGAGATAAATACCTTATGATGTAGGTTTATTCACTGAGAAATTAAACAAAAGCAAATGCAACAGCAAACTTGGAGCACGTCAAAAATACATAAGGAATGGCACTCCCTGAGTTTAGACAGGGTGGATTTTTATCTGGTGCACCATTAATCATGCTAAGGAAATGTTTTGGAAGCATTACATTGCTATAAAGCATAAACATGTTTTCTGAGAAGGTGGCCGCCAATTTCTTGGACGTTCTACTTTGCTATCACTGGTGCAGCAAGACCCCAGTACACAGACACAAAGGTAACCAAGGGAATTTGCAATGCATGTAAAACACAGATAAAGCCCTGCTATGTCCTTTGGAAACTGCTGCTTCTTTTCAGAAGGAAGCACTTTCACATGTCTGCACTGAAGCAGGGGAGAACAGTGTCTTCTGGTGAACTACATGGTTCTTGCTATGAGAGCAAAGATTCCTCCAAAACAACATACAACATTCCCAGCAAAGCAAGCACAGCTTAGAAACCATGTAAGCAACGAGCTGTAACCTCTTTTATTCTGGACCAAAAAAAATTCTGAGACTTTGCATTTACAGACCACCTCCATCTCTTCTGAAGGTTTTAACAAGGCTCTCACAATAACCAAATCCCACTCTGAACAGTCCTCAAGTGAAATGCTCACATCACATCTTGCAGGCTGGGAGACACCCGAGCATCAGCCCTCCAGGGTCCCTAATGCAATAGCCTATTCACCCTTGCCAATTCACCCAAGAAGCAGAAACAGTGCAAGCCATACCACAGGTTTCAGTAGCACTGTTGTGACAAAAGCCATCACAGAGTTCAGCCGTTTGCAGTGTTGCACTTTAGTAGCAGTGACAAGTCTTAAATACTCAAAATATGTGACTCTACGATGAATAGACAAACTTAAACAAATTACTGGTGCTGGCTGAATTTTGGTTGGGTTTTAAAATAAGATAGGGATGTCCTTTTTTTTTTTATAGTTATCATTGAATGACTTCCAATTTTAACATTCATGCTTTCAAACATGCAGTTTTCACACTATTTTCCTTCATTAAAAAAAAATTTCATTTCTGAAGGTTTTGTGTTCATTTGCTCTCTCTTAACTATATCAGCACTTAACTGCTCTAGAACCCTTCTGAGGTTGACACACAAACACCTTGTTTAGCTCAAAAGTAAAATCTTTACCTAAACTTTCTACAGTATACACTTCATACATTTCTGTTTAAAGGAGTATTTTTGAGCTGGTTTGCATTGACTCACCACCCTTCAAATATAAGTATCACATTCAATTAATTGAACATCTGACACCGAAGACGGTTTTGGTTTACACTTCAATGATTTTTTAAAAATAAACTGGAATTACCCACTGTATAACTATGGGAAACATCTTTGGCCAAACATGACTGACAGAACAAAATAATGAAGAGAACTTTACACTTCATGATATACAGAGGAGTCTGAGGTTGAAACAGGGGAAAGGACTCTGACGTACAGAATACTAAATTGACAAAGATTAAGTCTTATGAATAAAGGAAGAAGTTTTAACATAAAGAATGGGTGGATATTTGGGAAGTGGCTAAAAATCCCTGAAACAAAATGGGAAATAAATAGCACAATGGTGCATTTCTCCAGCAAACAGCTGGCTACACCTCCTCGACACCAGTTGCATCAAATACCCTCACACTAAAGACACCACAGTTATTTGTAAAGGTAATGGAAGAAATCCTTCCCTCACTCCCCTGGCACAGGAGACAGACTCCCAATTTAAACACAAGTCTCAAAAGGAAACGAAGCACAGTAAGTTTCCCTCACAATGTCCTGAAATACCAGCAGGCTCTTCTTACTTCCTTCCCCCTATCACACAGAGAGGTACTTCACCCCCAAGTGACTGTGGAAAAGCAGGAGTTATGTGTCAGAGGTCCTGCAGCTACTAGCTGGGGAGGGAAATCAAAGTCATCACAATCAGTGCAGTAATTTCCTTCCAACAAAGGTCCTTGATGCACTTCCTTCTGAAGTGGCTGCTGGTGTTTTCCACAGAAGAGGAATTCATCTAACCATGCCCTTTGCTGCTTTCAGGCAGCTTACACTACACCACTCTGCCCAAAGCCTTTGTGAAGGGCCAGGGCATTACAGTGTTAATTTCCATGCAGGACTGCCCATCCCAAAGCAGCACAGAGCTTTGAGCCAGTATTAGTGGATGAACAGCATCCTGGTGTAAATTCATCGTTAATACGGTCTCTAAGAAAAAAACCCACACATTACATCTCCTCACCACCTCAGTCACCAGCTGCTTGTTTCAAATGTATTAACACACATTATAAATTCAGAATAAGCTTGACTAAAGAATATTTTAATTTAGTCACTAACCTAAACCATGGTACCTACCAAGCATAGCAAAGCCATCTGGGGATCTTTAAACAAAGCTCAACCTAACCTTCCAACAAAGGACACAGCAAGAAGCCAGAATCTTAGTCACCAAAATATCCTCTGCTGAATTCTCTGAAAATTCACAATACTTTTTTTTTTCTTCCAGTAAATTTGACCTATGCTAGTAATGTGATCAAATGCAAATGAAAGCCTAAAGTCTTCCATAAAAATACTCTGAGGTGGGATTTTAAAAAGTGAAATAAACCGCAAGATTCCAGTAAGAGCCTGCACCAAGTACTGCAGAACAGTGCTGAGGGTATTGGGAAGAAGAGCAGGACTAATTTTCATGGAAGACCCTATGAGAGGGAGCCAGGTCCCAGTAACTTCCAGGCAATAAGGCCGTCAAAGCCTAGCCCCAGTGAAGGCTTCAGCTCCATGGCTGCCCCACTGCCGGAGCAGGCCTCCCCGTGCAAGAAACAACTTATGCAGGAAAACAGACTGGTGACCCATTCCTAGCACAGGCAGAACCGCACCAGCAGGTAACTGCTTTCGCAACTCTAGTAAATCCAGATCCCAGGGGCAATACAAGCACAGGAGAAGTACAGTTTTCTCACTGTAACTGCTTCAGCACTTGAAAGTTTCTGTTGGCACAGATACCTGGGTCAGGGATCAACACATCTAAGCTAGCAAAAAGTCTGCCAAGCATTAGGAGCTGAGTTACTAAATCCCCATGGAAAACAACACTTAGTGGTAGCTTGCAGTACTAGTAGCTCCTCTGATGAAGCCTCTAAAGCACAATTGGCTGCACTGCAGGAAAACATTCTTTACAATAAGAAAACTAGAAGCTAAATTTACAATTCAGCTAGATTTCTACTTGCAGCTGGACCCACAAGACATTGAGAGCTGAAGCTGTTAACAGGCAGACGCATAACTCTGGGCTCCTTCAGCTTCATACCCCACAACTGTGTGGGCAAATGGAAAACAAACGAAACCATACCCAAAAAACTCTCTCCCCAGTTGTATTTGTTGAATGCTACTCAGCAATGGCAGTTCAGAAACACTGTTTGAGAACACAAAATGTTTTTTGGTTTAAGCGAAAGAGTTAATCCAAATAGCAATTTAGCTTCAACAGTTATCTGAAGTCAGTCTGCAGTCTTCTATTTTAAGCAACTTACTGAAAGCCTGGGAAAGAAAAAAGCCATATGCTAGGGTAAAGCATAATACGTTAGTCATTAAAGAAACATCAACAGGTTTGTGGTTTTGCCAGTGTGAAAAAGGATACTCAAACGCTTTTTAGTTAGTGCAGGTACTCACTAATTAGCCTTCGTTTGAAACTCCCTCCAGCATGTACAAGTTTTTCTGCACCATCAGCAACACCTTGCTCTCATGCTCTGAGTCTCAAGCCTGCAGGTTGTTCAGTTTGATGGAAAAGAGAGTAGCGATGTTCTTCGCATGCTTGTAAAACCACAAGGAACAACAGGAGCTCGTATCTCCATCCAGCCTCCTCATGCTGCACATAAACATCATTTTAGACAGTGGCTGTTTCTATCAAAAGACCAGAATTCAAAATTCAAACGAATGGCTGAAAACTAGGTTATTTTGCTTTTAAGCACAAACTGGTGTTCGAGTTGAAAGGTTTAGCCTGGGGTAGCATGAGGGAGAATGTACTAGGGACAAGGACAAAAATCTCTGAGGAAGGCTGGAGGCAAGCAGAACGTCAGCTTCCTGCCTGTCACCGTATTGCTGGTGCATGACGGAGTCTATCTGATATAAAAGTGAATATTTCTTCCAAAAGAAGTCAGAAGAAGCTAGGTCAGTGAAACCCCTTATTGCAAACAAGAAAGCCTTGACCCCTTGGGAACTGGGGAACCTGTGCCCCAGCTCCCACTGCCCCAGTGACCAGGAGCTCATTGTGCCTCATCACCAGTGCTTTCTGCCAGGAAACTCAACCGCATGTCACCAATGCAGATCCCTCCCCCATTAGTGTAAAATATAGAATGGGATCCCTTGAGAAATGCCATTAAGCAGCTACAGAGGTCTCAGCTAAGGAGAATCCCACCATCACAGCAGCCTGTCACATGCCATCCACACAGAGCACCAACTCTTTCTGCCACTGCGTTCACCCTTCCTCTGCAACTCAGTACTCTCCAAGCAACCTGCTACAAACAAGTCTCCCACAGCAGTAAATCCCTTCCCTACAACAAGCAGCATGCCCGAGAGTCCTGCTTTGCACACTCAGCCCCCTTCTCTCTACCCCTCCTCATGGTGAAGAGCTTGCTTCACCACTATCCACCCTGTGCGGTCCCACACAGGTGATCTCTCACCAGCTCATCCACTGCTGATCTCCCTGGCTCCAACATGCACAGCCCTGAAACACACAGACCGGAATGTCCCAGCCAGCTCCCGAATACTCAGAGGTGATACACAGTAGCAGCACTCTCAGAAGCAAATGGAGTCCTGTGATATGAAAAATGTCAACTTTTAAAATAAACAATGACATAAAATTAAAGGGGTACTGACTATGTTCATAATTGCAAGCTATTAATGTATTGCTGAAAGGAATTAATCCCTGACAAATCCCTTTTGGGGGGATAAAAGCTGTATCCTCATGGGCAATCCTCTGCTTAGCCTACACAGGGCCTTGCACAGAAGGGAACCATGTGCAACAGCTGGATTATGCCATTAGCTAAAAAAAACCTAGACCATGGCAAGCTAATAGGAGAAAACAAAACCAATAACTTTTCAAAATGCAGTCATTCTTCTGGAGCTGGCAGCAGCATACAGGCAAGATTTTCAGTCCAACATAGATACATCTGCTTGTCCACTTTCAAAGCAGAACCCCCTGTACTCTTTAGTTTTGAAACACAATTTTCTGTTTAGTCCACACAGCTTCTATTGCCCCAATGCCCCTTTGTAGTTAGAGTCCTTGCCCAGCTGACCTAATAGAAGATTTTTCTCACCCTACCACACACAGCTTGAATCCTCTGCATTAACAGCAACCAAGACATATACTCCTCTTCCTCACTTCATCTAACCTCCGATTTTTGGTTTTCTGCGCAATATCACTGACACCAAAACACTATGCAACACAGCTATAGCACTCCTCCAAGGTTAGCTGACATCTGATGTACCCTGGCAGACACTGCTCAGCCTTTGACCTGTGAACACGTGTGCACACAGCTAACAGCCAAGCCAGCTTGCCAGAAATAGATGCAAAGTGTACTTTTTGTGGGGCCAAGCCTGCTACAGAATTTCTCCCCTTGGCCAGCCTCCCTCACCAGAGGACCAGACCACAACCACTGATAAATTCATGAAAAGGACATCACTAACACAACCAGAAAATTTCCCATTAGAAATGGCAGTCAGCAAAGGTCTGTTATTTTCAAGTATTTACAAAATTGGCTTCTCATTTATCCAGGTGAACCTATCTCATCCCACACTGCCAAGTGTCTTCACGCCCATTTTATTTCAGCATCTCCATGTTATTGCCAATGGAAGGCAAGAACAATCTCTGTTTATAAAATCACTGCAAGCTAGAACATGAAGGGAACACACAGCTGCTGCTCAGAACAAGGCACTGGCAGATCACGTGCTGGCTCAAGGCCTCTGCTCTAAAAAGGCTCTTGTTTGTTACTGTGACACTAATGTCTCCCCCACTCATTAATCTTTAAAACAATAGTTTAATTGCTACCAGCAAACACGTACTTGCTTACTACAAAATAGATAATGATTAACTGTGTTCCAGTCACACTCTCCAAAAGAAAGCAAGTTTCAGATGTTTCCATTCTGGCCCCCTCTCTTTTAACAACATCCCACAGTTAATTTGCTGTGCAAAGTACAACAACAGGGAACATGTTTTAAAACAGGAACTTTCCTTCACCAGTTGCCCACCAGAGTTGCTGTGGTACACCTGTCTTCAGGGATCACTCTGATCACGCTGACTGCACCACAGCATCCTGCACAAGCTTCTGGCAGGGATGAGGGCAGCAGGATCATCACTTGACCACAGCATACCTGTCTCGGCCATCACTGCAGTGGATTCAGTAATTCAGAAGGCTACAAGGTGAAGGCAGTTAAAGTGCTTGCTGCAGCATTCACAGTAACTAGCTGACGAGCGAGGGGAAGCACGCGGCCGACTCAGTATGAGTGATAAAGCAAGCTTCAATTTATTACGGCGCGATTATGTCTTATATACAGTTCCAGTTAATTATGCCTACAAATCATCTGCTGATTGGCTAAGCTCTAAAGGGTTACACTTTCATACGTCCTCCTATTTGCGGTTTCTGCGGATAGCTAACTACATATATTTTTTTTTCCTCTCTTGTCTACGCGAATTCCTCAAAGTTATTTACAACATTAGGCACAAGGTCAGTGTTTTTCTCAGCTTCCTTATCAGCATGCCTCAGCATAGCTGCAAGGCCTGCTTCAGCTAACTTACGCTAACTTTGTTTCACAAAGATCTTTAAGGGAGTCATGGCCATGATCACACAGCTATTCTGCAACAACTAGCCACCGAGTGCTGCTATTTTGGCTCCAGTTTTCCTGAACCTGTCTCAATGCAGCTGGTGGCCAGTAACATGAAGAGCAGCCCAGACATCAACACAAGGGCCCATAATGGTCAACATCCTAACAACAGTCTTGATATTGGCACAGCTACATCCCCAGCAAATCTGCAGATGACACAAAGTCAGGGGAGGTTGTTGAAAAGGCAGATGTTAGAACCCCAATCCAGATGGACCTTGTGAAACTCAACTGGGCCAGGAGAAACCCCAACAAGGTTCAACAAGGAGAAATACGGAGTCCTGCACCTGGGATGGAATAATCCCATCAGCACAGATGCGAAGATCTGCCCTGTCAAAAACAAGCTGCACATTACAATGGGTGTCAGGCTGAAAAACCTGAAAAGGTACACTCTTGTTGTAAGGCAAACTACATCAAGAGGGCCACAGCTGGCCCATCACGGGAGGTTGTTATTCCTCCCAACTCAGTGCTGGTCAGGTTGCACACTGAATACTATATCCAGGCCCCTCAATTCAAGAAGGGTGTCAAGATAGGGTCCAGAGGCCTACAATGACTCTTATAAGGAGTGCTGAGGGATGTGGGCTTTTTTAGTCTAGCAAGAAGGAGAGGCTAAGGAGTAATCTGATTAGCTGCCAGCTATAGTTTGAAGGGGAACTGCAAAGATGACAGAGTCAAACAAATGCTTCTCAGCAGTACTGGATGACAGAACATGGAGCAACAGCCAGAGGCAGCAGCTTGGAAGTTCAAGTTGCACGTTAAAAAACTATTTCTTACCAGGAGGGCAGTATGACCCACAGACAGGTTAACCATAGAGGTTACAAATCTCCATCTCTGGAGGTTTTCAAGACTTGGCAAAGCCACAGTTGATGCAATCCAGCAATGGTGACAGTTCTGCTTTGAGCAGGAGGTTGGGATCAGATGACCTCCAGAGGTCTGGTACAACCAGCATTCCTATAAAATACCACTACTTTTTCCTTACAGTTTCTCAAAAAAACCCGAAAAAAACCCAAAACATAGTAGTTGCAAAAAATTTGCTGCGATGCTGAATGTTCTCCTAGATTCTCAGACCCACATTTATAGTCTTCAATAATCAGACAGTGCAGTTGCAGGGGTGGAGGTTTTCTTTGCTTTTTTTTAAGGACCATGACCTTCCTTACCTCTCTCCCTACAGACTAAAAACTCAAAGCCAAACCAGAACTAAGAGGTAGTAACGAACAGAAACCCCTTCTTGATATAGGCTGCGTACAGATTTTTATAAACAACTTATAAAATCCAAAGCCTTGCAAATGACCTAATTTTGGCAGATATATGAGGATTTGTGAGCTATATATTAATCTGCAATGACTGCATTACTGACAAAATACAGCCTCTCAAGAGTCTGAAACACCCTTGTCTTAAGCTGTTTATTGAAAAGCTATAAAATTGTACATGGGTTAAAATTTGCTTTTGCAAAACACATTTGAAGATTTTTATTTGGGTGGAGAAGGCGAAGGGGAGGAGATGGTGAAAATAAAACTTTGCTAGAGCTTTTTGGAGCACAAACCATTTCCTCCCTGCTGCATAACTAATGAAATGTCTGTGGAATACAATAACCAGATGTCCCTTAGTCTCTGCTTTTGATCAGGTGCCTTTTTCTTGCACTGGGCTTTTTGGTCCCATTCATGCATCCACTCCCCTCTTCTAACAGCTTGTTACAGAACTGACCTAACTCCTGGCTCCATTTTATTTTCCCAGTAAACCTGTAGTCTATAAAAAGGCTCAGGAAGTAAGACCAGACCTACAAAGCATGTTCTGAGAAACATCCAACTCTGTGCTAAACTTAGGTGCTACGTGTAACTCCCTTAAGACATGACCACAAGCCATATTCCAAGAAACAAAAAGTTCAGGGCACAAACTACAGCTCACTTAATTAGCTTCTTTTGTTATCTTTGAGGAGACAGCTGGTCTTCTCAAAGACAGAATCCCACCTCCCTTCTTTAGGAGCTAGGGAAGGAAATGAGAAAGAATATATCTAAACATACAATTTCCTTAAACACTATTAAGGGCAATCCTGGACTGGATGAACAATCAGCTACCAGCCTTTTTCTGTTCTCTGGTGGCTCCCATCCAGGCTGTACACTAGGATCCTGTGAAACAAAGACCAGAATATACTCTCTGAGCTGATCATCACCGCTGTACATTCAGTCATTTGAAACCTACTGGATTCCTCGCTGTTTTTAATTGATCTAGCTCCTTGCCTCACTGCAGTAGGAATAGGGAGGCAATGCTCATTTGGGCACAGAGACTGTATGGGAGATACTCCACCAAGCTCTTTGGCCCTCGTTTTCCATGAGGTTGTGAGATGCTGGTCTGCTTGGAGTTACTCACGCTAATTAACATGTCTATGGCACCAGAATATGGTATTAGGATGAACAATCTGTCATCGAGTGACAGCCTTCTTGGGCACTCACGGCCATCTGCTTGTTAGTTGTGCACTTTTTTGTGGCCAAAAGTATAAAGCTGCTGCCTTCTAGAAGAGGCAGTCATTGAATATGTCCAGGTTTTTCTCTCCAAGGTAAAATATCTTAAGAGAGAAAAATATCAAGATAATCCTCCCCTCAACATGCACCTGCATTCTGACAGCTTAGGCAGCGACTCCACGAGTCTAGGGTTTACAGCTGGTTTTTAGGTTTACAAAGGCTCTGCATGCTCATCTGCACCTGGCAGCAGCCTCCTTTGCTGAAATCCAGTATAGAAGCATGGAACAAACTTCCACAAATACATGCTACAAGACGTACACCGCCTGCCTTAGTGGATTTTGCTAATTATCCAAGATAATAAATGTTTAGCACATACAGATGCAACAGATATGTTCAGGAGAAACACTGTTCTCTCACCTAATTGCCCCCAAAGCAGCAAATGTTTGTAAACAGAAGTTTCCAGAGGGCTAACAAGGGATTGGCAGCCTGGTTCTGTCAGCACATCTTGTGCATGCAAGCACAGCAGCATAGGCAAAGACAAGTCACATGGGTAGGAGTTTCACCTGGGTGACGGGCTGTTCTGGATCTGTTCTCCCAGTTCCCAGAAAGCCTCACAACCACCAGCAACTTGCAAGATAGTAATTTTCCTAAGGGATAATTGATTATCTTCAATGGGTCAAGTCTTCAAAGTTTTTCCTAGTGGAATTATATGACTCCACAGCATGTGTGAACAACAGGCATGCTTCACTTAAAGGAAAAAGTTGAGAGTGGTGTCCTGGACAAATGAAGGGCCTAAGTCCATTCCTTGAAGGAAAAAGTCTAGGTAGCAGCAAGAACAGCAAAATTTCAATTCCACTTCACAGCAATAAACCCCTCCTTTAAGAACAAACCATTAGTACCCACTACCAAGTGAAAAAACTCCAAACATCAGAAGCAGACACAGGAAAAAAAAAAAAAGCCAAAAAACCCAAACCACAACAGATACTTCTTCCACATCCTGGCAGTGGAAGTTATTTTATAACAGTAGAACTGCAAGTTTGCTGCAATTAAAAGAGATTTTTCTTACAGAAACTGAGTCAATGCAGAGCCATTCCCACACATGCTACAGAGGAACTGGACTCTTCAGATAACCTTTTCCAGCAAGAACAGACAAGAACTCATAAACTTATACTGGTTTACTAGAAGTCATAACAAAACACACCCAGGAGGCAGTAACCAACATTTGTATCAGATTTGTTTTGGCAGCAGCAGCTAGCATGAGCATTTATCACTCCACAACAAACTCCCACCTATTTAGACCACTGTACACAAAGATTGGGGTGGCTGAACAACTTCCCCAAAGTTGCAAGACTTGTGGTGCCTTCAGCAGTCATACCTGAGCAATTACCATGCAAAGCAGGTACATAAGATATCACCCTGACCTCAAGTCACCTGGGCTCAAATGCCAGCTACTATTTTTAACAGATCATCCTGTCTGTGGCTTACAATTTCATTAAATAACGTTCACAAGTGACCAGAAAAGACTGTGAGGGGAAACAGAGAGAACAACACAAGGCAATCTTTCCTTTAAATTATCATTTGTTCAAATGCTGTACTTTACATAGCTATTGCCAAAAGGCCAAAGTGCTACAGCTATGCAAAGGAATGCATAATCTAAAACTCTTGGGTTTTTCCAAGTTGAAGAGGATACGAAAAGATGTTAATCAAATTTTCAGACAACAGCAGAGGAAAAATTAATCTCTATTTTCATATATCCCAGCACCCTTTGACAGCTGCTTAAACCTTCCTGCCAGTTCCAGCACCTGCAGCTAAGCATAATAGCCAGATCACCTGTACCACTTTTTTCAGCTTATATCAGCTGACATCTAACAAAAATGCCCCAAACCTTCCTGCCCTCGCCCTGCTCTTGTTACTCCAGAGAACAGAGTGTATTTCCACACCCACTTACCCCACTATTACATTATTTCAAACCTACTTGCACAACACCTAGTATTTCACAACAGAAAAAAGAACAAGAAACATTCTCGAAAGGTAGGCAAAATAATTAGGTCACAGCATTCTTGACAATTAATGATGAGAAGGTTGAACAGCTAGCTAGCGTTCTATTGCTCCCATCCAGAACAGCTTAGAACTAATGGATGATTTGTGGGTTTGGAGAAAGTGGGAGAAAGACACCAAAAAAAGAAAGAGTCATTTTTTTCATCTCTTCTAGATACATTCTTCAAAACACTTGGATGAAAACAGTATTTTCTTCCGCTGCTGGAAAGAAAAGCAGAAGAGGGAAGAACCTCTAATTTACAGTGTACAGCTAACAAATTTACATAATGGAGCCCTCCAAGGCACATCTACTAATGATGAGAAGACCAATTATAGTTTTTGCATCAATAGCTTACACAAACTAATCATCTATCAACTGAACAGTGCTCACACAAAAACATAGGATGTATAAACACCAACCCAAAATAACTAGACCCTTTTTCACTGAGCCATAGAAAGCACAGATAGACACAGGTGGTCTAGCTAAAATTTAGAAGGGGCACATACATACACAGAATTTATTGATACAGGTATTTCAACAACCAAATGGCTAAAAATTAGTTCTTACTGTCCAAAGATGCCAAGTATATAGTATTTGCAGATGGTTTTGCTACAGATACCACCTAGTTCGCAGGAAATGTAAGTAACAGAACACTAAATATGAATCAGGTACAGGGTTTTTTTCAGTTCATCTGTGAAGCAGCAGCTGTTAAGTGTTCCCAAACATGGGGCAGATTTCCAGCTGCTCAGGATTAAGAAGGTAGTAACTTGCCAGTCACACTGGCCTACTATTCTGCATTAGCAGGGTTGATGGCAAGACAAAAAAAAAAATCAGGAGCTTTCCTTCACAGATCAGGTCTTTGGCATAACTTTCCAAATCCAGCCAAGCAACATCTGTTACCTCTTCTCAGCAGTTTAAGGACAGCTTGTTTGAGACACTCAAATATCACACTGCTCAACCAGACAACAGAGCTGGAACAAATGTAAAACTGAGGTCTTAAAAGTTTTAAGTCAGTAAGTAACAATTCTAATAAATCAGCCAGGCAAAACCCTGCTGGTTGACCCAGGTAAGTCTCCCTGAACTCCCTGTTTTGTCACAACTTTGGCCTGAAGGAAAATGCAACAGAACCATAATGTAAGACTTAAAACACAATTTTTAGGTTTTAAGCATTCAGGTGAGCAAATAGAACACACCAACCACAAGCTCTGTCTAGCAGCAGTGAAACAAACACTAAGCACAGGGTAGTGACTCCTACCCCCTACTCACAGGGTTTTAATCACAATTCGCAAACATGACAAGAGAGCACAAGAGGCACCCCATCAACTTTTGAGTACAAAGAAGTCTGAACATCTGCCCGCAGATGGGAAGCAGCGAATGAATTCCTCATTTTGCTTTGCTTGTGTCTGTGGCTTTGCTTTACCTCTTAAACTGTCTTTATATCAACCCATGAGCTTTCACACTTTTACTTTTCGAATTCTCTCCCCCATCCCACCAGGGGGGAGTGAGCAAGTGGCTGTGTAGCGCTTAGTAGCCAGTCGGGGTTAAACCATGATATTTACTTAACCCAAAGTGCATCCTACTTTAGAAATAAAGTTTAGGAAACTCTGTGGATTCCCTGCCAGAAGTCCAGAAAGTGACTCCTCATCCTCAATAATAAAATTACTGACGTCAGATTACTTTGCTTGGCTTATTTCCTCTTCAGACGGGTGCCTGGCCCCACAGTCAGCTATGCACCATGTGAAATGCCCCTTGGGATCACAGCAATGAGAACTCCACATTTCATAAGACGACTGACGTCACATCAACATGGTTTCCCCAAGATTTAAGTATGTGTTTTGTAACAAAAAAAGTGAAAGTGTTGGTGGAAAGAAGGGGTTCAGGTCTAGAGCAGATCCACAGGGAACAGAAAGGGAAAAAGGACACATATACCTTCTTAGGCCACCAGGTATGACCTGCAGCCTCCATGCTTCATCCTTTCAGGCACCAACTTCTTGCACAGCTCACCTACATTTCATCTCCTTACCATTTCTTTACAGCACTGGGCTCCCAGATTACCCACACGGCAACTTCCATGTCTCCTTTCCCTTCAGAGCACCCTAGCTGTCTCTTCCCAGGCAAGGCCTGTGCTGCCTGCCTGCCTGCCTCCCATACCTGGCCTGCCCCAGCGCTAACAGAGGCCATCACGTCAGCCTTCATCCCACAGACAAGTTTCTCAACGAACAACAGCTAAATCCCAGTTCAGGAAGGGAGCTGCTCCCCTGCCTCTGAGCGGCCTCTCCACCCCACCAGCCTAAGTAATCCAAAATCAAATCACAGCCTTTTTTGTGTGGTTGATTTACACACCTGGGGAGCAAGATGCCTCTTAAATTGTTCACCCCACCTTCCTAAACCAGAAATTGTTACCTCCTCTATCTTCTCACTACTGTGAGGCTCCCCAGGAGCCAGCAGGGCATCTTCAATGACAAGGGCAAGCTATCTGCATAGGCAGACCACAAATAACATAACCTACGCTGCCAGCCTAGACTGGTTATTGCAAATGGCTGGAGGAACAATGTCCATATAAAATACCTTCTGCTGGCTGCATGACCACAAACACGGGTGGAAATACTCTTGGGACCCTATGGTAGTTTCTGACCCCGCATCGACAGCTCTTCTTCTTGTTTAATCAAAGGAGCACTCCTTCTCTATGCACAAGATGAATAGCGAGACCAGAATTAACGGGCCATTAGCAGCAGTGCTGCACAGACAATTATTACTTACCAATGATAATGCAGCACCAAACTTTGGCCACAGAGAACAGTCAAGTGCTCTGGGTGTTCGTGTTTTTTCTTAAACAGTTGGAAGGATTTGTAGAAGCTTTGTCAAAATCCACTTCCAAGTTTCTGTATCCTTGCTTTGAAAGTGTGAATCTATCAGATAGCTTTTTGGTTTCTAAACAGTTAACCAGAAACACTACTTCAGCCAGGAAAGGTCAGTTGGTTGTTTCACTGTTAACTGTGCCAATAATTTTGCTTTTTACTAGCTGCACAGCAAATTGCCAAACAGGAATGCAGGTCTGTCACAGTTCTGCTGACATTTAATTTTTGCTTTTTAAGTTCCCTCTCCCTCACCCTTTTTTGCCAAGATAAGCTTACCAGATAATGCAAATCAGTCTTAACTCCTTGTTATACTAAACACAAGCATCAGGATTTCAGCTTGTAAAAGCAGAATCAAAAAGAAGATTTCTTATGACATGGCTACATTCACTATACCAATGGATAACACATCTAGTGCCTAGGCACCAGAGGGGAGGACCTGGATATCCACCACTGTTGGATCTGGACCCAGAGGCTGTCACCCACATTCAATGCTGCCCCTCCTGTCCACAGCAGTGCCAGCTGGTGCTGTGATCCGATTAGCTCTCACTCACTGAGCGAGTTTGGATGGGAAACTTGGGTGCTGCAGGAAGTGGCACTGGCAAGGCCACAGTTCCCAGTTCCTAATTTATTTTTAAGGGTGAGTGGCAGTTTTGAACCTTCAAGTTATATTCATTTCAAAAGCTTTTGTCTCTCCTGAGCTAAGAAAGTTACCATCTATAACCTTCCACACTTGCCACGCTACCTTCAGACATCTCAAGCTGAACACCTAGAAACTAAGATGCAATGGCCACTTGGGAAAGTTTTGTTCTTTTATAGGTACTGCACTTCTGCAAAGAATGCTATCAGTCTGCTGAGGAAGACTCTTCCAACTAGACAAGTGTGCTCTTATCCGCTTACACCCTCCCACCTTCACCATCAAGTGGCTCAGTTCCTGTTCTACAAGATTACAGGAGCTACTCTTCATCCAGATTCACTTTGTCGATAAGATTCATTGAACCACTTGCTGCAGGATTCACCTGACACCTTTCAAATGGCTAAACAACCTAGAATGAGATGTCTGAATTCCCTCCGCATTTAAGGAGGAGGAACATATTTCAGAAGGCTTTTCACATGCACCTTACCTCTCACCACTGACTACAGTCAGTGATTAAGGACCCAAATGACTATCTTAGACTAGACACTAAACACTTCAGTAGGTAAAGCTAATCAAGGCAAATCCTATATACCCACCTTGGCCTACTGGTATCCACCATTAACTTCTGACCCCACTGGTCAAATCAAAACAAAATTCACATTTGAGAGAGGAAATAATTTCCCAGTGGTATCTGGGTTCCCCTTTTGTGAAGACAGGCAGAATGGAGACTCAGAATCTGAGTATCTGAAAACTCACCCCTAAAAAATTCTTTACTCTGTCAGCTGATTTCTTCAAACAGATGTGGCAATCCAGTATAAAATATTACATGAGAGAAAAATCATTAGTGAGGTGAGAGGAAGAAGCTCTACTACATAAAAAGTTGCAGTGAATAGGACAGGTTAGCTGTCCCTGCTGAACACAATCTACTTGTCCATCAACTGCATTTCCTCTTAGGTATGCCTAGTCTTCATCAGTGAAGAACCATTGTACATACCGATAACATGTTTTCCCGAGCCTTTTGAGATAAAAGGATGCTGCTCAAGAAAGCATGCCAACAACATGAGAAGAATTACTTGTAACACCAAACCAGGAAGAGTGACCCAAGAGAAAGCAGAATATGCATACCCCTCAACACACTGTTCTCTGAACACTTGCTACAGATGGGTCCCTTAGTGAGAGAGACATATAGATATGACCTAGCATAGAACTTTCATCTATTTTTGCCTGAAGCAAGTTTTCTGACACACTTCTGTAAAAGCTAAAAAGGGGGTGTGTGTGTGTATCACAAAGCAAAACCATGGCTCTCCAAAATAAGCTCAGGATTAAAGTGGAGCAAAGCACCTGCACATACTCCCAGTCTGAGCCAGTACTGGGGAACAAAATTAACTCCCCACTCGGGGGTGGGTGGGTGTAAAAAACACCAACAAAAACCAAACAAAAAACCATGCGGTAATAGGAACTAAAGCTTAATTAAAAACAAAACTCCCAAGGCTTTTTTTCAGGTTAAGGTCACTAAAAATGCATGGATTGTTTTATTTTGGGGGATGGGAACACATTTTTATCAGATTTTTTTCTTCCAGCAAAAGCAAAGCAGAAAGGCAAGTCCTCTGTTGAGTTTGTCCCTGGGTTCACAAGCGATGACACAGGGATAAGAGTTTAAATGGCACCTCCTCCCAAAGACCCCAAAGTGCTTTTACTTCCCTTAACGAACTCAGCTTCACAGCAGCTTGACAGCTCCAATTTACGTGGGAACTAAGAGAGACACAAAGTAATTTATCCATGTGGTGCAGCAGCAGAAAAGCAGCTCCTAACAGCCCATTGATTTATGTAGTAGACCACACTTGCTTTTGCACAGCATGCTGTCCCAGAGCATGGTGTCAGCAAGGAGGCAACATGCTTCTCAATCTCTAGCACCTGCTCAGACACTGTTGCAGACACTATTGCATAGGTTCTTCCCAGCCCTGAAAAATATGAAGTCAACAGTGGCTTAAGACACTTACCTCAGAGGCTCAAGACCTACACTGTTGTTTACACTATTGTTTCCTGGCAACTTCACCCTTCTTCCCCATTATGTTGACTAGTCAGCTAGGGAAGCAGATTACTAGAAAAAAAAAACCTCCAAAACACCACACACCAAACAGACATTTCCCATGATTGATTGATCTTTCCAACACTTAGAACCTGGACCACCTTCTGGATTATAGGAATTTAATATTGCTGCAACGTGGTCACTGCTTGTGTACATACAGAATCCTCTATTATAGGCCAAGGTTCTTCCATTGAACACGTGCATTATGGTGTAAGTTAAAGAACATGAAAAGACAATATGCCAAATGCAAAAGAAGTTCTTGTAGCAGAAACACATTAAAATTTGATTAACCAAATTTGGATCAAAATGCTCCAAAACAGTAAGATGGGCCCACAATCAACACAAAAGGCCCACTGGTATACCAAGTCAGGAATCACAACTAAGTTGTCTTGGCAGAAGTTGCATGAAATCTACAGGGGCAAGAATATTAGCCAGCTCTCACTTCAGTCTCGGTGCCAACAGGCAGCATCCTGACTCCTTATGCCACCACTTCAGAAGGCAAAGCATTCAAATCCTAATGCTGAGGGACCCTTGTTCTGTTAAAGCAAAGTTTAACCCTCAGATAGGCCAATCTGAACCTCTCTTGGCACACATTACACAAACAAGGTGCTACAGGACTTTTGCATGGGAGAAATAATTTAATTCAGTATCTTCTATCAACACTGATTGCACAAGATGGGGGTAAGGGTGAGTAGGCAAAACGCCTCAAGATCCTAAAGCTTCCTCATGGAAGTACTTGAGCTGGGGACCTGTTTTTTGCTGATCCTGCATCAGTGCCCTCCTACCTTGTTAATGGGTTTTATCTTAATAGAAGAAACAAGTATTTCCAGAAGAGAATCATGCTGGTGCCAAGTCAAAGCAAGCTCCTACAGCTTGCATCAGACAACTCAACCTACAACTGACATTTTAGATGCAAGTAACTCTGGACAACTACTGCATTTCTGTGAAACTAGATGTCATTAATTATGCAGTTCTTTGTTCCCAGAAGACTTCAATCTATAGGTCATATTTTTACTTCCCTTTACTGAGAGCAACAAATAAGAATTTACACTTCCTTTCTCTTACAAGTACAGTCATGCATTTTTCCCTTATTGTTTAACTAAAGCTGTTTCAACCACCAAGAACCTTGTGCCTATGTTTTCAGAGGCAGCCTAACAGCTCTAAAATAACTGGTAAGGCAGAAGCAAGACAATCTTCACAGGCTAGATGTTATTATAAATTTGAGTGGAAAAATATCAAGCTGTTCCCATGATTTCTCTACAATTTTACAAATCAAGTAAGAAAAAAAGATGCAGACTGGCATCTAAACGTACTAATATTCTGGTACATTCCTCCAGTTTCTTATTTCCCTACCCATCCACCCCTTCTCCCCACTTGAATATAGCAAATTGCTCCCAGTTAAACAGAACTTCTCCAGACTAAATTTAGACTAGAAAAACTCTTTAGGCAGATGCTTTACTTGATGATTGGCACCAAGTCTTTCCAGTCTCCTGGTTTCCAGATAGATTCACTGTCCTTCAACACTAATATTCCTCTCGGTCCTCACATTTTCTATTTCAAGATTTGATTAGACAAAACCAAAGGGAAACAAGAGACCATCTTCCAGCTCTGTCTGCTAAGCAGATACAAAGAGAGAGAGTACTGTTCCATGACTGGCTCTATAACACAAAATGGGAAAAAAGTCACAGGAACAGTTAGAAGGGGAATCCCTGTTTTAAAGAAAAAAAAAAAAAACACAAACGCTATCAAGGAATCAAAAGAAATTTAAGTGTGTAGCAAATTAGCAGATCTGAGATAAATAGCATTTAAACCTAGCCATTGACAGTGGATTGGGAAGAAAAATATGATTCTGTCTAACAAGCCCGATACCAGAGTAGCAATTCTACAAATCTAAGGACCTTCAGTGGTTTGGGTTTCTTAGTGGTCTTGCAAAGCACCTTTGAACGAGGATGACTGAATGGATTTCAGGGATAGCAAAGACATCACAATTAAAAAAAATCCATTTTCAGGACATAGTCTGCTGCTAACTTCAGGACAGAGGGTAAAGTTCACTGCTCTCAGTGCCTGATATTAGTCAGGCATCTGACTTTTTTTGTACTGCAAAGTATGCATTTCTACCACTGACTCTTCCAAGTATAACTCTTGAAGTCCTATGCATACTATGCCTCACATAGCTATTTAAAGTAATAGAAATATAAGATCATACTAGAGGCAGGGTTTCAGAGATTATTTTTTTCAATTGCACACACTAACAAACAGAATATAAACATTTCCTCGACCTTATTTTGTAACTAACTGCCCCTCCCTCTCTAGCTCATCACTGGCTTATCTCCAGCACACACCATAGGCCCATGAACAGGGTTTGCTTTCAAAGCAGTTACAGATGAGTAGTAAATAATTGTGCCTACTGTTCTTTGAAACAGAGTTTACCTATTCGTCACGCTGCTTCTAGTCTGAAGGACTAAGCCTAATAACGCCTACACATCATCCCCATGACCTGAGACAACAGCTCCAAAACAATGCCATGCAATTTAAAGGATCAACATGGTCACATACTATCTTGCACACCGTATCCTATCAACCCTATTCCTGCTTCATCAGCTTTTAGAGCCATGAAGCTTGTGTCTCCTTTTCCTATGGCTTTTTCTGAGGATGCATCCTCTTTTCTCCCCTTCTCTTATGCTGCAAGTTTACTTTCTGCCTTCTGGCACAAATCTACACTACTTTTCTCATCCCTCATCCTCCACCTATTTTTACAAACAAAATCCTACTGTAATTTTCATGTGTTACACACATGTTACCCCATCTTCACTCTACCCTTAAACACTCACATCATGGCTACGCAGCCAACAGATGTCATGCACAGAAGCAGCAGCTCTAGGCAACTCTTCCTCTACTCCTGCCTCTCCCTGCCTCAAAAGAAAACTGATGTAGCACCCAGGAAGTGCCTCCCCCTTGGAGAAAACCAAAAAGCCTCAGACACCTCAAACTCCATTACAGACACCAAGCAGAAGCACTGACTAAGCCACCACACACTCCACTCTCAGCTACTTTTTCCTTAAAGTGAGAAGGTGCCTGACACCTCACAAGCTTTCTTGCTTTCCCTGTAGCCAGTAGGACCACACCCTTACTTCCACACCTCATCCTTCCCTGCCTCAGCCACACAGGTCTATCAATAATCAAGTAGTTGGGGCAAGGGAGGTCAGATCCTGATGACAGCACAGAAAGCAAAGCTCAGTTTCTCCCCAAACCAACACATTTTAGAGACACATTTAGCACATTCCTGCTTCAGCACAACCTAATCAGCACCAAACCCTGCAGGTCTGCCCAAGTCTGCCCCACTCCAGCCTCTTTCCAAGCATCTTACAGTTGCAACCATTTGGCTGCTGTACATTTTTGCTTTAAGAAGAAAAAGCAGATACACAAAGTCTACTTTGTATTTTCAAATAGTTACAACTACTGATAGGAAAGACCAGGGCTCTGAAAGGCCATTGATAATGAGAAGAGAACAGAACTAGTCTTTTGCTATTTATCATTTATGTCTGGTGTAGCTGTTCCTGGACTGAAGAACATGTGCAGCTGTGGCTGTGAAGAAACACATTTTTGCCATTGATTCACATGGCTGACATGCAGCTCAAGACATTGACCAGTGTTGGCTAAGTACGTATGCTTAAGATGTTATTAATAGCAGGAAAGCAACACAATCAGTATGTGCTCTCCAACTACCAGCACAAGCTTGTGAGACAGAAAGTTCTCACCTGCCTGGCCACCCTCCGCGCTTCCCAGTAAGGTTTAGAGTCTTCTACAGCTTTTCCAATCTTCTTTACCAGTTCATCCAGTTTTACCGTTGCTTCAACCAGCACAGAGCGGAACTTCTGGCGTGCATCCTTCCAAATGTTGCAGAAAGGAAAGAAAGGACAAAGACAGATTAGAGCTTTAAAAATTATTTCTGTTTGTTCCTACCTTCAGGTTGCTCTTTAGAGTCACACATGAGCCGACACATTCAAAACAGCTACTGGCATTTGGACTAAGTTGGAATTCTTCAGCAAGAGGTAGTAACAGGAACCCAGAACCACATCCAAAAGCTAGCATCCTGGAAATCAAATCTTTGTCTTTCAGAGACAGCTTTTATACAAAGCCTGCAATAGCCTGTGCTACATGTCACCTCTGACAGGGTTTCTAAGAGAGCAGTAACTTGTAAATTTCTCACACAGTGAGGAGGTGAACAGCAGTGTAACTAGTTCTGAGAGGGAGTTCAATGGCAGAGACAACATTAGAATGAGGCTAGCAGGCAGGCCAAATCCCCCCAGCAGGCTGTCAAATCAGCTGGAGTCAGCATCTCCTAAATCTTAGCATGTCACACCCCTAGTACTGTTCCCCCCAGAAACGCCATTTCACAATGCAAACAGGGATAGACAGGATCTGCTTTATGCAGGAAGAACTGGACACTTCCCACATGGTGTATTTTCAACTCGGCTCCTCTTTCCTTTTATAAACACACCCTACTTACTTCAATAGCTGCAAAAAGCTTCCAGGTCCTTGTGCCAAGACTTCCTGCCATAAAAGCACTTCTCTTCAGCTATGGTTTTTATCAATGCAAGGGATAAGGACACCTACTTTCCATTTGATTATTACTATTTACTACGTTTAAGTAAATTCCAGCTACTTCCAAACTGTCGGTGAGTTGTCCTCTTTACATGATTAGCTGAAGCAATTAAAATATTTTCTCTGCTCCACTGGAATTTCCACACCTTCAAGCAAAGTGATTCTGATTTTGATCTCAGTATCCAACACAGACTCTAAATCAATGGAATTATTGCAGAGAGATGAAAATTCAGGCTGGGACCTGGCCCAGGATTTAAGGAGAACGAAGACAAGGGCCATGTGCATTCTTGACAAGCCTTGTAATTCTAATTAGAGAGCAGCATTTATGAAGACTGCTGGAGTGACATGTTGATTATCAGGAAGCAGCTGGCTTGAAGAAGTGCTGTAATTCAGGAGGGTTTTCTCATTATTGTTAAGGATTTCTAGAATGCATCACTATTTATTCATTGGAAGAATTAAAATATATTGGAACCTACCACTATGCTCTCAGAAGTGGAAAAAAAGCTACAATAATAGATTAGTTCTCACAGAAAAAGCAACATACTTCAGTAAAAGCGTCTTTGCTTCCTTCTTAGTGTTATCTAAAACCTTAACCAGCATCAGCAATGTTTTGGTCCAATGCAAATAGCTTTAGATTCTTAAGGTACTCTGGTTTATTCTAAGGAAGCAGTCAAATGGGTAACAAGGTCAAAAATGGAGAATTAAATGCACATTAACCTATTATTTTATTAACTCAAATCCAGTCAATAATCTCCTTTCTTAGTGAAAGCCTGAAATGTATCATTCAAACAATATGTATCAAGTCAATGATCTTCTTAGTGAGAAGAGTTTATATATTTCCAGTTGAAGTACTGGATAACATATGATTCACTGCTCAAAATGAGTTTCACTAGTAAATGAAATAAGTTACACAAACAACTGCAAGCATGGTGACTATATTGAAAGAAAAACATTAAGTACTGAAGTATATTTAACAAACAAAAAAATAACTCCTACAACTACAGGACAAAATAAAAAATTCAATTCTAAATGAGTAAGTCTGAACATATGTTTTTCACTTCCTTTGTGAAAGCTATTATGAGCATAGTAGTTATGGAAAGCAAATAGTTAAAGAAAAATATAAAGGTATATTAAGTAAAAAAAGCCGTATGCAGTGATTTATCAAAAAATTCAGTTCCCATGTTTGTAAGTTAAGCACTGAAACCACCACCACCAAGCCTCTGTTTAGAGACCTACTCCAAATGTATTCATGCAATAATGATGTATGCTTGTATCCAACAGGAAAAAGAGAACTAGTCTCCACCTAGAGTTTAAAATAAAAAACCCAAACACACAACCAAAAAACACCAAGGACCAAGCAGTGAAAATAACAGCAACTTCTTTACCCATTGATCTCCCACTAACTCAGACAAATTACTGAACTGTGACTAATCCTGTAACTAGCACCCGAGGCACAGGTCTCACAAATGCTTAAGCACATGTTTGTCCATGAGGACAGTCACGCTTCACACAGTAGCTAGTTACACAGAATAGGGAGCGCTTCAGCTGAAGAATATACTGGTGTGAACTTCAGTTTATCATTTTCCCCAAAAGATACCTGCTTTCTATTCTGAGGCTTTATTTGGGTCTGACCATCCCCATTTTTTCCAGTGACAACCAGGAACAAAACCGAAAACACCCCAGAACTTTATACCCATGTCATTATATACCCATCTATTACATGACTTATTTTAAATTACATTTATTCTTAGGCTCCTGACTGTCAGGAACACAAGCCTGCAGGCTCCATCACCTTCTGCGTGACAGAATAAGCAGATGCTTGTACTTGCTAGGGTCAGTCCCCGTACCAAAGGTTTCCACCCATGCCCTTCAGACACAGTAACAAGATGCTGAGGTCTCTGAGAAGGTGTAATGTGTAATGCCAAACCCATGCCCTCTCCTGTATATATCTGCACCATGTGTGCTCCTGCAGCAATCCGGTGCATTTATACCACCCAGTCTCCTCAATCCAAGCTAATTCAACTCTCGGTCTAGGTGACTGCAGCTCCTACCCAGGTGCTGTGGCAACATCTCCCATGAGCAGGGACACAGCTCCCTCCTGCAAACACGGAGACATACTCAGTGCATCAGCTCAATGTGTTGGCCCTACTATGCGCTGGCTGAGCATCTGTGAAAGTCATCACCCTTGGGACAGTGCAAAATTCCCCTGGCAAGTGCTCCTGGGGAAATTTAAATACAAAATACAGGTGCAGCAGCTGTTTTTACTCTTCATGTGTAACTGGGGAAGTCAGAAGCACCAAGGCAATTGCACCAGGAGCACTGGGCTTGGTGCACTGGCTACTTCCCTGATATGAAATGTGCATGTGTGGTTCACAGGAAGGATTGGCCTGTGGTCAAGGCAATTACTTGGGAATCAATTTTATTCCCTGCTCTATGTCCAGCTTCCTGTGTTACTGTTACTGAGACACTTCAACCCACATGTGAGATGGTTCAAAGCTATAAACCCTTCTAATGGTTTTTGCTGTAAGAAGGCTCACACCAGAAACTTAATAGGCTCAGGAACAGCACAACCGTGTAGTTCATCCATGGTCCCCAGCATGAGGGAAGCCTTACATCTGCGTTAGGAAGACAACCACACCACCTTCAACTTACTTATCAAATCCTCTGGTGTAATGTGCCTCCCTACAAGCGTTACTATTTAACTGCCAAACTCTTGCTTCATTCAGGCCTTCACCTAGCACACGAGGTTAACAGAGAAAGGAAAAGACAAGAATTCCTGCAACTTGCTACCATGAGCAAAACTGAGACAGTGCAGTATATGCCATGCAACTTCTCTAGCAATCCTCAATTCCTAGTTTCTGTATTTCAGTTCCTTGAAAGATGATGCTTTCCCAGCAGAAATTCTAGTTATTGATAAAAGCAAATATGCAGCCTTAGGTACAAACCCTGTGAACCACACTCACCATTTCTGGTTTTTTGTTTTGTTTTGTTTTAAAAAGTTTTTCTCATCACTGCACTGAATACATACACAAGACCAGATAAACTGTAACAGAAGCAATGCAACTGACAAAAGACATCTCACACACCCAGATATTTCAAAAGCACATTTTCCCCTGTATTCACTCAAACTTCTGAAATAATTTTTAAGAACACCTTGTTACTGGTTTTGCAGACAGAAAAGTGATATTGAAAGCTGACTGGTTAACATTTCCAACATTCTCTCCCTCCTGTTTGCTCAAACAAGACAATGATAAGCCTTTTCAAAGCTGTACAAAAGTTGCTTAAGGCACTTGCCCTCAATGCATGTCACAAGGTGCAAAAAAATAGTAGTCAAAACATTCTCCCTTAAGTTAGTCTTCATAACTAGACTCCCACTACCTAGGTGGTTTGTCAGACACATGCTCTAGCAGGCACGGTGCTTAGTGCACCACAGGAACAGCTGCAGTTTACTTTTCAACATCTTGTTCTAGGCTACAAGAGATCAACTTTCTTCCTGGAAGTCCTTGCCACTTTTCTCCCAAATGATAGCACACAAGCACAGTTCTAGGGAGCATGCCAGACTTCTACCCCATACATGCTTTTGCTGCAACAGTTCATTATTAAAAGCAGACTCTCTCCAGTAACTTGCTGTTGGGTAGCTATCTGCTAGTGCACCAAAAGAGGGACCACACTTAATGACAGGCCATCCATTTGCGCTTCAGAGATCCACCCTCAAATGTGGAAATAAACTAAAACACTATTTTACCCTTACACTGCACCTGTTCGAGAACAAAGCATGCTTGTTTTCCTTTCTCACGAGTGATGGTGATGAGCTGTTATTAGATGCCAGATGACAGGCAAATAACTATTTCTGCCCATCAAATGAAGCATGTATTTTCAAACAATTTTCTTTTTAAAATGAATTTAACACATCAACTGGGTATGAAACATCTGAGTATCAAGCACATCTAAATTTCGTTTACAAAGGTTGTCCTCCGACAACCCGTTAAACCAGCCTGGGAGGGGCATAGGAAATGAAATTGCTAACTGAGGGACAGGCTTCATCTGTTTCCAAGAGGCAGGCAGAATCAGTACCTGCCTTCCTTTGCTACAGAGACCTACCAGCTGCAAAAGCTCATTTCCAAGTTAAAATAGCATCAGTATCAACAACGTCCAAGTGTGACAGCAGGTAGGCTTCCCAGTTACATACATGCCAGACAGATGCACATGCTCAGAAATCTACTTCAGAGCATCAAACAGGTTAACGGTATTTTTAACATCTATTTCGTGCCTGAGCAATTCAAGTAAACCAGACTGACAACCAAACCTTCAAAACAAAGTGGAAAGAAGGAGTTAAGTAACCTCTCAATTTTTAAACATGGGGGAGTTATGTGGGGTTTTTTCCCCACACAGCTACTAATTTGGCATCCAAGAACAATAAAAATTGGTATCTGGAAGTTGCTTTAACCTCCTGCTTGCAGACAGTCACAGACTGAGACTAAAAATACACTGGTATTTTTAGTTCTATTAGAAGAGGGGAGAGGAAAGCAGACAGGGGATGCACTAGGTACTCCTTCCAAAGGAAGATTTCTCTGCCTAACCCTTCCTCCCTCCCTCAGGCTAGAAACCCATTGCTGCTTCAAGAACAGAAATCAAGTAAAGCCCTTTGATTCACTCAAGCAACAAAATCCTTCCAGAACCACAGCAGAGGAAGGAGCCTTTCTACTCATCCATGGATGGAAGCAAATAACAAGCAATCCACAATGCAGGAGCCATTTCCTACGGAAATAAGTAGATTATAAAGAGACATGGAAAGATTTGTCCTGCTAGTCCTGGACAAATCCATCCTGCATGTAGATCGCACTCCAAAAACCATCTGGAACACCAGCCAGTGAGCTGCTTCTCCATTATCTGTGTACTCTTTTACGGGCATTGGAAAATGCTCCACAGGGATGCTGATAAGGCAGTGGAGGTTTCTACAGATAGATGTTTCCCCAGGCCAAGCAGGTGTGCTCAGAATGAGATTCCTGCCACTAACAGGCCATTTTTCTATAACTTGAAAGATAGAGGATTTTTTTTTTAAGTCTATTTAAAATTCTTTGCATGAGAAGTTCAAAAGCTTGAGCTTTACCCCAAACCCAAGTATTTTAGTGAGGAAGTAAGAAGAGCAACTCTAAATAAAACAGTCCTTCCCCTTCTGAGAGGGGTTCAAATGCTGACAAGGCTCACACGTGAAAGAGCACCACAGCTGATACAACCAAAACCAACCCAGGGTGACCTTTAGGATAAAGCCAGGACTAATAGTAACACAGAGACTTGCAGATGATGACTAGAGGATATAGGCAAACATACAAGAAGGATCCTAACCAGGTCCTACTTAAAACAAGCATGGCTGAAAGCAGCACTGTTCAGCTCTAGTTTTCATATGCAGTCATCTCCCCTTACAAACACTGGCAAGCTCATAGCTCCAGCAACACAAAAACTCTAACAAAAAACACATTCGAGATAGCTGGGATTCCAGTGGTAATTTTAACGGTATGTGCTGTGTTTCTCCTCCCTGCAATGTTGCCAGAGGGTCCCTGGGTAAATTTGTTACATCTGAACTGTACTTTCCAGAACCAGCCAAAGACGTGCATGAGTTAGCTGGACAGGCAAGTCATGCACATTTGTTAAGTACGTTTGCAACTCACATGAGTTCAGATGGAGGTGCATTTCCAATAAACAGGAAAAAAGCTCAGATAGCAAGGCGCCACTCTAACTTGCATTTGGCCAAAACATACTTGTACCTCCACTGCAAGATGTTTCCCCCACCTCCTCACAGACACTTCACAAACATAAACAGGGACATTAGCGAAGCCAAGTGTTAAATCCCTCAGAGGACCCTTATCATCCTTTTGCTGTGTCAGTAATGTTCAGTGTTGCACTTAGTATGAGCAGCATTATGGATTTTAAATCAAGCCTAATCAAAGATTCATTAACAGGCAATACATTAACGCAACACATAACTACCAGCCACTCAGTGCCCTTTAGCAGCTCCACAACTCCTGAACAGGCTGTGAGCGTCATCAGGTCAGGATATTTCTCCAGGGTTTAACAGGATAGGTCAACAGAGAAAAAAAAATGAGTAATTATATCAAGTAAAATAATAGATGCAGCCAACTTCAACGTATCTGTTCAAGTCATGCCATGCATGTAAATCCACCCCTCCCACAGGTGGCTTGGGTGCAGAACTTATTTTAAAAGATAGAAAGCAGCAGGTTGCTCAACTTAAAACAGATCATACAGTAGTTCAGGTGCAGAGCATCTTTAAAAAAAAAATGGCAGGCTGATCAACTTAAAACCAGAATTCTACATTTTATCACCTCTGTGAGCAGCAAATGCCAACTCTACATCGTTCAAACACAGACTGTGTCTGTGGCTGCACCAAGAAAAATCCTAGAAGCCTCTACTGATTTCAGCCCCGTAACATTTTCATTGGGTAAAGCTGCATTTTTACTGCCATTTTGCAGATGTAGACCTGAGGCAAGAACAAAAGCATGGAAGCATTTAATCATGACAGTCTTTTTTTCCAGTTAATGGGAACTGGAGACAGACAGCAGTCCCATTTAGAGTGACTCGTGCAAAGCTACAGGAAGTCCAGAACTGACTTGCAGTACTTAGATGCCACAAGGTTACTCTTCCTGCTAATCAGAGAGTACATCAAGTCACAAAAACATGGGTGACTTTTTCTGAACTTCCTTCAAAGAAGTATACCTTCTACTCAAATGCTCCCATTGCTTTTCCAGATTATTCTGGGCAAAAATTCAACAGCGGGAACGTATGGACCACAAAGTAATGCTACAGGAAGCTGGCAATCAGCATCTTGCACTGTAAATAGCCTAATGAAACTCTGTGCTCCCATTGAAGTCAACTATGATCAGATATTGAAAAGACAAAGAAAATAATAATAGAAGAACAGGATAAATGTAACTCCATTGTTTGGTTAAAAAAACCAAACACATCTTTCACCTTATGAAATACCTTGCAATAGCAGCAAGACCACCAATTAGGAAGGAAAACAAAGCAGATAGTAACAGCCAAAATAGCAAATCTTCACAGGCAAACTCAACATGGCTTTCCCAGAAGCCCACATTTTCAGCAGCATTCAAGGATTTTGGACATCTGAAGTGGAATTATACCAGTTCTAAACTCCCTCTTCCAAACTCTGGATTTATCCTCTAAGGCTGCTTGGCAAAGCTTTCTTTCCTTGTCCAGAGTACAAACGCAGGGATTTTCTTCTAACCACAAGTGTTGGTTTGGTGTTTCTTTAGTATCTTTCCTCCAGAAAGGTCTTTAGTCCATTTAAAATGCATTTATCAACATATATATAAATTAAGCCTTGCTTACATAGAATCACAGAATTATTTAGGTTGGAAAAGACCTTTAAGATCAAGTCCAACCGTTAACCTCATCCAACTGCATTTGTCCTCAAAATTTAAGCAGATCAAAAGTAACGAAAATCTTTCCAGACTAAAAATTATGCAGCGGCATGATACCACAAACTGGTTTCAATTCAGTAGGATTTTTGGATGAAAAGCAAAGAGGAAACATTCATGAAAGCCTACTGTTGATTACATTTCAACTTAATTCCATCAAAGACTGCTTACAGTAAGTACTACAGACAGATCTGCAGTAAACATTTAATGACATAGAGGTAGAAAGAATCATATAATCATTCCCTGCACTATCTGACACCTAGTATTTCTTATACTAAGTAAGCAACAATGTAAGATCAAGCTAATGTGGAAACACTGCTCTTATTTACAATGATATATCCAGGAGCCTTTCAGCCTTTAGAGCTCAGCATGTGTCACACATTCAGTAGCTACAAATCTCCAGGCTCTACAAACACTTGAACACATGAATAATTTTAATCAAGCAGTAAAATCCCATCTTAAGTCATTGGGACTTATTTCATGAGTATGCATTTGCATTATTATTACTATTCTGTTTCATAATACGTCCTCAGTGCAAGGTTATGACAAGATTAATGAAATCCAGGCACCTATCCATAGCTACATCTTTCAATTTCAGTATCTCAGCATGAAATAAGGAGACTGAAAACATACATAATTATTTTTTTTCCAATGTATGTATATAGTCCTGAAGTCCATTTAATTGGTATTGTTGCAGACTAGCATACTGACTTTTAAAGTTCACTCATAAAATTGAAACCAAGCTAGTGACACTGAACAGTTTTCACAGCTGAAATATAATTTAATTTCACATAACAAATTGCTCTCCATTCCACTAAGTTTATTTGCCAATAAATTCATGATCTACATGCCACAAAGCACAGAAAATACAAACAAGTAAGACACGAAAATAGCCACATGACAAGGCTGCTTTGTTTCCAAAGAAGCTCATAACCCTGTATTCTGTTTGGTACACGCAGTTGGATAGTGTATTTTTAAATACTACCAGTAACCATCCCATGCTCCAGGTACCCATCTCATCAAAACCCACATACAGGGCAGGGGGAATCAACACAGACTTTGACATTTTGAAGATGCAGACAGAAATCTATAGATATACCTTTAGAGTGAGTTCAGCACTGCAATCTCAGCATGTTTTGATACAGTATCCAAAATACTGTAATGTTATCAAAATTATTAGGATGTAAAGTAGCATTTTATACCAGTTTTACTTTAGCAGTATATTCATCTTACACTTCCACTGGCTTTATCATCTTTGTTTGGCAGTTAACAAAATAAAATTTAGACACACAAGTAGGACAGTTTGTTTTGATTTGTTATTAGACCAATAATGCAGAGCCTTCCAGAATAGCTGAAGCTCAAATTTGGGACTTTAGAAACAATTTCTTCAGAAGTTTCCATTAGATTTTTAAGTGTCCAAGAAAACCTCTTTTTCCAACTAGGAAGTCTTTTCCTTCAACTCCTTCTACTTTCCTTACTCTGAAAATAATGACAAAAAAGGCAAATCTAACAAGCTAAAAAAAATAACCACTAAGGAGGAGATCCTGGCAGGTAATTGTACGGCAAAGACTTCTTAACCAAATAAACTTTCACTGTCTATTATGTCAAGAACACAAACCCAAAACAGCGACTTGTAAAAACAGAACTTGTCTAAGTTTAGTTTCAAAACCTGAAAATAGGGTTTGTCCAGGGCTGGGGGGGGGGGGGGGGGGGGGGGGCCGTGGCAGCAATGGAGGAAGGGGGAAGGCGCATAGGGTTCTCTACATATGGTTTGTACACTGTCAGTATCCCTCTGCCCTCTCCCTTTCTGTTCCAGCTGTTAGCTCAAGTCACACCTTTAAAAAAAAAAACATCATCACCATGGCACAATTCAGGAGGGAACCTACGCAAATACTGTTCTGTTGCTCACAAAATCCAACATGCACAAAAGAAAAATGCAAGGATGAATTCTGTACCTCCAGCTCCGTCTCTCTGCGATTGATATCATCTGTAGATTGATTTAGTTTTTCCAGTTCCCCCTAGAAAGAAAGAAAGAAAGAAAAGTCAAATGCATCTTAAGAAATCAGGGGGAAAAAAGTGTCTGAGAAGGCTCATTCTGCATCCTCACTGAAAGCTTACAAGGGCTGTGGCTTACAAATACAGTGAAAAGAGGAAGCCTTGAGACATTTAGAGTAACTTTGCCACTGGTATTCTAGTTTGCAACTTAAAAGAAAAATAATCAGAGAAGCTCTATAGTTTTATTTTAAGGCACCACATTTCCTGTTCTGGCTTATTCCTTGCTATGAAAAATAAACATAAAGGTACAGTAAATTCTGTCTTGTTAATCAATATAGTCAGTATCTGCTACTTTCCAGTGAGATACACACAGTCCTCAGAATTATTAACATAAAGTTAGTACTATCACAGGAGACATACAATGAAAGAACAGCACTGATAAAAAACATGTTTTGCAGCACAAGAGGCATTTTACTCTGGATTTTGGCAAACCATTTTATAACACAAGCAGTCAATGGGACATACGATTATGTTTATTCAGTCTGCCTTAGCGCCAACACTTTGATCTCTTAACAGTAAAAACAAAGGTGTTAAAGCCCTTGAATAAATATTTACTAGAGGTGGTGTTGGCATGAATGAAGTTACTGTAAAAACAAAGCTCATTCTTAATTACTTTCTTATGACAAAATGCAACCCTCAGGAGTGGACTCCCAATAGCCTTCATTTGATCAACATGTTACTTCATGTGAGATCCTACAATTTCAACAGGAATGTTTGCTAAAGCAAACATTTCATTTTCAACCAGTGTAACAGGATCTACCTTGAAATGTTTAGCTGTATAAACCAACCACTGTAAATTGATTGTAGCTTGAGCAATTTCCCACTAGACTACAAGAACAACTCTGGGTACAATCAGAAAGGAATTAACTGCAACGGTTCAGTTCTCTTATCCTTGGAGGTCAGATTTCATTTCCAGCTCTAGAATTTGGAAGATACATATTTGCCCATGTTTTCTGAAACAGACACTCATACATGAATTACCTAATTGCCTTTTACTGTATGGTTAAGACATGACAGAGGCAGACCTAGCAGCCTATTTCTTCAACCAAACAGGAAACTCAAGAAAAACACTGTTTCTACAAAAAAGTGCAAATCGGATATATGGACAGCTGTGCAAGCTGAGGAACCTAAAGTCAAAATTTATCAAAAGGCACTAACAGATCTCAGCTTCTCAAAATCAAGGCAGTAACAGGCTCGCTTTTGGCTAAGGGCCTTGCTCTATGTAACCATGTTTTGTGAATTTTGCAATTGCTCTGCTTGGCCCTGGAAAAGAAATGCTCACGATGGAGAAAAGAATTACAGCATGGAGGGCCCTAAGCCAAGAATCCATCCTCTCAGCAATGTACACACATGCTTATATTCACTCATGACAAACAGTCCCAGCAACACTGGAGGCAAGAGCCATAAATCTGCAGAGACCTAAAAATACATTTCATTTCAGGGGCCACAGCGTGCTGAAGTTTGCACCAGGCAATTGGTCAAGACATGATTTTTGGGAGAAAAGCTTTGTTTAGAAACCATGCAAGAATAAAAACCATTTCAGAAAGTATTCATAGAGAGAATTTACCACCTTCCACTAAAGCTCCATTTTTAAGCAAGTAAGAATAATTTTTAAAAAATAATCTGTGCTTTCCCCCATTTACGAATTTCTGAGTATCAGCCCTGTTTCACGAGCAAGGTCACGCTGTCATGGTCAAAAGTAAAAAGGGAGGGGGATTTCAGTAGGAGAAGGAAGGACGCCCAACGGAGCCCGGCGCAGAGCGCTGCCCGGGGCCGCAGGGTAACAAAGGGCTGGGGCGCCCCGGGGCCGCTGCCCCCCACACCCGGCGGGCGCCGAGACACCCGGGGCTGCTCTGCACCGCCGCTAGGCACCGGCAAACGTATACATAAATATATATATATATATGTGTGTATGTCTATATGTATGTACGTATGCATTAAAAACCAAAAATAACAAAACATAAAAGGCAATCATTGTAACAGTTATTATATAAATTATATACACATTAAAATACATTTTAAAATTAAGCCCTCCCGGAGAGGCAGGCAAGGCGCGGCGGCCCTCACCTGGATGCGGGGGTCCACCTCCTCCTCCTCGGGGCGCGGGCCCTCCTCGGCGGCGCGGCCGCGCCTGCCCCCCGGCTCCATGGCGGCGGCTGCCGGTACCTCCCGTTCCGCCGCCGCTGCCGGCTCCGGCTCCTGCTCGGGCAGCTCGGCCGCCCCGGCCCCGCCTCCGGGGGGAACCCCTCCCTCCGCACAGCGCCCCCGTCTCTTTGTGCATTCGCACCGCACGGAGGAAATGAGCGAAAAACCGCGGGGTTTCTTTTTTTTAAACCCTTCTTCCCCCCCCCTTTTTTTTTGTGTGTCAGTGCTTGTATTTTGTCATGCTCGGTGCTCACCCCGCCATCCTCCCCGCCGGGCAGACCAAATGCACGCAACTGCAGTGCATGAAACCAAAATGAGTAGTTTCAGGTGCAGAGAAATGCTAACCATACCTTGCGTGCCTTTTTTCTTTCTTCCCCCCCACCCCCCGCCTTGTTGTGGTCTATTCTCTTTTTCAGGCTCTGCTGGGGGCTGACATGTCTATGGAGAAAAAAAGGGGAGAGAAAAGGAGGAGATAAAAATACTGAAGTCACTTTTAACAACCTTGAAAATTCAAATGAAACCCAGATTTCTGTTGCGTGGCAGCTAGGCAAGCTACTATTGTACTGGATGCTGCAGAAAAAGACACACTAAAGACATACCCTTCTGCTGTCAGTAAAAAGAAACTTCTTGCAAGAAGCATGGATTCTATGTATATGCATGGCCCCTGGCCAGCAGAGCACTTCAGATTAGGGTCTCCTTAACCACAGGGACAGGGCCCAAACTGGCACCTGAACGCTAAAAGGGTAAGAGTGGGCAACCCTTCTGCCTAGCAGTGTACCACCAGGAGCGGGCTCCAGCACCTCTTCATTTTGCTAGCCTCGAACACAGCTGTAACCCCTTCTGTGGGCTGCAGTGAATAAATAAAATTTTAAGCAATTTATTTTTCTTCCCTTCTCACAACAACTCCAGAGAGAAACAAACAGCGCATTCCTACACCAGTGAAATGAAAAAACATGATGCTTTCTTTGTCTTTTCCCTCCGCAAGACAGAGAAAGCAGTCCCACCAAAGCACATGGGCCAGGCTACCCACATCGGAAAAACAAGGCAAGAAGTGACAACTGGCTGAGCCAAGGCCCTTCCTCAAATCACACCAACCACACTGAACTACTTCCTTGCTCCCTCTGGGTGGGTAACAAGTCATTTCAAACAGATGAGGAATATATCTCCACCTTAAAAGTATCACTTTTGATTTAACCCCATTTTTGTTTGAAACCTCCTCAAAAGATTAAAAAAAAATTCAGATGTGGGGAAGACACTTCCTTTGTGAGTCTGAAGATGAACAATATCTCAGCAAAGCACAAGAAGATAAAAATTCACATTCCTGTGGTAAAAAAGGAGGCAAAAGAAAAGCTGTCAAGCAACTGGGGGGTGTGGGGATGGGGAGGAGGGGTGTGGATGGAAGAGTGGCACAAACATTTGAAAATAGTATAAACATGCAAAGTGACACCAACAAACTAAAATAATCAAGGAACAGAGGAGGTGTTGCAAAAACACAGAAGGGTTGTTTGCAACATCTTCATTTCTCACAGTAAAAGAAACCATGTAAAGGGGGGGGGGGGGGGGTGCGCAGGGAACACAAATCCACAAAAGCCAAGTGTTCTACTGCTCTCCATTAAGGGAATTCAATATGTACACACAGCCAGAGGTCCCTAGGGCCCTGGCATCTCTCATCCCGTGTACTTGTGGCTTGTGCCAAGACTGTTGTGGTCAAATGTCCAAAGTTCTCATCACCCTAAAAGAGCACAAAACCCACCAAGCAGTATATGGAAGAGTTAATGCTGGCAATCCTGCTGTTATCACTTATATTTCTAGAAAACAAGGCTATGTAAACCAGCTACAGTAACTATGCCACGTTTCTCCAAAACCTACACAACCTGCCCCACAGCAATGTCACGCAAAGCACAACTCAGTACTTGGGGTGCAGAAATGCTCTCCCCAAGGCATTTATAATGTTTGTGTGAGGACTCTGTTTCTCCATTGCCACCAAGACAGTCCCCATGATTGTCACAGCTCAAAAAACCTCCAGCCAAATTCATCAGCCTGCTACTACCAAGGCAGAGCAAGCTGTTTCTCTCCTTCAGTCATACAGCGGAATTAGCATGTTGGGAGAGCTGCCTGCAGAGCTTGGCACTGTGCAAGAGATGGTATGAATATACAGGCCCCTTTCCCCACAGCTCTAAAATCACACACAGAGCACCAAGGCCGTTGAGATCATTTTTCATCAAACCAATACATCTGAAAGGTTTATTAAAAAAAATGCTGAAGAATGCACAGGCCACATGTCTGTCATCACTGCAGACATCACTAAGGCATTAGCAGAAAAAAGGCCCTAAGGGAGAAATTTGACAGAAAAGGGAAAGGGAGACTATTCAGTACACATGAAGATCAATAAAAGACTCCAGAATATTATTTGCATGCTCAGTTCCTTCTCTTCCCCATGAAATAGTTTTGGCTGAAACCAGTCACATGGAAAGGGTGGCAGAGCCCCAGCAGTATCCGAGGGGCAATCCTGCACAGCACACAGGCAAGCTTCATGCTTGAGGGCACACTCAGCAAGTTTGCCAACACCAAGCAGTGTGGTGCAGTTGACACACTGGAGGGAAGGGTTGCTATCCAGAGGGACCTTGACAGGCTTGAGGTGAGCCTGTGCAAACCTCATGGAGTTCAACAAGGTCAAGTGTAAGGTCCTAAAAGTGGGTTGGGGCAATCCTGAGCATAAATACAGGCTGGGCAGAAAATGAACTGAGAGCAACCCTGAGAAGAAAGACTTGGGGGTGCTGGTAGACAAGAAACTCAACATGACCTGGCAATGAGCATTTGCTGCCCAGAAAGCCAACCATATCCTAGGCTGCATCAAAAAAAGCATGGACAGCGGGTTGAAGGAGGTGATTCTTCCCCTCTATTCCATTCTCCTGAGACCCCACCTGGACTACTGCATTCACCTCTGGAGCCCCCAACATAAGGATATGGACCTGCTGGAGCAAGTCCAGAGGAGGGCCACAAGGATGATCAGAGGGCTGGAGCACCTCTCCTATGACGACAAGCTGACAGAGGTGGGATTGTTCAGCATGGAGAAAAGGTGGGTTCAGGGAGACCTTATAGCAACCCTCCAGTACCTAAAGGGGGCCTGCAAGAAAGCTGGAGAGGGACTTCCTACAATGCCATGCAGTGACAGGACAAGGGGTAATGGCTTGAGGCTGAAAGAGGGTAGATTTAGATTAGATACAGGGAAGAAACTCTTTCCTCTGAGGGTGGCAAGACACTGAAACAAGTTGCCCAGAGAAGCTGTGGTTCCCCCGGCCTGGAAGTGTTCCAGGCCAGGCTGGATGGGGCTTTGAGCAACCTGGTCTAGTGGAAGGTGTCCCTGCCCATGGCAGGGGGTTGGAACTAGGTGATATTTAAGGTCCATTCCAACCCAAACCATTCTGTGATTCTATGCTCTGCTTAAGTCCATACGGTTCAATAAGTCGACTGTGGACAATGGCGTTTGGGCATTACTTTTGCCAAGTCATGAGTGATCTCATCCCAGAAAATCTCTCCTACATCATCTGTTAAAAGCCAGACACCTCCCCAGCCACACTCCACTCCCAGAAAGCTAGTCATACTGACCTTTTTGCTTCCCCCACAGGTCCCATATGCACTAAGGTGGCTGCGTAAAGCCTGCATGAGGCTTGACTGAGACAGTCTGTGCTTTCTCCTGTATCAATATTTCAAAATCCTGGTCCTACACATTCAATATTTGAACAAAGCAAAGAGAAGTTCAGGCAGAAAGAAACAGCTTGCTTTTTCACTAATGGGATTCCAGAGTGGGCACAATAGAGAATTAGCCCAGACCTGCCAGGCCAGGCTGCAGCTTGACAAAAGCTATGCTGGAGATGATACAGCTCACCAAAAAAGCACAAGGAAGGTACCGTTGCAGGAAAAGCCATGATCCAAGTTACTTGAACAACCAATTTAACTGCTCCAGGCAACACCTCTGTGTTGTGACATGACAGCAGGTATTTGGGGTACAAGCCTTATTAACAGCAGATACTGGAGCATGGAAAATCCTGACCAAAGATGATGCTCTGACCAAGAGCACTGCTACACTCTTACTTTGGGGGGAAGCTGCTAGGTAACCTCAGGTTTTGGTCCCATGGAAATCCTCAGTGTACAGGCAGCATTTGGCTGGGGACAGATGGAAACATATGTACCTTAAGGGAAGAGTACAGAGAGGAATTCTCTCCCTCGTTCTGGAGGATGGTTTGTACATTAGGTATTACATCTCTGAATAGACACTGGGGAACTAGAAGTTGCATTTTAAATAAAATCAGCTGGGAAGAAGTATGCATCAGTGAAGAATTGCTTGGGGAAATATACTAATAACAGTAGCTAATTTAGGGGGGAAGAAATCAAAGGGAATGAATAGTGTAATTTTACATATATTTTATAATGGTAGATCCTGAATGGATTTTAAGGATGGGTTGGGGTTTTTTCCAAATCTCATCCTACATTAAAATTTCTGCTCATACTTGCCCTCAAAGCTTGCTTCTGCCCAAGCACTAGAGGCAAGGGCCTAAAATACAAATCAAAGTTGCACTTCCTTCCTCAGAAGCAAGTATCTCCTCTTTTTGAACACTGATAGCATACTGAGCAGAGTTCAGGACTAATTAACACACATTTGATTACCAAAGACACATTTGCAGTTCATGGAAACCTTTGTGGAGAAAACAGCCTGAGAGACAAAGCCTTGCTTACAGAATACTGCCTCTGTGAAAAATTCTGCTTTCATTGATTACCATGCTAGATGCTAACTTCCAATTGGCCTCAAATATTGAAGCACTGTTGCAATTTGGTTTTAAATAATTCACCATCAAACACAGAAGAAGTACAGAGAGTCCAATTCTAAGGAGAAAAAAAAGCACATAAAACATGGCCCCCAAAATATATTTACAAGCATAAAATCCTTCATGTAATTTCTTAACTGAATTAATCCTGAAAACCAGTTTACCACAATGACTTTTGCAATGTTACACCAGAAATTAGTTTAGCTTAGGAATTGTCTCATTTAAAAACAAACCCACCATCTCACTCTTCCAAACTGCAGCAAAGACATTGCTCTGTCAACATTCAAACCCCATATGCTTTGCTGGTTTTCAGAAGTATATTGCACATGTTAGAAACATTTTTAAACATGAAGTAGGATCTCACCCACAGTCACAGTACATTGGAAGATCTGGTCCTCCATATCTTAATCTTTGATAAGAGGCTAAGCACATACATTTTTTGGAGATATGCACCGCATTTATGGAAGACTTTTAACTCCCTGGATGCACATGCAGGGTATTAAATGCTTAAAAAGTGGTCAGAATCAAAACTTCCTTTGGCTTATTTCTCAAGCAAATTTTCATGCTTCCATACCCACAACGGCTGCAGTATGTTTGTGCTCTGCATTTTAGGAAGTGCTAAAAATCAATTATCTTTTTTACTCCAGTTTGAAAGATGCTATCACCTTGTGAACTTGCATACAAATGATGCACACAAAGACACGTTAATGGAGCCTGAGCATCTACAATTACAAACAATTGGAATTTCCCCACCTACAAGGAATGTATTCAAGAAAAAGCTACATCCCAAAATACCCTTTAATTTCACTTCTTTTTAACAAGCACCATTTAAGGATGATTAAAACTGCCGTCTAGGCTTCACAGGGCTACAAAGAAAGCAAGCTTATTTAAAGAGGTACAATCTATTTTCTAGCCCCATTAATCTTAGTATCTTTCACAACAACTAGGTACAAGGATTATTAGCAAAATTACCTGCTGGGCCAATTTTGCCTGGATATGCATTTATATTCCATGAGCTACTTCTCTTATTACTCTGAAGCCTGATATTGATGACGCTTTACACAGACAGCGTGAGTGCAATATAGTTTTTTATATATATACACACTCATGTATACTATGAAATATATAGATATAGATATATATAAATGCATGACTAACAGCTTGATGAATTTCCCTACTTATTGTTGTTTCACTGGGAAAGAACCACCATCATCCCAGGATTTATTTTCTCCTCCTCCAAGCTGTCTTTTGGCAAGGTGGGTGGAATTTCCCACTGGAAACCACCAGTAAACACTACATCTGCAGAGCAGAAGAGTAGTCCCACTGCTCATCTGGCCAAAATGCAGCGTGTGCTGCTTTTGCAGATTTAGAAAATAAAAGAGTAACATGAGACTCTTCCTCAGATCTGCTACTGAAAGATAAGGAAGATCCCTTTTACGGTGCTTTATACTTGAACAGGGTAAAACCCTACACTGCAACCTTTTAAGCTGAATATATCCACTGAGGTTCCCAGCCCTGCTCTCTTTCCTTGATAAGTAGTCTCCCATCAGTTTCAACAGGAGCAGGATCAAATGCAAAGGTGTTTAGTCTGCACTTGCCCTGTGACAGCCAAAATGAGATGCAAGTGCCACTCTCTTCTAACCAGCCTGACAACTCAGTAATGTTTCTGCAGTGGTGTGGATACATCACTGCTATTCAGAACAAAACCACCCACCCTCATCTTTTATTCCTTATACTTAGATATCTATGCAAACCACATTTAAAATATTTATTTAAAGAACCACCTCTAATTCCCAAATAACATGAGCCACATGCAAGAATACATCTCATTTTTCCAGTCTTTTGTTTGTTTAATGTTCATACTGATGCCATATTGGTGACTACTTAACTATATTAGTAGGTTTCTCACTGGTAGATTTAAAGGATAAAATCCCCTCACTGGTCTCTTGCCACCAGCCTACACTGCTCAGGATACCAGACACAACACTGACAGATGAAGGCAGAGTCCCTGCAACGCAGCACTATGAAAACCACGAAAATATAATGACAAACAAGAAACTCCAGGTAGTGAAGTTCCTGTGGATCTGGTGCAGGGTATTCATGTGTCCAGTGTACTTGAGTGAGATCCATGCACGTTGCTCAAAGGTGGCAGTTTCCACAACCCTTTCCTCACACAGCATGGCTCCTCTATGCACTAAGCACAGAGCCATTTTCCAGCTCACCCGGGAAGGGTCTCCCTTATGCCTCCCAGTCACAGGCAAAGCTCCTGAGAGGTGCTTCGTGAGAATCTCCTGCAGAGCAAAGCTACCTCATGCATGCAGGCTGTACCACAGCTCTGTGCAAAAGCAACCTGGTATCCACTGAAAGGTCTCTGACCACAGACTTCACTTCTTAGTAATCTTGCTATCGGACAGGAAATTCACCCATATCCTATCTTAAGCTACTGAGCACACATTAACTAACACCTTGAATCTCCAGAACACCTTTCATCAGAGCATCTCAGAGCATTCCTTCAAGCATCAGCTATCCAGGGAAGCTTTCCCTTTGGATTCCTACACAAATCCCATTTCTTACAGGTGCTAATTGATTAAACAGAGGGAAACAGCACAGAGGTTTCAAGTACAAGGATGGCCCAGAGGATCAGGGAAACAGACACCTGTTCAAAATGGGCTTTCAAACAGAGAGCTGAGTAGACTGGGTAGCTACAGGAAGATTTGGGACTTCATCACCATCATGACCAGTCAAGTACAGAGAAAAGGTAGAACCCTGATCTATATTTAGAGAAACAAAAGACAGGAGCTGGCAACCAAAGGGGATCTCCTGCCTCAGAGTTGTGAAGGCAGACTAGAAGCCAAGAGGAAAACAGCTGGGAAGCCCAGAGATGGGGGCAGGCCCTTTCACAGCCAAGCCCCATTAGCAAGCTATTAAGAAAGGTCTTTGCACGAGGTCTCGAGTGACAGGAGAAACAGGAATGTTTTTTCTGCCCTCCTCTTTAGTTACCTTTCCAGGCCTGTTATAGCCTAATTTACCTTGTGCTAGAAAATATGAGCTTATCAAATACCTAAATAGAGAAAAAATTATCAGTTTAACAAATTTGAGTTTGACGCCTGCAAGATCCTAAGTGTTCACGCTTGAAGTGTCTCCTCCCAGATATGTATAGAAATCCACAAGCCTTTAAAATATTCAAATTTTAAAAATCCATCTCAGCTTTGTAAAACTGCAATGATTCCTGTGTACAAAGCCCCTTTCCCCCCCTCTCTTACCATTAATAGCAAGATTTTATGTCCTTCACTCACTGCCTGGCAGAATCATACTCTTCAGTGCTTCTCATTACATAAAAATCAAGTGATCGAGCACATTGTGTGTAGGAGTGAAGTACAGTCTGTTTTAGCACCCAACTTTATATATCAGGATAAGAAGTAATGATTATCTGCATTCCCCCTCCTGCCTTCCTCCATGCCACAACGTGCAGGGGCATGCTGCTGCAGAGCCACATCCCTGCATTTCCACCTTGGTGCCCCACAGCAGCCCAGAGCAGCACCAAGGCTGTGAAACCTGCCCCAGTCCAAAGTCGGTCACACAGAGCAGGTTTTGAAGCCTCACTGCAGACAACCATGCTGCCAGCAGCATCTGACCAAGTACCTCAAACCTCCAAGAGCTGAATACTTTTGGATTGCAATGCAGATAACAGGCTCTCCCTCTCACCTCTGCTCCCCACTCACCCTCACCATTCAAGCTCAGCCTCTTTTTTTCCCACAGTCTTAATACCTTCCCCTTCCTTCTACCATTTCAAATATCATTTAACCCATTACTTCCCTCTTTCTTAAATTTGTCTTTATCCTTCATTTCTCTTTTTACCTTCTTCCAATTTCCCCAACTTTCTGGTCCTGGAAATCCCTCTCTTAGAAGCAGAATTTGCCGTTTTCCCCAGCTGAAAATTTTCCTCGCGTTTCTGTTTCACCCCATCTCTCATTCACTTCCCCACATCCCAACTTTCCACCACCAAAACACAGTCTCAGTAGTGCACTCTCAGCACTGCAGCCCAGACTAAACACCATTCCTCAGGCTGACCTTCACCCATCCCACCCTTCATCAGTTCTTCCCCACAGGTCCCTCAGCCACGCAGACAAGGCAAGCAAAAAGCAGAGGCTGCTGGGGGCTGCCTGAGGGACCTAGGGAGGAACAGAGGCAGCAGCAAGAAGACACAGCATGACTTCTGAAAAAAAGAAAAAACACAAATCCGAAAGGAAAACTGCCCACTGCTTTGGGGACTTCTGAAGATTAGGGACTATCGTTACAGCTTCTACAAACTGACATTATATCTGGAAAGTACAGCATAGATAGGCAGCAGCAGAGGGCAAAAAGCATCTTCAGAGATTCATGACACCAAGTGGTTCAGATCTCCATAAAATGAAAAGCTCTGAAGGTAACGACCAAATGTTTAAAGCCACAAGATTAGAGATACCTGCACCACATGCTTCTGGTCTCACTATTAGCTAAACTGCTTCAGGTTTTTCTCTTTCACTAGCAGGTGCAGACAAGTTCCAGATGTAGGCTTAAAATATACCAGCAAAAATCTGCTCCCAAGGCCAGGCTAGCTATGGTCTCTCCTGGATGGTAAAAGCAAGCACTGTATCAGAGAATGCCAACAGAAGTAGCTCCGGGTAAGAGACTGAGAGAAGACCTGTATTAGTATTGTTGTATCTACATTTCAGGCAAAGCCATGAAGATATAGAGAGGCCAAATGACTGCAAAAAGGCACGTAAGAATCTTATGGCAAAATCCAAAAGCAGATCGCAACAGTCACTTTTTAAATTTTAGTTTAACCTCACTTCTGGACTCTCCTTTTGGCACACTTCATCCTTGTTCTACTGCTCTAGCTGAGCAAAAGGCTTTTCTCATTTTGACCTAGAATTACCTACTTAGGATCCATGTCTTACTGCACAGTCCTTAAAAAAACCTCACTAAATTTCCATAGCACAAGTTACATAACTAAAAAAAGTAATTCTTGCTACAGTAATAAATTCTTTCAAAAACTGATTTCTTTTTTTCATATATAAACTGTTCCATAGCACTTGACATTAGCTATGGTTCAGCACCAGTGTTTGTCCAAATGATGCAGCTACATCATTTCAACTCCCACTTCAGGATCTTGTTTGCTTGTTATGTTGCAGAGACTAGAGAATTTTTATAGTATCATCTGAAGAACTCTGTTCCTTCCCCGACCAGATGAGTCCCTTTTGCCACAGAAAACATGCTTAACTCTAGGAAAGACTAGCATATCATGTTGTAAATTCTTCTCCACTGAACTCTCTCCAGTATGAGGGCAGTTTCACAATAAGAGGTCATAGGGGTAGAAGTGAAGCATTTCACCTTAGGAGTCCCTGCAACCGCCTTAACAGTCAGGAAACCCGCTTTTTCCTTTTTTTTTTTTTCCTTCCTCCTTTTGAGATGCCCTCTAAACCTCTGGAATGAGGGGCACATAGGAATGCTATGTGCCAGGTAACTGGATTAAAAAACCTGCTCCCTTTCATCCCAAAAGGCCATTCATTGTTTTGTTTTCCTTGTTCTGTTGACACAAGGAGGTAAAGTGAAAATTCTTTTATTCTCAGCCAGTGACTATATCAGAACAGCACTTTTCCAGCTGAAATGTGCAAGCAGGCTGTTTCCCAGCTATAACAGTAATGCCTATCCCAGGAACAAGCTCCACAACAGCAGGAAGAGATAAGGGAGCACATTTCAGGCCTTCGGAAAACCCTGCCCAAGAGGACCGTGGGGAGCCTGACAGATTGTCCTTCATTAACATGCAGATGAACACAAATCACTCCACACTGCAAACTATGTTCCTCTAACCTAAAATGTAACTTCTGAGCCTCTCTTTTAGCTCCTTTGGCCTTTCTTCCAATTTCCTCCCATCTTTTCACTTCCTATCCTCCCACAGGGTAACTCTTTGCAAGCGAGCTGTTAGCACCAGAAGCCATTCATACACCCCTGCACCCACACTTCCGATGAGCTGCCAAGACACAAGCAACTCTCCCATGATGCAAAATATCTGAATCCCCTGGAAACGGTAGGCATGATGAATACCTGGGGCAGGTTCTGGGTAAGACAGTGGGATTTTACATGTCCAAAATTTGATCTAGAAGCGTACCTTCATTTCACTAAACTTTTCACATTGCTTTTTGTAAAAAAGAGGCGTTCAGGCCTCTGAAACAGTAAAAAAGAGGTGTGTCTAGGAAAGGAAAAGATGCCCAGGTGATTTGTTGCCAGGACCATTTGCAGCAAATGGACTGAATGGCTGGCTCAGAAAATCAGTGCAGTCACCAGCCAAAATGCAGATAAGATGGAAGGTAGTTGAACGGTTTTGTGTTTGACAGGTGTCTGAGGATTATCCAGCCTTTGTTTGGATAAGGATACACATATTGCAAAACATTCTGAGAACATATTTAACACACAGATACTCTCAAGAGCAAGCCTACCAGAAAGGAGATGAATCTGCCTTCTTGGTCTCCATCACAAGAAAGGGTGCAGCGTGCTCAGCACTGGGGACCCAGAAGGCTTGCCTCTCAGATTTTCCAAGCAAATTGGGAAAACTCTCAATAGCGCAAATGCAGTCCCGACACATGGGGACAAAAGTGTCCACACTGCTTCCCAGTCCCAGCAAGCGGGACTGGGAAGCAGTCCCAGTATCACAACAGCTGCAGCAGCGCGATCAGTCCTCCCAACTGCCCTTGCACAGTGCTGGGGATGTGCAGTGGGATGCAAGCACAGGAACACCCTCTCCAAACAGCAGGAGATTAAATTGATTTTCAGCTGCAGGCGTCTTTCAGAGAGAGCAAAAGGAACAAAGCAGATGTCAGGCAGTCTACAGTACAGCTCTACCATTCTGGGCACCCTTTGGAGCAATAACTCCTTCAAGGGGTGGAAGGGGAGAAAAAACAACCACCCAGCAGTGTGCTAATCTTCACAGACTGAGCAGCTTTAATGCTGTCTAATCCTCCAGAGGGAGTAAACAGCATTTCCTTTGTGCCAAGGATATCAAAATGGTTGAAGGTGGCAATCTCTACTGACATTAACTTTATTAAAGGAAGGGTATTTCCACAGGCCTTGAGAAGGCTTGGTCAAGAGCCAGCTGGAGATGCATTGCTATGTAAGTGCCTGCTTGTAATGACAGAAAATAGCAGGCAGTTGGGAACTCCTCAAAGAATATACAGGTATCAAGCACGCACACAAACTAGAGATTGCATATCACAGCCGCACACATCAATGATACAGCTATCAAACAATAGCACAGCCGTAGCAATGTGAGCAATGCAAGCTGCTAATAATTGCCTTTTATTCTTTTTAAATTTGGCTCCTGTGTTATTTTGCTGCAGCTCTATAATTAACTTGTATTCTGAAGGGGGAAGCAGTGCCCCTGGGTTGTTGTTACACGAATGCCAAACCTTATTGAGCCACTTCCTCAGAAAATGGTGTTTCCATGTAAAATGGATGCAGAAGTGAAAGAAAGGAGATAAGGATTATCAGTAAATTTCTAAGTAATAGAAGCCTGCATTTAATTAAAACTTACTTTAAATAACAGTAGTACTCATGTTCTACTCACAGACACTTTCTTGCATCAAACAACCATCACTTCATGATGGTACTGAATATAAAGTCAGTTCCTAAACACCTTTAGGTAACGCACAAGAAACATCTTGAACTCACATTGTTATGTCAATACATCTCACCCAGCCTTGCCTACAACACCTGAGAAATAGAAGTTTGCACTGTATGCCACTGCCTGTACATTCAGAGTCTTGTCATAGAAATTGGCATAGATCTAAGTTATTTTTTAGGCTCAGATCCTTTCATTACTTATAATTGGTCCTACAGAATTTTTGAAGTGTTTAAAACAGTTGCACACATTGTATCCTTCTTGTGCAAAATGGAAAGTTGAAACTCTGAATCAAGGATCTGAAAAACAAAGCTCTAGTACAGAAGCAGAAAATACCAATACATTCACCTCCCCTTCCTGGAGAACAGTTCAATTATAATCATGTCCCCAAGCAGATTTTGCACTGAATCACTGTGACATCTGCTAGGGAAACAAACACAAATCTATATCTGCATGCAGCAAATACATTGGCAAGGTTGCAATGGGGGGAAGGGAAATTAAGTGTCACTTTTCACACAAAGTAGAAAATGACAGCTTGTCACATCCATGAGTAAATACTAGCAGAAGTGAAAGGAGGCAAGATGCTTCCTCACCTTTTCCCCCCACCACAGCGTTACAAAGATACAGATTAAGGACAAAACTGTGGCTTCTTATCCCCTGCCTACAGTAACAGCATCTGGATGCGTATCACCCCCTGGGACCACTAACGATAATGGATCACGTCCGCCACTCACATGCTAGCAGAGCTCCACTGAGTTCAAGGAAGCTGTGGCCCTTCCCTAGGCTGAAGAGCCTATCCAACATGCCACAGATGGGGGGGCACAGAGGCCAGAAGATACCCAGAGGGTGGGGGTGCAGGGTAACTTCTTTCAGGTCACTTATGGAAAAGAAGGATTGCCCAGAGCCTTGTCAGCAGTGGGCACAATGTTATGATACAGAAGCAAGGGGTTAGTCATGACTTGACTATATAGAAAAATCATGATATAATGTAGTACAATGTTCTTTGTACAGACAGACACCCAGAAGAACAGCAAAGTTACCCCACATTCCTCCGCTTCCCCAAGCACAGGAGTATGCCCATAGACAATTGCTGCAGAGCCACCCACACACTATAGCTTGCTTGCCCATCAGAGCCTGTGGGCACAAAGATAAAGATCTTCTCTACCTCCTTTCAGTCCAACATGCCACGCTTCACCAGCCGCATCACATGGCAGGGAACAAGGTTGGCTCCCAACTGCAGGATGAAGGAAGGGCCATGTACAAAGCTACTGATACAAAATCACCTTCCAGCAACAGGTCCCCTGGGCCCCAAAACCTACCCCAGCTACGCCAGAACACTGTGGCCTCTCCTCCACCTCAGTCACACAGAAGGCTGGAGATGAAGGCAACGCAGCAGAACATGCCTGACTCACATACTTAAGTCTCATGCAGGATGTACAAGATGGATCTGACCTTACACCCACATGGGAAACAGCAACATCATTCTAAGCTCCTTTTAAGCTAATGATACCACTTACACAGGGTTTAAGCAACTGCAGCTGTTTTGGCAGGACACAGGCCTGCCACCAAAAATACATAAATGGGTACAAAAATTCTCCATATTACACCTTCACCTAGAAGAAATGCATTGCATTAACACTTAACAGCATCTAATTGCTGGAGCACAGCAGCACAGCACCCTTTCACTGATTACAGCTCATTTTCAGGGGCACTTTCCCCACACCCAAAAGCCTGTGTTTAAAATACTGTATATTCTGTGAGTCATACTGTAAGATTAACATGACTGTAAAAAGGGTTTTTTAAAAAGATGTACAACCTTCCACCCACTCTTCCTTGTGCTTTTACAGTGAGAATTTATTCCTAGTTGGTATCCTAGTGTACAGTGTCAGATCAATTCCTCTTCAGTAAAGTGCTGCTTTATATCCTGGTGAAAACACACTTCAGACTTCACTTACAGGATCTGATTTTAAAAATTACTGTAATCAGGCTCTGATGGAACCACTCTGGTAACAGATCTGTGGCAAACCTTTATCCCAATTTTATGATTATTTGGCTACAGACAAAGTAAATAAATGACTTAAAAACAAGCAAAACTTTAGGAACTTGGACATTGGCAATGAAAGTCAAATTCAGACCTCAGAAGTCTCCTCTGAATTGTTATTAGTCCATATCCTCCTACTTCTCCACAATCCTAAACTTTAGAACTTACAATAAACGTACATAAAGAAAACTTTGAAATTTGGACTCCTCACCTGAATTTGCTTTCTCATGCAAAAAAGAAACTTTAAGCTTTTAGTAGTTACATATTTACAGTTTGATTTCACCACAAAGAACACTGATCCTTCTACTCAGTAGAAAAATAGGAACACTTTCTCCAAGAAAGCTGTATTCTATAGTTTACAAAGAGAAACTGCTTGAAAAAAAGTGAAAAAGGAACAGTAGGGGTTTTTTTAAGCTATGTAAAGAAAGGTTATTCTTAGAACTGCAAGAATTCTTTACACTGGAATAATTTAGCAAGCACACTGAAATACTTTTCTACTAAACCATGGTTTTCAGCCAGGCCCTTAAAATTGATATTTTCACAAATTCACACGGTCTAACTGGAGGGCTGTTGGCTAGAGCCATTCCATTGACTACTTCAAAACAGAGGCGTAGAACAAGTGTATCATCTGCCAGACACCTCCTCCTGTGCTTGCCACAGCCTGAGCAAGAGCCAGGCTGCTGCTGCCACCCCTGCCTCAAGGACTGAAATGGAAGATTGCAATACGAGCATGCAGAGACAGCAAAGAAACACACACCTGCATGCCTGGAAAGGGTAAAATAAATGCAGAGACAGAAACAGAATTTGAGTTTTAAACCTACTCTTCCTTCCAAAAGATGTATTGAAAGGGTCTCATAGCTGTGTTACACATTGACTGACAAGCAATAAAAAGTCAGCAAGAAGTTCAAAGGATACTGATTGCTTTTTATCTGCCACACAGTTCACTTTCACGTCTGCATTTCTGTGTGGTTTCTCAGATACGCAGATCTCTCCTCTTACGTGTTTCTAACTTGTCTACTGACTTAGATTCCTATCCTGCAAATACTAACAGTCATGTGTGCAGTACGCAGAATATATTTTACGTGCATTATACCTAGGACACCTTTAAGAACTACAAGCATTGAAGACACACACATGAAACACAACATTGAGTATCATAAAATGTTTCTGATAAAACACAAAAAGTCCAGCAGTTTTAAATCAAGAAATCCTAAATAGGTTTCCCTCATCAACTCCAGGTAACAAAATACATTTCCCACCTCTTCAGCTACAAGATGGGGGAAGGGAATCCTGCAGCTTCTACATAGTATAAGCAAATATCCTCCTCCTCCCACAAAATGGCTTAAAATAGATTTACAGTACAGGCTCATTTTGAGGGTCTTACTATCTTGTTTATGCCACTGTTTCAAGCTCTGTCATTCAGAGGGCTGGGAACTGAGTTTGTAGTAAAACAGCCTGAACCAGGACTCCCAGAAAAAAAAGAAAAAGGAAAACAATGAAAGTGGGCTGCATATTGGGAAGACAGCATGGAACAGAGAGCTGAGGTTGCACATGAAATCCTGTCTCCATACTTCTTGCTTATCTTTTCTTCTAATGGTATCCAAAGTGGGTTTTTGTCTTTCTTGTACTGTGTCTGTTTCCTACTTTAAGGTCTGCTGAACAATGTGGAGTTTTTTAGGGGCCTGAGGAACTCACAGCAAGACAATGAAAGCTTTCTTGAGAGCTAAAGCCAAGTCTTGCTGAGTAAGCAGTCCTCACCATTTATATGAAGAGTTTGAGCCTCATGCTACTGTATGGTATGTCATACCAAGAGCCTTGAGCCAGCTAGAGATGCTTGGGAAAACAAGAAGAGGGGAGTCACCTCTGCCTGCCTGCAGCTCTCAGTCCAGTTTGACACTCAGGCTACATTCCTGCCTGAGAGCACAAACCAAAGAGCTGAAAATAAGCAAACACAGCCAAGAAACTCCAGCCTCAAGGAAAACCAGAGCCTACCTCCTTCTGTTTTTTTTCTCATGTCCTTAACAGACTGCAAGAGTGGCCAAAATACCTTCACAGTTGCTTAACTCAGCATTTTCTCCCTTGTCCATATCCTTGCAGAGCAGCACAGCTGGCAGCTATTTAGCCCTAGCTAGCCTTGGCATACAACCTCAGCTATACATATCTGTTAATGAGCCTGGCCCATCACTCTTTACTGCTTAATCCTCCCTTGTCTAAAGAAACAGGAGCTCCTATTTAAGTTTCTCCAAACAGACTGCATGTGTATGTAAGGCACTACTATCCATTTGCTAGCCAGTTTTTAGTTAGGCAACATTTACCTGGCCAGTGTAAACCCCACTGACCAGGTAACTCTTAGGAACAAAGAAAACTGACTAGAACACACCTAGCAGTAGCACTTGTGTTGTCTTTGCACCACTGTTGACTTTTGTTTGTGTTCATGTTATAGTAAGGATCCTTACCTGAAGCAACTCTCTAGGTAATAATTAGCTCTACCCATGCTTCTTTGGTAGCTACAGGATCCCACAACTTTTTGGTTTTTGGAACCAAAGAAGCCCACCAGCTTGTGTGCTTTTTTTCATATAGGCCAGAGCCAATACTAAAAACAGGTTTCTCTGTTTTGTCAAACAGCTGAAGCTCATCCTCAAATCTCTCACTTCTTTTGTTCAGCTGGGCTGCTTTTCCTCCCATCTCTACTTTCTGAAGGGAACATGACCCAAAATTGGGAAATACACACTGGTCCTCTTGGCTCTGCAGAGAAGAGGTATTTTCTTTGCACAAACATCTGCAAGCACCAGCTGGCTGAAAGAAATCAGAACGTAAGCTTACAATGGAAGAGGCTTCCTCTCTTTCTGTGCAGCCTTACAAACTAGGCTGCATTACCCGTAGGCTCGCAGATCAAATAATTTAATTTAGGATCTTTAGTAGCCTAAGAGCTTGCTCAGACGTGAACAAGTGGCTGAAGGGAAGAGGTTGAGTGACATACTGTGCATAACTATACTTGAAGTGACATGAAACTGAACTCACTAGTCACTGTAACAAGGAGCCAGAGAAGGTTATTACTGCTCATAAAAGAAAAATAACCTGAACTGCCCAACATTTTTGTTAGTGCTTAATAGAAGAAGGAATCAGAAGAAAAAACAAAGAGGTGTTGAATAAGGGTATAATAAGGAGCAATTAACCCCATGTTGGGTGTAATACAATTTCCTCCAACACATCCTCTTTGTAAATGAGGCACAGCAGGAACTAGGACCAATGGAGGCGGCAGCAGTGCTTTTGCCAGAGCATTTACCAGTAGAGCTTCTCTTCTATAAATGATAAATAAGAATACGGGTGACTAAATCCTGGTAGTTTCAGCCCAAATTTGGGTTCCACTGTTCCAAGTACCACATAAGCACACAGGAAATCAAACCTGCCCCCAAACATTTGCAGTCTGAAGGCAATAAAACTAGAGGAGGAGAGAAATGTGTGTCACATACAAATGGCAAATACTAGTTACATGGTAGCTTGTATCACTGAAGGGAGAAAAGTGTCACGCAAGTCAAGTTACTGAAGGGAAGGAGACTTTAAAAGAAGGACATTACAGAAAAGGGGGAAAATGGCTGGACAGGAGGCAACTTGTTTATGAGCTCCATTTCCTGGTTCAGAAACCACCCTGAGCTAAGCAGTAACAGAGATCTGCCTCATGCAGGCTGCAACCACATACACCTGTGCAACAAGAGACTCTGCAGAGGACCCTTCCAAATGGTGCAGCCCTACTTCTCTTTCCAACCATGCACAGCCGGTGCTCATCAGCATCCACACACTGCATACACCTGATCACTCAGAGCTTGTCAGTTAATAAAGTGTCTTTCTCACAACTGTCTGTGAGAGGAGACCCATGCAGTGACTCAGGCTGCCAAAGCAGCTCTCTATATAAACCTTTGCTCCACTTACCATCTATAGTCCTTTGTGTTTTCCAGTGAAATCCCTCAAGTGCCAAGAAATCCCAAATGGCAACTTAAGGCTGTCAGGATGAATATGCTCCATCACAGAGCCACATGGGAGTAGCCACCGAGACCTTTCTGGCTCTTCCCCCTGCCCACACAGCTATGCTCCTTTTGAATGAAAACAAGGGCTTCAAGAGAGAAAAGGGAAAACAGTACACAAATAAGCTTATCCCAACATTCAGTCATTTGGGGACCAAAGTGCAGGTGCAAGTCCCGCAGTTTATCTACAGACTGAGAAAGCATAGTCACAGGAACACAGGAGGTCTGAATATCTGCATGTGCTTTTTTTAGGCTAGAAGCATCTTTCAGAACCTTGCTGATGCACCAAGCTTAAAAAAATATCTGACATCTTTAAGTATTTTTCTTCTAGGTCATGGAAAAATGTTAATAAGCCCTTTCTAAATGGCTTATTAAATTTCTTTGGGTTCATATATGAAGTGGATGATTCTGGGGTTTTGCCCTCTCCCACAAAAACGAGTAAATGGGTATCTATTCTATTAGCTCCCCTATTGATTTTGTAATTCCTAGTGTAATCAACATGCCTGTCTCTCCCCAGACTTCAGCCTCAGGGCGAAGAGAACTTCACCAAGGATGTGAATTATGGGACAGCTGGACTGCCTGTTTGGTGCTGTGTTACAAATACTGCTGATCTGTGAACATACTCTATTTTTTTTTTGCCTCCTGCCTCTATCTTCTTACATGGACATATCCATCAGACAAACAGCTAGGTAAGTCCCAGATTCCCATAACAATTACTGTCCTCTCCTCTCAAACCCCCTGAAAATTCTAATAGTGCCCACCCACAACTTACCAAGATAGTTCACATCTCTTACCATCATCACTTAGGCTTTATCAAGCCTTATCAGCACTGTTTCAATGTTGATATTCCTATTTCTGATGTTCTATCAGTTGGTGCCCCACTGGCTAACTCTTGCCAAAAGGGGTCCTATTTGCTTTAGGGGAGATTAGTCTATATAGCTTTAGCTGCGACATCACCCACTTTGCCTTCCTTCCTGAAGCTCACTATCCTCCAGTCCAACCTATGCTCAATGCTGCCACTAGCAAATAATACAACCTACAGGTGTTCTTGTAGCTCTCTTTCAAATGCTGCGTTGTATTGGCTCACAACGCTCACCACAGTCTTTCACCACCTTTTTTTTCTTGAGAATACAGTTGAGTCCTGGCACGCCTTTCTGTGTTAGATCTTACTTGTAGTCTGTAGTTCTCGTTTTCTAGTACCTCCACAGTACTGGTAAGTTGTTCAGCCTTCATAAATTTCATAAACTGGTCTCAATGTTTTCCTCTGCTTTGCAAATTACAAATGATTGATATAACTGGTCAGTCTTACGTTCTCTAGCAATAATCTTTCTCAGATTGCTTTGCCTTAGATGCCAGTCAGCATATGGCAATTCATCAAGGACTAATGTTAACGCCACTGATGAAAAAAGCTGGTACCTTACTTTGCATTTTCATTCTGTACTTCCTTGTTAAAAACAAAACGAAAAACCCCACTCTCCCCTCTTATCTTTGTTTGGTTAATGTCATGGAGGGTGAAGCTTGCCTCACAAGTCTGAGAGACATGGACTAATTCAGAATGGGAGAATAAAAAAATATCTCATGACAGTCTTCATTTTTGCTGCTACCCAACTGTCTGTATAAAAGGCTTTTTCAGTTGTCCTCTGTTTTTCCAGAGAACGTCAGCTGTGGCGGCATTTTTAGCTGTGACATTTTCCCCACTCTGAGTATTTTCTTAGTCCATTATACTCCGTGTACCATCTGCCATACAATAGTCATACACTGCCAAGAAGCCTGGCCACAGTTTGCTTTATTCAGTGGAGGAGCCCTAATTGCTTAGCCTGGCACAACGTAAGCCACCGCATAATGCAGCATCCAATTCCAACTGCTTGTGCCATGGTTTCTCAAGGGTACCACGCTTCAGCACACTGTCAGAGGGAGCTGTGACTACCGATTAGTTCCAACACAGAACAGTCATGCTTCCATTCAATTTCTGAGAAGAGAGGAGGGAGCGACTGCTCTGTAGGCCTCTGGATGCCTTTTGTTCCCAGTTTCACGCTGGGAACGTGGCAAGGAAGGATGCATGGCTGGGAGCTGAGCAAAGCACTGCACATCCTGGACACAAATTTTCCAAGTGATTCTACTCTCCCGCCTGGTGCTAGAAAGTGCTGGAGAGGTGGGGAGTAGGAAGGTTAGGGTTACAGTGTTGTCTCTAGCTCTGTTATGTATTGGATGCAGCCTCAATAAGTTTGTGTCACGATTGTGCAACAAGGGCAGATGTCAGCTTTAGGACCCCTCTTGCAGGCTGTATGGCTGTTGGCTCTGAACACCTGCTTTGGTGCAAGCACTATGAAATGCAAGTATCCAGTCTCATCCTTCTCCCTTGTGAGTTGATCATGGCTCCTCAGAGCCACAGGCAGTGACACAGACCAACCTGTCAACAGAAACACCACAACCCAGGGTACTGCTCAACATCCCTGCTCCACTGCTGTTTCAGTGTCTACTGAAAAGAGATGCCAAGGCTGAACACAATCCTGACCTAAATGGGGAAGCTTCACACTCCCATGGTTCTGTGACGCTCCAGCAGCCTGTGTTAACAAGAAGAGGAAGACTTCTTGTCCTGCCCAGCTACACCAGTACACTGAGCTGGTGCTTTCTCTGGGTCTGCTGGGCTCTCAGCCTGTACAGACACATGAATGTTGACAGAACAATGACACATTTTCTTTTTGATCACTGGCTATTTAGAGAGAAAGTGGTAGGCCAGTTATTACTTCTACACAATGGAAATCAGGACAACTTTGGAGGACTGGGAAGGACAAATAATATCATATGCTAGGACTCCAATACCACACTATTAGTAGTCATTTAAAAACCCCCATTGCAGTTACCCATCAACTTTTTCCTGAAACATCTCAAGGCCCAAACCTGTGGGATGCTGTGAGCCCCTCCATGGAAGTCAGTAGAAATTAAGGGCACATTAACGGCATTTTGTAGGATCAGGCCCTTGGTAATAAATAAGAAGGCTCTGAGCAAGAAAGCCCACAAGATGACTTAGTAGATAGACACACTGCTTGGAGAGGGGACAGGAAAGAACTGTGCCCGAAAAGGCTGCCTGTGGGATGAGTCCTTTGCAACTTTTCTCCTGGGCTGAACACACCCATTAGTCCCACTCACCACTGTCCTGGGAAGTACGAAAAAGCAGCTCTCAGCCTGCTCCATTTCTGCCTATCATCCAGTTGCTGGGAAGGAACCATCTAGGATACAGCCTCTGTGCTTTGCTTAGTGACAGGTTTCACTCCAAGAAGCCTTTCCCTGGAGCTCTTTATTTCGGGGTCAGCAGGTCCCACTCATTTGTGCAAAAAGCAAGGATAAATCAGTCCTAAACAAACGGAAGGGAAAGTATAAGAAAGGTAAGGAGAAGACCTGCACTTTTACAAATCTGTTTCTGCATGGGCAGATAATCAGCATTTACACTAATTCAAATATTTAATATCCAAAAGAATTACTATTGCATAAAATGCAGTTGAGGCAATTTTACATGTAGCTTATTAGTGGATTATACTAGAAACACAATGTTTAAAGTGAGATATATACCCACCAAGATGTAAATGTATTTTTATTCTATTCTTCCTCTTTCCCTTGAAATGAAGATGGCTTGCTGGAGACAAAATGGGGATTATTAAAGTAGGAGAAACTGTAAAATGGCAAACTAAATTACAGCCAACTTCACACAGTAATTAATGACAGATACAGCCTCTCTGGTCATGTGTACCTTAGCAGCTCCGCTTGAGTGGCTGCTCAACTGGAAAGCAGCTAATCTACAAAACAAAAGAAGTAGGAAGAAAATGGGAGCAGTTCATATAAACAGATATTTGTCTAATAATTTTGAGGAGTTAAAAAACAATACTGTATTAGGGCACTGCATTATGAAACCTGTACCTTAAGTCACTGCAGTTTCTAAAGTAACAGTTTAGCGGGACTCAGATTAAACAGAAACAAACTGCAAGTTGTCAGTGCAACAAATTATTGCCTCATGAATAGAGGCACTTAGGATCCCAGCTACCATTAACAGTAACAGTATTTCACCTACTCTCCCTCAAATAGTGCTGAGAACATTCCCTCTAAATAACAAGTATCTCTGAGATGCAACTGTATTTTCTTCTTTCAAAACTGTTGTTTTCTTTCTTCAAGATCTAAGGGCTGTTTAAGTAGATGAAGATGACTTAACTGCATAGGAGAAAAAACTCTAGCTGTCTTGTCTATAGTTAATCATTACCAGTTCTTCCTACCACTGGGTTAAAGGTTTAGATAATTCAGTGCTAGGGTTAAAAGGAAGGTAATACTGGTTAGCAGCTAGTGCCATCTTGTGAACAAAATCACAAACACCCTTCCTTTACCCTTTTTAGTCAAACTGTACCTATGCAGCAGGGCAGAGGAAAAAAATTATTCAACTTTTGCACCAATAAGTAATTTCATGGTAACAAATTCATATTTAGGCATAAAACATGAGACTAAGCCTCCAACAAGACCAAATAAGAGCTTGACAAAGTAGACAGTCTAGAGGGTAGAAAGTTATTTTACAGTACAGCTAATGTTAAGAGAAGCTATTCCTTTTTCACTGCATTGCAAACAATACCTAATATTACCCTTACTCAAGAAACATATATCATGTCAGTCTCACACTTTGCTAACCAAAACCAACAGACTTTCCTTCCTTTGTCAGGTCAGTTTCTTTTTTAAAACCCGTGTTTCCTCTGTACCCAGGCTTCAAAGAGTAGTGGAAGACAAGGTTGCACTAAAACTATCAAATATAAAAGGATTTATGCTATAAATCAGCAGGGTGCCAAACACAGGCATCACCAGCTCTCCAACCTCCTTACAGACTCCACAAGGGTTGGATGCGCTGTGTTTTGACCAGGAACAGACTGAAAAGACAGGAGAGATCAGGCAAAGAACAGCACTGCCACTTCTTGTAACATATTACCATTTTTATTACAGTGCCTGCTCCTGGCACCATGCAACTAACTGAAATGCTACTGTTTTAAACAAAAATATTTATTATCCCTTATCAAGGCACTTTTACATCTCTTTCTCCTCCCTGCCCAATACCACCACACCCCCCACCCTGCTCTATCTCATGGATTTTTAGTACCCACTTCATCAGTTTTTATGATGAAGTCTGACTGTATCAGTGGATCCTTCTTCCCCAGCATCAAAGGTCAGCAAGGGGAGCGATGCATTAGATCTCCCATCCTAAAGTGAGATCCCCTTTGCCATCTTAAAGTTGCAACAACTCTCAAGGAAGTCAGTTGAAGCTTTCCCATTGCCTTTGGCAGAAACCTTCTAACATGTCCATTTCCAATCTGTGAAAGTATCTTCCAGCGTTGCCCTTTTACACACTGTTTTCCTTTTCAAGGATGATTTGTGGTTGCCTCTTCATCTCCTAGACTTTGAAAAACTTGGTTATAGCAGTAGGAAAATAAGATGACTCCGAACTCTCACACTAAATGTAGCTACTGGTTTCTTACATACCATTTTTCACTCCAAGATTCTTCCCTCTCCCCTGTGAGGCTGAAAATGAGAGACAAAGCTTGAAATCACTCAGGAAACAACAGCAGGTTGGGAGCGATACCCTTGTCTTTCAAACTGCAGTGATAAGACATGCCGGAACAATGTTTTCCTACATCAGAGCTACTACCTCTCATTAACAGAGGATCTGCTCTGCAGCAAGATGGCTTGCTATTTAGATACTGAACCACGATATGGTAAATAATTTCTTCAGTCCCATTTTCACAGTAATTTAAATTTGAAGCTGGGAAAATACTAATTTCTATGTCTTATCACAAATGGGATTCCCTTTCTTCCTCTTCTTACCCATCTTGCATAACTGAATGGTTACAGTTTTTAGGACAGGGATTGTCTCTTACTCTCTGTCTATAGCACCCAGAACAATGGCATCCCATTCACAGGTTTCCAGATATCGACACAACAAGCACGCAGAGAACATTTTTAAATGGGTTTGCTCAAAAGAATCCTCTTTGGAAGATGTCATATGTTAAACTTGATATTTGGGCTTCATTCAACCTGGTTTCAGAAACTCCCCTGTGGTCTAGCACAATCCACCATTTCAGCACTTTATATTTCTTTCCACCTCCTGTGATATTGAACCCATACACCATAAAAATCAATAGTGACAAAAACTTTGCTAAAGTAAGGACATACGATGTTAAAGGCTCCAAGAAATGTCAAATCAAGCCACAAAAGCAAGTTTCTCATACTTTACTCATATTTATGCCTCAATACTTATATTGTGAATGTACTCAACAGTAACATATTCCCAAGTCTCTACAAGGCTACATGAAACAAAACCATTTCATCACATAAATAGACAGTAACACTAGTGCTACCTGTGCTGCAAAATCATTTGAGTGTCCCTGGAGCAAAGTCTGGCATCGCAGTCTTCAGCTTTGTTATTTAAATTCAAATAATGCCACTGTTGCAGCCACAGTTTTACTTGCATGCTTTTTGAGCATGCCAGGCACATTCTAGCTCCTCTCTTTAAATTTTTGAAAAAGGCTTTATTAATATTTTAAGGATATTCGTCTTTGGATTTTTATTGCAGTACTACAAAATGCTGCCTGACACCGCATTTCCTGCCAAATGATAGGCTAGCCTGGCACATGAACAAACCATGTTGCTCCTCCAATTCATTAGTCATTCATAAGAAGCCTTTCTGTTACAGAAGTACTAACACATCTTAAGATCTGTTATAACCGCAAAAATCACTCTATCTCACTGATCTACTATTGGTGACCAAATCAGACAAAAAGCTCTCATAAGCAGTCTGTACAAATGAAGTATAAACTGTGCATTATGGAATCAAGGTTAAAGCTCTCACCACCAGTACCAGTTGACAACTGGTCTGGGCTATTGAGAACATCACTGCCCTACTTTAAGAGTTATATGCGGTTCATGTTGTAGTGTCTGCTTGTGGTATTTTCTTTTCCTTTAGGGTTCAGTTATGTTCTTTTTAAAAAACCTTTATTTAGTGGCTTGGAAAGGATCCCTTGTGTAATAGGGCAGGCTAGTATTTTGTATAGAGGAAAGTCTGTAAGAGGAAGATTTTTCAGTATTTCTAAAATACATTCTGGCTCTGTATAAGCTTGATTGTTTCAGTTTACTTCAAAGTGGGTTCTTCTCTCTTCTGAGTTCTGTTCTTATTTCTAACAGTCTTTCTCTTGGCTGTCATGTCCCAGCTGAGTACAGATCAAGAATATAGAGATGGCTGCTGATCCTTCATTTATTAGCTGCTTTGAAAATCAAAAAAAAAAGCCTGAAACTGTTACTGGAAGCTGATCGAAAGCCAGCAGAAGTCTTTAGTGGCATACACCGTAGAGCAAAGAGAGCATGCTACTGCATCAGGTGGAGAGTCCAGAACATCTGCATGTTCAACTTCCAACAAGTGACTCACATTCATCCAGACAAGAAGTTACAAATGGGATGTTCCCTAGGGCCAAGTCCTAAAGAACATGAAACAGCATCCTTGAAAATATCTTTCTGAGGGCAGTTAAGAAAAAAATGTAAAGGTTTTGTGGCTTCTTCGAAGTATTTTTCTGTTCCTATGAAATTTGCTTTGCTAATAAAACAAGTAGAACAGAACATTTATTGTATTTGTGAAAAAACAACTCTCCTCCTCCTCCTCCATCCTCTTCCATCCTGCTTTTGCACACTCCGATTTTAGCAAAACAGCAACAGGTCTGATACATTTAGGAGAAAGAGGCTTCCACTGGATGACAAAAATTCCAATTGTCATCTTTCATACCAAAATAAGAAAAAAGCCAACAAAAAAAAGCCTAAGTTTCAGATGCAAAAGAATCCCATATGCATGAAGATATCATTACCCCATTGAAGAGCAGCTTCTCTGCTATTCAGAGTTTACTACAGAAATCCAAGGGTCCAGAGAGGTTGACTGTATTAAAAATACTGAGTGGACCCTAGACAGTAGGCAGGCTGTGACTCGTCTGCTCTCTGACTTCCACTACAAACTACCCTGTTGTTTGCATTCTAAGTTTTCTAGATACTACAGGCATCAGAATCCTAAGCTAAGGAGTTGATATGGCACATCTAGCTTAAATAAAGACAAGACAGCACAGATACCCCAGAATAGAAACCCTGAAAAAGCACTGAAGTGACAGTGAGGTATAAAGCTTCTTACAAGTCAAGGGAGACAAACAAACCTGGATTTATATTTTCAGTCACACAGATGCCTTTCCAAATCTTTCACTTCATGTATTCTACAAGCATGCATTGGTTACACCTCTGTCCTCGGTAAAGACCTTCAAAAGCAACTGAACTTTCCAAGGAAGAGACCTAAGTCTTACTGAAAAAGCAGGTAAATGTTCCCAAACAGAATCACTTAAAGTCAAAGTACACCAAATCACTAGTCGTTTGGAAGAATCACATAATCTTTTGCTTGTGCCCTTGTCTTCCCTGGTTTCACAGCAGCAGTATTTTCTCCCCACTGCAAACACAATGAATGGTGCACAACAGCCTGGGAAGCTGGAATGAAAAAGGTTCTCTAATGGAACATCTTACCTGGCTAATAGCTTTTATCTTTGCAAGCAATCCTCTGTGTGCCTCCCCACTGTGTAGGCTCACCATCTGCCTTTGTTCTAATAAATGAACTCAGATTACAAATACAGAGTGCAAACATACTCATATCCTGAACCTACTGCACCCAAGGGCCATTCTGCAGAATGTATAACTAGTAAATGTTTGCTCCCAAATGTTTGCAATGGCTCACAGTCTTTCCTAATAACAAGAAGCACAATCAGTGAAAAATTCATCATAGCTACACTATGGAAGGTAAAAATCCATAAACAAAGACTCACCTATTTTCACTAACTGTATCTTAACACTACCTTTCCAATATAAAATTCTGCTTCCCAGATAGTCTTGTGTGTATTACTAATATCACACACAATTAGATGTTGCCTTTCTGACTGCCTGCAACTTCAGCCTAGTTTTGGAAGCTGCAGGCTTTCATTCCCAAAATTTCACCTTTTAGATGAACAACTCATTTAATTGCACGTCATCACTTGCCTCTGAGGCTCAGAAAACTTCTTTTTTCCCAGAAGCTTAAACACAATATTACCTTTTTTCCTTCCCATATTGATGCTCAACATTGATATCCTCTCCAAATATATTATTTTTTTTTCAAATAACTTTTCCAGTAAAACATTTCCTAATTGGTAACTTGTATCTCTCAATATATTCAGATGTATACACTCTATAACAGATCAAGAAAAGAAAAAAAAGCACATATACCAGTTTTCTCCTATGAGACCAAGGCTTCATGTTTTGCAGTTGGCTGATGATGCTTATAGATATTAGAGTTTTAGATCCTACTTTTAAAGCACACTTTCATAGAAATTATGCACAACCAACCATGGTGATAGTGTTGTATTAACTGCTTAAATATTCTGCCTTTGGAACCTGCAGGTACCTGAAAGATGCACAGAAATAGTCTTTTAGCTATCAAATGAACCACACAAAACCTGCTGATTTTAAACCACTACTTTAAATGGATTTTTTCAGTAGTCCTAAGGAAAGAAAGCTTACCCATGCTTACAGTATATGCACAATGCATGCGCAGATTTCTGTCTAGTCTTAGCCTGTTGCCAAACACATTAGACAATATCAACCAAACATGACAGAACAGTAAAGAACACAAAATACTAGAAGACTCAAAGGCATTATATTTCTGTAAATTTCGTTAAAATAGCCAACAGACCTTACTCATGTCCTCACTGAGGTGCTGGCCCATTAACATAATCCCTTAATATGTGCTAATTCCAGTAGAAGACATCAGATCATCCCACACTGGAAAGTGACATTTGGGATTCCCTAACTGCAGGAAAAGCTTTAACCAGAATTCATACTTTATTAAACCTCAGAGAATATAAGCACACCAAAACATGACAAAATAATAAATAAATAAATCGGGTTTTCTTAGTCTTGCTACTTCATTAATTACTTGCTTCTATTCTAAATATTGCTCAGAACAGAGAGATGGCATGAAGTAACTTACTACTAATTCTTGCCAGATAAAGCAGTTAGTTGAGCTTAAACAAAAGAAAGGTCTTCTACAGGCAACTGAGTCAGTCTCAGCAGTCCTCATTGATTGAGGACAACTTAAATCAAAGGATAACCAAGGTATTTATTACAATCACGGCAGAGTAGCTTGTTTATGCAAAGCGAGCATGATTCAGTGCACAAATATTTTTTTCAAGTCCTTTTGACACTATTTACCCTGATTACCACATCTCCCCAAAGGCAGTCCTTCAAGTAAGGATAGTATGTATGGTTATCCTTAGCATGTGATACTTCTGGTAAGCTTACAAGAGCTTGGAAAGGCTGAATGGATTGGGGAGAAGTATATCCACTTTACTTGGCAATAAAACAACCACAAGCACCCCATCAGTTTCAGTGCCTCACATGATGAGGCAAAGATTTCTTAAAGCTGACTCAACTTCCTCAAACTTACAAAGTTACAAAAACTTGCAATGATTAGTAGGAGTTCACAGCAGCAGAGGCATAGAGACCAAATAAAGCTTTCTGACCATTCATCTCAAAAGAACATCTGCCGTATGACAACTATAGCTGAAGGCCTTTCTGACGGGCACTAAAATTTCCAGGTCTGACTGGAAATGAGACTGAATGAGAAAAAAATTAGAAATACTGCTCTCCATTTAATGTGTTGCTAAACAAGAAGTGGCAGTAGTTCCTCAAGTAGATATACACAGAAACACTGAAGCTACAGCCTGCCACAAAAAGATGTATTACTGTTCCAGCAACAGTTAGTTCAGCGTAAAAATTAAGTCAATGGCTGTCCACAGCTAAGTCTATTGGGTTGACTCCCTTCTGATTAATATTTTTTAATACTTACCTACATTTCATTCCCTTTTTGGGATGCCCAGTTCAGTGCACTTGCCTTTGCATATGCTAACATGCAAGGCAATCCTTCAGTCTCATTTCTGTGCTGTATACTCCAAAAGGACCAAACATCCAATCCTGTAAGGCATTTGGCATTACAGGGTTCAAACTCTGCTAAAAATCAACAGAGCTCAGACTACATGAAGTCATTGCAGAATTGCTGAAGAAAGCCACAAAAAGGCGATTGCTCAGATTAGAATAATGCTATCGTTACACCCCTTTTTTACATATTTTTTCATTTACTATAAATGTTACTAGGCATTTATTTCTAGTATGGCAGAAAGTACTAATGGATTGCGCAGCAGGGGTCAGCAATGCATAAATCTCTGGGAATACTCTCCATAAAAAAAGGAGATGTCACATAATAACCCTCCTCAAAGAGTCATTAGAAGAATTGTGTGGTTTAATCGCTTTCTCCTCCGAGGCCAAAGTTTGATGATGCAATAAATCCAGCTTTGGGGCTCATGGTATCAGACCAAAAAAAGCTGTGGTGCCCTGACACAAAGCAATGATCTGCTGCAAATTTATTTATAAACATATCAACTGAGTAAGACCTCTGGCAGCTCCCATGTGTTGAAAAAATTCTGACTGGTTAACTTTGTAACATTAGGCCTTATACTGGAAATGCTATTTACCCCTTTCCCTCCATGCACACAGACAGCGTTAAGAGGGCTGGGGGAAGGGGGCGGAAATAATCATTATCACGTCTTATGGCTAGTTTGCCATAAATCAAGGCAAACACTAACTTCTGGTCCCCAAAAGATGTATATGACTGGGTCACGTAGCAACACACAAGTCCAGTGGAATGACAGCCTGAGTCAATCACATACTAATATATACTGCAAGAGATGAAATCCCTACTCAGAACAGGGCCACCTTCAAATAGAGCCACAGGTTGTTCAATGCTTTGCCCAGTCCATTTCTAAGTATTTCCAAGGACAGAGTTTCCACAACCCCTCTGGGCCCTGTCCCAGTATCTGACCTCCCCTTACACAGAAAAAGTAAAAAACCACTTAGTATTTTATTGGAGTTTCCCTTGTTGCACCTTGTGTGTATTACACAAGATCAGCACAGCCCATTGCACAAGTCACCAGATACTTCTGAGCTTACTCTGTACAGAGTAGCTGTTCAAATGCAGGTTAAAGACCCGGGCACGTTTTTGGGAATATACCATCCAAGTACAAAGAACAGGTTCTGCAGTGCAAGTGCCAGAGCTGTTGAAAGGAAAGGACAAAGTTCCTTCCAGCAGTTAAGTCTGTGGCAAGCTATAAGCCATAGCATCAGTACAGTGGCTTTTAAGCAATAGGAGCAGCAAAGACCAACACCTTTCCTGAGTGTGCTAGAAAAGAATTAAGGCCTCTGCTCAGTAAAGCAGCAGCTGACTACACATGACATAAAAGAAAGCACTTCTGACTCACTGATTTCAGCTCCAAGTTGGAACCTCAACTATTTCTGTTCATCAAATGAAGAACATCTGAAATTAATTAGGGATAAATACAACCTGATCCTCTAACAACTTTTTTCAAGCATAAAATCAGACAAATTATGATCTTATTTCGAATATAAACATTTCTTTACATATGTAAATGATAAGCACATTAAAAAGATACCATTATTAAAACACCGAATAAGTTTACATTACATCACTCATGAGTCTGCTTCATTCCTGTATCTGAGAAATTATACTCCAAAGTCCTGCAAGTACTGAAAGCAGATGAAATACCACAACTTTAACAGGCCACAAAAACCTGAAGTGATAGGAAACACAGGGAACATTTAAAATATAGATTTTAATTAAAATGGAAATAATAACGATGATAATAAGTAATGAAAACTACTGCTGAAAATTAACCATATTTAGCATAACCTGATCCTCCAACAATGCTACACTTCAGATTTACTTTAGAAGTAGGAATACAGACACCCAACAGGTTGCCTGCATCACTAAACCATCTTAAATTTGAATTGGATATAGCATTCATATTTCATATCAGAGGATGAAAACCAACAAGAGGTAATGGATGCAGTCATTTCTAGTTTACCAGAAAGGTGAGCACAGAGGGAAACGCTATGTGCTAGCTTCCATTTCAAACAAGCAATGCTGTTGCTAATCAGCAAGAATTTATGTCTTACTGAAAGGCTTTTGAAATTTGCTTTGAAGAAAAACCCTTGGAACACGCAAGTCTTCTTTCCTATTCACAGTTTCTCGCTGCACATATTCATTGACCACTTGCTCATATCCCTCAGACTTGAAAAGCTGAGACAAAAATTCTGGAAGAGAATTTTTAAAAAAATAAGATTAAATGTTATGTTTAAACTATTTTTAAAACACTAGTCAGCATTTATATAAGCATATGTTCTTATGTGTTACAGCATGTAAATCACACAGGCCTTCAGATTTCAAGCTGTTCTATATGCAGTAGACTGCTGAATAAAAATCAATACAGACCTCCTTTAGAAACATCAACCTAAGCAAAACAGCTTGCAGAACTAGGGCTTAAGCTAGTTACTTGATTTAGTTTCCAAAACTTGCCACATCTCTTGTTTATATTTAGCTTTGTCATTCTCCTTGTGACTGACACCAGTGCATTTTCACTTTGTGCAGCTGACCTTTGCTAGCTGAATATATCATTTATTTCAAATATTTCAAAGGTAATTCAGCCTTGTAGACCCATCTCTGCTTGAGGAAGAATACCACCCTACGTTACCAGACAGTCACATGCCATTGCTCAACAGGAAAATGGACGAAATGGTGAAGTAGATATGGTGGTACCAAGCTTCCACTAAGTCGGACTGAAAGTATTTTCCACAAATGAAACAATCTTACTCAAAGCATATCTCCCTTAGGGAAGACAGAAGTACCTCACAAACAGGGTGACTCATGCAGCAGAGAGGGCAGTTCATGCTATGGACTTGTCATGTTAATTAGAAATCATCACTTTTCCTTTTTTGCACTTTGTTTCATTTACTCAAGTGATAATTTCACAACAAATTTAAGACATTCTAAACTTGAGCTACTTCATAGAAAACAAAGACATGCCATTTTTTCACTACTCAGGGGAATCAGCTCAATGAAACAGGTGATCATGTGGGTACAGGAGCTGCAGCACTAGAAGAGATGGTGTGTTGAGGAAAGAGACCACCCACTTTGGTGGTAGTACAGACATATCAATCTAAGCCCATCATGAAGCCACGCATACTGGTTGTAAATATAGTGTGTTCATGTAAAATGGGGGACCTACATCAATGAAATATAAATAAACAGCACTTAATTGTGAACCTATTGAAATCTCCTTAAGAGGAAGTTTCACATTTTTCATAACACAAAAGTACAACCATGATTAAAAAATGGTTTTAAACAGTGGAAGAATTTTTTTTTTTCCCCTCCATGGAAGATGCTCAGTGTTATCTGAGGCCAGACATACTATAAATAAGCATCATTCAGATCATCCCATGCAGCAACTACTTGGTGTACCAGTGTAGTGCTAAACAAATGATAAATAGTATGGGTTGCAAACTGTGTGGAAATTATGGGAATCATGTTTCTAGTAACAAAAGAATTCTCAAGAATTAAACAATTTTCATATGAAAATCAACGAGATGAATGACATCATAACGATTAAAAATAGGAGCAGAAGTGGTCTACAAGACAGTCACAGAACAGGCCAAGAAAAAACAAATGCTAACATGAGCAATATATCAAAAATTTTGTCTTTTCTCCTTCTTTCCTCTTCCTCCTCCTTACCTCAATTCTTCCCCCAAACCAAACAAACACACTAGCAAGGAATTTCTCTGTCAGAAACAATTCTAACACACAATAAAAATGGGGTTTAAAATTCCACAGCTAGGTCAGTCTTATTTGTGCCCTTTAGCATCCATTCTCTTTGTAAGAGTGAACTGTTTAAACAGAACTAAAAATCACTCAACAAATAACAGTTCTAGAAATGCTTCGATGAAGCTGTAGCATAGCCTGTATTATCTTAGATTTCATCACTGTCCTATAAAGAATAGGAGAGCTCAGACAAGATTAATGGGTTTTATATATCAGAAGCAATTAGGAAATAAGTTATGTCATAAAAAATGAATAACATTTACTTGGCTCCAAACTGGTCTCTTCAGTGGCCGTATTTTGCTTTAGACTAAGAACAAAGAGCCCAACAGAAATAAACACACAGCTTTTATTATATAATGCCCTATAATTGATAGGGGGAAATAACAGTTCACTAAAGTTGAGCACACAGAATTGGGAGTTAGAAGACAAGCTATAATTCCAACTTATTGTGAGAGTCTAAGCAAATTCCTTCATGTCTCTGTGCTTCAAATTCTTCACCAGTAAACTGCAATAATCACTTTCCTTCCTAAAGCATTACAAGCACTGAACAAAAAACTGTTTAAATACTGTATCACATGGAAATATTTTTTACATTATCTGTACTAAAAAAAAAAGAAGACAGAGTGACCACAGCTAGTTAGTGCTATCTCAGCAGGATTTGTGCACAAGCTTCTCAGCACTGCAGTCATGGTTCTGCTTTAAAAGTCATTCACTTCTTCAAAGACCTCATCTTGCACACCAGAAATAGTCTTGCAAAAAGAATGATGGCAAGATAACTGCTTAGTAGCTTCACAAAAATAATAAATTATGTTAATGAACACCAGTATTTTTCCCTTAGATAACAAACCTGAATGGAATTCAGCAAATTCAGAAACTGCTGCTCTTGGCACATTATAGCACAGGCAAGCAGCCTGTAAACACGGAAGTGCTCCAAAAAGTCCTGCCAGTCTAAATCCCCTCTTCCTCCCAAAAACAATAGCAAAGGAAGTACACCAAGATTTAACAGTTCATCTTTATAAAACAAAACTTCCATGGGCACGTTGGCAATTCCCTGAATCAAGTTTAAACAGAAGATTCACAGAAAAGAAAGCACTCTACAGAATGTCTTACCTTCAGTAAAAAAATACGATCTTGTCCCATCTTGTCTAACATAAAAATTTTCTCCAAGTTTGCTGCCAGATTTAAACCTGAGCATTGCATGATCATACAGTCCATAGTCTCTGAACAAGACACACTTGCCTGGTTTTAATACCTGTCACATAATATATATCTGCTTTAATGAAGTAAATGGATTTAGCCATTTAGAGATACATTTATTTGTATACACATACAGAAACATACACATATAAATAAGACAAGGTATTCTTAACACATTCAATACAGAAGTGATATACATATTGAATTAACTTCCTGTGCCACAAAAAAGGTTGCACATAAACTGGATTGTCCACTCTTAAAAAAGCTTCCTTGTGAACAACAGACTACAATAGTTCTAAGACATGTGTTTGGGTGCGGATCAGCTAAATAAGCTTTTTGCAATGCTCTTCAAATACAGAAGAAAGAAGAAATTACACAGTTCAACAATAAAAATCAAGTCCTAACAGGGCATTTTCTTTGTTGGGTAGTATACAGTCTAGCATCTGATTTTGCTTAATGATTAACAATGAAATGTTCATGTGAGAAAAAAATGTTGCAATATAACAAGAAATAAAAAAGGAACAACTTCAGGAAAATGGGTGGTGAGTTAGGTTGGTTGGTTTTTTTTAACTGCTCTTTGATAAAGAAATCAAGCCATAAAGAGTTTAAAATTTAGAAATACATGGTCACCGGCCATGTTGGCTTTAGATATCTGATGCATGCAACTTCCCTACCTGACCAAATACCAGCTCTAAGTGTTAGAGGACAAACTTGTAAATTTGTGCAGAAACCTTCAAGCCAGTTAAATGGGCCAGGCACTTCCACAGAGAAAACAATAATTAGTCTTTTCACATGCATGAGCTAAGAGCCAAACCTGACTTTAGGAAATAGCTGGAGACACACCAGAAAAAAAAATAATCTAACATTCCCTTTTCAAACTACTGATGATAAAACAGGGTATCTGATAATACAAAGCCACAAGTGCACACATAAGCATAATTAAAAAATATGTTGGTTATTTCCCTCTGCAGTCAATATATGACATCTCAGGGAAATTCAGAACAATCACAATTCAGATTGTTTAAACCACCCTCTGGATGGGCCTATCCTAGTCTACCAACTAACAAAGGCAGCCCAGGGAGATGAGTCTCTCCAGATCAATGTTGATCCCTGAACAACCCATTTTAAATCACCACATATCGAGTGTGTTTAATAGTAACAATAACATCCTAACTGCAAGTCCCTGTACCTTATGGAAGTGTATTTTGGTTCACTGTCATTCACAACTTATCAACATAGCTATTTCTGCAACCCATAAACATTATTTGTAGCATACAACTTAGAAGCTAAAGTCATAGGTTCAAAACACCTTTTTGTTATGCTTATGACATGCATTAGGCCAGAATCCAAATCATAATACCAAGACAGAAAAACCCCCACTGTAAAACATATTTTAGTCCTGTATACTAGGTGAACTAACTATATACATACATGGAATACAGTATTAAATATCACCTATTACAACAGGGGTTATTTTCTCTGAGAAAAAACTGTACTTTTAAGCTATAAAGAAGGAAAGTGCTTTAAAGACTGCAAAATCAGCTGGGTTTACCTTGTAAATGTTCTTCAAGACAAGATGCATTTTTTCAGGATGAATGGCAGAAAGCACAAATATAAGTGTGACAACATCCACAGAATCTGCTGGTATATTTTCTAGAAGATCATCTTTGGTAAGATCACACTGGAACACTTTACATCTTTCAGTACTGTATAAGGCATTTTTCTAGAGAAATGAAAAGAGTATGCTTCCGCTGAAAATTAGCAGCATTTGGTTTTGCAAAAAAGTAAAAAATGTGTGAAGCTAATCAGTAGAGCAACACAAAACATGGTGGCAGAAGAACATTAACTTCCAACTGGCAATTAAGGCAATCAGAAATTCTTTACTGCATACTAGAATAGTCTGTTTTTAGGAATTTGAGAAGGAATGCGCATTAAGACAGTTCAGAAAACACACCATTTCTGTTTTACCAATGCTTCTACTCTTTAAAAATACTGAAATATTATTAAAAGAAATTCTGTATTACCAGGTGATCGAGGTACAGCTCTTGAGCTACAAGTAGACTGTAAACAATTTGGGTTCATGTCACATAAGCTGCAGCTGGGCTGTTCTAGCCCACAGTTTTGCTGGGTAAAAGGAAACGTGGTCTTGACAGGAAAGAAGTGAGAGCTGTGGAGGCAGACACCACCAAGTCATCCAAAACCCTGGGTAAACACTCAGCCCAATCCCATCTTGCAGTGCAGCTGTGGCATCTCTGGGCCCTGCTGTCCTCTCCTGTTTGCCACATGTATTTCCTCCCATCTTTCCCATGAGACATGTAGTATGTGTCTTGTGGTTCTCAGTCACAAATGTCCCACAAGAGAATGCTTTCAAATAACAGGTACATAGAAATTTACCTGTGACTACAACGTTAATAAACTAGGAGACTTTCAAAGCCCAAAGTCCCCCACCAGCCCTGCTGGCAGACTTAACTTCGGGCTGCAGTACAAGCTACCTATGAATAAGTATAAACATAGCTATTTCTAATCAGGCTACAAACTTCCTTGACAATAACTTTCATAGTGCTCTTTTCAAGGTTCTCCTTGGGATTTCCTCTGCCCCACAAATATCAAAGGCAAACTTCCATGCCAAACAAATTTTGCTTGTACTGCACAGTCAACAGATACATATTAGTGCTCCCAAGAAGCACAGTCTTCACAAATCATTCAAATAATATACACGTATTACCATAATGCTACAATTCTACACTGAAAAACTAGGCCTTGAGCAATGATTTGGCTTCTTGCATAGAAGCTCCACTGAAATGGAGCAGTCTTGATTTTTTTGGCAAAAGCTATTCTAGCCTTCTTACGAAAAGGAAGGCAAGATAAGTGTGTTGTTCCAGTTATTTGTGATTTCAGAAGCTTCTAAAGACACTTTAAAAGAAAGTTCCAAATATCACACCAACCTTCACATACTCAACAGCTCTAGGAGAGAAATCACAGGCATACGCAAAAATATTCAGATCATCTTCTAAGAGTGGAAACAAGCAGTTCCCAACCCCACAGCCTGCTTCCAGAATGGTCAGTTTCTGATCTGCAAACTGGGGAGGAAGAAACCCAAGATAAAGTGTATAATTTTTCTTTTCCTCATGATATGAGCAGAGACACTGTTCAATAAGCATGTTAAAAGCTATAATCAATTTCAATTACCATTTATTCAAAAACCAAAGTAGGCACCCGGTGGATAATCTGACACTGCAGACCAGAAACCTTGATTTCTGCAAAATTATTAATTTTTTTTAGAAAATATTAATATTTCTTTATTCATCTACCCCTTAAGTAATCAATATACTGTTGTACTATTTCTGTCTTGTCTTTCATTCAGTTATAATGAATATCAGATGCATTGGGCTATTCCCCTTAATGACATTTGTCACGGCACTCTCCAAACTAGCCGGCTGCAATAAGGTCTTTTACCATCTCATACCAGCATACTCTTCATGCCAGTCCCTCTACTACCTTCTCCTAGTCTCTCTTCATCCAGGGCATGCATTCTTACTCTCTTCTCTCTGCTTCTTTCTCCTCTCACTTCCTCAGCTGCTCTCTCTTCGTTGGCTGCCCAACCACTTAACAGAAGCAGCCACATCTGCACTTTATCTACATCAACCAACCCACCACCTCAGTTGTATATTAGAAGTTGTATAAGCCAGCCCACAGTTGTATATTAGCAATGTTAATTAACCCAGCTTCATTCCTCTACAGATGTTTTGCAATTAGCCTGTAATTCTGGATGCTTTTCTTCAAAATGCACTTTCTGAAGTGCACCAACTTGCATCTGAAAACATTACATCACAGAGAGACAAGTTGTCAATCTAGGACACAAAACAAATATTCCAGCTTTCATTTTTAGTATCCAGTATGGGTCAATTATAAACTGAAACTTAACTGATGCATCTGATTCTGAGGAGGTATCTTTGATATTAAGAGAAACTACACAGGGCACTGCAAACTTAACAAGTGGCAGCTCTTACCCTAACGGCTTTGTTACAAGTATGATTAAATAATTTGGAAATAATCAATCCCATCTTTTGCAGAGGAAGTGTACAGATCTCACCTCCCGAAACGCTTTTAACTCTTGAAACTCTCTGGTTGTCCAATGTCTGTCTTTGAAGAAGTTGGTACTGTTTCTTTTGTAAAATAGATCCCAGTTCTTCTGTGCTTCTTTCTCCAGTTTTAGTTGCTTGAACTCAGACACCAAAACCCGATCATTTTCTAGTCTCTCAGCTTCTTCTGGGCTAAGGATTCTTGCACTATGGCCTTTTTTTTGGAAAGCACCATCTTCAGTAGATGTTGTTACTACATTTAAGTGATTGGCTGATGTCTTTTCTTGGAACATCCTCTTTCACACAAATATGAATGCCGAAGGCCCAAGGGTGATTTTTTTCTTTTCTTTAGTGCATGTTTCCATCACTTAACTTACATAAAATAACCAAGGACCAAAAACCAGAAGAAAAAATGAGGAAGAGTTACAGTGTGCACTTATTATGATTTGACAGTGTTCTGTCCTACCTGATGGACTGCAATACCACTGGATATCTCTTAATTTCAGAAATCCTCCAAACTGACAACTGCATACATCATCACACTGACATCAAAAGTTAAAGATGACACTTAACAGAGTCTGCTGGTTTTCCCTCTGCATCCTAGAGAGCTACCTAAAAAGAGAAAGACGGTGCAGCTCTAAGCTTATTTTACTAAAACTGACTTTAACAGGCAAACAAGGGTTTTGTTTCTTGTTAACCATGGTTAGAACACCTCAGAAAAAACAGGTGACATTTAAAAGTCCCATTAAAGCTGATGAAACAAACAATATTCATGTTAGCATTTCTTTTTCCTGCTCTCACCTCTGTGAGAAAACACTGGTGAAAGTATTACATTTAGAACACCATGTCACTCAAACGAGTGAGTAAAACCAGTACTGTGACCAAAATGCCCATAGCTGGCCTATGTCAGCATACCTTCCGCTGCCTCCTCCTGAGAATCCACACTGGTTTTAACAGTCTCAGGTGGGTTTATTTTCAGAAGTTAACAAAAATGGAGCAATGTAAAGAGTTCTGCATAGGCTGGGAAGGGACCTAAATCTTTTCTCTGTTGTTAAACTAGTTCTGACCCCTGTCTTGCCATGAACATCCAGATGCTGGATGATGACACATGCAAATTAAATCCTGCAGGGCCCAGTAACTCCCAGGGAAGCCCAGGTAGCCAAAACATGCCACTCGTGTATATCAGTGCCCAAAACCAGGCACTGGTGTCGTTTTACCACAATGGAAATCAGGAAAACCCAACAATACACACCCTAAAGAAGAAGAAAAAAAAAAAACCCAAAAAAACTACCCCCCCAAAAACAAAACACACATCCCCCCAACAAAAAAAAAAAACCCACCCAAAAAAACCAAAACAAAAGAATTAGTAGCACTTCACTTACGTATTTTATCTTACATGATACACACACACATAAAATACAAACACGTGCAAATGAAATAACTATCAAGATTTTTCCCAGCTTCACAGGAGACTGACACTGCCTTTTTCCTTCAAAAAGGTTATACAGAAGAGGTTCTCTTGAAAGTCTCCTCAAGAAGAGTATATCCTCAAAAAAAGCTTAATCATCAGAATTTCTACTATATGCCTAGCATGCTACAAAAAGATCAACGTTTATATTTCCTCACAGGACAAGCTAGGAAAAAAACCCGACCCAACAACAAAAAGCAAACAAACTAATTCTTTCCCTGACACATCTACGCTCAGAAAAGGCTGTGCTGAGAAGTTAGGACGATGGCAAAAACAGTTTTAACACCCTATGTTTAGGCTAAAGAGCCTTTTAAAGGTGTTAAAACACAGCTCTAAGACCGCAAACAGCTAATACCTCTGCGCACGTCCCCGGTACCCCACCGGGAGACCAGCTTCCCGCCACGAGCTGCCCCTCAGCGGGGCCCAGGCCGGCACCGCCGCACTGCACGTCCCGGCTGGGACCCCCCCAAGACCCCCCCGCCCTGCCCTCCCGAGGGCGGGCAGCGCCAGGCTCCCACCTCTCCTCTGAGAGACGCCCCTCCGGGGCCCGCGCCCCCTCCGCGGGGACGGCAGCAGCCCCAGCTCGGCCCAGCGCCCCCACCTCGCCTCGCCCCGCCGTACCCACCGCCGCCGCCGGCCCCGGAGCACTTTCCCGGCTGCACTCGGCACCCGGAAGGGCGCCGGGCGGCAGCGCACGGAGGAGAGGAAGGGACCGGCCGGGCTGGGAGGGGAGGGGACGGGCCGGGAGCGGGGCCATGAACGGCTCGGCGAACTCGCTGCTGGACAAGGACGAGCACCCGCTGCAGCTGGGCGAGAGCTTCGAGCGCCGGCCCAAGGCCTCCTTCCACACCATCCGCTGTGAGCGCCACCTCCGCTCCCTCCCGGCGGGCTCCGCCGCGACCGCCCCTTCCTCCCCCCTCTCCTCCCGCTCCCCGCGTCCTGTCCCCCTGCCCCGGCAGCCCTTCTTCTGCCGCACCCGCCGCTCCTGCGAGCGAGCCCCCCTCTCCTCGGGCCCCTTCCCGCCGGGCGGCCCCGGGGCGGGCGGCGATACGTGCCTGGCGCCCCGCCAGCCTCACCGAGGTTTCCTGCCGGGGTCCCGCCGCGGCTTCTTATTACTCCTTGAGGCGCGTCTGCTCCCCGCCGGCCTGCGGCTGCCTCCCGCGCGCCGCTGCTCGTCGCCGCGTCCTGCGCGCCGCCGCCCCTCGGCTTCGTCGCCCCTCGGCGCCCGTCTGCCCCCTCTCCCTCCTGTCCCCCTCGGCGCCCGTCTGCCCCTTTTCCCGCTCCCTCGGCGCCCGTCTTCCCCCCACCCTCACGAGCGTTTTCCCCGCAGAGCTGCCCCTCCCCGGTGGGCAGCCGCGGGGCAGAAGGAGAAGGTGGATGTCGGCTGGGAGCGCTGGTAGGGAGGAAGTTTGACCGAGGCAGGCCAGTGACACGAACAGCTTGCGAAGTTTTCCATGAAATGCGCGTGAATCGCTTAGGAGCGTAAAGCGATCCCCGCCGTGACGGGGTGGCTTGCCATTTTATTTTTTTTACATGGCAGTTGCAGGAGGGGTCACCTCAGGCCCTGGCCTGGCAGGAGTGCCTGGTGAGGAGCGCAGCTGGTCGGCAGTCACAGCACCCGCAGTTTGATTTTTTTTTTTTTTTAAACTGCCTATTTTTGTGATGAAGCAACGTGTAACCCAGCAGCCCCATCCCTGGCTGTCCAGACTCCAGCCAGCTGTAACAAGTCACTTCCCAGGAAAGCGAGCAGAAATGACTCAGACATACATGGTACTGCCTAATAAGCCTAAGATAAATCCTGAGGTAGGGTCTTGAGCAGTTAGGCGGTTTTGGAATAATTAGAAGAATATGTGGGATATTTTTTTTTTAAGATGCCGGATATGATTCCAGCTGCTCTACTGAGCATTGGATACATTTAATTTCATATTAGAAGATCTCTGTAATTGAATTCTGCAGGCTTTTTCTTCCCCTAAACGAGTCCAGGATTTAAAATGAGTAGTAAATTAGCAACAGTAAGTGAAAGTAATACTAAACTTATATATTTCAGTGGCTTTGTATTAACATGGGGAATTTACACAGTTAACAGTATGCATCATAAACCAAAAAATCCTAATCCTAGGCCCAGTCTCGTGGCCTATATTAATACACTACATGTAAGTCATTTTGGTGATTAATTAGTCACCAGAGTTTGGCTTTAAAGAACAGCTTTCTAGATTTGTCTGTTACTCAAGCAGATGGTCAATGATTGAGGCAAAGCTATTTCACTTAATAGTAAACTCTGTCTAGTGGATTAACACTTAAATTTTGTGTATTTCCCCCCTCTGGTTATACATAATTTCACCATGCTAAAAAATACTATTCCATATGTTCAGTACATTTAACTGTTTATACGTAACACTGAACAGTTTTATGTGCTAACATACTAGTAAATCTCACATTTCTAAATCAAAATTGTAAGATATCTATCCCTTGAATGAAGCTGTTGTCTGATAGTGTACGATGTAAACCCAAGCCACATCCAGATATAAATATGTTGGATTTCTAGAATTGAAAGTGCTTCAATAATATGTTTCTTCAGGCATTTCAAAGCCAAAGTTCTTCGGAATACAACTGAAAGAATGCAGCTTTATTTCAAAAGAACTTTTTGTGTGCTGTATTTTCCATCCATGTCTTTCAAGTGAGATCTCTTAATTTCCTGGTTATAAATTTTTTTTCTAACTGTTGATCTGGAATGATTTATTTGGGCTCCGAGCATTATATTGTTCCCTTAATCCTCTTCACACAAACTACAATAAGAGGATTTTGTAGACTGAATTTGTTTCATCCTTCTTAAAATACTTCATTCCTTTCTGTAACATTTACGAAATAATGTACTGAAAAACTGGATTATCCCTGGAAAACGCATCTTAAAAACATTTGCATGTTGGAAAAGGACTATGGGTACATTTAGAGGGACATATGTGCACTTGATCTACAGCAAGATTAGCCAAGCACATACACCTAGTAAGCTAATCAAATGAAAACAATTTGTTGAGTGTTTGTTTAGAGTAACTGTATTTTGCTGATACCTAAGAAAGAAGTGTGATGGTGATATGCCTTTTAAGTTAGTGACTGTGCTGTTGAAACTCTTGATCCCTTTTTGGCAAAGATGCTAGCTCTTGTACAGCTGGTTTGTTTTATTTAGCAAGCTTGCACATAAAGTAGGTGGGAAACAATAGCTAGAAATAGATTGCTCAGATGAAAATGAAGAGTATGATTTGGTCTGGCAGTTAAGGCATGAGGATTAAGTCATGTGCCTGATTCTGCTTGTTGTGCTGTCAAAGTAAAAATTAGACATTAACATCCTCTTAATGAGAATTTATTACAAGCTGGGTTTGGTTTTTTTCTGCAAATGTGCTTTTTGTAATGGCATTCTATTTTAGATTTGTTCTGAGGTATTAATTTCTTAACTAATGCAGTTACTAAAAGCCTTGGTCATGAATATAACTGTATCTCTTCATATCCAGAGGTGCTACAATTAAATGGAGGCTTATTTTAAAAAGAAACAAACAAAGCAAACCAACCTGTATCTGTCTGGTCTTATTTCACTTTGTCTAAGGTCTTTGCCAAAATTGCAGGCTCTGGTAGATTTTTATGGGCTTTATGGTTCATCAGCACAACAGAATAATGAGGGGGAAATACTTTAAAGTTGAAATGTTCTTAGTTCAAATAAATAAACTAAATAGAATTGCCTCATTTGGGAGACAATGCATTCTATATAATGCAGCAAATATACTTAAAACTAGGGTTAGTTTAAAGCCATTACAGTGTCTCACCTTAGTCATGCTTTCTATCCACAGTGGCTTTGGACTACTGTGGAGCATGCTGAAGTAAGACCAACACCTTTTTTTTTTTGGTTGTTTTTTTTTTTCCCCTCCTGAGTGAGATCTGAGGTATTATGGTATTGTGGAGGCAAGGTGGCTGTTAGAGAGCCAGAAATACCAGTAAAGCTAAATGAGTTAGTGTCACTAAATTAGTCTTTGTCACAGAGAGAGTCCTCAGGTTTGGAATTGGCAAAAGCCACATAGAACCCTGGGTCTTTAAGTTGATACTCTTTTGAGATGCATGGTAGGGTTTTACACTTGCCTGCAAAAATTAAGTGTCACTCAAAGCCTGGGGTTTGGAGAAGTCTGCTTTTGGTCTTTGAATAAGGTGTATAACCTTATTTCAGTTTTAAAAAGGAAGTTCAGAATCTGGTGCCATCATATGACTGGGTCACTGTGCATAGACATGTCCTGGTGCAGTATTCCATCCTTGCTGTAAATGCTAGTGTGTATTTTAGCATTCCCTATGATCAGAGTAAATCTTCAGTTATTCTTCGCAGGGCAGGATGACACTTCTTAAGACTCTAAGAAATGTAATTGTAATTGTTTTCCTCTTTAGATGATTTTAAGCCAGCTTCAATTGATACATCTTGTGAGGGGGACCTCCAAGTGGGTAAAGGAGATGACGTAACAATCACTTTGCCACATATTCCAGTAAGTTTGTTATATATGTGTCCTTGTTTACTCTCCAACAAATTTGCAGTGTAGCTACAGTCTAACATAAATGTTATTTTCACTTTTGTCTTTGTTAATACGAGTGGGTTCAGTATTTGAGCAGCCAGACTTGTAATATGTTACCTTAGGAAAGGTCTGTAAAATTTTATCTTTGTAAAGAGTTGTATTTGTAAGGTTGCAGTCTGTTCTTTTGATTTCTTCCTTCCTACTCTTGAATCACCAGAAGACTTTTACTGTTAGCTGAAGCTCTATACCTGGTTTCCATCCATTTTTAGTGCTATGGCTTAATGAGGAAAGGCAGACTAATTTGGTCTTTAGTCAAGGTTTGATGTTCAGAAGCCACAGGTAGGCATGGAAGCATATTCTTCCTATTACTAAAACACATACAGATAGCACAGAGGGTTCTCTGCCTTTAGCTTTATCAGTGGAAGTGAGGGAAGTGGTTCTGGTGAGTGGCAATGAAGTTTCCCATCCACTTCCTCCTCAAATTACGCCATAAAGATCTACTGTGCGAGGATGATGGTCAAACGGCAATAAAACAAGTCATCAAACTGCTTAAAGGTGCAGCTGTTTTGTATTTGAAGGTTCATTGGTTTCCTTACCAAAACAAAGTGCTTGCTTCCTATAACTGGATTTATTACTTAAGTTAATGCTGTATGTCAGGCCAATAAACTAGAATTCACAGACTTCAATGGGTTTGGTGGTTGCAGGGGGGCACCAGTCAGTTTGGAAGCCATGTGTCAGATCCTTTTGGTGGTGTTTATTCTAGCATCTTGGTGGTTTTAATCAGTAGGTGATGGTACTGTGATAATTCTCACTGAATGAGGCTTTAGCCGGCTCCCCGCCCCCCCCCCCCCCATATTTCTTACATATCTTTGGTCACCTTCAGTGCTGCAGGAGGTCACATACTGGTTTATGTCTATAAAACAATGAGTGTGGTAGTGGTATTTGAGAGCAGGTAACAGTACAATTGATAGCAGTGGCATTTATCCTGGATTGACTGGGAACAGTGTTCATTCATGTTTTGTGTTGAACAACATCAATTGTAATGTGTCTTTCCAAGTCCCTGTACTGATTAATTTAATTTGATTGTCTTCCCATAAGTACGAACAGCTTTAAGCTTCTAGTATGCTTTGGAGGCTTAGGCAGCTAACTGCAGTGAATGCAGCCACTGTGCCTATGTTGTTCCAAGGCAGTGCTGTCTGTGTTCTGGACAGAGAGCTGGAAAACACTGAGCATACTGGAAAAGAGCAAGAAATTTTGAGACTCTTTGATTCTGACAAGATTTACTGAAAATTTCTTGGACGCTGCTTTGGTTCTCAGTTGCCCAACAGCTGGATAGGATTCAGATTCTAGGTTGTTTTTTGAAATTGCCTGGTCCCTGCTGATTTATTCAGTGGAGATATTTTAGTGTCCCTTGCTGTTTGGATAAATTGAAGTACTATTTCTACATGTGGATTTAGTGGCTTTGATAAACAGTCTTGGTTGGGGAAGTGAAGAATTTCTGCTTGTTGTTAAACCCTCACATGTGAAAACAATTTGATTAAATGTCATGTGGTTTACCTACCTTCTTCCTCTAACCTGTGTTATTTAGGCACTAACATAAAACCTAAACATTAAGAAGGGTGAAACTGTTAATTTGCTTAAGCAGGATTCCGCTTCTGCTTATTTTTTTAGCCAAAATCAGTCTTTGCTGAGTTAGGAGGCTTCTGGGTTGCGGAATCATAGGCAACAAACTTTGATCAATTTTCATTTAATTTGTGCATTATATGTTTCCTGACTTAGTTGTCAGCAGCAAGCAGGATTTGACTTTCAGCTTGCTTTTTATTCTCTTAAATATTGCTTTCCTTTTTTAAATATAGGAATGATAAAAATGCAACATGCCTTTGAAGACTAGACTTTCTTGAGACACCTTTTCTGAATTGTATCTATATCTCTTACTGTGTTTTTGTTGTGAATTCAGATTTTTCACCCTTAACTGTTCCAATGTTTCGAAGCCATTTTAAATTCAAACATATTCTATTTATTAGCAATATGGAGAATAGGAATTACATTCTGAGTGGTTAAAATATGATTGCTAATTTTTGCTACTTGGAATAAAATGTAGAAGTGTGTGTTCTTGCCTTTTCTCCCTGATTTTGGCTGCTTTAGTAGGAAGCATGTAAAGAAACAAGGGTGCACATGAATAAACATTTTTTTTTAAATGTCTTTCGGACAGTAGCTATACATTACAGAGAAATCTGAGAAGGTTTCATAGCTGATAACTTATTCTTGTATATCCCCTTTGAGTCCTTTTTTGACATTGCCATATGCGTGTCCATGCTGCTGTGTGCTGGTAGACCATAGATTCTTCTTCCTGTAACCCCAAAGCCAGGTGTATGAGCTAGCCTGTGCACGGATGCAGTACAGCTGAGCATAATCTCAGCAGTATCGGTTCGCTAGCATGCACCACCACATGAGTTTGTCTTTATTGCTTCTCAGTCTAAGCCATTAGACTTTTATGGCTCTATTCAGCATTGTGGGGACTTGGGGACTTTCTTGAAGGCATCAAAATACTGCATTTGCTTTTGAAAAGATGTTTTGGTATAATGGCATGGCATCTACATGCTAATCTGACTTAGAAGGTGGCAGCTGTTCTTACGTAGTTTGTGACATTTGATTGTAATCCACTATGAAAATACTGGGGTTTTTTTAGATATAGTGTGTGTATATATATGTGTGTGTATATATACATACAAAAAATACAAAGCAGTTTATTTTTCAATTGGCCACATACTTCTTTAGGCAACAGTTCTGCTACATGAATAATTAGAACTTTATTTCATATCCAAACCCAGGATTTCCAGAGCAGAAATGACAAGATTTCTAACGCTTGTCAGGGCCAGCTGTGCAAATTCAGTTATGTTACCATTTTGGGGATGAGACCTGTAAATAATGGCAATCATAGACAAGATGTTTTGTCACTGCAGAGACACATAAAATTATGAAAGGCATAATACTGCTATGAGGAAACATCTGATCTACTGCATATAACTGTATTTTTCCCTTTTCATGAATGAATATTTTCTGTAGGAACTAAAATTTAAGTGTTTAGCCTCTTGGTCAGAACAATACATATATTCACTTTTCTTAGTGTTGATAAACTTGTGGGTAGAGGAATATAACCAAACAAATGTGTGTTCTTTCTTTGATACCAGGGTTCAACTCCACCAATGACTGTGTTTAAAGGAAATAAAAGGCCATATCAAAAGGACTGTGTGCTTATTATCAATCATGACACTGGGGAATATATGCTGGAAAAACTTAGTAGCAGCATTCAAGTCAAGAAAACAAGGTAAAGCTGGGGACAGGACTGTTGATAGGATTAATGCTTGCTGAAATTTCTTCTTCAGACTATCTTTTGACCCAGAATTCAGTTTTCTTTTTATTTTTTAGTGATGTTTAATTACTAAGTCTCACGGGCTTTACATGGCCAATTATCATGCCTAAAAATGCAAATAGAAGTGTGAATCCATGAGTAAAGAAATTTTAAATTCTCTGCTGCTGAAAGGACATAATTATAGTTTGCAGTGAAACACCTCTGATGATTTGAAGCTTTGGAAGCTGGCTGAAGAGTGTTTCAGGAATCTCTAGTTAGCTGAAAAAGACCATGGAAATATTAGGCTGTCAAAAGGGTTATTGGACTTTCTGTGTTTGTTCCCTACAGCTTCCTGTGGGAGTCATGATGCTTTCATAATATACTTTTAGGGAACACGAAACACTCATCCCACTATTAGATCAGTGATACACATAAAGCGAAACACAAGTCCAGAGCTTCCAGCTCAGGGAGGAACTGTAGAAATACTGGTTGTGAGATTTTGCCTAGAAGAATTGCTGAGGCCAGAAATCCTCTCTGACCCAATAGTTTTACTTTACTGCACAAATGCTACAAAGTGTGCATTTCGAACATTTTTTGTACTCTGCAAGTACCTGAAGTCTCTGGATCATGTTCTTTCAGCATCACTGGACCACAAGTTATTGAGATCTAAAGAGAAAGCAGTTAATCAAATGTCTTGTGAGGAAGCTCTTAAATAATTTTATGAGTTTTATAGTAAAAAAAAATAATCATACTTTATTGCAATGTAGAACTTCTAGCTGCTAAAACTACGAGAAATATGGGTTGCAGCTCATCAGCAGTTGGCTGGAAGTTTGCTGGAACACCTTGAGTTCAAAGTAAATGGACTATAACAGTCCTCTGAAGAAGTGATGTGAAGGCTCATCCATGTGGCATTCATCTTGTCCAGTGGATATGAGCACGTCATAGATGAGATGTGAATTCCCAATTTAAGTTCTGCTGGACTTTGTCTAGGTGAAGTTTAAGTCAGAAAGGAGCAAAGAAGTGCAGGAGGGCTTGAGTTCAGCAATGTGTTCCACATCCACTGAGTTTTGGCTCTGGTGGGGTGAAAAGTATTTCAACTTTTCTCAAGCAGAGGCAGGGTAGTAAAAAATTGGGGATCCCTGTTTTAAGGCATACTGCTTTGGTAAGTCATTCAGTTTTCTAGATCAGAAGTGCCTCTTTTATTTTTTTCATGGTTACTTTGATCTGTATGTAACGACTTGTTGACACTCTGTGGGAGCCAAGTTCTTAGTGTTAACATCCTGATAACATTCATGGGGGAGTAATTGCACTTATTCTACATAAAACCTTTTGTAGTTCCAAGAGTGTAATTAATACTGGAAACAACCTTCTGCTTTTACCTTTCACTTGGTTCAGTGAGTGTATTCCCAAACCCTCACTTCGATTGTAAATGACTGTGTAAGCTGCATTAGCGTGGTATCTAATAGCTCCATTTCAGTGATGGGGAGGTGGTTCTGTGCTTAGTTTTTGAGGTTGCATCTACAATTGAATGAGGCATGGATACCTGAGTCATTGCTAAATGTACTAGCTCAGATGCCAGAAGGGATTTAGCTGAAGGCACAGGAAGTTCCACATGGGCTAGTTTAACTTGTTTCTCAGTGGGATTAGCCCACGGGCACAAAGTGTCACACTGCTGAGCTGGGACCCTCCTAGAACCGAAACTGAGCACTACTGTCCACATAAGCTACTTCTGTGCTACACCGTGTAAAGCCATACCCCCAAAAGGCTTTGGTGTTACACGATAAACGCACCACATACTTTAACCTCATTAAATGTGGTCTACCATAGCGGGACCTGAACAAGTAATTTGCGTGGGGAATTTTTTTCTGCCAAGGAGATTGACTGTCCTACAATCTTAATCATATCATTGGTTCAGTAAAAGGAAGAAATACCTGATTTGAATTGAACACCTAGGTCTAGCATTATTCTGGAGACTACTTCCCACTAAGGAAGTAGCTTAAACTGGGTTTAAGGGATAATAGCAAATGAACAAAACCCAAGAATTAAATGCTTGCGTGCTGTATTTAGCGGTAAGAGTGATTGCTGTAGTTAGGTTGATCTCTAAGAGAGTTCATTTTGAGATTATTTAATTGCAAGTGAGAAAATTGTTTCTTTTGCTGTGATTGTTTTAAGCAGGATTTTGTTATGAGTGGATTCGTTTTATCATGTAGTTACTTTAAATTAGTATGGTTGCTTTTTTTTAAAAAGTACTAATGCTGATTGCTAAATTAAAGCCTTCATTGTTCCTCAAGTAGAAAATTTGGCACCACTGAACCACATCTGGATTTGAAAATATATTTTGTAAGCTTGTTGCGGTGTAGTTGTATATGCTTATTTGTTATTGAGAGCAAGTGTTGCATACAGAAAGCTGTAATTCATTGTTTATCTTTATAAAACAAAGTAGAGATCTGTACAAAGGGAAGTCACAGATGTGGTGTTAGTACAAGGATATTGGAAAAGGTGAACATAGTTGCGCAGTACTGCTGAATGTCTCTGGTTGTTTTTTCAGAGCAGAGGGCAGCAGTAAGATCCAAGCCCGAATAGAACAACAGTCTGCCCGAGCATCTCAACCTCCTTCGCAGTTCAGAGCCCCAACCAAGCCAGCAGTTGGACCTAAAACTTCTCCTTTGAAAGATAACCCTTCACCTGAACCTCAGCTGGATGACATTAAGAGAGGTAAAGAAGGACTTGTAGTTTCCTAGTTTTGGTTGGGTTTGTCTTTCTTCTTTATAATAAAAACTATGACTGTGCAATTTATAAAAACGTTAGAATGTTCAGGGATTAAAAAACGGTACTTGACAGCTGGTTTGTCATCTTTGTATGTCATTTTAAGGCATCTTAGTGAACTATTTATTCTCTTCTGCCAGCATAGATATTTATACTGCAGTCTTCTCTGGCATGAGAGAACTTCCTCTTTCTGGATAATTTTCTTTCTTCCAAACTATTTCTCTGTGCTGAAGACAAAACAAGCGTGAACTCAGGAACCTGTAGCTGAGTGCTGGATGAGTTGAATGGGTGTCTTAGGCAACGACGACAACAGCAACAAAAGTCAATGGTCTGAGATCTAGTTATGCAATCAAGTAACTTGGACGAAAGTTATTCCTGCACTGAGTAAGGTTGGAGCCTTTTGGCAGTGGGTTGGAAGGGCTGTGTGGCTGTGTTCCCATCACAAGACCTGGAACTTGCGTCATGCCAAGTAGTGCTAGTAGCAGAGGGATAAGAAAGTGAACAACCTAGCAGCTTCCCCTTTACCGCAACCACTCCTCTGCAGCTTTGATCACATTGCAGTGTAGTTGCTATACTTGTATTGAAGTACCTTGAAGGGATGACTGGCTCAGCTCAGTCTCCTGCTCCAGCAATACTTTATTTCAGTGTTTCACTGTGGGCAGAGCGAGCTTTCTTTGCCCATTTCCTTCCTGTCGTACTGGTGTGGTATCTGGTTTTGCTGTGGATAACACAGTCAGAACGAGGAAGACTTTAAATTTAAATTTGTATTGGTTCTCTTATGTTTCTTGTCTGGCACCAGATGCAGTTATTTTAAGATTGTTCTCTCTGTCTGGTATATGTTCTTCCGGATCTCTTTTTCTTTCTTTTTTTTTTCTCTGTCCAGTATAGCTACTTTTGCCTGTAGACTTAGCCTATGTTAATTGCCCAGACTATGTTAATTACTTAGCAAGGTATTTTTTCAGTTCATGGTAATCACTAGGTGACACTTTTACTACTAAGCTATCTGTGTGTTTGCACAGGTGCTGACTGGTCTCACTCTTTCGCAGCAGTAGTATTTTCAATACCTGGACGCTGGTCAGCAGACAGAATCAACGTCTGAGAGTCTGTTAGCTACAGTTCCCTTAGCTGCATTGCCATTTTTATTTTCTGTGTAATAGGTAAGGAGCAAGATAACAGGTGATATATCAATTTAAAAATTGAATCAGTTATGAACTTTAAATGCTATTTTCTTGTAGTGTGTAATAAGTTACTTTACCGTTGGTGCACTCTTTTATATACATGCAGCAATTTGTAAAGGTCATGTTACAGTAAAATAATTACATTTGTTTGGTGTGACACATCTGTTCTACAAAGACCATTTTCTAGTGGTCTAAAATACGAGTCACATTGTTTAGAGCTGTCCTAGTAATTTTTTTGCCACCTGATCATCTTTCATTGGAAAGTACCTCCAAATTAATAACCTGTAGAATTTTGCTTCCGAAATCAAGCAAAAAACACCTGATGTACTAAAAATAGGACTTACAGGGAGAGTTGTTTAAGGCCCCAAAAGAGCACAAATATCTGGGCAGGATGGTTTTTTGTTACAGTATATGCTCTTTATAACTTCTTTCCAGCATTGATTATCTACAGCATCATCATTACTAAACCATTTATATCATAAGAACCTACTTGGGAAAGGTAGAACTAAAATGGCACCATTCTACAATGAAAATAATTAATAGAACTTAACTGTAAAAGCTGTGAGGTAGTCTTCAGTCCTGTTATCTTCCCTTAATGTGTCTTTTTATGAACAAAGACTTGTAAATTTTGAAGTTGTTGTGTTCTTTCCATTAAAGCAGTAACTTTCCATTTGGGTGAAGTAGCTCCTTTGTACAAAAGAAAGATAAACATAAAAGCTAAAATTCTGTGTTTTTTTCATCAATGGATGCAGCAGAGAACTTACAATCCCCAAAGGAGGTGGTTGAAAGGATCTCTGGCGCTATGACATTCTTTCATTCCCTGTATGCCCTACTTAAGGGTGTGATAAGACACACAGCCCTTGTGATGTTTAACGATAGGTTTAAGGTAACCTCAGTGCAGGTTTCTGCTTTCCCTGGGTACCCTCAGCTGTGCATTTCCATAGCTTCCATTACAGGTGAGCTGGGAAATGAACTTTCAGGTAGGTCAGTTCTCTGTCCCATTATACAGCTGTCCGAACAGCAGTGCCTGAGGACAGAGTCGGAGCATGTAGGAGTTGAACTAGTCCTTTCCTTCAAGCAGAGAGGCCTGTGGGAGGCTAGGTCTAGGGTCCTGCATCAGAGGAATCTTTTCCCCTGCAAGTTTTTATAGTGTCCTCCTGCCTGAAGGGAGCAAATGAGAGGGGTAAGAGTTTGTTCTTTTGAATACTTGGCTACATCTGATAACACTTCATTAAGCAGTGAACATTTGCACACATACACCACAATACAGCCATTTCTGTGCGTGAAATAATGGATGTTTATCAGACATATTTGACCACAACAGAAGTGTTTTTGATAACATTGACACAATTACAGCATGCCTTACTTGGGAGGCAAAAAACCCACACACAGAAACATATTTCTGGTTTGGAGACTCTAAATTCAGTGCTTAAAAATCGGAGCAGATCTTATTTACCTAAAATGCAGCTGTAGTGTGTAAGGATTATGCTATAGCACTGTTTGTCTTTCAAGAGCACCTCAATCCAATTTTTTTCACTTCATTGTAAAATACTGCCTCTTCTGGCTTCCATCTCCACATGCTGTAAGTGCCAACATCAAGCTGATTTCTCTCCACCTTGCATACCATTATTAACAGTAAGCATTCTGCTGTAGGCATACAACCTTATCCTCCCTAGAGCTGAATAACTTTATTTCCAAAAGTTCTTGGTATTCTTGCAGCCCAAGGTTGGGGCTTTAGTTAAAAATTCTGCATAGCCTATTGGAACTGAGAGAAAACATAAGAACCCTTAGACATGACTATGGAAAGAAATTAGGGTATTTGGTGCTGAATATGTACAGAAGACAGCCCTGCTGGGAAAGATTGTTCAGTTTGTATAACGATTTCTGACCTTCAATTCTTTTTTTACTCTAGAAACTGCATTGGCTGCCAGTGTAAAACAGTAAGCCATTTTGTTTTCTTGAAAGCAAGCCTACAGTTGAAATGTGCAAATGTTAAGGTTTCCCTAGCAGTGTCAGCCTTTTCAGATGATGTAGACTCAATTAAGGCAAGTGTGCAAAACTATACTATATGGAAAGCTTTTTTAAAAGTAACTGCTGTACATCCTAACTCTTGTCATCTTTTAAACCTTAAAGGTGCATTAACATGAGGTGTTTGATCTTACGGCACGAAAAGATCTAGGAATGTTCTGACTCTTATGTTGTTCAGCTTAGCATATATGTACACATATACACACACACAACTATTTTAGTTGGAGACACCGCAAGGAAATGTTTAGCCAAGGCTTCGATACCTATAACTTCACTAAACACAACTGGCAAATAGGAAAATACAAAACCGGACACTTTAAAGCAGATATGTTTTTCCTATAAGGCTTTGGTATCGTCATCGGCTTAGCCACCATCTTTGACAGTGTGACCCATGAGGGTTTTGAACAGATTTCCTTAGTGGTCCTGCTGGAGTTCTGCCTGACAGACTTCATGATGCAGCAGCCACCATAACATCAGTGAAAAAAAATTACTTTTTTCTCATCTGCTCAGAAAAGATGTTTTGAATTCTGGGCTCAAGGAATTAAGAAGCAAAAGAGATCTGAGGGGAAGCTGACAGCCTGCGAGGCAGAAGTTGACTTGAAAATGGGCTCAGACCAAGTTTCCACCAGTTACCACTGTTGCTGATAACACCCTTAACTTCCCAGTTCTTGAAGCTTCTGCTGTTGCCGCTGTTTTGCTTTTCCTGCCTGAATTCAGCATAGTGGGTGTTACCACTTCTTCCAAGGCATTCTTCCTTTCCTTCCTCATAACCAAACTTCTTTTGTGGGCTCTTAGTTTTCTGCTTCCCCAGCAGAAAACCCTCACTTTTCAATCTGACACTGATCTCTAATTCTGTTTAAAATTAGCCAGGCTAGTCTTCCTTTCCCATTTGCAAGACTGCATCACTTCCTTCAGTTATCCCCTCACCTACTGTAGTGAGTTCAAACTTCTTGTTTAGATTTTTTATTTTCCTAGTTCTCTGGAGTGCATTTCTTGTTGCATCTTTTCCCTTTCACCACCAGTGCCTCTTAGATTGCTTCACCTTCTTCACACTATTTGCTGCTTCTGGACAGCTATATTCTTCTTAGCCTCATCCATTTCAGCCATAGACTCTAGCTTTGTAAGCATGAGACTTGGCCTTTATAAGACTTGTTTATTGAATTTTTTTGCAGTATGCACTGTGGTCTATGGGTGGTTGTGTTTGCTGCAATCCGGTATATTCTAACAATGTATTATTATCATCACTATAACTTAGAACTAACAACTCCCATCACCGGAAGTATGTTGAAATTTTACATCGTTAAGCTACGGGGAAAAAAATTTAAATCTGGGCATTTTGAAGGGAAAGAACCCTTATTCCTCTTCACCTTTCCTTTAGCTTTCCCCTATGAATTTCATAGCCTTGAACACAGGAAACAATTACAATTTGAAATCCTCTGTATGGGTAGGCTGAGGACAGTGACTTAGAAGTGCTTATTTGTCTATGTAACAGACTCCAGGTATGAAATGGATTTTTAAAGCCTGCAAGACTGTTGGGAGGGAATAGGGGAGAAAGGCATTACAGTACAAAGGAACAATCTTCTGCTGGCCTAATCATCCATTCTTCCTCCCTCTTCCAGTGGGCTCTTATGCTATGTATTCAAGATGAAAGAGTAAGTTTTATCTGGCATACTAGCAAAGTACAGAGAGCACAGGAGGTCTAGTTAGGGATCTGGATTTAGGAAGTTGGAAGAACAACTCCGCTATCCTTAAATACCCAGCTGGAGTGAAGTCGTATGGTTGTTCCCTTTCAGTACGCTTTCCTTGCCTGTGATTCAATATAACTGTATTGAATAGTTCTAACATTTGAAATTGAGCTCTGAACATTGAAATTGAAAAATAGTTTTAAAAACAGCAAAAGAAAACAATTTCTCAAACCAATACATGCTGAGCTAAAGGAACTCTCTCCAGCAAATAAGGTGGAGGCTGAAAACATACTCTGTAGCATTAAATAGCCCAAGGAAAATGGGTCTTACTAAAAAAGAGAAGAGTTCCAGTTGCTCAGACTTAATCCTGCAGGGGCTGAAGATAAGAAGTATTAAAAGTATTATTGTGCTGCCATTTTTACATAAAGGGAGGACTCATTTTACATGATCTAGCTATGTCATGCACAAGGAGGATGTCCCTAGCTGAAGAGCTGGGGTTCATCTCACTCTGACACACATCTGACCTAAGGTGAATTACTGCTTGCATTAGTTCTCTGTTTCTCAGGCAAAGATGATAATATCTCTCCCTTCTTTCATTCTTGTCCCTTTAGCCTATGCCTTCTCCAGGGCAAGCACTGAGTTCTAACCCTGTGGGCACAGAACCACTAGTACAACAAAAGCCTACCTTTTGAGGGATTCGCATCCTGTGCTTAACATATGCATGAATATTGTTCTCACATGGAAATGTACCTAGGTGAACCAGGTCATTCAATACTCGACTTTGTGGGTGAATACAAAAGAATTGTCCTCTAATAATGTTTAGACCACTTATAATTATGACAGATTTAACAATATGGTATGATTTGGGGTGACTTACCTTAACAGTTGTTTAGTAAGCAGTCTTTCAACCAACACTAGCTGTCGCTGATGCAGCTGTCATGGTCCTGTCATGGTATTCCAGTGTTTCTTTGCACTGCAAACCCTGAAGTGGGGCATGTCTGACTCGAATAACTTCCCAGTTTGAGTAGTCTCTGTGTTTTCCTGGTTACTTCTAAGTTCTGTAGCAAGTTAAAGGTACTGTTACCACTCCTCAACATGTGAATATTCTCATCTGTTCTATCTGCCCCACTGCAAACTTATCCGATGTCATCCATCTGCTTCTGAAGTTTGTTTACAATGAGTGGTGTGATTTTGCACTGGAGCAGTTTCATACATTATCTGAAGTCAAGGCAGTTTCTGTTGTGATCATGTACCTGTGTTCCCTGTCCCCACCCCTGCCCCTTCTTGTGCTTTCCAAAAGCCTAAATGTCACTGACATCTAACAATTTAGATTCCTTCACATTAAGATGCTGTTAAAAAATGGGCTGGCTGTTGGCCTATAAAATGCAACTGGGAAATGTACTTACTTTGTATGTAGAGCGTCCTTTCAGGAATGTAAAGTATATAAATAATAATGGTAGAAGTGGAAGTTTTATGATACTGACTTATGCTGTTGCTTCTAAGTAAAAAAGTTTTCAGAATTTTTTATTTTTCCTTCTTGTCTCTCTCTTTCATGTGAGATATTTTGATGTGATAAATTGTACTTGACAAAACTACTTCATTTTCACATTCTTTTCCAAAATTCCGTGGGGCCCTGTTTATGGTCTCAACCAGAGGAATGTCTTTTTATTTCAGAGCTGAGAGCAGAGGTTGAAATTATTGAGCAGATGAGCAGCAGCAGTGGAAGCAGCTCATCGGATTCAGAAAGCTCATCTGGGAGTGAAGATGAAAGCTCCAGCAGTGAGGGGGAAGAGCCAGCACATGTTTCCCCTTCCCAGCCACCACACCAGCAGTATAACAACAGGAATGCTGTTGCTAACGGCACCAGCAGGCCACAAGGAAGCAATCAGCTCATGAACACACTCCGTATGTAAAGGCTTGTGTCTTACCACTGTGGGAAGCTGCTTGAGACCACTCATTTTCTTAGCCTTTTAGGCTAACTCCATGAAGTGCGGTTTGCCAAATAGGAATCCCAGAATGTTGCACTGGCTGAAATATGTGGACAGGTTTTTTGAACAGAGGGCCGAGACCTGTCTGAAGGTGTGAAGATTGCTTCAGTTTGGTCTAGAGCCTGTGGGCATCAGTGCAATGGCCCCTGTTGACCGTGCTAAGCCTTGATTCAGGCCTCTAGGTGGAATAAGTGGGTAGAAAAGTATCAGTGTGGCAGGATCTGGCGCACTGACGGATGGGAATTATTTTAATGTGAAAACACAGATTAGACCTAAATAGTGGGGTTGTCACATGTGGCAGTTAAGTCTGTAAAGAATTGTGAATGGCACAAGGCTGTCCTCTGGTCATAAATGCACAGTCTCTGCGGTCTTCATTGTTAGCTGTATTATTTTGTCAGAGTATGTACTCTGTGTTATGTTGGTCTCAGCTGCATTTTCACAAATATCACGTTTTAAAGGGAAAATTAAAATGCCATGTATTTAGTTAAAATACTGCTATGGCATTTGCAAGCATTGAATCAGTAGAAACTCACTCCACCTTTTAAAAACTAAAAGACTTTTTTAAAGTACAGTTTTGTCCCATGAGAATTTCTCTGGAGAGATGGTGTAGATCTGTGTTGCTCTTTTGTTATGCTAGATCAGGTATATTCTAACTCCGTGGAGTTAAAATATTGCATTTCCAAGAAACTAGAACTTGGTTATCATAAATTGTTCTTAATTCCTCCCGAGGCGTGATTGTGTACATCTCTTGGCACCCACACAAAGGGAACTGGTGGAGTATAAATACAGATGAATGTAGAGTTTCCAGCTTTGAGAAGACAAGTGTATAGACAATACTAAAAAAGGCCTGCTGGAAAACTGGAAAGGCCTGTCAGTCTTCCTGTCAGTAATGAATGTCTAAGCAAAATCCAGAGTTCAACAATGGCATTAGGACACTTTCAGTTTCCCTGCTCCTGGTTGTGAGCTGCCTCTTCCCTGCTTCTCCTGGGCCACAACAAAAATACTGCATAGGTCATGGAATGTCAAGAAGCCTCTAACTTGAAGAAAATTTAGGAACTGGTAGGGTAGCTTCTTTTTTCAAGCAATGATTTTTGCCTTTGGACTTAAAATCCTTTTGCCAAGGATTAATCTGTCCTTAAGCATTCAAGTCACTGGTGACTATATACATGGGAAGGATCACCCCCTAACCCACGTTCTTGTTTCATAACAGGGGAGAGGAGATGAAGAAATCCAAGGCATAGCCACTGCATAGCTGCTCTGCAGCTGTTTGGGGGAAGGGCCATGGGAGAGTGCTGGAAGAGCTAGGTTCAGTTACCGGAGCATGAGCATGATTCTTGCCCCCTTTTATCCCCTATTCCTCACCAAATCACAGTCACTTTGCAAAACAGGGTCTGAGACTGTAGGTTTGATCCATATCCTAGCCGCCTTCTGTTTGATCTCTCTTGCATTTTGGAGGGGGGGCCTTCACCATCACAGCATGTGTCAGCTTAGTTCAACTGGGTAGCCTTGAATTGCAATGGCTTTAACATTCCTCTTAGTTTGTTGACATGTGAAGGCCTTGCCTTGGCTACCTAAACAGCCTTAAAACAAACAAAAAAATATTTTAAAAGGGCCAAGAAAGCCAGGGAATTCCCCAGTGCCTTGTCCCAGAGCCTTATACGGGAGCTTGGCTGGGTGGAGGATGTGGAATGCCTTCCACAGCTGCTAGCGTGGGGAGTGCTGTTCTCCCACCAGGGAGCAGCTTTGATGGCTGTGCAGCCAAGGATGCTTGGTTTGGCCTGGATCTGACTGTGTATTAGACCCATGCAGCTCTTAATGTTCTTGGGCATGGAGAGCAGTTCCATTAAATGACAGATGATGTTTGCATTCATTTCTTGTGTTATTCTTATTTAAATCTTCTAGTGTAAATGTGACTGTTCTTTGGTTTGATTGCCATGAAATGTGAATTAATGCCTACTCACTTGTTGTGTTTGGTTTTTTTTTTGTTTTCCATAGGAAATGACTTGCAGTTGAGTGAGTCTGGGAGCGACAGTGATGACTAGAGGCTCAGCTTTAGCTGTTTCTGTTACATATACATGAAGAACTAATTTACCTTGAAGTGATCCTATTGCTTATGAAGAGGAGCTGGCACAGAGATCATTCCATGTGTGGAATTTTAACAGAAGAAATGTATAGCCCTACAAAACAGCAGACGTTGAGGGCTGTTACTTTGTGAATTAAGTGTATATTTTGTGTATATTCTTACCCTTTTAAAGCTCTAAATAGATATGTACAGTGGGTAAGTCAATATATGATCCTGTCAGTCATCTGTAAGTTTAATGTGTAACTGTACAATGTCATCTAAAAATGTCTTGTTTGTAGAAGATATGCAGCCCATCAGGGCTTTGCGGGGGGACAATTTTGTATATAGGGTGAGCATGAGCCAACGAGTTTAAAAAAACATGCAGGAGTTAGTGTGTGCACTGAAGTGAGACTGTCATAAATTAGGTTTCAATACTAAGTTGATTTCTTTGATTTGGGACTTTTCTAATGTCTTTTTATTGCTATTTATGGTTGATTTAATGGACTTGCTTTTAAACTGTTGGAAAACAGAAATCATAAAACCATGTTCATCACAAACCTTGCTACACCAGTGCCTTATAAGCAGGTTTTTTAAATAATGCTTCAATTCCTGCCACCTTTCCTATAGGGAGCAATACTGAAGCCTCCTCAGATTTCTTCTGCAAACAAAAGCTGTATTTCATATACAGCCAACTGTACTCTGAGGGCAGTTCTACCAAGATATATGTCAGTCACCTGAACACATCCCAGTAAGAACCAGATCAGTATTTTCTTCTGCAACTGAAGTGTCTCCTTTAACTCAGACATTCAGACCTAGTCTTCCAAAATATTTAGGAGCCCAATTACCAGTGAAATTGCAACATCACAAATACAGAGTATTGGACTTACTGAAATTGTAAGACCAGAGCCCTCTTTGCAGTTTCCTAGAGAATGCTGAAAGAAGAGATGACTAAACAAATAACCATGAAACAGCAGAAGTCTCTCTCCCACTACTGTTGTCCAGGTAGACTTTAGTCCACGTTGTTGGACAGGATTTCTGTGCTTGGCAGGAGTACACAGAACATGAAATATTTCCCTAGGGTGAAATGCACCCCTGTTTAAGGGGGTTTAAAGGGTGCTTAGTTGGATTATTATTAACTTCTTTTGCTCGCATGGAAAATGCGTGCCACAGGCAACTCTTACACCTGGAACACCAGGCTGACTTTTTAAAACCAAAATTCAGCTGGCATAGGACAAGTAGCACCACAGTTGTGGTGTAATCCAGGGGCATAGGAAGCTGAATTGGATGTCTTTCCATTCTTAAATATCTGCATTGCACTGCTTTTGTCATTCTGTCTTAGTTTGTGTTTTAACTCATTTGTTTACTGAGTTCTTTCCTTTTTTTTATGGTATTGAAGAGCAAGGGGACGTTTGAAAGGAGATTTTATGAAATGGTTTATTTTTTTGCATTAGATACATATTTAGGCATATTTTTGCATTATTGTACATACATTTAAAAATACTTGGTTTTTTAAGTGTTTTGTGATGTGGGTGCATATTTTATGAGACAATTATGAAATATACTTGATGTAAAGCCACAGTTGCTCTCTTCCCCCCCTCCCCCCATCCCCTCTTTCTTTTCCCCCTGTTCCTCCTCCAAAGTAAAAGTGCTCTGTTTTAACAAGCTTGTACTAGTTTGGGATTTTACACTTTGGTGCAGGAGATCTGCATGGTGGTTGCCAGTCTAATTAATACTAATACTGCTCCTGACTTTTCCCCAGCTTAAGATCTCAATAAGCAGGGAGACATTCCTCTGATGCCATTTCCCCATTACTGGAGCTTATTCCCGAGTTCTGGTGACATTATGTGCGCTTAAATGGAAAAGCGGCAGCACAGCATTTTCATTGCTTATCATTCATCGCATGTGGGCAGCCCATCCACTCATTGCGACTGTGTCCTGAGCAGCTCCCAGCATCTCCTGTCTGAGGAGCTCTCTATGATCTCCACCATTCCCACAGCTCTCATAGGTACGTGGAATAGGTTTTGTGAAGATGAGCCATGTGGAGACTTCAGTAGGCAACTTGTAAGATCAGAAAGGGTGGCTGCCACTTTTTTTTTTGCTTTTTCTGAATACCCATTTGAGTGTGTTTAAAGCCATCACCAGCCTGACATTTTGACTAGGGCTTTTAAAATTTTGTGTTTCATGTATTAAATAATAGTAAACATTGTCCATTCCATCCTATTAGGTGGTTGTTTATTTGTTCATGTTTTCCAGCAAGTTTTATTTAGATATAAACTGGAATTCAAATTACTTGCAGAAAAGCAGTTATTTAGAATTCTTTTAATTAGTTGCAATATCTTCAACATGCTGGAGAAATAAATTTACTAAAATATGTTTTGATTAAATCTGTTAATGAAACAAAGTATTCCTGATTATTCCTGGTAGGTTCTAATCCTGCAGGATTTTAGCACTGGCAGATCTTACCACCTTAATGCTAATTTTTCCACATGAAATAGGAACATTTTTATATGCCAATTAGTTTAAATGTGAATTAACAGTGCATATGGAATGCAATTATCTGAATGAACAGGAACTAAATATTTCTTTGCATTCATAGGAGCGCTGCCTACTGGCTATGGTGAGGTCAAGCCGTTTAAGACAGCTTTCTGGTGGTTTCCTCTGTTCAGTGACTTTGTCCATTTCAATGGTTTGACTTTCCTTAAAACTTCACCAACAAACACGGACTGCTTACGACTTTTCCCGTAACTAGAATTGCTTTAAAAGTAATAATCGATATTGATTTAAATTGATTGAATTAGATTTTCATCATTTCAAATACTGTTATAATATTTTTTATAAAAAGGCTTGGCTTTCAAAGGGGCAAATTCAGTCCCCTGCTTGTTTGTGTTGGACACCTTAAAATAGGATTGCAGCAGTGCCTGAGCTTGTGTTTCAGATTTTAGTGATGTGCAGAAAAGTTTCCACCCACCTCTGCCCTTGTTCCACCCCACAGGCTGACCAGCCCTACAAGCAGGCATGGCCTGAGTCACTCCAGCGAAACCACAGTCACAATTGCCTCTGGGCAGAAGGTGTCCCAGTCCCCTAATGAAAGTCACACATTTGCTAGAGTGTGCAGCACTACCCTTTCTTGTTCCGCCAAAGCATCCCCCTTAGGTCTTGGTTGAACTGATTTTTTTGAGAAGGCAGATGGATAGGAAAATGTTTATTTTTGTCAGATTGCTTGGAATAGCTCAAAGCTTAACTGTGAGTAGTACATCTGTTTTGAAGATGCTGTGCCTAAGCTGATTTGCACAGTTTGCTTTACTATGGACTAGCTATATGCCTGGTTATAGCTATGTTATCGAAGTAGTTAAAGCTTTGTAATTTTTTTTTCCCCTCCTTCAAAGTCCGTTTATTTGAATAAAAATAATGGAAGTTCAACAACTCATGCATGTGTGTTTTTGGTGTTTGTTTTTTTTTTTTTTATTTTTAATTTGAAAACTAAGAGAAATGTAGCCTGGAATTACTTGTAATGAAGAACACTTATTTTCAGTAATTGCCTGCGCTTCATTGTTTAGTGTGCTATGCATTTCCTGCTAGCCACTGAGTCAGAGCGATGCTATGGAGAGCACAGCTGCCCAGCAATGGGCATCTTGATGGGATTGTAGGCTTCTGCTGGTAACTGAGCGTCTTGGGTTGGGATCCTAACAATGAATGACGACATCTTGAATCTACCTGGTTATTTACAGGGTTTTTATAGACACACAAATAAATGCAATATCAAAGGAAAAAGAGCATTGGTGATGTTTGCCTTCAAAGCAAAAGCTACAATGTTGGGGAATCATTGGGACAGGTGTGAACTTAAAACATTTGGTTGTTAGGTCTGTTATACACCCAAACCCTGTTCTCAGAAGATAAGCTGATTAACGAACTAATAGTTAGTTAGCTGATAACTAACTGGTTTATGTGAGAAGGGTGTGTATATAAATTGAAAGGTATGTGTTTAGCTATTTCTTCCTATTCCCACTGGTTACACTCCCTTCCTTTCTTTCTTTTGTAATTCCATTATTTCTAGCACATGCAGGCTTTCTGCCGCCAAAGGTCTGCAGGAATTTACAGGAAAGGGAGTGGGTGTTGATATGTTACAAATGCGTTAGCTGTATTCAATTTGGCTCTAAATTTATTGTAAGTGACAAGAGACCTCCCTCCCCCTCCTCGGCTTTGCCTTTATTGGGACTAAACAGTATTCCTTTGGACAACAGAGAAAGAAAGGACAAGATGTGGGGGGAGGGTGGAACACCTCAAGCTGCTGCTGCTGCGTACATTGAGGATGCTCTCTGGCGGAGCTGTGGCTTGAGCTAGCCTGGCCTGACTTGATCTCCCAGCTTTGTAAATAGAACACAAAATTCATTGCTACCATTGCCCTGTGGCCAGGAGAAGTGGAGTTTGGAGAAATAAAAGCAGTTAAAAATACCTTGCTAAAGGAATTTGTGCAAGAGTTTTGGTGAGATGTTTGGCCCTGCTAAGTCTCGTTTATCTCTGCCAGTGAGTTTTTGTGTGCTGTGCTTAGTGGGGGTACCCATGTCAGGGACTTTTGGGGCAGGTGGTGGTAGAAGCAGGGGCTGAAGTGAGGCTGATGTGTTTTTTTCTGTGTGCTGTTGGATTTAATTGAACCATGTGTTTTAAAAATGGTACTGACAAGCTAAATGAGACAACTGATGGGATAGCTTGGAAGGAGTTGTATGAATTTGACTTGAAATCCCACAGAATGCATAGGTTCTGGTACATCCGCCAGTAATTTTAATTCTCCCAAACTTTTGTAAAAATAGCTTTCTAAAGGGCAGAGTGTAAAAATGCACTAAATATGTCAAAAGTTTTGCATGAAGATTTTGACCTGTATTTCTTCCCAGACCAGCTAGCTTTGTTGTAGGAGCCTGTGTGAAAACCTTTGCGGTACGCTTGTACAGGGCCTGTCTGAAGGAAAACCTTCCCTGTGTACTGCAAGTAAGATCTAATTGTCCACTTCTTTGCAACCCCAGCCAGCTGTAAATTCTGCCGTCATCCCTTTGTAACTTGGGAGTTGGCTTTTTCCACCATATCTCTGGTATCTCCTTAACATTTTCCTACTGCCAGACATCACAATCACTAACAGAAGTAAAAAGCACCTGCTTAGGAAAACAGCTATCAAATAATTCAGTGAGCAGCACGGTTTTTACTCCAATGCTTCAAATAAGTCTCATGATAGTGTGCTAGGAACACAGAGACTGCAATATGAGACCTGGACACTCATTGCATGTAACAAAGGCAGCCAATACTTTGTAAGCATGTAGGATGCGTACCAAAATTTTCAATTATTCCAGAGCCACAGGTTGTCCCCTGCGTGTGATAGCAAGCTGAATGGGAAGAGAGGTTTGGGAGTAGTTTGCACAGAGGAGATGACAGCAGGGCCGTTGATGGGGCTGAGGTGGATGGGACACGAAGGTGAGTGTCCATTCAATGATGCCAGCCACAGGGTCCCATCAGCCAGATGTAGCAGACCAGCACAACCAACGTGAGAGGTCACTGGCATGGGGGAGAGGTTTTGAATGCCCTGAGACATGCTGGTGGTTGTCACCCTCTCCTTCATGATGTAAGAAGCATATTTAAGAATGCAGCCAGTGCGTAATTAGGGAAGAAAGCTGGTCACTTGGATCTGGATGGCAGAGAGCAAAGGAGGAAAGGAAGGGTAGGGATGGGGACCACCCGGCAGCAGCAGGCTCTGATGGTTCCTTACTCTTTTCGAAGGGGAGCTAGTGGGTCTTAAAGAGAGATCACCAGTTCCCACTGGGAGAAAAGATACTGATTGAACCTGACCCCCAGAAGTAAATGGGCGCTTCCAAAACCCAGTGCTGTGGTAACCCTGTCTTACTCCAAATTAATTATTTCAGGCTTATGCAAAAGTCTAAAGTGCTTTACCTCAGGAATGGAGCCAGATTTTTCTTCCATGCTAAAGAGGCTGGACTCAGCATCATAAACAAACTGGTGTAAACAAGAAAATAAAGCCCCTGATTAAACATTAGCCAGTCAAGATTCCAGGTTTGGTGGTTAGTTAAACCAGCCAGTGAACTCGCTTCCCAAATGCCATCAAGAGATTTTAAGGTGCAGTAAACATGCTGTAGCTGCTTCTACACTAGCAAGTAGTTCAGCCTGGGAGCAGATCCATAATGCAGAAGAGTACTGAGACAGCAGCGTGTGCACCATTCACCTTTCATCTGAGAGGGATCCACTTTGTGTGCCCTCTCCATGATGTAAACCACAGCAGGGTAAATGGGGATGATTGGGGCATTCACTTTGTAAGTGCTTACCTGACCTGAGCTAACCACTAGTGTGTAGGCATCTTGTGTGAACTGGCCCCATTCCAGCTTCTCTGCAAAAATACTGGGATAAGAAACACACTAAGAAACATTGCTTAATCCCAGAAGCATAATATTAGGCTTTATAGAGACATTCTCAGTGTGGTATTAATATATGAATCATGCTGAATAATAACACATGATTAAATAGCTGAGACAACCACTTTTTTTTAAAAAAAATCTTTTTCCACAGGAGAAACTCCTATTTTCACAAGCCTTAAGGCACGAACAGCATTCCTATGTAATACATACAAATCTCCATCTTATAAGGTGCTAAGTGACTGCGCCAAATCAAAAACAAGGCTGTCAGCAGCCGAGCTAGGACCAGGCTGCAGATTTTTTCAGCTAATCCTAACAGCAGCCTCATGCCCATGACATCAACACAGGGCTTGCCCATGCAGGAAAGTATCCCAACAGACTGAAGTCAGTAACCAGTCTGACTCTCAGAGAAGAGCTTTTAATTGCAGATGAATGACCAATGCTTTTTGGTTTTGGAAGCTTAGGCTAAATTTGGGAAGGGGGGAGCTTCCTTTGCCATGGGGTGTTGACGTGGCCAATGTCATTGTTGTCACTGCCTGCGCTCGGTTTTTCGTTGCTCTTCCCCTAAAGCAAGTGATCGTAACAGAAGTGATGCTTCCAACATCAGTGTGGACCTACTGACAGGGCAATTGCAACAGAAGTTGGGGCACGGTCTGGGTCAGTGTCTGTGCTAGGGAAAAGACTCTCAGGGTACGATGTGCTAGAAACTGCCGTATCTGTGTCAGTTCACACCAGTGCTTGCACCACTATCTTTTTTTTTCTCTGTAGACAATACAGTCAGTTTTCCTCTGCTTCTGCCAGCCTTTAGAAGGAAAATAAATCACTGTAGTTAAAATCACAAGTCCTCGTAAAAACCTGCTTGTGCCCAGAAAGCTAAGTATCAGAGCTTGCCTGAAGCTTAGGAAGAAGTGGCATCTTTTTCAATAAATTTACATCTCTAAATAGATGATAAGTGTTGAATCAATTTCCATATGTTTAAAATAGCAGAGCATTAAGGATTCTGGCACTTCAAGCAATCAACTAATTTGAGACTATTATGAGAATATCTTCTATACTAGTGAAGCAGTTCATCTGAAAATCAGGGACAGTGCCCTTTCAATATCATAAAGGATCACAAATTGTCAAGATATCCTGTTTGTTTGCCTGAAGAGATTATAGTGCCTTATGTCATTCAGGTCTTTGCAAAATCACCTTTTGGGTCTTAATAAGCTGATTCATAATATACCCCCCACTTGGCTTGCCTGGCCACATGGTGTGCCCATGGCTACACTAATCCAACAATAAACAATAGTGCTAGCAGATACTTCCTGGTGAAAAAGGCAAGAACTGTGGAGTGCCAACCTCTACGTCCAAAAAAGATGCAAGGGCAGCAGGTGTCCAGTGCTCTCCTCCCCATTTCTCCCATCCCCGTATGTTGCGACGGAGGGAAGACACAGTCGCTCAATATGAGTGATCAGCAGACTTCGTTTATTGTCTCTTACAGTCACCTTTTATGCCTTCTTATAATTAGCTCATACATATTACAAAAGTTAAGCTCATTATTGGTTAGTTGCCTAAATACCAAGCCCACCCCTAGTTTCTCTTCTGTAGTTTTCTGTTCCCACCTGCAACATTCTTTTCCCACCAAAATCTTCCTGTTATTGTGTAACAAGGACAGCCAAAGACAGTGTATTTTGCTTTACTTCAGATAAGCTGAGAGCGATGTGCATTTTTGTTCAGCCAGCTGGACTATGTCTATGTGACCCTTTTCAGCTAGCCAGTTATCCACACCCGTATCCAGCCCAGGCTCGTGAAGCCTCATCTCTGGCCACATCTGGCCTGGCTGCTTGCTGACCCTCAGCTGGCCAGCCCTGAACAGAGTTCACAACTCTTCATTCCTACCGTCACCTGTATATTTGAGATGAGTCATGCCATTTTCAAAAGGTCACTGAATATTAAATGTGTACAGAGTCTGTGCTTCAGAAAGTTTCAAGGAAAATCAACTTCTTTCAAAATCAGCTGGTGATGTTTTCACCTGGGTGCAGTAGGAGGAAGGGCTTTGAGGACCAGAATAAAGGGAGGATGGATGAAAATGCCATTCAGGTATTTTCTTCAGGTGAAGTGATCCACAGTGAATCCAGCCTCCTGTGTCACCCTCAGTTTGCTGAGTCATCAAATATTTCCATCATATTTCAGTACACTGCTCATAAATGCAATGTGCCATTGCTTTAATAAATGCATAGTACTATCAAGCCTGGAGACACTCCGCTGTTACTGCATGGCACCCAACAGTGTGGTGTGATGCTGCTGGTCTGGGTGTCAAGAGCAACAGACTACAAAACTGTCTGCCCGCAGGACCAGGAAGATGACAGGGCATCCCCCTCACATTTAGCACGTGATCTTCTTATTCCTAAAAAGCAGGGACTTGGAGAAGGACAGATTTGGGGGTTGTTTGATGGCTTTTTGAAACAAGTTCATATTTTGGAGCAGGCAATACCACCAGGGAAAGCTGCTAATTAGCAAGTGTATTCTGCATAGTCCAGATCTTCATCACTATTTATGTGCTGGATTTCTTACTGCCAAATAGGATGTTCAACCTTTTACTTCAAAAGGAGGATGTCAGGATTTGTGGGAACAGCAGAATTGTTATCCTGTATAGATTTTTAACTAACATTTTTTGGTAGTCTAAAATTTGAGAAACTGTGCATTTCTAATTCACTTTCCCTCTACAACATCGTCTTGGGTTGGATCATTCTTCACAGTTTTACTTGCTCTTTCCTCAACTCCATTTACTATGGCAATGGGTTAAAACAAAGCAACTCAAAGCAAAGACACAGCCAGAGCTGCATTCCTCGTTAAAGACAAGAAAACCACAAATCGCTGTCTAGATGCTTTGGAAAGCTGAGCGTCCTCAGGAGCAGCAAGGAAGTCAGGCGGGGAACGATTTGCAGGATACCAGCATGCTGGACCCTGGACTCCAGCCTGGGGGATGATGTGGTTGGGGCTGGTGTGCTCAGGGAGGATGCAGCACCTGATAGTGGGTTGGAAATATCACAGCAGCCAGGAATTTTTCACTTTTTAGTAACCTCAATTTAGATGCTCGGTAGTTAAAAACGGATCTGCTGGGCCATAGTCACTCAGCTTGAGTCCCTGGAAGAACCCACTGCTGCTGTGCTACAGTAAGATGTTTCATGCTGTTACAGGCTCAGTGAAAATGTGTGGAGCTGTGATGCAAGCACCGTTGAAAGCCTCGCATAGACCAGGCTTTTGCAGGGACAGCTGTTTCAGCACCTCTCTCAAGCGAGTGCAATAGTCAAGGCTCTGGACATGTGAAATGCATGCTGTGAATGAGCCAGTACTGATAAAGCTAAGAAATACTTTCTTTTTCGAAAGATTGTAAAGAAAGTCTGTGAGGGCTTAGCCATGATCAGCCCCCCTTGCCCATTTTTTACCCCTAGGATTTCTTCATCCTTTTCTCTTCTGAAGCAAAGGAACCAGTCTTTCCTTAGGAGACCAGACTGTGGGGACAGTGTAAAGATGCAAGAGAACAAGCCCACGCAGCACAGCAGTTAAGGGTGTATCTCTAATAATTTACTGGAGCTCACCCTCCTGACCTTTCTGTATTTAGATCAGCAGGAAGGGTGCGTAATGAGGGCTGTGGGAGGGCAATCGGGTTCTTACAGCCGGTCAGGCAAATTAATGCAGATTGCTTGGCAGTTTACCAAAAGCAGACCAATAAAGGCTCTTCATAAGAAAAAAAAAGGGAAAAAAAACCCTTGAAGGTGTCCAGTCCATGGGCTGGATTTGTCAGATTTTTGACCTGCTGTAGAGGAGAACAGTGGTTCAGTGTTTCAGAGAGACACCACAGCTGCGGGCAAGTTACCTTTGTCTGACACATTTCAGAAACCCTTCTGCTCCTCCACCTTCTGCAGCTTCTCACCCCCACCCCCACCCCACCCCGTGTCCCTTTTCCCCATATCATTTAATGTCATTGTGTCCTGGGGGAGCAGGGGAATAGCAAACACCTAGCAGGGTGCTCTTCCCTTCCTCACTTGAGCACAGGGCTGCTGAGTTTCCAGAGTTCTAGACCATGCTCACCACCAGGCATCTCAGAGGCAAGGGCTTTTGTAAAGGTAATTCCTGGGAGCCAGGTACCCGATACTTTAAAAACCTCCCCCTCCACACCTCCTCCAAGCCACACAAATGGCACAAAATTGGTTTATCCACTCAGCCTTCACCCTGTCACTCACCTTTGACCTGACAATTTCATTTCTGGGAAGGTGGAGAACCTGCATAAAACCAAGTCACCTGTAAAATGCCAATACTTGTATTTCTGATTCAACTAGCTGGCTATGGCAGTGCACACGGTTGCCCTTCCTAATACCCTCTGTGCACTCTTCACAGTGAAATGCCATTTCCAGTAGGCAATAGTTACTGGCTAGTGGCATCCATCTGAAATGATCTAGCAACATTTCCCTGATGTTGCAATGGCCAGGATCGGGGTGATGGAAAGCATTGGAGCAGCTGTGTCCCAGAGGGAGATGGAAATGGAAGTGCATCCCCACAAGGCAGGGGGAAATACCTTCGCTCTGGTGCAGTTTCCCTTCTGCAAGCCATCCTTGCCACAGCAGACAGCTCCTTGACCTCCCCTCTCCTCCTCTCCCAAGAAGACAGCTGCTCCCCTTAGGTGCCCATCCTTCAGGGCATGGGTGGGTGCTCATGGGTATTTGGAACAAGTCAGAAGCAAAGCCATGAATGCGTTTCATACAGTATTTTGGAAAAGTTGCGGCATAGTACGGCACTGCTGGTCTAGTACGTAGACACACTGCTGGTCTAGACAGAGTATGTCTACTCAAACGAGCAGCAAGTCCTGCTTTTGACTTGCAGAGAGTCAGATGGGTGTCACAGGCACTGTACCTGCCTCGCATCCACGTTGCCATCCCCCGGCCCCTGGCATCAGCCCAGGGCCACCGAGCCTGGCTTGCTCTGCACTTTTGTGGGTTGTTTCCTAGCATTGCCAAAATCACCATCTTTACCGGGTTGTTTTCCCAATTTGCTTTTGGGGTACAGGTGTAAGGGCAAATAAATTTGCCACATGTAAGTAAACAAATAAGCATGGCTGTCTGGTTTGAATGGCTATGCTGTCAGACGTGACAAAGGATTTTGCGGCGCGTGCTGCAATAAGATATTTTAAATCTCATTCGAAACCTGTCAGCTTCCCTACCCCACAGAAGGGAGATAACAAACAGCACATACTTCAAAGCAGTGTTTTAAGGACTAAAAAGACATTCATGTGGGGCTTTGAAAATGCACATATATCATAGCTGTTAACACTGGGACCTCATTTATTTGAAATTGTGTCTGCTTGCAATGCAGCCTTGACCTCCCCTTGCTGCTACGGGCCAGGGCACTGCCAGCCGGGAGGACAAGGTCACGCATCTTGGGCAGCCCCAAACCCCGCACGTAGCCCTGCCATCAAGAGGGAAGGCCAAGGCTTTGCTCCTACCACCTGTCCTTACCCAATGCCAACACTGTCTCTGAGGAGGACGGACATCCAGGCTGGATCTTGTGGAAGAGCAAAGAGATGGCAGAATTGGGGTCAGCCTGTGGCAGGAGAGGTGTCTGCCTGGGTGGTGGCATCCTGCCCATCAGTTGCAGGCAAGCCAACAATGTCACGTTTTAGGAAAAAGGGCTGTATTTTTCCACGTCCTATTTTCATGCTAATTATGTAAATACATTTGGAGAGAAAAAACCCCACCAAACACCCAATGCTGAAAGAGTGTTGAAGTTGCAAAGCCCTACACGGACTCACAGCCTTGCCAGCCCCCAGAGCCCTGACAGCCTGTGGTCACATTTGGGTTTCTGCAGGACACCTGCTTTCTTTGGGAAATGGCAGGTGGTTTAGGATTTCCTTTCTAGCTGCTCAGGACTTACTGCTGCAGCCCCGGGGCTCTCTGAAAAGTCACAGAGCTTCCACAGATACCTCGCACACAGAGTGCTTTGCGGGTACTGCTGCGCCCAGCTCCCCCAGGCCTGTGCAGTAGGCAGGAGACTGATGTTGCCTCGTTTTCTCCTGGTGAAGGGAGGTGGGGCAGGACCAGGGTAAGTACCTACAGAGCACCCCCAGATTGTGGGATTTGAGGCACCTGGGCCAAGAGTTTTGGAACATTTGTCATTTTTACCATGCTTTGCACAGTCACGGCACAGTTCCAAGTGCAGTGAGGGGTGCTTAGCACTTGCCACTCTAATATCACCTCAGGAATGAGGGCAATATCCAGAATATCTGTATGGAATAAATGAAACGTCCTTTGGTGGAAAAAACAGCAGGCACTCGCATCCCACATGGACAAAGGGGCTGAGTTACGGTTGTACAAGCACTCATGTCACTGGCATTTCCTGATACCTCAGTGCTTGGCTGCAACGCCAGTGGAGGTTTTTCTCTGCGGTGCCATTAGTACTGAGTTTTGCTGCACCCATGTCTGCAGCTGGGTGAAGCCCAGGGGGCAGCAGATGGTGACTGTGAGGCTGAGCGCTCAGAGCATGCACCAGGCCTGCCGGGAGCCTTCACCGCAGCCTTGCTGGCGCTGCGCTGCTTGGCCTCACTCCCTCCACGGCTTGCAACCTCACCACTTACTTTGGCAGTGGCCGAATCATGAATGTGCTGACTGATATGTACGATGGGAGCGTACAAAGTGTCACACAGACGTCATCCACTGTGCGTGTGGCAGTCGTGGTGAAAACGCAGTTAAACACCGCTCTGGGGGCAAGTGACAGCTGTTGGGCATTATTCAGAGGCCAGCGCTGCCTTCGCCCTGCCAACGCTCCTACCTGCTGCTGCGTACGGGCTCGGTGCTACCCGGTCACCTCTGGCGGGTCGGGGGTTTCTGGCCAAAAACCCACCCAGGTCTCGGCGCTTTTCCTCCGTGGCACAGTAGACACTGACGCAAATCTCAGGCCCCTTATACATGCCGATCAGCTCTCGTATCTCTCTCACATGCCTTACTGGATTTGTCGATAATCACTTGGGATACGCCAGGGAGAGCGAGATGAACCTCACCGCAAACCCCTCGGTCCCCAGCTTTGCTGACAGCAGCCGCAAAGCCTTCCAACGTCACGGGGTGAGCCCGCCTGCGTTCGGACAGCCCAACGCCTGGCATCCTGGTGGCTTGCATGGAACGAGGCGCAGGGGGTACCGATGCCTTGGGCGTGAAAGGGCACGGGCAGGCGGCCGGCCTGGGTACCGGGAGGTGGAATCCCGGATCGGCGCCGGGAAGCCAAGCGGCGCTCGGCGCGGTCCCGCTGGCAGCGCGCTCCCAGGCGGGCTGCTTCCCCCTCAAGTTGCCAGAAGGCGTCAAGCCAACGGCCGGCTGCAGACCCCCCGCCCGGGCGGTGGCCGGCGAGCCCTGACGCCCCTTCCCCCCCCCCCCCCCGCCTGCCCCGGGGCCGGGGCCGGGAGCCCGGAGCGGGGCGCGGGGGAGGCGCGCGCGGCGGGGGGCGGCGCGCGGGGCGGGCGCGGGGCGGCGCGCGCGGGGGGCGCGGGCGGGCGCGGATCGCGGCGGCGGCGGCGGCGATGGCTTTCGAGGCGCTGGCGGAGGCGGCGGAGCGGTGGTGCGCCCGCACGCCCTTCCAGCTCATCGCCGCCGAGGAGACGGAGCGGCGCATGGACTTCTACGCCGAGCCCGGCGTCTCCTTCTACGTGCTCTGCCCGGAGGCCGCCTGCGGCGACAATTTCGTGAGTGGACCCGGGGGCGGGGGGGGGGGCGGGCGGTCGCGGGCGTGCGTGGGTATCCGTGCGTGTGCGTGGACCGGCGGGCAGCCCCTGCACCGCTTTGGGACACTCCCCCCTCCGTCCGTGAGGGTGCTTGGGGGAGCAGCCGAGGGGGAGCGGCGAGGGGGGGCGGCGGAGGGGATGCGGGGATGGAGGGCGGCGGGGCCGGGGCTGCGGGGGCGGCCGGCGTGTGGGCCAGGGGTGGCGGGGCCAGGGCGAGGGGCCGGGGGGATCCTCCCCGGCGCGCACCAGAGTCTGCAAAATGGAGTCCGCTGCCGGTGGGGGGCGGCCCCGCGGGCAGGGCTGCGGGCAGGGACCCCCCCGCCTTCCCCATCACCCCGGCCCGGGCAGGCTGCGGGCTCCGGCGGGGAGAGGAGGGGTGCGACCCCACGGCCCCCTTCCCCCCGGGTTCCCCCCGCGCCCCGCGGGGGCTGCAGCTGCTGCTCCCCGCGCGGCCCCCTCCGTCCTCCCGGGATGCCGGGGCACGGCGCAGGGACGGGCGGACTGGCAGGGCTGTCACGGCAAATGGAGAATGGGCAGGAATAAAATGGAGTCAGGATGACAGGAGGGCCGCGCGGTCCCCCCCGCCGCTCCGCCGAGGCTGGGGGACCCGGGCAGGTGCCGGCCTGGCGCCGCCGCGCCCCCTCCCCGCCCCTCGCCGAGTTCAGCGGCAAGTTTGTGCGGAAAAGGCAGCGGCAACACAACCCGTGGCTATGGGATGGGGCGGGCGGGGTGTTCCCCTCCCCCAGACCCTCCCGGCGGTGAGCAGAAGTGCGACAAGAGCGACCGAAAAGCGGCATCGCGCCCCGGGGTTTGTAACCTGCAAAGCTCCACTTAACTGCAATGAAATTTATTAACAAAAAAAACCCCAAAAAACCAAAACCAACAACCCCAAAACCAACAGCTTCTAGCACAGACCGTTATTGTAGGAATGTTGTAGGTCCTTCCCGGAGGAACTTTCATCCCTTGACCTGCTTGAGAAATGTTCATTAATTCCCTTTCCAACAGGTAAGTGCAGCGTGGACCCATTTGACAGATGGGTTCATGGAAACAAAGAGCAGGGAGATGCCTTCTCCAGGACCACAAATCCCAGCGAGCAGGACATTTATTTGTTGTGTCAGGCAGATGGTCACGCTGAATTATGAAAGAAGTTAGCTGGAGTTTAGTTATGCATCTGTCCAGGGATATGAGACCTTCAGCCCCAGCCCCAGCCGTGGCAGTAGAGCATCTCTGGGTGTGGATTCTCCTAGTCCACGGTGGGGCTAGCCCTGCACACCCATCTTCCTTCCTATGAGTCCCAGCACTTGTTCCCTTCTAGAGATGCCCGTTCCCAGAAAGGGCCATACCTGCTGTACTCTTAAGCAGGGATACATACAAATCCAATGCAGTTCTAAACTAAAGCTGTGATTGGATGCTGACGATATCAGGAATCGCAAAGCTCACTGTTTTCCTTAGACTTGTATCGTTTCTTTATATGCTGCGCAGTAATTGTGCAAACTCTTTCAAAACAAAATCTAATCAACTTTAAAAAAAATCTTAAGCAGCTTCAGACCTTATTCCCATGCTTCCAGCACTGACCAATTTTTGTGGGTTTGCAACCACATTTTAGTCTTTTTTTTTTTTTTGGCAAATATTTTCACTCCAGGGTTGCTGTGGGGAGGACTCCCCGCCCAGAGGCACCAGTAGCAGAACTGAGCAGAAGGGCCAACTCCTCCTGTCAAATGCAGAACATAAACAGTGGAAAACTAGAAGCAGTGTTTTCTTGTCTTTTTCTTGGCATTACTACTTGAAGCACTTTTTGTAGTAATAATACTTTTAAGACAGACAGATAGGTGTCATTCTTAGTGCTTTTCTTGTTGATGGTGTCTCTTTAATGTGATTGAGAACCACTAATGAGCTGATTCACCAGCATCCTGTTTTCTACTCCTGGTGCACTGTGGGACTTCATTTCTGCTCCCAGCTTGGCTGTCTTGTTTTTTGCAGTCATTTTCTTTTTTTCATGTTCCAGAAGATAAGTTTCTTTTCTACATGCAATGACAGACTAAAGTTTATTTTAAGGAGACTTAATACAAGCCAGGGGACTGATTCCCATTTGCACTTTAGCCTTCCTTGTTGCATGGCTCCAGTAACACATGGAGTGTGAAAGTGAGTACATATAAACAGAATTCACAGTGACACACTTTACGGCCTTTTTGTACCCCATGATTCTTATAAAGGAGCCTCCCATTTAATAAGCATCTGATGCCTGATATTCTTGTTCTCTTTCTTTACATCTTCATTTCATAATAATGCAACTTAAAAAGCTATGTAGGAGGCACCAAAGAAGTCCATGGTAACCCACTTGTAAGGAGGAAATGATGAGCAGGATGAAGTTAAATGGGAGGAGGAGAAAAACATGGCAAGTTTGCCAAGATGCAGTCTGGAGGAGAACAACTCTGAATTTTTTTTTAAATCAGAGATTCCAGATCACAACAATCTTACCATTTAAATTTCCTGAAAAGGTATCTTTGTGCTAGGTTTTTAGTGTGCTGGGATTGCAGAAGACCCAGCTAGATGCTTATTGGCATTTTCAGTACCACCTGGACACTAAAACTTTCTGAATCAGCATTTTAGATAGCTGAACTATGTATAATTTAGCTCCTGAGGCTCATGGTGTTCTCAAAAAATTAATTGGACTTGTACAGTCATAACCACTGAGGGTGAGGGTTGTGATACTATGCCTTATAGTCTATTATTTGTTTTGATGCTGTTACTGCTGGTGTTCAAGGTAACTGATAAAGCAAATAAAAATATGATGCTACCTTGATGCAAGGTAATATTTTAGAACAGAGTCAGTGAGACTGAATATTTCCTGCAAGTTGAATTATCCCCACAAGACAAAGTTTTGCTGCTATGCTCAACAGGTGGGCTGCTTAGAAAAAGGTGCGCCAGCAAGTGACCTTGGCAGTACTGAATCATCTAAAGCAAACCCCTCCAGACGCAACCTTATGAATTCCCTCAGCTATGTGCTGTGTGTAGATGCTAAACTAAATAATTCAACCATGATCCTAGGTCAGCTGAGGTGGAAATCAGTGGCTGCGAGCTTTTGTAGTGACACAAAGCAACTGTGAGCAAAACTGGGCAAGCTTGGAAAACACGTGCTCAGATGATGAGGTTAATATTTTTTTAATTGCACGGCCATGGCTGAACACTGGTCCACCAGTTTGCCAGCAGTATGCTTCTCCTACCGTGAAGAGATCCTCAGGCATTGGGGGTTTTTCCAGGAGAACCATTTCTGTACGTGCAGCTTCACTCTCAAGCTTTCTGAGCAGGAGCTGAATCCTTAAATTACGTTTGTTTTTATTTTGAAAGGCCAAAATTCCTTTTGCAGATTCCTCTGGAGATGTGTGAGTCAGTGGTGAGACTCAGTTCCTGCACTGCCTTGGTGCAGCACTGAATGTCCACAGAGAGCTGTAGACGCAGCTGAACTTCTAGGTGTTATAACTCTGATCTCTATTATGTTTGAGTTTTGGGGTGTGTATGGAGTGTGTGTGTGGGGTGAAATCGAGCCATTTCTGAATGAGATGCACGCATTAATGGCACGTGAGACCTTTCATAGTGTGTTTGTTGCTACAGCCAAAGTTTTAAATCTTCTGCAGATGTGGAAATTGTTGGAAGCCTTACTTGCTTATTGCCTTATGGTGCTATGCAAAAAAATCTGCTCAAAGGCTCAGTGATCAAGTTACTCAGGTTTTCCCCTTGTGCTAGATTATCTTATTCTGTGCTACTGCTGACAAATTCACACTGGAGTTTAAAATGTGGTGCAGCTTGAAAAGAGACTGTAAAAACATGATAAGACAACACGGGGTTAACTTCCCCTTGGGGTTGAACCCACTATTATTTATAAAAGGGCAGGACCTGATGCTCATTTATGTGGAAGCTCCTGTGTATAGCTCTGGTAGTCAAAAGAAGCCACCATTTAAACAACAATCAGGATGTAAGCGGTTATAATCGTTTTATACATATAAACAATTACAACAGGTTTAGCATGAGCCATGAACTGCCAAGCTGCAACATCCAGACATCCAGCTCTTAAGTTTGACGCAAAGATGAGAAATAACTAAGTGGTTAGCAATAACCAAGTATTAAGAAATTGTGGGCCAGACCTCCAGAATCTCAAGGCTGTTCTTCAAATGTTGTGATTTGAGAATGTTCATTTGATATTTTAAAGAGGGTTCGTTTGAGTTAACTCTGTGTACCTTCTGCTTTTTTTAGGCCATACAAATCACAAAGTGCAGACCTTGTTGTTTGGGTTTTTTTGTAAACAAGTTGAGATTTGGTTGTATATTTATAGATTACAAGGCCCGTGATTCTTAAGATGGCATGAAGTATCATGAGACTTGTGGTATGTGCCTTTGAGAGTTGGCAAGACTGTAAAGAATTTATTTTTATTGCCAGACTGGTTAAGAGATGACTCTGGTTATATGGAAAGAGCAGAACCTACTCAGTAAGGCAGGGCTCTTTTCGTAACAAAGTATTTAGCTGTGTTTATGCCTGTAAAATGCAACAAGCAGCAACGAAAATGTAGGTCAAGGGAGTTTTGTAGCAAGGCAGTTACGGTTTTCAACTTAAAGATGCAGCTTAGGTGATGTTAAGTAGTGTTTTCTTTTGGTAAGTGTAAAACTGCATCCCTGGCAGGTGTTCACCACTGAACAGGAAGGTGACATGCAAGCCTTATGTTAGGGATTGAAACATCTGTTGTTCTGACTCTTCCTTTGAATGTTAGTTAGGCTTCAGAGAGACCGTCCTCTTCCCTTGTTTAAGCATAACCTACTGTTTATAGCACAGTAAAAAGCTGCATGGCACTTTGGGGAAAAGAGCTGCTGTGCAAAAATAGAGGTATAAGAGTCTCAAACTAATTTTGCAGTACTACGCTTCTCTGTGTAGCAGAGTGCCTAAGACAGTCCCATGCACAAAGTCTTCAAAAAGGAGGTCTTTAAAAGTATACATTAGCTTATGCTGTGTGCTGCAAGCTTCTTGTTGCAAGAAGTGTTGTTGCCTGAGTGCGTCCACCATCACTCATCAGCATTGTTCCTGCTACAGCCTCATAGCAGGAGAATAAGCATCAATTTTGGGAGAGGCTTCACAGAGCCAGGCTGGGGTACCGGCATCTCCAAAACGAGAGGAATATCCCAAATGGGTTTAAATGTGCCTGCCCAGGAAGAGAAGATTCAGGTCTAGGAGGAGTAAATCTCAAAACAGGGAGGGAGGCATGAAGTGTCAGGATGTTGTAAGCGCCCAAATGTCTCTCCTTGGCTCTGTGTCTAACCTGCGGGTGTACTTTGCATCTTTTCTTCTGCATTGTCAAGAGAATTGCACATCAAGTTCCACTTCCAGGGTCACATCACACTTTCACTAATGCCAGGAAGACAAAAGAGATTTTTTAGCTCTTCCTGAGGGCTTGATTGCAGCAGATGATGTAGAAGAAGAGAAAACCCAATGTGACTTCCAGGTCTGAGTGGGGCTGATGCCAGACAAAAACACTTCTACTCAGAAAATGTGCATGTGCAAGGTGTGTGTACCCTTCATTGCTGGTGCAGTCATAAGGCATTTTCTCTTCTGGATTGATTTTCATGCTTTCTGGTGGATCGTGTTAATAAAATCAAGTTTTGTCCGAGTACCCATCCCCACTGTAAATCTGAACTGCGGGAGGCCCAGTGTACTTTGGCAGATGTTTACAACATGTCACCTTATAAAATCACATGGAAAGGCTGTCATGAATTCCTGTTAATGTCTTTTCTTTCTTGTGTTGCTGTTGGCTTTCAGCATGTGTGGAGCGAAAGTGAGGACTGCTTACCTTTTCTGCAACTTGCACAGGATTACATCTCCTCCTGTGGGAAAAAGACACTCCATGAGATACTGGAAAAAGTCTTCAAATCCTTCAGACCCGTAAGTGCCTCCTCTTTACTTCTAAACATTGACAGTTACCTGTCACTTTTAATAGATAGCGCTGGATGGAGCAAGGTGGTTTTTCTTCTGCAGGGATTTACATCTCCAGTCAGCTGCCTGGGCGCAGGGGTGTTAGCACGTAAGTTACTATCAGGGAATTGGAAATTGTTTCTTGGAAGCCAGCTGCCTTTTTTGTTTCTGTCTCTGTGTTTGAGAGGATGAGATTCCCGCGTGGGGTGGGAGGCCAACTGGTGTGGCAGCCGGTGGCAGCGGCTCCCCAGCTGCGCAGGGGCTCGTGTCCTGCTGATGCAGCGCTGACTCCGAGGAATAGGATGCGAGTCAGCGCCACGGGACTTTGTGGCAGAGTTGTTTCCTGGCACTGGAATTGGGGAATTTTGCAAAGATCTGAGTAGTAAGAGTAAACCTCTGGGAAGCTGGAAGTATGATCTCTCCTCAGGAATGGTTTGTTTTATTTTGGGGTTGGCTTTTTTTCCCCTCAAGTGGTCCAGATTTTGCTGTTGGGATGGTTGCCACTTGGTATTTGCAAGCACCAGTTTGGTCACTGCTTGAGAAGCTGCAGCAGAAGCTGAGTTTTGTGGGGAGGGGGCTTGTGTTTTTCTGTTTTGCTGCTACTCAGCTTTCTCTGTCCTTGTTTAACACACTAAGAGTTGGGTCAAAGCCTGGGTTTCACCAGGGTGAGGTATCCTTGGCTGTTGTCCTTCATTTTTGCCAAATCCTGCCTTTGCACAGTCTCTCCTTTTAAGCGCCTGGGGCTGGTGCAAAGCAGAGCAAAGGTTCGTTGCCAGAGCCATGCTCCTGTGATGTCCATGGGAAAGCTGACCAATGGATGTTTTTACACTCAGCTGAAAATGTAGACCTTTTCCCCTTCTCTCTTATTCTGGCTGACTAATCAAGAAGACTGAAAATGTATCCCAAGTATTTAGAGCGAAAGGGAGGGCCTGGAGCGTCGATATGAAAACACTGGCCCTCGCTGTGTTACACCCTTGCATTGCCTTGCCACAGACCACCACAGCTGGTCAACATAAAAGAGCATCATTTTAAAGAATCCTTTGAGAGACTGGAAATAAATAGAACAGATGCACACTTTTCTTAGAAAGGACTGGAAATCTGATCCGTCAGTACAGCTGCATGTAATTGTGAAAACATACAAAAATATAAATACGTTTCCCAGAACAATATTCAGCTCTTGGATCTTTGTAGCTGTTTTCTTCTGCTCAGAAAAGCTGTGCCTTTGAGGAGAAACTTCCATTGGTTTAACTAAAGAGGACTTCAAAAAGACTTAATTAAATTGGTACAGATCACTTATTTCATATAAACCACATTTATTTCAGCATAACTTAAGTTACTGAGAAATTGGCTTCAGTCAAACCACGTTAAGCTGCTCTTCAGAATAAAAAGGTTCAAAGCAAGGGGAACCACTGTACGCATTTAGTCTGGGCCTATCGTTAATACATCACATTGCACCCCTTGATTCCCTCAACCAAGCACATAAATCGTGGTTCAGCTGGAGCGTGTCTTTTCCAAAGACACCCTGTCTTGATGTAAGGTCTTCAGGTGACTTAACAAGGATACAGCACTGCTGGGCACTTTTTCTTTTCATCATTAGTTACGGTCCTGTGAAAAACTGTTTTCCTTGGTTTTCATTTTTCTGGGTTTGCTTCCTAGCTGTTGAATTTCATTATGCTTTTGTCTGCTCCAAAACAGTGTCCTCAGTTGTCAGAGACTTCTTGCAGACTGCAGTCAAGTACCTCTTCATTTTCTCTTGGATGTATCACAAAGATTATGTTTCTCAGCTTCTCCTTTGACCTAGTATTGAGAGATTTGCATCAGCATGACAAAACTGGGTTTATCATTTGAGGTATGGTTGTGTGTAGGCAAGTCTAATAAAGAATGTATTGACATTTTTCCCTTATTCTAATTATTAAAAATAGCACGTGCATGGTAGGATAGATTTTTAAAAGTGGAGGGCGTTATGATGGATGTATGGAAACAGTTATTTTGCCCCCTCAGGCCTTTGCCAGAACAGAACAACTTTTCATCAGTACTGGGAAATAATTTCCTTGGCATTACTTTGTACTGTCCTCCATCCTTTCTCTGCTGGACCTGTTCTGCTAGTGAAACCACCTTGCTGTTGGCTTGGACGTAACAATGCATTTGCAGGGCATTTCTTCTCCACTATCCTAACCAAGTCTGCTGTCAGAGACCAGTCTGGCAAATGTCAGTTTCAAAAATGGCAGTTCAGGAAAAAACACTGCTGAAGGTCAGACTGAGCTCTTCTGAAGGCTCGACGGTACTGGCTACTCAGTCTGAAACACTGAGGAGGGGCCAGGTTTTTGGCAAGTGCTTGGCACACAACTTCTGACAGGTTTTTTGCATTTTGGTATTTCCAGATGGACATCAAAGTTTATTAGACAATTTTCAAAGTCTTTGTCAGGGTCTTTTGAAGGGAAACGTTTAGGAGGAGATGCTGGTGGTGCATCTGCAACTCTCCATGCCCTAGGGCACAACACAAGCACCTGCCCTCCTTTAACCGAGGGCTCCGAGACCGATTTTTGCCCAGTAACTCAGCTCAGCCCTGCTCCATGTGTTTGTGTTAACAGCCCAGCCATGTCTCCGCAGGCTTACCCTGATGCTGCGGCATGGGAAGGGGCTGGGTGCTCGTGCCACTGTTTTGGAGGCAGTGAGAGTGGGGATGCCCAGTAGCTAGCATCCCTCTCAGTGGGAGATAGAGATTTCCCTCTGCTCACCACTCTTCCATGGGTGCAGGAGGCAATGAGGGTGGTCTGGGAGCTGCTCACCAGCCCTCACTGCTTTTGGGCATCCTTCCCATATGTTTTACGGGCATAAACACACTACCAGGGTAGGACGTTTATTTAGACGAGGCTTTTAGAAAATGTTGATTAACCTGTGACAGCTAAATCGCACCTCTAAATCCTGCTGTAGACAAGGCCAAGCTGTTTCGTTACTGAAGTGGTGGGGAGCATGTTGTCTCTGCCCATTTCTGCCTTGCTGAGTCAGTTTCCACAAAACCTTGTGATTTGCCTTATTATCCACTTACTCAGGGAGCATTCAAAAGTGTCAGACACCGCACAGGTACATGAAATGGTACATACAGCACTGGGCTCAAATACCCCCATTTGCCCCAGAGCATCGCAGCTCCTCTGACGCCGTTGTCTCTCTGGTGCCAGAGGTGTTTGTGCTGGTGCTTGTAAGCACATCTGCCTGGAGGCTAAGCCCTTCACACCAGGATTCAGCAGAACCACGTTATCTCTAGTATAGCATTGTGTGGACCACTAAAGCTCAGTCTTGGTTTATTTTTCAGTGTGGTTGTACATGAACTTTTGGCAGGAGGCAATGTGACTCTGCTTTCATGACTTAAAAAACTACTAGGTTATTTGTATAAAATCAGGGCACTTTGAAAGAGTGAAGAAAGAAAGGCAAATAAAAAATAAAAAATGCCTGAGGGACATCACACCAGCTGGCAGAGTTTGCAGAGAACCAAAGCATGAGTTGTACAATTTAGCAGCAAATTCCAGGGCTCCTGCATTGAGCTCACCTTAAGGCTAAAAAGCCTACATCTGAACTGGGAAGCTGAAGTGTAAAAGCCATTTATCCCATATTCATTGAGTTCACACATGTCCCAGTTACCTCTTCTTTACCTCCAGATGGGTGGTTTGTCCAGCAGGAGTAGACGTAGTTCAGGTGGTGTTGCCACTGATAGTTGTTCTCTCTCCCTCCTCACCACCTCCTGTCATCCTCCTTCCCACGTATACCCATCCAGCAGGTTTTTTCCCCCTTGGCTGTTTGGCTGGTCGATCAGCTTTCTCTTTCTGTACCCCTTTCCTCCTTGTTTTTGCTCTCCATGAAAAGTCCTTTCAAATCTGCCACATAGCTGATACTTTAATATATGAAGTAGGTAACGGACTAGAAGCCGAAAACTAATATGTTTAAAAGAAGACAGGGTGGGAATCAGTGTAGGGTCAACTCAGGCCACCTTCATCATCTTATTTTGTCATCATCTTTTATAAACGCTCTTTCTCCTTTGACCCAAAATTTGTAGAGCTCCCTGCTCCTTGGACCCTGATCCCACTTCCTTGGGATCAAGGTGTGAGCTGACTTGTCACTGCAGTCCAGAGAGCAGTAAGGGGTTAACAGCAGTGAGGGACTGTAGTCTTGTGGGGAGCAATGAGATGCAACCCCTAAAAGCAGGACCGGCATGGTTGAGGTCGTTGGTACCTTGGAGGATCCTAAAGTGTCTATGGAGGATCCTAAAGTGTCTATGAGAGAACAAAACTGCCTCTCTTAGAGGAGCATCCCATCCCATCCCATCTCATCCCATCCCATCCCATCCCATCCCAATCTCATACCCATCCTTCCTGCCTTTGTAAAACCGTCAGTGTCTGCAGCATCACTCCGATTTATGCTGCACCAGGGAGAGCAGAGCTGGGTTTCCTGAGGGCAAAGGGAGAGGCGATGTGTGAAAAGCAGGACACGCTCCCCATCCTTTGGGGTCACGTGCAGCTTTGTGGTTCTTGTGGTATATGTTGTGGTTTCTATGCTAGTTTTGCATGGGAAGGGCTTACAGTATCCCATAAAATGAAGACTCATGTGGCTCATTTCCCTGCAAATTAAGGAGGAATTATAACCAGAACTGGGCAAAAAAACCATGATCAAAGCTTTTTCTGCCAGCTGATACGAACAGAACAGTACAACACTCAAATTTAATTTGAATACACCAAATCTGTTTAGCGAAAATAACACTGGTTTAGGTCCCTAAAATTCTTCCTCATGGCAGCCTTCTCATTTTCGTGCTACCACCTAGCAGGTGTCATCCTCCTCCCAATTTTTCTGGGCTTTGCCTCTTTCGAGAGCTAACAGCTGCGCCCACTCTCTGAACAGGGCGTTGCATGCATCTGTGCTGCTCTTCTGGCCCTGGCAAGCTAAATACGTGGTATTCCCAATAATGCCTTGCATATGATTTTGCTTTGTGGCTATTAACAGCTGCTAGTGTAAGATTCTAATATGAGATTTCCACAACACATGCATTATTTTGACTATTATTTGGTTATCTGTCTTCTTGACCTCTGTTGGCTTGGCAGCCTTTTGGGGGAGAGGGGAAAAGTTTGAACATCACTGTTTGCTCCTTTTCCTGTAGTGAACAAATGCTGTTGCAGTGATCGGAGCCATCAGGTGGAGACACGCAAACATTGTCCAAGGAAGATGGGCTGGCAGTTCTTCACAAGCTCAAATCTAATTTGCAGAAATTTAAAGGAGAATTCGGAGTTGAATACTCAGCATTTCTCACTGCAAGGGCATCGCCCAGCATGCAAGGCTTTGTCTGGTGTGATGAATTGAAGGGTTTAAGAGAAGGACTTAATACAGAATCATAGAATCATGGAAGTGTTTAGGTTGGAAAAGACCTTTAAGATCATCGAGTCCAACCATTAACCCAGGACTGCCAAGCCCACCAGTAAACCCTGTCCCTAAGCACCACATGTACCTGTATTTTCAACACCTCCAGGGATGGTGACTCAGCCACTTCCCTGGGCAGCCTATTCCAGTGCTTGACAACCCTTTTGGTGAAGAAATTTTTCTTAAGATCCCATCTAAACGTCCCTGGTGCAACTTCAGGCCATTTGCTGTTGTCCTGTTGTGTTTTTAGGGACTCCTTGCCTACTCCATACTAGCCAGTTCTGTATGAGGATGTTTTCTTTGGCTTTTATAAGGCTGCTGAACACAAACTGAGATAACTACTGCTACAGTATTATCATGTTTCTTTCTGAAGTTAAACCACTGACAAGTCTAAACACGGAACAATTTGTGATACGACCTCAGGGAAGAGCGCAAAGCTTTTTGCAAGTGCTTTGCTTTGGTTTTATTTATCTTCTGGTCCACGAGCACTTAATTTGGTGTGAGGATGCATTTTCAAATCTTTGCCTGTTACAGGAGGGAGGGAAAGAGTTGAGATTGTTACGCAATACTGTTATTCCAGGGTTTGAGGTTTTTCAAGAAGTGACACCTAGGTATTGTGTGAAGATTTGCAGCAAAGCTGCATGAGTGGGTAATTCACTATTACACAGTATTTTCTCTTCTTTGTAGTTACTTGGGCTTCCAGATGTTGATGATGATGCATTTGAAGAATATAATGCAGATGTGGAAGAAGAGGAACCAGAAGCTGATCACCAACAGATGGGTGTCAGTCAGCAGTGATTTTCTGAGAAGCTAAAAATATTCGGAAGCCTTTGGTACCAGGTGGGGTCAGGTGGTCCCACGTTAGCCTGTTTGAATTAGCACATCACATGGGGATATCTGGCTCCCAGGATCAAAGTTTTACAAAACGGTTTAAAAAATATTAATAATAATAATAATAGTAATAATCTGTGATGAGCTTTGCTAAGAAGTGACCTGAATTTTGCTCCTGCTTCAGTGGGTTTTCTATGGAGTTGTCTTGGTAGCATTCTGCCGTAATCAATCTAGAAGTAGTTTTGTTGCTGACTTGTCTCTTCGGTTTGTGTTCAAGAGTAGCGTTCGCTGACATGAATGTAGAATACCGAGAATGTAGGAAGCATGTGGTGAGAGTGCTGAGTCCTCACTGGTGACCTTTCTGAGGAAGCCAGCGCAGAGAGCAAATGCGACCTGCGCTTTTCTTTTTAGTTCAACAGCTATGGTTTTTGACAAAGTACCAAGCTTGGAGAGATTTCTCCTGAAAAACACTAGTTTAATAGCGGTTGGTACTGCAGAAGTGCACGTGAAGGCTGAACAAAACTAATGGGAAGCGGGAAATCCAGGAGAGTATTGGTGTCAGACATATTAGTGTCAATTTACTGATACCTGAGTTTACAAGTGCTGGATTAATAACTTGGAGTCATTAAGTATCAGTAGTACACATTATAACCAACCCTGGTACTCTGACACCATTTGATCCAAAGCCAAATGCTACTTTCATATAAATCAATTAAAAAATAGCCATCGCCTATCCCACTTCTGCATGACAACCAATTTTAAGCTTTGCCGTTTTTAATACACTGCTAAATTATTATTGTACACACCTCGTGGCATCATGAATTGAAGTGCAACTTAACTTTGAAGCCATAAGGGTACAAACCAGCACCTGGTTCTTAAAATTATGCAGGACCTGTTTCCCTCCCTGGGCCTTTGAGCTGGTCTGGACATTTACACCTGGTTAGAGGGGAGCTAAAATATTGCTACTTTGGCTGATATAAAAACGAATGAGGTTTTACTTAGCTGGGGACTTGCTCCCCAGAGAAGTTTAGCAGGGTCTGGGTATAAAGGAGAAGACCCCTCGTATTTTATACCTATTTTGCATAGATTTAAGTGACTCAGAGGAGTGCCAGACTGTGAAGATGCAGGGTCTCTGTATTTACTTGCCTTTTGTACTGAAAATGTAAGAAGCAAAGGGGATTCTGTTCTAATACAACCGTTTTCCACATCGAGCAAAATGTTTCCAAATTTACTCCTTTTTCCCAATTTTTTTAAAATTCATGAAATGATGGTCACATGCTTCAAAAGCCCTTTTATACAGAATTAGCTTTATAATAACAAGAAGTGAGCTAGAAAAAATGCTTGGACAACTCCTAGAAACAACTCATACCATCTTGAAAACCCTGTTGTTAGCAGTGTCTCCTTTTCAATAGATTTTTTTAAGACTTTTTTTTTCAAGGTTACTTAAGAGAGCAAGTTTTCTTGGTGGTTTACATTTCTGATGATGGCTTGAGAGATGCATAGCACTTGATTTTTCTAATCTGGGGCAACAACCTGCCATAACCCGGATGGCGTGTGGTGCCTGAGAGTGCACAGAAGTCTCCACAACACTGTAAAAGTTGGAGTTTAGGAATATCAAAAAAAGTGGAACAGAAACAGAGCTTAATGCAATTTTGTACATTCTTTCGGCATGCAGGCATAAACATGGTAGTCGCAGCACATTTCCTATGGACTAGTGACGTGAGAACTGTGGCAGTTCATTGTATAACACTGTACAGCAGCAATAGGCTTTTTGCTTACTAAAATAAAGTGTAAGACCAGTGGTTTCCATCCCTGCTTTAAGTCCGCAAGTTTTTCTTTCCAGCTGAAACAGATGCCATAACCTTAAACACAACCTTGCTTCGGGAGAACTTTTCTCTTTGTAGCATCCAGTCCTTTGGTTGCAGCTCATACAAGTAGATCTTTTGAGGCAGACTTCCCTCTGCTGTAACCTAACGCAAGACATAACTTACAGTAGTGCAAGCTGGAGGCAAAGTCCTGCCAGTCAGGTTTGCTGGCCACTCGCACCCATTTTGCTTAGGTGCAGGTGGCTGGCACCGACATGCACATGCGTGCACCCACACCTGCACAAGCCCTGGGCACCGCTGCATCACGAGCTGGGCTGTGAGGTCAGTCTGGCTGTGAAATAACCCTCTGCCTTTTTACAGACAGGCAGTTTTCCAGCTGGATCATTCCCACCATCTGGTTCAGTGTGTGGCTGCACAGATTAGTGCTGGCACAACAGAGGGGAGGGTGTAAGGGGTGGATGTGGGTGGTAGCTGAGGACCTGCAGCCAAAGGTGCCTCGCACCCCTCGTATGGTGTTAGGGACCTTGGCAGAGGTGCAGACCCTATCTGAACCGGCCCAAGTGTTGCGAAGGATTGACTCCACAAGGCTCAGTGGAGAACTGGACTCTGGGTGGCAGCAGGATAGGCAGGAATTCATGAAATGAGGAAAGACTGCAAGATCAGTGCTTGTGATTGTGTACAGGCGGTTGTAATATGTACTGCACTCTGCTGCCATTCCCTGCATATTGATTGAATTGTTCATGAGCGGTCGAGCATTAATATGGTTGCAAGCAAACATAACACTGTAAATTATGTAGATACGTTATTTTCTGTATTCACTAACTCACTTTTTTGGGGAATGCCTTATGCCATTTGGGTGATTTCTACACCAGAATGCAAGTGCTGGACAGATGGGGGGGCCTTCTGCAGCGGTCACCCCTGCAAAATTCCCACTGAAGCTAGCCAGATTTTGTTCAAACGGGACCTGTGGGACTGGGCACTCCAGGGGGATGCACGAGGCTTGGTCCAGCAGAGAGCTGAGTGCTCTCGTCAGCTCTCACTTTGCTGGGAGCCAAATGTGTTGAGCCCTGCTGCTGAACTGAAGCATGACCAGGCAGCATCAAGAATAAACTGGGATTTTATACATAGAAAATTTAATTTACATGTGTATTAAATGTGAATGAGCATTAATATAGAATGTATTTTATCAAAAAATATTGATTGCTTACTTTGACCGAATACATTTCTCTATTACCATGTTACTCGTTCCATACATACCAAATGGTGCAAGAGATGCAGAACTGGTTTAGTTGTATTACAAAGAATCTTTGTATTTTATTTGTATTTTATTTTTCCCTCACTCCCACCACATATTGAGGTTAGTAGCCATTAAGTAATTAACCAGGGGTAGCATGACTCAGTGGCTAGGCTGCCAGACTGAGACACAAGATTTACAAACACATGCATAAATCCTTGCAAGCCTGGGGACTTGGTGAGAAGGTGTGGCTTCAGAGCTCTGCCATTGCCTTGCCCCAAGCTTCGGGTGGATTTTGGCAGCTGGGAATTCAAGGCAGGCCTCCAGTTATGCATCCAGGGCGCCATGAAATTTGGTGGGAGAAGGGTAACTGCTTTGAAAGTCCCACCTTAAGCATTTTGTAAAAGGAGCCATCAGTATTATTTGCCCACCAGTGTATGAAGTGCTTTGAGATCTGTGGGTGAAAAGAGGTATGCATTATTATTGCTTCTCCTCAAAGCAAACCATTAGTGAAAGGACACAGGAGACTCTCCCTTTTCCCTCACCCTTCTCTCATAGGCATTTCATGCTGTAGTGAAATAGAAATGTACTAAAGCAGAGCCTCTTGCAGAACTGGTGCTTCTGAATGTGAGTTGCATGAATGCAATGAGCAGAGTGCTGCTTGGGGGATGAGAAATACATGGGATGCCAGAGGGAAGAGCAGATTTCAGAAATGCAACAGTTGCTTTGGGTAGCAGGGGCAGGAGTAAGAAAGGCCCCTTTCAGAGAGATGCTTGGAGTTCTCAAAGAGCCCAAACTATTCTGCCAAGTATCTGCTTATGGAACCTATGCAGTTTATAAAAAAGCTGCTCTGGACATCACTGGGGCCTTGAGCTTGCCTGCCTGATGAATCCATTGAGAGGAAGGGATGGAGAAAAGGCAAACTAAAAAGCCTTTTCATCCTCTCTTCCACAACGTTATTATGTATGATATTGGGTGAGTAGGTAGGAGCAGCAGTCAGGGAGCTGCTTTATTAGGTGCATAGTAACATCTCTTAAAAGCACTTGCTCATGAGAGAAAAGATTGGCAGACTGGAAGAGCACACCCCTGAGGATGGTGACCCGAACCCTACCAGGCACCAGCTCTACATCCTGCCCTGCTCTGGTCTGTTTTCCAGGCAGTTTCCCTCTGTGTGTAGTGCTGTGCCTTTGAAAGTCACATGCTTGTAAGAATGCCGTTTTGGGTGGGAATAGCCAGAGTTAGTTTTCCTGCATTGGTGACGTGCAGGCATCTTAGTGCCGTGTCCCGTGTAAGGTGTGCGATGGTGGCTGGGGCAGCAGGGAGGAGCTTAGTAGGTCACTGCCCTTTTCTCCCTCTGCAAGGTGGGACGTGATTCTGTGGCGGTAAAAGTGATTGCAATAACATTATGGGCATTGTTTTGGAAAGCTGCCATACAGGACAGATTCCCAGCCTGTTTCAACATGGTTCTTGATCTTTCACTGGGGCCCAGGGCTGAAGTCCATAGCTATTTTACTCACAGTCAGCTTTAGCTGTGGCAGGAGGTGAGGTTACCATTTCATCCATCCTTACCTTGTGTCCACCCTTACCACTCTGTTCTCAGAAATTCCCACTCCCAGAAGAGGGGAAGCAGAGGAAGGAGGAGAGAAACACCTCTTATCTCCCACAGCTTGCAGCGAGACGCACCAGTGAGAGCTGCAGTTCAGCACAGTGTGTGTTACTGGGCTGCACTGTCCTTTCTGCACAGGCAGCATCTTCTCACAGGGGGATGAGGTGCCATGGGAGATGTATTATCCCTTGAGGATCCATGCATGGTCCATGCCGGACAGGGGTTATGCAGAAGACAGCAGTCTTTTTATGTGCCAAACCCAAGATCTTTACACGGAGTGATGCCTAGCTAAATAATCCAGTCTGAAAATCATGACCCATTGAGGCTTCCCAGGCTGGGCACCCAGAAGATGAGACCTCTCTGGCTGCAGGTTGCTCTGGAGCCTGGCCCAGCTTGCAGGTCTTTCTCGGTGCTGGCTAGTTTTGGTCTGGCCACAGGACACGGGGAATTGGGAAGGATCCCTTCAGGGGCTCTAGCTGGATGCCCCTTTCCGTAAATCACCGAGCAGAGGGAAATGGTTTGTTTTATCTGTTTAATTCTGGCAGGAGCTCTCCTCCCCCCTGGCAGCCTGTCTCTGCAGCCAGCTGCAGCTGGGAAGCCTTCACGTGACAGCCAGGCAGGAGTGACTCAGGGCAGCGGCTCTTAGACCCTGTTACAGGCTGGGCTTGGGGTGGTCCTTGCAGAGTTACCACAAAGCTGAAGGCTCAGGGATGTCACTTCCAAGGCAGATACTAAAATAAAGAGATCCCTTAAATTTGGTCCTTACCTCTGATAGGAAGGGCTCTGAGGGCAGACCCTGTCACCTTGGGTTTTTATCAGACTTCTGAGACTTAGTTGCATTGTTGGCATCTGCTGTCTGTGGCAGGTCTATGAAGGAAACCTCTTCGCTTACCCACAATCACCCATTCAGTGAACCAGATTATATATGTGCTCTATGTTTGACTTTTTTCTCTTTGCTGACTTTTTTTTTAAAGAAAGACAATCCTTAAAGGTGCATCTGCATTATTGCAAACCCCAGTTCCTACAGAGCTGCATAGCACTGCATTGTCAGTATTAGCTTGGTCGTAAACGAATATACAGATTAACTAAAAGGGCGTTCATTTGTCTGCAGAAAAAAACTTCTTTGAACTAGTTACTGCTGACTAGAGTAAAGCTCACTGGTTTCATGTAAAATACATTGAACTTTGAAATTCCCCTTCTGTACCGACATGCTGCTGCTCATGTAGGCAAAGAACTGCGGTAACACTGCATGTAAAAGATGTCTGCTTTCATCTTCGGGGTGGTGGTGGAAACGTCAGCTCTGGATTTCAGTCAATGCAATTTTTTTGTTGTTGTTGTCAAGTTTTCCTTTACTAATGCAGGGACCAGTCAGACCTTAACACGTCAAGCAGAAATCATGTTGCGCCATGCCATGCAAAGGCTGTCTTTGGTGTGCTTTCCACCATTTTTCTGGCTAGATCACTGTCTTTGGGACTACAAAGCTATGAGATGGGTCGCCAAAAGATGTTGCCCTTTTATTCAATGCTTTAAAAGCCTTCAGTGGAGCCCTGCCTTTCTTCTGATCCTCCTTGTTCTCCCACCACCGAGGCATCAAATCCAGCAGTGTCGTTACACCATGAGCTTGCCATTAAAGAACTTACCAAACTCTGATGACTGATGGAGTCTTTTCTCTGTGAGCAAAATTAACTAAATGGGGGTTTTTGAGGGGCTGAAGTGTAGCTACAGTGAGTGTGGCAAAGGGAACAAGAGGCTTGCATTTCCTGGGCACTGTCGGTGCATGGTGGGATAAACATGGTGTTTGCAGCTGTAAGTAGGAAAAAATTATTTTATCTGAGCTTTGGGGGCTGCAGAGTAAGCCTTGTCTTGCAGGACAGGACCCAGAACCACTGGATGGTTTGGTTCAGCGTAGTCTGAAGTGGTGGATTTGCTGTCAGAAGATGGAAGTTGGTGGTAATATTTGTGGATGAGCCAGTATTTCAGACCTCCCAGGTCCTTTTCTGTTTTGCACAGATTAAGGAGACATCTGTTCTAATTAACAGATATGTAATGATGCTGAAATGAAAATTGGTGGTTCTGTTCAGCTCATTTGTCTCTTGTCTTTAAACACTGCACTTTTAATTGCCACTTTGACATCTTACCCTGATTTAGTTGAAGGAACGCTGTCAGTTGTTACCTTTTGTAATGAGCCTCTGTCTGTGGGCTGAATAACATCTTCCAGCCCGTGGAAGAGCAAAAGCTTTGACTTATCACTTGCGTCGTATTTTCGGCACTTCCCGGGGCATGAGCTCTGAGTAGAGCATGACAATTTTGTGCCCTTTCATGTGTCCAGAGCCCTCAGCATTGTCTATAAAGCTGTTCCTGCAGCTGGTAGAGTACCTGCCAGGTCTGACTCCCTCATGTTGGTGCACAGTCCTGGCAACATGAGCCCCACAACCTGAGAGACTTTTGTGTATGGTAGAAGCTCCTGTGACGATTAGGCTCTGGCTACAGGTACAGCTGCGTTTGTGGAAGAGATGACAGTCCCAGCATGTAGAGGAATGAAGGCAGGGGGTTGATTAGCATTGATAATACGCAGCTGTGGCCTTGCCGGGAAGGCTTGGTTGGCATGGATGATGTGCAGCTGTAGCTTGTTCTTGCTAAGTAGTTAAATAGTACTGAGGAGTGGGGGAGAGGTGGTCAGATGGAGGAAGGAGAAACAGTATGGGTAGTAGAGTCTGACTGATGTTAAAAGCCTTGTTGCAGCCTACTAGTTTGTTTGTGCTGCAACACCAGTGTGTGTTCAGCTGCTTGGAACTCACTGTCCACTCAGGTCTGCTGGATGGACTACTTTCTGTGTCAGAAGGTCAAGTGAACTTAAACAGCTTAGACATCAGCTCTCTGCTAATACAGATCTCAACCCAGGGACAATAAGTTGCCCTGCTGTGGTGGGGAGCTCCCACACAAGGTGGTGGCTGTAGCTGGGGGCACTCTGCCAAGCACATTGTGTTTGTTCCAGTTTGGATCTGTCTGCACTCCAGCTCTCCAGAGTTACATCATGCCTTCCCTAAGTCAAGAAACTGGTGTATTCCAGGGCTACAATAGGTTTTGGCTTTGTATCAGGGAGAATGGATCCATCAGAGGTGCGGTTTGTGTTGCCTCTCTAGGCTCCTGCCTAACGCTTTGTCTCCCACCATAGCTGTCCTCAAGCAGAGTCAGCTGGGAGGTGCAGTTACCTGTCCTCAGCAGCTCTGTGTGCTGCTTTAGGGATCACATCAGATTTTATGCTTGCTTTCTACAAGTCTTCATGTTCCTTCTCTGTGGCAAGGCTCTTGCTTCCACCAGTTGTTTAGTGAGTGACGAAATGCCATAAAAAAGCATGTTATTTCCAATGCCTAGGTGTATACATCCATGCTTTTTGCTGAGCAGTGGTCTATTTGTGACACTAAAGCAAGGTTCTTTATACCTTTTATTAGACAAATTGATACAGAAAAGAGTGAAAGCTCTCAAGCTCCCAAGTGCTTTTTCCACGCTGAAATAAAAGCAGTGATTATATGGGGCAGCCTGACAGTAGGTAGTATCTCTCCACAACACCCTTACCTTGCTTGTACGCGTTTCTTAAGGTATTGCTGCTATAATGGTGTGATGGAAGAGGTAGTGTCGGAGGCAGGTTTTTATTTACAGCCCTCTAGTAGTGCTAAAGGGCCCGCAAGTGGCTGTCAACAATGTTACAGCCACCACAGGGCTCCTGAGGAGCGTGCGAAGGGCTGGAGCGTGCCGCGAGCCTTGAAGCCTTTATGCTTTTGGGTTCGTAGCAGTCCCCTAGAGGTCAGCAGAGCCTAAATTTTGAAGACGCTTTAGCCGCTAGCAGCATTACAGGGATGATAAAATCAAGTTTGCTGCTGGCCTGCAAGACCCTGCTTCTGCTCTCTTGCAACTTCAGCTGCTGCTGGAGAAGGGGTCAGGCTGGGAAGAGAGGAATCAGTGCATGGGACAAAAAGTTCTGCTTTGGAGATGGGTGGGCTGAGACCTTGCCCTGGGGAAAGACCACAGGGAGGAGAGGGCAGAAGCAGCCTGAAGATGGGCACTGGCATCATCAAAGCTGCGTAGGGGCAGTGGGAGCTGGTGCCTACACCTCTTGGCCCCAGTGGTACCCATCCCTCCTGGGACCACGGCTGGACTGCGCTGCATCAAGTGCAGTGTTCCATAAGAGTAAGTGTCTCTGCAGCTGCGCTTTGTGTGCGTGCATCTGCACACCAGCGTTGCAGTGGCATGGCTGCTAGTCACACGAGTGTGATCTCAGACTTGAGCTGCCTCCCTGATACCACGCTGGCCTCGGCCATGCTGCAGCTGGTGACCAAATGTCACCTCTCTGCATGCCCAGGTCTTTACAATGCCAACCTACCTCCCACAGGCACTCATTTGACCTGTCACCCCTGCTCAGGATTGGAGGTGCAGCTAGGTTTTGCCTGGACTTTCTCGGCTTCTGAGGTTGGCGTGGCCATGTAAGGGAGCCAAGCTGTGCCACATTCAGATGACTTGAGGCTGACAAGCCAGTCACAGCCAGCCACTCCATGTCCAGTCAGCTTTCCACAGTACCAGACGAGGGACAGAGTTTGGCACAAGACGCTGGCACAGACATAGGCTGAAGAGTGCCGAGGAGTTGACAAATGGTGAGTCCTACCCTGCATGTGCTAGCAGTCCAGGGGCCAGACCCCAAACCAAGAACTTAATTCCTGCTGGCAGCTTCTGGAAATGCTCAGTCTCACAGCAGGCAGCCCCGGGAGACCCCAAACCAGCGCTGCATTTGCCTGCAGGGCAATGTCAGCATTTGCATTACATTTCTCAGTAATGAGAAAATGAGTTACCTTGGGTGGATGTGAGCTTTCGCTCATCCTACATACTAGCCCCCTCCCCAGCTGCAGCTGCAGGCTAAGTAACTGGGAGTGCAGTTGGCAAAATATGCCTTTCTCCCCGGTTTTTCTTCTGGCCAGCACGCTCAGGGCTCTGGCTGTCTTTTCCCTATTGTTTAGCTGGCCACCCTCCAAGCATGGCTCTCCGTTTTCCTCTGCATCCTTAAGGACCATACACTCAGCTCCAGCAAAAGCATTTGATGAGAACCGAGATTTGCAAGCTTCGTTCCGGAGGACGTGTTGTACTGGAAATGCAGTAATTCACACAGAAAATCAGTGCCAGTTTTTATCCCATCACACTGTCCTTTTTGGTTAATAAAAGCTAGGAAATTTTTGTATTGGCTTTTCTTGAAGGTTTTGGGTTTTTTTTGTTGTTGTTTGTTTTGTTCTGTTTTTAAATTACTCTATTACTTCTTGTTTTCTGTATTTCTTTTTGTTTCTGCAGAACCTTTTATCAGGGAAGGTTTTGAACTGCCAGTGAGTCATGTAGCAGCAATGGGGAGTGGCAGCACAGAGCTGTGGGAGTGCAAGTTTGTGCCCTGCTTATGTCTCAATGACAAAGGCTGCTGGTGGGTCACCCAGCTACCAATAGACTTCCTGGTGGCAGTGCCTAGGGTGGGCAGCCTCGATGCTGGTCACGTCTCTCCTCCATGTGCTGCTGGCTACAGAAAGTGAATGCCTTAACCTTGATGAATTCAGCTCTGGTTTTGAGCCTTCTTGAGCCTTTTGAAGTCAGTGTAGCAGACGGCAACAAAATTATTTATGCAAAGCCTAAATTACGAAGCACAGACCCTGGACCCTTTCTCACCTCTGTGAAATGTCTAAGCCTGAGGGCAAGACAGTTTTATAGATGCAACAAACCATGAGCTGAAGATGTAAAGTGAGATAATGAAATGCTTGCTGAGGCCTCTCAAACTGTGCGGCAGGACTTCCTTCCCCCTAGTCCCAGTGTATGGGTGCATGTTTTTCCAGCTCTGCGGGATAGCAGGAGGCAACTTTCTGGGAGCTACCACAGCAAGGCTCTTGCTAAATTCCTTCAGGCTTTGTCGATGTGCAGTTTCTTTGTAGTGTCATCCAAAAAATGGAGGGAAGGTGTTACCTGCAGAACCGGTAATGTGATCGCTAACCAGGCTTCATCAGCGCTCCCTGAACCCTCCCAAGCACATATGAGCAGTTAATTAGATAACTGGTGCGATGCAGCATCCTGTGTAAAAGGGATTGCAGCATAGCAGCAGATCAGCAAAGGCGTGTACAACTGGCCCCGGGAACCTGCTTTCATGCACCAGCACACAAAAGAGCTCAAAACGGAAACTAGGGATAGACTTGCCATCTCTGAGGTCTTCAGAAACACAGAAGAAGTGGTGGCAATAGCATCTCGAAAGAGGGAGTGGGGGTGGGGTGTTTTGGGAGGGGAAAAAAGCACCATCTTTGTTACTGTGGAAACCAAGCAACGAACAGCAGCTTGTTACTTCTCTTGCTTCACAGGGGGGATGCTGGCACAGTTAGCCCCAGACTAACAACGGCATTGACCTCAGGCAGCAGGCTGCAGCTTGAGGCAAAGAGCCAAGGAGGAGGCATCTGGGAGGTCACAGACTCCACTTCAAAGTGGACTGTGGTTCGGGAGTTGGCGGCATACCAGAGACAAGGAAAGGGAGTGGTAAAGAGGACATACAAGAGGACTGAGAACAGGAAGAGGGCATCATAGCAAGGGACCGGTGGAGAAAGGTATTGGTTTGATCTGTGATGGGCCTGGAAAAGGCCTTGTGACAGCTAAGTGCAGCCTGGCTTGGCCAGAGCAGGCAACAGAAATGGATGTGGAGACATAGCAGCATCTGATGGAAAAACACAGGCAAACGGCTGTAGCCAGTGCCTCTGAGCGGCAATCACTGCACCTCTCCTTCCTCCTCACCATGCCCCCATGAGGTGCGAGGTGCCTTGACCTGCACCAACCATCCTGGGCTCTGGGAGCTGCAGTCCAGCCCTGGCCCCCTCCCCTGTTGCTCAGATGCTTCTGCCTTTGCAAAAAGAGCATTAGCAGGACCCAAAATCCTTGTGACAGAGCAGCAACCTGCTGTCACGGTACTGGCTCTACACCTGTCCAGCCAGGGCACTGAACAGAAAGGGTTTTTTGCTGCTCTGTGAGGCACTTCTGCAGCTCTGTGGCTAAAGTCCCCCATATCCTTGGCACAGCTTGTCGCCACGTCTGTTTGCACGGTTCACAAACTTGTAAGTGTTATCACACTGTTGGTGCTTTCACCACCAACTGTTCTTTCAGAGCAATAAAAATCGTGTTTTCCTTCCTAATAAAGTTTCTTTCCTCCCACTGGCCCTGCGGCGGGGTTGTTTGTACAATGTACGGCAAGGCTTGCCCATAGACAAGGGACCTGCCCAGGCCTGCAGGTCCCTGTGCTCACCCAAGCTGAGGCCTGAGAATTAATGGGGTGATGGTGCTGAGAGATGACACAACCAAAGCAAAGTGACCAAATGCTGTCATTCAGTCACCTGCAGTGCCCTGACATGTGCTGTTGTATCAGACATTTAGACATGCAACCAAATTACACAAGAAGACATGAATAACAGGTTTCTGACTACTACCACTGAAGCCAATGGGTAGTTCCTGTGGTTTTGTAGATCTCTGAACCTCTGCTCTCCTTTGCTTTTGCAGCTGCTGCTCAGCAGGCTAAAGCCGAGTGCCTGTCACTAACCCTTCATTTCTCAAAATGTATGCACCACTCTTATCCAGCAGCAGTACTTAGTGCCAATCTGCAATCCCAATATCCCATAAAATGATTCGTTAGCCATGATAACAGAGGAGAGTTAGACCTGCCAGATGTGCAATGTGGACGCTCCTGACTATTTTCGCTTTCATATCCTATTGGTACCAGTAAAAGAGACTCCATTCCAGTGAATTTGGCCTGACTCACCCATGGAAGAAAACCCTACATGGGGAGTAAACAACTTGACCCAGTGACTGGTGCTATGTGGAAGCAGCAAAAGCCTAATTTAATTTCCCTCCTGTGCTGTGACTGCATTCCTTCAATGCCACATAATGTGTTCTTGCATTAATGGCATGAGGGTTACCTCAGAAATTCAAGTACCTTCTTCATTTCTCAAAGAAATACATGTTTGATGGCAAAGTGCAGGGAGTCAAGTATGCCAGGTCTGCAGGTGGGCTGTTACTGGGGACACCCACTGGGTTTGCATCCCCTGGGAACATGCTGGGCAGGACAAGCTTAGTTCTTCTGCAGTGGCTCTGAACCCCTGGCAAGGTAGTGCTCAGGTTATTAAATAGTGCCACTGGCCTTGTTTACTGATAAACTTGCTAAGATGTGAAATCTGTGTGAAAAGACAGCAGCTGATTTAGCTGATATAGCTCAGCGGTTACAAGGGCCCCATAAAAGAGCGAAATCCCAGCCTCCTCTTCAGCTTGATTGGTGAATCTGAGAGCTGATTTTCATCCAGCTCCTGCTCTGTTTGTCCATCGAACCAACTGCTTTAAGGCTGCACAAAGAACTAAAGATGTTCTGGTGAAGCCTTTTTCTTCTGTCTTCAGGATTTGCTGTGTCATGGAGTCCCCTGGCATGCTGACCTGGCATGTGTACATGACCCCCAGAGGTGCCTTGGAGCGCAGATGACAGGGATGCACCTTGAATGACCTGGCTGTGATCCAGGAGGACTGGACAGCCTGCCTCAGAGCCTGGGCAAAGGCTCAGGCAAGAAGCCATGTGCTGACCAAACCTGCTGGAGCCAGCAGCTGGGCAAGCCACTGTGGAGGCAGAGCTCACCCACAGCTCTGTGAGCCAGTGTCACTGCGCGGAGGTGGCACAGACATGCACCGTGTGCCAAAGCAGGCACCCCGGCATGACTCCACATCCTCCGACTTGCCTGCCCCCTCCTACGCCAGCGTAGGAAGATTTCTCCCCAGCCCTGCCCTAACTGCTCATTCCTGGCCTCTGGCCACAGTTTGCTGCTCCTGGTGCCTCTGGGACAACTGTCTGCAGAAGTGCTCTGTGAAATGAGCTGGTTAAAAAACAGTGAAGGCATCGAGGTTTCTGGTTCCTTCTGAAGGGCTGTTTTAAACCTCAGTGATGCTAGCAGCTCATTTACAGTTGCTTCAGCTTGGGGAGCAGGGGGCAACAGCACAAGGGGACAGGGATGGGGACAGGATGAGTGGGAACATCTTTGGCTGGCTTTGCTGCCAAAGCTGGCCAAGCAACATCCCTACTTCTCAGCCTCACTAGAAGCTCTCTCTACTCCTCCCAGGCTCCCATCACTTTGCTGGCAGATTCCTGCATTGCTTGAAGGAGTTGCATTCCCCTTTAGGGAGTAAATGGTTCACATAGTTTGGCATTTATTCCATCACGGCATATGTGGAACTATCATTAACATTAACAGGAATGATACATCCATCCAGCAGAGAATAATCACTTAATGGCTAAATAGGAAAGCTGTGTACATTAAATTGCAGGCAGCTAGTCAGCTTCATGTTGTAGTTTTCCCTTTGATAAAATTGAGACTCATTTCAAAACAGGAAATTAATTTTCCCTCTTTTTGTTCGATGGGTGCCATAAATACAAGCCTGCCCCTTGACAACCCATAGAGGTCTCCGCTGTAAATGATGTATTTATAGGAGCAGATGTGCTGTAGATGCCTTAATGTAACACCAGCTTCTGGCTTTGTTGGACTGATGGCTTCTGAAGTGACAAATAGCCCGGGACATTTGTCGCAGCTCACACCCTATACCAATCCATGAACAGTTTTTACAAGCTGAAAAAGTATTCCAAGTTTCTGCACTGGAAAGCAGGAGAGCAAGGTGATTTGAAAGAAAGCTGAAAAAATGCAGGTGGATGATAGGTGCTTGATTTTCAGAGGTGTAAGTTACCACCAAGTATCTAGCTATTCTCAAGAAGAGAGTAAAATCTGGGTGCGTTTCATCAGAAAATTCAGATCAGCTGTATTTAACCCATGCTATTCTTTCAGTAATAAAAGTTCTGGCGACAAATTTCCATAAATAAGGGTAGAAGCTCTTTGTTAGGCATTTTAATAGATGAAATGGAAATACAGCCAGAGAAAACAGGAACTAGGAAAAAGAGTCACTGGGGATCCAACAGCAGCAAGGCTTGTGACTGTCATTTGAACTGCTGCCTTCTCCGTTACACATTCAGCTCGTCAGTAGATGTATAGCAGTTGCTGTTTGTCAGTATTTAAAGTGCATATACCACTGCACTGCCAAAACAGATTTTGAAGAGTGTGTGCAATAGGCAGCCCCTGTATGCGCAGCAGCAGCAGCAGCATTAGCAGACGATAGCACCTGGATGGCATGCACATTTTTGGAGCGGTCTAGCTCAAGCGGGACTTCATTCTGCATTTGGCCATTCATTTCTCTTCAGCTCTGCTCTCTCAGTTGTGCCAATGAGACTGTTGGTCAGGACCCACAACGAACAGGACTGGAGACTTGATTTGTGTTATTTCTAACCCAGGCTGGTTCACCTTTTTGCCCCAGATCAGGAGCTGATGGAGCAACAAGGGATGTTTCTAAGGGGTGAGGAATAACAAGGGAGGCAGCCACTGCTGAAAGAGATGTGAGTCAAATGAGTGCCTAAGATGGCGGTGTGTCACTTCTCCTGTACCTCCTTCACTTCTGTTTGTTTGTGGGCCAGGACGGTCATCCTGAGTTGCAGCTAACCCTGAAGTGCTGGTTGAGGTTACACGCAAATAACAATGAACGTTCAAGTACTAGAATGCACAACTGTGTTAATTAATTAGTATTAAGATGTCATTAAAAGTGGAAGAACAGAATTGAAACTCCTTTCGGTTATCTCAAGGTCACAAAAGAACCTGGATAAATCAGGACAAAGTGTGTCTCCCCCCCATGTCACCATCTCTGTCATTCCCACTGGATAAGCTTTTCTCCCACTGCTGGCCACTGAGCAGCTCTCTGCTGCTAAAAAACAAATAAATCAGGCCAGATGTGTGGGACCTCCTCAGCCCCAGAAGCCCCCCTGGAGCCAGGGGACAAGTCTGAGGTGGAGAGGAACAAGACCCAACTTCCCTGACCCCGCTCCTAACCCACGTGCAAACCTGGCTGGGTGGCTCAGGCTTCTCCCCAAGAGGAGCAGCTCAGCTCTGGTTAACTGAAAGATACCAGACTCATACTAAAGCACAGGCGAACCACAAGCCAAAGGAGTATCATCCTGGATATTTTGTTTAAACGACGGTTTCCCATATAAGTCATGTATGCTCCAGCTGTATATGCTACAGCCTGGTAATTACCAGCTTGTTGATTATATCTGGGGTGCATAAGAAATATATCATGTCCTGTTTTCTCCTCTCCCCATCCCAAATAAGGAGGTACTGTGAGTGCCTTTCAGGGCTGCCACTAGCTCTTAACGTGAGCTATCCTCAGCACAGGTTACACCAAAAGGGGATAAAAAATCACTGCAAGCAAGTACCTTAGTCCTCTCTCTGGCCCCCTGCCTCCATCCGTCTTTTCAGCTTCTGACCCCCCATGGGGAAAGGAGCTGCAGCATAACTTCTTCCCTCTTTCCCCCCATCTTGCCGCTCCTGAGGGGTTCTTCAGTGTTTTCCTGAAAATGTAATATCAAATGCTACCACTTCTATCATCACTTTTGAAATAAAGTATTTCTCCTGGAAAGCACTTTTCTGCACAGCATCGGGACAAGAAATCTCACCTACAAAGCAAAAGCTCTTTACAGCTTCAAATTATGAGTAGTGGCTGTTCTTAACACAAGTGACAGGCAGCATTCATGAAAAAAACCTTAGTATGAGAGCAAGGTCAAGCTGAGAACATAAATATTCTGCTACTTGAAGAGTACTAGCCTGGTGCAGACTCATCCTGGCTTCTGCAGCTGCCCAATATGATTTCAAGAGATGAAGGGGGAAGATCCGATGAAGAAAGAATGGAGTTTTGGCTGGTGGATGTAGTGGATACAGGAGAGCTTTGCAGATACTGCTCCTTGTTCCCAGAGGAGAAGGAGCTCAGGGCTGCACATGGCTTTGGGCAGTTTGCAATTGCAAGGGATCATATTTAATTTTTTGCTTGTGGCCAACTCAGCTGCTGTATTAAAAAATGAACATGGGCAAAAGCAGTACTGGGCACGGCCACAATATGGGGAGGAGAAACCGTGCAGTAGTGCATCTGCTCCCCTGGCACACAGCCCAGCACGTTAACCAGCAGCACTGGGGAACAGGACGGGAGGGGAAAAAGAGCTGCATTCCCCATTCTAGCGGTGAGTCTTTCTTGGGCAAAATCTTCCCATGTTGGGTGAGTCTGCATCCTTGTGCAGCACACTCTTAACTCAAGACATATGATTAAAAGGCTTCCTGAGCAGGGGCAACCTCAAGTGTATATTTATAGGCTTTTGCCATAATCTCTCACCCCGGACTCGTGAAAAAGCAGGGCATAAGATGCTCAATGGCGTGCCTGTGCAGGCGTACAGGGAGGCAGCCAAGCGGAGCTGTGAGGTCAGTCTGGGAGCTTCCCTGAGGATGCCCTGGGGTTGGCAGCCAAGCAGCAGGACCCTACTTTTCTTCTGAGTAACAACCTAATAACCTTTCTTTGCCACAGGGAAGCAGATCCCATTGTACTGCCTCACCCCTCTCGCCCTACCAGCTCCTGGAGACTGCAGCAAGGGGCATCCCAAAGGCAATGATTTTGAATCAGAAACCTCCCGAGCCCCAGCAGCCCCTTGCTAGAGCTGTGCAAGCTCTCACACAAGCTGGCAGTCCCCAGGGGACGTTAATGGTAGGATGGATTGGGTTCTTGCAGTGTAGGTGCTCAGGGAGCTATTTCTTTGGATTTCTCTGCTGCTGCCATGGCAGGGTACTGGTCTCTGCCTGGGAGCCCTGTGTGCAGTCACTGTGTCAATATTTAATCATGGTAATTAGTAACAGGCTGGGTGGCTCAGGAATTCACAGCTCAGCATTTACCTCATTCACCTCACCCATCTTTTGGGCACATAAGAGATATGTCTACTGCAGAGAGAAGCAGAGGATCACCTAAGTGTAGAAGTCTCACCTATTTTGTAAAGCTTTTATTTATAGGCTTTCACAAATGCATCTTCCTTTTGCTCTGGTGGCACATGATGCTGTACACCTAGGAACAGAGGAACTGCATTCCAGGTCAAAACAAATTACTTTTGTATCTAACCCATGGGCAGCTGCCCTTTGCTACCAGACTTTTAAGGCTTTTAAGTACCACAGACTGGTGGCAGTGCGGAAAGCAGCCTCTTTCCTCTGAAAACAGGAGTAAGGCAAGATCCAGCATGCCTCACGTAGCTCTGCCCCCACATCCTTGCATGGCAGCCGAGCAGAACGTGCATCCAGTTATGTCAGCCAATGCCCTGCACCTCTCCCAAAGGCATCAGCTACCAGGAGTGGGTCCTCTCTGTTTTAAGGTGTGAGGCTCAGCCAGCAGACTGGGTCTAGCCGCTTCTGAAATCTTCAGGAATTTCTGTTCAGGACAGTTACAAATTAAGCTTTCCTTGGGGACACTGTAAATCAGATCCAAGGCTGTCTGCTTTGAAGTGGCTTTCCAACATGGCAGAAGGACTGTCACTTGGGGTGTACATGAGCTAGGGCTCCAGGACATACCGATTGTTTGGCTCTGAAAGTTCAAGTTAATAAATGTAAGAAAATGAAAGCCAAATGCAGAGTCGCAAGGCGAACGGGCAATAAAATGGTGGATAAAACTTAACACTGATAAATGTTTCTGGGACTCTTTTTCTTGCAAAAGAGAAAGTGCAGAGGGGAATACGAAAGGTCTGTAAAGTCATGAGTGACATGGAGAACCAGAAAAAGGTTTTAACTTTCTCCTCCAATACAGGAGGTAAGGGCTGTTAAATGAAACTAGCAGGAGGCAGGATCAAATAACTGAAAGGTGTTTCCTCACCAAAAACATACTCAAATGGTGGAATATGTTATTTAACACAGGAGGATGTGGGTGTTCCAAAGTTTAGCTCAACTAGGCAAACTTGTAGAAGAGCAGCTTTATAGGAGGACCTGAAATGGCTGTAGCCCTGCTCCGCCCCCCCCCCCCCCCCCCCCCCTTCTCTTTTTAGCCTATTCTGGTTTTAGTGGCAGAGGAGAAGCTGCATGCAGCCATCAGAACAGGAGCTGCATGGAGTCCTGAACTGGAGAGACCTGTCATCCAGGGAAGCAAAATCTGCTGTTCATATAACAAAAGAGTGATGGACTCACAACATACCGCTCCATCACATATTGAAGCCTCTGTTGTCAGCACCTACTGCACAACAGAAGATGGTTACTGGGTCAGAGTCCCCTCCTCATCCATCCTCATCCTGTCCCATTTCTCCAGCAGGGCACTGATCACACCACATCAGGTGTCTAGGATATATGAGTGTTTGATAGGAGATAGAGGTTTGAATTGGACACACCACTCACCAGTCTCAGTCCTTCCCAGAAATATGGATAAGTGGGCAAAGTACTGATAACAGTGCCCCAAGACACACGGTAAACAGGGCTCCTGCTTTTTTTAGAGTGTAAATACTGCAAAATACTGCAAATACAGAGTGATCACCCTCCCTCCTGCCCCTTCCCAAAGATGCTGACCCATGGGACCACAGACTGAGAGAAGTTCTATGGTACCGTGGTATAGCAAAGAGGGAGCAAGGCAGGGACTGTCCATCAGGGCCCAGTGTGAAAGTAACCAGCTACTTAGCTCTCTCTCCTTGCACATCTATACTGAGCTGTCTTCTCTGTGATGTCTGGTGAGATCCACCTGCCACCATAGCACCGGCTTGCCCACATCTCGCACCGTGCAGAAGATATTCAAGACATCATTACCACATTTCTCTAGTGCATGTATGCACATGCCAGTGTGTATGCATTAACTACAGTCATGTAAATAACTGTGTATGTATTTTTATACAGATATAAATAGCTATTTTGGGTCTGCTATTTTCCAAAGAGATAAGGATTTGGAAAGGGCCTTTTTTTCCCAGAGGAGGCAATTAGGTAGTCTACCTATTCAAATAAGGGCTGTATCCTGCTCTGCCAGCAATCAGTGCGAACGACTGCCACAACAGCCGAACAGTGCAGCCAGCATGCTTTTGGCTTAATCATTTTTTGACAGGACCTGGTCTCTGTGGAACATTCATGAATAATTAACCCTGCTGGGGGCTCACCGCTGCAGACCCACAATAAAACAGACAACAAAAACCCAACCAAACCCCTAATCTTTTCTAATTAGTGGTATGAAGCTTCCTACTAAACAAAGCTCAGAACAGAGCTTCTTGGTCATGCTGCTGAGGAGGGGGTATGGCATTAGTATCCCTGGGGGCTTATCAATGACAAGGAGAGGGAGGGGAAAATATCTGGAGCCCTGATGAGCGTGGATGGCAGGCAGTGAGTGAATAGGCAGCTTCACTTGGAGCGTGACAGCTGCAAGGCTCCACATCCCCTCTGCTCCTGACAGCAGTGCCTCCTGGAGCTTTTGTTTCTCTGCAGCCAAGATGACAGCCTTGTGTGTCTTTTCACCAGGTTACGCCTTCCTTCCAGACATGGATGCTGGGCGCATGGGATTGAGCATTGTCAGAGCCTGCCAGACAATAGGGCATTAAGGGAAAATAAAAGGTTGCTTTCTTCAAACCCAGACTTTTTCATTTCCAAGTGATCTGGCTTTCAATGACAGCAGCTTACCTGACTGGACCACTCCTTGCCGCACAAAGGGAGAAGGAAATAGTCAGGAAATATGCTCTGCGATGGCAAAGATTAGGAAAAAAAAGCTGCCTTCTTAATGCAAATGGAATTGATAACAAGGGAGCAATACACTCAGAACTTTCTGGGTCCTGCTTTTTCATCCCCATCCTGCCACTCTTGCATGCATCGGCATCCATCCTGCACACTGATCCTGCGCTGGTGCTGTCATCACATTGCTGTGAACTCTCCAAGTTCAGAGCTGCACCTCCCAACCTAGCACTGTGTCAGTGACAGATGGAGGGGGCTGCGCTCAGCCATGCATCTTGCAACAGCGCAGCAGAGACAGGTGAGTCAGGGCTGCCATGCCCCTACAGCATGGCAATGTTTGCTTTGCTGGCTGGTTTCAATCCTGAACCCCATTCCAGCATGGCAGAAAACCACCCATGGAGGACTCCAGGTGTGTATCTGAATGAGCCAAGGTCCCAAGTTAGTGTGACATTGTTCAGCCTTCATCACCTCGCAGCCTTCTTAAAGCTGCAAATGTTGGAATAGCTGCTTTGGTTTTGTCTGGAGCAAACAGTGAAAGCTCCATGTTGGGCTGGGGTGCAGGAGGGTGGTTTGAGACCTGGCTGCAGCTCTGACAATGAGAACTCCTACAGACAGCCTGCGGGCTTTCCTCTGAACCTCTGCCACTTGCATTTCCTCTGAACTTCTGCCACTTGCATTCCCATGTCCTTTCCCTGCTTTTCACACAGTTCTCTAAAAGCAACCTCCTCTTGCCTGTTCCCAGTTCTGCCTCTGAGCTGGAGGGGGACTGCACAAGCCATTTCACTTCTGTAGCTCTTGGTCTTCCACCCACCAGAAGCTCTGCAGAAAGCCCTAAGGGTGACGGTTCCCAATTTAACCTCCATGAACAACACCATGCTGCGGTGAAAAAAGGGAGACACTTGATTCACACAGTGTCGTACATTATACACTGTGAGCACCAGAGAGCTGCTGAAGTCCTGTATTTGGCATCTAACAGCACACCAAAAAAAGTGCAGTTGAGATATTTCTGTAGTTCAGGGGAGAGCAATGAATGAAGAGAGGAGTGGTGTCTAGATAACACCAGTGAGAAAAGACTGCACAAACGCACAGTGCTCAGTGAGAGGAGAAAGGAAAACAGAAGCCTGAGAAGAATGAGGACTGCAGCCTTCAAACATGCTGCTGATGTGCAGGGAATAGTCTTTCCACCACAGGCCGGACAAGAAGTGAACTTAAACTTCAGCAAGGGAGACTTAGACCAGAAAGTTAAGTTTCCTAACTTCAGGCATTGTGAGACATTGGAAGAGATTGCCTGGGGTGCTTACTGAATCTCTGTCACTGAAGGTTTCTAAGAGCAGACTAGGAAAATGCCTGTCAAAAATGGTTTACATCTAATTGAATCTGCCTTGGGGCATAAGGGTAGACTAGATGGCTACTAAAGGCCTGAGGCAGTCCTATTTCCTGAGGTGCTTTTAGATGTGCTAATGATCTAAACAGTTCATAAGAGCTAGGTATTTGTTTTTGATAGCTAGCATACCTGGCATATTTGGCATGCTCTTAACCATGGTCTGTCTACAAAGGGAAACTCCTCTTTCAGTCAGCTAGCAATGTCCCAAGCAAATCATCTGTACTAAAAATGCCATTCATGGCACATATATTTAAGAGCAGCATATTCATCAGGTTGCCAGCCATCCAGCTTCAGGACACGCAGCACATGAAATCCCTGGCTCACACACTTATGAAAGCTGTGCCCCCATGTCTTCCTTAAGTTAGCAAAGATGTGTGATTTATGCTTAATTGGACTTGATTGGACAGCCTTGATTGGACTTGACCAGGGTGGGGAGCGTTCACACGAGTAGGTAAGGTGTAATGACAAAGGGGTCGGGAACCCCCAGCACAGGCAGGAGCAAGCACCAGGGACACTCCACTCCGGGAATTTCCAGTTACTTTCCAGCACAGCATGAGCTAGCCTGGCTTGGCCTACTGTACGCATCAGAAACACACAGATCCAGATGAGGCAACATGCTAAAATCCACCACTAACCTGACAGCCATGGGAAAACAAAGAACAAAAAGATACCTGCTTTCTGAGGATGGTATATACCACAAGCTGAGATGGTGTGCCCACCTGTGGGTGACAGGCCAGGCACCATATAGACTGGTTTTGCAGCAGCTGTCAACCAGTTCTTGATGCAATCTGCAAAAACCCCACGTTTCCATTAACCCCTGTGGTGCTGGACTTGGGGTCTCACTGCAGAAGAAAACCTGCTAGGAAAACCTTGTCACTACACAGGTCCTTTCCTCACAGTCTCCTGTAAGACCTGTAATCATCCTTCACAAATCTTAATAACACCCACTTCACATTGCTTCCCCAGACTGTTTCAACTCCAGCACCACTACAAGACATGGAGGGGAAGGTGGGAAGCTGGGATGAAGCCACGCAGGGTCACAGTGCAGGCCAAGGGGCAGAGCCAGCAGGCTGTGCATTGCTCATGGGTAAAAATCCCGTTTTATTCGTCATGTTGTCTGCTCTGCTAAAAAACATCTCTAAGCATAGTCCTGCTTAGCTTCTGACCACTTGTGAACAGTCCATGCTGCCGACATGCCTCAGTGTATCAGGTACACCAGGGATCCCACCAGCTGCGGCAGCTAAGTCCATGCCCTTGCAGGGGAGTCAGGTCTGGAGGGTGGCCATGCCGCAAGGTGGACCTGGCCACAAAGACCAGCATTTCAGTCCACATTCCTTGTAGGCTGCTTGGCCAGCTCTGCCTGCTGCCAGCTGAAGGCTAAAGGGTGCTTATTCAAGTCACTCCCGTAGAGAAAAGCATAGAAGGCCAAAAAGCAGGTGGTTTGCTGCAGATTACTTCTTCTTGTGAAAGGTTTTCAAGGGTGGACCTGTGGGCTCAGCGTACCTAAGCCAGACGGGTTACTGAGATCTGAGGAAGAGATGGCCAGGCTTTCTCCTGAGCTGCAGTCACTCTAGCAGGCTGAAGCACAGCGCAGCTAGTCTATGATCCTCCTCTTCCCAGCCACAGCTCCTGGAGTCCCATCAGAGAGCTGCAAGAGAAGGACCTGCAGGCTGCTGCAAAGACAGCCATCTGCCTGTGGGGCCAGCCCGATCCCCCATGTGTGTGGACCCTGCAGGATTGCAAGGCAGAGAAGCACACACAACTGTAGGGGAAATTATCTCCCATGCTGATGACACAGAATGAAGGAAACCGTATCTCCAAACCCACGTGTCGAGTAGGATGGTGCTAAGCTCTGCCCTAAGTCTCCTTTTGTTGGGAGCGCCCTGGCAGGACGGATCAGGAATTCTATTGCAACCCAATTTAAATATGAAAACATACAGACTAAGTATGAAAATTAATACACAGTTCAGAGCCCTCCATACTGGTCTGGGGCTCGCTTCTGACACGCTTATTCTAAGAAGCAATTAACTTTGAAAATGACCCTATTGGACCAAGAAAGCAAGGCAAAATTTTCTGTCTGACAGCCATTTCTGGCAATTTCAGGTTTTTTACACTACTTCAACCTGTTCCATTTTATTGGACTGCTGTTATTGTGGTTTTCCTCAAAACAGTGCACAATCTTGAAATTCCCAGGCTTTGCGGATTTTGGAAGGACAGGGATGAACTCAATAGCAGGAGCAAAACAATCACCAAATGAAATAATTTGCATAGACATTTAAATGGTTACAGAACAGTTTCCTTCTGAAGTTACTGCTTGAAACAGCCTTGCGCTCCGGAAAACAAGTGGTTGGCAATTCGCATTGAGTTTTCTTCACGCGATGATGTGTAGTTTGAAAACATCGGAGGTAAAACTTCCCCAATGCCTTGTTCTGGCTCCTGCACTTCTCTCTTCTGAAAGCTTTAGCCTCCATAATTTCTACATCCCAGCTTTTCAGTGAGGTACAGAGACTTTTGGCAGTTGCCAGCTGAGCACAGAAATATGGAAAGTATAAGCCTTTGGTAAGGGAAAGGAGACAGATGCATTAGTTACCTGCCAGAATGGAAAATTACCAAGGGTGTGTCTGTTTGACCCAGCTCAGCGCCATCCTGTTCCTCACCATGAAGATGCAATGTCTGCACCAGCACTCAAGTCTGGTTCACCAGTTTATTGTGCAAACAACAGAAATAATAGCAAAGGCAACAGCAATCTTTCATCCCTTCTGCTGCTGGAAGGCCTGGCTGCTGCAGCATGGGATAAACTCCTCTGCCTTGATCACAGCATGCTGGGATGAGCCCCTTTGCCTTGATGCTCCTCTGAGCTGCTCTGAGTTCATTTGTGCTCTTACTGGGTGGTGCTCATGATACAAATTCACCAGTTGCTAACATCAATTGTGTCCAGCATGTGGACTCAGCTTTGAGGAGTCCCTTGGACAGTATGCTCCAACGCCCTTATCTCATTAATAAAATTACAGTTCCTGAATAGGTGCATGTAATGTTTCCAGTGGGTAAGACAATGCACAATACATATACTTATGTCCATTGATTACATGTACCTCAAATTATGGTTATGTGTACATTGTTTATACTATTGATGAGATACACCACAATTAAGTAGCGAAGGTGCAGCGTCCATTATATGGAGACGTACACCTCAGTAGTCATGGTACTGCACGTTGCTAGCTGGTGAGCAGTCACAGATTGCTCAGCATACATGGGAAGGCAGCAAACATTCAGATTGCTCCTTGCACAATAATTGTAATCCTTGTACAATCATTTCTGGGTCTCCCATGACACACAGAGAAACAGCTAAGCACATCGCCAGTTCTCCATATGAAATCGGATGAAGTCAAGGCAAAATAAAATCAAACCACCACCACCACTCATAAAGCTCCACACACTCAAGGACACTGGGATCAAGCAGCTCTGCTGAACTGAAGGGCTCTTCATGCCACTTCATGTACATGTGTGAACTGTGCCCCTGTGAATTGCTAACTTGTCCTTTAGGAGTGAGTTAGATGAATGAGAGTCTAATACCAGAGTTCATGCTCCTTTGAAGAGCTGCTTTGCTTTGTGCACTTCTGCCTATGCACTACCAGAATGTCTTCCATAAAGCTTTATTACCATTGGTAATGAAGAACTAAGAGGCAAAATTTTCTATTCAAGGATTGAATAGTTAAAAAACCCTACTTCCCTGGATACTGGAAAATCAAATAAAAGACTCTAGGGCACAAGAGCTAATTAAAAAAAAGAAAGAAAAAGCCTGCTTTACTATGAAAACACTTGAGGGCAGATAAAAGCTGAAGGGAGGTGCATGGTTGAATAATAAGGTCTTAATGGGTTTGGGTCCATGTTTAGTACAAAGCATTGATTTGGGCTGCTTGGTGAAGTTAGTGATTTGATTACAAAAATCTAATTTAAAGGGACACTGCCCAATAAGATCACTCTGTTTGAGAAGTCTGTATTGGTGTCATAAGTAACTATTAATTTTTTAAAAAAACCGACTAATTTTTTTTTTAAAATAAAAGACACTAGAGTGAAAGAATATCCTTTGGGTAATCACTTTATTTCATACAGTTGGCAGAATTAGTGGAATGTCTTAGCTTCTCTCTTTGCTGTGTCCACTCCTTGCATGCTTTGTTTGGTCTCCCAGAGGCTCATCAGGAGTAGAAGGTGGCTGGAGAAGTATAATTTAAACAATAATAGGAAGACGTGATTGTAAAACAGTAGTAAAAGATAGAAGCTGGCTAGGTAGAAGTCAGGGACAAGAGGCATTTCCATAAGATATTTTAAACACTTCATTTGAAACTGGGCTATTTCCAGTTTGAGAGTGCCCACTGAAGTAGGTGGGAACCATATCATTCTCCTGGCAAATGTGTTGTTTTATTTACAAGTGACAGATCAGGAGTGAGACTGGGCCACTGACACAGGGAGATATTCAGGAGAGTGCTCTACTCATCTAACTGTAGACATCACAATATAAATGTCTTTATCTGAGCTTGCGGTTTGAACTTCCTTTGTAGTCACTGGGCATGAGTCATCTCACCCCAATGCAGACATTTAAAAGAGGGCAGATGACTCATGCCTTATAAGTACCTACTTCTCTTCACTGATGACAAAGGCCAGCTCAGATGGAGTCATCTGATGTCAGGTGAGATAACTCCCACCTTGACTGGCTAGACTACCGTAAGATGCAAAATATGGAATTAGACAAAGAACAACACATGCAGACTGCTTAGCACCTGTATGATATGTTACCCTAACTGGTGACTTGATGAGAAATCTCATGTCTGATTGCTTTCTCACAACGATATGCACCAGCTGGAGAAGAAAGTCACCATTCATTCAGGACTGTCCTGGTATGCTCCCACCCCACAGGAATGAAGCCCAGATCAGCTTAGCAAAGGCAAGGTTGTGGGTTAAACACTCTGGCCCAGGTTATGCGGTTGTTGACAGCCACCAGTTGACTGTAGCGGTCCATTTCAGTCTAAGCATCTGTGAGAACCACGCCAACAGACACAGCAATACATGGTGTAGAAACCTGAATGTCAGCAAAACAGCAGGTTTTCAGTGTTAGACAGAACCAGGCGGTTATCCCCTCTCTCAAACCCCATGTTTTCAATCGCCTTGCCTTGTCCTTCTCAGACTGTGACATGCAGTGACAGTGGCCATTGGTTCATCCACAGCTGGTGAGATCCAGCTGCAAGGGTCACTGAAGAGATCATCCTAAAACTCCTGTTTGTTGGTGACTGTAGTACTGTCGCATGCTTAGGAGGCAACTTTGTAGCATCACCCAGGAGCTCAGCCTAAACCATTAGTACGAAAAAAGCAGGTTTTCCCCCAGGCCAGTGTTACAATCTCCCGAAAAGGCCAGCTAAATAGCAGTTGCCAAGCTCATCAGTCTTGGTACCATTCCTACAAATCAGCAATAATTGCTGCATTTCAGAACAAGACCTGTCATTTAGTCATCTACAAAGTTGTCTTTGGAATGAATGAAGGACTCAGGGCTCAGCCAAAATGACTGCGTGTCTGATGCTTGTTATTTCTGCTCTCGTCCCCAGATGGTAATCTTAGGCTCTGTAGAGTTGCCTAACCCAGCTTCTGCAAATGCTGCCAGTACTGGATTCTGGGTATGTGATGCATGGACATTCACTAACACTGAGACTGTCTTGCAAGAGTTCCCACAATGTTACAACCTGATCGTTAAGATCTTAACAGCACTGGGACATGCATTTGGTGAGATGGGCAACTCTGGGTGCCTGAGCAGTACTTTCACAGCTAGGGCAAAGAACAGCTAGTGGTCAAGATAGTGCTTTCAGGATACACTGCAATCATCCTGCAGAGCCGGTCAAAATTACTAACCGGAAGGGCAAAACTTTGGACACAGACATCTAGAGATAACTCCGTGATCACAGCTTTTGAGGCCAACCTGGAAGGCAGAAGAGAGGAAAGAGTGCTTAAAGAGAATCAATTAGCCACATTTGCAGACATCTAAAGTTCACGTGCCCAGCTCATAGCTGTACATGTTCCCCATAGACTGGTGTATTTTCATTGTGACTGCACCAAGAGTTGGTGCATTGGCTAAAATTAGGTACAATACATCTAGGCAATATAACAACACCTATTAATCATAATAATACTTGTCATACTTCCCCTTGTTTCTGAAACAAAACCTGTTTAACCTTTCAAATATCATAGGGAAATTCTGCTGTTAGGTCTCTCCATCATCACAAAGCAGAACCTGGTGCTGAAGCTTGCTGCAAGTGTTGTCTCAGGTAGGCACATTGCTCTACGATGAGCAGAACAAACAAATACTGAATTCCTACAGATTTGTGTTCTGTTTCCCCTCATTTGCCTCCAGCTATGCCCTCCACAGCACTCCCAGCTTTTACCTAGGTCATCTGATAAAGTAACAACACCTATGATGCTGTTCCTTCTGAGTCCATGCACTGAAGGGAACTAGGATTATGCAGATCTGATCTCTAAATTACTGTTTATCCATATAGGTTGAAATTTCATCAGCTGTGGAAGAAGGGCAGGACAAAAGGAAGGGTCATGGCATACAATTCTGCACTACTGCAATTCCGATAGGGTAAAACGTAACACTGCAGATACAAAGTTTTGGCCTCAAAGACCAGAGGAGGAGAGGACTTGTATGTCAAATTCTCTTTTTTGATACTACTAACAAGTATTTTGAAATCTTCTCACTCAAACCCACTTTGGCATACTTGTTTTCTCTCTCTCAGGCTTGTTGGTGATGTTCAGTTTTGAACCCAATTCTCACTTTGCTCCATCTCTGGCATCTACTGACTCCCACCTGCATGCCAACAACTGCACCTGCTATAGAAAAAAGGGTTAGAGATCTAATTTTCCAAGTGCTACATTCCTTCAGTTCAAGAGCTGTCAATTTTTATGAGCACTCACTGATTGTTTGGATCAGTTTTCTTGACTATGCAAGCTCCCAATAGCGATATTATTATTTATATCCATCAAGTCTCTCATTAATCCAAATCCTGCCCTCTAACAGAAAAAACACATAATGCCTCCTAAGGGAGGAGGTTGTTTCTGAGTCACTGGCAGAACAGCTTGTTCTCTGGTCTCATGGGCTCCCCATGAGTGTCTGGCCTTTATTTCTCCCTCTTTCTGGTTTTACAAGTCCTCTCTTGGATTACAGTCATCTGCCAGAGCCCTGCCACGTGGCAAGAAACGAACAGGAAAGTCTGGGCATTTATTTCTCTTAGATCTGCCAATCAGTATCAGTGTTGAGTAAATGACCTGGTGCTCATTCACACTGCCAAGCAGCACTGAACATGAGTTTGGGGCATATTTCAGCAAATAAACCTAAAAATTCGTGATCTGTCCTCATTTTTGTAATTTGTAATTAGGTTTCGGCAAAGAAACCTAAAAATTAGGGTTTGTTTTTTTTTTTTTTTTAGTCATTTGAAAGCTATTGGTCAGAAGCAATTAAGCATTGAAGTGTGCATGTTATAAATCGGCACGATAACTTGGCTAGCCATTCAATGACCTAGCTAATGAGGAAAGATGATCTCACTCTGTTTATGAGAAGCAAAATGCTTCCAGCAGTGTCCAGATGGTAAAACAAGTTGGTGTGTGGTAGCACCTCACTTCCACATGGTTGGGTGAAATCCTGTGTGAGAAACAACTGTGTTGGGCCTGAGTCCTGGAAGCGCTCACAGATGTGCTACGCTATCAGCATATGGGCAATGCTGTTTGAGCCAAGAGCACAACTTTGGCCTCTCCCTCAGACTCCGTAGCCAGGGTTACATTCAAAAGCCTCTTGCTGCTGGAAGATGAGGACCACGGTGGGCCATTGCTGTTGTGATGCAGGCAGAGCAGTGTGGAAGAAATGCCATCCTCTTGTGACAGTGATGAGTGTCTCTAATGAATGTCTGAGTTGTTCACCCCCTCTTAGATGAAGGCAAAGAGCATGCTTGACTAGAAGCATTAGCATCACTGCTCACTTTCTGGTGAGCAGGACATTAACTCATGGTGACACTGGGAACAGTGAGATTGAGTTTGTAGTTTTTGCTTGTTTGTCTTGTTGTTTAAGTTGAGAGAACTGTAATGAGATAAAGTGCCCTCTGGAAAAACTAACTGGATTTGAATAGCTTAATTAATGGAGATAGTCACCTACATAAAACTTTTTTTTTTTTCCAAATAATGGGGATGTGCATGTCTACAAAGAGTCAAAATCAGCACATACTTTATGATACAGTGCTCAGGTTAACCGTAACATTATTAATGGTTGATAAGGAACTGGGCATAGTTCTTCTGTTAAGGCTTTTATTGTCCAAGTAGGCTACATGTACATTCAAATATCATGAGCTATACTGCAAAAAACTCATCGCTAAGAACAGGGGAACTTTCTAGTTTGGTTTTTTTTTTTTCTTTCAAAAAAGAATATATATAACCTGGCTACAATAGAGAATTAAAATATGACAAAATGATGAACAGCCAATGGACATCAACCTTATGGTTGAAGTGCTGGCCTTCATCTGAAGTGAAAGTATTTCTTATTTAACCTGCAGAAATTTTTCTTGCAATTACTGTTAATATTGATTAAGCTGATGAATTTACAGTTGCAGCATTCTTGGTCACAGTTTAACAATAATGAAAAGAGAACATTCATGCCACATTCCTGCTGCTTATTGGAGCAGGAAAAAGATGTAGTCTCATGGTAGTAGAGGCATAGCTGTTGTCTCAACTGTCACCTCCCATAGCCTCCAGGAATTACCTGAGCCTGGTAATGCATAGCTGATAGCAAATTTCATGAAAGTCTTTCTCAGAACGTCCAGGGGATTCACAGAGCAGTAGCAGAATTTCCCGTCCCTCGGACACCACAGGGAAGAGGTCTCAGGACAGAAATACTGTTGCTTTAGGTGCAGGAGGATCGCTGGGTTGGGAGGGACTTGAGAGATGCAGAGAGAAATATCTTAAGCTGTACGTTAATGGAAGCTATAGGCTTTCCAGGATTTCCCTTCAGCCAGCTGCTTATCCTAAAGTGTGCCCTGCCAGACTGGTACCGTGAGGGACCGAGGAGCAGAGTTAAGGTTACAACACTGACATATCTTGTGTTCAGTCATGATACTCCGTACCATTTTCTTAATGTTAGGTGGGATGTTTCTACAAAACATAGCTCTTCTGTTGTGTTTCGATAGGGTTTTCCTTAAAAGAAGACCAATTTTCTTAATCTTAATAGCAGTTCAATGGACCCAGTACTTCAGTACCTTCTGAAGTCCCTGCTGACTGACGTTAAGGGAACTTCAAGCTGTTGAGTGAGCTGTAGTGCTCACAGCTCCTGAGATATTTCTGACTATGTCTACGGTGAGGGTTTACTTAGCAGAGATGAAACTGACTCGTTGTTTTTGCACTTAGGCATTGCTAATTGTGGTGTTGACAGACTAGCTCTATCACAATGTTATGAAATCAGACATGATCTTCATTGTCTTGCAGGGATTAGATTTTTTAAGTGCTCAGTGCTTATCCCCTCTGTGTTGGTCTCTTTGGACACCAGGTTTACCCTGAAGATCCAGATCAGGACTCATTTCAAGGGCAAAGTACAAAAACAAGCTGCTGTGCAGTAGTGCGACTGGACATCTCCTCCCATTATTTTCCCTTTGACTAAGAGACAAAGGAGTCCATGGCTGAATTTCTGCCACTTGCCAGATACCTTTTTGGCTACCCTGCTAAACTACACAGGACACTGTACTTTGATTTTCTTCCTCTTTTTTCCAGTCATAGTGGGCTAGTAGTGGGAGGGAATACTTGAATCCGGTTGTTCAGCAGATTTCTGGACATTGTAACAAATGCTTTCTGAAAAGTGACATTGACCTAGTGAGGTGTAATCAAGTTGTCTTAATGTCGTCCTAATATTTCAGACCTCTGCAAGTCTGTTGAAATGTTATCCTCCTGCAAACAAGCTCAGAATCCCTTTAACCAGGGTTATAGATTTTTGAGTCAACAAACAGAGCTTCTAACATACATGCAATCTAACCTTGGCTCTTGTCTTCTTTTTTTGGTTTTTTTTGTTTGGTTTTTTTTCCAAACCTCCTTATTCATTTTCACCACCTCATTTAATGCATTGGTCCTGAATATCCTTAAGAGAGTAAATACGTTAAATGTGTCATGCTCTTGAAACAATTATCACAAAGAGGTTTTCCTTGGAATATAAATGACACCTTCAGATTTGTCTTCTTTCCATAAATAGATCTATTCTAATGAGGTCTTTTGTGCCAAAAGCATTTTCTGTTCTCCAGTGTTAATCCCCTTGCAAGTCTCTTCAGGCCTTCAGAGTAATCAGTCACATCATTGTTGGTAATCAGTTACAGCTCTCCTGACCAAACATGAGCTGTGGTAGCACATAGTCGCACAAACCAATGCCAGGGTAATGAGGCAGTACGAGCAGGGCTTTCTTACTTGATTGAACTTTGGGAATGTGGATACTCTTCTCACCATCCTTAAGCACTTTTCCTTTGGCCCAGAGATACAGCTCTCTTTAAAATACTACCTGTACTTTATAATGAACATTTGCCTATCAGAATGCCCAGGTTTTCTACTGTAATGTGGAAGCATAAAAATGGACAAACCATGCTGGGACAAGAAACCTCATTGCACTGTATACAGAAAGGCACTCAAGCACACTTTTAAGTATGGGTGAAGTTGCCCAGATCTAAGAACACCCTTACTCATGTTCCAGATCAGAATAGATGTAAACTATCTGCAGGTTAGTGTGCTCTTCCTGTTAACATGTATTTTATAAAAAACAACCTTATTTCCTGCACCATTTGTAAAACAGATCCGAGTTACCACAAATAATGAATACTTCTGGCCATTCTGACCCAAACTATATAAAAGTATAAAGAAAAGTTACTGAGCTACCGTAAGATGTGCTTGATGGATTACTTAGGTTTAGTGTTGCTGTTGCTAGAAATGCTCAACAGAAAATGAAGAGAAATAGTAAACTGTACCTGTATGAATGAAGCTGCTAGCCAGAATAATTAGGACTGTATTGTGCAGAAATTTTTTGTTAATGGTGGATCAAAGAAGACAATTTCACTAAACTTCTTAATGTTTAAACACTTAAACTGTGTTTAAACTTAAAACACAGGGCTAATTAACTACAAATCCACAGCACCAAAATGCAGAATCCAGTTTTTCTTTCCTTTTTTCATTAATGCAAAGTTTTCCTACAATGAGTGGCTGAAAACACTGTTATGACACCTGGCAATCACACTGGCAATGAGTGTAAAGGGATTTAAGACCTAAGTACAGCCTGACATGGCCAGTCAACTGAACAGGAGCTGTACAGAGCGTTCCCAGCAGATATCCACTTTGCAGAGTTAACAGAAAACCTTGGAAAGCAGAAGATAATGGAGCACAGCCTCGAAGCTACTCTGTCTTGCCTTAGAGGGCTGGAAAAATCAAATATAAAGTTTTTCTCACAACCCCGCTCCAAGTCCCTCACTCAGTAGGAACAGGGCCCAGTTTTTACTTAGAATGGAGCCTTATGTTATGTCTGGTCCACAAATTTATACAACTTCTTTTGCAAATTTACAGCCACAGAGATTGAATGGGTGTACTCTACACTGGGTAAGAGCTGGCTGGCTGGCTGAGCCCAGACTGGTAGGAAATGGAGTTACATCCAGCTGGCAGCCCGACACAAGTGGTGTTCCCCAGGGCTCAGTACCGAGGCCAGACCTGTTCAGTATCTTTATCGATGATCTGGATGAGGGGATCGAGTGCACCCTCAGTAAGTTTGCAGATGACACCAAGTTGGGCAGGAGTGTTCATTTGCTGGAGGCCAGGAAGGCTCTGCAGAGGGATCTGGACAGGCTGGACCAATGGGCCAAGGCCAATTGTATGAGGCTCCACAAGGCTCAGTGCCGGGTCCCATGCTTGGGTCGCAACAATCCCATGCAGTGCTACAGGACTGGGGAAGGGTGGCTGGAAAGCTGATGGGCGGGAAATGACCTGGGGGTGCTGGTGACAGCCAGCTGAACATGAGCCAGCAGTGTGCCCAGGTGGCCAATAAGGCCAACAGCTTCCTGGCTTGTATCCGAAACAGTGTGGCCAGCAGGACTTAGGGAAGTGATTGTTCCCCTGTACTCAGCCCTGGTGAGGCTGCACCTCCAATTCTGTGTGCAGTTTTGGGCCTTTCACTACAGGAGGGACACTGAGGTGCTGGAGCGTGTCCAGAGAAGGGCAACAGAGCTGGTGAAGGGTCTGGAGCACAGGTCTTATGAGAAGTGGCTGTGGGAACTGGGGTTGTTTAGCCTGGAGAGCAGGAGGCTGAGGGGGGACCTTATTGCTCCCTTCAGCTACCTGAAAGGAGGTTGTAGGCAGGCGTTATCTTGTCCCAGATTACAAGTGACAGGACAAGAGGGAACAGTTTCAAGTTACACCAGGGGAGGTTTAGATTGGACATTAGGAAAAATTTCTTCATGGAAAGGTTAGTCAAGCATTGAAACAGGCTTCCCAGGGAGGTGGTGGAGTCACCATCCCTAGAGGTGTTTAAAAAATGTGTATGCAGTGCCCAGAGGTGACAAAAGATGCAAATGAAAGTCTTCCTCAGCAGCCATTAAAGCTGCTACTTTTCTAATGAAAAGCGTAACAGTATATACTTGACTACGTTTGAGTATGTACAAGAATAGGTGCTATGTCTGCAAAGCATACATTTGCATAATAGCCAACTCCTTTTCTGAGAACTCTTATAACAGGAAACTATTAAAATAAAACACAAAGTAAATTAATAATTTAGAGATCTCATTTGTATGAATCCACTTCATAAAATATGTGTATGTGTGAAGGTGAAGCCAACTGACCATAAAATAAAGTTAAAAACCATGAGCTCACTGTGGAAGGAAAGCTATTTTTAATCACTTCTGAAATAAATTATTTCTATTCAAGGCTTCATATCATGCTTTATTAAAATAAAAGAGTGAAAACAGGTTCTGATTTAAGAAGAGATGGCACAGCAAGGTGTGATGTGTCAGAATTGCAATTGTATATTGCACGCTGATACTCTTCTTGTCTTCAATTTGTTGGAGGCTGACCATACAGGAAAGCGGATCATAGCCAGAAGAATCTTAACCCTCAAGAGTCCAATCCTACAGCTCTTACATACAGCAGCCATGTTTTCCCCATGTGTAATCGACAGAGCAATTTATGTTAGTTAAGAATTCACAGGAAGTAAATCCCCCAAAGTATAGGTAGAGTCAATGGGGCTGGAGGTGAGAGCTGTCTCTGAAAATCAGGCCATAAAGATCAAACCCATAAATAATATATGCTGATATAATCTTCAAGATGGATGAAAATCATCTGTTGAGAGTCCTCCCCACTATGCAGGGTCCCTCTCAATGGCAAATGAAGCCTGAGTTTCTGGCAAATGTGGCTCTGAGTGCTGGTAACACCCACCCCTGCCTTACCATGTTCCAGCAGAATTACTGACTCTGGTTCATCAAGTGTCCTCATTACCTCCACGGAGCTTGACTTGTCCCCAAGACACTCCTGACTTCTCTTGCGAGACAGCAGTCTCTTTCAGTCCCAGTCCCACCTGTTTTTTTCGCACCTTGGTTGCCAAAACCTGACATTCAGGCAGCTTGAGCAGAGGCAAAGAAATGTATATATAAATAAGAAATGAAAGTTATTTTGCAGTTTAAATGCTATCTCAGTCATAAAGTTTGACAGCCCTATTTCGTATTTGAAGGGAAGAAAGCAAAGACAGGTTTTGACTGCTGTGATCCAGAAAGGCCAGCCTTTGGCTTCTTACAGTGTCAGTGGAGAAAGGCAGTGCCCAAGAAACAGAGGTTGCAATACCAAAGGAGGGGTTACAGCAGCCAAGCTGGGCGCAGTCTGTGGTGATCATGCCTAAAGTACTAACAAAATCTTGTCATGTAGGAGGGCATTCATTTTACCCAAATGTAATCTTTTAGATGTCAAGCATCTAAGCTAACCTTGGTACAGAGCCCATCTATAGTCAGTGGAGACTGGCCACCACTGGGGGCAATTACCACATCCTAAAACAGGAGTGTAAACTTGGTGGGCTGAACAGCTTTTGGAAGGTATCTGTCGTTGACCACTGACCGTAAACAGAGCCTAATTACATCAGGTAAGGTTAAGTGGAGGATGCCAACCCTTACCTCCTTAGTCCCAAGATTACTCTTCTAAGATTTATAATTCCAGCCTGTACCACATGAATGAGTGTACATATAGAGAAGAGAGAGCACATTGCAAAAGAGGCTTCCTTGCCCAGAGACTTTTAAAATCACCTGAACCACAAGAACTTCCATTTCTGCCCAAACTTTCAAGCACTGATGAGGTCCTCAGGTATCTCTGGAGTGAGGAGGGAGAGCTGAGCAGCCTGCTCAGCCCTGTTCTTTTTACAGGCTCTGAAAATGGACTTCCACATTGACAGGAAAGTGGTTTCTTGGAATCCACTTGCCTTCCATCCTGCTCCTGTGGTTACTGCTGGTGCAGCAGTCACAGGCAGGTAGCTGGAGGCTCAGGCTACAACTTGCCAGCAGAGGCTCTTCTTCTGTGTTCTCTCAGTGGTTAAATAATGGCTTGTACGCATAAGGTGTACTGCTTTAGCCATTCCAGCACGAACACATGGTATAGGCAACCTGGAGAGGGCATACAGGATATACATCTATGCTGCACTAAATAGCACTGAAAAAATATCTAAATAGGCTGTAGAGGATATCCCCATGTCTCTTTTCCCTTCCAAGTCAGAAAAATAAGTCATTAGTGCCCTACTGACAGCAGCAAGTGACTTTTGATTAGAAAATAGATGCTCTGGTGAGCTCTGAGGGGGCTGCAGGAAAATGTTGGAAAACTAAAGGTCCTTAATATTTGTGCTCTTATGGTTATAAACATAGTGAGAAGGACCTGAGAGAGATCCTCACCATGCCAAAAAACCCAGCAGAAACAGGGACATCTTGTATGTAGAGAGAAGTTGCATAATGGACTCGTGAAGTTTCAATTCATAATGCTTTGCTACTGAACTGCAGTGCTCAGGAATGAAACTGTTCAGGAAATGTCACCCAGAAGAGCCAGTACATGGTTCCAAAGTGTTCCTATTTACCGAGACAAGAATTAATGACTACTCAATCCAAAGACAACAGGAAAAAATGGGGGAAAAAAGAACTGAGCAATTAACTTCATAAACATCTCAGGAGGCTTGCCTGAAATTAGCTGATGAATATATGAGCTGGTTGGTGCTGTACTTACATCAGCCCCTACTTTTATTCTAGGCTCTTCCTCTTAACCCATAATATGACAGGGTTATATTTATTTGGTGTTGTCCACAAGGCTGATGAGCATTTGATGATGGATAAACCATAGAGTAAAACTCAACAGATGCCATTTGCAATCTGAGGGAGTAAGTAACAGTGACTTGACTCACTTTGAGAACAGCGAACTTTCTGAGCCACTACCAGACTCTCTCTATCCATTTACCTGGAGGTCTGATGTAGCTGGTCATTGCTACAAAACCTTGCTTATGGAAGATTCTGACTTGCAGAGGTCCAGGAAAATGAGTTACAAGGAAAGCCAAATCAGGTGGTGTATTCTTCTCTTACATTCTATGATTCATGCTGCCAAAGGAAAATAAGAGCCAAACATGCAAAACCTCACAAGAGCTTTCTGGTTCTCTACAAACGGCTTTGGGCTTACCACCAGTGGTGTTCTGCATGTCTGCTGTTGTATACAACTTGGTCATTTCATCACAAACATGTATCTCACATGCTATAGAATATAATTTTTAGTTCCCTCAAAATTCCCTCTTGTCGAAGACTTTGCTTGTCCTTTAAATTGCTCACAGGATTTGAATGCACAGAGTACCCTGTGTCTCACTTCATTACTGCATTAGACATCATCAGGGCAGATCTAGGGATATAATAGGACAACAGATTGGCTGGTATGTGAGCAGATTTGCAATTGCTTATTCCTGCATCCTCTGGAAACAATGGAGGAGCAGAACAGCTGGTATGCAGAAGAGATGAAGCATAACATCTCTCTAGGAGTGCCGACTGCCCAAGCACCTCTGGTTCTGCCAGTCCTGGGCTATATGCTTGTGAGAGCAGGCAAGTTCAGATGGCTGGTTTTGAGGCTGTAGTCTATTCTTGTCTGTACACCATTTGCTACTGTTGCCCAGTATGCACATCTTGTCTCAGTCCACAGCGTGTTGTTTGCTGTACATTGCAGCACTTTTACATGTGTTGGTTGTGAAAGTGGTAGCAATGATGCTGTTTGGGTTGGGCCGTATATGCTGCTTGACAACCTTGTAAGCCAAATTTGGCCCTTTATGTGTTACAAAGGGAAAACAAACAGCATAGAAAGTACCGAAGTGCAGCTTCCACAAAAAGGCTTAATAAAGAAACATCTTTCTCCGTGTCCTCAGCTGGATGTCCTGGCTTCATAGGTGGAGTTATTCCAGCCTACACCAGCTGAGAATACAACCCATTAGACTATGCATTGCCATGTAAAATGCCTGTGAGTGGTTTGATTTATTTTCTCATTTGTTGGTTCTGCCATCTGGCCCAGCCACCTTATATCCTTCTCCATTCACTATCCTACACCTTTTGTGTCGTCTATAGACATGTCACTTTTCCTTTGCCAAATATTAGCTTTATGACTGAACATCACTTTACAACCATACCTTTCTCCCCCTGACAACACCCTCAGGTGTCTATTGTGCAATGTTGTATTGTGTTTCTAGGTGAAGTATGAGTTAAAAGAATACAGCTCCAGTTTTGCAAACATTTGTGCAGCTTCACAGCTTTAACGGATCCCGGTGACTCTAAACAACAATCGGAAACTAAATAATACACTCTTTCTTGTGAGTTGCATGTAGGTTGACTACATTTCTGAATTCACCTCCTGAGAGAAAAAGCTTTGCCTCCATTGTAAGATAGACACATATCATCCTGTGACGGCACTGCAGGGTCAGACTATAGCTGATGAAAAGCTATGGATGTCACATGTACCAGAATGAGGTGTTTAAACTGAAAACTCTTGTAATTGATACAAAACAGTCTCCCACAAAGGCCTGTGCTCATCTGCTGAGGGATGGAATTAGGAATTCTCCTGCAGAGATTTCCATATCTAATTTCCTTTGACTGGATAGCTACAGGAGGTTGTTCCTCAAGATCTAGATGGAAAACTCCAGGAAATCTCCTGGGCTTGCTCTCCACCCTCAGTTCTGACTTCAGGGACACATGGCTGTCCACCGCTCTCAAGAGTCAGTGGCTTTGGACTTTGGACTTCCAGGATGATAGATATGCTAGATTATACCCTTCCTCCCTCAGAATGAATGGTAACCTGCTCCACAGTGGGAATACCTAAGAAATAATAAACCCTTTGCAGGGATCGAGGGCACCAGATTCTGCTGAAATATTACATCAAATTTAACTTTTTCCATTTTGAAGGGTAATACCTAGCACCCTCCTCACTGGGGCTCTGTGGACCAGGGAAAAAGAAAAAGTTTTTGTCACTATACATAAACACCATCTCAACCAGTTAAGCATAGAGTACTCATCTCACTGAAACAACAACAGGACTTCTAACAGGACTGCACCAGCTGGCCTTCATGGCTTTATTCTCATGGCTCCCAGGATTCTGCACACAAGTCTGGAAGGACAGGTAGGACAGAAGAAAAGACACAGCCAGGACTTGGTTCTGAAGCCTTCAAGCACTGAGGTTAGAAGAAGCTTTTCTTTCATCAGAGATAAAATATTTGTCTAGGAAAACCTTGTCAGCTAATGCTTTCAAGAGTGAGAGAAAGGTGATCTAAGACGGATCCCTGAAAAATGATCTTTTCTGTGAAAGACCATTTTGCGTTCCTGGATCAGACATTATTTCCTGCCATCATGAAGGACTTGCGAACAAGGTAATTCTCCCACCTCAAAGATGACAATTTTTTTTGGTGTGGCTATACCATATCCACCTCAGGTATACTAGCTCTTCAGAAAGAGCTAATTTACTGGTAATATCAGTCAGTACTGCTTGTTGCTCCCCATGTGTTCTTGCCTGCTTTTTGGCTAACTCTTGACCCCTCAACAACCTCTCCAGGCCCAGAGCGTCATGGTACAGAGCAGTGAATGAACAGGCAATTCTTAATGGCTCCCACATTGCTTACAACTGCAGTAACAGTTTTACTTTTTCCTATAGATACCACTCAGTGCATAGAAAATACATTGAAAAGTTCTACATATCAAAAAGTGCCGTGAGCTCTTCTCTCTTTAAGACAGACCTGAAGAAATGCATTGCTCTGGCTGGTACCTGTCAGCTGATGGTTAGCAAACAGGAAAGGTGGGAAACAGATGCATCAAGGTGAAGCTCTTCAGGGCTGCTCTGACCAGAAGAGTTAAGGCACAGCACAGGGAGTTACTTTGAACCCTCAGTTCTCATGGGAGTGGGAAATGTTCAGCAGCTGAGGTGGTCCTCAGCATGTTTCAAGACCAGGACTTTTTTAGGATATTATGTATGGGTTGAACCACTTAGACTGAATAAACAGCAACTCAAAAATAAACTGTGAACTTAATGTGAAGGGTAGGTGACCTCTAATAGCAAACAAAGCAGAACTTTTGATCTTAAGACAAGTAGTTTCTCCCCTGGAGGGTGTCCTTTGATTCAGTCTATGTTCGTAAAGTTAGAGAAAATCACATATCTTGCAAAAGATCAGGAGCAGCAAGAACCAAACACAAGAGAAAACATTTAAACACAAAGGCAGAGCTGGCAGAGGGGCCACAGAGAGAGAGCTCTTCTCCATTTCACTGATGCTCCTCTCCCGCTTGTAAATACACTGCTGGGAGATTAACTGAATGAAATAAAAACAAAGGTGGGATGCAAAAAGAAGATCCGTGACTGATTTCTATGACACCCTAATAACTGACTGGCAAGGTGGCGTAGCAGGTCACTAAACACCATGAATCATTTGCAGACCAAGATCAAAGAGTAAAGAGGACATAGTTCACCTAGTCAAGCATCCGTGCAGAGCTTTGACTACCTGAAGCCTTCAGAAAACCATTGTTTTTTCTTTTCTCATCTTTAAGCTCTTTTCACCTCTGTTTCCTCCTAGACTCAGCCATGTACTTGTTAGTCTACCTTGCAAAGCTCTTACTTACTTCATAACGTTAATCAGGAAGCAGAATTTTGGCTCATTTCAATTGTTTTTTACTGTGAGCAAATCAAGCCTAAGGATTTCTATTATTTTTTTGTTCCCTTTTGCCCATGTGCTGAACCTTGTATTGGGTGAGACAGAAAAAGATCTCCTTTTGAGAAAAATAAGGATTGACTGGTTCTGTGCCTGATCCTGTTTCATATTTTGTCTCCATCTAAATATAGTGTCTTGTAATTGGAAGACCTATGGAACTGGCAACCAAGTTATTCTAGTGTATATGCAGTTCAGATCCAAATAGCCAGGTATGGGCATCCCATAAACACAAATCAAATAAATCTGTACAGCAGGAGAAATTTGTCCTATCCAGAGCTGACAAAATATGTCTGAGACCTCTACTAAAATGAAAGTATGATGCATAGCATACAGCTTGGAGAAAGAGTAGCGATCAATACATTGAAGACAAGAAATGGAAAACAGGGATGTAAATTTAAGCATCCCTAATGCCACAATACTTCTGAAGCCAGTTTGACAGACCCCTGGTGCTTTTATGGATACAGCAAAGTCATGCCTGAGATTTTCAAAATCCCCACTGAAGCTTTAGTTCTGTCAGTCTAAGCTGACCTTGGCTGCTGCTATCTCTTGACTATGTGCCCCTCTGCCCCACGACACTGCTGTTTGGATTTTCTGGCTGTCCCTCACACTGGCAGAAACATACCTAACCCTGCAGTGAGTTGGTCTGGAGAGCTAAATTGAAAGAAAATGCTTCTTCCTGGGTTCACCACCACCCCACCACCCCCCGCCCTCTCCATGAAATGAGTTGCTAGTTTCTCTCCCTTAATGGGCTCACTGTAAGATCAGACAAGTATCAGTGATGAGAAGAATGGAGACTACATCTAAGGAAAGATGTAGAGCAACCCCACCTTAGATCATACTAAACTGCTGTGGAATTACATCTTTAAGCACATAACCCCATTCCCAAACATGCGTATGTGTGTTTGTGTATGTTTCAAAAGACCTACACATTTACTTTACTACAGTTGCATCTGTTTACTTTGATATAGGATTCTTGAAACACTGGGTCAACTTGCTTCATGAGTTAACCACATGGAACCACCATACTCTTTGGCATTTAAACTTCCATTAAATAACAAAAAATGCTCCTATCCATGATGGTTGTTCAGGAAATCTTCCCAGTAGGGCCCAGCTGTGCAGTGTTTCCTTTCTTGAGTCTGAATATAGTCTGAAACAATACTGACAAGAGAGGTAAATGCTACCCAAACCACTTGTTTCCATTCAGGTTTTGACTTGAAACCTTACTGACACCATTATAAATGCCAACATTTGATACATAATACATGAATACATTTTAGCAGATGGAGAGAAATGGAAATGAAGCCAAAATACAGTTGAGGCTGGGTTTGGAATTGCTGGAAGGAGGAGGATGAAGGAAGAAGACGTGCCAAGAAGGAAGTAGAGCAGAAACAGAGAAAAGAAGATGGGAAGGAGCGGAAGAGAAATCACTCCTACTAAGTTCTGCTGAATCAAGCACTAACAGACTGAAAGAATAATGAACAGTGCATTACTTTCTGCAGCAAAAGATGAGGCTTTGCCTTTGGTCACGCTACAAAGGTCCCTTTGAGACAAGCAGGAGTTGTGCTGTGGACAGAAGGCAATATGCCCACCTACGTAGCCCATTCTCCATACCCAGGCATGGAGTTTGCTCTCCTCCACAGGATGAACAGGATACCCCCTCAGTCAGAGACAGCTTAACTAAAACAGCTCGTTCGCCACCTATTTGAGATTAACAAGAATAAACCACTGCCTAAAACCAAGAGCTGTGTCAATACTACAAATTGAACTAAACTTCTAAAAGGGTTTTTTCATAACTAAAAATTATGATCATTCTAGATTAAATAGATATGGGATACTACTATTCATCACTCAGTCTGTAAGGAAATTTATACTTTTTTAAAAAGCTCGTGGCTGTGCAGCAGAAACACATACAATAGGGATGAACTGTCTGCAAACCAGTCCTTTACTCTGCCAATGATAACTATATTTTTAGGGTCTAATAAAAAGATGCCAGAGGACAAGATGAGAAAAAATGTGCAAGCAAAAAGTAAATGTAAGGTTTTGCACTCTGGGGACTAGGTTACCAAGAACTATTATCATTACCCATGTACCAAACAAGCACAGAATGCAATTTTCAGAAATCCCTTCATGTTTTCTAAAGAGGAACTTCTATGAACTTTCTCCTTCCTTCCTCTTCCTATGTTGCTTGTGCTGAATATTCACACTTCTTTTCTTAGAAACACAGTTGATTTTTCCTGAAGCCTCTGCATTTAAAAGATAAGTGTATTAACTCATTATATTCACTATTCTCATGCTTTTATTTCTCAAAATATAAAAGAACCACCACAGTTCAATACTCAAAGCAAATTTCCCTAGGAAGACAAGGGATCTTTTCTATTTCAGATCCTTGGTAGCTCCATTTTCACAGAGCGGATCAGTTTGTCTGCTTTTGGTCTCAGAATTGCTTATCTAGCCTTCAGCAAGTGCTGTGCACAAGCATAAGTCTGACAAACTTGATTTATGTTAAGAAATAATTTTTCTGTTGTCATAGTAACCACCGCAAGATGATCCAGGCATGAGTAAAAAGTAACAATGATAAGCAGGCTGCTGGTTTCACCAGTGAAATTCCCCTCGTGGTTGACATCCCACCAGTAATTTCCTTGCCTCCTAGGGCAAAAAGATGGTATCTGGAAAGATGGCTGAGAGGAAAAATTTGCCTAGAGGTGGCTTCAGTGTCATAAGGCAGGCACATTTCCCAGTCCAGAAGGGGGTGTGCAGCCAGCACAACTTGTGCAAGGCTGCAGCATGGGGAACAAAGTAAATGTTTCTTTCAAATAGGGAGCAAAACCGGACTAGAAATCCCCCAAACCTGTTATAGACACCTCCATGCCATGCTGGAGAGATGGAATAATTTGTCTCTCCTATGCCAGGGGTTTGCTTCCATCAGCAGGAATTAATTGTATCCACATTTTAATGTTTGTACAGCTCTTGCCACTGTGCTGTGCATGAACAATTTCTGCTTCAGTAAGAGGAAGCATCCACTTGGACAGTAACAAATACAAAGGAGTAAAAGAATCGATGAACACTGATCATCATGACATGTTCATGTAGAAGCGCTTTCACCCACCCTGGTGCTGCCTGCCCACTAGCTCCATGCCACAGTGTAGGCAATGACACCCTGCCTGATCTAAATGATCATTCATTGTCATTTTTATGCAATGAGAGCACGGGAATGTATACTGTGTACTACAACACTTACACTCTACTCAAATCTCTACTACCAGTTATTGACGTTTTAGGGATGTTTATCCCCCAGATTTACAAGGGCAATGAACATTGCTAGTACTTGCCACTACAGCTGTCAGACTGACTTGACGTTCTTTCCCCAGGGAAATCTGTTTCTGCATCTGCTACTGTTGGTTCAGCTTACAACAGGCTTTCAGCTAAAGGGTTGTTGCTGGGGATCCGTGGCCTTGCAAAAAGGGACAAAACTATGACTGCAAAAAAGTCAGGAAACTCATAATGTTTTGTGCAGGCTTGGAGTTCCTCTAAGCAATGAGTGGAAAAGCTAGAGGATTCCAGTCTGGAATGCTCCTCTGCTGCAATTAGTACTGGGAACAGTCCAAAAAGAGGAGGACATGCATAGATTACAGCTCCTTTCTGCCTCTAAAGCTGATTAGTTGCAATATGTCAGTAATTAGGGGAGAGTTTAGTGAACAAGTACTGCTTTTTTTTCTGCTGGTGCACTGTCCAGGCAGTTTTATTTTCCCCCTATAATTTATCATTTGAGAATATTTGCTAGACAATCTCTCCAAGTCCTTTCTGATCTGAAGCTTACTGATATTAATTTTGCAAGTGTAAGAAACAGAGGTAGGTCTGGCATTGCTTCTGATTCCTGATAAGGTGAAAGCAGCTTTTAGCACTGGGTGTGCTGTGGATTGTGGAAAGTGAACTCTGAACTGATATTTTCCAATATTGTCTGTAAAATGCATTCTGGTAGGCTTTCCATGCAGTTTTCTCCTTGTTAATAAAGAAAAAAATGCAGAATACGAAGGGCAGGAAGACAGCTGAGCTAAACTTGCCTGATGACTTGAGTGGATACTAGGTGGACATTTTTGACAGCACTTACTGGAGTCTGGTTACAAGAATCTGAATAGAAAGCCTTGTTATTTGCTTCTTTTCTCCAGATACACAAAGGTGCACGGAGAATGGAAAATGAAAACAGAACTTAATTATTGTCATGATTACTGTTGCTGGATTATAAGAAAGTGCCTATCTGCCACTTCTTCCCTATGTGTACATGTACACATCTCTTTTTATGTTCACTGCCTGTCCACAGCTTGTCTTATACATGCACCTCTTGTTATGTCTCATTATCACATTACTTTCCCATGCTCTTTATAGTGCAAAACAAGGTGTGTATTCGGTTATGAAAATGCTGGAGGGGGTTGAAGGCATTTTTGCATGGGAGATGCTGTATTACCATGTCAATCATTGCTCCTCCTTTTTCTCAGTCTTTGCAGATTAATCCTGGATGAGCCTCAACTGGGATGCTTCTGGCACTGGCAAAGTTGAGATTTAGATAGCAAATTCTCAGCTCAGGTCCACTGGTATGTGATTCACACAGTGTTATCAAACTTGCACTGAGGGGCCTGAAGCCTTGCTCCCACCAAGCTGAAAAGCTGGTTTAGAGCCATGCATAATTTATAGGTTGCTGGGGGAAGACTCTTTCCCAGTTGAACCCTTTCACTCTGGGCCTACATATAATCACCTTTTTCTTTCCAGAAGAAGGGCAGTTTATTAACCAGCCTAGCTACCAAAGAAGGAGTAAAGGAGGAAGACCGCAGGCTGCTTCTTCAGCATTATAGTACCCATTGATTCTGGCTGGGCATGTCTGTTCTACATGTCATCCAGGCTCCCGCTGCAGTTTATGCCCTGTGAGTGAGTACTTAAGAACTTTCTGCTGTTGTAACCTGATGTTGAGATGCTTCTTGCTTTCTCTTTTGGGGCGAGCTGTGAGTTTTGACCTGTGTTCAGCAGGAGATACCACTAAACACTGGGACCTGAAGGCTGCCAGGGTCTCTTGGAGGAAGTTTTCTTTTCTCGGAGGTAGTGGGGCATGCAGAGGGACTATACTGGGAAAGACCTAGGTGTCTTCCTCATGAGAGAGGAGTGAGAATGGGTGGAAGCAGAACTGCAAAAGCAGCATGGCAGCATGTCTGCTCAGAAACAGTAAAACAAAATCCATTCAACTGGAATAGCGATGGCTGCTGAGCAATGGTGGTTGCTGCAACCTGAGGTGTAGGCATTGTGTTCAACTGCATAACCTACACTCCCAAAAAAGCAGTGATCCCTGAAAACAAGCCCTTATGGCACCTACATGCTCAGATAGCACTGCCTTGACTGCTGCATACTGGGGCAACTGCAGATCCAGCACATTCATCAGCTGTTGGTAGAGGCTCTGTTATGAAGAGGGGGAACAGAAGAATGGTTGTAGCATTGGGAGAAGAGTGGCAGCAGCAGGCAGGTCTGTGGGGAGAGAAGGGGTGTTGCATTTGCTGGGATATGAATAAAAACCATGCTGCTGCCAAATCAAAGGGTCCCCCTTGTTTGTTTCCTTTTTTATTTTACAAATAACCGGTGACTTAAAGACAGAAAAAGATAATAGTATGCACTCCTTTATATTCCAGAGCGTCACCCTTCTCCCTGCTGTTTGGCATCTCGCCCATTTCCAGCAGGCACTTTCAGATGCAGATTTCTCCCTGAATAGGTATGGCAGGGCTCTTTGTCCTCATCTTCCCCTACCTTCATTAGCCGCCCTGCTCTTGGGGGGCTTGCTCAGATATCAGAGGGAACAGGGTCGAGTAAGAAGCAGAGCAGAAAAGGCCCCCTGAATACGGATTCATTATCATACTAATGGAGGAACACCCTAGCTATGCAGAGGGTGGTATCTTTATAAAGCACGCGTAAATACCACACAAAACAATGATTACATTTCACTTATGCACCAGTTAAAATTCATCCTGGACAGGCTGGATAACGCATATCCATATACAGTAAAATGGATTCACTTAGGATCTGCAAATGGTTTATAGATGTCTCCTGTGATATGGGCATGGCCTGGGGCGTGGTGGACATATCTGCGCAGTAATGTATCAGCAAGGCACTGTGGCAAGAAGACAGATGAGGGCAGACAACTCAAGATGATCCCCCATTTATCTGTGTACATGTGGCTCAAAGGCCAGTCATCCCTGAGGATTCATTCAGGATCCTAGCTGGGTGCTACGCTCAAATCCTTGATGTGTCCACAAATATGGACCGGCTCATTTGAGCATTTCCTTTGCACTGCATTAAGCTGGGTTATAACCCTAAATCCCTCTGCTATCAACAGTCACACTGGCAACGTGGGGAGGGACATTTTGCAGGAAAACCATTTCAAATGAGGCCTTTCTAGTTATGGCCCATGGTCCATTGGAAACGAATGACAGAGCAGCTTGGGTCAGTATAATGCAGAGTTGTGGGATATACCCACAGCAGCTCCAACACCAAGCACAAATGACAACCAAAGTGCTCGTACAGTTCTTCCACCTCCATTCGCCTGCCCTGCCCTCTCACAGGAAGGGGGACTAGGGTGGAGATGGGTGATGGCACCTGCGTGCAGCCCTGCAATACAGCTGCACATGCTCTGGCTGGGTCTGCTTCTTGCTCAGGTTAACCCTACAGCAGAGACAGATCCTGAGGGGCTAAACCTGAACAATTTGGCCTAGGAAAACTTGGTTCATCAATTTCAACTTCTTTCTTGCCACCATGGAAACATTTTCCGGAAACACTATATAACATCTTCCTATACAAATAGCCACACAACATGCTGGATTTGCAACCATATAATTACACCTTCTTAATATATTCTAGCCCTCTGAAGACCTGAACAGGTAGGTAACAAATACTTTGATGACAAGCACTCTGGAAGGACTTCAAAAGCACTGCCTGCTGTGGAGAAGAAGAGGAACTAATCACTCTTTCTAGAACTGCTTTGATTTGTGGGAAACCCAAAAAAATCTCCATGTTTCTTTGAAAATCAGCATAAAGGAATACTGCCTATAGAAATCTGCTTTCTGTCCTCTCAGGTTCTCACTTTTCAGATATATCCATTTGCTGTTATGTAAAACACGTGTAAGCCTCCCAGTAACAGCTATGCTTTCACACCTTTATTAACCAGTAGAACTAGGAGACTGGCATATCCCAGATCTGGAAAAGGAGGACAGAGAAAAGATCTTATGAGCTCCATGAGAACCAAAATTTAGAATATAATTCAGGATTTCTTGCAAATGTTGACCAATTGACCTGCTGATTGGATATGTGTCAGGTGATAGCCTCATTAAGAGATTACAGATTAATCATATGCCTCTCAGAAAGGCATCTTAGCAAGCTTTTTCTGCAAAGACTATTGATGTGGTTCCACTTCTGTTCGACTGGTAAATACAGTGGCAGATTTTTAGCATGTGTGTTACAGAAAGAGGTGAAGAGGTACGTCAGGCTGGTTTAATCACAATTTTGGCACCAGTCTGGCTAAAACTGTTTCTGAATACCTAGTTCTGCTACTTCTGTGACCAAACCACACACAGAAAAGCCTTAAGAACTGAAATGAACCCCAAGGAACAGCAATTTATAAGGAAAACAACAGGGCTGATAACTAAACTTCTACCAATGATCTGAGCTGGCAGTCAGCTCAGCAAACAGTAATAGAGAGAGACAGGCAAAATTCTACTGTCTGTAGGACTGATGAGCCTTGACAATGTTTCACCCTACCTCTCTAAAATGGGGTGAAAGGCTCTACTCAGGCAACAGGCAAAGCTGTTTCCATCTGGCATACTCCTTCTTTCTCATGAGTTTCCTCCCTACTGATTATTAAGGAGCTGTTTTATATAAACCCCCTCAACCCATTTGCCTCTGGACTCCCAGCTCATTCTTGTCTCATTACTTTGGTTTTCATGCCCACAAGACATTTTAATAAGAATTAATTTCCTACCTGAGAAAAGCTTAATATGTACCACACACCGATGTTAACGAAAAACAGTAGGTGCTGTAGCATCCAGTTCCTGGGATTTTGTGAGTAACTGTGACAACAGCATTAACAGTAAATATGTTTATGTCAGCTGCTGATTGACAAATATTTATCTATATTCTTCCAGTATAGGTCGTATCTATAAATCCCCAGGTGAAGTCAGGAGTGGCTTCTCTAGCCACACCTATCTCTACATGATAAAGTATTCCTGTGACACATTTTTAAAGATATATTCTGCTCTATGTGAACTTACAGGGTATTTTTTCAGGAGTATATATTGCATGTCCTGTTCTTCACAGGTCTGCTTAGCAGGCTAGCATTAGAGGCAGGTTTTCTTGTGACTGGCATTTGCATAATTTCGATACCATCACTTCCATAAAGTTCTGCACTTCCAAAACTGCTCTTATCATAGGGATCTAGTATAAAATGTATTGACCTTTTGTGCTTATTAATGTCCTTTTACTTACTATTTGAGCTTCTTGCAATTGTAATGTGTTTTATCCTGACAAAATGATAAAGAGGTAGAGTAGAAAGGGAGGAACTGAATCAACAGAAGACAAAGTGACTTATAAGTTACCCAAATAATCAAGACAGAGAACTTGTCTTGATTATTTGGGTAAAATAGAGAACTAAAAATAGAGAACTAAAAAACAAGGACAAGTTTCCTTCTGACTTATGCTGCTGCTCTCCAAGCATTGTACTCTCTTTTCAGTTTCTTCCACTGGGAAAGAATTCTTCACGTAAATAATTTTGGATTTAATAAAATGTTTTTAATAGTTTTTAGCATCCTTATTCAGTTTTACTTTCTCTCTTCCCTTTGAAAAATGACCTTCATAAAAATGGAAGTGCATTAAGATTTCTTCTTTAGTCTCCCCTGCAAATAGGGGCCTAAATCAAAGACCTGGTTTGAGCACTGTTAGTAGAGACACATCAGATTAGGTGAGTTACAGCTGATGAAAACTGCGTTGCAATTTTGTCAGACAGAACAAACTATCAGATCATCAAATACGATTTTAAATGAAGTATGAAGGCTGAAAGGATTATGGAAAGAACCATTTTCAGATAAAGGCAAGGAGAATTACTTAAAATATAAGGAGGGTGCTGCAAAAAAAGGCTCTTCCATTTTTTCAGTTCAAGGGATTTTATGTATTTGTGAATCTTCTAAAGCATTATTTTCCTCCACTGCCATTGTCTAAGCCACTGCAGTCCATAACTGTTGTCATGCATTTACAATTTTCTTTGTCGCTGAGGCCAGCCAGCTTGAATTAGAAGCTGTTCATAGCCACATTCTGAAGTATCAGGATATTAACTGGGATGTGGCAATGGATTAAGGCAGGGCTGCTCCACCCCTTCTCCTCGCCTTACAGGGGAGGGGCTGAAGGGCTATCCAGCAGCTCCTGAACTGCCACTGTTCCCAGCTGATGGTTTTTTTTGCTTTACTCTAACACATCAAGCTGTCTCTATCCCTCTGTCAGCTCCAGGCAAGGATGCCAGACTAACATAAGGGCAGCATGATCAGGAAAGGTTGCTAGTTGTGTCAGCCACCCCAGCTTAATCTGCTGCTGCTTGGGTCTGTACACTGCCAAAACTGTCATTTCTGTCTCATGGGGCAGCAATTGTTTGTAAAATCAACCTACTGCTTTACAAAAGTTACTCTTTCACCCCAGCTTTGGGGATTTGCCAAAGTTCTGAGTCACTGAGTCACTAAAAGGCCCCACAGAGGCTTTCTGACTTGGGTTGTGGACCTGCAACCCTTGCTGACAAGTAGCCCTGACTCATGCTGTTTGTATGAACAGGACTGTTCTCTTCACTGAACCGTGCTCCTAAACACAAGGCAAAGGATCAGGTGGGGAATCTAATAATAAGCGCAGAACACTAAATTACTACCATTCAGCCTAACTCACTGCTCCCCAAAATATATTTGCAATTTCATTAAAATAGATCGTGTTCTGCACAAAGCACGTCAGTGCTCTTAGCTGGGATTATATCCGTTATTGCCTAGCACTGCACTGAAAAAAACACTGATTTTAATACACTCTGCCATGTTCCTAAAGGCTTAGGAACTAATGTCAGCTGAATATATTCATACTGGATGTTCAATCACTGCACCAAATATGCTCTGCAAACTAGTCACCTTTAAAACATTAGTGGCACCTTCTTGAATAATTCACTACAACCAGATTGCATGTCCCTTGGGTCCTCTTGAAAGCTGAAAAGGAAAGGATGGGCAGGAACATGATATGATGACACCAGTGCTGAAGTGGTTTAATTCAATGTTATTACCATACATTTGGATTTTTTTCCCCACGTTTTTAAATTTCATCAGGGAAATTTCCTAAATTCCTGCATTCTTTTCTTGGCATTTCTTTCAGTCTTTCATCTTCTTTCCCTTTACCTTTTCTCTTTCCTTTGCCCCCTTCCTGCCCCTTTCCTCTTTCCTTTTCCCACTCTTTTCCTTCTCCTTTTCCCTGTTCTTCTATTCCACTCTAGCCAATTCTATGTTTTTGGTTTTACTATTCTATTACATTTTATTTCAAGAAAATTCTAGACATATGATACAGTTTTGCAAGCTTTTGCTTCTAATAATAATTACGGGTCAAATTTTGCACCCTATAAATTTGGGTGGATAAATTTGGTATAATTCCACTGATATTAATGGAATTTAAACTGACATCAGACTCTAACCCTACATTTTAATGATTGATTTTCATGGTCTCAGCTGCGAGACAATTTGTCTTAACCCTCCATTAAATCAGAAAATGAGTGTTTCTGACTGAATATGCCAATCATTCTAGCTTATCTAGTGAGAGATGCCACATGCTTTCTCCTGCTCTAGCCTTATTTTTTGACAGCTACTTATGCTACTTATTGTCTAATTGGGCCTGCCAATCCTCCCTGTACATCCCAATCTGTCCAGTCCAGACACAAGTCTGAAACATTTTTAAAATCTGCATACTGTTGTTGATTACAAGAGATGGCAGGGAGGGGGGGGTGTGGGGGGTGTGGAGGGGAATACAGCCTAGATGTGACAATGTGCTTACTTCTCTATGTTTATTGTTCAGAAAAATAAAGAATTGCAGAAGTTAAAAGAACAAATTATATCTGAGTACTTGGGCTTTCTGGCTATAAGGGGAGGAAGGGTACTATGGACAGGATGAAAGCCACATTTTCTTCTGAGTCTTTCACACTTACAAGGCTGTAAGGGCTAAATTTGTTGCTTGCTCTGCTGTGAAAGAGGAGGAGGTAACAGCTACTCCCAGCTAGTACCAAATGGTAGGAGATACAGCTTGCTGATGTGCCCCAATGCACAGCATGGGCTTTCTGGTGGGAGAGGATGTCCTCACATGTTGCAGTGGCTGGTAGGTTAGGACCTGCTTTGCTTCCATGCAAAGAAACAAGAAGTCCCCCGTGCTGGGTCCTGCTGTGAAATCCTGCTTGCTAACACCAGGATTCCCTCCATGGAGGATACATCTGCCAACCTCTGCTTAACCGGTTGTGACTTGCCAAACAGCATGCCAGCATTCGGACTAGAGTTTCTCAGTGGGGCTGGCAGAGCTCTGACATCTGCTGGGACTGATCCAAAGCTCCTGGGATCTGATAGGAAAAAAAGTCCATTGATCTTGGTGGCTTCGGATCTGTCCCTTTTCTCATCTCCTTTGATGATTTATACAACACTGACATGCGTATCTCACTTCTGAGGCACACAGAGCACATGGTTTTAATCTCACCATTTCCCTGGTGACAGGGAAGGAAGTGCGCTGGCAGCTAAGACACTGAAAAACACTCATTATTCTGCACATTATTATTACTTTTTAATTCCCCATGGAAGGTAGAAATTACAGTGAAAATTCACAAATATTTTGTTTTACAGTCTTTGCCTGCCCTTAAAGGCACAGTAAAATATTACAAAGTGCAAATTTTTGTATATGTAGAAAAATTATGAGAATGTTTTTTATTGAAATGGGAGGTAAGAAAACATTAACAATTAAAAGCTACTGCTAAACAAATGACCCCTTTCCCTAGGAAAAGCTTAGAGAGGGAATCTTTCCAGTGTACCAGGTAAATCTCCTTTCAGTTTGGAAGGTGAGAACATTTCATCCTTGTGAAGTCTTTGTAAAATCAAGATTACCAGGCTATTGGCAGCCATGTTCTACTAGTTATGCTGCTCTGGACCAAGTCCTACAGCAATGGTGGCTACAAAACAAACTTAAAATAAGTCACAACTCAAGATTCCTTGTGTCCTGAAGAGCAGTGTTCAGGGGCAGACAGGGCTTGCTCTGGTGAGTGTCTGGCTGTCAGACTCAGTAGCCCATGCAGTTCTCCAAGGGATGCCCCCACAGCACCCACGTTCATGGAGCCAGAGCACCTCCTGCCCACTGGAGAGATCTGCAAACTCCCAGCTGCTTTCATAAAGCTGGAGGGATGCTTTGCCATATTTTTAGATCTTTCATTCTAGTCCAATACCTTTTTCCTTTGTTTCCTCACTGGCTAGTGCCATTTTTTCAGCACTAGATGTCAGTGTGGACTTGCAATACCAGATTGCTCTGTCTTTTTCCTTTAACAAGAGGGGAAAAATTGCCATCCAGAAAGAATGCAAGTCTCTCCAGCCTCATGATGTACTTCCTACAAAACACATCTTGTCTATTGTTTGAACTCCACGTGAAAAGTGTAGAACTGCATTCTGCCCTTGATTTGGATTAATATGGCTGTAAAAGGGTCTTATCAATTTTGTGATCCTATCACATCTGAGTTGAAGAGGAGCTACCAAGACTCTGGAGAAAAAGCTGTGTTTAGAAAACAATAGAGAAAAAGAAATGGTTCTGAATTATCTTGGTAAATTGTGACCTTGCTAAGGTAGTGTTGCACAGGTGCTCCACAGGGATGGTTAATCCTGTAAACTAACAGTACTACTCATCTGAACAAGAATCTACTGACAATACTGACTCCTTGCATTCCTACTGTCTAGAAAGACATTGCATCATCTAGAAATGTTTTGCTACACCAGACCGTTTCAAGGACTGTTCTAACTTGAAATTTCCCTAGCATTTTCTGAATACTGAACTGAAACCAGCTTGGGGCAGAGCAACCAGCCAGGAAGCATATGACTGGCTTGTATCACTCTTTGGAAAACATTTTGTTTCTTTCAGAAATTTAAGTCCCTCAGTCTAAATTATGAGTGGTCCATGAGCTGTTATGGGAGGGCTGAGGAAGATGCATGGAGCGCCCTGATCCCCCTCATTTTGCAAGTAGCAATCTAGAACAAAACTCTGCTCCTCTTGCTACTGGAGAAGTACAAACCAGGGAAGGGCAGAGTGGGGAGAGGAGGAAGCGGGTTCAGAATTCTGATTTCTCATTTTTTACTTTCATGGGTTCCAGCTTCTGTGAAGTGGATCTGAGCCAACACGACAGATGGAGCCTTTTACACCACCCTCGTGCTTGGTTTACACCAAGCGTGATGCACAGAAGCTGAGGCAGAAAACGCTTCTGGCGGAGAATACGAAGCAGAGCTCTCTGACATTCCTCCCAACTCGGTGTAGTTGCAGCTGCGATCTAGGCCTACAGAAGAATCCATTTACATGCTTTTGTATTCTTCACTATACATTAGTTAATAAAGTATTACCCTGATACATACACCAGTATGCCTCGCTGTTACTATACTTGAAGTTTGTTACTATCCCTTTTGACTCCATTGCAACACATGCGACTGCCCAAGCAGCTGTTCTTAAAAACCCTCTGAGTTTTTAAGAAAAAAACCAACCTTGTGTGTTTTTGTTTCTCATTATTAGGCTTATCAGGAGCAGACTGTAAGTAGGAGGCTACAGAATATTAGAATAGTGCTTAAAACTATCAATTGAAAATATTAGCAAATACTGTGCAAAAGTAAGGACAAAAGTATTTTTTTCTCCTGGATTCTGAGAAGTTAAGGTAATATTTGGCAGATAACACAGAACCTGAGGTAATACAAGTTGTACCTGGCAAATATAATGTCACATGGCTCTACCACCTGCTGTCATTCCCACATACTTCACTTTGCATTGTTTCTGTAATACTGTTTTCCATTTATTCACCTCTTTCTATAGACGTTTAGCATTCAAGCAATTAGTACTGTTAATGAAAGGTGCATACTGTAAAAGAACATGTCTGCAATCAGCTTCTGAAGACTGACTTACCTGTGTAATATTCACTGTGTCAAGACTTGCAGTACCTTCTTTATTAGCTATCATGAACTGTTTGGATAAGGTGCTCTGTCAAGCCAGCTGCCTCTCTAGGTGCAGAAGGGTTTCATCGCCTTGCACCCTACATTGCAAGGCAAAACAGTGTAATTCAGGAATATACCTTGAAAGACTATCCTGATTTCCCTCGGCAGAAGTAAAGGGAGCTGAGGCGATCAACAGTCCTCCCGAAACTCTGAATCCACATTCAGCTGGCATTGTTGGGTGCTGATCTGAAAACAAGAGAGAGTAAACATACTTCTCATCTGTTGGTTTGTCTTCCACCCCCTTTTCTTAGAAATCACAGAAACAGAAAAATTAACTGGATAGGACCTTTATACGACACTCATCCACCCCGGACTCCCATATCCACAGATCCGTGCATCACACCTTGCCCAGATAAACATGTATTGATGTCGCTTCATTTATGAATTGGTGCAAATGCCTTTAATGCAGATATGGGCATAGTCTGAGAAACTATTTGTCCTCTTTTATTCCTTAAGTATACAATAAAAATGGCCTGCACAGTAGCTTCTGAAGAAAGATAGCACTGGGGGGGCTATAGCTGCATGAAAGGTCAGGAAGCTACACAATGGGATAACTCATGCAAAGCTGATAACAAAAAAGCCACCAAGCAGCTAACACAGTTTATTGGAGAAGCAGTAACAACACTGGCCTGATTATGCACTAAAATGTTAAATTCATGTGAATGGCATTTGGTATTGCACCTGGTTACCTACAAAGGTACTCAGTAGCTATGATAATACAACTGTGAATGTAGAACAGCTTAGAAATTATTATGGTGAATGCTCTTTCCTATTAAAATTATTAAAGTATATTCCTTATAGTACCACTTTACAGCATGTGGTAGTGGACTGTACAGTACAATTTGCCATTTCTTCAAGCAAGTTATTTCCAAGTATTTCTTCCTGTAAAAAATGGTCAACCAGCAAGTCAGGTTGAAATTTCAGTTTATTTTTAAGACTATGTTATCTTTCCTGTGAACATCAGTTTTTGCCACAGGTAACTCCAGTGTACAAAATATAGCATGCTGTTTACAGTGTGATAGAAACTTCAGAAAAGCATAAACCTCAAACAAAAGATAGATGGCTTTAAACAGAATTTTTATAAAGCAAGGATAAACTTTCTTATCCTTGTGAGCATCACCACACAATTCCAGAATAATTTTAGGACCCAAATCTTGAGATTTATGAGTTGTTTATTTTTTTTATTCCATGAAGACTGATTACAGCATGTTGCAGGACTGTTTTTCAAATATCAGTGTAAGCATAAGTGTAAATCTTCATAGGATTAAGTTCAATACATACAAAAAGTTACTGGTTGCAAATAAAAACCTAAGATAGTGGGTAACAGGGCCTCCTACATCTCTTGAAACACCAGTTACCAGCTGGAGATACACTGATACCAAAATACATCTAAAAAGATGCCTACAATAGGTTTATGCATAATTTGTAGTCATACTGTCAGGGATAATACGGGACCTATTTCCCTTAGCTTACAGATGCGAACATATTAACAGTGTTGTCTGCTGGGTGGCTTACTCTAGCTGCAGATGTAGGCTGTGTGTATTTTACACACCTTATTTTAGAGAGATAAGCCAGTTCTGGTTTGCTTTCTCTATGAGCAACTGAAGACTTCAGAAGTCTCAATTCTGGTATCTGTGAAGAAGTGGTGTGCAGCACTGTTTATTTTAAACAAGCTGAAATACACAGTAATGTAAAAACTGTAAAAACTGATCTCTTCAAAACATGCACCTCTACTTTGGTATCTGCTCAGAAAATCTAGATGCCCAAACCCTATTAGGAGCCCACACCAGCTATTATAAAATTAAGCCGTATGTTATGACTGTGTGCCCTTACTTTTTAAACCTTTCTCCTTTAGAAAGAAGTGCCTGATCAGTTCTGAACAGAATGTAAACCTCTGGCTAGCTTTATCAGTTCAGGGTCAGATGCTTTTGTCAGAAATGAAACCTCACCTGAAATCTTGTTTCAGCTTCCCTGTAAAAGCCACCACAGAAGGGGGCAGGATGGAAGAGGGAGGATGACCTGTTTGCACAGCTCACTGTTGAGCAAAATTCAGACCCCTGTTCCATTTATCAGCACATATTCTCCAAAATGTGCAATATTATGAATTTACAGATAATTCTGTATGCTTAGGGCACACCTGTCACCTGGTATTTTCAAGGAAACTGGTCAAGAAACAGGTTAATTATTTTCACTTGCTGACAGACAAGGTAGCGTAACCAGAAGTGAAGTGGAGGTCTGCAGCTTATAACAGTGAGTATATTTGCCTGTCTAAACTAGGGTTTTTTCCCCACTATCCCGGACAAGGAACAAGGTTAGTTCCTATTTTGTGTTTATTGAAGTATAAATAAGATTCCCTAGATATGTTTCTACAGGAATAGTAACAGCATTCACCCATATAGGCCTATAGAACTCACTTTTAATATAACTATTTACTTTCCACTGAATCCTTGAGATCTGTAGAAATGTGGTCAGCAGCAAGATGTTCTACTTTCTCTCTGCACTGTTTCCTCTTGTCACTGGTTATTTTCTATGCTGGGTAGTAAATTGAAATTTTAATGCAAACTACTTCTGGAGTGTATTAAAGAACAAATGGGTGGAGGTTACAGTACCAGGTACTTGCCTCTACAAGACTTAATGGCTAGTAGACAGTAATTTGTTAGAAGAAACAAAACCCTAACTGTACTCTTGGCTATATAAAGCAAATTGTAGAAAAAAATTCTATTCAACCATTTTTAAGAGAGACCGGGAAGAATGGAGGGGAGAAAGTATGACACATCGCTTTTCTGAAGATGTAGGTGTTCTCTGAGGTATTTGTCCTGTTTAGACTCACGCTGGATAGTGAGAGAGCTGCAAATATGTGCCCCAGATGCAAAACAAAAACTGAAGCCCACCCTCAAAAAAAGAAAATTACATTGCACTGGGAAGAGCCACGCTCTTTGAGAAAGGAATACAGGCTGTCCTTTTGTTGTGACTTCCTTTCTGTGAAATACTCTACGCTGTTGGGGGTGATTTTCTGATTGTAAGACTGAGTAACTGTTTGGATGCCTTGACAGTGTAGTCCCATCACCCCACCCCCCACCCCACCCCGACTTTGTCATTTAGTCCTAAATTGAATAAAAGGTTAATCACAGTCAGATATAAACTGTATTTAATATCTGCTCAACTCTTAGATCCACTGTCAAGAAATTACAGAAAGTACGGTGGTACTGTGTAGCAATGCACTATTTTCAAAATGCTGTTTATTCTAGCAGCTGACCAGCTCCACTACTACTACTACTCAGCAATGGAAATTTTAAGAACTCCATAAAACTCTGAGCATGCTGTCCTCTAAACCTGTCCCGATAGGGCTGGTCATGCCACAGGCATTCTATGCAAAGCAGAAACTATGAGTCATGTTTGCAACATCCTTTGCCCCTGCAGATTCTTGGAATCTAGCAAGATGGGAATTTCTATGGTAGTTTTCCCTTCTGTGGGAACGTTAATAGGATCTCTATCTTCTATGTAACCACTTACTTTCTATACTGTTAGTGTCTCTGAAAGATCGGACAGAAGCTGGCCATGGATTTCAAAAGTAACCAGTGCTAGAGCAGACAGCACATTCACACTTTCTGTAGGAAACTGAACTAGAAAGCACTCATGGGTAGACCTACCTTGGGGTATCTACCATCGATAGCAGAGACTGCAATTTATAATTCACAAGTGGGGACAGCATAGCTTGGGACGACAGATTATCGACCCCAGCTGTCTGCCCGTCACCCAGCACACAAAAGACCAAGCTGTTCACAAGACAGCTGTGGAATCACCGCCTCTTACTGAAACCGGCAACAGTTTACAGCAGCATTCTCTAAATGGGGTTCAGATTATTCACAGTGTCTCAGCTATCCAGAAAAGCAGTGTCTGAATGAAGAATTAGGGCTGGTAATCTCCTCCGCCATCCCCAGCTATGGTACCTCTTCTTGCAAACTGAACTGTGAGCTACACTGATGCCAGAAAGCGACCACATACAGTTGTAATTGAGATGGAGAAAGGCAGGGGAAAAAGGGAGGCCTTTGCACCTCCTTTGTGTCTGAGGACAAGTATCAAAGATACCATGCATGTACATGTAATATGTATAGTACAAATATTACATAATACTTTGTATATTATTTAAGGTTTTGATCCGTTTTATTGTGTTAATTGTAAAATACCTTGGGTGCTATGCCATTGTGACACAGGCACGATTGCAGTTGGAATGCCTGCCTAGATGATATGACAGAGTCCTGAGATGGTGTATAGCACTGCTTCATGGTGACCCATCTTATTTTGCAGCAGACAATAATCCATAAAAACAAGCAGTGTACCTTGGATGACCGATTGTAGGAATCACATTCACATAAATTCCATGTACATGACATTAAGTATCACATATATTTAAAGAAAAAAATAATTTTATCTCCCTGGTAGTGCTGTCATGAGCAAACCCAGCCTGCTATCCAAATGGGTGTAATTCACAGGGCCAAAATTTTCAGCTGTCGGTCAGTCCTTGTGTAAGCCTCTCACCAACAATAACGGGAGTGTTTCCTCTGAGTGGGAGACTGAGGTCTGCAAGATTTTTCTGTACCGCCCGTAGGCCAAAGATACACGGAATTTTCACCCTCCTTGTCTAGCTTCTCCCCCGCATACACCCGCAGAGCCGAGGCCCGCAGCAAACCGCCCAGGTCGGCAGTCCCCTACCCGGGAAAGCTCCCGACAAGGGTAGGCAGCCCGCAGGCCGGCCACCCCGACGAACCCCGGCCCGGGCCCTCCGCCCCCCGGCGGTGCGCGGCCCGACCGAGCAGCGGGGAGCCGCGCTCGCCCGGCGGGGCCTGGGCGGCGGGGGCCGGCCATCCGGGCGCTTTGCCGAAGCTGCAACGGCAAACCGAGATGCGACGCAGCGCGGCAAGAGGGGGCACGCCGCCGAGTGCCGCCACCCCGGTCCTGCCCGCTCCGCCCAGCCGCCTGCCGCCCCTCTCCTTCACCTGGCGGGACACGACGCCGAGCGCAGCCCCGAGGGCCGCCGCCGCCTCCCGCCCGGGGCCCGCGGGCACCGCCATCGGCTGCCCCCAAGGGCCGCCGGGCGAGCCCGGCACGCAAACGCCACCGCTCGCCTGCCACCGCCGGCAGCTCGGCTTTTAACTCCTTCCTCGTCGGGGCGGCCGGCCTGCTCGCCCCGCCGACTTCCCTCGGGCGAGCAGGCAGCCGCCCCCCCGCGTCCCGGCAGGCTCCCGCCTCAGCCCCGAGCGGCCCCGTCTGGGGACTCGGACCTCCGAGAGGCGCGAGACCCGCTACCCCGGCAGCGGCCTCGTCCAGCGCCCGCCCACCTGGCGCTGCCCCGCACCTTGCGTGAGGAGAGGAGCAGAGGGCGGGGTGAGCCGGCGGGCCCGGCCCGTCGCGCCGCGCCGCCGGGGGCCGGTCCCCCGCCGGGCGGGGAAGGGAGGGGGGGGGGGGGGCGGCAGGAGAGGCGGTGGCCGCTGCCGCTGTAACCGCTCCCCATCCCGCCCGCTGGTGCCGCCCCCAGTATGGCGACACGGTAGAGGAGCGGCTGCGCCGGGGTGACCGCCCCCTCCCGCCTCCCGCGGCACAAGCACGGCGCCCCGCGGGCGAGCGAGCGGCCTCGGCGGCGTTGCTGCCGCCGTTGCCCCCCACAGGGCTCAGCGGCGGCGGCGGAGGATGGCGGCGGCGGCGGGCGCGGCGGCAGCAGCAGCAGGAGCAGCAGCGGCGGCGGCGGGGCCGAGCGGCCGCGCGGCGGGAGCCAGCACCGTCCCGAGCAGCTCATGGTGGCGCCCCAGACCCGCGAGCAGCGGCCGCGCCGGGGCCGCCAGCTGAGCCGGATCCCGGCGGGCGGCTCTCCCTTCTCGACACCGACCCACCGAGCGACCCGTTCCCCTCCCCCGGCGCTCCCTCTCCCCCCACCCCAGCGCAACCCGCGCCTCAGATCGCCCCCGCCGGGGCCGGACTCCCGCCACCCCCGGGCGCCGGGGGAAGGCGGCAGCGAAGGGCACCGGCCAGCGCCAGGCGGCGGCGGGACCATGGGCGCGAAGCAGAGCAGCCCCACCACCGCCAACGGCCGCACCCGGGCGTACTCGGGCGGGGATTTACCTTCCTCCAGCAGCAGCAGCAGCGGCGGCGCTAACGGGACCGGCGGGCGCTCGGCAGGCGCTGGCGGGCGGTACGCGCACCTGGCGGCGGCGCCTCATGCCGCTCCCGGCGGCGCGGCGGCGACGGCGGCAGGAGGAGCGGCGGCGGGGGGTGCCGCGGGGTCGGCGCCCCGGAGCAGGTCCTTAGGGGGGGCCACCGCCGCCGGGGCCCGGGCCGCGCAGTCCGCCTTCAACATACCCCACAGCAGCGGCCCCTACGGCTCGCAGGACTCGGTCAACAGCACCCCGGAGGAGGGCGGCCGGGAGCGGCCCGCGGGGGGCGGCGGCGGCACCTCCGGCGGCCCCCGGCTAGTGATCGGCTCGCTGCCCGCTCACCTCTCGCCGCACCTGTTCGGAGGTAAGGGCCAGCCCGCGCGGCGGGGGGCTGGCGGGGGGCTCGCTGCATCTCCCGCCGCTGCGGGGCGGGGGGCGCCTCCTCCGGCTCCCGGCCCGAGGTGGGACGGGTAATGAATCATCACTTTGGGGAGCGCGGCGGCTCCTCCAGGCTGGTGTCCGCCGGAGGGGGGCACGGTTTGGAGACGGGGATTCCAGGCCAGCGTCTCCTATTGTTTGTAACGAGAGCCCTGGAAGGGGGAGGGGGGGGGGCGCGCTAAGAATGAAACGAACCCCGCGGTGGGGACGGTGAGGAGGAAGCGCAGCCCCACCGGCCGGCGGCTTTAATAGCAGTAATCAGTGCCTGTGTAAATACTCTTGCCTACTACTTACATAATTAGAATTTAATTGGATCATGTGTCTCCGCCGTTTATTCTAAAATTGGACCAAACCCCTCTTTAGGTACTGATTAATATGTGGCTGATGCTTGTTCCTCTTTTTAAGTTCTCGAGTTCCCCGATCTGAAAGTCGATTAAGAAAAACAGAAGTTAAAGTAAGTTTCTCTGTTTATTTTCCCCCTAAGAGGAGAGGGGAGCCCGATAGCTGTCGGTGCCGCTGGAGTACGGGCTTGCCGCACCGGTTCCCCATAGTCTGGTGTAGTCTTGAGGATGGCCGTATGTGCTCTTGAGGCAGGAGAAACGCTCAGCTAAACTCTGAGTTAACCAAGAAGCTGAGGCCCTTTAAGGGTTATATTAAACGTGGAGCAAGTTGTCTCCCCACCACCAACCCCCCCACCCCTCCTGTGATACAGAGGTGAATAGGGCTAGTATAGGACTTTTTACTACCTGTGTTCTTTACCTTAAAGTTAAAAATCTGCCTGTAAGTTGCCAGCTCCTTTCAAAGTTGCTGACTACTTTTGATACTCCTTATTCTAAAGGAATAACCTTTAGGTCATTGTTTGTATGTCAAACATGAAGGTGCAAGGTGACTTTTTTAAATGGATTCATTCTCTTGATAATTCTAATGCGTGTATTATAACCTGTCTAAATACTAGCCAGCTTCCCCAAAAGCTTTGTTTTGGAAAAGAGGGGGCTAATGTGAAATTTCTGACCTTCTGTATACTGGTTAATCCGTTTGTGAGTACTATTTGTAGCAGGCTGGGCTTGCTTTTCTAAAAAGCGACCTGTTTTTAGCCAAAGCAGAGTTCTTTTCAGTGCAACCCTCACAGGGTGCACAAGGTTTCTGTCCCGTGGCCTGCCACCTGTATGTTGTTGGTTCATTGACCTGAAGACTGCATCACTGTTACTTCCTAGATGTAAAACTGCCTCCTCCCAGCACAGTGGTCGAACATTAACAGAAAGCTGTCAAACCCTACTGTAATAAAGGAAGAAAATAAGAAAACTTAACTATTCTCATAGTGGCAAGCTGCTCAATGGGAGTGCTTTGTTGCAAGGATGCTTGCTGTACCAACCAGGTAGCTTGTGGGGGAAGGAGGTGCATGCCTTTCTCCCAGTGATGAAAGGATGCCCTATCATGGAGTATTGTGCAGTTTGTGCTACGCACAAGGGAGTCATTAAAACATGTAGCCAGTTGTTGGTCAAAGGTAAAACTTGGTTTTTTTCCTCCATGCTTAAACATGGTCTTGCAACCTGTCTTGCTGCCAGGAGGGAATGGATTAAATGTAAATGCAGCGATGAGGATCAGTAACCTAGGAAACTGTTCATTCAGATGCAGAAAGGTCTCTTCAGAATAACTCTGAATTTGATCATACTTTTCTATGGCATGTGATAATCTATTAATTGCTGTGCTACACCATCTTTTGTCTTTTGCAAGTCTCTGAAACTGGCATATTAAAGAGGATAGAGACTGAAATGATGCAAAGCTTGTTGGGTTTTCCTATGCAAGAAGAGCGCTAGGAGAGATACACTGTCTTAATCTACTGACTAATAAATAAGGAATGCCACGTGTTAGGAGTTTGAGTAGCAAGTTTTAAAATACACTGTTCTTAAAGTGGTCACAAGATGGTCCTGAATCTTCTTGCTGCTTCTCTTCTAAAAATCTTGGTATTTCTGATTGGGATGAGTAACTTTTAATCATACACTGCAACACCTGTGAAGAAGGCCTCACTTGAAACATTATTCTTTTCCTCAATTTAAATATTCTGTGATATCAGTGATAAATTACTCCGTATTATATTGAATGTTGGCATCCTTGCTTAGTTGTATGCTGTGTCTTTTCTTGATGTCTTGTTAATACCTAGGTGCTTGGAACAAGTAGCACCACTGGAGATCATACATTAGCAGTATCAGCGTGGTGAAAAATAACTTGAAACATTGTTTTTGTCCTGATGGTAACGAGCTCAAGCTTGTCTAGGTGTGGTATCTGGCATTTATCTTGTGTATCATAAGCATGCTTGAAGTCCCGTCCCTTGTTTTGTAACTTGCAAATTAGCCAAATTGCTTCTTTTTTATCTTGAAAACTACTGAAATTGATTTGGAGGATTAGCATAGCAATTCCCTGAAAATTAAAAAAGATCAAGAATAACTTCCATAAGTTCAACTGAATCTCCAGCTATTTATGTTTTTAGGCATACTGCTTTGGCTTCATCAACCAGTGACATGTGGGTGTTGCATTTGTTAAATTACTGTAATTAATTTACTATTAGTGAATTATACTCCATTGTCACTTTTACTGAGCAGCTTTGCATGCTGAAGTAGTGTATAAATATTAACTCTCTAATGTAACATACTTAAATCCATACTATGCTTGTTAATATGCCATTTGAATGAGAATATAAAAAGTATTATGTTATTGTATGCTAATGTATTGGAAAGTATGATCAGGTATTTTCTATGTTCCTTTAATAGGAACTGTAGTAACAATAGCCTTTCCTGACTGTGAGGGTCTGACGTTCCTTTCTTAACCTCAGGCTAGTGCACTATTTTGATCAACATATAATGGAGTAGCTAATGCTATGGAACCTTACATCTCATCTCAGGGAGAGTTCAATTCACTGAATAACTGGGCCCTTGGGCTCACAGAAGAGGAAAAAAAATACGTGTGTTTAACTTTGTGCTGCAAGTGTGTCTGGAGTAGGCTTGGAGTACTAAGCAGAGCGAGACCCAAATTCCGTAAGATCCTATGGCACTCCCAGATGCAGAGGTCAAACCTGTGCATGATGTTCAAGCACTTTCTTGCAACACAGTGTTAAGTATCGCTTTAAAGGAAGCTGGAAACACTGTTATTGGGGAATTTTGACCCGTTGTTTCCGGCTCTGTTCATCAGTGAATGGGACTTCCCCTCTCTCCCAACCCCAAAGTAAATGTTCTTACCTTCTGTTAAAAACAGTGTGTAGAAGAGTTGGCACTGAGATCCGCAGTTATTTTTTCCACTGTGTTTTTAGGTGGTAAGTATCCCTGTGTAGACTGTCAACACTGCACCAAAGCTAGGGCTGTAGTTACAATCTAGTTTGTTTCTGTCAATGATGCTTGCAGCCTTGATTCAGCTAAAAATGGAAGGTCTTGTAGAATTTTCTTGCTTTGGGTAACTAAGTGATGTGCTACTTCCCTCATTGAAAATGTTGACACCTCCTCAGAACCCACTTCATGTTTGTAATCCTGTTTCTGGGTGATCGCAACAGGGAGAATTTTCAGTGAAAATACCTAGTATAAGTATCCTTCTGGTGTTCACATTTAAATCTCTTACTGGGAATGTTGTTATAGGCCAAGAATAAAGCCTTTAAATATTTTTTGTTTTTGTCTTCAAAAGTCTGTTAGGGAAAAGTATGTAAAAATTCAAGTAAAGATAGCAGAAATGTTGCGTATTGAGTCTTATAAGTTTCCACATCAGTTCTTCGTTCACAGACTCAGAGAATGGTCAGGGTTGGAAGGGACCTCTGGAGATCATCTAGTCCAACCCCCTGCTAAAGCAGGTTCACCTACAGCAGGTTGCACAGAGTCGTGTCCAGGTGGGTTTTGAACGTCTCCAGAGAAGGAGGCTCTACAACCTCTCCGGGCAGCCTGTGCCAGGGCTCTGTCACTCTCAAAGTAGTTCTTCCTCGCATTCAGATGGAACTTCCCACGTTGCAGTTTGTGCCCGTTGCCCCTTGTCCTGTCGCTGGGCACCACTGAAAAGAGCCTGGCCCCATCCCATTAGAGTTGATAGAGCAGAAACTGTAAAAATATTATACAAAATCTCAGATTGTGTTATATACAGTTTCATATGATGCATTTCTAGACAGATTTTAAATATATAGTGTTGTCAGATACAATTGTTGACAGCTTTCAGGCCTATGTCAAGACTTGGGGTAATAATTTGGAGATTAAGTTGTGTCTGTTCAACTCGATTAGGAGAAGGAAGTTTATTACATTCTTCTCGCACCAAATAATGATCAGGCTTTTTTATAAAGTACTTTACTGTGCAGGATTTATCACCAGCTACTGAATATACATAACATAATATGGGTAGAACCTTCTAGGTATGTTATAGTAGCATTTGTTTGTAATAATAGCTGGTAGAAGTAATGAATGAATTCTTCATTCTGTAGAAGAAGGTTCACAAAAGCCTCAGGTTATAACCTAACTGACTTGGTGATTGTGGGAAGTAGATATCAGTACAAGAATGATGTGAAGTCTCGGAAAAGAAACTTTTTAGACACCTCTCAGACTGCCTAAACAGCCACATCTTGTTTTGTTTTCCATCTGATTTGTTTAGTTATATGGTACGTTTGAGTATGTTCTCGAGGTTCTCTTCATCCTTCTCACACCTTTTTTGGAGGGAATACAACTGTCTTTTGGTCACTCTCTTGCCCTTCCCTCCCAGTGCCACAGAAGTACTATTGCTTTAAGAAATTGTGAAACTCTTGAACACTTCAGACTTCAATGCTGCTCCTGTTTTGCTTAAGCCAAAGTTGTAGCTCTGAGGTCTTTGCGCCCTGACTTGGGAGAAGTGTTGGGAAATGTGCTTTGCAGTGAGACTGTTGGGATGCCCTCTGTGTGTGAATCACGTTAAAAGCAGTGAAATTTGCTATTGCAATTTGAGCCTGTATGCCTTGATATACTGCTTGACGTACTTTCTCTTCCTGACAGTTGGAATTTTTTTTTGGTGTTTGAGGAAGGCCGGTGAACCTTTGATACAATATATGTTTCTCTAAATTACTTCCTAACCATTCAGAATGAGGAAAGAGTATAAAGATTTAGTCCAATAAAAGCTATAACTTTTCCATACAAATTGTGCCTTGTTTTAAAGTTACAATAACATTTTTCTGTTATTTGCTCTTATGAATACAAAAATTCCTATGTGCATTTTCAGATAGTTTTGCTGTTGCAGTTCATAGGTCTTACAAGGTGCAGAACAACGAAAGCTAAGAGACTGTCTCTGCTTTGGTGTTTTGATTTATTTCTTTTTACTTGGCTGCACCAGTGAAACACAATCATATCCATGTTTGTCCACTTTGGAAAAATGAAAGCAGTAACAGTGAGAGGCTGGCTGAGGTCTGCTGATTGTAGAAGGTTAAAATGGAGACTGATCTGAAAGCTGAGAGAAATATAAATGTGTCTGTACATGTAAATGTAACTTCACAACAGCCACAGATATGGGGAGGAGATAGATGTATACCTCATTTTCTCTTCGGTGACACCAATGAGTTGACTCCAAAGTGAGAGAGAAGAGTCACTTCTGAAATCTCTGAAGGTGCAGGAGGTTTTAGAAATGTATTACCATTGCATTAACCAAAATACAGATTGAAAGATCCAGCGTGCTAGGAATGCAGTCCAAGGATAAATCTATCGATAAGGAGTTTCAGAAGAGCTGTTCTGACAGATGGGTTTGAGGAACCTGATCTCTTTCCAGGGTCTCAGTCTTGCTGTGTTTAGCGGGCTCTTCTGTTGTTCCCCCATACATACAGCGAGCAGCATACTGGTCCTGGCTGGCAGCAGAGATGTAAGCTCCCCTAAGGAGGGGACAGGGAAAAGTATCAAAAAGTCCAGCACCACCACCCACCTGCTCTGGCTCAGCCAGGAGAGTGCTTTTAGTCTCAAATGTTAAGTGTTTGGACAAATGAGCTAAAATAACTGTTTGGATCTTCTGGTAGTACTAGTGAAGCCCCGGGAGCTGTTTTGTTGCCTTCAGTTGGAGACAGGTCTTTGTGATAATGAGAGGATTGAAGCACTGGAGTAAAGACTAAAGTGAGTGGTAGAGGATCTTTGGAGGCCTTCTTTTTCTTCTCTTGCCTGGTAAACAAAAGGGGTTAGGAGAAGTGAAATAATAAAAATGGCAGCACTGCATTTAGGGGAGAAATGTAAACAGTTAACAGACTGAAGAAAAGGAAGCAGCCTAATTGTAATGGCATATATAAATATTTCTTTTGGCTATCAAGACAGCGAAAATACCTGATTGAGCATTTGCAGTGCCAGTTCAAACAAAGGCCTTCCCCTTTAATGTCTTCTGAATACCTGTCCAACCCTGATATCCTGACAGTGTGCCTCTCCTCATGTTCTCTCACATAATTGCAGACTAGTCTTCAACAACCTCCCAAGTAATTTCTTTGTCTTACAAAGAAAGCCTTTTGTAGCTGCTAGAAATTCAAACCTATTTTTAAAAGACTTTGTCTACCCATCTGTTTGGGTAAGTTCTCTCGTGTTCTTGCCAGCTGCTTGTGGAAAACTTCATTGTGTAAATGTTCTTCATTTGCTGTCATAGCCTTACATGAAACTTAAGTTTTGAATAATGTTATGAAGATTTTTTAGTAGGTTTTCCCTTCTATTTGCAGATGCATGAACCAAATCTATATTTTTTTCAAGCTTTTTTCTGCTGTCTGCTGCTCATTAATGGTTTAATTATTTTCAGGAGAGTTGTATGGTCATTTCTACAGATTGCATTCATTTACGAAGGTAATGGAACATGCTGTTCTTGCAGATGTTTAATGCATGAAAAGAAACAGTAAGAAACCTCCGAGTGCTCTGTGTTTCTATTTTGGAATATCTTTAAAGACCTGCATCTTACCAATCAAAAGAAAACAATTTGTATAAAAAACACAGTTACCTAAGTAAAACCAGAACAGCACTTCTTAAGCATCCAGGAAAGTGGTTTTGCTGTCTACTCTCTGGTTAGATATTTCCTAAGCAAGTGCCTATGTTCCCACTGCCACCTTTCCTTGGTAAATGATCATCGTGACCTTCATAAGGATGTCTCAGTGTGCATCCAGAGCTCTTTGTCTGTTGTTTGGTAGGCTGCAAGTTCCTGACACTTGCAAAAACGTGAGGGTAAGCCACAGAAAAAAATGAGGCTGGTTCTCACTTTCACTCAGGACACGCTTCTGTTTTCTGCATGGAAATTGCATACTGTTGACCCAGAGACATCAGGAAGCATGCAGGAAAATCTTGTAGGGCTCATGATGCCTGCCTGCCAAACAGAATATGAATTGTTGTGTGGGATTTGACTCCATTACTCTTAGTCATCTTTAGGAACTGAGCTACCTGGGTGTTGTTTTCTTCCTTGTCTGCTCTGTCTAAAAATCAGACCACCAGAGACTGTGAATAGTCCCCAAAGGGTGGGTGTGCTGCATACCATTGTGGATATTTTTAGTAGATTCTGTTTGCTGACTGACTCGGTGTGCTATAAATACAGAGTTCTCATCTGGCATGCACTTTGCATGTCTTCTAGTAACTTACAATAAATTAACCTAAGAATATTGGCAAGTAATAAATAAACTGTTGCAATTTATTTGGCTTTCCATATGAAGTGTCATTTATATAAAGCAATTATTTAGCAATATTTGAACTGTAAATGGCTTTTAAAACTAGTGGTGTTCCAAAACACTTCCTAGTCAGGCTCCCATAATTGGTCCCCATGTCAGATTGATTTATGCTGCAATTTCATTATGGTTTTAAAAATTGAAGGTGGAGTGTTTAGATAGGAGAGGTTAGTTGAGCGTCTGGAGTAGTATCAATACTAGTAAATTATATTATTTGTTATGTCAGTACTAGCACGTTGCCTGAACATGCCTAAAGGCTATTCTGTGGGAAAAAATTGAGCTTTAGTTATGATTCTCCAGGATTTTTTTTTTTTTTTCATAAAGCATAGGTGTCTATACATTTGCTTGAGTTGAAATATGGTTAAGGCACATATCACATTTTTTAAATCATGAGGACTCAATGCAAAAAGGGGAGAGACCCATGTCTTATTAAAATACAGATGTATCTGTCTTTGAGTATTGAATTTGATAGAAAATTGAAAGATGGGTTCTTGCTGAATTGTGCTGAGCGTAACCTAAGTGCAGTTCTTCTGTACTGCTAAAATGAAAACTGTCATAGTGTACACCAGCAGACGTGGCCTTCATGAAAGAAATTTAAAACTGGTGAAGTTCTCCATGTGCAGTGAAAGGTCTGCCTGGAAGTGCTTTCTGCATATTGCCTGAACACACGACAGTATTTTGAGAATCTTAAAAAAATTCTTTCATAATGAAATCTGGACCAATCTGGTGATAGTCTTTCAGAAAACTTACAAAATAAACTGTCTTCTTGCCAACAATCCTAGATAGTTCCCTGAAAGTCATGTTGCTTTTGAATCCTGACTTCCTGCAGCTATCAGGAGTTTTACTTCTTGTGGACTGAAGACCATCACCCGTCCTTGATTCTTGAGCATGAATATGGATTGAAGTTCCAGTATGGGGAAGAATCTAGCCTGTCTTGAGAAAATGCTGTGGCCCTACCAAAGAGAGCAGAGCATCATCAGCCAAGCAAGTTTCGGAGAGATAATGGTGGACAATCTCCAGAATATAAAGAACAGTGACAGTAGTAAAGTGCAGTTCTGTATGTCATTTAACTGCTTTCACCATGAGGCAGTCCTCTTTCTTCTCATTGTCTTTTCTGCAGCAGTACGGATGACTAGAATAGCCTAAGGTGCCAGACTTCAGGACTTGCTGTCCATTTTCTTGGGTGTTTTTCTGTCCGTTGGGAAGAATTAGTTTAAAATCACACACCTGCATTCTGAGTATTGGAAGGGATGCTATGCTTGTACAGCAAGTGGCTCAGGGCTCCTGTAGTCTTTTAAACTGGGTAAGTGTGATTCATCTTCAGAGGTAATTTTGATGAAGTATCCTGAAAGGTAGTATTACTGAGTTCAGGTGTGAAGTGCCCAAATACAGGGTTACCTATGCAACTCTCTTCTGGAGGTTTTTAATTTTCTGGTGTTGTGATTTTGCAACCTTAATGATCAAGTAGGGTTGCTTTGAGTGTTTGGGTTTGGTTTTTCATCCCCTTATCCATGTGGCTATATCTATTAGAGATAGTCAGATCTGTGTGGATACATACTTGTTGGATTTCTCTTTTGGGAGTACTAGTAAATATATGACAAGTACATTGAGTTCAAAACAAAATAAAAAAGACCCCACTTTGTTATAGCTGTATCAATCTATTAACAAATTACAATTCCAAAATAATAAAACACAATTGTAAAACTAATTCTATATTTTTAAACTGCTGTGTAAAGAAATAAAATACCTGCTCCACCTGTGCAATAGAGCCATAAGACTGTCGGTGGCTGAAGAGAAAGGATCTGCCAGAATAGCATGGGAACGAAAACAGCATGAAATTCACATGTGTGAAAGGGCAGCATGCTATCAAAGAAACACCCTTTGAATATCTAATTCAGCTGTCCTAACACTGGGATACTAGATGATTAACATTTAGAAACCAGATGACAAGTGTACTGGCTTTGCCTTGCTTCTTAAGGACTGAGTTCTATTACTCTTCAGTTAGCTTTCACTGTGTGTTCTACAGCTCAGCCTTGGATTAGTTTATATCGGAATGTTTCGTATCTGTGAATTCGTGTGTTTTGTAAGCGATAACATTTTCAAAGACAGATGATACTGGGCTTCTTCATAACCATGGATGTGAAAACCCAAAGTGTTTAAAATGCTTTTGAATTAAAATACAATACTGAAACAGCTTCCAATTTGGAGGAAATACAGATTCCATTGCTAGCATAATAAAACATGTGCTAAAATAAACCTTGGTTTTCACACACTTGATAAGACCAAGATCCAGTGATAGTGTGCAACTAGGGAGTGGAGGAAGTGTTCCTTGGAAATGTGAGACTAGCTCTGCTGCAAACAAAGAAATGCAAATAATGTGTTTTATGTTGTACAAAGCGAGGGGGATGATGTGTTCAACCCAGGTTATTCTCCCTTGTGTCTCCACTGTGCCTCTCCAGTTGTAAAGCACACAGTTGTGTTCAGCTGATGGTCAAAAGGAAATGGACACATTTGGAGCTGGAGGGCAAGAGTTCCTTCTAGCGGGCTGGGTGGGCATATGTGAATTCCCTCTACAGGTGTGCAGGCAACTAACCTTTTAAATGTATTTAATGATTGCATACTTGGCTTTAAAGCTTTATTCAGAAGAAATGTTCAAAAGAGTTTTAAGTTCAGACGATGTAATTCCATCACCTTAAACAGTTTAATATGTTAAGGAGATCCATTCATTTGTGAGAAGTAGGCTTCTCACTTATTAATTAAGCTTTACGAAGACCATTTGAGCCAAGAGCAGTGCTGAGATTGTTCCTGTCCACACAGATAAGGCAAGTTTATGCTGTCGTGGAACCTGAGGTCATGGAGTGGTTGTCAAAAGCATTCCAGTTTTTAGATTCTGGCCAGTATTGATTCTCTTTTAGGGATTGGCTAGCTGTAATCTCTGATCAAGGTAGTTTTGACTACGGGCTAAATATTTGTTTAAAAAAACCTTTAAAATATTTGACCTTGGTTTTTTTATTTATTATTAAGTGACAGAACAAAAAAAATTCCAGGACCTCTGCTGCAGCTCTTGCTTTTAGTAATACTAGAAAAGTCAGTAGGAATTAATGTCTTTAACTTCTTCTAACTCATGGAAAAAAATAATATTCTTAGCAGTCTTTTATCAATGCCGAATATGAATTGCCTTATATTTGTTGTAACACATGGCAGTCTTTCTCTGCAAAATACTTGCTTATGTGTGGCTGTTGCCTGATTTTTTAGTAGTGAGTTAATGATACTGACCTCCATTTTAGCTGAATTTTAATTTGCCGATGAAAATACTGGCATACAGATTTTGTATTTTATCTTGGTATTTTATTGATGAAAAACACGTACTCGGCAGCAAAGCTAGAAGCAGCCAAAAGCATCCAAAAATGAAGTGGATCCCTGTTGAAGTATACTGGAGGAGTGGTTCTCGTATTTTGCTGTCCACAGGTTGTTCCTTCCATCTCTGCCATTCTACCCGTTGTTCATTAGTTAACTAATGAAAATGGCAGGGTAGTGTGTAGGTGTAGTGTGGTATTGAATGAGGGTGTAGCATGGTATTCAATGGTGTTGGCTTTTCAAATCTGAGAAGCTATGCAGCCAAGTTGTTGGTTTGGTGGCGTGTCTGGATTGCTAATTATGCTGAGAAACAGGGTGCTGGGTTAGTGTAGCTATACAGCCTTTTAATAATGAAACTTACTCCAGCTACAGCTCTGATATAATGAGCTGAGTATGGGAGACCTGAAGATATTCTGGTCTAGATGAGATGATATCAGTTTGGGGACTATTCTGATTTTCCCCCTTGTTTTGCTCAACAAATAGCTTGCAGGTTAAGTATGCTGAGGGGATGCATAATTTGCATAATTCCTTGAGGAAGGCTCTTAAATGCTTGCAAGCAGTTAAACATCTTTACTTCTATTTAGCTATAATATTTGTAAAATGTTCTGCATTTTAAAAAGTGCTGCAAAATACCAATTATAATATGCATCTCTAGGGACTTTTTTGTCTTTTTTTTTCCTTCCTTTCCCATCATCAATTTGGACTGGTTCTGGGCCATTCAACAGCTGTGTCCCATGGCAGCCTAATTCTAATTGTAAAACTTTGTTAGCTGTAGCATGCAAGCATTCTTTGGAATGTTTGAAAAAAAATATTTGTATTTTGTATTCAACACATGGCTGGCCTGACACTATCCACAAAGATGCAAAATTAAAAAGAGTGAAAAACATAAGCAACCCAGGAAACTTTAACCTCAAGGGAAATCCTCTGAAGAGGATGCTGTATTTGTAAGCAAGGGAGAGGAGGAGTCCTTATGGAATGGTGGTGTTCAGTGTATTACTCTTACTTAGAGAGAATCTGGATGCTCAGATATGTGTGCAGATACAATTGTTTTCCCACCTCTTGAAGTGTGATCCTGTGACACACTAAAGCTGTGCGTGCCTAGCTTATTGAGAGCCTCTCGTTTTTTCTTCCTTTTCTCTGCCCTCTTGCTGTTTTCTGTGTGGATGAATCACCTTACTCACAACACCTGTATTAGTAACTGAAGTGCTATTAGAAACAAAAATAAATATGCAGAAATACTGATATAGCTGTTTCTTAAAAATGTTCCTTTAAAAAAATAAATAAATGTGTCTTAGTTTAGGACTCTTCTTTTTTTTCCTAGAAACACTTCATTTTGGGTATTATATTTACTTGGGATTTTAAGTTATTTATCCTAGTTTTATCTAGTAATAGTGCAAGGTGACTTTTTAAATGGATTCATTCTCTTGATAATTCTAATGCGTGTATTATAACCGGTCTAAATACTAGCCAGCTTCCCCAAAAGCTTTCTTTTGGAAAAGAGGGGGCTAATGTGAAATTTCTGACCTTCTGTATACTGGTTAATCCGTTTGTGAGTACTATTTGCAGCAGGCTGGGCTTGCTTTTCTAAAAAGCGACCTGTTTTTAGCCAAAGCAGAGTTCTTTTCAGTGCAACCCTCACAGGGTGCACAAGGTTTCTGTCCCGTGGCCTGCCACCTGTATGTTGTTGGTTCATTGACCTGAAGACTGCATCACTGTTACTTCCTAGATGTAAAACTGCCTCCTCCCAGCACAGTGGTTGAACATTAACAGAAAGCTGTCAAACCCTACTGTAATAAAGGAAGAAATTTGGAAATTGTGATGTACATTTTTCTTTTTGTTAGTATTTTGAAGCATGCAGAAGTTAAAACTGGTTAAGCTTGCTTCCTCAAAGATCTAACCATGTAAATATGCTGTGCATATAGCACAAGGCATTAAAACCTGGAAGTTAAATGTCAACATATTAAACTCTAATCCTTTCGGGTTTCTGTTTATGCCTTAAAAATTTTGTAAATTTACAAAAATTGGGTGCTTGTAATTCAATTTCAGACGTGGAATTTCATATAGTAGTAGGAGTCTAAGAAAAGCTTCAAGTCAGTACCTTGTTTTTCCTGCATTTTCTCTACTGTAGTTTCTCTGACATGTTTAGCTTTGTGCTCCTTCAGGCAGTGATGACAAATGTACTAGTTACAATGTTTTTAAGCTACTGGTACAGCTAAAACACTATGAGGACAGCTTTGCTGAAGTCAGTGAGTCTAGCAAGGGCAGAACTCTTGTTATACTTACACATCTGCCTTGAAGACCATAGTTGCATCTGTCAGGAATTTTCATATATAACTGACAAGGACTCCTTCCTCTACTGAAGGAGTAGAGCTCTTTCTGTAATCTCAGTATTCACATCTTTAAATTGTTAGATTTATAGCCCTCTGGAGAAACTCCTAAACGGCAAGCTAATTTTAATGGTGCTTTCTTAACTGTGAAAGTCAGTGAATGGTATGACAATTGAACCCTGTAATTGAGGATTAAGAATATCACCTTAAGTACTTGTCTGTAGAGGGGTAGGTATAGAGGAGAGATACTTTGTCAGTTACTGCTGTATCCAATACTTCAGCACTGCATTCTCCTTTCTCACACTGTTGGAAAACAACAGGCCTTGCTCTCGACATTATAAATGAATGTTTATGATTATTTTTAGGCTAGTAGGCATACAATGTCTTTTCTTCACAAAGCTTTACACAAAAGTGGTTACAAGAAGAACACGTTTATTTCTAATGAGTGATGTGTGGGTGAAAATCTCTTTGCTCATGATCATAGCACTTGAAGGGACCTTGAGGTTAACAGTTCCTTCCTGGCATGGAATGTGGGGTCAGCTGGGTTTAGCCTGTTCCAAGCAGATGATGTTTATCTATTCTTTAATAATTTCTTAATGGAAAATCATCTATTTCCTTGGGTATTTTATTTTGACAACTAATTTTGCCATTGGAAATGTTCCTTATAAGCAAATTACTTAATTTCACAATTGATTTCCAAATTTGAATGCAGAAATTTGTGATTGATGCATTTTTCTTAACAGTAGTTCTTTCTTCATTACAAATGTGAAGGGCTCTTGTTTCCTTTTTAATTGTACTTGAATCTTTCTAGCTATTAGATATGATTTCAACATGGAAATGTAACTGAAAGGGCATTTATTGCACTATTACAGTTTATTATATCTCAGTTTTTATATTTGCTTACTTCAAATTAGGCTTGTAGAAGGCTCTGATTCACTAGATGTGCCTGACAAAAAAGGGCTAGAGTGGTAATGAAGCAGACAACATTTAACAATAAAGTAACTGTCTTAAGTGTAAGTTGCTGTTCCTGTCAGTGACTGTCTGCCTAGCCAGATTCAAGGATAGATTGATAAAACAATTAATTAAAAGCAGACTTATGTAGAGAGTTCTCTGTTACTACCATTTGTGTTAGCTAGTAAACTTGAAGCAACTTCTTCCTTTATAAACAAGCAAGCCAGCTGCAATTATTCTTTTAAAACTCAAAGCACCTTATTGGGCTGTGAACAACCTTTCTATAACACAGACAAAAGTACATTTGTGACTGTGTATGCAAATTGGCACTAGTGCTGTATAAATAGAGGAGCATTTCAGGTTTGTGTGGGTTTTTGGTTGCGGTGTTTGGATTTGGGGTTTTTTTTATATATTTGCATATTCCTCATCATCCTTTGCACAAACTGAAATTAGTATCTTTGTGTCTTTAAGCCATGAATCTTGCTTTCAGACCATTAAAAAAACATTAAAAGGTCTCGATTCTGGCCTGGCTGCAGAAGACAGACTTCATTTATTAATAGATCTACTTGTGTCGTTGTGGTATTTAGCTAACTGCACTTAATAACAGGATTAACAAAAGACGAATAATCGAGGACGAGTTGTTCGGTGTTGAGTGCACACTCTGTAGAAGCCCAACGGAGGAAAACCCGAAGCGCCGGGCCAGCCGCGCCAGGCGGGAGCTGTTCAGCACCCGCGCCCTGGACAGCTCAGGGGAGGCCTCCTCCGCGGCCGCTGCCCCCGCTGCCCCCGCTGCCCCCGCTGCCCCCGCTGCCCCCGCTGCCCCCGCTGCCCCCGCTGCCCCCGCTGCCCCCGCTGCCCCGCCCGCCGCGCGCCGCCGTCCCGAGCCGGCAGGTGAAGCAGGGTACCTTGCAAGAATAGTGCCTTTCGTGGTGGGCCGAAGCTTTCTGGCTGGGCTGCTGAATTGTATTTCAAAGATCAAGAGTTTGTGAGAGACTTTCACTTGTCCGGGTTCCCAGCGGTACAGAAAGCAGCTTGACAGCCTTGAGAGTAGACCAGATGGATTTCCCCTGGAAGGCTTTTTGTAACTCTTTCTAAATCTGACTCATATACCTACCATTCCTATGTGTTCCTGTTGGGTTTCTTTGGTTTGGTTATCTGGGGCTTTTTTTTTTTTTTTTTTTTTTTTTTGGGTTGTTGTTGGGTTTTTTTGGTGTGTTTGTTGTCGTGTCTTCTCCCCGCCCGCCCCCCCCCCCCAATCTGACTTGGGATTCAGAAGCTCAATCTTCATCTATTTGTTCACTTTTATCCAAGAAATAGATTTCTTGTCACAGCTTTCCCAAACGTGGTAAGCTAGCTTCCTTGTTCTTAGTTTCATCTCTGTTATTTGTTCTTTCATGTTGTTTAAGGACTTTCTGGAGCTAGTTCTCATTTTCTGCTAAAACTTTTGTTAGTCTTGTAGTTTCAACTGAACTTCCCTGCTTGGTTCCTTCCAGTAAGTGGAAGTAGAAAAAGAAAATGGAGGTTATACAGATCCTTTCTGTTGTCACGCTGCCTGTTCAGTTTTCTTTGACACTATGTGACACCACTTTTTAAAATGAAATTATTAAAATATTTGACCTTAAGTGATTAAAAACCTGGAGAAACTTCTGATATGTTTTAAATTAGTATTAAAGATGCCTTGAGCAGTAGGAGGCTCACTGAAAGATTAGCTTTTTGAAATAGCACTAGTCTTTCTTGACAAGAGGTTAAAATCTAGAAAGCAGTATTCTCAAATATTTACTTTTGGAAAGGGATAGTTATGCATCTAGTAATGCTGAGGTAACAAGATAAGATCCATCTTTTGTGTGGAGGAAAAAGAACAAAACATGTAAATAATTAATTTCGCTTAATGGCTTTCAAAGCCAAGATGGAAAACACAGTAATACTTTGATTCATGTGTGAAAACAGGGTTTGTAAATACTTCAGTGACCTTTTTCCTTTCTTTTTATGACCCTGCTGCAGAGAGCTATGTGGTTTCAATATTTTTTCCCTATCATTAAGTGCAGTTTATTTAAGATAGTATGTGCTTTTTTTCCTACTTAACTGTTATCTTTTTACAAATGTCTTGCAGGATTTTCCTTAGGGGTGGGAATCCTAAGTAAATTTTATTTCCATTTTGTACTGAAGACCTTTCAGTATGCTACCATACCATTATGCTAGCTTCTGTAAGAACATCAGCAGCTTTTTATTCAGTTTGCTACAAAGCAAATATAAAAGGAGGCCACATGCATATCTTGCACTCCTTCCCTACTGGAAGAAATAAAGTGAATTTCAAGAGGGAAACAAAATAAACGTGTTTTGATTTTCAAGTGTTAGAGTACATGCGTTTCAATTTCTAAAGGAAAAATGGAAATACCATCATTAAACAAAATTAACATTAGAGTTTCCTTAATGTCCTGGAAAAGCTGTGTTTCAAAATTGGTTGTCCCTAACTTATGGGTAACTTTGCTTTGTTTGGGTTGGACCTCAGCCGTATATCTGGGAACTGTGGCAAGCTATTGGGTAATTTCCAGGGTTGCATTGCACTTTTCAATGTATTTTTTTCTCCCCTTAAACTTCCTTCATTGGAGAGATGATATATAACGTGATTTTATTTATAGGTCAAAGGTTTTTACTGAAGTCGCATTCTAGAAGTTATTTCCCTGGCATTCTGATTTCGTAGGTTTGGTATAAGAACTGTTTGTTCCCTGAGTACAGAAACATAACGGAGATAGGATAGTAAATGAAACACTATTCATATTTGCTTGGATGGGGGGGGACACATGGTTGGGGTATTTATTTACATTTAAATAAATCTAAAACCTACTTTAACAGATTAGCCAGTGCGAGACAAAAGCTGATAGTGGTGGGTTGGTCTTTTTTTTTTTTTTTTTTCCTAGCATCATTTTCAATTTCTTTCTGTCTCTGAGGGAATAGGAGTTGATAATAAAAGTTGTCATAACTGGGGCGGTAGGAGTTGTCCCTGTATCTGTTATAAATTGCTCATCTAGTAGTCAGTTGTCTGTTAATATGGACAGCTACAAAGATTTTCTTTTTTTGGTACATTTGAGATTAGAATTTTGGTCTAAATAGGTTTTAAAGACTCAGATTTGTGTATGCATGTTCTTGCCAGAATATTAATAGATTAGAAGACTATATTGTTCTTTTAGTACTTTGAATTTATTCCAGAAGGCTTGCTGTTTTATTTTGCTGAATGGTACTACCCCTCAACTTTGTGAGACACCAGGCTGGGTTAAGAGCAACAATAACATACTGCAGGATTTATAATTCCACCTATGTTGTAGCTTGAATAACATGAACATGTTGAATTGATGTAAATGCATCTGAAACATTGATTTATTTCTTTTTTTTAGAGCCTAAATGAACTTTTTTTCCTCTTGAAGCTGTCACTGTATGGTTCCAGAGTAACTAGGTGACAGTGTAACAGGATTAGCCTGTCTCAAGATCTAGTGCAGTTTGTGTGAATTTTGTTGTAGGTAGAAACGTGATGAATGAGTCAAAGTGGTTTTCATTTTTCTTTCTGGAAGTCATTGCATAGCTGTTAAGTGCTGTGAACTCCCTTCCTTAACTAAGAGCTTAATTTTCAATTTTGTTTTGAATGTCTGTCAATAAAAATTGTACTACCTACACAATAGTGAAGAAAGGCAGGTTTGTGTTTAGGCTGACTTCTACCAATAACATACTCTCATGTGTGAAATATTTATATTCCCATGTGTATAACATAACACTTCCAATGGCATTGTACTTTTCCTTTTAGGCCAGCTTCTGGATGGTTTTGATAGTTTTAGCGAAGGTCTGTATTACACCAAGAGCAGAATTTCAGTCTGGCCCACGGCATTCTGCGGGAAGTACCAGACAGACAGGGTGTCAGGCTTAAGTCTTCTGTTTATAGAACAAGTTCAGTGTTCACTCATTTTTCAACCTACAGCTGGAGGATCTCCCTGAAAGATCAGGCAGCTGTTAAGTCTTCTGTAGCCTGCCTGTTGCCCTGCGGAGAGGTCTTCCAAGCCAGAAACTGCTGTTGTAGGTTATAGGATTAATAAAATGAGTGGTACAATGTCTACACAGCTCTGGAAAGCAAAGAGATAAGTTTAGATGTTTGAATTTTGACTGTACAAAGCCAGGAATGGTATCAAGTATTGCTTCTTCTCCATGGAAAAACAGTAAAAGTAGGTTTCTTTTATAGGCACATCTCCCAGTTTACGATTTCTGATTTGATACAACTGCTGTAAAGGACAAGTGTGGCAAGACCTCTGCTGGAAAGAGGAAAAATGTGCTTTTGTGATGACTGACAGGGATGTCAGGCTTCCTTTGGGAGCTTTTATAAGGTGTTCCTGAGTTATGGTACTTAAAGGGAAATTTAAAAAAGTTGCTTGATGAAGCAACAAAGCTTGGAAGCAGAGGCTGTCCTTTACATGCCTGTGGCTTACTTCTCAGTAGTCTTTTAATACAGGTAGAGTTCAGCGTGGAAGAACTGGAACAAATCTGTCTTTTTCACCAGAGGTCATGATTTATGCCTGGCTTAATCTCAGTAATTTGTTGGTGGCCATACTGTGAAATATATCACAGCTGCTGTTACTACACTCACGTGCGATGGACTTGTCTTCTGAGGGCTTCTGCTGAGGGTTTCTGCTACAATGAAAGGAGTGAATTTAGGCTGATGCCCATGTGAGAAACAGCTACTTTGACCTTTTCTGAAATTCAGAATAAGCAAGCCACCCAGAAAACTGATAACAAGGTTTGAGTGTGAGTTATCCTTCAAGAGCATTGTGGGGATTTTTGTTTTGTAAGACGTTGAAAGTACTACTGAAATAGAAGTCTTTTTGAAGGACTAACACTCCTCATAGATAAAGGAGGAGATGTAATTTAAAACAAAAATGCCTGTAAATGATGATAATTCTTTGCAGTTCTTAAAACCTAGTCTGTGAAAAGTCACAATGTGACAATTCAGTACACAAGTACTTAGCAGTATAAAATCTTTCTTGCTTGGAGAATAGTTTAACTGAAAATGCCTTTCAAGAACTATTGTTTCTTTCACAGAAGGTTTTGGGAAGTGATTTTTTTTCAACCTAGAATGAAAGGCTACAGTGGGAAAATAGATATAAATCTAGGCTCTAATCATTTTGGCATTCAAATAGTAGTAGTCCTGCGTAGTCTTACCTCAGGACTTTAGATACTCTAAGTGATGTGAGATTCATAAATTTATTTTTAGTGAGTGCCTTGCACTTTAAGAAAGCGGGAGATGAAGAGAATTAAATCCTAGTTGTTTGAGAAGGGCTAGGTGTTAGGTTATTTAATGTGCATCATTTCAAGTTGTTTTTTTCTTTAAATAAATTGTTTGCTGCTGAAGTATGTATGTAGTACACATTTGGGGTGCATCCTTCATTAGCTTGTCTCTTGTTGTAGAAGGCCACAGTTTTTTAGTGTGGGATTTGGGGCTTTTTTGTTTATATCATGGAAAGGTTTACTTAAACGCACCTTACTAGTCTTTGCCCTCTAGCTGCTGGTTTGATCCTACCAGTCTCCAAATTGTTTTATATGCTGCTGGCAGGCTGGCTAATACAAGGTGCAACAGGCTGCTCTGGTGCACCACGGGGAAAGCTCAGCATCTTGCTGGCTTGGGCTGGTCCCCACCAGCTGTCACCACAGGCAGGACGGGACAGTGGGAGCAAAGGGACTAGTGCAGCCAAGAGACAGGAGGAAGGTGAAGGGATGAATGAGCTGAAGAGTGCAGGCTCAAACTCTGGCATTCTTTGCGTAGCCCTCAAGAACTGTTCTGAAGAGCTTTTCTCTTCTTTCAAAACCAGATTATTAATTTTTTTATGTTTAAGCGTTTTATTGTTTATATTTTAACTACTCAGTCACTGGTTTTAGGGATCTGTCATAAAGCCATGCTAGCTCATTAGGTAAAGTGTTGGTTAAGGAGGCAGTGCTACATGGAAAGGCGGAACAAATTTAAGTCATGGTTTCCTTTTTCTGTGACCCTTGTCTCCATGTTGTGGGCAAACAGGCATTTTTATATAAGGTGACACCTAGAGACTTAGGAGCGTGGTTTGATTTTCTGTGTAAACTAGGGCAAATTTCTTACTGCCTTTCTAAAGTATATAATGGAGACATTGTTGCTGTTGTAGCCATTGCTTTTTCTTGTCTGTTTTAGAGTGCAAGTCCTTGGGAGGAGGGACTGATACATACATGCGAACAAACATAATGGCAGCACTTGGCATGCTATGATCCTGATCTTAGCATTCCTGAAACAGGAGTACTAACCATGATCGCTTTTTAGTCAGTTGTTTAAAAAACAAACAAAACCCAACACCCCTTTCTTATTAAAATATAATTTATTAATGTATTGTAGTGTCGTGCTAAAAAAACACACTATCACCCCTTTTTTATTAAAATATAACTTATTAGCATATTGCAGTTTCATGTTATCTCAGTATTCAAACAGATGCAAGACGGTGTCTGCTTTTTTCATTTCTAATGCTTATATATATATCAAATGACAGGTCATGATTTTCTTTGAACAGTGAAGAACAAAACATACTACTGAAATAGTTGCAGGTTCTTTTACCTTAGTAGCATTATGGATGATTAAAACAATGAAAGTATATACTACTTTACATAATAGCCATAACTGGATAAGTAAAAGCGTTTGAGTTACCATGTTGTTTTTTTAAACTGCTGAAAAGTCAAAATATAATTTTAACTAATTTGTTCCAACTGCACATCCCTGTTATAACTTATTTACAGTCTATGCTCTGTGTGCATGCATATGTACATCTTACAGCATGATCTGGATAATGTAAACAAGATTCTAAATGTAGATGTTTAAAACAGGTAACTAACCAAATTTCTCAACAATTTGATAGACCAATGCAGTTGTAAACAGTGAAAAATGGAAAATGTTCAGTGGCATTCTCTACAAAGGTCAGTTAAAATGTGGTACACAAAATATTTCTTAACAATGCATTCAAACAGTGGCATCTTAACTGTGAAAAAGCAAGAATTACATTGCCGACTTAGTTGCTGTGGTAGGAATGATGTGGCATGTTGTGAAATTTTGGTTGGCTTGTGATTTATGGATGTTTTGTAATATTTTGCAGAATATGGTATGGGTGCTAGGTATTCTCTGAATAGAGGTAAAAGGCTGTAAATATAGACAAATCTGTCATGACTGATACGTTTAAAGCATGTAAGTCAATAGGTTGATTTTCTTCAGCTTTTTACTGACAATAGTTAAGAAAATTTGGTGGGGGTTATTTCTTCATGGGTTCAGTTCTGTCTTTTTCTGAACCAATTATGCATCTTCTTTACTATTCCTCTTATTATGCATTTTGCATGCTTTCTTCACTGTGATACATCCCCAAATGTTATTAAAAGGTTCTGTCTTAGAAATAGGAGGGTTTACGAAACTAGTTAGTATAACACATAAATGTGCCTCATTCAAACTTTAAAAACTGCTCTCACATTTTATCAAAATTTGCACATAATTTTAAACATGTTCTGTTAATACTGAAGGATTTAGTTATCCAATTTCAGTGTACACCTTTCTGAAATTATATGTTTTGTAACCCTTGGTCTTCTCTCTATTTTGTAAGATTCTCTTTAGTTATTCTGTTAGAAGTCTGGCTTCTACATCCTAGTTTCTGCATTAGTACATACACTAAGGTAAATATTTTCCACATTGGAAGAATGGAGTGGTCAATGCAGAGTAAACTTCTCCAAGTTGAATTTTCCATTTAAAAACAAAAGGCCGCTTTATGAGAAACAGGGATACTGGTACTTTTAAAAAGTTACTCCTTTGTGCTGAGGGTAAATGCTATTTTTCAGCCTGGACTTTTCTACTAGGCTCGGTCCTTATTCATAAATCATACCTTTACTCTGGCAAAAAAAATAAAACCAAACCCAACCAACCATACTCTAGTCTCACTAGCTTCAAGTGAATGAAAGTAGATTAGTCCATAGGTTAGATGTTTCCCTGCAAAATTAATGAATTGGTACCTTCTGTGGAGGACTGCTATTTTGAGAGCTAAAGAGGGAAAATACAGAGTATAATAATTCAGGAAAGTCTGCTGTTGTGCCTAGGTAATAAAAACTCTTGCATGTGTGATTTAAAAATGAGATGAAAAGCACGAGAAAACAAGTATGCTTTGAAATATTTGTCCTTTCTTGAAACTGTACTTTTACTAGGTATAACTCCTCTGTTGTACTGAATGATAAACGTAATTACAACTACATTTTATATGTAATTTCAGGTTGCTGTCAAAAAATGAAACATTATTATGTTTGGAATGAATATTTAAACACCTGGGAACATCCCACATAATTTACCTTATTATTTACATATTTTCTTCCCAGTTGTAATCTTTAATAATTTTGCATTCTGACTTTTTTGTCATTGATTGGTTTTCCCCTTTTTTCTTTGTCATTGCTACCTCTATTTCTGCAGGAACAAGTAGGTTATTGGTAAGTATTTCAACTAAATCAGACTTTACAAAGTTTTGCCTTAGTGAGGACTTATTTTTTTTTACCCTCACTTCTTTGGTAAAAACTTTGTAGATGACAGACCAGTTGTCTGTAAATGCTGTGCTTTCTCAGGTCTCCATTATCGCCTTGTTTGTGTAGTAGAGTAATAGTTTTCAGATTCTCTGAGAGACTTTGTCTTCTGCATGCTTTCAAGCAGCATCATTATCTGTGCTGTCTTCGAAGATGCTGCCTTCTCCTGGGGCTTGCTCCTTTGTTCCTTCTGTCTGCTGCGTTTCGAGTGCAGTGTTTACTTTGTCTCTCCCATTCCTTTTTTTCGCAAGACCTCGTATGCATTTTGGCCAGTTTGCTCAGAAGACTTCTCTGCGTCCAACAAGATGCTCTGTTTCACGTGTTCAGTTTAGTCATCCTTGTCAATCATTATTCAGCCATTTTCACATCATACCTCTTCCCTTTTAGCTATCATTAAATATCCTCTCAGCATGGTGTAGCCACCCTTTCCTCTCTTAGTATCATGCTTCATGTAATTTTAATCAGATTTGTTCATTGTACAGTACAAGTTTTCAAGATATTTATGTCTCTGCATTTTCAAAAAGTAGGACTTTGTTCTTTCTTCTGATCTTGGGGCAGGTCTTCTTATACTTCCTTTTAAATGATGTGATTTCTAATGGAAACTTTTTCTTTAACCCTAGTGTATTTTTAAAAGTAGTGACTTTACTGACAGTGTGAAGAAGAGGAGGGGGGTGTAGACAGACTTGTTCCCTGTACTTAAAAATTTGTAGTTATCTTGCCAAATTACTCAGTTACTCCAGAAGAGCCTACTTCTGGCAGTAGAACACCATTATCCTGTCTATCTTTCACAACTTCCATTGTGAAATAATGAGTGGAAAGACCTTTTGCAGGTGTTGGAGGAAAATATTGTTCCAGGCAATAAGAGAAAGCTGGAGGAGCAGAAAAATTAAGGAAGAAAGAAAAAAAAAAGTATAGTACAGGGGAGACTAGGAATGAGAGAGAAGAATTCTTCCTCATGGAACTGTGATAGGTGAGTAAGAAGAAAAAAAGCAATGGGAATATGTAATATCTCTAAGTAAGAGTTTTAAGACATTTCATTTGCATAAAGTTTTCAGACCTCCAAGCTGGCCTGCAGTGAGTTATTTGTCATCATCTGATAATACAAGAACTAAACTTGTTTGACAGGTTAAACTTACCTGCTGTGTGTAAATAAAATACGTTTGTGCCCCAAACTGTTGACCATGCCTTCTGGCCTACTTGCTTTCTGAATAAGGTAGTTGATTGGCCTCCAAAATGTGTCCGGTCTGGCTTAACTGCATATTCAGACAACTTTGTTGTCCTCCATACAGCTCCACCAGATTTCTTCAAAATGGCAAGAGCCCTGCTTGTGCAGAGAAACTTTGGAAATGGCGATAGGGCTAGTTTCTTCCCATACTACTGGTGTTACCCTGCCAGTGCGGCTAGAAGGGGCCATTGCTCTTATTTTTGCTTGCCAGAGATCTGAGGATGGGTAGACATAAGAGAGAGGGAAATCCTTCCTTTGTTGCACTTGATTCAGATTTTGGAAGGGAGTCACCACACGTGGATGAGAGAGAGAGAGAGAGAGAGAGAAAGTGTGTTCCCTTGGGTTCTCTTGCCTGCCCCCCTCCCTTGGGAAAGACTCTATGGAAATTAATGGTATTCTTCTGGGGAAAGTCTTGTTTATAAGTGGAGGGTTTGGTCACTGATTGAAAATAGACTTCTCAAATGTAGTAAGCAAAATTTTAAATTCATCTGGACTTAAGGTGTGGGTGGAGCCTGTCTGACATGAAAAGAGGCATGCCTTTACAACTGCAAAATGAAACTCCCAACATAAGTTTATAGTCACACTTTTTCTATCTTTGGCTGCTTCTGTTCTGTTGAGAAACTTGTGGTATGGATTTGTGCTGGGGTGTGTGGGGTGGTCACATCTGCAATGCAGTTACTAAAGTAGTATGTTAAAGAGTGAATTCATAACTTACAAGTCACTTCACAAACTGTTCTTGTTTTGTGTGCTTGTCAATTTGAAAGTGCAAAGACTCTAGGAGTATGGATGAAGAAGTCTTCAGCAGTCTCATTTGCCTTGACTGCAGGTCCCTATGGATGATGGGATGGGGGGGGTAACATCCACCTGCAAACACAGGAGCTAAGAAGGTCTTTTCTCCTCCTTTTGTGGGGTGCTTGCATCAGTCTAAAACATCCCTCTTAAAAAGCTGTTCTTCTAATAACAGCTGTTCTTATTTTTGTATTAAGAGGTAAAATCAATCTTTCCCCAGGTCTTTCCTACCTGTACTTTCGTCTTCTTTTTTGCAAGATATTTTAGCATGGGGCTCTTTTTCTGTCTTTTAATGGTTATGCATCAGTTTCTAAAAATGTGCAACTGTCGTTTATAATCATCATCATGTTACTTTTACATTAGTATTAGACACCTGAAGTTGTGCAGTTGATAAAGGCTTTATGTATGAATGAGAAAATGTCTTGTTCAATTTCTCTTCATGCTGTACTGTGTTACTTTTCAGCGATTGATACTGAAGATCTCATTTTCCCAATTACCAAGATGAAGGGAGCTAAAAAGAAGTTATGTAGTAGGATTCTGTCTGTCTTAACTTCTGGTTTAGGAGATTAAATACTATCCACACATATCTTCTCTAATTATTCCATAAGTTCCTTAACTAAAATAAGTTTCAGGTTTGTTTTTATTCCTCATTTATATATCCCCCCTTTCCCACTCAGTGCTGTGGGAGCTCAAAGGAAGTACAAGAGAAAAATCCCTTGTGTCCCTCAAGGAATTAACAAGTGTATTTACTTGAGTTTTATGGCACAAAAGTGGGGAATAAAATCCCTCTAGATTATAAGCACAAAATCAGTAAGTGCTGAGAAGAAATTATTTGTGCTTATCCTGGTCCAGTTTCATAGAAAAGACAGAGTTTGGAACTTTGTATTGTTTTGAGGGAGTATTTCTTTATTTCTTTTCCATCTCCAGAAGTCTTTCCAGATGGTGCTGTGTTCTCCCAGCTTAGGCCATTGTCAGCATAGGGAAGAACTGGAAATTAGAGAACTAGATGTATCTTTTCACCAAGACACTTTCTCCCTTAATAAAAAAAATCTGTACATAAAATAGAGAACTTTCTCTGAATCGCCACTTGTATTGGGAGCTACAGCACCTAGAAATTCTTCTGTAGAGAGTTCCTTAGGAACTGGTAATGCTGTCTTTTATTTTACCTTCCAACTTAAAGACATTTTTAAAATGTCAATTCTCTGTTCTTGAGTTAGGTGTGAAATAATAGTCATATTCTCTTTGATGGTAAGGATAAAGTTGCCAGGTAAGATGGTAGCTGTGGTAAAGCAGTACACTTTCATGTATGTACAAAGCTTCACAGTTTTGAGCTTAAGGAATTATTCATCCTGTCTTTCCATTTCAGCTGTCTGAGGAGAAGAGGAGAATTCTGTGGCCACATAACTTTAATAGACCATGTAGTCTTTACTGGAGGGGTTTTTTTCTCTTCTTTAAGTTTTACAAAGTACTTTAGAGAAGGAGGGAGTAACAGAAGTTTGACTCGACCAGGACTGTTCTTACTTCACCAAGAATCTGAATTATTTCCACCTATTTTTCTGCTGTTCTTACAATCTCACTTCATGGTCCTCTACACAGTCGAATACGAAAGGAAGAAGTGGAAGAAGTAGAGGCATTAGACTCTGAGTTTAATAAAATATTTATGCTATTCTGCTTTATATTCTCATTAGCAAATTTAGTATGGTCTAGGTGAAAAAGTAGATGGATGCTGAAATAGTTGGAAAAAATACTGTAGCTGCTGTAGGAGAGCAGTTCAAGTATCACAGTGGTCTACTTTGGGTTCATTTTCAATCATCTTTTTTTGGAGGATGGGCACTTTAATAAAGGAAATATAATGCCAAACTCATAAGATCTGAAAGCATTATGGAGGGCAAAATTGGAGTTCATAATTGTTTTTAACATGTTAGGAAAGTGTTCATAATTGATTAAAAAAGACAAATAAGAATTATTAAATGTGAGGAGAAATGAAACCTACCACTAAAAATGGGACCTGGCTAGTAACAGTTCTGCTGAAGATTTGGGGATCGTTATAGGCCATGAGAGGAATAAGCCAATAATCTGTTGGTTTGTTTAAAATGTACATACCTATATACACACATGAAGGAGATATCTCTCTAGATAGATAGATCTATATACACCTAGCATAACAGAATGATGTGATAGGCAACTATTAATTTCTGCTTAGGATTTGTGAAGTCTTAGCCTGAAAGCTCTGCCCAGTTCCTGGCAATGCTGTATGTTACAGTTGGACAGAGTCCAGAGGACAGCAATAGGAATAAAAGGTTTGGGCATCAGGGCCTGTGAGGAAAGTAATATTAGAGTAACTATTTTTTTTTTTTTCAGGCTGGGGAAAAAGATGAAGGGCACACATTTTCCAGTGTGAACATGTTTTTTTATATTGACGGCTCTTACCGCCTGTTTTCCATGTCTACTGAGCACATTAAGAAGTAATCAACTATTTTTCTAAGTGAAGGCTGCCAGATTAGAGATAAGATTTTTCTAACTCCCTAGGAGTAGCTGATCAGCATTCTAGGTTGTCTAGGATGACTTACTAAAAGTCTCTCACTAGTTGGTTTTTAAGGGTAGATTAAGTCCTCTAAGTATGTTTAACTCAGTCTCCCAGTATGGGATAGACTTGGTGACCTCTTGAGGTGCTTTCTAACACATTTCTCTGGTTATGTGAGGTCTTTTCTGTTTTCTGTGGGGATGGGATTATTTGTTTTGTTTTAGCATCATTACACAGGCTTTATTTGTGTGACAGGAATCTTTCATACCACCCTCATACCATCATATTTACTGGATGCTGTGGTTCAAGATTGTCTATGCTTAGTTTTCTAAGTACTGGAGAACAAGTGCCAAGTATGTAAGTAACATTTGTCAGGCTTCTTTTTGTCAAATACATGATAGAAAATATGTGTATGCAAGGATTTCTCTTTTCTTATGACTTCTTTAAATATGAACCATTATCCATCTTATTTGAAAACACAGGGATACAAAACCCTAAAACACTACTTATGTTGCATGCTTATTTTAAAAGAACAGCTGCTGTCATTATACTTTCAGTTGGGTTTCGGCAGTGTTCCTGTTGAGATGTTTTCTGCTGAAAGTTACTCTGATCAGGCTGATGCACTCTTTTACATTGGTGCAGATTTTATTTGTGGTTACTTCTTGCTACAACTGTTTAATATTGACCAAAAGCATCATCCATTGTTCTGTGAAAGTCTAATACCACTTTAACGTGTTTTCTTTATGTGCAGTTCTGTGACACTCTACACTGTATTATCTGAAAGCTCTTAGCTCTTTTTTTTTCCCCACCACAAAATAGATATTCCAGAATGAGTGCCAACACGATTTTGAAAAAAAAGAAAAAAAAAAAATAATAGAGGCCCAGGAGTTTGTTATTTGTTGGATGGTTTTTGTTTGCTTCACTATGCACTGAACTGCAAGTTTAACAGTCTGATGTTTGCAAAGGAAGGCAAACACTGGAAGATACTAGTAAGAGGTTGAAATTGGTATGAGTAGAGGGAGTAGCCACCCATTGACCTGTCCCTGTGGACAGTTTCCAAGTCTGCCAGAGATGAAAGTTATGTGTTCAGTAGAGGGATGTGAGAGAAGACAGGATTTCTTGGAGAACTGGTGTTTTATTTGCAAAAAACGGAGTCGTCTTAGGAAAGTGATACATTCAAGAGAGAATGAGAGAGAGAATTTCCCTCTAAAGATTTAAATTGTGCCACTTATGCAAGTTTAAGTATTCCAAACTTTCTGTGCCACCTTGGGATTTTCTAGTAGCTGTACTGCAACTGTCTGTTCTCGCTCTTTTGTTGTAATTGTACTTTTTCCCAGAATTATGGTTTTAAGTAATGTGTTACTTTCAGTATTGTGGCCAGAATTGTGACAGTAGATGATGAGAGCTTGTAAGAATTTGTCTTCCTGCCTCGTAAGCATGCAGTTGTAGAAGTCAGCTAGAGGCGTGTGGTAGCTCGGTGTTGGTACTCGGCTCTTTCCTGCTGTACAGAAAGAGAATGGGGTGAGAGGTGGTTCTTCCCCTGACTTAGGCTGTATCACAGACAATGTCCTCTCTGCTGTGGGAGAAGGAAGGACAGCTTTGCAGTGATATCCTGACAGTGACAATCCTAATACAAAGTTGACAGTTCCTCATTTTGCATGAGGATAAGGGATGCTGTGAAACAAAGACCTTCGTAAGAGCTGGATTTTTACCTAGAATTATACATTAGCTCTCTCCTTGTAAAGAATGAGAGGTTTAAGAGAACACTTTGTTTGTTTTGTTTTGTTTTTAAATTTTTAGAGGACACTTCACATGATGCCATCTCCTCTGTTGACTACTCCAGCTTTGTTGTCCAGATGTCATGAATGCATTGTTTATCTGCAAAACTCAGTAAAACAAGTCACGTAGAGCACAAGTTATTTTTGACCTGTTGCTGATTGTTAAAAGTCATGTGACACTTTCTTGAAGTTATCAGAATTGTTCCTTAAGACTGGTGGTAAAAACAAACATAGGCTATAAATGTTGTTAGCCTGCTGGGCAGTGGTACAATAGAGTCTTTGTTCTTACAGAGTACTTAATTGGAAACTAGGTCATGAAACTATTGGCTTCTGATTTGAGGAAAGGTGGGAAAATACCAGCTTTTCTTTAAGGACCTTTAACTGACTTGTGGGCAGCATTGATTGTTGACTTATATTTTCCAAATACAGTTAAAAATAAATATTGTGTCTACACTCAAAATATTTTGTTCTTTGGGGTTACAAAGAGAGTTGGAAATTGCCATTTCCTTCACACAAAACATACACTGTGTATCTCTTGGGGAAGATGGTTAAATCCAGGAGCTGGTTGTTGCAGCAGATCATTGTGAAGGAATGGAAAGTTGGATTTCACTTGCATTTGAAACATGTTTCACCAAGTGGTGTGAGCTCAAGGCTCTTTTTCTGCTGTTATGCTAATCTCGGGCATGCAGATGATGCTGGTCACTGGAAAAACATCTTTTCCACAAATTTACCTTTACCACTGGCAGCTAAGTTGGTCCATAAGGCTTAGTTAAGTGTGATGTCCTCTACTTTTTGGGTTCTTCAGTGTGCTGTTTTGCACACTGAGTAGAGCTACAGCAGTCAGATGTCCCAGACTTGCTGTGTCAGGAGGGTATTTGTAGTTGTTTTAACTATTACCTTCAGATCCTCCTTGACACTAGACAAGCCGCAAGATAGCGTATTGTTAAAATACTGCATTGCTAAAATGCAGACTGTTTGCTAGGTTTAGGTGCAGGTACATGGGAGTATAAGTGCATTCAGTTGAATACTCTAGGTGGATAACCAGAAAAATTTTTCACAGTTGTCTCTAAGTATGGTTTCAAGTAAAAGCATTATTATTATTACCATCATCATCATAATTTACCCAAACTCTCCCTATTGTTTTATTTGGATTTAAGTATTCCTTCCAAGCATTCCTTGGGTATGTACCTTCTTAATAACACTGTTAACTTTAGCAGTGGTTCTGAAGACCTATTGATGGTTTTCCCTGCCCCCTGTCCCTCCCAATTAGACGTGCTGATGACCCTAGGGAATAAGCTAGAAGGGTTCTGTCCAGAAAGCAGAGAGAATCTGTTAATGACTGTGCCGGTGCTTAACTAGCCGTGAACATGAATGTTAACTTGCTGTAATGCAAACAGTCCCTTCTGGCACAGCAGGACTCAGGCTGCAGCATATAAGGAAGTTATGTGCTTTTCACATCAAAATATCTTGCCAATTATGCCTTATAGAAGCATATAAATGAGAATACTGCATGGATCTTAGTAGCTTTTGACTAGGCTTAAGAGTCATCAGCTGCATTAGGCTGATAAAGGTTGAGAGAAAATTTACCCCAGGTCAGTTTCTGAAGAAAACTGTGACAAAACAGTTGTGGGTGGTTTTGAGTGTTTGGAGAACAGAGATACTAATTTCAATTTTAGTCATGTTGAGATGCAGCCTGTGGGAAGGAGGCTGCATGGCCGAAGGGTCATTGACAAAGCTTTCTACAAGTACATTAATCTTTTCAACTTGTTTTTTCCAAAAATGTGTTTGGCTGTGTATGCTTATTAACCTGTGGCCGTAACTGTTGTTTGTAAAGACGTAGGTTGGAGGAGGAGGGTTAAAAATAAGGAGAAAAAAGCAATACTTAAACTGAAGTGTAAGATTGACACAAAAAGAAACAGATGTGAATTGCTTATGACTAAAATGTGAAGAATCAGGACTGTACTTTATCTGAGGAAGTGGTTTCCAGTACATGTTCAGCTGCTGCTCAGAGTTCCTCATGGGTGTTACCAGTTGTCTGCTTTGACTTGTGTCCTATTAGCTGCACTAAAGAAATAAAAAACATTGCCTTGATAAATGAAATGCATTACTTCTATCAAGTACTAATGCTTCAGGTTAGTTGCTTGACCTACATCTGGATAATAATTAACAGTAAAGATCAAAATTCTCAGGCATCAGTAACTTGAAAGTGCAGCATCAAGTTTCTTGTCATTCTTGACTGAGTCAGTTTATTGTGAACTCCCAAGGTTAGAAGTATAAAGCAACGGGCAACAAACTAAAACATGTGGGAGCAGGCCCAGATGTGGATGTTGGTGGAAGGTGCAGTGGCCTTTTATACATGCCTGCATCGTTACTTTTCAACAGCATCAAAGAAAAAGTTGTTTCTTTGCACTGAGCATGGAATTAGATATTTTTGCCATAGATTGTCCTGTAGGTATACTCCTTAACAGCTGTTATGCATCAAGATCCCTGTTGGTGGCTTTTTGTCTCACTTATGTGTTAATTATTCAGCAGATCAAAATTAGTCAGACTTTTCTCAGACTTCTGTGGACTGTGAAACTTGCCCAACCGATCTTGTCTTTTAACTGGAAGACTGCTGTCTTTGGTAATGACATAAATTAAGGTGTTAAGCAGTTTTGTCATGGACTATTACGTAGTTGCATCACAATCCAGACTGTCTTAATTATTCTTTACCCCATACTGCCTCAGGCTGTGACCTCAAAAGCTAAACAAGGTCATGCTTGGCTAGGATGAGAGAAGTCGAACAAATTTAGTGCTACAGGAAATATTAGTGATTCAGTAGGTGAGGCAACACCCCTGAGTTAATGTTTTCCCTGTGCCCCAGACGGGTAAAAGATGCTGCAGCTTGAGTGCTAAGATGTAAAACTGAGATCCTTTGTTAAAGTTTCAGTGCTATTCCTGGTAAAAATGAAGATGGTAATTCAGGGCTCCTGCCCAAGTTCAGATTTTAATAGCTATGTTCTCTACACATTGCTAATTTCTGTTTTAGTAGAGTCATATTATCCTCTTGCTCCTGTCTTAAACTGTTCTTAGAGTTGTTGGGAAAGTTTGTGTTCCAGAGGTGCTGACATGTTTCCAGTTGGCAACAAATGAATTTGCAGAAACAATGGTCCATTCTGAGGTCTTTTGAAATCAAGGGAATTATATTCATGTAAGAAATGTCAGGTCAAAACTAGAAAGCTGCCAAACAATTTTATTTTCTTTCTTTTAATGTGGGCAGAATAGATTTTTGGCTTGAATATGTAATAGTTTATGCCTTGAATAAGTGTACTCACACTTAACATATTTTTATTTTCCTTAGGATTCAAGTGCCCTGTATGTTCAAAATTTGTATCTTCTGACGAAATGGATTTGCATCTTGTGATGTGTTTGACAAAACCAAGGATAACCTACAATGGTAAGAAAGAAGTAAGCTGATAATTATTTATTGATTTTAAACATTAGAGTGATAATGATTCTTTATTTAGAAAGATACTCTGGTAACTAGTTCAGTGGACTCAGAAATCATGTATGTTTTTTGCTTGTAGTTTATTTTTTCAAATTAATTCCGAAGAACTTCATCTTTTTTATACTGCATGCTAGTATAATTTACACTGTCGACTTGATCTGCAAGTGTAAAATTGCACGTACTTGAGCGCGGTTTTCTCATATTTTGACCACAAGATCAGACATTGGTCAGTGTGTGTTTAGTGCCCACTTGAGATATGTGTAGCTTAAATGTCCTCTCATCTAAGGACATCAAGTAGTGAGGCAGGTCAATCAGGTCCTCTTCAGGGGACATTATTAAGGACTGTTACTTGATGTATTGTGCATGTACACATTATTCAAGAAAACCCTTTCTTGAAGGTGCTGAAGAGCTTTCTTCTTCTGTAGCTGATTGTGTATGTGATACTTCATAAGGACTCGTAGTTATGTATGTTTTTGCTATTTCAGTGAAACTTGCTATTTTCAAAAGAATTGCCTGTGGCAGCTCTGTTTTTTCCCCTGCTGTTAAGCTCTCCTAGGCAACCTTTGATGCAAGGTAAACGGGACTTTTGCCACTGTTGGGATCAAGCCTTTCTATCACTGTGGCTTAGGCTGACGCTCAGTTCTATGGCAAGCACACACAAAGGTTTCAGAAAATTAGGAAGTAGAAAATCTTCCTGAAATCTTAGTGCCTACTTTGGCAGAGCCGCCCTACCATCAGGAAATTTTAAGTGCCTCCTGAACTAGCTTATTGCTCACCAGTCATCAGATGTGGAATATGTGATAACAGAATGCAGTCAGGAAGAAATTGTAGAGGAAAGGGAGTTGGACTCATTTTGGAGGTGCACAGCAACAGGTTGAGAGTCAGCGGTCACAAGTTGCATCAGAGAAAAATCTAATTCAATGTAAGGTAGAAATGCTACATAATGAAGGTGCTGAAACATAGTAGCAGGCACCTGAAGAGGTTGTGCAGCCTATGTTCTTGGGGATAATCAGAAATTGACTGAACAAGGCCCCAAGCAATTTAGTCTTAGTTCTGCTTTGAGTGAAGGGCTGGACCAGAAGACCTCCAGAGGTCCCTTCCAACATAAGTTATTTCTTGCGTAAATAACCTGCAGTGTTATGGGGTCTTTGACCCTCCTGGCACCTTGCTGTTACGGTACCCTACACTGGGGGTGGTGTGGATGGTGTTTGGGGCTTTTTTTGATAGTTTGTGTTCTTTTTTTAATTGGAACAAGACTTGAAAGATGGTTAAGCCCACCTTATTCTTTGTCTGGATAACAATAATGCTGGCCCTTAATTACAAAAATAATTTAGAATCATATACTTAGAGTTGTGAAATCCATTTCAAAGCACAGCACTTGGGAAAAGTATTTTATTTTCCTCCTGGTGTTACCACATATGTATTTGAGAAGATTGACTTCATCTAACAGAGTGGGCTTTCTTTCTCTTTGTTTTGCCTTTTTTAATTCAGGACTGAGCATTTTTCCAAGATAAGTTGATAGACATCTGTACTGATGGATGCTCAGCATTAGGGTGAAGCAGGCTAGTTGCCCCAGTCAGAGAGAGATAATGCACTTGGGATCAGTTAGGGTGGAGCAGGAGGAGGCAAGCTGGCAGAGCACAGCCTCTGGCAGTAATCCAGCTGATGGGCTGTCCACAAAGTAAAAGCTGACTGAAATCCTTTACCCCTGTTGCTTCCTACGTGTACATATGAGCCCACTCAGCTGACTAACTTTTTTTCAGAGGTGCAGCAATTACATAAGGTGTAACCCCTCGGTAGCGTTTGTGATGTTCATTTGTATCACAACAGTGCCATATTAAGACTTTTTTTTTTTTTTCTTCCCCTGCACTCTTTCTCTCAGCTGGCACACTGCTGGTTGGAGCTCCTTTGGGCCATATTGTTACCTTTGCACCATCTGTTAAGTCAGCAAACTTCCAGATAAATGAGCAGAAGTAAAACCTGTGAGTAGCACCTGAAGCCACTATCTGGATAATCTGCAACGCGACAAAACCCGTTGTGGACAAGGGAATATAAGTTATTACCAGCAACATGTCATTTCTCAGTTTAGGAGTGTGTCTGCTGTATAGAGAGCCTCAGAAACTCATTCTAGGAAATTGTTATGTAAGTTTGAAAGGAGAAAACTATTACATTACATAGGCTGGTTCGAAAGACACACTTATTTAGAAGTGTGGTCTCATTCTCATAAACTTAATAGAATTGTACATTGATCCTTTTAACTCCAGTTGGTTAGCTCCTGGATTCGTGGACTAAATCTTCAATTATAGCCTATAGCTGGTTCTTTAAATCACTTAAATGTCCTCATAAAGAAATTGAGTATATAACTTCAGAGTTGTACAGTGCTCAGTTGTTACTTTGTGGTATGATTGTGATCCCTTTAACAAACATAATGAAAGAGAATTAAGTAGCAGATTGGTAACTTAATGCTGCCATGATTGCAGGCCCAGAATTACATATGAATGCCTATATGCATGCTTTTTTTTCTTGAATACTTTGCTGTTTGCTGTGAAGAAGAAAAACGCCGGTGATGGATCTGCCTTTTTGTCATAAGCTGTAAGGAGGACACCTCAAGTTTTGCTTGAGAGAAGAAAAGATGCTGCTATCAACTTTGGATACCCAAGTCTTCCAAAATGGAAGGAATCTCTTTATGCTTTACTTTCTCGTTGCTGTCTTGGCCTTATGCCATACATACTCAAATAGAGCCAATTAGTCATCATGTGCTTGTGTTGATCACTGCTGGTTCCCACTTCTATTACCACTAGCAGGAAAATTATCTTTTTCCCTCCCTCCTTTTCTCTCTTAAATTCTGTGTTGCTAGTAGTTGAAGGGACTTTGCAGGTTCTGAGGTGTTTAAAAACTGAACAGTTGGATTGAACTGTGCTTGTGTCTAGTTCTGTTCTAGATGTTTCCTCATGATACTGTAAATGTCTTAGTTATTCTTTCTAAGAAACAGCAGGGAGCTAATTGTATGTATATTGTCATTCTGAGAAGAGAGACCTTCTTTCTTTTTAAATGTGAGTCTGAGGCATACAGTCTTCCCCAGAAAAACGTTATAAGACTTTTTAGTTGTGCTTTGAAGTTAAAAAACATTAATGAGTCCTCCCAGGCAATCTCTAATTGCTTTCTGAGCTACCTTTGTGCATTGCATTTGGCAGTAGGAAGGGTCAGTGAACTGCAAACTCTGGCAGCTGTCTGATTTACATGTGTTTTCTGAGAGTGGTCACAAACTTGTCCCAGTTCTATGCTGGAAGTTGTGTCGATTTTCATATAAATAAATCAGTACATTTTATTAGCCTTATTCTTTCAAAATCATGTGACTTGCCTGCAACAGAGATCTCATTGCTGACTCAATTTGGCATTTAAAAAGAGCTCTTTCTTTTTTTCTATGGAACTTTGTTCCACATCACATAAACTACTTGGTAGTGCTCACACATGAACCGATATCTAGGCATTTTGATACAAAAGCTGGTTAAATGAATGGAATTGTGCAAAAACATTGTGGCGTTTGGTGTTACTGTCTTAGAGCCATGTTTTTCTTAGCAATTAAAAACTCTCTTCATACTGTTACTTGCTGAGTTGCTGAGAAGCCAGAGTAGGTCCTGGCACTGGTTAGCTACAGGTTGCCAAAAGCCAGTTTTATGAAGAAAGTGGGTTACTTGCTAGTTGACAGATTTTTTTGAAAACCACTTTTAAAATATTATATAGCCATACCTGTACCTTTGAGCTTCCCCAAAGTGTTAAATGAGACCCCTTGCACCATCTCGTTGGAGTTGCCATGGTGAGTTATGCAGGCAGCCCACTTAGGGGCTACTCTGCAAAAGATGTTGCTTACAAGGTAGCCCTGTGTTTTGGTCAGGCAGGGGCATTTACTTGAATTCACTCAGTGCTTTGGAAGCCACTTGCCTTTAGCTCCTTGCTGATGATTAGACCTATCTGGTGAAATTTAGATTTTGAATATAATTATTGTTCATTTTTGTTGTTTCAGTGTTGATGCTTTTTTTTTCACTGGAAGATGTTTTATAAAAACTGAGAATCCATAGGAGAGACTTGTGACTTCAGGGGCACGAGTTTTAGATGCTTTTGCAACAAATGCAACCAAAGAAACCTTGCAGTGGTTCTGAAGTAATTCTGTTTTTCATTTTAAAATTCCTTTGTTTGTTTCTCAGAACACTTTATAAGACTTTATTATTATTCTTCATTTTTTTTATTATCATTATCATCATTATTATTAAAGGGTCCCTGTAAGAGCAGGGACTAGCAGCCTGGCACCTGGCCAGATGGGGAAGCCAGTGACCCTGGAGAGCTGGGGAGAGCCAGTCAGCTCACTAGACTGGTTGGCTGGCTTGGCAAGCCAGCCTGTCCTCTTTCAAAAGTTTTGATTGAATTAGCACATTCCTGTGGAATATTTTGGGTTTCATCAAGTCAGCAATTTGTGTTGGAACGCTGGTCTACTGGAAACTTTCTAAGCAGGTCTCCTCAAAGCCGCTTGCTCAGGGGTGGTACTGCTCTGACATCAGTGTTGCTTTCACTCAGACTACTCTGCATTTCATTCCAATGCGGCAGTGGGTCTGATTATTGGCCAATGTATTTGCTGAGGTTCATTTTAAGGGGAAAAGCTTACGCTAGTGTAATTTCAGAGAGGGAGAATGTTGAGACATCCAGTGCATGAGCTGCTAGAGGCTTTTTCCTTACTCAAGGTAACAGCTTTGCAATTATTCTTTTTAAATTACAATAGTGAATTTTTTAGCCCTGTCATACCCCAAAAAGAGCAGAGGACCCATCAAAGATAATACAGATTACATATCTGATTTTGTATTCAACATTTATCCAGCTCTGTTTTGGATGGAGGATTAGCGTGTGGAAAGACTGTTACGGACAGGATATTGAAGAATTAAGGTAGGTGTACAGAAAGGAAAACATGAGTGAAACTCCATGTGCTTTTTTTGTCCAGCAACACACTTTGTCTGCTGGGGTGTTCAAATCTAACACCAGGCACAGCTAGCCAAATGTTCCTCTGTTGTCTAACCGAATTCAAAGTGACTGGCCACAACAGTGCAACTGATTTAGGTTAGCAAGGATGGAAAGCAGGGTTTTGTCATGAGGATTTAAATATACTGTTTATTCTAAATCAGTTTGGGTTATTGGGTTTTGTCTTGTGAGGAAACAGAAATGCTGGTACTGCCACATGCTGAGACAGACCTGCATGTGAGTGAGAATCCTGAGCTGGAAATCTCTATGAGCAATAATCTTGCCAGAGGAGATGTCAACATCTAAATGGCAGCTGTTAATATAAGTATTTTGATCAAAAATAGAGACTTGAAGATTGGCATGAGTCACTTAAAGGATTAAATAAAAATATTTTGGAAATATTCTTTGTGAATGGGACTGGCCTCATTTTTTCTAACACAAGCTATAAGCTCTGTTGATTGGTGGCTGCTTCAGCATCTTTGGGACAAGCTACTTGTGCTGGAACTTACTCAGTTTATATTGCTCAGTAGAAGGGAAGAAAAATAGTGCACCTTAACCTAACACTTGAACCACCAAAATACATGATTCTGGTAGTTCTACCCACTGCAGTGACTTGATTTCCTTGGTCACGTCTGTGCGTAAAAAAAGGGAGACTATTTTACTCAGCAGGGATGATCCTGTCAACTCTGATGCACTCAAAACTTCAGTCTTGAATGAAAAGCATTGCTAACTTAAAGTTCACTTCTCTGCCAGGGTTCCTGAGATCATGCCCTAAAAGACCTTTCAAAAGGGCATCTTGCCAGTCTGTCTGGAAAAGCTTAAGCCTTCCTCCTTGTCCTCATCCTTTAATAGGACTAGACTTTCAGCAAAGCAGTACGAAATAATACTAAAGCAAATCAGTTCTTTCATTCCACTTAATCTGAGTTATAAAATTTTCCATGGGATTTCTCAATTCTTCCATTTTTGGCGTTTAACAAGATTCTTGGCTAAAAGTTTCTGGTTTCTTGCTCTGCCCTAGATGGTGTGCATGCTGTGTAAGTATTTTAACAGGACACATAAACAGACACTCATCCTGTGCTTGCACTTAAAAACCTGACATTTACTCTTGTTTTGATCTTACGTACTCATGAACATCCTCCAGAGTATGTAGGAGGTTCATTCAGTTTCCTTGATGCTTTAAAATTGTTCAGTAGTTCTTGAGTAACAGTTGTTATTCTGTGAATTGGTATAGTATCAGCTCAGACTTTTCATAGCTTGTCTTGTGAATCATTGTTACAATTTTAGGGCGGGAAATTGTTTGAAGAACACAATTATATTAAAATATATTGATTCGTTTCTACTTCCTCCCTTTGGGAATTGTTGGTAATGTTTGAGCAAAGAGGAAACTTCCACTGGTGTTCACCAGTGCAGGCTGTGGATAACTGTGCGTCCAAACCAGGCAGACTGCCAGGACGAACAGTGGCAAACTAGCTCTTCCTCCCTTTTGTTCAGTAAAGCTGTGTTTGCTTCCAACCATCCCAAATCTCTCCTTCAGCCGGTTTTGTTACCTCACAGAAGAGCAGTGCTGCAAAAGCAGCCTCTTATAGTGCGAAAAGCAGCCTCTTATAGTGCGGGTTTGTTGGGAGGGAGATTGTTCGTTTTAAAGAGTAATGCTGACAAATGTCACTAAATAAAAATACGCCCAAGTTCAACATGTATCTACCTCCTAAAGAGGGCAGGACCTGCTTCAGTGACCCCATTTCAGTCTCACTGGATGAATTGGGTCAGTCTGCGATAGCATGGAGTTGCAGCACTTTGAGAGGCTGCAGTCCCTTATCATCCCTCCAAACTGTCAACCCTTTGCTATGGAGTCAAAAAAGCAAGCTATGTATTTCTAATGGTGTGGCTGTGAAGAAAGGCCCTAAAATGGGAACAGAGTGTAACTGAGAGGGAAGTGCTTTGAATGTCTGGAACGGCAGTTCCCAGAAATGCAGACTGCCCCATTTATGTTGGTAAGAGAGAATCTCAGGGGTTTAGTGGTGGTGGTGGTTGAGGTGAATATTACTTGTTTTACATTTCATGTAAGAGAAGGGGAGGCACAGATTTGTAAAGAAGCTATGACACCTCACTTTCATGGTTCGGGTTGGGGATGCTCAATACATGATTCTGAATTGTGTTGCTGTAATGAAGTAAGGCCGACATGCTTGGATCCTGCTGAGGAGGGCACACTGCAGGGATCACGTCCATTCACGTCTTGAACTTTTCTGTTTTGTTGCAAGTGTGATTTACTCTTTTAATGAACCTTTAGGGAGAAAGATGTTTGCTGGGTGATTCTCTGTGTACTTTCCCTTGAGCCAGGCCTAAATCTGCTGGACTGAACTGCCTGCGTCAGAGCCATCGTAAATCACTCCTGGCCAAAACCGCTGCCATGTCACCTCATACTTAATTCAGTTCTTGAGAGCGGAGCAACAATTTTTTTCTCAACACGTTAGAATCTTCTTTATATAAATGCATACAGTGCTGCAGGAATATTTTATATGCAGCACTGGATAAATACAGTAAAGCTTTTGACAACTATAGAACAAGCCTGCTTGTTTCTGAAAAAAAATAGAGAAAATAGGATCATTCATGTGGTGAATAGCTCAAGTTGTTTCTTTTCCTTATAAGCTATGCCTAACCTCAGATGCTGTCGTTGTCTGGTTTTGGTGCTGACAGTGCTGCTAAAGTCAAATGACAATTCTTGTCCTAGAAAATGACAGATACACCTGTGAACCAGTGCTGCAAAGAACATCTGCGCGTGACATGAGGAGTGATTCAGATCGGGTTAGAAGGGGACCCAATATATTGTGCTGTATGTCATTGTGTTTCTCTTACATAATGGCAGTGCAGTGCTGCATGCAGTAGAAAGCTAAGGGACAGTTTTGTTTGCTTGGTAGCAAGCGCTTACTGTGCTGTGACTGCATCATGTGATGTGGGCAGACAGGAGCTACCTTCCATGTCTTACACTTAATCAGTCTTTAGCTCTGAGAGGTCATTCAGAGGATGTCATAAATCGTGTCTGCAACTGCTGCAGTCTTGTGACTGCTGGGAATTTAGCTTCGGGGGAAATAATGTTCCTGGTTTTGTATGGTAATTCTGTGGTCTTTAAAGCTGATACCTCTAAAACCTTGAGATTTTACTCGTTCGTTAGTGGCAAACTGACTTATTTTTTTGTAGTTGCTCTGTGGAAACAAAACCCATGAAAATATACAGCATTCCCTAATCTCAGAGAGTAAGTTTCAGTGGCTGGATTTTGAAATAAAACTACTTGAAATCTTCAGGTTTTTAAAAATAAATGTCAAACTACATCTTGCTGAGATTGAGTGATCTGTGTAGGAATTTCATGGTATCTCCTTCCCTGAATTCCTCACTGTTTTGCAGGAACTAGAACAGATTATTCACAGATTAGGGGTTTTTTTTCTAAAGAAATATAAAAGAGTAAGAGGCACTTCTTGCTTAGAAACTGTTTGAAGGGCAGATCAATTGAATGACCTGAAATGTCATTTGCAATTTATTTTTTTCCTTCAGATTAAAAAGTTGCTTTAAAACCTGCTACCCTTTGCTTACTTAAATAGTCTTGTGCTTCTGAGTTGCAGTCTCAGCTCTTCAATGACAGAAGAAGTCAGCCCTGCTTTTGCAGGGTGTTTCAGTTGTAGAACAAGCCTAACACTGTAGAAACAAGCTGGGTGAAAACACTGTTAATGTGATAGAGTACTCTCACTTTTAAACTGGGGATTATTTTCACTGCTTACACAGGAGAAAAGATTACCAGGTTTTAGTATTTTTAACAAAATCCAGTGATTCTCCAACAAGCTGTAAACTGCCTATTGACAGGAATTAAATTGATTGTATACTGCTTATTGTACCATCCCTGGAGGAACCTCCTTGCTTCCCGAAGTTTGCGTAACTGTCTCACATGGCTACAGATTTCTTCAGCTGCAAAAATAACCCCAAGTTCTAACACACTGAAACAGGAAGAACTTCATTTAGTGCTGAACTGTATTAACTCTTATGAAACCTTGTTAAAGTTTGCTGATAAAAACCTCAGGCAACTTCCATTTTAACCCTGCACTAAGAGCTATCCATAATTTAAAGCCATATCAAATTTTCTTCATTTTGACCACGTTCCTCATCCCCTCCTTTCTTGTGCAAAGTTTCATTAGATAGACTTCACATATAATGTTTAGGTATTGGATAGCCTTCGTGTAGCTAAGCAATAATGTCATTTTCGTTGACAATTTTTAGCCCATAAGTAATGTTTGTTTGGAATGAAGAGATAGGGGGAGGATTTGTTTGATTAACACTTTTATCTTTTTTTTTTTTTTCTCCCCAGTTCCAAGTAAGTCTGTTTCAGTCTATGGCTTTATTAGCTGAAATTCCTTGTTGTCTTAATGATGTCCAATATTTTTGAAATTTAGATTTCAAAAATGAGAATAAAAATAAAACTTAATATAGCTGTAGAAATATACTGCCAGATTGTGTGCATAAACTTTGAACAGATACCGGAGAACTGTCTTTGGGGACTTTTGGAGGGTTCTTTTTGACACATCTCCCATGTTAATCTTTTTGTATTATTATTTGTGAATTATCATAATTGCTGAATGCTGTTGAAATTATGTGTGTGTTTTTTCTTGAACTTAAATTGCTAGGATCTATACATTGATGCTATATGCTTTAAAATACAAAGGAAGATTTATTGGCACTTTGTTGAGGTTTTTCGCCTTGAAATTAAAGATCCGTATACTTGCGATCTTACTAGGATAGTAAAAACTTGTAGGTACCTGTTAGCACCAGAAGTACTGTATCTCTATGCTTGCTGGAACAAATTATAATACTGGATTACAGGTTAGTGTAGAGCAGAAAAACAGAGATAACTTTGAGAACTCCAACTCAGTATTTGATGTTATCAGAACTTTTTGCATTCAGACATGTTTTGCATTCCATCTGTATCACCAGGATAATTGCATTTAAAATAGGAATAGCTTGTAAAAAGCAATCTGTCTGCTGTGAATTGAAAAAGCAGACAAGTAAAAATTATGATTTATACCCCTGTTCTGGGTATGCACATTGACACCAGACATGGCTCTAACTTGGAGAGGAGTGATCTCGAGCCTGCTGGGAAAAGCACCCTGTAGGCCTAGCACCTGGCACTGGGGCTAATAAGCCAGACTTTAGGCACGCTGAATTTTGGCACCAGTGTTTTCATTGTGTGTTGCTCAGTAATGCATTGTATCTTCCCTAAGAATAGTGTCTTAGTCAGACACACCTGTTTTTCGCCTCTCCTCCTGTTTTGAGCTTAGGCTTGTAGTTCCATCTTTCATGCCATCTTCCTTAGTGCACCCTATGCATTCATTTTGCATCAGATCAAACCAAAGTCTTCTACAGGCCTGCAAAGAAATGAGTCAATTATTTGGCCAATGTTAAAAGACTGGAAAAAAGACTTAGCAAAACTAGTTGTGCTCAGGGCACCTGTAGGAAGCCTGGAATAGGAATGTGAAAAAGGACAAAGGGAACAAAACACTGAATCAAATCCTACATCCAACTTCAAAACAAGTCACCATTTTAGTAATCTAAGTTGCCCAGAGTAACAGGGTAGCTAACTGCATCTGAGCTTTTTCTCTTTATTCGCCCTCTGCCTTTGCTCTTCAGGGATGCTATTGCTCTACCCTTTCCTTCCATGAAGGTTTCTAATGCGGCCACTTCACCTATATTTTGTGCATGAGAGTTCCCACAGATTTCAAGGCCAACACATCCCCATCGCACTGTTTATTGCCAATTGTTACTGGAATGAAAATTCTTAACTGAAAATCATTACAAAGCAATTTGTCTGGCTTCTGACCATGGTTTCAGTGATGGTGGATGGTTAAAACCTTGCCATTTGGAAAAAATGTCTTCTGCAACCTTTTTGTTCTTCCTTGTTGGGAATAAAATCAGCTTAGTCGCTTTAAAAAGTTGGCAAAGCAAGAGGGATCTCCTAACCTCGGTGGGGATCCTTTTGTACTGTCACATCAATGCCCTGCATTTGCAAGATCTTTTCCAATTTAGAACTGTCTTTCAGCTTGATCAAACAACCATCTTCTGTTGTACCTACTCTGCCACGTCCATGCTCTGCTTTACTTTCCCAGTCTTTGTGAACACTTGGTGTTAATGTCCACTCTTGATCTGGAAAAGCTGCTCGTTGTAACAGACTTACAGCATCATAGTTAAGTCTTTCTTTTGACCATAAAGCTATTTGAAGAGAACTGTCTCTGCACGGTATAAGAAAGGAATTCTTCACCCTCCTCCTGACCACAGTGGGGTCTTTTCTTCATTAGTTTATTAACTGATTCCCAAGTGATTTACTCCCAGAAGGAAGCTTCTGTAGATAAATACTCATGGGGTTTTATGCCTGGTTGGTTGCGGTGGAGTTTTGAGGGGTTTGGTTTGGGTTTGGTTTTTTTTGCTTGTTTGTTTTGGGCTTTTTACCATTGGTGAAGTAAACTGCTACACAAAGCAAACTGGACTTCAGGCCTCTCTTGTTTTTCTTGAATGTGCCCCCCTTAGTGACAAGACTTAAATTCTGCCTATTGCTCAGGGGGGAACTGTATGGTTCAGCCTCCTTTGGACTGGACCTCTAGATTGCAGTCCCAAGTTCTCAACAGGCTTAAACTCATTTTCAACTGTCATAGCCATTTCTTAGTACTGGTACAGATTGGCAGGTACATATAAGTAGCCCTTAAATATTTTGCTTTGTTCTGCTCTCAAAGATAAGAAATAAGAATAAAAATGATTAATTTCTGCATGTGTGGATCCTGCACTGATATTCTTCTTTCTTGCCTGCTTCTGTAAGTTTCCTTCATTCCAGCTATCTCCAGCTGCCTGTAAGAAACAGTCCTCTAGCTGCAGCAAACTCCTTGTCAGCAATACATGCTGGTTGCCCCTGGCCATTTACTCAACCACTCCTTCTTTTGTAGCATATTTGTGGTGTAAGATCCTCTTTGATGGTAAACTCAGCCTTGAGAAGTGTAAATCATTCTTACCCGATGGAGCCAAGGAGGAGATATTCCCAAAGTGATTGTTCCTTGCACTGTTTCCTAAGGAGTCTTATTTTGCAGTTGTTTCATTTCTTGTGGGTTTGCCCCTTTACATGCTACTTTTGATTTAACTCCTGACATTCAAGATTAATACCCGATAACCTGAGAGGTCATCCAATATTGATTAAAACCCAAGAAAACAGCCTAAAGGCAGCTTCCTTGTTCCATGCACTGCAATAAACAGCTTTTGTTTCAGACAGTATGTGCTGGGGTGCACCATTCACAATGGGGTTTCACAGGGGGGCACTAGTTTGGTACTGTTGCACTCAAGGCTTTTTTACCCAGTCACCTCTGGATGAGACAATATTTAGAAGTATTTTCATCTCTCAGGAATAGTATTTCTGAAGGGGGGCACGGGAAGCCTTGGGACAAACACAGCATGCCAAGGAAGACTATTCAAGAGCAAGTGTACCCCATGGGTCATTCAAAACACAAATATACATCAGTTCAGTTGGAATGGGGACTTAGTACAGGGTGGGTAAGGCTGGCACAAAGTCTCTACATTGCGTTCTGGAGGACAAGAGTGTTTATTTGTGGTTTGTTTGTGAACAGATGTAGCTCTTTGGCCCTTTCTAGACTAAAACTTGATAGTTTAAGGACATGGTACTTACAAATGTGGTGAGCAGAACTTATCTTTAGAAGTCAGTGCAACAAGAGAAAGTCATTTAACTGTCTTGAGGTGATTTAGTGTTCAAGGGTGTCTCAAACTGCAAGCAGACTGATTAAACAGAAGTTGGAAAGACTGTAGCTTAAGCAGAAGTTTTGGAGTCAATCAGATAATTGTCTCTGTATCAAGAACAAATCTTTAATCACTGTGGAAACGCATAGTCACTCTGGCAATGCCTCAAGATAGGAGCACAAGACTTTTAACGTCCAATTGGGTTGATAAAATTTATCTTGTAGAGGTATCTATGCCACCCAGCACCTTCTACCAGAAGTATAAATATGGACTGAGAAAATTGGTACACTGATCACAACAGCATAGGAGTGGCTGTGGACGTTGTTGCTCGGAAGCGAGGAGCTTTATTTCGCAGACTACTTGGCCTTTTTTCAAAGCCTAGCTCTTTGCTGGGAATTCTGGGACGCAAGCTTGACTTTGTCTATGAGCAAGGTGTCTGAATTCGGCATTGTGTGAAAGCTGTTTTTTATTTAAACCTGGGATTTAAATTTTTTTTGCAGAACTGTAGCTTGTATTGACACCATGTATCTTAAAAGTTGTGGGTAAATTCCATTGTGGCCACTGAAGCAAACATCTTTACAAAAGAACTGTTTCCCTCGGTGCACAAATCCCTCTCCCCTCTATGTTATTTAGGTTACCTAATTAGAATTCATCCAGGTAGCTAGGACTATACAGGCTTTTATACTCAACCTGCTCCCTAAAATGTATTTCTATTGCTACTATTTCAGTTTCTATCTTTATTCAACAAAAAGTGAGTATTTTTTTCTTTGCTGTTCACCTGATCTTTATCTGTCTGAACAGGAAGCATCTAGCTGTTTCTCAGAACTGGCTTCTGAAAGCTGAGAATGTCCCACAAAAATCTAAATCCAGTTTTTCAGACATTGGGGTAGCTGAGAAACAATGAAACTTCTGCAGCCACCTTTCTCTAGCTCAGTGTGTGTGTTGTGATACAAGTATTGCCACTTAGGCCTGATTCTGCCAATATTTTTCTTGTGTGACTTTCACTTTGTTTTGTGTGTTCCTTCCCCTTTACCTTTTTGTCTTAAGAGGAGGGAGCACCGAAGATTATAGGCAACGTTTGTGCAGGAAGTCTCTGTTCATATATAGATATCTCAGTGTTGGACCAACACTCAGCAAGACGAGAAGGAAGGGAAAAACTAGGATAATTCTTGGACTTTGAACAGGGAATTCAGGCCAGTAATGGGCTACCATATTGCAAGAGATAAAGAATGAAATGCCAAACGACCCCACTCCCCAAATTCATCAAACTCTGTCAGTATTGGAGGAAGTATCACGTGTTGTAGCTGGTTAGTTTGTATAGAGAGGTTATGGTTTTGTTTATTGTGGTGGGGAAGATGTTTTTACATTGCTTAAGTTCCAGGTGTTACCATGCAAGTCATGCAATGGTGTTTGGGGTTATTCTGCCTGTCAGAAGTGCACAAAAAGTTGCAACAAGTGCTTGTTTGAATAGCATATGTGTATTAGTTTTTTCAGCAGTATAAAAGGGAATTTCGATTGAAGTCAGGAGAGCTGAATTCTGAACTTCCACGTGCTCAACTTTCTGGTGTTGTGAATCCTGGAAACCACTTCACCATGGCTCAAGTATTAACACTAGATGTTAAAAATCTTCCCTTTTGAATCTGATCTAGAGGAGCTGCTTGTATTAGAGCAATAAGAACTGTTTCTGGTATTTTTGGAAGTTGGAAGAATTATTTCTGGAACTTGTAACAGATATATGGTAATGTGTACTATCTAAAGGAAGTTTCATCAATATTTTTTCTAACCTCTTACAGGTCTTGTTTTACCAATAACAGTGCTGGTAAGATACTGTTCAGAAGTATATTCCAATTAAGTTTCAGTCGTGTTCCTGAAAGGGTGTACTTTTGTGGTGTCCTTCACTATTATGCTAGCTGTGATGGCACCTTCCACAGACATCTAAACTGCTAAGTTTTAGAAAAAATACAAGTATTTTGAAAAATTGTCATACTGGATTAGATCAAAGGTCTTTCTAACTTCGTGTTCTGTTCCCAGTGAATGCCTAGAGAGAAATAAAATACTGCAGCTACAAGGTGATATTTCCCCATATACTATTGCCATCTCTGTGATTTGTGACTTGGTGTTTCCTGAGCCGAGGGCCATATCTGTCTGTTTTTAAAAAGAAAAACCAAAAAGTAGTAGCACAGATTTTAGTGACTTAATCCGTAAGATATGTATTGCACATGCTTTTGCTGTCCTCTGTTTAAAGACAAACTATTTTATCACAGGCATTGCCTATGATTTTAACCATGGCTGCAGTTGGTGGCTTTGATAGTTGTTGGATATATTTTTCAAAAGTTCCAGAAAAAGTTTTTAGTTGGTAAAGTACGTGCAAAATTGCCAGGTTGATTGTATTTTAATTCAGTACTGCCTATTGTGCTATAAATGTAGGAGTGGAGTAGAATGTATTTTTCGGTAAAGATAAAAGTAGAGTTTTAAGAGGAAAAATTACTGATGACCAGAAGTTAAAACAGTAGTAGTATTAACCAGGGATAGAGGAGGGGAGGAGGAAGAAGTACTTGAGTAGACACAGGAGGGAAATACTACGCTCTTTTGCCAGATTTCATCTTTGACACCAGCCTTTGGCTAGTGAGTACTTGTTCAAATAGCTGGGAAGGCGGAGGAGTGTTTACCTACTATTTGGTGCAAGGCAGATGGATGTGGGGGTGCGGCGAGTGTTTGTGTATGTACCCATGTGTGGGCGAAATGGAAAAATGTGGCCTCTGCTTATTTCCTCTTCCCAGTTCCATTTAGGTAATATTCACATAAATGTTTTAATCGTAACATTGATGAAATCTCAAACTGTTCTTTTTTTTTTCTCCCCTAAGAGAAAAAGAAAAAGAATACTATGTATCTGCTGAATCACTGCTGCAGGAAGATATGAAAACAAAAAACCAGTTCAGGCTGCAGTGGTTCTGTGCAAAATGATTTACACATTTTTCTGTAACAGATATGTTTAAAAGGTGGCGTTAAATGGCCCTTAAACTGACTTCCATCTGGTATAAGCCAGTGTTGGTACAGGAGAGTGCTGTATGGAACAAGTACAGAACAAATTCTAACCGGATGCAGGTCTAATTTTTTTTCCTTTTACTCCTTTTTCTTTATCTGGGATTGGTGATCCAAATCACCTAAAAAGGGAGTCAGTCCCTAAGTGTCATAGGTCCATGAAGGATTTGGGTTTGCTGTCACCACTCTATGTGTGGTATCAATTATGAGCATAATTACATGGATTTGGAGTCTGTTAATGTGCAGTGCCAAGTTGCATGTGGGCATTTATAGCAGTTGGGTATTTTGTACTAATTTTTTCAGTATTAGTGCTTTTGTCTTGCACATGAACCTGGTAAGATTTGTAAGGTTAACAGAAGAAGTAGGGAATGCTGTCTCCGTGTTATTTCAGAGGAAGAAAGGCATCGAGACCTGTTAACAAAGTCTCTTCTGCAGGGGTGACAGAACTCAGAACTATGTCTCTGAGGCCCCAGCCATGCCAGCCACTGTCAGCATTCACACCAGCTCTTTCTGACGTGACTAGACAAAGCCCAGTGTGTGCCCAGCGGCTCATCCCAGTGGGAAAGCCTGGGATGAAGCCAGGGAGAGCAGCAAGCTGTTTGCCTAGGACTTGTGCAGTAGGGCCAGTATTGGCAAGAGGGAGGCCAGTGGCCATTGGGGAGAGCACTGGAGGGAAGTAAAGGAGTCTCAGACTCTTACGCCAGGGCTGGTGGGCAATACAAATGTTTGAATTGGCACCTTGCCCTAGCGTTAGCCAAAAGGTGCAGAATCTTGTTAAATTGCTCAGCGGGAGTTCAGACCCAAGCGTTGTTCAGCCTGGGGAGTGCACAATAAGCCAGACTTGTACAATAGAGAATGATGGGAATGCAGTTCACGGGAATGTTTTCTTCTATAAGTTGTATTTTTATTGGACAGATTTTTAACTTTTGTCATCAAAGCTTGACTAAACGCTTCTCTCTTGAGAGCGCTGAGGGATGGAGGCTGGGGTTTAATTCACTGGAGGTATCTTAGTGCCATTTTGTTTTGGGTACCACCTGCTGATCTGCTAAAGTGACTCCTGGAAAAATAACTTTTTAACAAGTATGCTCTGTGTATATGATACATGTTTGAATTATTAATGGCACCTCTTCCTGCAATCTAGCTGTGGGAAGAGAGTAGGTCTGCTCACTGGACTTTTGGCAAAGTACTTGTGCAAAGAGACAGTCTAGGGGCGTAGTGTCTGAGTGCCTTAGGCAAAGATTAATATCTCTGTAGCAGGACAATGCTGTCTGGAGAATCTTTGCCTCTTGGTGTCAGATATTAAAGCAACTTTTCATATTAAAAAGCCAAACCAAAACAAAACCCCAGCAACCTCAAGGAAGTATTTATCCTTAGCACCCTCTTCTGGGCAAGTTCTTAGTGTCAGGATTTTGTAACAACAGATAAAAGTTCTTAAAGATCTTTTGTATTGTTATAAATTGCTTTGTCTCTTGGGTACCTTTAATGTTCTCAGAAGTTTGCAGCTTCTAATAGAACGACAAAATACATTTCTTAATGTGATGTCTGCTGATAATACTACTGTGTGTAATATACATTTTTTATTTCTTCACTGTGGTGGATATATATTGTTTATTATTTTGTTTTGAATATTTTCAAAATGCCACACGTGGTATTATACAGTATTTTTAGCATAACCAGTGAGTATAGCAGAGACTGAAATAAGCACTGTTTTAGTAACCCACGCATCTGCAAGACGGCTTGCTGTCGTTCTCAGGGAAACAAGGTAGACCTAATTTCATTTCATTTTTTGCTGGCACAATAACTTTTTAGTTGTCTGCTTGTCATTTTCTGTGCATTTGGAATGCTGTAGTGGTGAGTATTGGAGCCACCAGAGAGAATAGCGTAGAGCTGGTGGTTTCTCAGTCATACCTGGGAACTGTACTCTACATAAATAGTCCCTTCAGGCTCCTTTTGGTTAAGAAGGGGAAGCTTTTCCCATGAAACTGTGGAAGTTTGAACATGTGGGGGCTTCACTTTGCTAAGTGTGCACCTCTGCCAGAAAGTGCCAGCTTGGTTGCTACATGGTTCCTTGTTGGGAATGCTTTGTGCGCTGTACAAGGTCATGTCTAACTGGGACTGCTAACCTGATCCCGGCAAAGGCGAGCTCCTGTTTTGCTTTGTGCTAAGACCAAATTCTGCATCCCATGTTCTGGCTAAGAGAAGTGTCCAAGAGAGTAGGGTTTTATTAAAAAATAATATATTTTCCCAGAAGCTTCTCTATGAGAGCCAGCTCTTGTGCATTCCTAGTAACTTACTTTCTCCTCCTTTTTTTGGGGACCCGTTAATGCTGCAAAGAATTCAGTATCTCCAGGAATTCAGGGTCTTTAGAGCTATACAACACTATCATTCCCTGATGGAAAACTCCCACTCCTGTTGCTAGCAGTTGCATATTTTACATTGAGGAAAAAGTGGATGGGATGTGGTAGAACATGTTGACATGGTGCGAGGAGGAGGTTAAAGATGTGAAATATGAGTTCCGGCAAGGCTGGTAAAAGAAAACCAGATGTATAGAGGAGAAATAAGTAGAAGAGTAGAAAAAGTGAATGATAGGCTAAGTGATACACTAGATAAGTGTTTAGAAATTAAGAATATCTTTATCTAGATAACCATCTGCAGTGTCCTGTCTGGAGAAATGTTAGATTCAGGCTTGAACTTAACCTCCGCAGTAAAAACTGAGCACAGGGAAGAAGGTACAGCTAGGAAAAACCCACCCAGCATGAATCCTCAAAGCCCTGAAGGCATTACATACTGTCTGTATGAAGAATCCAACATGTCCAGTGCTTACCTAGCTCTTGGGGTCAGCGGCACAGCATGGGTCTGCTGTGGCTGCGTGGTTCGGAGTGCAGGTTTCCCAGGTCAGATCAAAGCAGCCTGTGTGGTGGGGTATGGATCTGCTGGGAGAGTATAAACTCCGAAGGGATACTGGCTGTTGATTATGGCTGCACCTCTTCTGCTTATTGGTGTCTTCCTACTTGACTTCATTTTGAGCTACAGCTGTGTTGTTCAGGCGAGAAATGAATCTTAACCATATTTTAATTTGACCTGCTAAGTGGTCTTCCATCAGGAATCTTCAGTCAGCTGGTGTGGGACTGATCCTCACCTTGACTGGGCTTTCTGCAGGACAAAGAGTATCTTTTGTAGCTGTCCTCGATGTTCCAAATAAACAACATTTCACTTGTAGCAGTCTGCATTTTAACCATTAAACTTTGTGCTCTTTCTTCAGAGGATGTGCTGAGTAAAGATGCTGGGGAGTGTGCAATATGCCTGGAAGAGCTGCAGCAAGGAGATACTATAGCACGGCTGCCTTGCCTCTGCATATATCATAAAGGGCAAGTATTCCTCCGGATGCATATACAATTCCAGAAGGTTATATTTATTGGGTACTTCCTCTGAGGGGGTGCTTAAAAGAGTGCTAAAATTTAGTTGCTTTTTATATTCAAAAAATGAACAACAAAGAAACAATAGGAGCAACACTAAAGATGTATTTAAAATTACATCTTTCTGCATCTCCACCAATGTTTTTGAAGTCATTTTTCCCTACTGTAGTCTACTCATGCTTGCATGAAAGCCCACAGGAAAAATAAGGCAAAATCACCTGTATAGGGAGGGAGCTTAGATTTGCATGTACTTAAGTTTTGTGAAATGCTGATAGACTTGGAGGGAGAGGAGAGGACACTTTTTAAACCTGTTTCATATTTGTTTTCACTAGTGTCTGTAACTACAGGAAGTAAAATGTCAATGAATGATATAAGCAAGATGTTAGTAGTGAAATAACCTGTATATAAAAGCTGGATAGTAACTTGTAAAATGCTTCCTTAGAAAATGTTAACAGTTCAGAAATTAAATTTTTCAACAGTGTTTAATATCCAAATATTTGTGTGGTTTGGGATTATTAAATTTTCCAGGGATGTGTGTATATACATGTACTTCTTTGTATAACATAAAATCCTACTAGTATTTGAAACTATGAGAAACCAATTTATATTTGTATCTTAGTGCTAAATGTTCCTGAGGTATTAATGTCAATTGTTTTAATTTTTGTCTTGTATCCAACAGCTGCATAGATGAATGGTTTGAAGTAAATAGATCTTGCCCTGAGCATCCATCAGATTAAGACAAGATTCATGTTTTTAGGTAATACTTATTTTTAGACTCATACATTTCAACAATAAATATCTTAATTATCTGAGATAACTCTTTATGCTATTTTTTTTTAATTTGTGGATCTTCTACTGTGTCTCAGAACTGCAATATTAATCAGTAAGTATTGATGTATACTGCAATATATAAAAGGTTTCTGCATCCTTATATGACATGGTCTGAAATGATGCATTCCAGTTTTAGTACTGGAAAATGGCAAGTTAGTGCCAGTAAAGCTTTAGCATTAACTTTTTAAAGAGTATTTTTTCTAGAAGTGAAACAAAATTAAAATAATACAATTGTGTAATTTTGGATTGTTCCATGAGTACTGGCATTTATTTCTGACAGAAAGCTTTTGGAATCATATGAAAAAGTTAAAACTAGGTATTTTCAAACCCCCTTTCATGTTAATGCATTCCAGAGTGTTTAAAATATATAAAAAAATAAAAAATGTAAACATGTTTCTATCCATCCCATCTTACAGAGGTTCACATTTTTCCAGCTTATGTTTTGTGTTAATGATTGCAGATCTGCAATCAGTGACAAAGGTTTAAAGGATAGGTTTATTCTTTTAGTTGACTAGCTCGAAAACTTTATCTTGCATTAAATTACTGCCCCCTAAGCATTGCAAAACTCATTGACAGTCATCATAATTCTTAGGGAAATGGAGATGTCTGAAATTCTGGCTGGTAGCTGGGGGTTTGGTTTTATTGTTCTATTGAAATTAAGAAAAAAATAATCTGAAGACTTCATTGGCATTTATTTGTTCATTTTTTTCATCTCATTTAACGAATCTGCGTTGCAGGTCACATTGCAGTGCTATCGTTGTCAAAAGGGTAGCAGAGAAGAAGTCTGAGGGAAGGTATCCTGCTACAGGGATAATTGTTTTAACTTCAGGGCAGTGTTAGTCAAAATTAATAAACAAACACGTTTCCTATGTTGCCCCCCAAAAATTGTATTGTGGAAGAAGCCTGCATACTGTATATGAACACATCTGTCTCTGTACATGCTCATGGGTGTCTAACCTCATGTTAAATTCTGTCTGCTTTTTTTGACAGCAGAGATGGTGATAACTGGGGGCTTAGGGAAAAGGGGAAGGAAAACACGGTAGTTGTGCCCATGCTATTTGAGTGTGTCATATACTGAAATAGCTGAAGTGATGGTACTTGGTCTTCTGCTTTTTCAACAGCTGCTTCCACTGATCATAGGAGATGTGAGGTTCCCTTGCTGAACACAGCGTGCCTGGCTTGAGACTTAACAGTTCTTTGTGGCTGAAAAAGGCAAAGATGAACAGTGACATGGAAAAAAGCATTGCAGACACCAGTTACTTGCCAGTACTGCTTGGTATACCAAACACTCATGCAAAGGACACACAGGGATTTTGAAAATGCTGCACATTCTGTAACAATCGACTCCCCACAGACATTGCTGACACTATTTTGTATCGAAGGCCAAAGTTCCTAATTTCAGCCTAACTTCTGGTTCTGTGAAGAAGCAGGTTATTGGACATGTTTCCTACTGCCTCAAGTGGAAGCAGAGATGTTCGATACGTGCGATCTGAGACCCTTGCAGGAGGATGGCCCCGGTTTCGAGTGGGAACGTTTTCACCTTCTCATTGGCTGGAGTAAATGGCAAACTAAATATAATCTAACAGTGTGACCTTAATTTACTGAATTCACACCCTGTTTTATGTTCTTCACTTTTTTCAAGAACAGAAAACATAAACTTCTCTGCATAGGAATACTATATTTCAAAATTTTGTAACTAAACCTTTGTCACAATGCAGTCCAAAGAGTAAAACCAAGACAGGTAACTAATTTATATTGATCAAGCTATAGGGATTGTTGAAATCTGCACACTGTATTGCTATTTAAGTAACTTAAACTTCTCTTTTACTGCTTGTGAGTAAAAACAAACAAAAAAAATGCAGCAAAGCAAAATCTTACAGCTATGCAACTTTTTTTTAAACAGAAAAAAAAATAAGAATTACCAATTTTAAGTGCTGCCAGTTAAGGTAATTTGTTTAACGGGTATTTTTTTAAAAATGTTTCAGGTAATTATTTTATTGTACTTCTCTCATCTCTAAGCTGCCTCCTGAGGTGTAAATGAATAATTGCAAATGTGGGCACAGTAAGAGGTTTTTATAGGTGTGGGCGAGATAACATCGAGGTGGGATTTGTGTTTCAATTTTTAAAACACGTGTAAGTTTTTGTTTCTTTGTTTAAATGTTTTTTTGATGGCAGGATCTGTAGTACTTTGCGTCTAATTCTATGGTCTCTTCATGTGGAGACCAGCATCTGACAGTGTGGTTTGGGTTGTTTTTTTTTAAAATGCACCTGCATTTGTCTAATTTATTATCATTGTTATTATTATTATTATTATTTTACTGTATTATATTGGTATCATCAGGGATCCACTAAACACAGGATGTCTCTGGGGGGGTACACCAAGCAAAACTGTGGATAAGTATTCGTTCCCATAAAGTATCGCAGTTCAAAAACAAGAGAGGAGAAAAAAAAACAGTAAACTGGAACAGGTATCAGGGTGTAGAAGCATACTTTTTTTTTTTTTTTCCCCCAGGAATTAAACATAGTAGCTTCTGAATTTCACAGCACAGGGAAGAGTTTATGACTATTTATTAGTGACAGCATTTTTAGTGGGTTTCAATGGTTAAAAGAAATTGCACAACACTTTGAACATTTTTCTTGTACATAAATAATTCTGCTCTTTTTTCATTTAAGTACATATTTCTTTCTGTTGCTACTGTGATTCATATCAAAAAGGGCAAAGAACAGGAGCAACTGCTGCTATCTGGAGAACAAGTGCAGTGCATGTTACTAAACTATCTTGTTTGCAGAGCAATTCTTGCCTGGGTAATATATCCTCCTGAATGTTGCTCTGTAAAATGCCTTTGTTATGCTGCAAATCTAAAGGAGTCTAAACTAGATAATTGTCATAATCACCAGTGCGATTTCTACATTTTGGGGCTTGCATCAGTGGTTTCAGCTGAACCTGTAACTATGGGGCCCTATTGTATTCTCTTTTTCAGTGGGAGCAGAATCATTTTGTCACACTTTCAATTCTGTAGTCACATCAAATGTGCAGGTGTTCCCTGTACAGTTTCCTTTTCATCCAAGACTACTTGTGTTGCCTTGTATTATCATGGGGGCGAGGGAGGGGATGAGGAATTACAGCACTTGTAATACTCAAATAGTGGTGTTGCCTGCAGGCCCACTTTTCCAATGTTTTAAATTCCTGCTGTCTTCTGAAAGTACAGCTTTTGCATTTGCATTGATTTAATGTTTACTGTTGGCTTCATGCCTACAGAAACTCACCTGTAATAAAGTAAAGGGGGTAGGTAAGTGTTTTGGTGTCCTGTGCTCTGAGGTCATAGATAGCCTTTGGCTTGGGGTTTAAGTACGTAAATATTATAAACTTTATAATCTGTTTACAATTTAAGCTCGGTTTTGGTAGTTCATATTTTTAGTTCATTTACTGTTGGCTTTTTTTTTTTTTTGGTTTGGGGTTTTGCTTTTGGTTGGTTGGTTGTTTTTTTTTCCCAAAACCTTAATTTTCTGTATTGAGATGCAGGTAGCTGGTTTTAAGATCCAGTGGTTATCACTGCTGTCCTACGTTTAGGACCAGCGTTTGAAAAGCATGCCACTAGCAATTGCACTGATGTGTGGCAAGAGTCCATTGCTGCTTCCATCAGCACAGCAGAGCAGCAATACCTTGGATTATTTGAGGAACTGATATGAGGTCAGTCTTAGATCCTAGTTTGGCATTCTTGGTATCCATAAATCTCTTCTGAAAGGCTATGGGAGGTTTTCTTGTGTCAAAAATATAGACCAAGCCTAGAATGACCCTGGAAGCATGAGAGTGATGCTTAGGTTTGAAAACGCCTGTGGAAACTCACCTACATAAGCTTTCTATCACCAGCTGTGTTGGTCAGCTGGCGATGACCGTGCTATAGATGTAGCTCTAGTCATAGGAAACACCTTCATTGTAAAAACAGCCTCACAGTGGTCCTGAGTCATCGTGCTTCAGAAAGGGAAAGTAAACATCAAATAAGTGTGTCTGGATCAAGGGATACCACAATTGTCCACAAGAAGCAATAACTTCAGATTACGGTGCGATATGCTTCTTTGCCTGTAAGTATCTTGAGATTGCCAATTCTGTGCTGTTTGAGTACTTTCTGTCGTTTGACCTGTATCTTCCCTAAGTATGTAAGGGTGTGAAATAATTCCCATACTCAGGTCTGCCATAAACATGCTGCTTGCCAGCAGGGGAAGAGTAGACTCCATGCTGTCTTGAAATGTGAGGTTTCTCTGAACTTGTAACATACCCATGTATCTTGCGTAGCAACTTGTGTTTTGAAGTTTATAGTGGAGGTAGCTATGCGTTGGGTTGTATATAACTGTATCCCATACAATACCAAGAGAGCCATGCTACTGTCAGCACAGGGCACCCCTTGTCCTGTCTCTTATAAATTAGTATGTCTGTAATAACAGTTCCCAGTTGAAGGAGGTAGCTACTTTTCTTTCAATGTGTACATTCAATGATGAGGTCTGTGGGACATAAAAGCGAAAATACAAAGCACACTGCAAATGTGTGGTATTTTATTTTTGGGAAGAATAAAGCCTAAAACGGGTGGTCTTATTTGTAATCAATTTAACTTTCGTGTTCAAGGGTAAGTTTACTGCAGTATTTTGAAATGGGAAATATGTAGGTGATGTACAAAGACATGGGTGGATACTTGTGACTTTCTTTTTTCCTCTCCCCTGCTTCCCTCCCCTCCCCCCCTTATGATGGAAAGGGGGGCTTATGACTGAATCTCGAGCTTTATACATTTATCCTAGTTCTTAACATTAGAAGCATTGGATTTTAATTAAGACTTCACTGAAAGGCTGGAGAGCTGGTGAAACTGACTCCCAGAAGACTAAAATCTCAACAAATGCGGGAAAGATAATTTTTATACATAAATTTGGGTCTTTGGTGTTTCCGGATGAAAAATGTTTAATACATAAGATGTGCTTACGAGTGCTTTTAGTACACTGCCTTTTCCATGTGAGGGCTTCAGAAACTTGTTCCATTTCTTCTGTGTTCCGCCAAAAGCAGGGAACTTGGCACTTGAATGTTACTGCTATCTCTACGCAAACAGCAACAAAGCATATGTTGATTTTGATATAGGCCATGATCTCTCTGAATTTCTGTGAATTTCAGCTGATTCCCCATATTGAAAGGGAATATTTGTGTGCAAGTTTGGTATTGCTGTTTTGTACCTACTCATTTTGCTGTACAGTTGGGAGCTCCCTGCTGAGAGACTACCGTGTCCCCAGGAGTGCAGAAGTGCTGCTGTGGGATCTTCCAGCTCGCCTTTGCCGGTGGAGGATTGTTTCATTTTTTGATGAGTGCTATATTTTATGATTCACTTTGTACCCTTCCAAGCTTAAAAGTCATTTTAGTATCAATTTCTTCTCTTCCTAGCTGAAGACATGATACATTTTAGGCCATATTCTCTCAGTCTTTGGACAGGCTTTCCATTGGCATCAACAAAAGTAACGTAAGGTTGTAGCTGGAAGAGGAGGACTTGTTACAGGTTTGCTACAACCCAGCCAGATGTGTTTTTTCCTGCAGCAGTGTCATCAGCTCATACCACTTAACTTCTTGTCATTCAAAAGACTCTGCGTGAGAAATTTGTGACAGAACTATGTCCAGGACTTGTTTCCTGAATGTAAATCTTCTGATGTTTCTCCATGTAAATTAACCTGCTTCTAAAGTCAAGTTGAAGATGTTTTAGCCTGTTGGGGGGGTAGAAAAAAACCCCAGTCCTTACTCTCAAGTTGTCTCAAGCTACATTTGGTTATCTTACTGCACAGTTTGGCTGGCTTCCCAAGCTGCTGCATCGCTGCATCGTGTTCTGTAAAGTCATTTCTCAATTAAGTACGTCAGAGCTGATGGTGGGATAAACTGTAAAATGACCTCACTGTGGGGCATTATTAGTTGCTGAAGACTTGCTCAGGTAAACCAGCATAGGAATATCCTGCACCTGAAAAAGGTTGGACTTGGTTCTGTCTTTGATCTAGTAAGTTGCCAGTGTGCAAAGAAGTAAAAGGCAGCAAGCCCGCTAGCTGATCTTTCTGGCAGCTTTTAATCTATGTATGTTTGTTTGAGAGACTTTTGCCCTTGGGTGTGCTTTGGCAAAGATTTTGCAATGATAAGTAGGATTTGCTTGATTCTGGCAGAGTTTCAAGTGTAAGTAACCCGACATTGCAAGAACATAATCTGTTGCTGAATCCTGTTCCTCTTGTTTTCCCTCAAATCTGTCCCTTTTATGGCTAATTTGTTATATTTAATAGTAAACACCTCTCAACACGACGGGTCACAAGCTCTCAAGGTGTGAAATGCTAACAGGAAGAGACATCAAAGCGTGATTCTGTGCTCTTCCTGTATATATTAAGATGAAGCTGAAGTTTTTTTGATATCGTACAGTCAAGAATTCCCTCCTAGCTGATATTGCCAAAGCACTGTAACTTTCAAGGAAGAAGGGAGGTGGCTTAGCTGTAGAGGGGATGTTTTAATGAACTGCTTAATTTTAAAAGCTGCGGCATCACACTGAACGAGTGCTGATCCAGCATTAACCTTATCACTTGAATGAAAAATCTCATTCTGGCTCGCCCTACCCTTTGGCAGGTACCTGCTGGTAGGGAGCAGAGTACATATTCCCCTCTTTTATACGCCTCTTCCCACAGAGCTAACCCTGCCTACAACGAGTTAGAGGGAACTCTGAACTGTCTTCTGAAATGCCACCCGTACGTGCAGTGGTGATGGACAAGATGTCTTCCTTCATTACCCAGACCAGAAATCGGAATGTAATTTGCAATGTCTAATGTAAACCACCTTTTTTTTTGTTGTGGTTTTTTTTTTTTTCTTTAAATTGAACAGTATGATTGCAAGTTGACTTAAGTTGTTCTAAGGTACTCTTTTCAGTGGTTTGCCAGTACATAATCATGAATGAAAATATTTTTTTTATTGATTTTTAGGTTGTATGTTTAACATTCCATTCATGTAAAATATGTACAAATATATGTAATAAATCTTTTGAAGCACAGTTTTCTCCACACTTCCAGGTGATTTTTATTTTTTTTAAAGTACTAGTGAAAGAAGCATTGCTGGGGCAGAGCTTCTGTATGTCTGTGCTGCAGACCAAGCTGAAGCAGAGGAAGGGAAAACAACGTATGGTGTATAGTCACAGCTAGAAAAGCAGCTTAGAAAACTACTTTGCCTGTCTGCAGTTCTGCAGTTGGGAGTGCAGATGCCCTGGGCCAGCCTCTGGCCCCTCTTGGAGCCCCTTTCACTCTTCACGTATCCCACAAAGCAGCTCTGTGATGGGTTTTTATCCAGCTGGCAGAGGAGGGTCTCGGCAGGGCAGAGCTGCTGTAGCTGCTCTTTTCCCCGTGTGGCTGGAGGTGAGGTGTCTCTGGTTGATGTGTCCTCTGGTGGTCTTCAGCAGACATGATGGCCTTCAAGGTTAGCATAAATGACAGCTGCCAGGTCTGGAGGTATGAAAATCATGGGTGGTTTAAAAAGAAAAAAGAGGGAGGAAGGGGTGGCGAACGGCCCTTTCTCATCACCTAGGGACTGGTAAGCTCCGTCAGGCTGGCTTAATACACTGCTTGTTCCTTCAACAAGCAGTTTCCTCTACCCAAGTACCCCCAGCTTCCTCCCGAAACGCTTCCTAGCTTCCTCTTTAAAACTGACTCCCTGCCAGTGTACCTGCGGCTGCGCAGTCTGTGGGTTTCCTTGTCCCCAAAGGTCACCAACACTCTCCTGTCTGTCCCTACGCAGCTGCGAGGAGGCTACTATGACATGCTCCTGCAGAGACCTGTTGCTGGAGTTGGGAATTTCTGCCCAGAGCCACCGAGGGTGTTAAATTGTTCTCCAGCTGGGCTCCCTGGCAAGGACGGAGCGCTGCTGCCTGGCTGCCTCGAAACCTCTCCGGGGCAGTGGCTGCCGTTAAGGAACAGGTGGGATTGCCTCCAGCACCACTGGTGGCTGTGGATGCGGGAGACACTGGCCAGCTGCATTATTACTCCAGATCTTCCTGGTCACCCTGGAAGCAGCTGAGGAGCTGCAGCCCCTTGTGCTGAAAGTGAGATGAGGACTGGAGCGCAGATGAGCCGTGTGCTACTGAGGAGATGCCGGGTTTGGATGGTGTACGGCGTAAGTCTGCTGCGGGCAGAGGGTGGTTTCACACCCCTTCCCCTTATACTAGTTGGGAAGCTGCGGGTGGTCTGAGCAGAACCAAAGTGCATTTCACCAAGGTTATCTGGAGTGCAGGTGTGAAAAATGAAAGGAGTTCACTCTCCAGTCAGGGAATGTCTCTTCTTACGTTTGTGCATTGCCTGCCAACAGGGTGCTGCTCCCCGCTTGCGGGGTGTGTGTGTGTGTGTGTGTGTGTGCTGTTGGCAGGCTGGTAATAGCTGCTGGTGGAATCTGATGCAAGGATTTATGGTATACGTTCCTCCAAGGATGTGTGTCCATCCTTGCTTGCTCCACTTTTGAGAGAAGCCTCTCCTGGTGTGGCCAGGGCTAGCCAAACCCGTTACTAAAGCACAGTGACAGTTATGATCCTCACAATTCTCTCTGTGGGAGATGATAGTTTTAATGCATGAATTATTCAGGTCTGCACTGAGGCAGTTGGATGTAAATACTAAGGAACATGTTCATATCTCCTGCTAGCGTACTTTTCCCCTGCCTCAATCACCTCCTGAGACCAAATTCCTTCACTGCCAGTACTTCCTGTGGTTTTCTTCTCTGTCTTGAGCTGTATTATAGAAGCAATTGATAACTGTTGGAGCCGTGTTTGGCTTTGCATCAGGAAAATCTGCTGGAAGTCATTCCAGTTCAGTAGGTACAGGATTTCATGTGTGGAATTTAAATCAGTGGCATCTGTTGGTGTCACGCCCTGCCCTCCTGCCTACGGCTGGGACATGGGACATGCCACCTCTGCCCCAGGTTGCTTGCCCTGGGGGGTGAACTGGGCAGCAGTGCCAGCCCCGGGCTGGTTCCCAGGCACTGCCAGTGATATGGCGGTGCTGCAGGTGTCTCTGCTTCTGGCCCCGCTACCGCACCCTGTTGCTTGGTACAGCCGGCGGTCCATGTCTGCTTCTGGATGCTGTGTTGCTTTTAGCAGGAAGGGGAGCAAAACATGCAGCCTGTGGCAAAGAGGGCAGGGAGGGAGAGGAGAGTCCCTTGCAGCAGCTGGAGCTAAACGGGGGCATTTTCTCCCCTGGCTTTTGAGTGCCCTGTGCTGGTATCTTTCTCCTCCTGAGGGTACAAGACCTGAGCAATGTCTGTGCCTGGGGCAGGGGGGCAGGGTGTGCCGGCTGGAGTCTGCTGGTCTCTTCGAACATCCCCTGGTGGGTTTGTTTAGCTGAGGAGGTTCCCAGCTCCATCCCACCCTGCAGGAAGAGGGGCGCCTGTGTCCAAAAAGCCAAATAAGGCCATAGAGAACACTGCTTGCAAGGTGCTGTGCAGCTCATGCCTGCTGTCTCCTTTGCCAGCCAGCCGCTGGATAACAAGGAGTCTCAGCAAAAGCCAAGTGAAAGGGACTCTTCCAGCCCTTGTTTAATAAAGCATCTATTTTCTGAGGGGGATGAGATCAGGGATGCGCAGGGACAGGGAGGAGGGATTGACATAAATAAATAATTGCATAAAGCCCATCCTCTGTTGACGCAAGATGACTCACTCCTCATAAAGGCAAGAGCATAGAGGAGGCGATATTAAAAGCACGGGTATGGGTCCTCAGCTGAGCTCGGTGGAAACTGCAGGTGTTTGGTGCCTCTCCGGATTTGACCCATTATCTTTTGAGTCATGTTCTGTGTTGAGTTCCTGCCCTGCTTTTCATTTTCATCCTAGTTGCAGATTTCTTTGTTTTAACATATATTTAAATTTTAACAAAGCCTTTTCCCCACCCCACCCTTCCCCTCCTAGCTGCTGCTTTAGGCCAGCTTCAAATAGAAGGAAAACGTCGAGCCTCTGTCCGAGCCTGGTCAGCCTTGTCACCGAGGTTAATGACCACCGTGGGGCTGTCCTCCCTGCCTCAGCGGACCTGGGTGACTTCTAAACGGAGCAGCTTTCCTCTTCACAAGTCACCCAAGCCAGGATTAACATCTGCTAAACTCAGGATTAGTCTGGCAGGTAATGGGAGCATGAAAACTTGACAGCTTCATTTCCTCCCGTCCGTGAGGTCTAAGTCTCATGAGGCTTTAGCGGCTTTAGCAGCTAATTAAGTTGCTGCCTTCAGTGTATAGGATGAACCCCCTGCACACAAGTGGCTGGGCGTAATTTAGCTCTTTGCAAAGGGTTTGCTAGAGCTGGAGCTCGGGCTCTCTTCCCTCTGGGAGCAAAGGGGATACGTTCGCACCGGCACTGGTTTGCTCTGGGGCAGCAGGGAAGTGGCCCACTGACCGTGCCACCAGCAGCTGCCCTGTGGGCCAGCCACCCGTGGTGGGGGCTGGGGTGGGGGAACTGCGGCACCTTGATAAGTGAAGTGCTCAAATCTGGGCTCACCTGTGCTGCACAGCCTGGTCACTGGCTGAGGGTGCTAAGCTTGGGGAAAGCATCTGTCTGCTCTTCTTTGGTCCCACTGGGCTGCCGAAAAGGGCTGTGTGTGACCAGGTCACGATGATTTAATCATGCCCCCATTAAGCATATGACACCCTGCCTTGCTGATGCCTCCAAAGCGGCATGATGCTCCAGAGGGGCAGCAGCGGCCGCTGGTCTATGCGGTGGCTGCCACCTGAGCGTGTTGCAGTGGCTAGGGCTGCGAAAGTTTGCAGCTCGGGGGCAAGGAACGAGAGGACCCACCAAAGCAGGAAAATTGCATCCAGTAAAATGACAGAGCTGCTCTCGGGTGAATGACCCCACATGTGGGGCTGGGGCGGGGGCCAGGCTGGCGGAGGGCTGGGATTTGGACTGCTGGCCCTGCCTTAGCAGCTCTGATGGGCAGAGAAAACGCGGTGGCAGCTGCCAGCAGGACAGCCAGAGCAAGGGAAGTATCTGGTTCCTCCTTTCCCATACCTGGTGCCCACCTCTGCGGCTTCCATTTCCTCATTGCTCTGGAGGGTCCCGGCCTCCTGGGGCTGTCGGGAAGGCCCCTGTTCAGCAGCCCTGGTGCCAGCGCTGCAGGCCCCCTGCGCGGCAGGGGTTGGGTTCACGTATTACCACCGTAACACGTCTCTTGACCCCTGGAGGTGCCGAGCTCGGACGGGTGAGGCTGCACCAGCCCTGCTAGGTATCTGCTGCTTTCCGGTGAGTCACCTGGGAAGTCCCCATCAGCGTGGATGTATGGGGGCACAGGACACCCCCCTCTTTCCCAGTATAAAGCTATGGCTGTGGCTTTGCCCCTTGCTGACTACAAGACCAGTTTTTATTCCCTAACCTGCCTGCTGTGACCTCTCATGCCTTGATGCTCCTGAAGCCGAAGCTGCTGTTTTCTCTGAAACATCATCCCTGCTTTCGAGTCCCCCTGTGTACCTGAACCGAGTTATTTCGAACCTTTGCAGTTCGTGCCCTCAGCTCTCATTTACCTCTGGGAGCACAGGATGAACACTGGCTAACCTTGGCCCTGTTGAGCTTCACAGGGAATCTGAACATGAAAAGAGGGGACACCCTGGCACCCTTTCACCATTTGTCCCCACCCAGGGAAGGACTTGCCACTGTTAACACTGTTGTGTTTTTAGAAGCCTCACCCATCCCCCAGGGCCAACTGAAAGCCCCCAGCAAGCCAACAGAAACCATCTCCTGTGAGTAAAACCCGAGTCCTCTAGCACAGCAGGCAGCTCCCGACCTGGCCTCCATTTTCAGCTGGAAGGATCCTGCTATTTTGTTTCAATCTACTAAAGCTGTAGCTTTTTACTGCTATGATTATTTCTTCCATCAGTTGAAAACAGAGCGGCCTCTGCAGTGACTTCTCCTTGCTCATGGTGCACCCATCCCTCGCTGCCTTTGGCCTGGCTCTCACGCCTTTGGTCCTGACTGCAGCTCTGGATACAGCTTTGCAACGGGCTCCTGTTTTCCGCTTCCAAACTGAGGTAAGGGAACGGGGTGAAGCTACAGGGAAGCAGGCATGGGTCTCTCGTCTTTTGGCATCAGTGCTGCTCCCACAGCATGGGATGCAGGGATTGGGACCCTGTGCTGGCTGTGCTTGAAAAACAAAGGCTGTGTGGCCTGGTGCCACCCTGCAAGTCTTTAACTGGGGTCTAACAGCTGGAGATGCAGGTCTGACACCCGGTTTGCAGCACTAAACCAGGGTCAGGAAAGCATCCTTTCCCAAAGACCTGGCAGTATGTGACAAGAGCGGGACAGCACAGTGTTGCAGCAGGGCTCTCTCAAGGGCCACTATTATCTGGCACCAGTAAGCACTCACAGCTCACACCAGCCAAATGCAAGTGCTTTGCCCCCAGCAGTGGGTGGAAACACAACGAGCTCCTGCGGTCAGTGCGGCAGGAGGACTACAGGGGCACAGCAGCAGCATGTCCCTGAGCCACCGTCATGGTCTCCCTCACTGCCTCTAACTGGGTTGGCACCTGCTGCTGGAAAGGTCCCTTGTGGACAGTGGCAGCTGTGAGTGCCCTTCTCCAGCTGCCACAGCTCTTGCTCATCTGCAGCCAGAATTAGCTAGGCTGTCACAGTCCTGTCTCGATCTAGCCAAGTGTCTGCTTGACAAGGCTTCAGCAAAACCAAAGCACTTGCAGACAGCCTGTTCAAGTTTTTTTAAAAAGCTGTTTAATATCACAGTGGACAAGTGAAAAAACCATAACCCCGCACACAGAGAAGGTCTTAGCAAATTACAAATGAGTCTTAAAAAAGTTAGTTGTCTCTGAATTCTAGTAAACAAGGCTCTTGCTGCAAGCTAAAAATGCATTGCCCTGATGCACTCTACAAATAGTCATAAGAGTTTGAAGGAAGAACTGCAGCCTGAAACACTATGGCAACAAAAAAGGAAACTCCAGCTGCTCACAGAGCAGCACCCAGTTTCCCCAGCACAATTCCTGAAGCTGTGATGTGCTGTGTGAAGCAAACTCTCTGCCCTGGGTGAATTAGGAGTAGGATGCTGTGAAACCCCTCAATTTTGCCGAAGCCAGACTGAGCTGTATTCAGACCTTCAGCCCAACCCAAATGAGTGCTCCCAGCTCTAAGTCACCTCTGAAATGGGTGGCTATGACTAGCACAGTCACTAGCACTAGAATCAAGTGTCAAACTCCTTACATGGAACTTGGCTTGAACCTGCCACCACTTACTCCGAGGCTGTTTGGCTGCTGCAGCCCTGTAGACACACCTGTCCCTGAAAACACTGCCTTTGATGCTGGCTTCTAACAGCTGGGCATGTAACAGGATTTGCAACAGGGCTGAGGTTGTTATGCTACAAATAGCTCCAAAGGCAGCCCTAAACCAAAAAAGGGCCAGAAGCGTTCGCATTGGACAGCTTGGAGGGAGCTGTCAGAGACACTTTGTACTCCTTTAGTCTGTCAGTGAAACGAAGACAGGAGCTGGAGTTCTAAACTATTTTATTTATTTTTTTTTTTTGCCTGGTAAATGAACACATATTTCAGTGATTAGAGCAAACTGGAAGCACACTTCCCCCCAACATGGGCAAATGACACCTGTGTGAAGGCCCTTCCTGCACCAGTATCTCCTCCCCTCCAATAAGGGCAGGCTGGCAAAACAGGAACAACTTCTTGACAAGGTGCATGGGTATTTCATTTGTTAAAGTTGCTGTGAAGTCTTTAAAGGCCTGGCTTTGACAGATGTTTTTACAATTGAAATCCAGCTCATCTGTAACTGTGTGCCCTTTTGCTTCGGTAAACAAATGGCTCAGGTGCAGAAATCATTCAAGTTAGCTCTTTCCTCTGGCACAGTCTAAAAGCCTCATCTGTCTCCCTGTGAAAAATCAGTGCTGATACCATGGACAGGGAGGAAATAAAGAACAGTAAGTTGGTTTTCTTTTTTGTTTTTTTAAACTGTGGGTTTTGTGAACAGCTTTATGAGTATTTTAAAGTGTGTTAGGGAGCCGAAGGGAGTAAACAGAATTGGGGACTGGGAAAAGTCTGCTACCAGATAGAAAATAGAGAAACTCTGACCTCCAAAGCAAGGCTTTTTTCACATTTTGCTTTACGGAGCAGATTTGGGAGATGGGAAGGTGAGGGGTCATTGGTTTGGCAATTTAACTGGAGATTCTTCTTCCAGCCTACCAAGGTTTTGTGGGTTAGTCAGCAACGGGAGAACTGTTTCTCCAAGTTTTTGGAGGGTGGTAACACAGAAGAAGGAAGGAAAATGGCTCATACTTTTCCATTTTAGGTTCCTTGTACACATTGTGGGGTAGAATTTGAGCTTATGTCTATAAAGCATGCCTAATTTGTGCACTCACACACACACACATAAATAATCAAATACCCCACTCCTTTGCAAACTGTTTTTTTTTTAAGGGCGTATAAAGTTACACTCCCTAAACACTAATTATTTGCAGGGGGATAATGCTTTCTTGCTGGTCCTTATCATTGATACCTGCCCTTTCCTTGCTCTTTCCACTAATTCAAGCATAGAATAAAAGCTTTACAAGCCAATCTCAATCCTTCTCTGTGCTTACACGTTGCTGGGAAAAGGGATCTCTACTTGATGCAATTGATTTTCAATCATCTTTCCTCCCCACTGAAACTAGGCAACTTAATATTGGTGTACTGCCACCAGCACATTGTCTAGGCCAAGAGACAAGGCAATGAACAGTCTGCTAATTAATTTTTCACATTTATCTCCAGACCCCCTCCCCAGAACAAATACTATGGAAACAGGAGGCAGCAGTTTCTATGTAGCCCTCAGGAAATTTTAAGCAGAAGTGTTTTACTGCCATTTTTATGCCTTTACAGTTACAGCAGTAAGGATTTTTGGTTGTATAAAAGAAAACGTATTGGCTTCAATATGAAAAAAAAGATTATTGAAAATAATCTGAGCTTGATGTATTCATTTCTCAAAAAAAAAAAAAAAGACAAAAGCAATGTCTACAATGCTACTTGTATTCAGTCAGTGGAGAAATAAGGGTCTATTTCTAGGCAGGAGAAAGGTACTCATGTTGAGAACATTGGTACCATACAATCGTTATAGATGGATTATGTTTCCAGTAAAGCTATCTATGTTCATTTTCAGTTATGAGGCAGATAATACTGTGAGGTTGTGGAGTTTGCGCATCTTGCACCCTTTCTTGCATATATCTATACCTATATGTGTGTGTGTTTGTGTGTACATTTATGTGTATAAATAAGTTAGAGGTTATTTACATCGGTGTACAAAATAAATCTAAACTCAGTTATCAAAATGCATACACCTGCCACTGGATTTGGTCTGTTAACACTTTGCATTTCATCTTCAAAGCACCATACAAACATCAATTATTTACCCAGGCAACTTCCCACTCACCAGAAGGATTAAGAATAACAGGCAGGGTAAGGGATGGAGCTGAGGGAGCACAGAATGTTCATAAAAAGGCAGCTAATCATGTGTCTCTCTCCTGCCATGAGCACTGCAGATTTACGCCTTTATAAACTGCAGTCCAAGTGTAGCAGTAACCTTTGTAACACAAAGCTTGTCAAAACGACAAAGTCCTCATTCAAAAGCAAATGATCCGTTCTTCATTGTCAAAAGCTTTGGCCTCTTCTTGGCTTATCGGGTTCCCGTTCAAACTGCAGAGGAAAACCAAAAGGGATGTAAAAGTAAGGGAGTGACTGTTGCCCATCTTCTGTTTTTCCAAGGCTCTGGAGCAGAGAACGCAGTTTCGCAATGCCGTGTGAGCTGTGTGCTTCTCAAGGGCGCACAGTTGGGAACTGGCCCCAGACATGCAGGCTACAGCACTGCTGTTCCCACTGCACATATGAGGAACAAGGCTACTTCTTCAGAAATAAAAACGGAACAGACACCTAAACTTCATTAAACTAAAACTGGTGCTGGATATCCAGGCTGCTTGCATTTCAGCAAGCAGCACATAGCTGACAAAGGTTCTTACCATGCAGTGGACTAGTTTAAAGAAATTTAAATAGTCTCCAGATAATTTTGTGTCTCCCATGACAACATGGGAAGAAAACTGTTAAGTACTCGAGCGTTATTCATGTGAAATTACTTATGGCAAAATTTTCAAGTTTGGCTACAGAAAGTTAATCTACATTGATATTTATGCCCCTGAAAATGAGCAGCCTGGTTAAGTGGAGCTTTCAGAAATGCTGAAATCTACTAAACCATTTAGACTTACGAAATTATTTGGTTTGGGAACACCTCTGAAAATTCAGGCAAGAATCAAAAGACAGATCTCAGTCTGAAGATTCAGAATGATTCAAGTGGGAATTGATGCCTCTTCTGTAGACAAAAGCTGACAGTGGCCTTTGAAAAAAGCATCTCTTCCACATCTCCAGGGAACCCACTATTCAGATAGCAAGTCATCGTCTTTCTAAGCAAGAATTCAGTGTCCTTTCACTAAAACAAATATATATATTTTAAAATAAATTTCATGTTCAGTAATAAAGCAGCAGTGCTAAAACCAGCACAGATCTATTGACTCCTGAGCTCCCTGAGGTGAAGGAAGGAATGTGGTATTTGGCTTTGTGCCTTACAATGCACATGTGTGACTATGCCCATCTAATCTAAAACAAGCAAATCTTAAAAAGTTAATCTTCTTGTAGCTTAGCACTTTCAGTGTGTTTGGAGCATCGCCCAAAGAAAATCCAAGCACAAATTCTATGAACCAAAGTAGTAATGCTAATTAAATGTAACCATCTCCTGCTTGCTGGAATTTAGCTCCTGAAAAGCATGAACACATTCAAAAGTTGAAATCAGGGCAAGCAAAACCTAATCTAAACATTTAGGCCCCAATTCCACAAATACACACATTCTGCAAATCAGTGGTACAAACAGATGTGAACTAACACAACTGCTTGAAATTCATAACACACAAGGAAGTGTTTCAATGACAGAGGCTTTTTACCTATTTGAAACCCGCACCCAGAACTACAATCCCTGCCTCACATAAACCTGCTGTGAACTTTTTAGGCTGGAAAGTAGTAATGCCAGAAGTGTCTTAAAAGGAAAGAAAGTTTACAAAGTGAGCCTTTGAGGAAGGGATCTTTACCAGACTTCTTTAATAGCTGTGTTCTCCTTGAGAGCTTCACTGAGGTACTTCACCCCTTTGGCTGTAATTTGATTCTGGATAAGCCTAAAAAGAAAGCACTTCATGTCAATCTAACAGGCAAACTAATTTACAGTGCATGCACAAACTACACTCAGCTTGATGTCAAGTAGCAAAGCTGTCTGCCACAAGACGACCGTTGTGATTTCTATCTGTGAGGATGGTACACAGCATTGATCAAATGCCCCACATGCCCTTTCAGAAACAGAGCCCAGAGTATTAGTCTTTTTCCTTTTAATCTTGCATGCGGTTGCATTCTGGAGATACTGAGTTTAATTACATAGCTGACAAATTTCTGCTAGCAATTCTTTACTACTGGTATGGGATTGTGATATTTGGATTCTTTGAGATAGACTAACCTCTTAGCTCTGTTTTCTTAGTAAGAACACTGTGAAACATTTTTAAGTGACGTACAGAAAATTCTGAGTACAAACCCTGCGTAGGCCTAGTGTTTTAGTAGTTATGCTCTAGAGGTTGCCAAATAGTCCTGTGTCTTGTCTATCAGACCAGCAAGATCTTTGAAAAATAAGGCATTGAATTTGTCTCTCGTATGAGCAGGCCCAAGTCCCAGTGAAGTCACCTTAGCAGCTCTAAAGTATGTCTCATCTGAGCTGAGGGGAAAAACTGATACAAAAGGTCCTCAAGCAGCACAACTGATGAGGCAGTAGGTAACTCTTATTAACCACTGTAGACCATCCCCCTAGCTAAAAATGAACAAAGCCCCCTCCATCTGCATGAGTATATAAACACTTATTACCCTAGCCTAATCCAGTACTTACCTTTCAGTCTACCATGGTGTGCCCCATAGCTGTACCACTCCATGGGACTGGCTGTATGAATCCTACAGGATTCAGGATGAGGCTGAAAATTGGACTGAATTGAACCATCTCTTAGGGAGGGCGGAAGGAAGGAAGGAAGGAAGGAAGGAAGGAAGCAAGGAGGCATTCCCATTAAAGGACCTTCTGCGCTTGGTAAATGAATCAAAATGCAAGGAGATCCAGTAGATTCTTTCAGCTGTTGGAAAAATACTGCGGTTCTGCTCAAGGTCAACCATCTGTATAGGTCACTGTGACCTTTGGAGGTATCCACTGGTATAACCAGCAAAGTAAATTTGTCTACTGGCAGAAACCCTTGAACAATACTGAGCCATGGTAAAGACATGTATCAAGATTACTATGCTGCTTTGGATGGGGGAAGTTAATTCAAACGAAACTGCTCAGTGAAGCATTCTGCAGCTGTGTGCAAAGAAGTCCCCGCCTTGCCTTTTTATCTTCAGGGTGATGGGCACCACAGCTTCTACTGCTTTCAAAAAAGGCTACGAGTACTTGGCACCTCTGACAACTAGCACACTTCCTAAGGGGCAGGAACTAGGCTTCCTATGGGGAATACTAGACTGTAGTTAGCAAAGCCTTTGTAAAGTTTGTAAAGGGATTCCATTTATTATGTTCTCACTTGGAATGAAGGGACAGCTACTTGTTTCACAGCCCACATCTGCCCAACCCCATCCCTGGACAAATTCTTGTGAACCTCTGGATTAGAACAGCCAATGCTGTGTTTTCTTAGAAGCTTAACAAGTCTCTTTGAGATTGCTAGAAATAATCCCTGGTTTCCTGGGGATTTATGTCTTATTGATGACTGCCTTGCATGAGTGAAAGCGCTAGCCCTAGAAGAAAACTTCAGGCAAATGGGACATGTATTTAAGTGTCTGTCATATAGGTTCTTGGTTGAAGGGTAAGAGTTGAGCTTGCTGCTTTCATTGTATGATGATAAATAGTAAGAATCATAATAAGGTCATTCTATTTCAGCTGTCTGCTTGTATTTTTTTTTTTTAACTTGTGTGTTTGAGGCCAGTACTGTTCCCCTAAGGAGAGATGAAATCAATTAGTAGTTCAAAAGTTACCAGGACACACAACGAGCTTAAACTTTTCCCTGGATGAAAGCAAATTCAAAATGCTAGACAGCAGCTTTATTAACTTTCCATTAGAACCATCTACAACCAGTCAGCTGCATCCAGACCATGCGCAGAAAGCTTACTGTGACCTACATAGACTTGGAAGGTGAGGTTTTAATGCAGTGACTGCCAAAGAGCCTGTGCCTCTGTGGAATGTAACTCACCATAAATGCACCAGCTTCTTGTTGACCTTCAGCATCTCTGCAAAACTCATTGCTGCCTCATCATCCAGCTCATTTTTAGTCAACCTAAGTGGGAGAGAAAATGTTCACTTAGGATGTTATCATTATTTGTCAGCCCCCTGTTCTTCCAGCTTGTCTGTGACTTAGCTTTAGACAGCCAAAGGGGGATGTGCTGTTCCTGCCCTGAGCAATTTCTAAAGGTTGGACACAAACAGACACTGAAGAGAAGTCCTGGAGAAAGAAGAGACAATAGTATCAGATCTTTATTTCTCAGAGCAATGCTCTCATGATACTTTCTCCTGATGTTTTAATGTCTAAAAAGTGGATAAGGTGCAGCGGAAAAAAGTAGAGAGGTAGACAACGCTGAAGAGGTGCAAAAACTGAGGACAAAGAACTTGACTTCAGACGACGGAAGTGAGAGAAGATGGAGAAAGCAAGATGGAGGGAGCAGAGCAAAGCGTGACATTGGGACATCGAAATGTGTCCTAAAGGACATGTGCTGCTGATCCATTACTCATGTCCACATTCTTCCAAAGGGATGTATCTTACAGCTTGCTGGTAGTGAAAGCATAGAGGGTGAGAGGAGGGGAGAGTAGGAGGTGGTGATGGGATTGGAGGAAATAAAATTAGGCTGTAGCTTTCTCTAGAGAAGGAAGAGGAGGAGAAGTAGACCACACTGTCAATTACCAGAATATTTTCACGGAGTTGTTGTGTTGCATAGCTTCAGCAATACTTTTGCCTCCCTCTGTTGTGATGCCATTGAATGCGAGACTGTAAATTAAAGATACAACAAATGCATAAGAAACAGCCAGCATCACTTGGCCCTTCCCTTGCCGAATACTAGTGAATATCCTGGATGATCTGTTTCCCAGTTGTGCAGTTCAGCATTTGGGTGTTTCAAAGGCTCACATACTTTGGAAACCAGTAAGTCCTTACAACTTTTACAAGTGAGAACAGTTCACAGGCTACAGCCTGAGTGCAAGTATATCACGCAGGCCATAAGGTTTGCTGTCAGTGGGTTGCACTCTTGAGACTGACAGCAGAGTTGCACCCAGTGATTTTGAGGGTCAAGGCTTTTACAAGGACAAAGAGTTGTGCTTAGCAGTACACAGGTTTTTACAGACATTTGTCATCCGAAGTCCCTGTACAAACTGGGCACTTTGTCCTTTAAGTCCTTCAGACACCTGAATACCTCATTCTTCTTCCAAACACAACACCTTCTGTTGTGTATAGAGATGAGCTTGTAAATGCATGCTTTCCATTACAGACCACAAAACATTTCTTAGTCTGCCCTTCGTTCTTTGAATAGGCATTGGCAAAATCATCCAGTTAAAGTTATGCTCCAGGCTTTGAGGGTTCAAAAAGCATTTCCCACCTCAAAAGCCAGGCCACAGCCTGAAAATAATGTAAGGTCTCAAAAAAAGGTAGAAAGGGGGATCAAGTAGGCAACAGCACACATACGTGTTACCAGGAGTCCCTCCTAGCTTCAGCTGAAACAAAATAGTCCCAGTCCATCATGACTGGGCCTAAAAATGGTAAATATGCTGAAGTAAACTGCTGTAGTCGGGATTATCTTTCCCCGACCTTCACGTAAAGTTACCACTGGTGCTAACTGTTAAGTCAAATCATGAAGCAAAATTAACCAGTGGAAAATTAGAAATGAACCCAAGTGCAAGTACACCACAGAGCAGAAGATTCACCCTGCACAGGTGCCAGCAAAACCTAGCTCTAACCAGCAGTTACTCCTCCTTATTTTTGCAAACACATTCATGAGCATATTTGTTCCCATCTGAGAATCTCTCAGCGCTGATTCAGGTTCAAAATGTTTTCTTTCAAGTCTGATGCATCTGGATGGATCTGCAATTATGGGAAGATGGCTATTTCAGATAGCTTTTAACTTCAAATATATCTAGGTCACTGCACCTGTTCAGCTGTTACTTTTTAAGCCTGGCTATCTGCTCGTAGAAAGGAGGACAAGGCACCAGCTCTGAAATTCCTGGATCTGAAGTGGCAGCAATAAGCTCTCCAGAGATCCCCAGACTCCCGTGGTTCTAAAGAAACTAGTGCCATGTGCCACCTTGTGGGGAAACCAAGGAGTCTTGTCTGCTCCCACACCGTGCAGGCCAGTGGAACTGGGAAGCAAATCGAAAGGATCACCATGAACCCAGTGCTCCAGCTGTCTGAAGGGATGCCAAAACAGGAGCAGCCACCACAATATGCATCTTTAAATCCCTAGCCAGCATTTGAAAGTCTGGCAGGGGATGGGCTGTGTTACAATGCTGCCTTCTCTCTGTGCTGTGCTACCAATTTCACCCACACTAGGGCTTCCAGTAGGCTCGTTTGGGATGAATCACTGAACTCCAACGAGAACTACATCTCATTAACACAATGTGTGGTGTCATAGCTCCACTGGAGTACAGGTTGAGCCTGAATTTAAGAATACCCCAGTCCCTACCCAAACGGCTTCTGGCCTAAAAATTACTTCAGTAGAAGCTGTGCCTTCACAACAGAAACTTCACAGTGAGTTAACACTTGAGAGCCTCATTCTGTGACAGCTGATGCAACTTTCTGCTAATGCTCCTGGATGAAAACGGCACCCACTGACCATGTGCTTTCACAAATGCCAGTAACTCTGTGCAGCATGAGGGGAGGAGGTGCAGACAGAGGAAAGGATGCCAGACCTGCAATATTTTTAACTTGCTTAATGGCTGCACAGGTCTTCTTGATTCAATCTGGCCTCCTGCTTGCACCCTGTTGGTTACACAGCGAAGGCTGTGATACCAGATGGTGTTCCAAGCTAATGCTTGGTGGGAAAAGTCATTGCTTCAAAGTACAATGAGAAAGCCAGGGCTATGCTGAGCTGCCTGGTTCTGCTGGTGTTTTACCTCACATTTGTTAACGTGGGGTGGTTCCTCAGGGCCTCTGCAAATGCCTTTGCTCCTTCGTCTCCAACTTGATTACCCCACATCCTGGCGAAGAGAGGAAACCAGGAGATATCAGGTGTGCTGCCCTACTGCCCCTCACCATTGCATTCTCCTTTTTTCTACACCCCCGCCCCCCACATTACTTCACAGTCTTTCAGGCTTGTGAGAAACTTGGCAGGACCTTCCCTGCCAAGCCAGCCATGTTCCACTCCCTGCACACCACACTGCCAGCCTCTGCTGACTCACCAGCACCCCAAGGCCACAGCACAGAAGCAGCTCTAGGAGACAGCCTGCTGCAGCATGACTGCTTTTGGGATCACCTTGTTGCACTGAGCAAAGCCTCTGCAGCCATGTATCCTTACAGGCTAGAGGAGTCCAAGTCCTAAATCCTATCATTTTCCTGCTCAGCATTTCCTCCCCATGCCCATGCTGCAGTTTTCCTGTTACCTGTTGGGCAGACCAGCCTTTACACAGTGAAAAGTACAGGTCTTGAGAAAGACTCCCCAGACACACAACTGCACGGGGATCCACAACCAAAGGGGTGACTTTCTGAAGTGAACTGCTCTACCAGCTCCCCCTCTCCTTCAGAACAGTCTGGCAAAATGGCTACAGTTCCTTCAGTGTTACACCCAAGTGGAATCTCCTCTCTTGCCAGCTGCCAAGGGAAAGATCAAAATTTCCCAGGGACAGCGTGACCCTGGTCTCTTTCACACATTCGGAAGTAATAGTATTACCAATGGCAAAACAACCGTTGGTAACACAAAGCGTTAAGAGAAGGTAAGAGAGTGGTAAAAGCTGCAGAGATTTTAATCAACATTTAATAGCAGTGTCTGGTCAAATCTTTTCTATGCAGACCAACCACTTTGAAAATTCACCCTATATTATGAGGTTTGAAAGAGCCTCTGCTGAGGTATGAGAGTTTTTTTAACAGGGATCATGGCTTAATGACTCAGAGCCACACTCAGCTTGATGGGTAATTAGTTGGCAGCTCTTTTAAAATCAATTGAGCTTTATGGTATCTAAACACATCCACTTCCAGTAAGCTCCCCAGAATTTCCTTGTCCTTTAGGCCCGGTGCAGTTTGTTATGTGAATGCTGAATGTATCTGTTTCAACATTTCTGTCCAGGTTATCCTAAATCCATTTGGAGTGATAATTTCCTCTGCAGGAGAAAATAAGAGACCTTCACTGAAATTACAGCAAGTACAGCACAGCAGACCCAGCTATATGACAATGGAAGTGTGCACGCTGTTGAGTATACTCGTGAAATGTAGAACAACAAAATTCAAGGCCAAAAATATGACTGTTCAAAAATCTGATTTTCATATTTCAGGGTTACTGTGAGATTCACGATGGCCAAACAGAGGTTTTAATTCCATGTATTTGAGTATTAGCTTCTGAGCAAAATGTTCTCCTATGAAGTGGAAAGAGAAACTGGGATTTGCCAAAGGGGGCGGGGGAATAATCAAATGCTCAAGACTAGCACCTCTGCTGAGAAAGAGGACAAGGACTAAAGGTTTAGAGTACATTCAGATCTCTCTCCAATAATAGCAGACTCTCCAGTTAGGGACAGCCTAGAGAGAAGCATGACAGGAATTCCTTTTTATTCTCCCAGCTTGCTGCTTTATCAAGACTTGATGCAGAAGGTCTGACCACTGTAATGACACTCAATAACTAGGTAGATTGCCAATAGTCATAAACCCATCCAGATTTAAAAATGACCGAATATCTCTAGAATAGCTGTGTTGCCATAAGGAAAGTGGCTATCTTTACATACTGTCCTCTTGCTAGTTTGTATCTTCTTTAAGGTTCTGTCAGAACAGGGGAAAAAAAGCCCAAAACATTGTGTGAACTTGAGAACAATAAAGCAGCCCTTCTTTTCCCTCTGAGTGGAAAATGTGGCTACGATTCTGCACTTGTTTGTTGTCATGCCTCTGTTGGGGGCGGGGAGGAACAGCAGGAGAGAAGGTAAGAGTGAAAGCAGGAATCCTAAGGGATTTACAGATGCCTTGCCAAGATCAAGTCCTGAGCTCTGCTCCTTAGCACTGAACTTACCCAATTTCAAACATTGTCTTGCTCTTCTGGATGGCCTGGGCAAGGCACTTCCCTCCTTCGCTAGTAATTTTGTTTGCTCCTATTCTGCACAAAATACATGAATTGATGAGGTACATGACTTATAACTGTACAGCTATTAGAATACCAGCTCAGAAAGCAATACAAATATTTAAGACTAATTAACTCTGGAGGCTAACTACAATTATCGAAGATTAACCTGGAGTAAAAAAAATACTGCAGGCATTTGACCTTTGATTAAAATACATCACTTTGTGTTGCCTTTTACATATTTTGCATCTCAGCCCTCCAAATCACAAATATTACTGTAGAGTCTTGAGTTTTGTGCTCAGGATGTCAGAAATGAGCTTTGCGAACTGGTCCTCAAGATAAGAACTCCTGCCTAGTTTTTAATATAGTTTATAATATCAGCAGTTGCTACCGAGTACATGAATTACACGCAGCATGTTTCACGATGCCCTTGGAACAGAGTATTTCTTAATTGTGTGTGGCTCCAGAGGAGGCTGCAGCTGATGAGCACAGATTCTAATAGCTCAAGTCCTTCTGTTCTGAGCACAGGCTACAGGCAGTGGCATAGGTCAGTGCAGCAGTCAGTGTCTCTGGCTGGCACCCTACAGAAGATCTTTTCTTTTTTTGACCTATGTGGGGGTATCAAATGGCTAGAGTTCAAGGAAGAGATAAGTCTCAATGGTATATACGTTGACATAAAGAACAAACCAAAACCAAAACGCCCTCAACCCACTACATTCACATAAAGTAATACTGGCTCGTTTGACTGATTTCAGGCACATGAATATGCACTCTACCTCAAAATAATCTCTGGGATTACTATGCAGCCTGAAAATGACCACCTTCCAACAGGCTTTTTTTGTGAAAGTTAGATTAAATAAGCAAAGCACTGTGACAAAGCAGTGAAAGAACCAAAGCACTCCTGGTTTTCAAAACTCTGGAAATAAAGTGGGAGCGATATAGCTAGTGTGAGGTTTCAGAACAAGGTAGCAGCAGAACAAGGACTAGAACTCAATAGTCCCTGGCTGCCAGTTGCTACATTCATACCAACAAATGACATTGCTTTAGTTACCTCTATTTTCTGCTATGGTCACAATTAAACCATTGGTTAATGATCTACCTTTATGTCAAACCACTGTTGTGCATGGCCAGACACTCTTATCTGGGGAAGTTCCAGGAATTAGAGGGAACAACTCACCAAGTGAATTTGGGGAATTCCAGAGACAAAGTATGACACGAGCACAGCCTGACTCCAATGGCCCGTAAAAGACAGGATATAAAACAGCTTGGTACTGAATCCAAGTGAATTTGTCTATTGCAGCAAGGTTCATGCACCACTTAAGCCTCACTCAGGTGCTCAGATTTGATTTAAGTAAAGAACAGGTCTCATGCTCTCCTTTTGACTACTACTACATTCCAGCAAAGACTATGGATTCAAGAGTTTTACCTGGTGCCACTCACTGCTAGACTACTGTAAAAGACTATACAACTGCAACCTACATTTTATTTGATCTGAAACATAATTTTTGTCTTTTTTCCACGCTCCTTCCTGTTTCAAGTTGCTTTACCTTAATTAGAATACTGTAGAAAGGAAAAAAAAATCCAACATACTTAACATATTCAAGGCTTGAACACTCTTCAATCAGTTTTGCAACATATCTGGCTCCGACATCAGTGATTTGATTGTTGTATAAGCTTAACGAAAAAAATCACATTGGTAAAAATAGGTTATTCCTGCTGTTACATTAATATTTACAACCTGAATGTTTTAGAATGCACACATAAGATCTATCATTTTTGTACGGCTTTGTACACATTCACAGTTGCTTGTATTTCTATTTAGATACACAATTCATATTGTGCAGGACTGGATATAAAATACAAGGAGACCAGACTGTAAATCATGGGAAAATATTACATATTTTTTAAATAAATGGTCTCCCCAAGCAAACAAAGCTTCCCTTTATTCCTCTGTTAGTACAGAAATAATATTGCCAGAAGAGAAGTCAGAAGAGAAAACACTAGAAGAACATATTTTTAGTCATTTAAAAGTCACAAAATCCCCTTGCAAATATTACTGAAGATCAGATACTTGAGCAGATGTACTTAAGTTAGGGCACTGGAGGAAGACGGCAATTCTTGGTATTCATATTCACTTTTCAAAAAGTCTTTTAAGTAGCTACTTAATCAAGAGCAGGAAGTCAGTGCTAACATGCCTTCCAGTCTCAACTTGATTAAGAACTAAATAAGGTCTTACAGAAATTGGTACCATGAACTGTATGTTTCCGATACTAGTCTCTACCAAGCTGTATCTGCTTTGCATAGTTGAAATAAATCATTTTACAGCAGAGAAAACAAAAGGTGCTAGCTATAAAGTACACACTTTCTTGCTCTTGCTCTCTCTACCCACTCCACAGCTAGCAGAAGGCCTTAGGTATAAAACTAGCATGCCCACACGGCTCAGTAACCTGACAGAAGGGTTTGATGTCAGTGGGAGGCCACCCTGTGACGCATTGTCATAGGGGAGGAAGCTGTGGTCCTTTTCCCAGTGAATGATTACAGGATGGCAGCTGAACTGTTTCTGACACAAAATGCTGCTTTGCTTATGGTCAGTAAGTGAGGAGGTAACTGTGGTTTCCACCCTACCTTTGCTGTGTCAGTACTGTCAGCATTGCAGTTTTATTTTCTAGTATCATTATCTAGTGTCTTGCTCCCAATTGGTACATACCCCAAGAAAGTCACAATTCGGTACTTGGAGAGTTCTTCATACAAGATCCTTACTCCATGATCTGTGACCTGATTTACACTAAGCCTGAAATGAAAGGAATGAAAAGAAAGTTTGAATCAATACAGATTACAAGTGTTCGTCATCCATCAGTTAAAAAATGACAGGAGATCTATGCATTTTCCTCTAATATTTTAACAAGTCCTTATGTCATATATTAAAAGCTATTAAAGGGAAATGTGAGCTCAGTTTCCTATGGCTCACTTTAAAAACAACAAAAACAAGAAGCCCCAAATCTCCAAGGTAATGCTCTGGAAGCTGTCCACAGAACCGAAACGTAGAAAGTCAGAAATCAGAGACAAACACCTCATCCTCCTCCTGTATTTACTGTGATTGCAGGAAAGAATCCTGCTTGACACTAACAAAAGCAAGCTTTCCAAACTACTCTTCCTGCAACCTTCTCTCGGAGTACCTAGTGAAAGCCAGGCATCTTGAAAGTCACAACACATTCAGGCTTCACTGAATAAAGGTTGTGAAAAGCCCTGGCCAGGAAATAGAACTGCAGTCCCATGGGTGTGCTAGATGTTTCTAAATTTATTGTCCCAACTCAACCTGGAACAAATGAACGTTGGTCATTCACAGAGTAAAACTACTCCTTTTCACAGTTGTTCTGTGTTTTGGTTTTTGAGGGTTTTTTGTTGGTTTTTTTTTTTTTTTTTTAACTTCTCAAGCTTTTTCACCTTGCCTAAATGCACAGGTTCCCATGAAGCATTCCAACTCTGATGAACCACATTTTCTCGGTAAAGTTGTCCCCATGAAAACATTTTGACAAGTTTTAGTTTTTACACAAACTCAGAACCTGAACATTCACTGCTGAGAGCCCCTTATCACTGACAGCTTCCCCTGCTCTTGCTGGTTAGTAACTTGGTTGCTTTGGAATGCACCAGCACACAGGAGAAATCAGAGCCAATTTCTACAGATCAGAACAGTCTGCTTCTTTGAAAGGGATGGTTAAGCTGTTAGAAACAACATTTCCTGACCTGCAGAGACTGGCCATTAGAAATAAAGTCCTAACATCAGAAGAGCCATAAAGACAAAAAAGCAACCTAACAGATCGGTTTGGTGCTGTGGTTGGTGTTAAAATCACACTGTGTAAGGCATGATCACATGATAGGGGCAAAGGATGAAAGTCTGTCCTTCTCTTCTTTGTTTTGTCTTACATAATTATGCATTTACCTCCCAAGTTTCCTTATTGCTTTCTCTTGGGAGGTCAGTGGATCTGCAACTAGCTGCAAAAACAAGTGTCATTTCCTTTGATTTAATCCTAGAGGAAACCAAGGAAGAGCACAGCCAACCAGGAGGAATAAATTCTCATTTATAAAACAGGGGAAAACCACATCTAAAGACTTCAACTACATCCTTTCACGGAGTACTACATGTTAGCTTTTGTTCTGTGAAAGCCAGACATCTTGGCAGGATGTAAAAGCATGAAATTCAGAGCTTTTGACCAAGGGTTATTGTGAATAGTAGATCCTCTCTTACCCCAAATGATCAAGGGCAGAGATAGGCTCAGGCAATCTTCAGATAATGGAGGAAGCATTTCTGCTTCCTTTCTTTTCCCTTAAGCACTTTCTGCCATAAAAATCCTCTTTTGAGACAAAACAACTTGAGCCAGAGCTAACTAAACCTACAGGTTAAAACAGTCCTGGCTTCTAAGGACTTATCACCCCTTCCATTTGGGTTTCCAAATTCACAGCTTGTCCCTGCTCCTGTGACTAGCTGAACAAAGATTTCGGTAGATCCGAAACTTTAATTTCTAGCAGCAGTAAGAATCCTCATCTTCCTCTTCTTTTGAGATCAATTCCCCCAGCCCAGCAGTTAGTGGAATAAACCAAGGATAAGCAAGGACCTGCTTGCACAAGCTCCTACCTGATCACTGCAAGCTTGCTGAAACAAGGTAGGAGCTGTTTTACTCCATAGTCATTGATGTTGTTGTTGTCCAAATCCAGAGCCAGGCGCTTTTGAAAGTGATGCACAACAAAGGAAATAGCACTGCAGTCAGCAGAGCAGGCATTGCAGTATGTGAGCTTGATGTAATTGGCATGCATGCGTTTGGCAGCCAACTTCCCCACTTTCTCACTTTGAGTCTCGTAAAGGCATCTCAGCATCCAAACAAAGTGGGGCTGGACCTGGATCTGATTGTACTTCAGAAGCCTGGAACGAGTGAGGCCTTTCAGGTGGGATTTCATGCTTTCCCCAAGGTATGTGATGAGTATCTTTCTCTTCCTCTTAATGACTGCAGGCAAAACTAAATGTCTGAAGAGCTTCTGTTTTGATCTAGAAAGCAGGCCACAAAGAAACAGGTTGGTAAAATGAAAGTGTTCATTATTTCGGAAAGGATCCTTCCCTGCTAGCTGTTTCTTGAACCAAGGAATACGAAGACAAGTAGGCTGGGCAGTCTCAGTGGAAAAGCATTCATTGAAAAACTGAAGTAACTCCTTGGCACCCACTTTCTCTTCAATAACCAGGAACAAAGCTGTGAAAAAGGACTGAAGGGTTAAGTGTAAGAACTCATAAGTGGACTGATTGCCACAGCCACTGTAACCTTTAACTGTCCTGAGAAAACCCAACTGCAAATCTCCTTCAGAGATGTTTGCTGCTGAGGCCTCCTCCTGCTCAAAGATGAAGAAAGAGTTCTCCATCCCTTTGTACGCCATTTTACCCAAAGCTAAAAGAGTTTCCCTTCTTGATACGAACATCTCTGCTTGGCTTCTGGTGTTGTTCTTCAGCAAACTTGTTTTCAGAGATCGGTTCAGATGGACTTCAATCATGAGCAAAAATATATCTGTCAATGTAACAGAACAGTCTGGAAGCTCGTGGCTGTCAAACATGGAATGGAAATGTTCATAGCTTTTAAAGATAATCCAACAAAATAAAGGCACTGAACACAAACTGCAGAGACTGGGGTTAGCTTCCAACTGGTTCAATACCATTTTTCGTTGCCCCTCATCTTTGAAAAACACAGTAGTGTATTCCTTCAGGTTATTGCTGGAGAAACCACGGAGCAACACTTTCTTTCTGATTATGTTTCTTTGGATCTCAGTTCCTGTCCTTGCTGTAAGAATTTTCTTGGATCCCTTAAGAAGTTTTCCTCTGAGAAGGTTTACCAGCAGCACCAAGGGATGGATGGGTTCATGGGGTGAACACATCTCGGGCACACTACTGAGATCAAAATTGGAATAGATCTCATCAAAGCCATCAAATGTGAGGAGAACTGTATGCGGGAATTGCAAGATGTGATGGAACACCTCAGTGGGGTCCTGGTCTGGGTAGCAATTATATTTGAAGAGTAGGTCTTTCAAACATATAGCTTCATCTTCCTTAAAGCAACTAAACATCCTACATCGGAAACGGAAGAAAAATTTGGCTCCAACATCCAGTTCTTTTCTGGCCCAAAGGCTTTGTATCTTTTGCAGCAAGATGGATTTTCCAATTCCTGCATCACCAAAGACATAAATAGTCTCTCCATCTTCATTAATTAGACCAACTGCATCATCAAAAAGGGCTTCTAATTGACACACTTTGCCTAGACTCTCATTGGTAAAACTGACCAGTTCCATAACACTGTTAGAGTAGATTTCTTCAAGCAGCATCTCTTCCCTTTGAGCATATGACATAACAAACTTAGAATCCCGTCCCAGTTCATATCTGAGTTTCTGGCAATACCTGCTAACTAAAAAGACAGTGAACTATTATTAAACAGCCTATGTATACAGCTACCCACCTCTCTGGGAACTGAAGGGCATAATAAGCAAAAGTAAATCTAATGTAAAATTGGTCCTTTGGCAGATTACTTCTATTTGTGCTGCCACCACCACTTTCTTGGGAAATTCGGGTGCTAATGAGAGGTAATGTGTGAGCCACCATTCACTGGTTTAAGGGGCTGCTGTCTTTCAAGTGATTGTGTTATTCGGTTATTGGGCAATGTTGGCCTGTGTTTTTATTGCAACAGAAAGTTCACTTCAGATGGAGGAAAAGTAATGCTTGTATTTATATAGTATGAAAAAACCTCCCAAGAGGAAAATATTTACTTCCGTAATATGTTAACTCTGACTTTTGCTATACCTCATCATTTACGATCACATAATAATTCAGGTTGGAAAGGACTTCAGAAGGTCTCTAGTTCTACCTCCTGCTCAGAATAGGGTCATTTATGAGACCAGATTAGGTTACTCAGGGCTTATCTAGTTGGATCTTGAAAACCTCCAAGTATAGAGACTGCACAGCCTCTCTGGGCAACCTGCCTCATTTCTTGACTGTACTTGTCATGAAATACTGGCTATGCCATCACCAGAACATCACAGTGTTGCTAATATTGTAGTAGAGGCCTAGAAAATACTACAGCTGGCACAAGGTGGTTATGCCATTGTGCTATATATCCACAGACAAATGTAGAAAGAGCTTGACTTAGCAAAACAGGATGCAATGTATCAACACGACTCTCATGTTATACAGGGTGTCTTTAAATTATTTGGCTACCACTGCTAGCAAGCACAGTGTATGCACAATTATTTACCCTGGCTGTGCCTGCCTAGACTCTCTTACTCTCATGTCACCTGGTCAGAGCTTCCTACATAGCAGGGTAGTTCTAAAGGAAGGGATGTAGATGCATGGCCTTACCTGGATCTGTATTTACCACAGGTTTACTACGAATATTCTCTGAAGGCATGTAACCTATTTCATCCAGCCAAGGTTGAAGTTCATAGTAAGCGTCAGTGACTTTCTGCAGGACATGGATGAAATATTCTGAAACTTCTTCTCCCTTACTTTGAACCAAGTCTAGAATTTTGCGAACCTGAAGAGACACCACATGAAAGATTATTGATACATAGCATTTTATCACAGTTAGACTTGTAGACTGCTTCAGGATCCTTTTCGGGCAGGAACAGGGGATCAAAATAAAAACTGGTGCTTCAAGAGCATGAATTAAAATCTAGCTTTTTTGCTTTTGAACCAATTGAACCATCTCAAAATTCACTTGCTGATTGCATTTGGATGTTGCAAGAGAGTTGGCTCTGCAAGTTAAGGTCTGAACTTGTAGCTAAATCATACGCTAACCAGAAACAGAATGGATAAAAACTGCTCCTCAAGAGGGAATCCAAAGGACTTCCTCAGCCTGACTAAATAGTTTATTTTAAAACCCAAGCTCGTTAAAATAGTAATAAAAAAAGGTGGTTTCTCAGTGCCTTAAAATTCACCTTTTGGTTGGTAACTACTCCAGTCACATTTAGATTTACTTGTCATTCAGCCAAATCCAGAGCAGGGTTGACAGCATCTCCCTGTGGATCTTAATGCAGAACCAAAAACCTACAACTCTTCCTTTTAACACAGCAACCCAGTTTTGCAGGCTTTCCCTGTATAACGGACTCACTGCCTGAAAAAATTACTAAAACTAATGGCTACCAGGCAGTGGCTAGAGCAGTTCAAGACCAAGCATCACCTCTAAAGGTGAGCCAGAGTCTGATCTGTGTGCAACCAGTACTGGGCCACCCTAGTACAAAAGCCTCTGTAAGACGGAGCAATCATCCGGGGGCCCATTTTGAATGTCTGGATCCTCTTACTATAAATGAACGAAGAATTAAGTTAAAAATCAGACAAAAGGTCTCTAGAGACTGTGGTCTCTTGTGAGCTTAAAGCAGGGTGAGGTACATGCAGCACAGCAAAAAACATGCTTTGAGGTTTTTCTTGTGTGCTCTAAAAAGCAATTTTATGCCTTCCTGAGGAGCGCCCACAGAATCTACTTCACTTACACTACTGTGTCCTGCTCTGTGTTTCTGCTTAGACTCCTGATGCATGGCCTCCCCCTCAGCTTTGTCACAACAATCATGTATATTATGCTGAACAATAAGAAATGGAGATGATCATACAGTGTGCATTTATTCAGCTTTGACCCTATACACAGAGTGAGCATTGTGTTACCATTTCAATTTGCCAGAAAGAATGGTTAATTTATGAAAATCTGCACTGTCAGTGAAGTCCAAGGTCTCTGAATTTTGTATGGTTCGCCTGACTAACTGTGACACTATTCTGAAGCTGCATGACTGGTTGGTCAGGGAAACGAATGAGGAATTTGTTTTAAGTCATGACGCAAAGAGCAACTGTGTACATGTGATAATTTTCTCCTGTCAAAAGACCAGGAAATAATTTTTGCTACTGATGTCCAGAGATTAATCAAAACCCCAAATATGCCAGGATGTATCAATTCTCCATACAAACATTCACAATGTACATAGGTCTTTTAAAGAGAAGGGAAGGTGTGCACATGGACAACACACAAACATTAACTTCTAAAATAATATTTAATTTCTGTCTCTCCTCCTCTAAAGCAGGAGGATCTGTCCCACAGCATGCTGAAGTAGATTTTACTTGCAATACTCTGCACATTAACAAAGGCTTGAGTGTAGTAAGCTGTGCTCTAACAGCCAATGTGGTTACCTCCATATCAGAGGACAAACCTGCAGCTGAGAGGACAGAACAGCAATTATCACCCTGCTCATTCTTACAGCTGCCAACAGACATTACAAGGAGTGCCTGCCATGCTGGAAAGCGATATGCTGGAGACACTTGTCCAGAAGGAACGGGTGGGGAAACTCCAAAACAACAGGTTAGAAAAGACATGAGACATAAAATTGCCAGATAAGCCCATAAAACCCAGTGGCAAACTAAAAGTAACAAAAGCTTATGCTGGGTAGCGAAATAAAAAGAATACCTTATCTGCTTGAGTTGGAAACTGGACAACAATCTCTGCATCTTCAGTGGAGAAATAGCCATTCTTAATCAAGTTGTCAATCAAACACTGTGTGTTTCGGATTCTACTGACCAGAAGTTCTCGGTATACCTTCAGCAAAGTAATGAAGGATAGAGGACTTGCTCCTGGAGGTTTTTCCACAGAAATCTCCAAGTTAGCACAAAGCTGGCCTTCCATAGTTGAGACAGGAAGAAGCTGCTCCACCTAGCCTCATCTTTGACAAACTGTCCATTTGCAGTGAGAGTCAGCCTGGAGTTAGCCCTGAGGTAATCTGCCCTTCACAGTACCGAGCCTGTAAAAAGTAATTGTTTAGAACCTCGATTTAAACCTTATGCAAAGCAGATACATCCTTCAATTAGCCATCAAAGAATACTTCCAACCCCTGCGTAATACCATGGCCAACTTTTAAATAAAGTTTCTTCCTCAGGTACTTCCATTTATTTGTTCAGGTTTCAGGAAAAAAATGCCTACAGCAGGCAGTCTCCCTTCTGTACCAGTACTTTACTCTAGCTTGCCTCAAACACCACCACTGGCATCTGCTTTATTAACTGCCTGTTCTTAGTGCATAATTTAATACTTTTTATTAGCTTTTCATGTTTCAATAGGCAAAGCAGGGCATCTGTCCAAAAATATCTAGACAAGGAAATAAATGGAATAAAATTATATTTCATAGCAATTAATTTTGTAGGAGGAATTAATTTACAGTAGCAATTCACTTTGCATTTTCTTTGTTACAACAATAGATCCTGTATAAAGTGCTGCCAGTACGGTAACTGTCCCTGAAAGCGAGGTCTTGTGAACCCTGGGACAGTTTTAGCTAAACTAGGAAAAAGCACTTATCTTCAGGGCACCAGGTTTGAAAGGCAGTAGTGAGACTGTAGGAAAACCAACGATCAGATCTTTCTGTTAAGAAAACCAAGAGTAAAATGATGCTAACAGTGAAAATGCTGATGTAGATTCCAGAGCTAGTGTACCACTTAAGGGCCCAGAGCACTTGACGCCTCCAAAAGTGGTTGGTTTGGTTCAGACAGCATGTAAAACAGGGAAAATGTCATTGCATTGGCTTAGTTTGGTTAATCTAATGAAATTCAGGTGTGTAACCATAGAAGTTAAAAATACAATTTTTCAGAATCTGAAAAATAATAATGTCACAGAAAGGACTGAAATAAGTGATTGTAAATATACAAGAACCCATCCCTAGTGATTCACACAACAAATCTGGACCTCCAATAAGCAGGAATTGCACGGAATAACTGAATTCACAGACCTTTTCGCCATAAGATGAACTAGGCCTGGAAGACGGTGTCACAACTCATATTCATTACTGCATTGGGCATCCAACACACCTCCATCTTCATAAAGGGACGAGACTGCACACAATACAGCTTGTAATGAAGACACCAATTTAAAGCCTGTGCAAACAGGCTTGAATGCCTGACCTCAGCCCCTGTACATACACCTAGAGACACAATGCGATAATTAAATCAGACATGGCTCAGGAAACCCTCTCATTGCTGTAGAGATGCTGTTTAGAAACCATACTCTTTAGCATGAATGCTCTCTCCTTGTCTACAAATATGCGTGCTATGTGTACTCTTGCTCTCTATACCAGCTCTTTGGAGCTCTTTTTAGATGGTCTTTTCTTCCCATTTTTCTTTACAAGGCATAAAGCAGTAGGAATCAGGATCAGACTGCTCTCTATTGTATCACTACAGGGTTTTTTTGAATTGAAATTAATATACCATATAGCAGGCATGAAGCCATATTGTAATCACAATTCATCAATAAGTTAATTTAGGTACGAACTTTGCACATACAATTTCCCATGCAAAAAGCAGATTTTTCGCAAAATCACAACTGAATCACCTCCACATAGACAATAAGAATTTGCATGATCAACACCAATTACTGGCACCCTCCAGTAACAGCTAAAATGTACTATTGTTTCATCACGTCAAGGGATATTTGGAAGAATGTTCTTAGATTCTGATTACAGTCATTAACAGAAACAAAACACAAAGCCCTTCTTCAACATTTCTGTAAATGCTCTGCTGCCACAAAATTCTCACAATTTCCCAAGATGTTTACAGTGATGGCAAACTTTCCAAATACCCCCCAGCACTCCCTTGACAAGCTATAACTGAGCCCTGCCAGCTCACAGGCTCTTCTAAGTGACCTGCTAGTGGAACAAACCCATTTCTACAGGTTTTCCATACTAGCAGGTGCATCAGTGTAACTTCTGCTTGATGCTGGAGAAAGACACAGCTTATACTACAGCACTTGAGTGATACTACCTGTCTACACTTACAACCACAGGGGCAATCAGCTTAGCTCCTCTGATTTCAGGAGACCAACAGGTCCTAACTTGTGGTTGCTGACCTCCACAGATGCACGTAACTGCATTAAGAGTAGAGCCCTCCAAAAGCTGAGACCAGGCAAAAGCCCGGCGCAACTGTTTTGGATCACAGCTAACTCCGAAACTGTAAAACTCCCTTCAGCCAAAAGGGAATGTAACCAAATGATCTGACTTTCTTATCACATGAGTGACTGCATCAGCTCAGACAAATCAACTTTCATCACGCCATTCACATGACCCACCAGAAAAAGTAGCTGATTTCTGAGTCACTCAGCTTCCTAGAAGTCACACTGGTACACATCTTTGTTCACGAAAGCTCATTCCATAAATGAACTCTATCATGAAGACCAAACAATGCTGAAAAACATAATTTACTCTAAAGCTTTTGCAAGGTTTTAGTTAAAGAGATAGAGTCACCTTAAAATGCAAGCAATAGAAATATTAACCCTTTTCTTTCAAGATACTGCATCTACCTGACATTCCCTGTGTGCTTTGGTTATTTGAGGATCACATTATTCTAATGTATGTTCTTTCTTCCTACTTTGTGAGAACTGAGACAAACATCTAGGAAACCATAATAATGAACCAAAGTGCTGTCATGTGTACAAAACAAACGGAAATATTTTCTTCACTCTTTCAGATCCATCCACAAAGATGATAAGAAAAGAAAGAAAAAACACAGCAAAAGGACAAGAACATGGAAAATACGGAAGGATGAGAAGGTCTCAAAATGTCTGCCCTGCATCTGCCTAAGACCAAGTCAGTACAGAACCTGGTTGTTACTGGAAGGGGTGTATATACGCATGCTGCAGGTGGGATCATGTTCCCCTTCTGCAAGAGCGGAGGAACAAGAGGGGAATAAAAAAAAAATTAAAAAAAATAAAGTGAGGCTAAGCATCAGGGGAAAAAAGTAGAAAGTGCAAAAATGCCAAGCAGGGAAGTCAAGAGCTGGAAATATGAATTCTGTGCATGATGTCATACCCAGTGACATTTTCAGTGTCAATATTAACTTTAAGGCAAAAACCCCGTATCACCCAGTACCAGAGAAAACATTAATTTTCATCAGTCTCTCTTCATAAGAAAAAAATGGAAATTTCCACCATCCACATGCCACATCACATGAGCAGCTGAACACCTTAAAGGGTGCTGGAATAGAAAGACTTCCTGCCAGGTGTAGTTAAAAGAAAGGCAGGTATGTGCATGTTTGTAGCAAAGTGTAGCAGCTATATGAAGAAACTTCAGGTCCTACTCAGACTAAAGTAAACATAAGAACTTCTGCAGTAGCAGTTCTAGGTGCAACAGCATCTGAAGTCCTGATTAGCACCAGAAATATGCTTGTTCTCTTGGAGAAACACCCTGCATGTAAGATTCTAGCATACACAGTTCTGTTTTGCTTGGGCAGGTTTTTTGTTGGTTTGATTTTTATTTGTTTTTAAAACACGAGGCCAATGTATTGACATCATGGGGTCTCCAACTTATCTGCAAGTCCATCACCTCTCTTTCTGGAAAGTCCCAGCTTCCATAGTGCTTTAACATGGATCTTTTCAGTGGGGGATTACAAGGTTACTAAGTACAAAGTCACTTGTTAAAGGATCTGTTAGTTTTACAATGCTAGGTTACATATCCTGTATGTTTAAAGGTAAATGCTTATGCAGCTTATACATATGCGTTGAAAGCATTTCCTTGCCAGAGGGCATATCACGTTCTTTGCCTTATCTTGGGGACTCCAGATGCTGGATTCAATTCCAGTGCAATTCTTGTGACTGATGTGGCATCAGTTATGGGGACGCTGATAGAAAAGACTGAGACATACATTAATGTGAGACACCTCAGTGCACTGACCAAGGTCTAAGAAATCCACTGTTGAGAACTACCACCTCATCTCTGGAACTGTTCCATTTCTGAAAGGGCTAATAAATAAAATATTTTTTCTGAAAGCTACCTTAAGGTTCTTACAATCCTTTGTTAAAGCATAGCTAAGTTTGGTAAAAACAAATCACCTGTTCTAACAGCAACAGCTTGTGAACACATTTAGAGAAACGAGCATTATCATTCAAGTTTGTACACTGAAAGGTATTTACACAGGGAGAAAGGGAAAGATTTGCAAGCTTGATACAATAGCTGAAACAGCTAAGGAGGAATGGAAAGACACGAGACACATAACTGGGCAAAGGAGGAGTCTAGTATGGGGAGATAACGGGAGAGATTCTTAAGGGGAAAAGCTTCCTATGTGGGAACAGAATGGAATTCTTGCTCCTGAGAAGAAAAATAAGAAACAATTATTTACTCAAGAGAATGACAGTGATGTTGGAGATGAAATTCAGCCATTTTGAGGACAACAGCTTCAGTGAAGCGAAGAATACAGAAAACAGACGAGCAGAAATTAAAAAGAACCAGAGAGGAGTGTGCTCATCTGTCATTTGTAAAGGCAAAGGAGAAGACTGGGCCTTGGCCAAACGCAGCGTCAATGGGGGCTGAAGTGACATGAGAAGCAACAGCAAGCGTGGCAAGAGATCCACATCATAAGCCTGCACAACTGAGAACAACGAAGAGGAAGCAAGATGGGGATCAGGCCAGGGATAAGGAGGGAAATGAAAAAGGGAAATGAAATTTGTCATGGTAAGAGGTATGGTAAAAATACCAGTGCTCACAGCAAGGTTTTGTATAATCCATGTCAATAAGCTGCAGTAGCGCTGATGGCTTCCGCCTAAAGGCACTGGCACTTTTATCTAGTGGTTCTTCTGGCTTCCCTCTATTCTCAGCATTGTGCAAGCATATATACATTTATATCTTTCCTGGCCCTGCCCTTCTCACATCCTCTTTTCACTAAGATCTCCTTGCTCTTCTAAAAAAATCTGCTATGCCTGCTCAACTTCTAGGGCTGCAAGTCTTCTGGCAGTGAAGAATACACTGGTTTATCACAAGGTCTTACCAAATGTAAATGCTGTTGAAAAAGGAGCTGAAGTATCATAAAGAATAGCTACAAACATTGCCACTTTTGGGTGAGCGAGGGAATTCACTCCTCATTAAGCTAGCTCCTCCCAAGGAGACTACATAGGATGAAGCAGTAAAGGCAATACAAGGAGCAAATTAATTAACAACTGTCTCTTAAAGCACCTGATTTAAGATCAAGCCAGGTATTTCTGAAGAGCTGAAAACTCAGTCAATACTACTTCTTCTGTAGTCTTGTTATTCTGACAAAAAATATTCCTCTAAATCAACTGTGGGTAAAAAAAAAAAAGTCCTATGCCACCTACCTAGTTATCCACAGCCAGTTGCTGGAATACCTTCTGGATTTTCATGGCACCTAGTAGCTGGCTTTGGCAGGACCACAGCAAAGTGCACACACAAACCTCTGTGCCAGCCCAGGGCAGGCAGAGTCCCTGTTGGCATAGCCTGCTGTCCATAGTATTCAAAATGCAATTGCTCTTCAAGAGGTGGCTGTATGAAAATAGTACTCTGTTTCACATGAAAATCTGTGCTCCTTGTGTCTCCAAGTCAGGTTTGTTTCCTGGAAAAAGCTATTATACAGTGCCAGCCACCCCACTGCTGGGTCATTACAGCAAAAGGAGAACTGGAGACTTTGCCATGCTTTTTCATTAATGATGGTAATCCAGACTCAGTCAAGCCAGTCTAAACTCAATTTTCTGCTATCACCAGGAGAAACAGAAAAGAGACTGATTTTCCACATCTTATTTCACACATGCCACAGCAGCCAGTCTTTGACTATAACAAATGAGTAAGACAGAACGGATTTCCACACAGCAGCTCTCACTTTTAAAAGAATTTCAACTATTTTACATAGTTCAAGAACAGTAAAAAATTTATAGAGATGAGAACCAAACAGGCACATATACTACACAAAAAGTCTCCATGTTTTGATGAGAAGTAATGCAATATATTTCCCAGAGGTACTAAAAAATAGCCTTTTATTTTTATAGCACAAATGGAGCATTGGTAGAGCTTGTACGGAGTCCCTGTAGTGATCCTAAATGATTTTCTGTATCTATGAGTTAAAACACTCATCATACCCCAGTTTACAATCTTTATATAACTAGCACCATCGATATGATGTACATCAATAAATGCCCTGGGAGCCATACATTAACATCACACCAGGGTAAATCCATTACAACTCATGCGATTTTGCAGTGCCCCGCGGTCACCGAGATCAGCATCTTTCAGTGATTCCCCCTCTCTCCCCCACCTCTGACTGTAGCACAAGCTTTTGTAGCCATCCCTAGTTGCTTGAAGAGCAACAGATGTAAAAGAACACAGGAGAAATTATTTCTGCCGCCACCTGGTAAACTGACAAGCTTTTGTTTAAAAGGCACAGGCTTTTACAGAAATATTCATATCCCTCACAGGCTTTGCTGCTACATCTCCTAACAGCTTACTTTTAAAGAAACAGAACTTTATATACAACGTTTGGGGACGTTTTTAAGTAGTGGAGGAGAGGGGAAACAATTTACCGGTGTATCTAAAAAAATGGAATTGCTTTTCTACAATTATTTACTATTTTCACGTTCGACTTGCAGCGAATTAAAGTTGCAACCGATGGAATCATATTCGCAACTCTCCCGGCGCTACTTCCCCAGCTTTGTTATGGCCATTAGCAGCAACCCTAGTTAGTTTCTGCCACTCCACCTGCCGACCGACCGACCGATCGACCGCCGCCGCTCGGCTGTGCCTGCGCATCCATCGATCCAGCAAAACGGGGTCCTGAGCGGGGGCTGCCCGAGGGCCGGGGGGGACAGGGTTAGCGGCTGGTGTCGGCAGCCCCGCGGCCGGGAGGGAGCCCGCCCGCCGCCCCCCGCGGCCCCCCGCGGCCCCCCGCCCTCTCCCGGCGCCTTTCGCGTTGAGTGAGGCAAAGCGGCGAGGCCCACACGGCTCCCGCGTGAGTCAGCGCACGGATGCGGATCCTCGGTCTGGTTTAATCCAGGGAAGGGGCTTTTTTAACTGTTTTATCCGTCGCTTACGGGAAAGGCGAGGCGGGGGCAGGTAAGCGACACCTTCCAGCCGGCGCCTCCCGCCCGGCCGCGGGGCGCCCCCTCCCACCTCCTCCGCCCGCCCGGCCCTCGCCACCCTTCCCCGACGGCCTTCGGGAGTTACATCACCGGCCGGCACCTCTAACAGTATTTGTGCCTGGTAGCGTCGCCGTGTTTTGCTTCGCTCTGTTTCCCCCGTCGAGGAGCTGCGGCGGTGCCGCTGCCTGTCCCGGCCGGCCCCGCTCCTCACTCTGCCTCACCCCGCCTGCCACACGGCAACCTCCTCCCCGAAGGCGGGAGGGGCCCATGATGAAGAAATACGAAAAAAGTCCCAAAACGTTCAATCCGGGACCGCGGGAAGTTCACCAAGGGGCAGGCGCCAGCGGGAGCCGCCGGGGCGCAGCCCTTCCCTTCCACCTCGCAGCCCTTCACGCGGTAACACAGAAACTGCGGTTTACGGAAAGTAGAAACTTTCGATTTACGCCAACCCAGCTCTGCCGGCGCCAGCCGCGGGCCCGCCGCCTACCGCCCCCCTTCCGCACACCCCGGGGCCCCCGTCCCGCCGCGCCGCCCGCTCCTCACGACGTGGCGGCCGCCCCCACACGCACGCAGCCGCCAGCCGCGACCCTCCCCCGCCCCTGGCCCTGCCCTTCCCCTCCACTCACCGCGGCGGCGAAGCGACGGAGACGAGGGGGGGCGCACGGAGCGCCAGCCGGCCCACGGCTGCCTCCCTCCGCCCCGCACACGGTCGCTCCACCCCGGCGGGAAGCGGCTGCTCCCCACGCAGGCATGGCCGAAGGCCTCTCCTGCTTCACGGAGGCCGTCTTCTCCTCCCCCCACCGGCACGGCAGGCGGCCGCCTCCCCCGAGAGGTGCCAGCGATCCCGCCTGGGGCGAAGGAGGCTTTCCCCCAGCCCTCAGGGGCTCCCGCCATTTTCCTCCCCAGGAGGCGGCCGCTGCCTTCTCTCGGTTCCCCCCAAGGAGCTGTCAAGGTACTGTTTTCTTCTCGAAAAACGCCCATTTCAAAGCCCAGAGAAGCAGGGTAAGGGTAAAGCAAAAGAAGTGGTGCTGATGTCGAGGCATGCGTTCATATGTAGTTTTGCCCTCCATACCAAAATTATATCCTTTAAAAAATGCAAATAGCCAATGGATGTTCCAGTTACATTCCTATGTCACCAGCTTATGCTTACATAAGCAACACTGATATTCTTGAATCACGCATTGAATAGACAGGGGAGAGGTGTGCTAAGTGCAGCTTTATTTACTCCGACTAGACAGTGCTTATATAGAAAGCACCATGTTTTACTTGCAGACACCCTGCTCAACTCTGGAAACAAGCATTATGACATCAGGACAGCACCTATGCATCACTAGAAGTTTACAGAAAAATTTTATGCAGAGAAGACATGGTAAGTCTGTTACTTTGTCATTTGTTTATCTAAGGCAGGGGTCCTCAAAATACACCCCACAGGCCAGATACAGCCCCCCAAGGGTCCTCAATCCAGCCCCCTGTATTTACAGAACCCCCCTGCCAGGGGTTGGGGGGGGGGGGGGGGAACGCCAGCTCCCTGTTTAAAAGGTTTGAGGACCCCTGAGAGTCACACAGTGACATTGGCTGTATCTTATACTCCTCCGTGTGATACACCATGCAGAAGATAAGCCAAAGTTTAGTTGTTTGAATCTTCCAGGTTGTCAGATTTTCCATGTCCCCCACAGACTAACTACAGGGGTTGCCAAACACAATGAAGATAAAAGACTCTAAACCTTACAAGAGCTTCCAGTTTTGCAGGACCTGTCAAAGTTGTGGGGAAAAAATTGTTAAAAAATTAAGGAGGCCAAGTCTTTTTATCTGGGGTTTAATAGACCAACAAAACCATGAAACAATGCACTAGGCCTCACAGGAAGGAGACTTCCCGATTTCACTGAACGTGAAACCAAGGCCTAAATAAGCAACAAGCCAGTCGGAAAGGTAATTTTTAAAAAAACAACAACTTAGCATTATCTAAGTTCTTTGAAATCTGTTCGTTATACCTAACCAGTTCACCTATGACAATTACTAGACATAGAAAGGAGAAGACCACTATACTCTGCATGACATCCTTTGCTGTATTTTGTCTTCAGGCCTGCCTGGGTTGCATTTTGGACTAACATTTAAAAACATGTAGATAGTTCAAAAAAATACTACTTTTCTTTCTTTTAAACAGGAATTGGAACTCTATAGCTTCAGACAGGTTGGGCTTTAAACCATTAAGAAAAGCAGCAGAGGAAAAAGTTTAGTCAGGGTTTAGAGGTTTGAGTCTACTTTATATCTAAAAAAAAATCTTTGAAATTCTTGATACTTGTGTATACAACATTTAAGAACAAAGGGCCTGATCCTGCAGCCCCTACTTCTCAGAAGGCAATAGATGCCAGTACTCATTAAGATGGCCTTTTTCTTTTAGAAAAGGTCAGTAAACAGGACAAAGCAAAAATTTGCATGCAGCACTGCATGACAATTACAGAAAGATAATTTCTAAATCTACAAAAACTTCAGTAGGTACTCAAGCTATACATACAAAACAAAGAAGTTACCAATGTTGGTATATTCAGACTGCAAATTATGCCTAATGGCTTACTGTAGATGCATAGCAAACTCATCTTTTCTTGATAAATAAAGAAACTGCTGAGCAGCACAGTGAGGAGAGGTATCTAAATAAAGGTGAACGGCCAAGCAAGTGCAGAGGTATTCTATGCAGAATTTATTTTCTTTGTTTTAAGAGCAGCTTCAATCTCTTCCATGATTGGCACCGGCCCTGCATAGTTATTAGTTTCAATAGCTTCTAATTTCTTCTGATAGTCGGTTGGCAAGCCATTCTGTTTCGCACCCATGCAGATAACCTACAATTAAAAAGGGGGGGGGGGGGGGGGGGGGAGAGAAAAAAGCAGCCTTCAATAATAGTGTTAGAAAGGACAGACTCCTCCAAACATTTACTTGTATGGGAAGAAACACAGTAACAAGAGAATTAATCCCAAACAATGCTCTTTGTACCTAGAAGATAGCCAAAGGCTTCTGGAAGACCACTGAAGACCTTAAAGAGTATCAACAAAATTATTCTGAAATGTTACTAATCTGCACAAGTCTGTACAATTAAGCTGTTATTCAGTTACTTCATTCTTTCTTCCAATGAGGATGAGAATTACTTTTTATGCCTTTATCCAGCCTTAGAATCACATCTAAGTGAGACACAGTATACATTACTGGAATTAGTTTTAAAACCAAGCTGTTGAAATCCAAAGCACAACACTGAATAACTAGACAGGTTATAGTAGTAACAGAAACATAGACTTAGTGAAAAAGCACAGATTCCTTAGAGTTTGTTACTGCAGCTTTCCTTCTACATATAAAATAAACTTAAGTATTGGTGCAGGAGAAAAGAAGTGACAGTGAAAGGGAAAGAGGAAGATTCAGGAGCCAAGGCTTGGAAGAGACACCAGCAAGTTCCCACACAGAAATGAACAGATAAATATGCAGATTTTAAAAGCTGACACTATTGTAAATATTCTTTCATGCATTCAACAGCCAGGAAATTCAAGGATAGGGTGTCTAAAAAGGATGACCTTTGCCACAAAAAGTACAGAACAGTAGATAGATGCACATCACTGTACGCCAATGCAGTCACCTATACTAAGTTTTTAGGCCGATTAATTTTTGCCTGGTTAACTTAAGAGCTGGGGGGGGGGAGGGAAGAGGAGAAGTAACAACTGACCCTGACAACAGCAGCAGGGAATGTTTAGCTGAAGTTGCCAGTATTGGATATCTGCTCTTACAGTATACTAGTGAAGATCTGTCTTGACAGAAAGCAGGTTGGCAGGGAGGAGGTTTGTGAAGCAGCAGAGCCTGCTTTCTAAGCAAGCTTTCTCTTCACAAGTCCTGCAGCAGCTGGCCTTAGCTATGCTCCTGGAAGCTGATTCATGGGAGTGAGTTCCTCAGTTCAGAGAAGGTGTTATGCTTATGATTTAACAAGCTTAAGCCCTGTTTCTTTGCTTTTGGTAGAAAAAGTCAACATGTTACAGTGATGTCTATCTACAGTTGCACAATTCCAGACATGCAGTCATTGTACCAGAGGTTGGGCCTGCATCAGATCTCACAAGCTAAGCAGGTCAGGCCTGCTGCGTGGCTGGATCATGTGTCTCTATAAAGTCGGTGTGTTGCAGAACAGTGTTGAAACACTTCTGCCTCACCAGCCATCAGGTGGGAACCCTGCAGTGTTGCTGGAATACACTGTGATACACTGATGATGCACCTGGTAAAAGGCAGCAGGTGGACTCTGTATTCAGCTTATTTTTGGGTATGAACTTTTTTATAAGTTCATAAGACAATAAGGATAATCTGTGTCCTTAAGACTACAAGCCAGGTGGTGTACTCTCCCCACAGAAGCTTCCCTCTGTCCTTTTAGTGGACTACATTAATTTTTCAGAGAATTGCTGCATATATGTAAACATCATCCTTCAGAAATCCTTGTGTCGGTCATAACTAATTTACAAGTTAAAGGCTTCATGTAAGGCATAGCTAAGGCAAAAAATAAAACTGATTCAGCAGGCCTTTTAAGAGCTAGAAATCTTCTGTGAGCATCATTACAGTACCACACACCACATTATTATACCTTTACATTAGAGTTAGTCATGCCTTCCATCCACTGTAAACAAAGCATTATTAAATAGGACAGAAGTACTGCATTATATATTTCTGTTCATTCCTCCTAAATTACAGCGACACACACCTACCTTTTTATACTGAGGAGAAGGGGGACCACAGACATAGTCCTTCAACTGATAGCTTCGACAGGCTAGTACCTCTCCTGCTTGAGTATGGACATTAACTTCTATTGGGACATAAATGCCATCTTCAACTCCCTCTTGCCTGTAAAGGACATATATTCTTTTCATGCCAAATAGCTGACATCTTTCAGACAAACTGTGCAATTAAACATATGCATTCATTATAACAGATTTCAAGGCAGGGCACTGGTCTGTGCTGTTAATAAGCTTAAAGAAAAGCAAATAAAGCAAAACATATTCCAGTACTTTTTGTGCAAACTTGTTTCATATCCAAAAATAAGTTTCTAAAGAAGCAGCAGCATTCACTTTTGTCATTTCAGCTCTGTAAGAAAGATGACTAGTGGTTAACTTGCAACATTAGAGAGAATATTCCTTATGAATTAATTACTGTGCAAGTCTGGTAATCTGCAAGAGAAACACAACCAAGATTATCAGAATTAACAAGCAAGGCACATATCATTTGTTACCTTCCACTCAGATAATGAAACTATCGAAGTTTTATCTTGCCCACTGTGTTAAATTTGAATAAGGGGAAACTCTGCACAACACTTGTGATGCACATTCCAATGAATAATCCAAGACATCCTTTAATTTGCACAAGAGTTGTACAGCAGCAATGAGCTAAATCAGGGCAAAGAACATTTTGTTACTTTTTTATTAGCAAAATCATGCTGCCTTAGGAAAACAAAACCAAACTCAAGAACAAAGCTACTTGTCTTTAACCACTGGCATTTAGCCACCAATAAAAGTCTGAGGAAATAGTAAGAAGTAGATGAGAAGCTTAAGCGATACAAGACAGACTTTATAGCACAATCAACTTCAGATGTGCTTTAGATATGAGTGATAACATGGGGTTTAATGCCAATTGTCAAAATACCATTTTGACATCTTATCTTTCTTTCAAAAACTTACTGCCATTTCAAGTTATTTAACATACGTAAGTATGTTAACATAAGTAGGTAAGTGCAAGTAGAGACTGGAAGCTAACTGCAGATTCAAGGCCAACAGACTGCAAAATAAATTACATAGGTGTGTGACAGCAAGAAAAATGTTACAGTTCAGTAACAATCATTGCTAGGACATCTGAGGAAAAGTCACAATTTAGTCTGTAACTTAGATTTGTGAAGTACAGAGGGAAAAAAAAATATATCTGACCAATAGACAGCACCAAAATGCATTTGAAGCCAGAGTTCAGTCCTCTAAGCAGAAGATTCCCCTCCCATATACTACACTTTTACTAGTATTTTGACTAACTATATTAGGTGTCAATTACACATTCCCTTTTCTGCTTCTGGATAACAAAGCACAAACTTCTTTATCATTCTACAGCATGTAAACAGCACTTCTGGAAATCAAAATACAAACCACTGTCCCCATAGTGGGGAGAAACACAGTGCTACTATCAGAGCAGATGCTGTAAGACAGGATCTTTATACTTGTCAAGTTTATGATTTAGGAAAGCATGCTAGATCAGATTTCAGTAGAAGTCAGCAGAAAGGGAGGCAGGAGGGAAGTGCTAGTGTAAGCAACAGAGGAGGAACTCGGGAGATGACAAAGCTGGGACAAGTGAAGCTTTCCTCAACCAGAAGCATACCAACTAGATGCCCCTCCTGCTTCAGACTAACACTCCCAACCAGGACATGAAAGTTCTGTTAGCACGTATTCCCCTGATGTGCTAACAGAACTTGGGCAACAGTTTCTGTTGTATTTCAGGTTCACTATAGGCAATAAAAAGCAAGCTGGAACTTCCAAGTTTCAGGGCCAAGGTTATAAGGACATGTCTACGCAGCATGGTGCAGCCATAACCAAAATTGTAAGAGTACCAGTGGCAGGAGAACTGTATTACTACAGTGCTTTCAGTGGGTTTAATATGCCCTGCCACCTTAGCCTCACTAGCCCACATTTCTACTGGAATTAATTGACAGAGATTAATTGCTCTGAACAAACAATCCTTGTGTACCATGTTGTGCAGGTACATCCCAAAAGCTGCAATAAGCACATGATACCAGCCAAAGTTTTGGAGATTAAGTTCTAAGTCCTTAGAGCTTAGTCTAAGGTCTACCTTAGACTGTGCAAGAAGTTATGCTACTCCTCAGTTTGTTTACCTAGGTGGTCCTCCAGACTTCAGCCTGGGAACAACTTGCTCAGGTTGCCTTAGACTTGTCTTACCAGGCACAGGGAGAACATTCTCCACCATACATTGTAACGGTGCAGGCAGCCTCTCCCAGTCAAAGGGAGAACCACCACCACCCCAGCTCCCTGTTTGGATCTACCTTAAGTTCACAAAAGTTTGAATCCTTAGACAACATGCAAAATAACCTCCCCAAAAGGACCCTTTGTCTGTATTAAAGATCTTCTCTTCTGTAAAGTCTTGTCCTCATTCCTTCCTTTTCCACTACGTTTGGAATCTACAGATGTATGGTGACAAACCCAAGGTCAATCTCAAAGGAAACTCTCCCTAAAGCAATGGGAAAAGTGCCACAGGACAAATACAGAGTTTAGAGCCATTTAAGGGACAGGAATTAAAAAAAAGGAGCCTGACCAATGTGTCTGCTTCAAATCAAGATCCACTCCTTATTAAAATACCCCTAAGTAGCTTTAGCTCGAAAACAAAGACATTTTAATCACAAATGCATTAGAAGTCAATACACATACTGTGAAGTGAAATTCACATATTAAAATCCAAAACATCTTGATTCCAACACCAAAGCTTCCACAAAGCTCTTTACCAAAAATTAACTACTACTTTTTCAGTTGCTCTCTAAAGTAGTAGAAGACAGCAAAAGTTAAGTCACCTACTTATCCAGTGAACTTAAATTGCTAGCGTTCATTTTCCATACTATTCCCCATACTTCGTCTCCAGGACTCTGAACAATGGTAGCTGTACCTCCATGCCAGACAGAACTTGTCCTGCCTTGATGATGTCCAAATTCGAGCTTAAAATCCTGCAAATGAAACCAATGCAGAGAATCAATTTCCACTTAAGAGCTGTTGGCTATTCTTGACATGAAAGGGGCAGCTAAAAGTCTGCAAGTAGTCAGTTGGAGCCACAGGAGGAAGAACAGATAGGCAGGATCTGATACAGCTTCTCTCTCACGAGGGGCTGAAGTCAGCCTTCTCCACCTCCCCATGAGAAATGGCAGCCTTGTGACAAAGGGAAGAGAGGTCCAGCAGAGAGCACTACTGGTGAAGAGTCTTGGTCTGCAGAGACCTGGATCAACATCCAAACCTCTTATCAGTCTGGCCTAAACACTAGCTAACAATTTCTAGTGGTGGTAGCTAGAAGAAAGTGGAGGTAGCCCTTTTTCAAGGGTAGCACACATACCCAATTCTGCATAAACACAACAGTGCTGAAGAAACGTCAGCTTGACTTTTGTCCAAGTTGGCAGTGAAAGGATTGCTAATGTGCCTCCCATTAGACAATCTGAAGGGCGCTTGCATGGGGTGTGCCACAAAGGAGGGAACTGACTACTGCCATCTTCTTGTTCCTCAGAAGACATGCCTACCTGGTGCCCATTCCTTTGCAGCTCTTGGTACTGTTACAGGACTTAAATGCTACCATGCAAAGTCCAGGAAAATAGCAAGGGTAAAGAAGCCTACAAAACAGTGAGCTTTGGGTCTTGTCCTCATGCACTAATAGAACTGCCCAATTATAAAATACCATCCTGCGTATTTTCCAGTGTTTTTTGCCATCTCATCACTTAACTGGAACAGTCTTAGGTATTTTTAAGTCAAGGTATATGCCTCCTTGAGTGAACTTACTCAAGTGTTTGCAAGTTTAAACATTTGTTTAGAAATCAAGTATCTCTTTTCTTACAAGTTACATCAAATATTACTGTATAAGCAAAAGACAATAATGGGCGTTTGCATTTTTCTAGTCTAATTTCCCATCTGACTCCATACACTTGGTTTCCTTTCCTACTTGTTAGCCAATTTGTGGCTTCTTCCCTAGCAGCAGAGAAGGGAAAGAAAAATAACAAAAACCCCAACAAACTTGAAGGAAGACTACCTGCTTAATCACAACCACAAAATCCGGCAAACGCAAAAAGGATTAAGAACAAAAAAATAAACCCCAAACCTATACAACAGCTTTGCTAATTTCTTATGATCACCTGCTTTAAGCTATAATTTTGATTTGAAATATATATGTGTGCATACTTATTAATATTCACTTTGAGACACATGACCTTCTTTTCACTTTTTATTTTGTAATTAAAATTTTATTATTTTTATTTATAAAAATAAATTAATAATTTATTTTTAATTAAATTAAAAATATTCACTTTGAGACACATGTACCTAACAGATACAGGAAAAAGGTTGCAGAAGTTGAGCAGTTGGAGGCTAACACACAGAACAAATGCACTGATCAGAACACTGATCAAATATTTTTGTCTATGTGTAAGTGATAACCAGCAGCCTGGCAAAACTATACTGTTTACTCCATCAATAGTCATTTTCTTTTCCCATTAAGTGTCCTCCATTGAACTAATTTCACTAGAAAAATATTTACTTAGTCACACTAGTCATCAACCATTCATCAAACTGCTGCAAAATGGCTTTGCAATATTAGAGTTACTGGATTACTGTATGAGGATGACTCTGGACTAGACCCTGCAGACAGTCAAGCCTGAGTAATTAGCACACAAGTAAACAGACCAGTCAAGTTACAGACTGAGGTTACAGATGTAGACAAGTGCTAGCAGAGGGGAAAAAAAAAGCACCAGTTTTTATTTTACTGCTCCAGTTACATTTTCTTGGACCTGACTCGCACTGAATACCTGCAAGGAGGTGTGTAAAACCATCAGGTACCACCCAGAAAGGGCAAGAGACAGCACAGAAATAGTGCTGTTAACTCCAATTCTGGATGGAGGAAACCCAATGCTAAGCAATGTGAGCAACTGCAGCAGGCACTGCAGGGAAGGGGGAACAAACACACTAGATACTTGACTCAAGAGCTTGGCCTTTGGCCCTTCTTCTAAGTACCAGCGTAATAGCCTTCCTATGCTTGTTACACATCCCATTTCTCACAGCTTTTGGCTAAATATTAACAAAGCTTTAAAAAAGTAAAAACAGAGGGAGGTTAATTTAATACTCTAGTTCAGCATCCAAAGTACTCTGCTTACAAGCTATTTTTCCTTTTTTAAGCCAACGTGGTACTACCATAGAGCAATTAACAGAAAACAGCTCCAGCCTTTGTGCTCTTCACTCCCATGCATCAGTGATTTTCCAGCTTGAAGCAAGAGAGTGAAGCCAGCCACTGTTGGGGGAAGCACAGCGCCCAGTCAAAGGCCAGCTAGAAAACCTAGCGCCTGACTGCCAGCTCTTGAACCTGCAGCGTGACAAAAGAAGTTTACAGTGAAACCTGAAAATCTACCTGAAGCCCAGAAGGAAAGCTGAAGCATAGGGCTTTCTTTTATTGAAAGAGAAGCACACAGTACTGCTGCTTTCCTCCTTGCCTCCAAGGTCCGATCCTGCAAGGTGCCATGCTCTCAGCATGTTCAGCTCCTCAGTGGTACCTGTAAGTGCCTCACACTTTACAGGAGCAGGCTTCAGCTGCCAGACTTATAGTCCCAAGAGACACCAAGTATCTGGCTATAGGGAGGTTATTAATGACAAGCTTTTGGAACTTCTTCATACACTGTATGGTAAATCCTTTCCTGCCAGTTACCCCAAGAGAACTTTCACATCATCCTTAAGCGGCATCAGTCTATGCTTTGCTCCTCCAAGGAGCAGTTGTACCGATCTGTACGTCCACAGCTTAATGAGCACAAGCTCATATTTCCAAGCCTGCATCAAGACCAAGTTGAAGTACTATAACATTTAATAACCCCAGACCAGGGAAGAACTGGCAGGATGCAGGGAGCGCCAGCTGCAGTTGTGCCCTGCATCCCGCCTGACACACGGCACGGGGAAGGCTCCTCGCTTGCAACCAGTGTGGCAGAAGGGAAGGAGGAATTTTGATTTTTAGGGAAGCACCGTGCCTTTAGAACTACCAGAAACTTGTCCTGTAAGCTCGACTGAGCACCCGCTCGTAACGCCAGGCTCATAACGCGCCACGCGTGGGGTGCTGGCTGGCAGCCGTACAGGCTTGGTTAAGCCCAGTAAGGGAAAACCCGCCGCGCCGGGACTAAGGCAGCCCCGCCTGCGGCGGCAGGCCCCGAGTGCTGGCAGCCCGAGGCATCACGGCACACGCCGCGGCGTTAAGGACGACGGCACCCCCCCCACCTGATCCGTGCTGCGGCCGCCCCCGCTACCGGTAAGGAGGACGGGTCGGCCTGCAGCACCGGCCGCAGGCAGCACAGCCCGGCCCAGGCGCGGCCCCGCACCGGGGCAAGCGCCCTTCCACAGGCCCCGCTCCCCACACGCACCTGCAGGCGCGCCACGGCGCAGAGCGCCGCCGAGGGGTTGCTCAGCAGCAGCCGCTCCCGCAGCAAGTTGCTGCCGTACCCATAGTACAGGAAGCAGCCGCCGTCTGGCTCCATCGACCCGCAACCGGCGCAGCGCGGCCCGGCCCCGCCGCCGCTTTAACGCCCGCCGGCGGCTGCCTGGGTGGGGCCGCCCGCCACTGGCCGGTGCCCGCGCCGCGCCCCCTCCGCGACTTCCGCCGCACGTGGAGGCGGGCTGCGGTGGTGCTGTGTCGTGGGGGGCGGGGCGGCTCTGCGTCACGCGGGTGCGACGCAGAGCGGGGTGCTGAGGCGGCAGCGGGGCCGCGCGCAGTTCGGCCGCGCAGGGCGAGCGTTTCGCGGCGGGGAGCGGAGCCGCCGCCCCGGGCCGGCCTCCGGGGCGTGGTGGGAGGTGCCGCCAGCGAGCAGAGCCCGCGGCCCCGTGTGCGCGGTGGCGAGGGGGGCGGGCCCTGCTGGCTTCCAGCCAGTGTATTTTGCTGCAGAGCATCTTGCCCGGCTCCGGGAGAAGTGTGAACAGCGGCAAATTGTAAATATGTCCCAAGAGAGTGAAATAGCGCAGCTTGCCCTGGCCGGGAGCGTAGGGAAGATTGGGCTGGCAGGGTGGCACAGCTGTGCGTGAAGGCGGTGCCCCTGCTCCCCGGCATGGTGGTGCTCGAATGGGGCAGGAGGAGGCCTTGCTGCTGGCTGCCCCATGCGCTCGCTCTTGAAGCAATGTATAGATACATATGATACAGTAAAACAGCCACGGAAGGCAGAGTTAAGAATAGTGTAGCAATTAATGGTGAGGCACTGTTCATTAATGCAGTTAAAGTAGCCCTTAGCCCATGTTGGCTTCCTGAAGGGAGGCAGCTCGTGCAGGATTCCACACAGGATCCTTGGCAGTGCAGCGCTGGCCTCTCTGGGCACATCATCACCCATGCAGTACAGAGGGCAGAGCAACAAGCAGGTGAGCTGAAGCAGCACCTTCCTTTCATGATGTGTGCAGTGCTCCATTTCAGTCCCTGCTTTAGTTTTCCCAATGCAGATGTGGGCAAAGTCAGATTCATCATAAAACACATAAAGTGATAAATGTTGTTCTGATCCTTCCTGACTAGCAATTTTCCATTTTTAGGGGGTTTCTTACATAGGACTAAATATTTTAGGGTGAGAGGGAAGGGTCGTGTTCACTTGTTACACAGGTCATAGGATTATATAGCAAGACTTTCTCAGTCCTTACAGCAACTAGTAGCTGAACATACCTTTTGAAAATCTGCTTCTGTGTATGCTTTTCATCCCCTTTCCCTGAGGAAACGTGGACGCCACCAGAAGTGTCTCTCCTCTTCCAGCAGCTTCTGTACCATGGGCTAATTTCAACCGGAAAAAGAGGTTTCAAAGCTAAGTTTCCGCTGGTCTGAAGAAAAGAGGCAGAGATGGCTGTGAGGCAGCAGGGATACCACAGGAGAGGCATGTTGGTGCATGCTGTGCTACCCATTTGGGTTTGCTGCAAGCTACCCCTTGTGAGCAGAGGTGAATATTTCTTTCTAAAGAAAAAAATCTTTTGTAGGAATTGTAGGGAAGCCCGTAGCAATTGCTACTTTTCGATCTCAAAACAACCTTCTAAAAAAACCAATCAACCCAGTCTTTCATAACACTTCTAAAATCACTGAAAACATTCTGCACAAAATATGCCAGTTTTTCTCAACAGAGTTTCAAGAATTACTGTGATGATTTTTCATTCAAAAAGCATGTATATTTTGAACAAAGAGAAGCAGTTTTCTCCTAAAACTTGTGTCCCTTTTCATGCAAGACTTACTTAAATATTACAGAGTCAGTTGGTTGACAAATGAGAAGACCAAGACCCTGATCTCACGGCTGGGCTTGTGCACGTGAAAACCTTCATTAGCAAAGGTAGTCAGCTAAATTACAGTCAAATTTATGGAAGGAGAGTCAGTTTAAAACACTGTCACTTGCAAGGCTAAGTATTTAATCCCTCCAAAAAGCATTTTCAAATTAAAATGTGTTGACATTTCTATTTTTTATAGCCTGTACTGAATACCAAGCCTATTCTATGACCCAGGAGCAGTAGCCAGTATTTCTAGGAGTGTAGTTTTGGTGTGCGTAGTGTAACTTGGTCTTGCTTATTCTAGATACAGCATGATGCTAAATCACATGCTGTTGGGGTAAGACCTAGATTTATAGTGTTTAGATTACTTTTTAATTGAACTGAGTCAATCACTTTGCACTTCTGCAGCCCATTTCTTCCCCAGCACAGCCCATGGCAATTTAGAAACAGCACATTGAGCCTCTCAGCTATTCATGAGGGTGACAGACATGAGAGCTGAATTGGAAGGGCTGACACTGCTGGTGTGAGTCAGTGTCACAGTAAGCTTTGGCTTTAAACTATCTGGAAAATATATTTTATTAAGCCCTTCTTTAACAAAATCTTAAAGCTGTAATTGATTAGACCACCCAAATTTGCACTGCATGCTCTGAGCCAGTCGGCATTGAGATGGTCGATATCTTCTGGAGAGCACTGAACAGCTTATAGAGGTGAGGTCTCCTGAGCCTACAGAGCATGCAAAGCAAACTTTAAAGCAGAAATGTTAACTCTGAAACCTGTCAGAAGAAAAAAATAGTTTTTTATTGCTAAAAAGGTGCAAAGGCCAGTGTTCATGCTCACTAGAAATCAGCTTCTGAATTGTCTGTAGCTTCTCACCACAGCACTGTGAGGTGGCACAGCTGTTTGTTTTCATACTCTCAGGCCTGAGATGGAAGAAGAATACTTCTGCTATGAGCCAGAAAAGGGACAGAAAGCCCTGGGTAGGTCTGCTGAGGCATGCTGCAGGTATGACCCTAGGAGGGGCCCCAGCTTGGGTCTCCCTGGTGCCAGTAGTGCAGTGTGGCCAGTCTGATGGTGAGGCAGCACGGAAGTGAGTTTGGTCTAGAGGGAAAGCTTTGGATGTCTTTCCGCTGATGTATCTCCAAGTCACGGCCAAATGGCTGTATGTGCATAGGAAAATACTTGGGCACTATGGGCAGACCATGCTTTGAAACCAAGTTTCCAATTGAAAAAGAGGGGTTCCTCTGGCAATTTGAGTAGAAACCTGCAGAGCTTTGGTGGTGCTACTAGATTTCACACTTCTACTGGTTCATGACCTTTTCAGGTGAAAATCAACCCTCCTGGAGAGGAGTTTGTTAAATGAAACCCTGTTTTTTAAAAATTAAATCTGTTCTGGAGTCAAAAGCTATCTTCAGAGCTGCTGACATGAGACCTATGTTAACCAGTTTGAAGCCCCAAACAATTTGGCAGCATTGTTCCCCTTGGATATAACTACAAAACCTGTGCAGAGTAAGCAGTCAGGAATACGCCTTCTCTTTGGGAGCTTCCCAAACATGGGGGAAAGCTCTGGATATCCACAGCTATTTGTGCATTGTCTGCAGAGGAGATCAACAGCGTTATTTATGCAAAGAAAGCAGGAATTTGTTTCCATCAGGTTTTTATCCCTAGATGCAATATAGTCCTCAGCATATCCTACTTAAGTTTTTAGGAGGGGGAAAAAAGGAAATTAGGAAAAAATAAGATGTAGTGGGGTAAGTTAAACCTGCTGAAATGTCTGCCAGTCACTCAGTGTGCCTCCCCATCACTCCCTCTCCATCCCATGATTGTCACAGCGTGAGCTTTAATTGATTTTATTTTTTAAAAAAAAGAGAACCTGGAGGAATAATAAGGGCGACTAATGCAAATGAACCGTGTGTGCAGTCCTCCCCGCTGCTTTTCTCTCCTCCCTGAGGAGCCCTAGCAGGATGTCCTTTGCAATTAGTATTTCATTGAAATGAAACCTTTTTTGCTGCAAGATGGTTACAGCTGGTGATAGCGTCTTAATACAGTGTGCAAGGTCTGTGGGTCTGCAGAGATTTCATGTTCATGCAAATGAATGCAAATGATTTTACAAGGTGTCCTGATGTTGCTGTGCTTGTTCCTTCCCTACAAAACAGGGACTACAATGTCCTGCAGAAACCCAGCCTCCTTGCCTGCCCTTCCTGACAGAACAGCCACCGACACACAGGGCTCATAACCCAGCTGACCAGGAGCAATATCCATCGTTCATTTTGCAGTTCTGTTTTTACATGTTTCCACAAATAGCGTGGGTGATCATTTAGAAGAGGTGAACTATTAAAGTGGCTGTGTCCTGTGCATGTATTCACTTGCCTTTTTTTATGGCTTTGTCCAATGCCAAAGCAAGTTTTGGGCCCTTCTTGAGGCATCCCCAAGCTTTCCCTGGCTGTTGTGCACTCAATGTAGTCCTGAGATGTCACTTCATGGTCTGTGCCATTTGGGGTGGAGAAAAGGACAAAGGGAAGGGACAGCCAGCCACGTGAATCCCCCTTCCAGATCAGATATCGGAAGGAGGAAAGTGTGTTGTGCTTTTGCTTGCACTTCCTAGAGCCCAGTTCTGTACAGACAGACCATGACGAGCTTCTTGCTGCCTGAGCTCTTTCTAACTCTTGGAGGGAAAAACATATAGGATCTATTTGTAAAAAATGCTAAAAATTTGATGCACATGAAATCTGGACACTTGAAAAGTGGGAGAGAGCTTTCGCAAACAGATCCTGGTGCTTGCAGTCCTGGCATGCAGCTGGCTTTAGGTTTGGCTTGTGAGGGCATCTGCTCTGCTCACAGACCTACAAGTACTTGCAGGTGTGACTTCAGCAACTCGTTTGAAAATCTTGCCAAATATTACATCAATTTTCAAAGGAGGAATTCTGGGTTATACTGCGCAGGCTGTACTCGGGGCCCAGTATTTTGTCTTGTATATGAATGTGCAGTGGGAACAACTTAATGTTGGATTTCTGCTCGTCTTTGTGTAAGTACGTTCAAAATCTGACTTCTTTCCTATGACCTAGTGTTTTACTTCCCTCATTGTAAAGCTCTTCTGAATTACAGCAATTCTCTAGTTATACAAAGCAAACAGTTACAGGAGATTTTGTTGAAATAGTTTACCTTGTTACTGAAACCTTTTAGTTTGCTGTGTCAAGAGGAGTTTGTCAGTGTGACGTTTCGGTGGCCTGTTGGCTCAAGGTGCATTAGCATCTCCCACCGCAGAAGTGATTGCTTCTTTCACAGGACCAGTTTGCATTGCCATCCACCTCTGGCAGGGACTTGTGACTCTCCAAATACCAAGCAGGTTGTCTCTTGGGCCTGTCGGGTACTTGAGAATTTTTTTCCCCATGAAAGTTATGACTATTGAATGTAGACTGGCAGATGAAAAGGCTGTATCTTGCTGTCTATAGGCAGCTCTGCTATGTAGTGTGCATTTTACAACCTATTTCTTATTTTTTTATTATATTTAATTTTTATTATTATTTACAGTTTAATGTTCCTTTGCTTTCTTCCCATCCTTTTACCTTCCATATGCTGAGAGCACTCTTGTTTTCTTTCACCCTTTGTTCTCTTTCAACACAGGAAATGTATTGTATAAATTCAGTTCCAGATGGTATTTTCCAGTTGTCTTATTAACCATATGGCTTTACATTTGAACCCTGCAGTGTATTTCACATGAAGTAGGTTGGTACTTCTTTTGCACTGCCATGTCTGTAGCCATTTCTGTGCTGCTAACCTTCAGCCTGTGGAAGACATCGCATAGCTCCAGCCACCACACAGGAACATTCCTCACAGCCACATGCTTTCCCAGAAGCAGCACCATTGCCCTTCTTGAGCTCTGAGGGAAGCTATGGCCTGGGAGGTGTTGGGATGGAGAAAGGCAGTAGCATTCCTCTGTTTGCATAAGCAGTGCTAGAATTGTTGCAGAAGCATGTGACATGGATGCTAAAACAGGCCCTGGCTGTACTGCTCCTCTTGGTTCTGCACAGACCTTGCAAAACACGGTATGAATCCCTACTGAGTGATTTTGGGCAGAAATGCTGTAGCAGTTATGAGTAAATTTAATTCAATCCTTCCACTAGGCTGGTGGCCTGTGTGGATGTTTTTGTTGTAGAGGAAAAATGGCACTGTTTTTTCACTTGTTTTAAACTCATTTCAGCACGACATAAGCTAAACCAGAAAAATCCCTGTGTATCAGAAAGAGAGGCTGACCCTCAAGCATTGCTTCTTGTGACAACAGCAGATTGAGCTCACACTGTGGCTTACCATTGCTCTGCTCTTCTGTGTAAGCAGATCTTTGAACCAGCAACAAAACCTGGTCCAGCACAGCTGCATGATACTTGCCTGTGGTTAAGGGGTTGGCAGTGTCTTCCTCACTCTGGCTGTGTGATGCAAAACCAGGAAGGGAAGAGAGCAGGCTGAGGGCAAGCTCTGTATCTCCAGAGAAGATAGGGCAAGAATATTAATGCTCCTATGCCATCTACAGGCACATCTCAAGGAGAAACAAGGAAGAGTAAATCCTTTGTCCCTCAAAGCTGTTTCTCTTTCCATCTTGCACTCCTACATTGCAGTCTTTGAATGACTGTATTCTTAGCACTTGTTCCCATTGATGGAATGCTCTGCCTGCAATCTCTCTCCCCTCATCCACAATCTTTCTTCTACAGTCACTGCCATTGCATCAGGGTTGCAACCCTTGGAGCACGACAGGAGAAAAAACTTGCCAGTGGGAAGGGTGCTGGCACTTCTTTGCTTTCTTCACCAGATGAACCTTCCAGGATACATCAGAGATGCATCATGTACTATCACATTTCTGTTACCTGGAGGGTTTCTTGGTTAAAAAAGCCAGAGAAGCTGTCTTCAGGCTGTACCTGCAGATTCCAGTCTTCATTAAAATTGATTGCAGTGCTCACATTAAAGTCACCCTTTCTTCAGTTACTTCCTGTGCTGGTGCAACGCCAAACAGGGAGATACCCCTCTCTGAGTGCAGCTGTGGTGCTTGGGAAGGTGAGCCTGGCACATAGGAAAGCCAGCCCTGATGGATTTTGCATTGTGGCAGTTGCTGTATAATTGCTTCATCTTCACTCTCATAATTTCTTTGCAGAACAACAGCTGTGGAGAGCTGGATTTTGTTTCATGCAGCCCCAGATTTTGTAGTCTGTTTTCCTAAGGAAGCACATTTTGTGCTATCACATTGTGTGCCAGTGCCACTGTGTGTACATCCTTCACTGCCCATCCTAGGGACTGCTGAACATGCTGGGCAGCTCCTGGAACCAAGCCTGCAGAGGGGTACCAGTCTCTGAGACCATACATTCCTTTGAGTTTTAGGAAAGGGCGCATCTAAGCAAAAAGGGAGCAGTCTGAGTACAGCTGCTTTTAGAAAAGACCCTGCCCAGGAGCAAGACAGTGTCCTAGCTGCAGAAAAAGATCCAGTAGGAGTTTATGTTTGTCAGAAGTAAGGGGACAGACAGCCCCTCAGTCTCTGATCTCTAGTGAAACACACTCCAGCCATATGGAAGTCACTCAGCGACAAGATCTGAATTCAATGAAAACAGGCTGTATCAGGTTCAGTGCTTTGTGTGGGCTTGTTTTTCTGTTCATGTCTCAGAAAGAGCCCCTCTGCACCAAAAATTCAGCTTGCCAGACAAGTCAGTGATGTGAGGAGCACCCCTGACAGAAGGTCTGCCTCATAGCGCATCTATTATTCACAGGGTTTGCAGAGTGCAGGGAGTTACAGAAGTTGTGTCCTGCCGAGGCACAGAATGTCTCAGACAGGAGGAGAATAACAACCTTTTTCTTCCAAGGTACATGTGGCCCTAAGCATCTCTAGAGATGCACAGTTAGTAGCTGATTGGAAATAGGCTTATTTTATTTATGCCTGCATAGGAAGCCCTGAATTTTTTTATTTTTTTTTGAAGCAGTCGGGAAAAAAACCCAACATGTTTTTAGCAAGCTAGGAGAGGTCTTAATTCCTTCCTTCCCAGTCGCAGGAGCATAATGAGTGGGTAGGGAGGCTGGTGCACTGCAATGATAGATTGTGAATTGATGCTACTTGCATGATGAGAGTCATCGAAAAATAGTGAGTTACAGGAATAATTGCAGCCAGCAGTTGTCACCGAGCTAGTTAATCAGGACTGCTTTATACAAAGTGTTCCCCCGTCATTTCCACTGTACCAAGCATTCAAAAAAATAGTAATGAAAAATCGGTTTGTGGCTAGTGCAAGGGGGGTGTGACCACCAGGTGCCACTCTCGCTCCACGGGGAATACGGGGCAGTTCTAAGGCCGGGCATTGTTTGCCGGAGAAGCCCAAACAGGCAGCCATCACTCATTTTGTCCATCGCTGCAATTTCCTACTGGCTTTAGCTGGGAGAGTAGCTGCTCCCCACCCTCCAGTAAGGGGGACATTTGGAACCCCCCCGACGCTGGAAGATCGTGGGTACCGCTTACCCTGGTCTAAGTTTCGGTTTGCTGGCAGTGTTTCTGTGCAGGGAGGGAGGGCTGTAGGTGGAAAGCTGCTGCTTGATAAGGCTGTGACCTCCTTCACCATCTCCTCATTCTGCTGTACATGGGAAAAGTTGGGTGCTTCCTCCAGCCCACATCGCCTCCAGGAGGGCTGGACACCCTGTGGTGTTATTTAGCACCAAACAGATTTTGTAGTTGCTTTAAGCACAAGTTACCTCTTCAGTTCTGGCCGTGGAATTCAAGCCTAAGTTTTTCCACAACATGGCCTCGCTGGTTTTGCTCATCTTCTGGGCACAATTTTCTGTGTCCTAGGGAACAGAGTCCCAGCATTTCTTGGTCCTCATGTTCACTTGTGAATGAAATCAATCCCTTCCGGAGCCACAGTCACTGCCAGACTCTCTGGGGCCCCAAGAACACTTCGGTTTTCTTGGAGAGAAGTGGGCTTTCCTACATGCTTGCCACAAGAGTTGCCCTGAAGGCTGACTGGTGTTACCAGTGGCCCTGGGGGACAGCTCGTGGTGGGGTGCAGTAACTGTTCTTATTTTTCAAGGTGAAGGGGGTGGGAAGGCACAGTCTGCACTTCTACTCTTGCTTTTCTGATCGTGGTGATCTGGGCTGATTTTTGAGTGCAACAGTGTTTTGAGAAGCAAAGGGCTTCTAGACATCTTATGGTCAGGTGGGCACCACGTGTACTTCTCATGTGACCCTAAATTGCATGAATAAGCTCAGTTTTTCCTCTGCTTCTGCTTCCCTTGCTCTTCCTTTCCGCAGCACTCCATTTTGTCCTGCCCTTAAATGACTCAGACTTTTTTGCTATAGCCTGTAACAACCCACTTGAGTTCTCTAATCAGATCTCTTTCCATTTGAGTTCCCTGTGGACTAAACAAGCCTGACCTTGCCAGCCTCTGCTTCAGTTGAAGGCCCTTTGTGTCTACTAGTTTATCCTTTATGCTGTTTACCTTATCTTTTCCTAGATCATGAATAAAGATGTTAAATACAAGGTCGCTGGGAGCTTGCTGATTTCCACACCCTGGAGCCAGTGATATTTCAAGACCAATTCCATTATGTGATTATGTTTCACTTGCTGGGTTTTCTCAGGGAAACCATTTGTCACAGAACAGCAGACTAGCTTCTTGTATGCCTCTTAAATCAATCCCATCATATCACAGAAACCTCATTTTAATATCTTCCATTGTAATTGTTTAATTGTTTGCTTGAAGAGACCTTCCTGGTATATTTAGTAGCAATTGGGTTTTTCAACGGATTACAATTTTAAAACAAAAGAGAGGGGGGAAAAAACCCTCACCAAAACCAACACAGAACCCCCCAAGCAAATCCAAATTTCCTGGAAAAATGATGAACTGAAAAATCTGTTGAGAAATGTCAGCCTTGCATCGATGCTGGCCAGCTCTTTGGGGTTCTTCAAGTGGTGAGTGAGGTACCTCATATAGGGCTGACAGGGATTTACAATGTTTGACAGGGTGGAGAGTGGGAAATGCAACACCCTTATTTGAATGTAGGGTGGTTACCCCATGGAGACTTTTGCAAGGGTATTTTCATGTCGCTGTTTTGATGTGTTCCCTGAAGGAAATTGGATCAGCTGATCTGCAGAATAAAATTTAATCTGCTGTTTTACGTTTTACATGCATGTCCTGTGGAACCTGTGCTTCTGTTAAGACAGGGTGATGCGTTTGTTAAGCTCAAAGTGGTGTTTCCTGAGAAAAAAGAAGCATAGTCTCAAGAAGTCCAAGTTGCTGGCTTGGGATTCTGCTTCACATCTGATGTGAAGGATTCATGTCAGCATGGGGGAAAAGCAAATGTGCTGTGGCTTTTCCAATAATGTCTGGTTGCAGCTGTTTGTACAAGGATGAGAAGTTGCTGCTGTTTCTAAAATTGATGCATTTTGTTGGGTTTGGAGGCATGTCTGTGCCAGTGATAAGGACTCTATCCTGGCTCTGGCAGGTTTTGTTTAGCTAGAACATTTCACTCTTTTTTCCATGTCTAGTGTCAAAATCCTTCTACAAGCCTGCCTACTGCCACATTTCAATATAGAGACCAATAACCTGTAGATTTGCCTGCACCTGCAGAGAATCCTACCTGTTCTGCAGAACAAGTTCTTCCTGCAGTGATAAACACATCAGGGAGTTTAAAATGCAAAGCTATTATTAGAATAATCACAATGGCTGATCAAAATTTGCACCTTGTTTTCCCCATTTCCCTCTGTGGATAGAAGTGAGCTTGTACAAACAAGAAATACAATCTGTTTGTTTTCTGCACCCCTAGTCCAGCTTGCCTCCTTGGAAAGGCTCTTTGCCCATTTCTGAATCAGGAACCAGGTGATCTACAGCATCAGCCTTGGATCTCCTGCTCCTTTGTAGGCTTCTGATCTCATCTTCCACCCCGGCTCTTACACGCTAACAAGTTGAGTGAGCCAACCCTGGTACATGCCCTCAGCTTGTTGTTTTTTCACATGGTGTGCTCCCTCAGTGTGGTGAAAGAAAGGCAGTAATGGAAAGAACTGCCAATTGCCCGACTGTGTCAGGGCAAGAGGAAATGAAGTACACCCATTACTGGAAAGACACAGCGGGGGTGTTCTTGCTGGTTCTCATGTTGCATGAAGATAATACAGGGTTCTCACAAGTATCTTTTTGTCCAGGCAAAAGTCCAGCTGGGGTCACATCACTGGGGGAAAATACCTGTGACTGTAACTCCAGAAAAGACCAAGCACTGACTCAAAAAAACCCACCAAAAAGCCCCAAACAAACAGATGCATTTAAATGACCAGCTGTGCATCCAATGATGCCTTGGTCTACCTGATTGAATGCCTTTCCTAAAGCAGAACTTTCCCTCAGACTCTTCTGTGTTAAGTGCAGTCATTTTCTTTTGCTCTTGAGGGCTATAACTATTCCTAGAGCTAATTTAAATTAGCTGTCCTAACTAATTAAAGCATCTTAATTAATGGAACAATACTGAGTCTTTATCAGGCACTCCTTGGCTGGAACACAGACTAAGATACCAGAGCTGAGCAGAAGAGAGATGTTTTCTCTTATGCTTTAAATAGTTTGCTAATATGAAAATGCATTTATAACCAAACTCTCATGCGGATGAAATTGTTTTCCCACAAGCTATAACCCAAATCCGGATTGTTACTCCATTTCCACTCAAACTCCCACTGAAGGCAGAGTGGTGTTACCTGAGGAAAGGCTGGGTTTGTGTGGGATGGCTTGCAGAGGAAGCACAAGCCAAAGTATAAGCTGGGGAGAGTGTGAAAGCAGTATTACTCGCGTCCCTGCGAGAGGAGCAAGAGGGTGATGCGCTGGAGGTGGCTGGCATCCTCCCGCTCTGCCCTCCCATCACTGCAGTCATCAGTTGGGTCAGAGATGGCAAGGAGGAGGACAGGGGCAAGCCATGATCCTCCCCTGCTTGGGCACCTGCTCCAGGCACGTACAAAGGCCAGCGGTGCCATCCAAATAATCCCATGTGAGCCCTGCAGTTGCATGGGCCAGGCAGTTGAAGCCACAAGCTGAGTTTACACCAGGACTTGCATACTTGCCTTCTCCTGGAGACAATATTCTTGTCTTGCTAATTCCAGATTCACCAGCTGAACAGGATAATTTTATTTGGTCACTGGCCTTCCTTCTCTTCAGATTTCCTTGCAGTTTCTCTGTTCCTGAATGTCTGGTGCTTTTTGTTTCTGTCTTGCCCAGGAACATCTGGCTCCTGACAGAGTGGGTCTGAGCAGTGATGGATGCAAATGTTGGAGTCCCCAGGAGTTCCCTCTGACCACCGACAGCAAAAAAAAGAGAAGGATTTTATAAGCGCTCACCAGTCTGATGACTACAATGGTACAATTTCTAAAGGGCATGTTAAAACAAGCAAAGTAATTACTATCCAGTTTAATTAGCTCAGAATTTAATCACCCTTGCAACTGAGGAAAAAAGACCAGAGTCTGTTTCTAATTTAAGCAGTACAGAATTTCTCGGTGCCTGTCCTGGAATACCAAATAGGTGAATCTATGTACCTGTTATCTCTCAGACAAGTGAGCTAACCATCATTTGAATTCCCCATTCCATCAGTGATGTGTAGTGTATTCCAGTAGTGATCCAATGTATCATTTAAAACAATCAGTACTAAACTAGAGTGATTGTGAAGCCCCGTAAGTCCTAGTTTGTGTGATACTTTCTCCAGCACTCATTTTGTTCTGCTGCCACAGATAAAGTATTCTTGACTGATCAGGACAGGAGAACCCCATTTTTGTTCCTGCAGTGTTTGCAGGAGAGTGTGCCAATCCATTCTGGTTTAGAGAGGGAGAGGGTATGAGAAATGTTCCCCTTGTGAACACTTTCCTGTGCAAACACCATTCCAGATTAATAATTTTTGACCTATTAAATCAACAAAGCAGGTAATTTCTTGCATTCTTCTTCAAGTTGTTGTAAGCTTCTTTATGCCTGACTCAGACCAGATCCCTCTATTCCAGTTTGCCTTCATTTTTCTTTCCTATATTGGCTTTTGCTAGGACTGGGAAATTATCTGATAGCCAGCTGGTGCCCCATTCAGGTGCATTAGAAAAGGAAAGTGAGGAATTTTCTGAGTGGCTGAACACATTGTGTTTTGCAGTATTATAGACAAGGTCCCAGAAGGTAGGAGCACAACTTCACTACAGTTTTCTAGGTCCAGCTACTCTTACATATAGCTAGGCAAGAGGCATGTATCGAATGAAGTCCAGGGACATAAGAATATAGGTAAGTTAGAATGCAGATTTGCAGAGTGTAACAGAGGTAGCTAGAGCTGCTCTGAATTGAAAAAACCCCAGCTGATAAATGGCCATTAATGTGAAGGTCAGAAAGTTGTATGCAGAAGCAGAGTGGACTTTAGCAAAATGTTAAGAAAAATTATTATAATGAAGAATGAAATCAAGTCAAGGATGATTTAATCTGAGAGAGCTGTGTGATACGCTGCTTGTTGGTACCTCATTCTTAGTATTGGCCATCATTCAAGGTGTCTTGATTTACTGGTAAGCATGTGCTACTTCTGGGGCTGCATAGAAGAACTTTATCCACAACTGCACTCCATGCCATATGGCTCTTCTAGCAAGCTGATTTCTTTCTCTGTCAGAAACCTTCATTGTGATGATGTAGCCGTTCATATTACATTGTAGATGGCTACATATCCAAGCTCTGCATAATGATACTTCTGACTCTTACCCTTGGTCCTTGTCAAGGGAGTAGACATAAAGGAGGAAGAAAGCATTGCACAGACTGTACATGTCATTCACACTTACACCTTATTTCATAAGGTCAAGAGCTTACCTTGCCTTGGGAGGGCTCTCTGGCAAGGAGATCAAGAGACGTTCCTCTGAATCACAGTAACTATGGAGTGGCCATTGCTAGCAGCAGGCCACGGGTTTTCTTCTAACATCACAGCTTGGGCTTCTGAGCCTGTCGGGAGTTTTGTGGGCGGTTATGAACCTGTTCAGCTCTAACTGCAAAACATTGCTCAAGAATCAGGAAAGCATCAGGTGCCATTACACCATCTTCTGCTACAGCTTAATGCTGATTCTACAGTGGTATGGTTTGGCCATTTGTGACAGAAGTCTAACAAAACTAAGCAGAAGTTTAACAAAACTAAGGGGTTATTGTAACTAACTTGTGAGCTAGTGAGGGAAGAATGAATGACCACAAAAAAATGAAGAGCATGTAAAAGTAATGCTAAGTGGACACCAAACCAAGGAGGAACAGGTGCCCCTGCCCACATGAACACATTGAGCAGGTACCTCCCAAGAAAAAACTTGGCACACTGGTGACTCACTTTGAACCTTCCCTCTTAAGACTGGCACAGTCAACCCTAGGACCCAGGAGAGCATGGAAAGAGAGAGCATTAACAACAGAGAAAGGTCTGAACACCAGGAAGCCTGCGCATAATGATTTTAGCTCGAGAATTAATAGGAGTGGGCAGTAATTGGATAGCTTGGACTGTATGTATTAATATTATTGTAACTATTAATAATATGTCTAGCCAGTACAGCAAAGATTCAAGCCTATGTGCCATACGTGGCATCCAGCACAACACTGTCTTGTAAGCCCTACTGCAGAAACACAGGTGAAGAGACCCAGTGCACACAAGAATATATATATATGAAGAATATACATACATGTAAAAGTGTGTGTGTGTATGTATGTATGCGCATATATATATGTATCAGATATATATGAGCTTTTCTGTCATATTTTCAAGAACAAATTGCATGAAAGTCAAAGGGACTATGGAGAATTAAAGGCAATGGAGCAATGAACTCCCTCATCCCTTCTATCCCAAACTATGTAGCATTGACACACAGGAAATATGCTCTCAAGAGTGGTTTGCCTTCCCTCTGTCCATGACACACAGGTATTGGGGGTTGCCTTGTCTCAAGATCAAGTAAAATAGGCACAGCCACCCAGACCTGGTCAGTCTCAGTGAAGGAAGGAGGCACAGGCTATCTTCTCTTCCCAGGCTCTTCTCAGGAGCAGAGAATCTTCTCTTGTCTGGATGAATTGTTAGAAGCTCCTTTTACTGTGCTGGATTATTTAAAACCTGTTCAGTTTTGCAGTAGGTTCCCTGGGATTAATATTTTAAGCACTCCTGTAGTGAGCATAACAAAATTTGAGAGGTCATTGCTGTCTTGTTGGATATTGATTTCTGTCTGATGAGGAAGCATTTTAACTGGGTTACAAAGTGTTCATCTCAAAGATGCTTAAAATAGGACTGAGGAATCATTATGATATAAAATAATCAGCTGGACATCAAATTCAGAGATGATCCTGAAATTGCTTAGACATCATTTCTTTGTTACCTTTTCCTGTGGAGCATATTGCTCAATGCTGTTAGCATTGAACTGGTGTCAGAAGGCAATTTCAGTGAGCAGCAGCAATACAGAAAACCTAGATTATTTTTTTTTTTTCCCTGCAGCAGATTTTGGTCTTTTCAGTATTTTAACAGTAGGGGTGTGTGATCAGAGAAATTGCAGCTTTTGTATGTTTTTACTGCTTCTCAATGGAACAATGTTGTTATTTATGATTACCATGCCAGTTAGGCTTGAGAGAATGGATGTTGCAATTATACCTTGATACTAATATCAAAACTGTAAAAAAAGACATCAAATTAAAAGACAACAGATAGTTGACCCTCTGAAAGTCCTATTAAACCTGTCCATGCAAAAAGAGGGCAAAACTGGGACCTTTCTTCCTTCTTCTAACTTCATTCCTATTTCTTTAGTACTTTTGAGAGCCAAGGATGAGAGGAATAGTCTGCAGCATGTGCTGTGTGGGCCTCAGCCAAACCCTATAGAAGTCAATTTGAAAATATCTTCCTTGGGAGGTAGACTAATCTTGGTATTAATCAGAAGCTGCCAAACCTTAAGTAGTTGTCTCTGTGATAATGCAATGTTGTCTCCCATCACAGCTATTGTTCTGATTTAAATCTCCTTTTGCTTCCTGGAAGGGGTAGGTTTGTTTTATATTTTGAAGTGCCACTGGCATGAGGTTAGCAGAAGCTTCCAAGAGCTTGTGGGATGCTTTTTGTATCTGATATGGTCTTATGCTAAGAGGAGGTTGCAGTGCTGATATGAGCGCACAAATACAGTTGAGATATTGCAAAAATGCAGAGATGAGACATTGCAAAAATAAACATAGGCAAAGAGGGCTGATCCACTGATTCACCGTGCTTTGCTAGACCTGAACATTGCTGCTGTGCTCTGACAGTTCAGCAGACAGCAGGGAGCTCTCTCCCAAAGTCCAAGGAGCACACAAGGTTCTAGGTGGAACACACAACTGATGCAAAGGAAAATGCCTCTTTCCTGGAGTGGCACATGATTTCTCAAAGTCAGTCTGTGATCCATGTGGGGCAGAGCCTGTGCTGGTCTGAAGTTGCTGATTGCTCTGTTGCTTAATATCAATTGAGAGTTTTGCGTATAAGTCCAATGCAGAATTTACTTCTAGGAGGCATTGCTAGGAGCTCCATGATAGCTAATGACTGCAATTCTCTATTAAGACCTTTCATTGCAAGTAGAGATATTTCTTCTTTTCCTTTGTTCTGTCTTCTAGTTGTGTTTTCTAACTTTACTTCTTTGCTTTCTGTAGCTTTCTTTGCCCTGTTTTTCCAGCAGGGTAAAAAAAAAAGGATCTTTAAATTGGATCAATTCCTCTGTTGTGCTAGTTGACCACTGCAAAGTACGATCTGCTTCCTTTTTCAAGCTTTTGCATATATTATTCCCGGTCTTCTTAGTACCTGCTGGCATGTCATGGGCACTGCTCCCTCTGTTTTCCAGATAGCAGTGAGAATGAAAGTTAAATCCTCATAAGCGAACTGGCACACTGGAGGACCCCCTGCCACAGGTCAGAGAGATGAGTGTGGAGACAGAGATATGGTGAATGGGATCTAAAAAGCACAGGGAATGAGAACTAGAGCAGAGGAAAAACCCATGGGTGCTTCTCTTTTCCTTCTACTTTTCTCTTCTATTGAAAGTCTAGATATAAAACTAAGGCATTCACAAAAAGTCTCTGGGAATAAGTGCTTACAAGGCAAGTATTTGTCTGGAGACAAAATCTTTTTCACTTATTTAAAAATAGGTGTTTTTTCCTCTTTGCTCAGACCATGTTATCTTGCTTATCAGGATGGGACTAGCTGGCAAAACCAGTCTAACCCAAGAGCCTAGACCACAAGCCCTGCCCTGGGAAGGAAATGAGGTTTTACCGTAGATATTTCCTTACCACATGTATCCAGAGAGGGCATACTGTGTGCCAACATTTACTGTCCTTGCTCAGTCGGTGGTTAAGGTTACAAGTCCAGACCCAGTAGAGAATAGAGGTATCTGCCACGCATTTGTCTCCTGGTGAAGTGTGCAGCTGTCAGTTAGTCCCTATGGCTCTCTAGGTTGTGCGTGGAAGCAGAGAAGTGCCTCCAAATGGGATTCATGACATCCTTCTCAGAAATGTCAGGCACAAGTAATGGAGGAGAAAATGCTGTGGAGTAAATCTTCATTCCTGTTTGTGTTTGGGAGGGAATAGCCTTACCTGATGTCACAGAGAAGCACCTTGTTCCACTCAGGATGAGCAGTTTGTCCTTCTTTCCTGCAAGTGGGTGTCAAGGTCCTTTTTGGGAACTGGCAGAGGAAAATCACCTTTGGAAGATAAGCAAATGGAAGGTCTTTTATCCTTTTTGCCAGTAATAAGGTCTGTTAAAAGCTCCTTTCCATGACATCAGAGTCCCAGATCCAGTTCATGCTTCCTCCAGTCAGGATTCACATACACATTTCCTGTTTCCTGCAATCATGTTGGGACCAACAGATAATAAACTACTGTGAGGGAAAGGCTGAGGGAATATTTTTGGTCTCTCCTGTTGACCTGAGCCCATTTTCACATTTACACCATGGTGTCCGTTGACTGATTTAATGTCATTTGGCGCTGAAATGGATATTTTTGCTTTGGAATGAAAATTTTGATCAAAAATACCCATTCTGTTGCCAAATTTTCATCTTCTAGCAGCAGACTGATTTTTAAAAACACTTCTAGTTGGGGAGGGTTTTAGAAGTCTCTGCAGAAAATGGTTTCCTAGTCAGTAACTAAATTTTCAAGTTATGGAGAGTCCCAGTGCGTTATTTATGTTACAAGTGATGTGAAGAATGTATGAGACTCTCCCTTTGTGTCTCACTTGCAGGCGTAGAATGAGAGAATGTATTTTGTAGTAACCTTAACTATCACTGAAGAAAAAGTTACTTGAATTTGTTGCATGAAGTAATCAGTTCACATTGTTAGCTTCAATGTTTGAAAAAATTCTGCAAAGAATGAGTGAATTTTAATTTTTTCTGTGAAGTTTAGCTTTGCAAAATTTATTACTGCAAAATTCAATTAAATCAGGGGAGTTGAGCCAACAGAGAATTTGAGCTCAAAAGAATAAGTATCTCTTATGGCCTCAATAGACCAGTTAGCAGGCTGTCAGTTCCTAAATTCAACTTCATTTGTTCTGGAAAACAAAAATAACTTTAAACTCTAGCAGAAGCTTTTAAAAAATATTATTTTCTTATATTTTAAAAAAAGATTACTTTCTTATTTTATTTTTCTATACCTGAATTTTCTGTTTCATTGTGGGGCGAATGTACCCAGCTCTGAATTAGGCAACATTGCCCCTCTGACTTAGAAAGTGTATTGGGATGTCTCCAGGTAAAAGAGATGAGATGACACATAGGAGGGCAAAGGGACAAAATAACTCAGTGCAACAAATTTGCTGTATATACTCTATTGTTTTTATCTTAGAAATATGAGGTGCTTAACGAAAGCTGCTTCTCATAATACCATGTTTCAATGCCCTTGGCAGCAGTACAGAGGTCACGTTCACACAGAACAATTCTTTGGTAACCCCTCTCTTGTGCTGAGCAGAAATATGCTTTTCTTTGCCCTGGGCATGCTGTACTTCTTCTATTCCCACTTGTTTCTTCAATAAACATACATATTTTGTCAGCTATAGAGAACTGCCGCTGGCCTCATTTCTGAAAGCTGCCTTGTGTCTGTCTTAATACAGCTCACTGAGGAGCCTGGCAATTCAGGAGAGCACTTTTCATTTGAGTGGTTCCTTAATTTCCAGTCTGTCATCTGTGGTGATTAGCAGCAGGAACATGGATAACTCCTGTGGGCAGACATGACAGCAGTAGGTATAATGTTTGTTAATTTTTGACCCTTCCAAAATGACAGCAGGCGGCCCCTTTTTTGAAAGAGACCAGAATGGAATCATTGTGGTTTTGCTTGAATCTTTGAACTTTCGCTCTAATTATTTTTTGGGTTTGTAATTAGGATGAGGTGGCACTAACTGGTGAGGCTGCACCTCAAATATACTGTGTTAAATTTTGGGCCCCTCACTACAAGAAAGACATTGGGGTGGTGGAGCGTGTCCAGAGATGGGCAATGAAGCTGGTGAAGGGTCTAGAAAACAAGTCTGATGAGGAGTGGCTGAGGAAACTGGGGGTGTTTAGCCTGGAGAGGAGGAGGCTGAGGGGGAACCTGATCACTCTCTACAGCTACCTGAAAGGAGGTTGTAGCAACGTGGGAGTCAGTCTCTTCTCCCAAGTAACAAGCAACAGGACAAGAGGAAATAGCCTCAAGTTGCACCAGGGGAGGTTTAGATTGGATATTAGGAAAAAATTCTTTGCCAAAAGGGTTGTCAAGCGCTGGAACAGGCTGCCCAGGGAAGTGGTTGAGTCACCATCCCTGGAAGTATTTAAAAAACGTGTAGATGTGGCGCTAAGGAACATGGTTTAGTGGTGGGCTTGGCAGTGCTGCGTTAACAATTAGACTCCATGATCTTAAAGATCTTTTCCAAGCTAAATGATTCTATGATTCTTCTGCTGGACTTTTCCTGTGACTATGTGCAGGAATGGGTGCAATTCCCTCATAAGGTCACATTATTCTAGAAATCTATGCAGAGTCATGCAAATGGATACAAATTAATGCAAAAGTGAATCTTACATTTCTCAGAGTGTATAGGTTGGTCTTTAACTCTTGTTAGTTGTTAAATTCTGACCCTGAAAGCTCCTAATTCACGTAGTTTCCTCATGTATTTGTCAAGAAGCCTTGCAAAGTTATACCTAGTGTGTATTAAAGGTCTGCTAGAAACATGATGGAGTGTCCAGAGAGGCCTGCAGGAGGTGGCCCATGGGTTGACAGCTTGCTAAAAAGATGTGAAATTTCAAATTCACATCTGGGTCAGAAAGCCCTTCCAAGGCTTGGCTGTAAAAGTGATATGTGTAAATATGCTGATTATGAGACAGTTTAGTAGTGATGAAATTCAGTTTGTGCAGGGAGCCAGAAAAAAGCCTCTGTACCATCCCCATTATGCTGCCATTAAGCTCTTTTGACTGCTGTGTGCACCCCATGAAGACACTTCACCTACAGCAAAGAACGTATATACACATTGAGATTTTGTCTATGATGCTGTCAGAGTCCAATATTCTCTGACCTGGCTCCTTCAGATATTCCACAAGGAGAGTTTAATGTTTAATATCAAATTGACTTCTTTGATATATTTGGCTTTGCACATGATTTTGATTTAGAAGAGTGATAGTAGCAATGTACTGAAGGCACAACACAAGCATGGTATCGCAACAGTAATATGCATTGGAATCACAATACAAATCTGATTCCTGGTCTCTGCATGATCCACTGTCATCATGCTGCATGTCCCCAGTTGCCCAGCCTGTTTGGTGCTGCGCTTTGCTGTATGCACACAGCAGTTGTGTGACACAAATCCTTTGGCCACAGGATAAACTTTGCAGTTGATTGTAGTGGAGGAGCCTGCAGGCAGCTCCCCCTCGGCATGGGTGATTAGGCCTCCTGCACGTCCTTGCCATTATCTAGGTGTGCAGCAGCAAGTTCTCATGTGAACATCCTTTCTTTCTGTTTGGCAATGGAAATGATTAATAGAGTTGTTGCAAGAAAATCCTGTAGTATCTCTTAATGACTGAATTGGGGAGAACATCTCCTCTGCTGGTGTCTGCCCAACAGGCTGCGCGTGGGTTGGAGGCCCATTTGATGCTACACCACCTGTGGTTCCCACCAGCTAACAGAACACAATATTAATACAGGCTGGGTTCAGAATGGACTGAGAGCAGTCCTGAGGAGGACTTGGGGGTGCTAGTGCATGAAAAGCTCAACATGTCCCAACAATGTGCACTTGCAGCCCAGAAAGTCAGCTGTACCCTGGGCTGCATCAAAAGGCGTGGCCAGCAGGTTGAGGGAGGTGATTCTCCTCTGCTCTTGTGAGACCACAGCTGGAGTACCATATTCAGCTCTGGAGCCCCCAGCATAAGAAGGACATGGACCTGTTGGAGCAAGTCTAGAGGAGGGCCACAAAGATGACCAGAGGGCTGGAGCATCTCTCCTATGAAGACAGACTGAGAGACTTGGGGTTGTTCAGCCTGGAGATGAGAAGGCTGTGGGGAGACCTTATATCAGCCTTCCAGTACCAAAACGGGGGTTACAAGAAAGGTGCAGGGCCTTGTTTTACAAGGCCATGTAGCAATACGGCAAGGAGTAATGGTTTTTATCTAAAAGAAGGTAGATTTAGATTAGACATTGGGAAGAAATTCTTTCCTGTGAGGGTGGCAGCGCACTGGAACAGGTTTCCCAGAGAAGCTGTGGATGCCCCATCCCTGGCAGTGTTCCAGGCCAGGCTGGATGGGGCTTTGAGCAACCTGGTCTAGTGGAAGGTGTCCCTGCCCATGGCAGGGGGATTGGAACTGGATGATCTTTAAGGTCCCTTCCAACCCAAACCATTCTGTGATTCTATGATTATCTATACTACTCTCTCCTTATTGAGTTAGCTATAATAAATAGCATTTTAAATGACATTTTACAGAGTCTGTGTGCCTTTTCTACTATTACCAAAATATATCTGCTCCTCTTGGTGCAAAACAGGATGAAAGGCTGGCTGCCTATAAATTTAATAATTGTTATTATTACCATTATTACTGCCCAGGCTTTTCTAGTCCTATTTGAGCTTACACATGCAGACTTAGGAATTTGAGGCAGGAATATTAGAGCATTTCATGATTTCATTTTTCATCATTATACTAAAACTAATAACCTAATCATAAGCAGTAGCAAGCATAAATATGCCCTAAAAAAATCCCAACAGTTATAACAGTGGATAAATATACCTGGGTTTATAAAGAATTAAGCATGTCTCAGAGAACTAAAAAAAGATGGTTTTGAACAAGGTTTCTCTGTGCAAGTCTGGAATTTACTGAGAGAGCCAAGCTGATTAAACCAGACTGCTTCTGGCATTCAGGCTGCTCTTGAACTTACAAGAAAACAAACAGGCACTGTGTGGATTTACCTGCTGCACATGCATGTGCTCGAAAAGCCATCAAATACATTGAGGAGCAGAGAGGTCCATCAGGAGCTATTAGAGCAGATACGACATCTGGCTCCAGAAGTCTCTAAGGCCTGAGATGGCAGCAGCTGAGAGGGTATTTCAGAGGAATTGCCCATGTGTGGCAGCTTAGTCCCGACAGCCTTCTCATAGACATCTGCTCTTAGTGATGTTATAAGAGAAGATAATCCACCTTCTGTCTGATCTAGTATGTCTGTTAGTTCTTTTGTATTAGTCATGGGAAAGCAGGGTTGAATTATTGAGATGAAGAAAGAGAAGCAAACTGAAAAGCACAATATTGAAGTATGCATAGGCATGTTTCCAAAATGTGGTTGACCTTGCTCAGCAGACAGAAGTCAAAATGAAAATGCCTGTCTGGCAGCCTCTCACATGTGAAACCTTGCATACACAGGCTTATGTAAAAAGCTGTATATATACAGCTCAAGATGAAGCTGATTTGTTCTTGGCAAATAAAATAGCTTGGAAACTGTAGAGAAGTGATTTGTTTTCCTGTGGGTGATAATTGTTTGTACTGATATGAAGGGACCCCGGGGAGGTCAGCTTTTGTGCTCATGGATCTTAATCAAAGTCAGCTGGCCTATAAGCATGTACGACTTCATGGAGCCTTGTTTCAGGTTTGTGGTGATTAATGTCTTTTGTCATGGTTCTGTCCTGTACCCTGGCCAAATGAGGGCTCCACTGTTCTTGGCACCATGCCTCTTCAGAGATAATCCCTTCCTCAGAGAGCTCACAGGATAGACCATGATTGGGAAGAGATCAGAGGACAGTATCCTGTTTGTTGTCACAGAGTATTCAATGCACACATAGAGTTTTTTAAGGAGAAGATTTTTTTTTTGTCCTGAATTTATTTAAAAGAATCTGCCACCACTGGTAGATGGAAACATTTTGGAGAGAGGCCTTGTATGTGTGAGTTGTTCAGGCAGAAAACCATTTCACCACAACAGCACAACCAGCAGGAAGAGCTGAAGGCTGAGTGAGGAGCAAAGCAAGACAGGGAAGAAGATGCAGAATTACTGTTATGCTGAGTGGGGCAAAAAGTAGATTTGGCTTTGGAGGAACAACAGGATACCATTAGGATACCTGACTTGGGGAGACAGAGGAAGAAACGGATACCTAGACAGCCTGACACGAGCTTTCAAAGTGTTCATATGAAATTACCACCCTTCTTATTTTGTGCTTATACTGCTGATATGGCCCAGCAAGTAACTGGAGTGTTTGAGAGACAGCACTTGGGTGTGGCCAGTCCATACGTCGGCTGCCTTTAACATGTCTGGCTTTACTGTGCATGTACAACCTATCCTATGGTTGACAGAGCCTGTTGCTTAGGACGAACATAACAGATTCAAGTTGCAGACAGGATCTCTGTCACTTAGATTTTATTTTGCTTCTGGCACTCACACCCAGGGCAGACTCAGAGCACTAACCTGCCTGACATAAGCCAGAGGCACTGCCTTGAGAGGGTTCATAAACTCATAAACTAAAACAGTGTGTGTGATGTGCCCTTATGCAGGTCATAAATATTCAGGATACCAAAATGGCAACAAAAGGAAAGAACAAAAGGAAAAATCATAGATATGCCACAACTGGATGCATTTTTCACATCAGTGGTATTATTTACCATTACTATAATGAACTGAAGAGATGGCACAGTGCTTGTGACTGCAAAGGTAGAATGAAGATGATGAGAGACAGCAAAGATTGTAGGAACATCCCAATCAATGGACACCTCACCCTCCACCAGACCCAGCTTTGCACTCCAGTTAGCAAGAAGTTCTCTTCCCCCATACTGCGTAAGAAAAAGCTTTTCAATCTGTTAGAATCAAAACTGTGATTTTACTAAGTCTCTCTATATTTATTCAGTTGGTGACCAAAAGCTATTTAAAGCAGGCTGTTTCAAGCAGGAACTGCATAAAGGTGAGTCTGTAAATTAGAAATGGTTGTTATAATTGCTATTGCAGGGATCATTCTTCCCCTTTGTGCACTGGTTGTTTTCTCCCACAGGCTTCTTGTGCTGTACAACTGACTTTAATGTGTATAATCACATTTCTGAGCCATGTGTGAGGCAGAAGATTCAGAATCTTCTGTGATTGTGATGAATCTAAGACACATCATTAGATTTAATGCTGCAGTAAAGGATTAAAAAAATAAACCAACAAGCAGCTGTCTTGAGGTATTTCAAAGAAGCCATCAATGAAACTCCAAACTATGAACAATCCCAAAGAATTACAGTTTAATATTAGTGCATAGAAAGCAGCAAAAATAACTTGTTACATTGACTGAGAGTTAGCAAAGCAATACCTTAAAAAAAAAAAAAGACAGCGAATAACAATGCTGGCAGGTGGACTTGGGAAGAGTTGTAACAGAACTTCTATCATCCACAGATCTTGTACTCAAGGAGGTAACCTGACCTGCATGGAATTGCAAGGGAAAGGATTTTATCTAAGAATTTTAGAATTGCTCAGCCAATCTGGTCCATTCCTGGAAAAGCACAAAAAGGTGATAGAAATGTTGCTACAAGGACTACTTCATACTTTTTTGAAAACATAGGGCATGAATCTCTTCTCCTGAGCTAGCAATTTATCAGTAATTACTTCTGAACCATGAAAAGTGAAACACTATTCACTTAAGAGTCGTCAGCCTCACAGCAATATTCCGTGTCGAGCAGTTTTTCATATAGCAATTTTTAAAGGATTAAGTCCCAAGGAGTAGTTTCTGGAATTTATCCCCATTCACGGGAGATGGTGCATTTCTTTGAGTACAACAGTGAATTTCTTGTAAAAGAATGGCATTTCTTTGTCAGATTCCTGTGGTCAGTTTTATGACAATGGAATATGTATGTCAGGACATAATATATGTTTGCAGGCATGGCTTAACGAAAAATGGAACAAGTTTGCTGTAAAACTCTTGAGTTTGGCTTGCACCTTAGCGCCAGGGAGCAAAAGGCATGGGAGCGGAGAGCTCCTCTCCTTCCAGCAGTGTAGCATGGCAGACCCACACCCGCTCCTGCTGCAGCAGCTAGTTTGGCTTTCTAAAACTCTGGCATAGCAAAATAGACAAAGAACTGCCTTTTTCTGCTGTACCAGCAATCTGCTGCCCTAATTACGTGCTTATTGTGCCCATGCCTACAACTTGTGCTGGCTCATAACCATGTGATCAAGGCTGTCCCTGAAGGTTTTAAATTGATTAAAGCAGCTCTTGATTCTTTGGACAAGCTATGCAAGTTATAAAGCTTTAAGTCTCAGGAAGGGAAATAAATAGATTAGAAAGTATTTTTGTTCAGCTTCAGAATGAATTTCTTATTTGTTTCAAGGCCTCACAAGAAGAATATGTAGACCAGAAAACTTGTTACCACAGAGTCATATGTGTGAGGCAGAAGATTCAGAATCTCCTGTGATTGTGATGAATCTAAGACACATCGTTAGATTTAATGCTGCAGTAAAGGATTAAAAAAATAAACCAACAAGCAGCTGTCTTGAGGTATTTCAAAGAAGCCATCAATGAAACTCCGAAAGAGAAAAGGCAATGTCTATAGCCAGCCATTATTCAAAACAAAGAGGGACAAACTGGATTTCTCATGACATAGCTGTGAATTTGCTTTATGGGTTTTTTGTCAGTGATGATAAAAAAAACTATATACCAGAAGATGCTTTTAAAGATTATTAAAAATTAATTTTGCAACTGTGTAAAAGAAAAAAAATGCATTCTTGATCTCTGAGAAGAATCACATCTGCCATTCTTCTAAATGTAGATTTCAGATGCGGTTTGTGACTTACTTGCTTGAAAACCTAGGGAACCATCTTCCTAAATTTGGCAATTAACAAGGTATGCTGCGATAATCATAGACTCATAGAATCATACAAGCATTTAGGTTGGAAAAGACCCTTAAAATCATTGAGTCCAAAATACCTCAAGGGATGGTGACCCAACCACTTTCCTGGGCAGCCTGTTCCAGTGCTTAACAACCCTTTCAGTAAAGAAATTTTTTCTAATATCCAATCTAAACCTCCCCTGGTGCAACTTGAGGTCGTTTGCTCTTATCCTATTGCTTGTTACTTGGGAGAAGAGACCGACTCCCATATTGCTACAACCTCCTTTCAGGTAGCTATAGAGTGATCAGGTCTCCCCTCAGCCTCCTTCTCTCCAGGCTAAACACCCCCAGTTTCCTCAACTGCTTCTCATCAGACTTGTTCTCTAGACCCTTCACCAGCTTCATTGCTCTTCTTTGGACACATAATATGTAGAAGGTTTGTCTGAAACAAATGGAAAAAGTGCATTTTGATTTGGAACAAAATGTTGCTCGCAAAAATGGCCTAGAAACTTAATTTAAATTAATCAATAAATTAATAAAAATGTCCTGGCTCCTGCTGGTGCAGAGGGTCCGAAATTCTTTAGACAGCTCTGCCTGCATTGGCAGTTCTCACAGTTGATCCCAAGGTAAAGAGGTGAACATGAAGACAGGAGGTCTTTGGGAGCAGAAACCTAATGAGTGAAGGGTCTTTGTTAACCCTGATGAAAAGTCCCAGGAAGAAAGTGTTCAAGAATATTGATGGAAATGATGACCTGAGCTAAAGGGCATCACACCCATCTGCTGATATGAACACTAGTGGTGAAAAAGGCAGTGAAAGCGTAGGAGCAACAGGAGAAGCCCTCTGTTTACTGCACTTTGCAAAGAATGCACAGAAATGGGGGACGGGTCTTGCTCCTGTGAGATGGCAAAGTACCATGCAAGAAAACAGACTGATTGCAACCGCCAGTGTCTTCTTACCTCCTTTTTTATTTTAACATTCCTCTCCGTTTCACCCTATTGCTGTCTCTTCAGAGGATATTTTGAGGCTTCTTAAAATTCCAGCATCAAGTGCTGTATGCGCATTACACAAGAAGCATATGCAGTTCTGTCATCTCTTGAGATGTATAATCATTCATCCCTTCTCCTGATGTTGCTGCTGTCAGTCTATAGGGAAATGGAGCAGTATCTGCTGTGTAATCTGTGTAAATGTGATATCATAAATGCATTGCAGTGGTAATACATTTATGTTACAATGCATCTGTAACAAACACTTTATTCATGTCTGTAATATTTTTGTTTCTAGAGATTTGCTAATTGATCATTGCAACTGGTATTCATGTATGAACCTGCCAGTATCAATCGTCTTTTAACTCCACATACTCATGCTCAATGGCAGCAAAAGCAATACTTCTTTTTCTTGGATCTGTCAGCAGTCCAGCTCATTTGTCATTTTTAAATGGACACCTGGGGCAGATTCTGAGCAAAACAAATCAATGCAGTTAGCTACACTGAATACATTCAACCAAGGATGCTTGGAAGGGGAGAAGAAACAGGTGGTGCAGCAAAGGAAATGATGGGGAGGAGAGGTATGCTACAGGCTTGGCGAAGGCTGGGAAAATGGCAGCAAAACTCCAGAAAAAGTAGTGCCAGTATGCCTGAACCTGAATGGAAAGGTAGCCCTGAGACCTGGGGGCTCCTAATTTCCGAGGGCCGAGGAAAGCCCTCCTGGGAAGGCACTTGATCCTTTCAGAAGAGGCAAGGACTTACCATTCTGCCACCCACAGTGTCATCTCTAGACGCAACCCTTTTTGTGTCTTTGCTTTGGGAGGGGAGTGAGGAATGTGCGTTAGGGACAGCCAGCGACACCCTGCCGCATCAGCTGCCGCCAGCGCCAGGGCTGCGTTGCCGCAAAGAGGAGCAGCTGGGGCGGGGGCCGGCACGGCCGTGCTCGGGGCTCCGGGGGTGGGGTGGGGCGGCACGGCCGTGCTCGGGGCTCCGGGGGTGGGGTGGGGCGGCACGGCCGTGCTCGGGGCTCCGGGGCGGGCGGCACGGCCGTGCTGCGGCAGTGAGTTTCGGCAGGCGGCCGGTCGGCCTCGGCACGGCACGGGCTGCCCCCCCGTTGGAGCCGGTCCAACAGCGGCAGGGCATGAGCCAGGCTGACAGGAATGGGCCGCACCCCGGGCCCCCCTTCCCGGGCTCTTCTCGCCCGGCGGCGGCGCTCCCCGCTAGGCACAGCCTCGCTCCGCACCCCTGCGGCTCGCCGCCACGGCTCTGGGTGCAGTAACGCTCCAGATACGCCGACTCGCCGCAGATCATCCTCCTCCCCTTGAATCGATTCATCCGGAGTTTCTACCTGCAAGTGTGTTTGGTTTTTTTCCCTTTAAACCTATTTGGAAATAAGGGAGTAGAGGGCGAGCCACCAGCGAGTGACTCCGCAAGCCCCCTGGGTGCGAGGGCGTCCGGCAGCCGCCGCCTCCCCGCTGCCCGGGTGCCCCCGGTGCCCGTTCTCCTCAGCCCGCGACGGACGGGGCAGCCGCGGCTGGCGCAGGCGGGTCGGGATGCGGGAGAGGCGGGCGGGGGCCGGGGATCCCGGGGCGGGGAGGGCCAGGCTGAGGGGCGGTTTCCCGCCCAGCGGCCGCCCCGCTGAGGTGAGGCGGCGGGCGGGAGCCTCACTCTATCCCTCCGCGGGCGGCGGGGGGCAGCGTGTCTCTGTCTCTCCACGGTTTTTTCGGGGGGAGAACTTTGTGCTTTCTCGCAAGTCACAATCGTTGTGTGAAGCTTTCTCACCCGGGACGACGGTGGGCTGAGGGAAAGCTAAGTTCAGCTGCTAATGTTGGGTCAGCGTGCTGTTTTTACTTGATTTCTCCTCCGAAGGAAGGCCTGTGATACCTCCTCACAGGTTTTCACTGTGAGTTTTGAAATGCTGTGGGTGTTGAGGTTTTTGGCGTTTTGAATTTTTTTTTCGGCTGTTGAAAAACATTTACCTGTAGACCACGCCTCAAATAAATGCTACTGGTTTTTTTATCTCTCCGGTTATAGTGTGAAGAAAGATATTTATGGTGCTTGCTTACCCACCCTATGAACAAGCAGGTCAGTACCTCAAAAAAGTGGGGTTTGATGTTTCAAGTAACTTGGAAAAAGGATTTCCAGCATATGATATGCACTGTCATTTATACAAATGTGTATTTAACCTAGTTAAACTCAAAATGTTGGTGGCATGAAGAAGTTTAGTCCATTTGCCTTTGCAGGTAGCAGTTCTTTTTGCTTGAAGTAAGATGTAGAAAGTGATCCTTCTAATATGCTCCTGTGTGGCCCAGTGTACTTAGTTGGGTGTGGAAAATATGTATTTATGCTGTTTCTCGCTTCAGGATGACATTTTAATAATGGAATGCAACTGCTTTTTGATAATTCATTAAAATCTTTTATTTGGCTTTTTGCCAACAAGTGTCCAATGTTAGCAAGAGTTACTTGCATTACAATTCTGTTTAAACTGTGGAGTGAATGAACTCTTCTCTGGTATCTCTACAGACTTTCTTGAACAGACAAGTATGATTGTATTGCCTGATATGTCTGTGAGACAGTTGAGTGTAGCTAAAAGTAAATATGACCCCGTGCTTCTGATCTAGTTATATGAAATCCTGCAGCATCTTGCACAATCCAGATAGCAAAGATGTCAACTGTGTGACAACTTCAAGTGGGCATGGCGTGTAAGGTGTCCTTCTGACACAGAGGCTGTTGCTTAAATCAGGATTTAGAGATCATTCTCTGATTAAATTGTTCTGATTGCCAGTGGGATAAGGTTGTATGAGGAGTATTCATCTTAAGAGGTGTTCCCTTACCTAATATGCTCCCTTTCAAAAAATATTTTAAAAAGAGAAATAATCTCTGATGAAGACAAATCCCAGTACCCAGGAAGCATGTAAGAAATTCAACAAAACAAGATTTCGATTTCGCCTTTACAAATGGATGCAGCAGAAAATACTTCAGCAGTCATCATGGATGTTCTTCAGTGTTAATAGTATAATAGTGGTAATTGCTTTGCCCTTTAGTAATGCTTTAGTTTTTCAAAGAGTCATTTGCCCTGAGTTTTTTCCTTTGATAATGACTTATTTTTTCCAGCGCTGAACATCAGTGCTTTGATCCAGGAGTGACTGGTATATATTAGTTTGCAAGAAGATAGTTCTCCTTCAGTCACTTTACAGTTATAGATAACTCCATGGACAGTTGAAAGCTGAAGAAAAAGATCTTTTCTCCCTCTAAAGACAAGTATTTTATCCAATGGTTATTCATAAATTTATAGTTAAAGTCTGCTGTGTCTTCAAAAATGAATCGATCTGTTTAAATGTTTCTAATTAGCATGCCCTGACATCATCCACAGGTTACAGTGAGAATTCATCTTAAGTGTTAACTTATTTTCTAACAGTAAAAATAAGATTTCATTCTGTCATTTATGCAATGTGTACATGATGTTTGAATGCCTCACAACAGTAAAGCAATGGACAGCAGTAAATAAATCATCAATGTGGCTGGTTAATTTTCTGTTAAAACTGGCTGATGATTAAGATAAAGCTATTACGAAGCCAAGAAAAGAAAGTATTGGAAGAGCAGATTGGCAGTAAACCTTGTTTTTTAACCGTATGTTTTAAAACCGTATGAGCCTCTTTGGATTTAGAGAAGGGGGTTAATGAGTGTGAAAAATGACGTTCTGGAAGTGAGATGTGTCAGGCTGAAATGAAAAGTTTCTGAAAGCCAATCTGAGATTTCACAGCAGAAATCAGAAGACAAGGAAGGAAAGCAGCAGCAGCGGGCAACACTCAGAGTGAAGCTAGTCCCAGAGCAAATCAAATAACTTGCTTCTCTTTTGAATATGAACACAGATGTTGGACCGCAAGTAAACAGGCTGAAGAACCCATGGGGTTTAGAATACGGAAATTGTGTGAAGCATTTATTCTGACTTGTCCCTCAGCCCTCTGGCTCTGGTTGGAGCTAAGGAGAAGACCATGAGTTAGTTGCAGGTACAATGGGGCTGACCCAGTGCATTGTGGCTGTGAACTGTAGACTACCTTTTTAGCTCCTGTCCTCAGTACAGATTGGCACTGGCAATTGCTGAAACAGCAGGGCAGCCCTGAAGAGCCACTGATATACTCTACCATCAGTATGGAAGAATTAGGAGATGGGAGTCAGGATAGAACATGCCAGGCTAACTTGATATTTCTCTGCCAACATAACTGGTTTCTGAAAATGGAAAGTCAGGAAAGTTCTCCTTTTGTGTTCCTCTGACATTTCTAAGCTTGCCATCTCCCACCAGCCACCTCTTTTGTCCTCAAGCCCTGTGGAGCATAAGAATTTTTAACATGGGGGTTGTCAGTACTTGGAGGTACTGAAAAGCTTTTTGGGGTGAAGAGTTGTCTGGCCAGGGACATGCAAAAATAAAGGATGAAAAGAAATTACAGGAAACCTAAGCCACTTTTGAGTCCTAGAAAGCCTTTCTAGAGGATATGAACATAGAAACAGCCTTATAGTCAATATGCATGTTTCATGTCACCTTTGGGTTTGCTTAATGTAACTACATGTTGATCTAGAGTAACTTTTCATCACAAAATCTGAGAGTTAAACTGTGTATTTTATGTTTTATATGTAGTGCAGAGTAATAGGCTCTGTATTAATATGCACACACACACAAACATACTTCATGAGCACATCAGCAGCTAGAAGAAGGATGACTAACATTTTTAAAACCTCCTTTGTTTCTTACTGAAGCAGCCTGTATCTATTATAGACACCAACCTTGTGTCTCTGGCAGAAGTATCCAACTCTGCTCTGCAGCTGCCAGCATTGTGTGTACATGGCTGTGGTTGTGTCTAGTTGTAGGCGTACATGGGATCGTTGAGTGTGCACTAGCCTCAGCCTGCCCAGTACTCTCATCTCCTGAGGCAGTGGGAGATGGTGAGCATGTGTCTACATGTAGGCACTGGGGGAAATGAGCAGACTAGCACCTGAGGGTGAAATCTGGCATTATTAGCATGACAATATAGACACACCCCTTCTAGACAATAAAAAGGGCTAGCAAAAGACCCAGCAGTTCTTGACAAGAACACAGAATTTCCATGTAGTGTAATCTAGTTGACAAAATCAGATTTTATGAGGATTCTCAACTGATTCAGGGCTTCAGACCCTGAATCACTGAATCCTATAACATTATTTAAGTGTCTCCCTTTTTGTTGTTTCAGGATGCTGACCAGAACCCCAAGTGTTATTGCCCAAGTGTTCCTTCTTCTAAGCATAGTTCTTGTCATTGCTATTGCAGTGATTCAGATAAATCGGCAACAGATCCTTTCCCCAGGGCTTAAGGTAAGTCTTAAAATACCTAAGGAAGGAGAACAATGTTTTGAACTGATATTTAATAATGTTCCTTTCTAAACTAATTTTTATGGGGTGATTCAAATGAGCTTACAGCCATAAAGTTTAGTCACAACTTTGTCATGGGAAAACTGAAACTGAGAGAAAAGAGGATTGGTCTAGACGACAGTCACTGGCAAAGCAGGAAAAGCACTCCTTGACTCCCTGTCCAATGCCTGTCATGCAATGTCAAGACTGAAAGGCCAGACAAGGAGAATATGCCACTGATTTTTTATTTTTTCTAGAGATTGGAAGTAATTTTAAAATATACTTTATAATTGGAATAAATTTTAAAGTATAAAAACGCTGGGAAATAGCCAGCGTTTAAATTCTGCCCCCAGGTACAGCTAGGAAGTTTATGCTGAAATCTTTGCAGACTGCCTCTGTGTATCAAAAGCATTTGGGCTGTGAGAGTGCACTTCATGATTTTCCACACATTGGTACTTGCTGGATATTAACAGAAGCAAAGTAGCTTCATGAGGAGGGGCACAGCAAACTGGGAAAGACAAACTGAAGTACTCTGGAATTCAGGCTTTGCCTTGTGCTGCTGGAATATGTGTGCAGATTCTTCAATGAGAGATGTACACAACTGAGGGCAAAGCTGTAGAAATTAGCCTTCTAGAGAAGCTGTGCAGTCTGGCATTTTGAGTTCTCTGTTTTTCCCCACAATAGCTACAAGCATATAAACCTCATCAGATCCTTCTTTGAAGTCCTTTCTACCTTTCCGTCTGCCTATGTGTCTAACTGGATAGTTCACATACTGATAGCGATAGGCTAATGTCTCATTACACTTCATGGGATTATAAGCACCTTTGGCTTTGTCTGAATTGTTTGGTGGTGTATGAGTCAGACAATAGGATAAAACTGTATTCTTATACCAGTTTTATGTGTATTCGTGGTATGGCAGGATGTGTGTGCTGGGATCTGTTATGGTGACATAGTGCCTCAAGTTTACTCCCCGTTGTGCCCCAAATCTCTGCTTGCAACAGCCTTACTTCCTGCAAGGCAAGACTAGGCTGATGTGTAATGCTGAAGCCACTCTCTAAAGCCTACATATCACTTCTGTTTGTCATTAATTAATTTTCACATTCAGAACGATAAAATTGTCTACCTTACTCTTTGAGCAAACATCAGACCCAGCTTGACTATCTGGACCTAGTTTAGGTGGGAAGATATGCTTTCCTGTATCACAATGGCTTCATGGCTTATTCTGGAGGATAGACTGGCGGTTCCTTTGCTAGGTGCCTAGGCTTTGGAATTCTTTTTGGGCTGTAAGCCTGCCAATGCAGAAAATCCCAGCTGATACGGAGGACCCTATGTTTGATTCCTGAGATGCTGAGTCCTTAGTAAATGATTAGCACTCACAAGAAGTAATTATTCAGGAGCAGAGAGAGGACCTCGGTATGCCAGTGTGAAACTCTCCAGTTGATATGATGGAGCCTGGAAATGGCAGTGTCCTGAAATTAGCAGTTGATTAAAATTAAATATGGCAATAACATAGTGAAAACAGACTTACTCTTTGTAAATGGCTGCCGCCGCCTTCTTCTGGCTCTTCTCCATGAAACCAAAACAGCTACTGAAGGACAACTAGAGTCTGTGTTATGTGTGGCATAATAGCCGATTTCCAGGATACATGTTGAGAGTGTCCAAGTTCACTCCTCTGTGGCACAAGAGATAAATTATCTGCTACACCATTGATGTTTTAAAATGTTGCTGCAAAATTAAATATTTTGGTTCCTTGGTGGTTGGATTATCTGAAGATTAAGCCAGTGATTTGTGAAGGAAGGACCTGCCCATGTGCATGAGGCTGAGTCCCTGAAAGAACTGGACTCATTGGCATACACTGTGAAGTCAGAAGAGTGACAAAGAGAGTGCAAACATCCTTAATAACATAGTTTGTGAAGAAGTCCAGAATTGTAAACAATGCTAGTCAAAGAAATTTGTGTTTGTCTGCTGATACTTTGTGAGACCTGAAGAGAAAAAAACCCTCCCTTGGTTATTGTGTTTCTTTAATTTGTCTTTCCAGGTGGTACAGTTTTCTACACCTAAATTTTGCATACCTCTTTTGGCTCTTAGGAAGTGTTTTGCTTTGTTTGTGGATGCTATACTTCATTAGAAGTAGTTCAAACCTATGTAGCTGAAGTGTGCTTCTAGCATAGATCCCACTTTTGTGGCCTCGATTTTCCCTTTCACTGGTTTAGCTTATTAGCTTCCTGTGGCAGTTTTCCAAAGTGATTGGAAGGCGGATTCAGCCATCATAACAGTGCCTGCTTTAAGGGTTTGTGCATTTGTACATCCTTCTATGGGAATGGTATTCAGTCTGAAAAGGTGATTAATCCTGGGGCTTGTTCTTGCTTCCCCGTTGGGATTATTACTCTTCAGGATGTACTTGCAAAGCCATTCATATGAATATCCCTTACCTGTTTGGGCCACAACCAGATTGGTTGAGTGAATAGCATGAAACTGTCTCTGAAATAGTATAGGTAGTTGTCACTCACACAGGTAGCTGTGTGAGCAAGGAGTACCCTCTTGCAAGGGAAGGACAGTTGATAGGGGAAGGGGTAGTTGTCTCTTTAGTCAGCCCAGCTGCAGCCAAAAAAAAAGATAGGTGAGTGCGCCTTTAGAGACACAAAGTGATTTATTGTTACCTTGGTTTTTATTCAGCTTCTGGTAAGTGCGTACAGTAGTCATTCTGCCAGACCCAAGAAGTGAAGTGTCACATTTATTTCATGCTGTAGGCAGCATGGTCACCTCTGTGTTAGAGATACATTGGGCATGAGTAAACCCAAAAATAAGCATTTTCTTTTAAGTCACTTTGTTCTTCCTCCCTGTTCCCTTTTCCCTTAGAAACCAGAACTGTGAAGCTTTCCAGGGTTAATGTTGTCTCCCTGTCTTGTCTGACTAATCTAGTCCATTGACTAGATGGTGAAGTTCTTGGATATTGGGGAATTCCCAGGCCTTTAGCTTTCTCCATTAGTGTTTGAATAGAGACATAGAAATCCTCAGAGGGAAAGTTGAAATAGAGGGGAAAGGAAGCAGAAAAAGTCGTTCTGTTCTTTAATAGCTGCTAGCCCAGGATAAGGGGTTGCCTGTGCTCCAGTCCCATGCAGTGCATTTGAAAGCAGAGAGGCACTGCTTGTCCTTAAAAGGCAGCCAAAGGTGATCTGACTTGCAACTTCCACAGAAATGTAATGTCACCAGAGAATTTTAATTCAACCAGTTTGTCTTGGGCAGCAAGCTGAGACAAGGCATGTAGAATTCTTTCACCCTCTTAAAATGCTACATCTTCCCTAATTTCTTTTAAAGATTAATCTTAGTCTTAACACCTGGTATACTTCTCACCGATCACCACCACTTCATGAGGCTGCATGGGCCAGTTACACAGCGTGACCTCACCCAAGTTCTGAGGAGCTTCCAGAGTCACCCTTAAGTTTTCAAAAACATCTCTTTGAAAGCAAACAAGAGGCTGTGTAGGAAAAAGAGGAGGAGGAGGAAGAAAGTAAAATTGTCAGTCACACATTGGTTCAGATTACTCTTTGGGATGGAAATCTATTACTTTCAGGAAGGAAGCTGGGAAATTCAGAGGAGGATGGAAGTAGGTCAAAAAGCCCCATGGTTAGCTGAGGTAACAATACTTAATTTATCTATCAGCTCTACTTGAACATGATAGTTAGCTCAGAGAGTAGCTAAGTTAAAAGCTTATGGGTGGCACTTCAGGCTGACTGAGACCAGATTTAATTAATAGCTATTGAGCAGATTAACCATTACTGTATTATGTGTAACTAGAGTGCTCATCTCTCTTTCAAGGAGGGGGAAATATACTCAAAGTATCTTTGCTCAAGTAGTTACTTGAATGGAACCTGATGACATAGTGGTTTGATAGTATCTGGGAAGCCTTTCACCTTTTGGTTATCAGAGTAAATATAATCTGGGTAAGTACAAATGGAATTTTCATTATCTAGCAGTCCTCTAGGAAACAGACTAGACTGGTATTGCTGGTAGTTCTTTGAGGGCCAGGGGTCTGCAGAATTACAGTGGAAGCTGGGAACTAATGAGGTGTGGAAGCTGAATGGTTTGCCACCTGAAGAACTGATCTTTATTGGTCAGACTTGAAGCTCCCCAGGGAGGGAGTGGGATGAAATTTCTTGGCCTGCTGCAAGGGCACTTACTGCTTTGCAGCCAGATGGATGCTCTCATTTTTCAGTATTGTCAGGCTCCTGGGCATCTGTCTTTTTTAAAAGAAAAAAGGTTGACAGAGAAATGAACCCTACACTGTGTGATTCCTACCGATTAGATCACTTTGGAAGAGGGGGGCAGCTAAACGTCCTTTCAGGGATCATAAAGCCGTTAAGCAGAATTGTAGTTTTCTTCCCTTTATGCAGTTTGCCTTCAGTTGCTACTGTTGTCTGCTGCCATAAAAGATGGGAAAGGGGGGATGACTGATTTGGTAGAGTAGTAGAATGGGATGGATAAACCTGTGCTTTAATCCCACAGACAAAGTGACCTGGGGCAAGTCACGTAAATGTTTCTCTTTTACTTCATAAATAAACATGTAGTAATATTGATTCTCTTTCCCTCTTTGTTGCCTCACACGCTGGCACAGCCTGTTTTCAGTGGCAAACTCTCAGGTGGACTGCCTAAACCACTGAAAGGGAGAGGTTTATGGGGCAATTAGAAAAGAACCAGACTTGTCACATCATTCTCACTGTGGACTATTATGTACTTTACCTCTTTGCTCATAGCTTTATGGATCCCTTGTGCATCCTTGAATCTAAAGCCTGTGCTTAGGCATCAAACCCTTCAGTGTCCAGGGAGTGTAGCTGGGATAGTGGGAAATGAACTTTCTGCAAAATCAGGCCCTAACACAGTGTTATCTGTGTGTCATTGTGGATTTTGAACCTGATGCTGAAAGATGAGCATTCTCCATCCCCACTGAATTAATTATTGAGGATATGTCATATGTTCTTTGTTTTGCAGCCAGATTCATTCTGTGCTTGGCTGTTGGTCTCATGCCTAAGTGCCTAACACTAGAATTAATCTTTCTTGTTAATATGCTGTGCATACATTTCCTAAAGTGTTTGATGGTGCAAAGAAGTACAGCTGCATATGGGCCTTTAAGCTGTCACTGTTTGTTTCTTGATCTAATGTCTTATTTTTTTTTCTCCCCAGTATGGAATAGTCCTTGATGCTGGATCCTCTCGGACTACAGTCTACGTCTATGAATGGCCAGCAGAAAAAGAAAATGACACAGGAGTTGTAAGCCAAACCTTCAAATGCAGTGTGAAAGGTAAGCTCAGATGGAAGTTTCTTCTTTCTAGTCTCCAAGAAGAGGTTATCTGGAAACTTAAGACTGCTTTTTTTGGTTGTGTTCCCTTTTCAGTGCTGGGGAACAAGAACTGTTAAGACTCTGTCTGTATCTGTCAGTGTCAGCCCTACTGATACAGCAGGGTGCTCAAATCTGCAATGGAGAGAGGAAATTGTAGCTAAACTTGATTTACTCCATTGCAGTGTATTATTGGTGCAGATAGAATTCAATCTACAGAAAATCAGGCCCTGTAAATGTTTAGTCCTTGTGCACTGAAATAATTTCTTTTAAAAGGAAACTATAAAATATATTTTAAAATAGCTTGAAATAAAAGATTGTTTAGAAAAGTGAGGATTGAGCCCTTGTTAGGTGTTGGCTATTCATTTTGACAGGGGAAAAAATGGGTGTCAGCTATGCTATAGGAGTTTGACAAATTGGTTCATATTTTCCAGAAATCTGAGTGATGTTTAAAAAAACCCCACTCTGCTGTTTTGAGTCAGGTTTCCTAGAGAAACAAGGTTTATGCAGTTCATCTGGAATTGTTCTGTAATTACTTGGAGGGAGGCAAACAATGGGAAATTATTAAAGGCATGCAGAAGGTGAACAGGAGGAGCTTCTCCATGCTGCAGAACTAGGAAGCATCTAATAAAACTATCAAGTAAAATACCGGAATTGCAGAACTGTTTCTGGCAGGATGTCACAGTTGTATCAAATATGCAGGTCTGGCCTTTGGCTCAGGAAGACCTGCAGTTGTGCCCTGCTGGAAGGTGTTCCACAACAAGTACTACTGGCTGCCTGCCTTGTTTTAGTCTGAGGTTTTTCATTGCTTCCTCCCAGAGGGAGGATGCTAGACTAGACTGACTTTTGTTCACACTTTGGTATGGTTAAGTATATGTTCTAATAGCTTGTTTTGCTCCTTTATAACAGCTTTTGAATCTCTTAGTCAACTCCAGTGACATTTGACTAAGCTTTCAAAGATACCAAAATTCCACACGTCTTATGAAGACAGGTGGCCAGGCAGGGGAGAGAAATCCACATTATTAACCAGTAGCTAATCCATAAGGGATTTCTGCAGGAAGCCAAACTTCCTAAATTCTGCTATGCTGAATTAAATGAGCTTTAGATTATCCTCTAAGATACTGACATCAGCAGTACTGCTTTGTTTAGTGTACTGGTTTGTGTGTGCAAGTTAGGTAAGAGGAGAAGGTGGGGCAACTCAGGAAGTCTCAGCACAAGTTTTGTTGATCTCTGGTAATGACTGTGGTGTTCAAAGCAAATTTTTCTCTTTCCTTCTCCGTTAGTCATGATCATGCAAAATCCTGCATCGCTCTTTGTGTCAGGAAATAGATGCTGGAGACGTAGCCATAGAGATCCATGAGTAACTAGGAGATGAGTAAAAGGCAATGCTTTCTTAACAGCACCAACATTTCTATCTTCAGCGTTAAATATATGTATGGACATTCTTATCAGTTTTAGAACAGGGAAAGAAAAGCAAGTGTAATGTGCACAGAAGTAATGCACTATCGTGTGCTTGATGGTATGTCCTTGAAGACTGCAGGAATGGCAGCCAGCCTGCCAGGGTGGGAGATACGCTGTGCTAGCTCATGTCTTGACTCATCAGGAATGTTGCCTTTAAGAATTCTGGTGTGAGAAAAATGCACAGAGAAATTGCATTATTCTGCTCAAAAAATGACACAGAAGTACTTTATGAATTTAATTGGTTTAGATCTTGTTTTACCTCTGGAGAATACAAAAAATTGCAAAATGGAGGAATCTGAATTGCTGTGAAGTGTTCAGGTCCAGAGGGGCCTTAACCATGGTCAACCAAAGTACTCCTCATCCTCCAGCACCCAAAATTGCAAGGGTTCACTGCTCCAGTCTCGGGTGAGTCTGCACTGGAGGGGACGGAAAGCCTATGGAAGAGGTCCCCGACTAAGCTATGTGGGGGGCAGCGGCGAACACATCTGTCCATATTTCTTTAGGGACCCTCTAACCATAACCTTAAGCACTTAAATTAGGGGGTGGTTGTGGGCATACTGGGAGGCAGACCTTCACATACTTACTGAACTTGAAAGTCAAATGACCAATTACTCTGTAAGTTCCATGGTGGTTTTATGATTTCATTTCTGCCTTTATTAGGTACCGCTGCCCCTGTGTGTGGAAGCCAGCCCCAGTTCAAAATCCTTTCTGTATATTGCAGTTAATCTGTCCTGGTCAGGCTCTAAGCATTGGCAAAGCAGGCCGTTGTCCAGGACAAAATGATCACTTCCTTGTGACCTGCTCTCTGTGAACACTGGGAGATGGAGGTTGCTGCCACCAAAGGAGTGTGAGGCAACAGCAGCTGCTGGGGATATAAAACAGCAGTTGCTGCCATTTTCCTCTGGTAACAGCTTTCCTTTCAGCTCCAGGCCTGGCTATGCTAGATTTAAGACTTCTAGAAAGTCTTAGTCCAAACCAGGGCTGTGAACATCTAATGATGACATGGTAATGTTTAAGTTCATACTGTGAAAAAGGGAGTGGTAGAGTGTAGAGTCTGTAAAGTCTTACATATTTTTTCTTCTGCTTTTATTAATGCAGTGTGGCTGAACATGTGTGGTTCACCTTTTGCTTAACTTGGGATCGGGTTGTGAGAGAGATGGCTGTTACAGGAGAACTAGGTGGAGTTCTGGCAGATTTCTCTGTGGGACAGTGGCTTTGTAGGAATGCCTGGATCCCTGTGCAACTTCCTTAGCTAGGGAATTTAGTAAGGAAAATTTTTATGCACACCCAAGTTGAGCCTGAACAAGTTGAGGTCCTGCTGGTCCTTGGAGTGTTAAGCAAGGGAAGAAAGGGTTTGATGTTAATTATTCAAATAGTTATGCCTTATGCAACATGGCATAATTTTCATTCCTGTTATTTGGAGGCTTTGGAAATTGGAAAGCTGTGAAATACTTGGTAGTTCATGTACCAGCCTAGACTTGGACCTCTATGAATTCAAGAGCCGTTTGTGTGCATCTTGAAATTTCACCAGCAATGCCTTGCGGAGCTTCTTTATTCTATTTTCAGTCAAGAGCAGTGAGCTGTAGAGGTGCCATGGTGTCAATGACAGTTGTGGCAAACCAGATTAGGAAATTTTTGTCATAGGTTGTGGAAGTAGGGATTTTCTGTACTTGAGCAGATTGGAGAAATTTTGCATCCGTTAGACATACTATTTCCTACAGTGTCTGCTATAAGTAAACCTGTTTTCCTCATCAATTATAGCACTGCTGTCATTGTGTTGTTATATGGTTACACTGTATATCTACGCTAGGTATGGTACTATGGGTGTATATGTGTACATACAGAAACACAGGCGAGCAGTTTGCAAGTATCTTCTCTTGTCTCACACAGCTGAGACAGTTGCTACACTGTTTATTCCTTAAGCACTCAGTTTTCAACCATCCTATCCTTGTTTGCAATTACAGGAGGGAAGAGGGAATCTCTTTCTCTTGACACCTGTTTGTTAATTGGGCTAATTTGTAGTTGGCAAAGCAGAATGAAATCAATTTACTTGTTCTCTTTTAGGTCCTGGTATATCCAGCTATGAGAGTAACCCTGGAGCTCTTGCCAAACCCTTTGATGACTGTCTGAATAAAGTCAAGGAGAGAATACCAGTTCATCTGCATAAAAATACTTCTGTTTATCTGGGGGCTACAGCTGGCATGAGACTACTGAGGTATGGCAGAAACTTGAACTTCTCTGTATGTGTACTAACACAGAAGTCTGTGAAAACAGAATTTGAAAAATGTATTGGATGCATTTTTATCTATTGGAAATTGGCTGTCTCAAAAGGAAATGGAGCCCAGCCAATTTAATTTAATTAGCTTTTTTGATAGGAGAAGCAGGGCTGTATAAAAATCCTGTTATGCCATATTGAAAAAAATGCTTGCTTTATTCTGGAGAAGGCAAGAGTTTAATTTTCCTTTCCATATCTGTCTTAAAATTCAGTGTTACATAAACAGATAATGTTTGTGCATACCCGTGGGCAGCAAAGGCAGGTTAAAGCTAGACACTGCAAAGTTTTCTGAGTGTGAATGTGGTGTAATGTGGCTTTTGGGGCCTGTCTGTGGCTTTAGCCCTGGCACAAACTGGCTTTTTATATTTGGTCCGTTGCTAAACGGAGTGGGAAGAAAGGCTCCAGGACTGTTTTAACCAGAAGCTGTCATATCAGCACTCAGTTCACTAAAAAGAATTTATATAAGAAACAAAACACCAATGGACCTGTATGATAAAGAATGAACCTTGTACGTAGTGGGGGAGTTGCTTGCTGAAATTATGCTGGATACTTGGTTGTTCCCTATCATAGGCTTCTCCTTTAGGGAAACAATGTCTGTTTTTTCTAATTAGGTGATTGTAGGAGTTTTCTTGAATTGCTAGTCAGTGAACAATAAACATGAAATTGCCTTTCCAGATGCTCAGTGTCTCATGTTTTGTGAATTGCTTAGGTTGCAAAATGAAACGGCAGCCAATGAAGTCCTTGCAAGCATTCAAAACTACTTCAGAACACAACCTTTTGAATTTAGGGGTGCACAAATCATAACTGGGCCAGAGGAAGGGCTGTATGGATGGATAACAGCCAACTATTTAATGGGCAATTTCTTAGAGGTGTGTGGAAAAACTGCATGCTTTTCTTCTTGCTGTTTCTCTCTTATAAATGAGATGTTTGAGAGGACATGCCTGTTAAAAACATAGCTATAACTTCCATTTTGCACTGAAATATATAACAGGGTCTTTCTGTGGCAGTAATAGAACAAAGCAAACACAAATCAAAGAATATGATGTTACAGGAATGTGATATGGCAAAGGTAAAATTGTTAACCCACAAAACAGACTCTTCCCTAAATAACATCAGATGCCTTACCTAGAAGCAGAAGTTGCGTTGCTTTTAAATGCATTGCTATGTGAAGTGTGACAGATATTGTCTTGACAGTGGTGCCAACTAAGATGTTCTACTTTTCTGTGCATTCCTCAGGTGGTTGCTGTCCCTGCAGCATTACTGGTGAAGGATCTGCACAGCTTAGGTGTCAACAAATTATTTGGCAGTGTTGGCTCACTTGTTTTAAGCAGACAAGACTGTTTGAAACTGTGAAGGTGGTTAAGTTGATGTGGCCAAATATGCCTCAGCTGAACCAGAAATCACTCGCATACAGTTCATTCCAATACTGCTGAGAAGCTGCAGGCTATGAGCAGTGATCTGTGATACTGTCTTGTCCAGGCAAAGTGATAGCAATACAAAGATACTTCTGCTGTCGTTGAACTCAGAATAGGGTCAGGCAGGAGCCTCATAGCAGAGAGGGAATCAAATGTGTTGGAAGGTCCCTTTTTATATAAAGATATTCAGCATCATTTCAGTCCCAGTAAAAGCTGTACAAGATGATCATCAAGTGCTCATCTGTATTCGTGGCAGCAGTGTACTCCTTTAGCATTACCTGCACTTCTTCCAGATAGTCTTGCTTTCAGCCAAACCCCTGAGTATTGTTAGCTGTCCTGTTGGACAGTTCCTGGTAGATCATGGCAATTAATAAGCAGGAATTAGTGGTTGGTGGTCTTGAGTGATAACTTGCAGTGAATATGTTGACTCTTGCAGAGTTAAGAAAAACAGTATTGAAATCACATGTTCTGGAAAAGCTTTTCTCATTGCAGGCAACAAAAATGATGTCATGAACTTCAGGGTGCTGTCAATCTTCTACCACATGAATTTTAATAATCCAAACATCAAATTGCATATGGCAGATTCATAAGGACTACTGAAGGGACTGCAAGATGTTGTGAAGCCAGTTTAGTATAGTGAGTTTTGTGAAAACTTGTGTGGAATATCACTAGTAGGAGAGAGAAATTTTTACCGTTCTTGTGACAATAGGCTAGGAGTCAAGTTCTGCTAGGGGCTGTTAATGGGAATCTTTCACTGTAGAATTTTCTTGGGAGTGTATTTGTTACCCCATAAAGTTTGTCCCCTTCTTATTTATACATTCATATCATGCTCAGTAAATAATAGTAAATATTGAGATAGATAATCACACAAAATCTATAGTCTGCACTGGGACTGTGTAGATAAAATACAGAATTTAGGGGATGTTTTTGGTAATAGGGAGAAATGCCAGCTGAATGGATCAGATTTATTGCCCCTGCAGCTTCAGTGAAGGAAATGTGCAGATTAGGGGTCCTTGTTCTTTTGACTTTGATGAGCTTTCATTTGACTTTTCTGGGTTTCTATTTTCACGATCTTTTCCTGTGTGATCTCTTAATATTCTGTTCCTTTAATAATTCGTCTTGCCTTGAAACAAGCAACTCATGCTGTTTCCATCCAGAGTTGTTCAAGATCTCATGGGTATCTGGACTTAGTACAGATACTTGATCTGGCTAGTCCTGTGCTTTGATCATTGTGCTGTCCTCTGAGTTGAAAGCTACGTTGCATTCCTTTTTCCATCTTTAAAGATCATTTCACTCTGTGAATGTATATCCCTCATATGTAAAAAAGCATTTGCATGTTTTCCTTAGAGATAAAGATTTTTTTGTTAAGTGTGGAGGACAAAGACGGGGGAAAATCTCAAAAAGTTAAGTAAAGAGTAGAAAACCTTGAAGGAACAACAAGCAGATGGTATTTCTAATTAGCCTTGCTTTTATTTTTACATGTAGAGAAATCTTTGGAGGACATGGGTCCATCCTTACAGAAAAGAGACTATGGGTGCACTGGATCTTGGAGGAGCTTCCACTCAAATTTCATTTATCCCAGAGGACTCTCAGAAGAATTTCAACAGCACCTTGCAAGTGAAGTTGTATGGTTACAACTACAATGTCTACACTCATAGCTTCCAGTGCTATGGGAGAGATGAAGCTGAGAAAAGGCTTTTAGTGTTGCTGTTCCAGGTCTGTTTAAAATCCTTTGCTATGTTGCTCTTGCAGGTGTTCAGTAGTTGTCCGAGCAGGTTCTCAGGCTTGTGTTTGCCTTCCTTTGGTGGAGTTTGGAGGCTAGAGTAAGAGCTCTTTTGTGCTTAGTTGTGGACAAATGCGCTTAGGTTTCATACAAAGATCTTTGTTAAAAATTGGTGAGAGTTTTGTACCATTTGACAAAAAGGCCCAGCTAGTCCTGTGTTTTGCTGATCTTGCCAATGAATTTTGGAGGAAGGAGTTTCTATGCATTTTAATGATCAGCGATGTTGTATTGATCATGATAGAGAAAAGAATGAAAATACATGCATACGTGGTTTAAAAAGATTCTCATAGTTAATGTCAAATTAGGTCTTTCTTGCTTTTGAGTAGCCTTCATTGACTGGGGTTTTTGTTTGTTTGTTTTTCCAGAAATCAAACAACAGTTCTAATGTGGATAACCCATGTTACCCTCTGAATTATAATACTGCATTAACGATGAAGTACTTCTCTAGCAGCCTTTGTACACAGTCTCTGAGACCAGCAAATTATTACCCAAACCAGCTTGTGAAATTTCGTGGAACAGGAGATCCAGGTCTGTGCCAGGAGATGGTTTCTTTATTGTTTAACTTCACTGCTTGCAGAGACAGAGAAGACTGTCCATTTGATGGAATGCATCAGCCAAAAGTTAAAGGGAATTTTGTGGTAGGTTTGCAAACACAGCATTTCTTTCTGAGCTTGTTTGCTTTTCATTTCTGTAGTTCTGAAAGTAACAGGCTTGTCATCTACTCCTTTCTATAGGCTTTCTCAGGATTCTACTATACAATTAATGCTTTGAATTTATCTGGGCATTTTTCCCTAGCTGACTTCAATTCAAGTATGTGGTTTTTCTGTTCACAGAGCTGGGCACAGGTAAGTGGGGTTTTGGGTTGGTTTTTTTGTTTGGTTTTCCCCCCCTTTTTTATCTGTAAAAGGGAGATGTGACAAGAATATGGACTGGACAAGTATCCAGAAGGTCTCTATCAACCTTAACATTTATTTTCCCACTGTACATCAAACCACGTAGTATTTATAGCATGCCTGAAACTTGGACTAGGTTTTTAAATTTCATTTCACTGTTTTAACCATGCTGTAAAGGTGATGTGGAAAATTTAGGAACCATAACATCTCCATCTTTTATGTGCAGTTTTATGTTTATTTTCAGTTTTTTCCACATAAGCTGTCAGGGTCCTTCTTTTACTAAATGTCTGTATCTAGTTATCCACAACTTCACTTTGTGTTTCTGAAAAATGCTAATAAATTCTAATTAGAATTCAAAGTTTTCTCTAGTTATGAGAGGCAAATGCTTTGGGTTTTTATAATATACATGTTTTAAAAAATGCTTTTGCTTTCAGCTCCAGTTTATGTTGCCTAAATTTGAAGAAGTATATGCTAGATCCTACTGTTTTTCAGCCCATTTCATTTATTACTTGCTTGTACACGGTTACAACTTTGATACAGAAACTTGGCCACAGATACGTTTTCAAAAGGAGGTAAGTAATAATCATTTTCTCTTACTGTTATTTTAATCCAAAGAAGTTTAGAAGGAGATGGGAGATGCAGCATTCTACAAAAATACAGTGATGGTAAACAGCCTTTGTAAGTGATTATCAAATGTTTGGTGTAAGTCAGACACTGTTTAAGCTTCAGTAGCAATTTCAGCCTGTTTCCAGGGGTTGCAGCATTATTTGGAGATGCTGCCTAGATTCTTTTAAGGAGCTTTAAGAAAGGATCAAATTAATAGTGTTTTAAACCTTGCCCCAGTTTGTTGAAGTGGTGGCTTGCTCTAGGCAGTGATCTGCCTGAACCCTGCTGAGCTGGAGAACTGCTTTTCTGTCTGCTGGCAGAGCCTTGGTGGAAGTAGGAGAGTTGGTCTGTAGTGAGCAAGTGGTGATGAAGCAAATAGGAGAGTTTTCATCCTCAGCTGGCATATCCATCTGTGCCATAATCAAGTTCTCTGGAATAAGAATCTGTATTGGGATACTGGCTTTCAGTTGGCAGAGAGAGAAAGCTTACAATGTTTAATAGCTGCATTTCTCTCTCCCCTGACCTCAGTTTTTCTGATAAAGAACGGAGTACTTGGAACAAACGTTATATCCATTCTAAAGCTACTGCTAAGAAATCTTTGCTTCCAAATCAGAAGGCATGGCCGCTATAGAAGCCGAACTGTGACATGAAGAACTGTGGTCCCCACAGCACACTCTGACTCCATCCTTTCCTCTCTGCTACTGTACAGAGCCTTATTCTAAAACTTTGTCCCAGACTGACTCTTAATCATTGTACAGTTTGGAAATGCTTCAGCACTTGCATGCAAAACCAACAAGAGAATAGGTTGTAGATCTTTATGGAGTATTCTTAAATGCAGGCTATGCTGGCAAGCTGTGCATAAGAAATTACAAGCAATGTTTTCTGAGCAGTCATATCTATTACTGGTGCAATATCAAGTAGGATTTTTTTTGCCTTATTTTGTCCTCTGGTGGACAACCATTAGCAGCTCTGGAGGAGCATCCAGAATTTAGTCCTTCTGCCAGGAAATCAGTGTAGATCTTACTTTGGGATCTTAATCTGGACCTGGTGCGGGTGGATTTGTCTTGATATTTAAATATCTTGTATTGTCCCCAGCAGATGGGAGCAGCCAAAAACAAGCAATATTTTTCTCTATTTAGCCAAAACTATAAAAATAGTGAGCAAAATAAAAATGCAAAAGAATTAATTGAAATGAACAACTTTGTTACCTCGATTTTGTACTACAGTAATCATGAAACTCCAAAAGGAAAAACTACATTCTTTTAATTAGATCTGCCCCTAATTAAATGTTGACTGATCAACTAAGCTACCCCAGAGATAACAACACAGGTTTTCCAAGAGTAGAAGGTGGGGGTTTTTGCCTATGCAAAAATATAGGGGTTTTTACTATATTTCCTTTTAATTAAAGAACATAACCAATGAAAAAAAACCTTAACCCAATGCTAAGATCTGGGTGAGATCTAGAGCTAGATGATTTGCAAAAGTTCTAAATTTCATATTGAGAGTTTTTGCCATTGCTTAGCAATGAAAAAACACCTTGATCCATCTTACCCCTTTGTTCATCTGTCATGTTCCAGTTCCTGTTGCTGTAGCTTGCTTTTTATCAGTTAAACAAAAGGTATTGGGATATGTGCAACTACAAAAAGGACCAAATATTGTAAGCTCTTGTGATCTCCTACAACCAGTAGGTGACTGCTTGAAACTGTTCATTAAAGACATTAAATAATTTGTTAAAGTTTATCCCTCAACTTCATCATGATGCTTTTTATACAAGAATAACCAAAGAGGCTGGTTTCCAGAATTTGCTTTTGCAAATTTTAAACAAACCACTTTAGGGGCAGCCATTCAGGCAAACTCATCTCTGTTGTTGCAGGGTGAGATGACCTGTAATAAAGATGGAAAGCCAAATGAGTTTGGGAGGGATGGCTGGTTGTAGGACAATGCAACTTCAGCTTTGTTTGTCCTGTTGTATACCCTAGACGACCTACCTGGAGTGATCTGAAGGTGGTGCGGGCCCTTTGAAAAAGAAAGCAACCTATGCTAGAGTGTAAACCAAATATGTATCTTGCAGCTAGCCCTCTAGGCTAGCTCTTGTTTAATGAGTTCCAACAATTTATCTTGAAATGCTTACCTCCCATATTTTTGCATGCTGTTTAACAATAGGTTGTTGGTTTTTTTTAAGTTGTCATTTGATTTGTAGGAGGCAGTGATGTGTACTTATGTTTTATATAAATAGGCAAACCAGTATTGGTGCCTGGGCGTCTGGGAGGATGGCAAGGGACACTCTACCTTCACCCTTCGATCCTGTGCTTATCAAGTGGCAGGATGATGGTTTAATGAAAAAGACAGTGGAAAATTGATAAACTGTGTTGCTCATGTTAGAAGTGGGGAAAGACTGTAAAGCAGGACCATGGAGCAAATACAAACCTACCCCCCTTGCTTTTGTTTCACCTGTTCCAAAGTAGTTTTCCACTTATGCTTATTTTTTAAATGGAGAAGCCTAGTGCTGGTTTGTGATAGAGTTCCTGCTCTGGGGACTTTACCCTGGCCTCCTTTGTCCATGTCAGTGGGACTCTTTGTGGGGTTTTTTTGTTTGCTTGAACTAAATAACATCCTAGAATTCGGCTGAGATGAGGGGCTAATTCTAGGAATTAGCACAGTAGTGTTGACTTTTTAAAGCATGGTTTTTGCACTGAAAATCCCCTAACTGCGTGTCTCATCTGTATGACAGTCCTTGTATCCATCCATCTAATACCTGTGTCTCATTTCTTTAGCCCAGTGACCAATTTTATTAGCATCCTCTGCAACTACAAAAAACGGGTAATTTAAAATAATTCTGTATCTTCTTTGTATACTCCACAAAAGTGTTCTCCTTGCTAACTTAAAAAGGTGGTTGTCAGCATCAGCAGTTGAGCTTTTGGAACCTCTGTTCTTTGAAAAGTCCACAGGAATAGGACTCTTCTGTCTTTATTTCAGGTTGGTAACAGCAGTATAGCGTGGTCACTTGGTTACATGTTAAGCCTCACGAACATGATTCCAGCAGAAGGCAAGCTGATTCAATTACCTCTGAAACCTCCTTTGTTTGCTGGGCTCCTCGTCTTCCTCACAGCTACGGCACTGTTGTGTCTTCTCTTCCTTGTTTACTTGTGTATTGTGTCACGTAATCGGAAGCATATCTGTCATGTTGAACATGTATTTATTCCACAATGAATGAACTTTACTGAAGACAAACCAAGAATTTTATAGTGCTATTAAGTAGGACTTTATTTTTGAAAAATGGAGGGCGAAATCAAGAAGACTTCAGGACCAGAAGCGTAAACAGGGAAGGGACACAAAGGAATCTGTGGTGTGGTGGAGTGCTTTTGAAATATTTTGGCAATTGTTGCTGTAAAACTAATTTGTCCAGCGTGTGGCAGAGAAAGCATTGGCAGATACATCACTTTGCTTGATAAGGGATTAATAGCCTTTTCCTGTCAGGTATGTATTTTTTTTTTTGTTTGTTAACTAACGGATAAACTTAAGTGCTGATGCATTAGATCACGGTGGCAGTTGTTTAAGATAAAATTAAACAAGTCAATAGGAATTGTGGGAGGCAGGAACATGATAGCTATTCTTGTGTGCAGTGCTGACACTAAAAGCCCTCAAATAATCTAATTACTGAAACTGGAACAAGCACTGGCTAATGACGGGAACTGAAAGAAACAGCTGGGATAGAACTGGTTTTACTGCTGTTCCAAACTGTTTGATCCCCACTACATAAAGGTGTAATAAACTGCCAACACCTGACAGGACTTTCAAGCTTGTCTTAAAACTCAGCTGTATTTTCTGGTATCATGGAGATCTCTGGATGCCTCTACTATGGTACATAAGATTTGCTTTGAAGATGGAACAAAATGCTTTCATGCTTTAGTAACTGAACCTAAATCACAGCTACCTCCAGAAGCCACTAGAGTTTTCAGTGTCCTTTTCTCTAACTTTCACATAAATACTTTTTGTAGGTTCTCAAGCACTGACCTGTATTCCCCACATACTGCTCATCTCAGGTGGTTGCAGTCAGTGCTGACTTGTCATGTACATACATTATTTTAACTGTCTGGATAAAGTCTCAGACCTAGGACCTTCTGAAGCATTAACTTATTAAGCTCTTCATTCAAGGCCAAGAGGAATAGGAGCCAGGCTGCAGGCCAGCAGAACACCTGTTCTGTAGGGGATTGGGGAACACATTGCTGGAGCTGCAGTCATGGCTGTGGTGCCTTGATTGGCCTTTCCACTGTCCTGACCTCAGTGTTCCTTCAACAGCACTGGGACCTACCTAGCAGATGCTTCTGTTAAACACATTATCTCCAGAGCTGTCCTGGAAGTGCTGCTGCCTTCCTGCTGCAGAGAGATTACAGCCTTGAAATCCCAGGCATTCTTCACCAAACCTCTCATTCCCTTAAATTGTAAGACTGCAGTTTTACCTGCTGCTTGGAGTTCTTCATGGTCAGTGCCCACCCCTTTTACCTGCCTGTCTTTTGTATGGTTTTGGTGGTCTTCACCTGGCTTCTGAAATAACCTTTGAAAAAGCCTCCTGCCCCATCATCTGCCATCTCTTCTTCCCTTTGTACACTGTTTCTGTTAATTCCACCATAACATGGTCTGCGAAGCTGCAAGGGGATATATCTGAAGAGCCTTAGAGTTAGCAGAAAGAAGGGATCGCTGTACTCTTCAGGGCTGCAAGAGAAGAAAAGAGCATCTCTGCTTCACTTCTCCCCTTCTACCATCTCCTCTCGCCCAGATTACCTACGTGGAGCTCCATATCTCCCCAAACATCCTACAAATAGCTGCCACTGAACACTTTTTTGTATGTTCCTCCCTCTCTGTCTTCTCAGGATTCCTTCCTTCTGTATCCCTTGCTTGCATCTTTCCTCTCTGAAGGGATGGTTATCAATTTCATGCATGGAGCTTTTCAGTGTGAGAAAGTAAAAACGAAAAGGGAGATCACCATATTCAACCCCCACTGCTAACAAGCGCTAAAGTCTGTGAGGCCATGTGAGTAGTGGTTTCTGCACACGTGTTGCATCTAAGAGATCTGCTTGTTGATGCATACACTGAGAAGTCAAGCTAACATTGAGTTATGAATCCCAATGGCACATAATGTGTTTTTATCTCAACTTCATCTATTCCATGTATTGATTAGGTTATGAGATAGAAGAACAATGGCCAGTATTTTTATCCATGAATAACATTTTCAATTTATGTCTTTTGTTTCTATGTCACCTTCTTACTTTCAGGTTTGATTGTGGGGTTGGAGTTTTATTTTCTTCTGCTTTTCAAAGGCTGATAGGTGATTTGAAGGGAAAGAAATATCTTTTTAAATGTGTGTGTGTGGGGGGAAAGCTAGTGATTTTTCAAGAGGATCAGCAGTGAGGGCTTTGTTTCTTCTCTGTTGGTATATTACTATGTCCTGTCAGTCTTACTGGAGTAGCATTATCAAGGCAGAAGGTATTAAACGATGATGAAGTGCTGTGTAGCACCCAAGTGACATCTGATAAAATTTACTTCATAATGCATGGACATTACAGAGGTTGGCATGAGATAAAGCTTCTGTCTTTTGTGTGGGTATCTGGAACTGCATTAAGGGTAAGGAAAAAAAAGGCAGTTGGATGAAAGCATTAAAATATTCTCTTCAGTTGCCAAATTTATGTGGGAAATGGTATTCTGGAATATTTACTTGCCTCACAAAACCCTTGCTTTCCTTTGTTTGTGAATGGCAGGGCCATTCAGATGTGGGTTTGCACAAATGGAATGCTTGGATGCTAGTCTCCTTAGAGTTGGCAGCTAAAGAAAGTAAATTTGTTCAAAAATCATTTGGACTTCCAGATGGACTTGGATAGAGCCAGTACCTGTTCAAAGAATGCCTTCCCTCCATGAATCACCTTCTGTTTTCCTTTTTCAGTAGTTCCCTCTTCTCCCCATGTATATAATCTCCCTCCCGTATCACCAGGATACCCACCTGCTTGGTCTTATCTCTGCTGTCAGCTTCAGCTGAGCAAGCTGAAAGCTATTGAACTTCCAGCCAGGCAGCTGCACTGCCATAGCATACAGCTTCTTCCAGGCTAGCGCCGTGGCTGCAGTTCAGTGTTACAGTAAACAAACATGGCTCGGACATGCAGCCAGCTTGGCTACCCTTGGCTGTAGTGGGCGCTTCTGAAGGGGAGGTGAGGCAATGGGGATGGTTATGGCTTCAGTAACCACCGCTAAATCCTCCACCAAGTTCAAGTCGGAACCAGATCAGTGGGTGTAATGTTAAGATCTCTGGAGAGCCAGTGATGTTAACAGCATTTGGGAATGTGTGCAAACTATAGATTATTTATTTTTTTATACTCTTTACTGCCTGCTTATGAAGATTAATAAAATTGTGAAAAGCTAAGCAAGTGTACTTTTTACTTTGGGTTTTCTTCCCCTAAACCACTATTTTCATCCTGATAGAGATCTGCTATCCCTCTAATAAGAATAACTTGTCTGAAATGCTTTGGACAACAGAAATTTGCAAACTGCACAACTGAAGTTCTGGAATGAACAGTGCTCATTGTCTCCAGAATCCATATTCTCAGCAAGGTAACCCTCGTGGTTAAAACCAAGTTACTCTTCTGATTTATTTTGTGTGTGTGTGTTACATACATACACACAAACAACTTGTAGATGCTATTAACATTTCATTCAGGGACACTTGCTAGGGCTTCTTTCAAGTTCACCATCATAATGTAGATCTGAAAACTTAGCAGCTGAAGAGCAGCAGCAGTTCCAAGTTAGAAGAAACCCCACCTTAAAAAGAGAAGCAGCAATAAATTAATTGCCCATAAGAAAGAGAAATGAAATGCATACGGGTATTTTTTTGGGGGGGATGGGGGTGGGGGGGGCAGGCAAAAGTGACAAACTATAAACCATATGCAAACATGGCCGAAGAAAGCAGTAAGCCGTACTCTGTGGCATAATTCAGCATTGATAAGATGAGTGAAGAGGACAGAAAAGTAAACAACACTGAGCATGATAGTCAATCATACCCCAATAAGGGAAGTTTTATTCAGTTTTTAAATTCAATTACTGTTTCAGGAACAATGTATGTTCACTTGGATGGCAATGAAGACTGTGTATTGCAAAAAGTGCTCACCTATACTTAATTTATGAGTGTTTCTGTGTAGTAAGAGGAAGGTAGTATCTAGTTTCCTGCTCAGCAACATTTCTGCAGGCTGACTGTATGTTTTCAAAAGTGTATTCGTGGGAGAAAATGTTTTTAAGCTCAAATTCCTGAACGGCTTTCAGCATTTGATGTTAAAACAAAGTGTGTTTGATGTTTTTTTTATGATGTCTCTTCCAATTGTTTATGTTCTTAACAGATGCAGAAATGCATGCATGCAAATTATAGTTAAGGAGAACACATGCAACCCTCACATATTCAGTAAGTCATCAGTTTAGTTGCTAGTGACATTTAAGTACATCTGTCATACAATGTGTAAAGGTCATTAAAAAGACCAAGATTTTGGGTAACTTCCCTTCCTTCCTCTTAAGTAGTAATGGGAAGTAGCATTAAATCAAAGGAGGAAAACGAAAAATAGGTTTTTTCCAAATCACTGCAATGGAAGAATCCAAAAGCCATCACCTTCTACTGACTTGACCTAGAACATGTTGTTTAAAAATAACTGGTTTAATAGATGTATTACTATATTACTGTTGTAAAGTACAGTAAAATAATATTGCTATAATGGTATTCTGGATGTTTCAAAGATACTTGATGCAGTGCTCATTACCATTGTAATGATCCATCCCCTGGGCACTTGCATAAAATATCGACACCATTTAAAGTTGCTGAAGTGCATTTTTTCCTTGCTGTCTTTTATTAGAAAAGCAAACCCGTACAAACAATAAACACCATGCTTTAGACAGGTAAATTGGGTTGTTTTGTTCCACTGTTGACAGAAGAGCCAGAAGAATGAAGGCCAGAGCTGTGTGCTGGCAGTGCTCCGCAGTACATTTTGCTTACACTTTGCTACCCTCAAAGCCCCTCTTCTCATTGCAAGTGTTTTGGCTGACGTTTATGCGAGTGAAAATCCTGCAAAATGCGATCCGCACACACATCAGTATCTTGATGCACGTATATTAAAGCCAGCCAGTGAGCTGACATACACCCACGGAGCTTTTCTGCCGTGCCCTGATGGTCCACGGGGCCCTAACCGCCTGCCTTCCCTCAGCAGCAGTGCTGCTTGGCAGAGTAGCAAGACCAGCGAGAGCTGCAGGGAGCTCCGTGTAAAACGCCTTGGCTGGGATCCTGCACCACTGTGAGGGTGCCCTTCGGCGAGTCACCCCGCGGAATGTCTCTCCATGCCGCATGCCACCTCTGCAGCTCTGCTCTAGGTCGGACAGGTCGGTTCCACATGCACTGCAGACTGCTCACGCGGCAGCTTCACTCCGGGAAATGCCGTTCAAGTGCCAATAGCAACCGAGCAAGACACTGCTCGCACGCGCGCGGCGCGAACCCCGGCGAGCACCGCCCCTCCGGCCGCGCCGCGCGCCAGGTCCCGCGTGGCCGCCGCACGTGGAAGGGGCGCAGCGCGGGCCCCGCCTCCGCACATGCGCAGTCGCGGCTCAGAGGCGGTTTCCGGCCGCCGCCGGCAGCGCCCCTCCCTTTCTGCTCGCGGGCGGCCATCATGGTACGTGCGGGCGGCCGGGCCTCCCCGCCCCGGGGGTCTCCTCGCGTCCCGCTTCCCTGCCCCCCCCGGCCCGTGCCGTCCCGCGGCTGCCTCCCAGCGCCGGGCCGGGCGGCGGGGGGGAGCCGGGCGGCGGGGGGTCGCTGGCCCGCCTCCCCCGCGCTGGGCTGCGGCCTGGCCCCGGCCCCGCGTGCGGCACCGGGCGGGCGAGCAGGGCCGCGGCCGGGGGACGGGGCCTGGAGCGCTCGGGGCCGGCGCGGCCGCCCCGGCGCTTCGCGGCCCGCGGGGCTCGGTGCTTATGCTCGGCGCCGGCAGAAAGGCGTTGGGAGCGTTACCGTGGGGCTTCGGGGCTTCGGCCCCAGCGGAGGGTTTCTGAGCAGCTGGAAAGCTTTGGAAGCAGTTTTAAAGGCTGTGAGGCAGCCTTGAGTCTAGCGATGGCCGTAGGTACGTTGTCGCCTAATTCCTGTCAATTCCTACTGCTCCCAGGTGTTCAAACGCTTCGTCGAGATCGGCAGAGTTGCCTTTATTTCCTTTGGGCCGCATGCTGGCAAGCTGGTGGCCATTGTGGATGTTATTGACCAAAACAGGGTAAGCTATGAGTGCCGTTTGCCGTTTTCTGCCTTAACAGAAGCTTGTATGCTAAGGCAAGAGTGTATCGATTTTAAAGGAAATTTTCTGTGAATAGGACTTTGAAAGAGATAAGTAGTTGACAAAAAGGTGGGATTTAACAGCTGTTGTTGTATTTGAAACTTTGAGTAGCGAGCTTTTGTCACTGGCAAATGATGTATTCCCCTCTCTGCTATGTTTCCTAGGAGTAGAAGTGGACAAGTGATGTCAGTTGGAGTCTAAAACTTATGAATGGAATGGAATTAATGTATGTTCAAAACAAATTTTTGCGCTAGGAGACTCTTTTTGCTTAATATTGGTAAAGAACCTGGGGAAAAAAAGATACGTATTTCATCTTAGTTCTCAGTGCTTTATTAAAGTTCAGTTTGGGGTCTTTTTTTTTTTTGCCAAAGACAAAGATGAGCCTTTAAAATTCCTTCTGTAGAGCTTGGGTTGTGTGTGCAAGACTTAATGCTTGGGTTTTGTCTGCATAATGCTTATTTCAATTTTGGACCGTTGTTGTCAAGACACTGTTCATATATTACTAAGTAGCTGTTGTCTAACTGTATGATAGGAAAACTGTTAGGAAGCCCCCACATTTGTTTTCCTTTTTCAGGCACTAGTTGATGGCCCCTGCAGTGGTGTCAGAAGGCAGGCTATGCCCTTCAAGTGCATGCAGCTGACAGACTTTGTTCTCAAATTCCCACACAGGTGAGTCATTGGCACTTTCGTTGACCAGGGTAAAAAAAAAAATGTGCTGTCACTTGATGGCTGAATTATGTGATCTGATGCTTGCTAAATCCAGAAAATTTGTACAACACGAAGTCAGTGGATTAATGTGTGCACAGTAAAAATCTGTATTATCACAGTTGCATATATTTTCATTACCAGCATTGGTTGATGGCCGCTGCTAATGAGCAAAGCCAACAGCACATTGGCCTAGGCAAGTTGCATATAGTTGTGGGATGGATGGTGCTGGAGGAAGCAGTTGCAGCAAATACTGTCCAGCTTCACTTTTGCCACTGCTTAGGTCACCTTCAGACATTAAATATGTTCCCTGCCTACAGAACTACCCTGGAATTGCAGGAGGCTGAACTCATTCTGTTCTCTTCAGCTTAGTTACTATATGAGTTTATGTAATTTAGAAACAAATTACTGCATTTCTGGTTCTGAAGCAGTGCAAGGAATAGTATGCAAATGTGCCTTTTGGAGTTGCTTGTCTGTCAGTCCCAGCAAAGCATTTATGCAACAAAATTTTAATTAGGCTACAGAGATGTATGTAGCATTGACTTAAAAGTGTCTGAAGTAATGTAGAAGGGTGACTTTCCCCTGTATGAAGTTTGACGGGCTAATGTTGGAGAGACCTTTTTTTTATAAGGACAGTGAATATAATTTTGTGACTGTTACAATGCAGTGCTCGTCAGAAGTGTGTGCGACTTGCCTGGGAGAAGGAAAATATAAATGAAAAATGGGCAGCAACAAGATGGGCAAAGAAGATTGAAGCCCGAGAAAAGGTACAGCTTTCACTGTATGAGTAACACACGTTGTACTGCCTCTGCTTATTAGAATTAGGTGCAATCTAATAAACTATGAGTTTTCAATTGCAGGCTAAGATTAAAGATAGACAAGGCATACATTGCCTATCAGCTTCAACTTCTTGGGTTTTAACAGTAAATGTGGTTTTGTTCAGTCATTTCTATAACGGCCTGGTTTTTTCTGCACCATCACTTCCCAGCAAAGGCCTTAAATAGTGCACTAGTTCCCGATGTGCAGCTAAACCTAGTTTGGAGATGGTCAGAGTTACTTGTGGAATGCTTTGAAACACTTGAGTTTTACTGCTTGCATATTATAAGTATATATTAGAACTTCATGACTGATTCTTTTCAAACAGAAAGCCAAAATGACCGACTTTGATCGCTACAAGGTTATGAAAGCAAAGAAAATGGTAAGTGTTTGAGTGTTGTCTTCTTATGGTTTTAATGCCTGTAGATGTCACTTCACAGTCGCATACAGATTTTAGTAGCCTTAGTTTTATAGCTGGTTTGGGTTATGGTGTTACACAAAGTATGTGAATGCCTTGAATTTTTCATGCTGCTTTGACCACCACTTTCTGTTCACTAGTTGATCAAACTTGAATCAGTGTGATCTGTGGTGTCAGTCCTCCAGGTTATAGCTGAGAAGGGAATTGCCCACTGATGAAATCAGATATTCTTGATGGGTTGCTGTTAGTATTTCATACTATAATGAAAGTTAGTACATATGAAATACTGGGGTGCCCAAGTCACCAGCCAAAATGATGTCCACTTGGTAGATCAGAACAGTATTAGGTGGAATTTGACATTTTAAATGCAATACGTGATAAATCTTTTGACTGTATAATATAAATATAATTGATTAGCAAGGGGTAGTTATCAAAAAGGGAAAAATCTGAAATCTTAGTATTTACATTAAGGCATAATATTTGAGCTATTGCTATTTTCATTCTGATGAATAATAAACGTTTTCCTTCTTTACAGAGAAACAGGATCATCAAGCATGAAATGAAGAAGCTCCAGAAATTGTCTTCTAAAAAAGGCAAGAAGCCGGAGAAGGCGCAGAAGCCGGAGAAGGCGCAGAAGCCGGAGAAGGCGCAGAAGCCGGAGAAGGCGCAGAAGCCGGAGAAGGCGCAGAAGCCGGAGAAGGCGCAGAAGCCGCAGAAATAAAGTGAACTTCTTGTTATGTATGACTGTGTCCTTGTTCTGATTCTTTAAAATTAACAAATGGTTAAACATCTGATTTAAATTGTAATCATAAGTTCACTTTTGTTTCTGACCAAGAATTGTTGTCTGTCTCATTTATTAACATCCAAGTGTTGGGTTCTAGTGTTTCTCAGGAACATGTGGAAGTGTTTGTTGTTGCATTCTGTGAAGAAGACCATATATGCTCAGTATTCTGTACCTAGTGCTGATTGAAATGTTTTTATACTCAGTAATTTGAAACAGGTCGGATCCTGACATTTTAAAGCAGTCCATTGAAGTGGTTGGGAATGTACAAAATTATTTGCACAGTCTTGAGCGTGAAAGATAAATAGTTACACTTAATTTTTCTCTTATGAATTAAGGCATAAACAAAGTGTGTATTCTGGTTAGAATATAAATAACGTCAAGTATTTAAGAGTGACAGATTTGCTGTTCAAATGCTTTAAATTACTCCATATTTTCTAAAAAAACTTACACTGTTCTTTAAGTAGTGACCTTTGGAATACTTGTCTACTTCAGATGTCTAACACCACAGTTGTCCTGTAGGTGTGGTTACAACATACTAACAAGCTGGAAATGGTGACTTGTGTTAGGCATGCTTGCTTTTCAACATGTTTAAAGTTCAGGGTTTATGTCAAGACCTGAGCCTAATTACAATTCCTTAAATTATGCAGCATAAAAGTGCCATTAAGTAAAAGGGGGTGTGACCTAAAAATTATTCAATCCATCTGAAACACTGAAGTGCTCAATTTAGTTTTTGCACTATAAAATAATGTTTACATATCTTAATGTCAGCATCCATCTTTTTCTGTTTTCCCCCGTGTAGCTTGTTGGCAGGGGATGTATTTTCTTCATACTGAATGAAGAAACTGGAAGTCTGAGATCTGGTAATGGAAAAGCAAATTATTTTTACAGTCAAATACAAAGTGGAGGAGGGAGAATGTGTTTTAAAAAACTAAGGTTGTAAGACCTTTAAATATATAATTAAATACATATATTTTTAATCTATATATACAATATATACTTGTGCATATTGTCAAGTGTATTGGTAAGCACGTGCTTTTACAAATGTGTGCTGTTATGTCGTGGCTAGTGTTGCTTATTTTAGCCAGAACTGAGCATCTTCATGCTCAAACGCTTAAAACTATATAATGTTGTCTTGAGCTATTTATAATTGATTTCAAGCACAAGGTTTATACAAGTGAATATAGCAGCTCAGGAAAAAAAAGTCTGCAATGATGCAAATTGGGATTAAAACCCATGTTCAAGCATCTGGAGATCTTGATACTAAATTTGATTTTAAAGTGATTAAATCCACCTACTCTGAAACTTGTAACTTGAAAGGTGTATCGACCTTGAGGTCCTCTAAGGTGAAAGATGTGTTCCTTAGGGTTATTTGGGGTTTTTATGTACTTCTGTTAAGCTCGGTTACATAAGACTGGAGGAAAATTGGTAAAGGTGCCCGTAGAGAATAGATGTGCCTTAATCATAATGCTTTTTCTATGTTACTTGCTTGGGATTGAAGGTACTTGCTTCCAAAGAATAACTTTGGCTTTGACCGGCAGTTTATCCAGCGTTCATTCCCACCAGTACCGCTTGGCACCTACGGAGGTCTGTGAAGCTTTTCCCCTGTACGAAGTGCGCTGTAACCTGCCTGGCAGCTGCCACTTGCCTGAACACAGGAACAAAAGGTGCCTGGTGGGAGGGCTGCCAGCCTGTGGCCGGCAGTGTCCGCCCTGGCACTGCACCCTGGAAGGGGGTGGGCACCGTTTGGGGGAGAGGGCTTTATGTGCCTTAGAAAAAAACTTGGTTCTGTAATGCCATGTCTGCTATCAAGTGCTTCTGTGTAGGTACCATATTAGTTTGGAGGAAAGGGGAGAAGAAAAACAATAACAGCCATCTTTGGTACCTGTGCTGTGTCATTCTGGCAGCGTGTTCCACGTTGGGAGAATCTGGTGCCCTTTCTAGTTACTCGTGAAACCTCTGAAACCTTCGGCAGCTCTGTATGGTTGGTAGTCTGCTGTCCTTTCAGTCCCCGAGTGTTGGACCATCTGTGCTGATTCGTCCTTTCTTTTTAAAGCTATGGGGATACAGAAAATTTATGGAAGTACAGTTTTGTTCCTGAAGGTTACCACACGATGGCAACGTTAGCACTTCACAAGGTTGTTCCTAAGGCTTAGCCAAACCACGAAAGCTGCTGAGCTGCCTTTCCATGCAAGGAACAGTGGCAAACAAAGGGAATGGACAGACTTACCCACTTTTTTGCCTTTATAGTTGACCAAGGTGTGCTTTGCTGAACTGAGGATATGCTTCTTTAATTTGCTTTGTGGAGCAGTGTGTAAAGAAATAGGACCTGCTGTTTGGAAAAGCTTAATGTGAAGTCCCAGCATTTTTCTCAGTTTATTTCATGCAGAACATATAGGGCACTTACTGGGGGCAGAGAGGGGAAATGTACCTTGTTTACTGCTGAGCTTAGCAGATAATTGCCGTACTTCCTAAATCAATAACAATAGTTGGCAAACCCAGTTTGAGTCTCTGTGCTGCAAAGTCTAGGAGATGAGAGCAATTCTAGGAGCAGGATTGGGCCTCTTAGCATAATCTGTAGTTAAAAGGCATTAAATCTGCTGTTACTGTGAACCAGCTGCTGTTCTGGGCCAAGTGGTTTGCTGGTGATGCCTGGTTTTTCTTGTTCGAAAAAGATCTATATTTACGTACTACTGGTGCTTGTCTCAACATGTCTGTTGCGGTGTTTGGCATCTGAATGTGTTTAAATTATTTTTTTGAGATGTAATAGACCTGAAAGAGGAACCTCTGGATTTACTGATCTTCCTGGTTTTCAAATGCTAGTTAGTATTCAGACTGTCCTGCAGTCGAGGTTTGCTTGGTGACCATGACATTTTCAAGTCACTTGGTTTTGTAGTTACCTAGGTCTTAGTAGTAGATAACACAGTGTTCTGAACTTCTGTGCCACTGATGCTGACCATGGACTTGTGGCAAATCTGGTCTGGTTTACAGCTGGATTTGCTCTATTCTGTCTCACCTCACTTGTAGTGCCCCTTAAATGTTTCCAGCCCTGTATGTTTCTCTCCTTCCCCCTACTCATGTTGTTAAGGTGCATCTGAAAATAACAGATGCCTGTGCCTGCCTTTTGTCAAGATGAAAAGGTGCAAATTTCTGTTCACAGCATTATGGGTACATGAGTAAGTACAGCTTACAAGCAAGAAGTGGTAAGTGGAGCAAATTGCAGGGTTGGCTATGTGGTGGGTTCTGCTCGTTTCAGGTCTTCAGCTTTTGGTTCTTCATATATATATTTTTTTATAATTTGGAAGTAGTTTTTAATGTTTCGAGCTTGAAGTTGCGTATACTGTTGTATATCATACTCGGGTACTTTTGAGTTCAAACTGGGATTTCCTTCTCTGGAGCAGAAGGACCTGCTTTTACCTGTTTGAAGTGCGGCATCCCTAGTTGTGCTGAAGTACCACAGTCCCCGTCCCTGCTTTGACACAGGCAGTGGTCCTGTGGATGCTGGTGATGTACCCACACCCTCTCCTTTTCCCTAAACTCGTAACAGGCTTCACTCTTGCAAGGATGCTGTGCAACCTGCAGTTCATGGTGTCCTTAAGTGGGAATTTGACTCAATCTTCACTTTGTGCAGGTCACCCCTGTGTCATATTCTTGTTTTAAGTAAATGAAGACTTGGTCATTTTTTCCTCATGTCTCTTTCAGCAATCTTAAGCTAGTCTGAGTGGTTTCCAGGTACGTTTTTGTAGCAAATTCTCCCTCCTCCCCCAAAAGCTTTCAGACCACTATGTGCATCTGAATTAGAGAAGGCTTCTGCCTGCAGTCAGCTATTTGTGCTGATCACCAGCCTAAAAATTATGCCATTACCACCAGCACAGAGCTACTTGCTCCTTTGTGAGATGCGTTGACCCAGTTCTTATTGCAGAGGAAGTATTTTTTTAACATTTTCCCAGTGGTCTCCTGGTATGAGGGTATTTTTCAGGATATTTTGTTCTGTAACTGGGAGCATCTCTCCTTACCTATTGTGAGGAAGACCCTGACCTGGTGCTTATCATGGCCCTCAGCAGAGCTCGAGTTCTTCCCTTGTGTCGCTTTGGGCTGCTTGTGGAGCGCAGGTGATGTTTCAGGGAACTGTGCTGCTGATAAAAAGTTTTATATGGCTGGATCTCATCAGGAAGCTGTGCTTTGATGAAAATTATTTGAAAGAGTAATAATGTTCATATTTAAATAGCATGAAAGAATATTATCTTTTGAGATCAGCTGAAGCTTTACCTAAGGACACACAGTGGGAGGGCACAACATCTGAATGTTTTTCATGGTAACTCAGCAGCCAAGACTTTTTAGAAGCACTATTTGAACCTCATATTTACAAAAGCCATCAAACAAAAGAACAGACCCTTGCTAGCTGTGTTACTGCAGTCAGATGCTATATAAAGGTGATTTAAAGAAAGAATAGGAAATAGGCTTGTGGACTTTTTAATTCTTCCTTCTTTTTCTCTCTGGAGCCCCTGAATAACTTTAAAGGGATTTGTTTGTTTGTTTGTTATTGTTTTATTTCTGCTGCTCCTCTCATACACATTGCACATGTGAGTCTTAGCTCATCCTGGAAGTCTCTGCAGAGAATGGAAAAAAATCAGAGACTTTATGGCATAATGAAGTAAATTAAATCTGACTAGCTGAAAGTGGCATCATTTTTTCTCTGGTTGCTTGAAGCATTTTTCAGGGTCCAGGGGGAGGCTGGCAAGCTGCTGCTGCTGGCGATGCATGCAGGTCCTCACCCCAGATGTGAGCAGGCTTCCTCAACTCCCAGCCACCTGAACGTGACCTTGGAAGGGGAGATGTTGGTGCAGTGGGTGTGCCTGGCCTCTGCTGACAGTGCCACGGTTCTGTTTGAGTGAGAGGCAGGTGTTGGGGCACAAGGGATGGACACCAGGAAATGTGGGGGTTGGTGTGCTTCTTCAACCCATAGCTTCACAAGAAGTGGGGCACGGTCCCTCAGTGATGTGGTCCTCTGGCTCCCTTTGTTCTCCTTGGTCCCCCCTGCTCACCAGATAGTGTTGGTTGCTCTTCAGAAAGCAAAGGCATGCATAAATCAGTTGGCAGGTAGCAATGACTGCTTGGTTGTGGCTGCGCTAACCTTTCTCATCGGCACCAAACTGCACTAGACTTTGCCGGCAGCCCTGCTGGGAGCACAAGTGGTGCTCTGCTGGGTCAGACCAGCAACCCGTCTAACCCCTGTCTGGGTCTCTGATGCTGCCGATGGGAGATGATGTGTAGGGAGAGGATGTGAGTTTAGTCCCTCCTCTTGCAATTCCCCAGCATCTACAGTGGCGGGATTAGGGTGCTAGAGGAGACATGCCTGTCCGTTCCTCTTAGTGTCTCTTTTTTGTTCTACTGTCTGTGCATTTGTTCAGTGTTTTGACTCTGCTCATGCCACCTTCCTCCACAACCTTGTACTAACAAATTCCCGAAAATCACTGCTGCTGGATAGAAAACTGCTCTATTTAGTGTTTCAAACCAGTCTCCTACTGTGAGGACTAACCAGTGCTTGAGACAGGAGCTACTATTAAGCACTGTGACACCATGTGACATCCTTAACAGGTGTAAGCTTGGAGGTGAAGGTGAGAAAATGTTAATTCACAGAGGAGTCCATGGAAAGGGGCTGAGTTACATTGAGTCCTCATTCAGAGTGCCATGACTTGGTATTTGAAGGACCATCTGAGTTGCACTTAAGCGTCAGTGTGGGCAATTGTGTCATAGGACAATTATTCCAGTATGACACTTAAAAGCATCCACACGCTGCATGGTGCAAAACACATTCTAGCATCCTATAGCAAATCGGAGATTGTGGGCAGAAGGAAGTCCCAGAGCCATGCCATAGAATGAGAGTGCCCAAGGTCACAGGCACTGCCAACAACCCTGGATCGCTGCTCAGGCAGGAAATTTGGTGTCCTTACGGCCCTTGGAAGAGGACCTACAGCTTGGAGCAAGGCAGCTCCTGACAATCTGACCTTTCTTTCTGACCGTACTACTCAAAGCCTGCGAGGAGCTTGGCTCCAGGACTATTGCTTTGTATCATCTTATGATGATGTATTGTCTTTAGGAGATGATACAAAACAATCCCTGGGGGCATGGACAGGGCGAATGCTCCAAGCTTTCAAGATTCCCCTCTCTTACACTGCTCTACTGGGGTGCAACAGAGGGTTCCCTTCCTCCTGTCTGAAAGCTCCCTGAACTTAATTAATCTGATCATTAGAAACTTTCTAACTGTCAGCCTAAACTTATTCATGACCAGTTTATAACGAAGAGGCTTCACTTCTTGCTTCTGTAACTGCAGGGCTGTCAGGAAAGATTCATGAGCCCATATGTTGGTCAGGCCCTATTTTCTGCAGCCACAATTCAAAGCTTCAGATTAAATACTCCCTGATTACTCCATGTGTTAACACACACGTTTTCTCCCATCCTACCATCATGGTGACAGAGGACTTTCCCTAATGCAAAGGTATATGCACAGACAATACAGTGTCTTCGTGGATCTGAGTCAAGCATATGCTAGTAACTCCTTCCAGGAAAAGAAACAGATTGTTGCTTTTTCTCTCTTTTTTTTTTGTTTTGTTTTTTTTTTTTTTTTTAGGGCCGGGGGGGAGAGGGAAATGTTCTTTGCATCAGCTTGTGTTCATTTTTCCCTTGTTTCTGTCTGATCCTGCGGGTTAGAGCTGGAGGTTTGCTGAGATGTTTTGAGGGAAATGAAGCCTCGTTTTAGCTTGATGCCCCCTGCGCTTGGACACTGGCACATCTGCAGTGAATCCAGGAGACTCTGCCCTCAGTGTCTGGCTTGTTCACACACAGAGGTAGGAAACAAGCTTTCTGTCTCGGGAAAGGTCTCAGAGCACAATCGTGCTCTCTGGGGTGTGCTGCACCCATGCTGACTGCACCAGTTGTGCTAACGTGAATCACAGGCAGTGCAGCTCCATGCTCCTGCCTGGCACCCACTGTGCTTCCCAGAAGTCATCCAGCTGCAGTTTCAGGGCACACGCAGAGCTGGGGATGGCGCAGGAAAAGCTGCGTTCACCCTGGTCCTGCCTACGAGGTGTGAAAGCGGGTGGGGAGGAGCTGGGCTGTCCCCTGCAGAGCCCCACCACGGCTCCTTGCCTCTCCCAAAGCACCTCCCAGCTAAGATGAGCTTGGTCGACTCCGGCTCAAGTGGCCGAGGGGGTGAGCCAAGCAGCTCTCTGAACCTTCGGTGCTCGTTCTTAGCCCCTCTAAGCCTGAGTCATTTGAGCCATGAGCAGAGTTTTACAACTATTCAGGACTTTTTTTTTCCTGTGATGCTACGCACAGTTTCCAGTGGACTTTTCTGAGGCTTGTCTGTGGTTTTTCCTAGCCAGTTTCTGTGAGTGTCGAAGCATGGGTGAGTGGCTAAACAAAGTCTTTGCCAAGAAGGAGCGAGGAGCAGAGAGTGTAACGATCACCAGCTAACATGGTTTCATAGTCAGACAAATTTGTTCCCTTCCTGAGGAGACCATGGCATCTGTGCTGGCAGGGCACATTTGGGTGTCTCCAAGGCAACGGGCGCAGCACCATATGCCATTTTGATTAGGACTGCGTTACATATCAGATGAGAAACTGTTTCAACAACAGAACCCAAAATGAGACATCAGTGCTAAAGGTTTTTTACGCTGTGGGCTAGAATTGTTCTTCATCCAACATCCAGTATTTTTAAACAATGACTGAGCTGAGGATACACAGACACACGCATGCATTTATTTGCTAGTAAAGTTTGCAGATGGTGCAGGATTAGTGGGATAGTAAATAACAGAAATCTGAATCCCTTGATTTACATGGTAACTGTCCAAGAAAATGGTGTTTCCGATTCATCTGGGTACTGGGGTTTGTATCTAGGAAGGAGAAAGAGAGAGGAAGAAAAGGTAAGGCTTGTATTGAGACAGGGGGATCTGCCTCAGGAAGGGCAGACTGTGAGGACAGAGATGTCTAGGGTGAGATACAGGTAGAAACTCAGTGTTGAAGTTCAAGTTGCTGTACCAGCTGCTGGGAGCGAGGGAACCCAGAGGAACGGGTGTCCTATGGGGCACCCGTGTCATGCCACCCTGGGCAGGCTTGCCCTTTCCCATGGGCTTGGGTCGTCGTGACATAGGCAGGCTCTCAGCAGCTGTCTGCTTTCACACAGGGCTGAAGTTCAGTCATTTCTAAAAGCTGGTGGAGGATGGAGGCTGACAGACCCTTGGCGACGCAGAGTGGTAACAAAAGCTGCCTTTTCTGAGGGAGCAGGCTAGCAAATAGTTGCTTCTTCAATAACTCATTAAATGTGTTGGACACAGGACAGAGGTGGTAAGAACTATTTCGGGCTGAAGATGGGAGAGCTTTAAAAATAGCCCTGAGAAATGAAAAAATGTAAAGAAAACCCTAACTCATTTGAATTATCACAGTTCATGTCCTGCAAAAACAATAGTGCAGCCTGACAAGCTATTCAGAGTTTCTAGCATTTATCTCAAATATAAGCTAGAGGAATGAGTAATCACCTCTGCAGGACTTAATAACTCCTTGTCCCTTCCTCCGTATACTTGTTTGAGTCATGATAGCAAGGAGGATACAATAGGTATTTGTGGGAGGCATAAAGCCTGCACACTCAGGGAACGTATAGTTCCTCTGCAGATGTTACTGTTTTCTCCGTCATCTTAAATGCTGCTTACAAAGAATTTCTCTCCCTTCAGGATGTGACCCCCTGCCTTTTGTCTTGAGTCAGACAAATGGTGACAAAAGCATCCTGGCAGCATTAATTTACTCTAATTATCAACCTGGGGGTGTGCTGCTTCTTCAGCGTATTTGCGAAAACTCAGTGCATTCTGTAAGTGACCTGGGTGGGCTTATTTCCATGTGAACAATGAGGAAAACCTGAGGCACAAGAGTCTGCTCCCACACACAATGCATTGAAAGAAATCGCCCACATCCAGCATTTTCTTTATGTGAGGGACTCTGACTCGTCTCCTTTAGGGACAATGGCTGGGGAAGTGGGGCACAGGTACTTCGAAACCAGATGCATTTTGCAGCTCACCTGCTCCTCAGTGCCTTCTGGGTCCCAGCACCAAACGCAGACCCACAGTGCTGAGCAGGAGCCCAGCTCTCTCCCCATTCCGCTTGATCCTTAACAGCCTTAATTTCCCATCTTTCTCACAGCTGCTGCAAAGACGGCCTGAAGTATCAGGGTCTCCTCTATAACCTGTTCCTTAGGAAAGTGTCAAGGTCCATTACCAACACATCAGAGAGATAGCAGGGTGGGGGAACAGAAATCTGAAGGTTTTCTGAGCAGCTTGTTAGTAATCGGTGGTTGATAGGCAGTGATTTATCTGGGTGGGGTTTGGGTCTCAGAAATTCATTCAAGCTTATAATTATCTTGGCATACATGGAGAGTCATATTCATAGTCTGTCAAACCCATTAAAGCCTCACACTTTTCTAAAGGGGAGAAGAAAACCCTTCCACTTTACTTTCTTAGGAGCAGAACAGCTTTCTGTTCTTTGTCAGCTCTTGAAATCTGTCTTCTCGCCTCTTCCTGTCTTTAGCTCCCAAGGAAGAAATGGGTGCAGGACCACTGGGACGGAAAGCGAAAGAAAAAAAAATTATGGGGAAAACCCCCACAACCGATGAGTCCATTTCCATCCTTCTGCAACAGGTATTTCTTTAAGAGGACAAGCAAGGGGAAAGGCAAGTCAGCTTATGAAATGGAGGCAGGGTTATGCCAGAAGCTTTTGCTAATGTCTGTAGTGGTGGCATTTTGGGGAGCACAGCCACCTCTGTGCTGCTGTGGGTACACCAGCACCCATGGCCACCTTTGTTCTCCATCGTTTTCCTTGGGCTTTGCCTCACTACTGCTTTTCCTTCAGGGAAAGGTCGCGGCTCTCCGAAGTACTTGCTCCTAGCTAAGCTGGATCTGCCCGGTGACACCAGCAAGTTGAGGAACTATCTGTATGTATGGTCTAGCATGAGCCTCAGGGGAGCTCCCCTTGCTGCTGCCCCATGCCTTGCAGCAGGGGCAAAACAGCTTGTCCTCTTGCCTAAGTCCAAGGTGAGAGGGAGCAGACTCGGGAGACCTCTGATACTGGAAATCGTAGCTCATCTGCCCTGAGGCCTTAGCATGAGATGTGACTGTTCTGGAGGCTTGTGTTTGGCCTGTAAGCTGGGTGCAGTTCCACCCCCCTGCTGTCCTCTGTGTCCCTTGCTGTCTACACCAGGTGGGAGTTTCTTGGAGCAGGGACCATTCCTCGTCCTGCAGAGGTGGAGTGGGTCTGATCGAAGGACTGGCCTCAGTTAAAATCAGGGAAACCTCATGGAAATCTACATGTGAGCAAGCGAGTGAGCTCTGTTTTGAGCTGTAGGGACAGCTGTGAAAGCATGAGCAGAGTCAGTCAGGGGATAGAAAAGAAAAAAGAGAAGAAAAGCAGTTTCCGCTATTCAGGTAATCACAGGTTTTGCAGAACGAAGCAGCAGGGATTCTACCGATGGGGGCCGGGGCTGTGCTGACAGTGCTTGGGACTGTCCAGCTCCGGTACAGCGTGGTGTGGCCCTATGGATCTGGGGGAGCTTCCTGGGGCTCCTCAGGAAATGGGCTCATCATGCACTTGGCTCTCTTGCTGATCTTGCTGCCTTTTTACCATGACTTTCACGCTGTGAAAATCACTAAAAAAAACTTCTCCAGGGGAAGAAGGAGGGGGGAAATGAAATTGAAATTTCAAAATGCCAAGATGGGAGCATTTGTTTCAAGGCTCGGTGGATTTATCATACTGGTTCAGCCACTGATCCCTTAAGTTTGCCTCCCACAGCAGCCATCCATGCCTGTTTCTGATGGAAAATTCCTCAAATGTCAGGTGTGCATTTTAAACAGTTATTTGTACGGAGAGGCAATCCAGAGAGACCAGCCGGAGCGCTTGGCCTGTCAGTCAAGGCTTGCAATACTGCTGCACTGACAGGATTAATTTTGACAGAAAATTGCATATAAATTGAATCATTTCAAAATTAAGAAAGGGAGATGAAAGCAAATGCTTGCAAAGTGAGGTGCCACCAATGAGTCGTGATGCGCCGGGTTCAGCCTCGGGAGCCCTGCACCTCCCTGCTCCAGCTCTCGGCTGCTGCCTGCCCAGCAGCCACGGGCTCGGCCCATCTTTGCACTGAACCTAACATTGGGTTATTGCTAATTACCTAATATTATGAATTATATCAGAAATACTGGGCTGTTAGCTGCCCCAGGGGACTGGCCTCAAGGAAAATGTTTTAACCTGTGCAACGCTGCAGTGCTCAGGACTGCTGGGGGGTCAGGGAGCTCAGCGGCAGCTGTGGGGGGGATGCAGGGCTTGGTTTCCGTACCCCATCCTTATGAGCAGCATGGAGGGGAGCGTGCTGAAGCTGAAACCAGACTTGCTGCTTTTGTAGGTAACCTTCAATCCACCTTTTTTCTTAGCTAGTTTTGAGTTGCAATGAAAGGGGTTGGGAGATGTATCATATTGAAAATAAAGTGCACTTGGTGAACCAAGGGGATGTGAAGGCTGGGGTGCTGGGACTAGCAGAAGCCCGCACTGGGCACAGCATCATGTTGCCATCTTGCTTACGCCCAACGCTTTGCGCAGCCCTGTGGAACGTTGCTGTGGGACCATGCAGGGTCAGTGAGCTAGAGTAGGGCTTGGGGACACAGGAGCCTCCTCCTGGGCTCTGCCACTGCCCTCCTGTGCTGCCTTGCTCAAGTCACTTGGCCCCATTTCCTTCAGCTTCATCCCCATCTCTTTTTAGACAGTATCTTCAATACCCCTCACAATAGTTTGTACTGTGCCTTTGTCAGATCTTTTAAAATATGAATATCAGTAAAGAACAGTGCCGATCAGCCCAGTTTGTTTTACAGTTTTGTGGTTGAGGTAGTTGCACAGGTTGGAGAGCTGGAAATCCCACACACCTGAGATGGAGGGCTTCCTTTTGTCCCCAAGCCTTGCTGGTGGGGGCTGTTACTGGTGTGGGGCTGGGGCAGTTGACAGCATGAGTTGCCACAGTGAGAGACTGATGGGTTTTGCTTGGCCATAGCCCATAGCTGGAAGGGAAAGGTTATATGAAAAAACCCAAATACTTGACAGCCTGGCAGCTCCCTGTATACCCTGCTTGGCCATGGAGGGCTATGGAAATGCATTGCTTTCCAAAGCCTTGCCTCCAGCCCCTCTTGTCCCAGAGGTCTGAGGAAGTGGCATTTAGGATGCGCCTTGCACCCGGGTGCTGGGGGGGAGCTGCACTGGCCAGGCACAGCGGGGCTCGCCGTGCCGTGCCATGCCAGTGGCTGTGATGGTCTACTTCCCCCTGGGTCACCCCTCTCCTGGAAAGCAGGTGCCTGAGCACCCTACAAATGGGTTTAATGCATTAATCCCTTTTAAGCAGATAAGAAATCTTTTAGGGCTGCGCAGGCACTGATGCAGCACAGCTGTTTGCTGGACTGTTACTGAAAGGCAAAGCAACGTTAATGAAAACTTCCAAAGGGCATTTTCTTGGGCACCCACGAGCAGACCTGTGGTCCCTGGGGCTCTGTTTGTCCCTCTGCTTGTGGCACCAGGGTCATCAGGAGCAAACAGGTTTGGGAGAAGCACGTGTGTCTTCAACCTTTACCTGTGCCTCCTAACTCAAATCAGCCTTCGATATTAAAAAAAAAAGAAAAAAGGAGCAAGAAGGGCTTTTATTGTGAAAAAGAGACTCTTCAAATGCCTGTTCCCCCCTTCCCAGCCTCTCAGCTCCCCTCCCCACAGGGAGGTGGGTCTGGGATGAGGCAGAGTTTGAAAACTCGCAGCTGAAGTTTGAAGGGTGTCCTCCCGCCCAGGGGGGAACCAGAGCTGCCTGACGGCGTGGCGTGGCAGGGACCCGACAGCCCCCAGCATTATGGAATTGGGCAGCAGGGATTGCAGAGCGCATGGAGGGGCACCCCAGGGTGACAGCCCCCAGCTGTCCTTAGCGGCTTGGGGAGAGGAGACGGGCTGAGTAGCTGCTGGAGGATTTTTCTTTATTATTGCTATTTGTTTAATTTTTGTATTTTGTGTGGGTTCCTGGTGCTGCATTGAAGTGCCGCAGGCAGCTGGCACCCAGCTCAGGAGGTGACCGCGTGCCACGTTGCCTGCAGGTGGTGAAGCACACGAGGAGGACTGTGTTGGCCAGTGCTGCAAGACATGGTAGGATTTAGGGGTTTCCTTGCCTAGCTGGCAGTGGGAAGCGGCGCTGGGTCTGCTCAGGGACCCCAACCCCATGGATGAAGTGCGAGGCCATTTCCCATCTGTCTCTGTTGTGGGGGCAAGTCGAGTGGGACCCTTGGGTGGGTTGGGGCATGGTGAGGCAAGCAGGGACCTGCTTCAGCGCATGTCTGTTCTTAATAGCACTAGGGGTGGACAAAGCAGGTTGTAAGGATGTCTGTAAAGGCAGCGCTGTCAGCCAGGGAGGTGATTATGCTTCCTCAGCTGAAACCCCACTTTTTTTAAGAGCCCAGGTGGCATGGTGAAGAGCATGGGGTGAAGGCAGTAAAGTGCAGATAGATACGGAGAGCATGAAGAGCCCCTCCGCACTTTCCATTTGGTCCCCCAAAAGCACAGTGCTTTCATCAAAAAGTCACAAAACCAGCCCGTTTGGCAAGGGGAAGCTTCTGCCTCCCCCCCGCCTGTGAAATGTTGTGTTTCCATTGGCATTCAGAGATTTCCCTGCATCCAGGGCACGTTCCAAACCTTAGGGTGGTTTTTCATGTTGCCTAGTTTTAGTGCTCAGGTTTGAGACATCCCTTGGTGACTGGCTTGCAGACCCATCTGAGCAAGCATGAGCCAGCTGAGCTGGGACAGGGTCCCCACCCCTCCCCACTACTGCCGTCCTGCTGGGGGACAGCCGGAGCATCATGCCGGGGGGGTTGAACTGGGGCAGGGGGGCTCTGTCTCTGCACTGCTGCCTCAGCCCTTGCAAAGCTTGTGTTGGGCAGGGATTGCAAATGGATGAGCTGAGGAGGCGCCTGGTGCTGCTGCCAGAAACTGGTGCTTTGGTGTCACTTGTGTCACTGAAAGGTTTTTACATCCCCAAGAGTGTGGTGATGGCTCAGAGCATCTCTGGGAGCAGTAAGGCTGTGACAGTCTTCACTAGTCTGTGAGTGTTTGTGTGTATGGGGACGCTGCTGTTGTGCTTTATGCTTTCCATTCTACAGTTTGCTATGCTGTTTGGAGTTTCTTGACATTCAATGGCAGGAAGAATAGACAAGACCAGGGCTTGTGTCACCATTTTGGGACTGGAGATAACTCTCTGTCAAAGAAAAAAGTGAGGCAGCTCTCCCTTCACCAGCCTGTCATCCACAGTAATGCTCTCCTGTATGAGCCTTCACTATGAAGCTTTTCAAAGAGTATATGGGCTGTGCCAGGTACCTGATGCGGTCTCCCCTGCAAGAGCGGGCTATTCATTTTTTGCCAGAATTTTCATTTTCCCTTGGCAAGGAAAGGTCTGCTCCTGCAGTCCCTTCCTCCTTGTGGGCGCCCATATTGATTGCTTTGATTTCACTTGTAATCTGGGTTTGCTCTGGGCACCTGTAGGCAGGGCAGTGACGGTCATGAGGGATAAATTCAGGCTGTGCCCTGAGCCGATTATCTTGTTGCTTCAATTGCAGCAAAACCCTAAGCAAGATACTCGAGATTATTTTTTACTTCTTTCAAAATCACCAGGAGAGTGACCACTTGCAGAAAGCCAGAGAGATCCCAGCTGTGAGCTCTGCTGTTAGCACAGAGCGTGCACTTGCAGCCGGCTGCTTGTTGGATCCGGCTGCTGTATGTGCCTGACCTGCTGGAGCAGTGGGTGCTGGGGCATGACTGCATTACAGAAACATCTTCTTTCTTCTGGGTTCAAAATGTGCCAGCAAGTAATTTCCAACTGCTGTGTCGTTCACCCCATATGAGGCAGTCTATATAAGAGGGACTGATTACACTTTATTAATCCTCCTGGCACAGATGCCAAATGCCTTAATTACCGCTTCTGTTTCAAATGCTCAATAAGTCCAGCCTGCCTGCAGCTATTTGCCTTGCCTTGAAGGAAAAGCCCCTTTTCTGGGAGCTGGGCTGCACCGGTGCTTGTACCATGTTTGCTCGGCTCGCTCACCCTGTGGGGTTTGCTGCGAGGCGAGAGCGGCTGCTGGCAGGCTTTGCCCAGGATGGGGTCTGCAGGACACAGGCGACATTCGGAGCCAAGCAGCAAAGAGATTTCTTTCCCTTTTTTCCTGTTGGAGAAGCAATGGCTTAAACAAGGAATAACAGGGCTACCTTTCTGCAGCTGCAGCCAGGGCTTGCATGAACAATTCTGTTTTGAAGAAAGCCCGCAGGGCTGAAAGGCCCCACTGTCCTTCTCCTCCCTCCCCTTTGGAATCCCACGAATGTGCTTTCCTGCTCTCCAGGAAGGGAAAAAACCTGACAGCCAGCTTGGGGAAACCCAACCAGCCGGCTTGGGCAACCTCCACTGAAATGCTGACAAGGGAACCTGGCACTGCCCGTTATTGCCACCCTGAAGCGGGTTTTGTGAGCCCTCACCAGGCGCGGAGCAAGCCCTCCCATTCCCCAGTGCTCATCCACCAGTTGGAATTGAAAACTGAAAATCAGTGGATCAAAATACGCCCCCTCCCCAAAATATAGAAAAAATGTGACCCCCAGTAAAATAAATAAAATGGGACTGAGTGCCAAAGCGTGTAAGAATTTTAGCAGCTTCTCAAGCACTCAGCAGCAGCATTGGTAAACTCATCAAGATCGAGAGGAAAGAAAATGAGATTTTATTTTAATGTATTCCTCCTCATATTAAATGCAGCCTCAAACACGTTGCAAAAAAAGATGTGGCTTTCTAGCACTTCTGCTCTTTGCTGCTATTATTCAGAGGAGCCCAAGCAGCGCAGCCCCACTGGGGATGCCCAGTCAAAGCTTGTGAGCAGCCCAGAGGTGGAGCAGGAGAAGCTGCTGAGGCGAGGGGGTTGTAAGAAGGGGATCCATGGTTACTCCCAGGTTCCAGCTCTTGCATCCCCAGGTTTGGGAATCCCACAGGAAACATCAGTGTGAGCCACTGGCTGCAGCTGGAACTGTGAGCACAGAGGACTGTCAGCTGCCGAGCGCTGCGGGGAACACAGCGTGGTGTTTTTCACCAGAAGAAACCCAGGCGTTTCGAGGCAGTTTGTGTGTGGGACTTGCAGGGAAGGAGTCCAGCCTGCGGGTCACAGCCTGCTGCCCCCCTCTAAAGCATCTCCTGCACAGCCCTCATGAACAAAGGCAAGACTGTTCAATATGAACGGGGCATGAGGCACAGATGTTGCACAAAGGCAAGCCACATCTGTTTCACCGGGGAAGGGGCCCCCTTCATGCTGTTTCAGCAGGCAGATGGGGAAGCTGCTCTGAAAACTTCTGGAGCCGAGCGCAATAGGCTGGGTAGGAAACTGGGACGAGGGGAGGGAGAAAAGGGAAACCTGGCAGGATCCTGCGCAGCAGTGGGGGAGCGAGGGAGCGAGCTGTGCAGAACTGCTGCTCTCCCTCCTTGACATCGCTGGCAGGATTTCTAGGTTGTGCTGCTCTCACTTAGGTGTGAGGGTTAGATGAATGGGTGGACAGAGAGGAGGGAAGATGAGGAGGACCTCCCTTGTCCCATGATGCTAGCAGGACAGTTATGCATTCAGAGCTACTCAGATCCTCGCTGTCCCCTGTGAACATAAGGTGCTGTTTTGGGTTCGCAGTGGCCTAGATGGTTTGGGTGCAGGTTGGTATCACTTAATGTGAGGCATTTAGTGGTGAAAAGTAATGGAGATGTTTGCACAATGTAAATGGCAGCAGACCCGTGTGTCTCGGTGACATGTCCTGAGAGACAACCAGCAATCTTTTAGGAGATACATTTCCAAGAAGTAGAAGATCCAGCCAAATGCAGGAGTCTGCAGTAAAAGCCCTGACTCTGAACTTAAACAGGAGAAGGATGAGCCATCTGAAAGCTTTTAGTTTGTTTAAGCAAAATAAGTATGGCATCCTAGAGACAGTTTTGTTTTATGCTGCTTTTTTTTTTCACTTCTGGGATTAAAACAGAGGGGTCCTGAGCTGCGCTGTAGGTAGCATCAGGATGAAAAGTGCCCTCACCAAGAGCTCAATATAGCTTCCTACAAGCTGAAAGATTTACACAGTGGGAACAAGGAAAATGGTGAATCTTTCCTTTTTCTCAGTGAAATTCCCACGATTTAGAGGTAAGGTCAGTGTCATTACAGGAAAAGCAAGTCCCTGCTGGTACCCTGCAGGGCTTTAATCCATCCCAGGTTCAGGACATGGCATGTGTCCTCTCTGGGTCCCCCCAAGCAGCAGCCCTGCCTTCCCATCAGCTGCACCCCATAGTGTGGTGTCCTTCACCTAGGTGATGGCCATCCATCTCCTCCATGGTGTCCTCCATCTCCTGGCCTAGGTGCTCCATAAAGGTGCTGAACAGGACGTTGGGGATGCTGGAAGCATTGTTGCTCTTGTAGGCTACTCCTGAAGGGTTTTTACAAGCCCATGGTCCAGCTGTACTTGTTTGGTCTGTAACTCAACCGGGACCAGTCAGTGCAATGGGGATGGCACTGTTAGGTACAAGTGCTGGCATTTTCTCATTACGCAGAGCAGTTTCCAGCACTGGCTGAAGATTTTGCTGAAAATGGTCTTTTGGATGATGGGGTGCATGAGAAGAGGCTGTGCTCAGCCTGTGGATGGGCAGAGAAGCACCTCCAGGGTAAGAGGCCTCCCAAAAACAGAAATAGTGGGCCGTGGTGGGGGAGATTGAGCAAGAAACAGGACATCTCACCCCTGAGAAACAAAAAGCTCAAGGGGATGATGCAGGGCCTGGAGCCAAACACATGCCAGGTTATTACTAGGGAGAGGTTGTGGAGCTTGAGGGTTTCAGGGGTTTTATAGTTTGCTGCCCCAAGATTGTAGCGATAATTGGGAAGAACTGTGAAGGCAACATTGTTTTAGAAGTTAAAAGAAGCATGTTGGCACCATGCCTTCAAAGTTAGTGCTCAGAGTGAACAGTATTGACACAGTTTCACCCCTTGATGCTGCTGCTGGAGTGTTGTGCTATGCTAGCGCAAATCATGCTTGTCTCGCCATTAAGACTATAAATTATCCCCTGGAGGCAGAAGCTTTGCAGACTGCCCAAAATTTAGCAAAAGTACATCATGTTTTAAAGTTTCGTCCTGCGCAACTTAACTTGGTTATTTTCTGGTTTGGTTTTGGACATGCTGGTGGGAAGGTTTGTGTGCCAGCTATGAGGACTTTGCTGACTCTGCAGGGAGGGACCCAGCACCATGTGGTGATGTATCATGTTTCCATCTCCTGGCCTTCAGCTGACCCAGCATTTGCTGTGATTCCCTTGCATATGGTTTGTGGGAACATGGTACCCCTTCTCACCTCTGCAGTGCCTGGCTTGAGCTTCCCAAGCCACTCATGAGGAGCAATGTGTGGAAGCAGGTCTGCAGGGGCACCTCGAGCATCCCTGCCCTGGTGCTGAGCAGGGTGGCCTTCAGGGTGTCCGCAGGGGGCCACAATGCAGTGGGGTCATGGTCCTCCCACCTTGAAGGTCATTTTGGAGGAAAAAACCCCTGCATCCCTGGTGGAAACAACTCCAGACGCAAAGCTGGTGTGGGTCTGCTAGGAATTATGGCCACTAATGGCTCATGAGGCTGGGTGAAAGGCTGTCCATTCTTCGTGCCCCATGGCAATGCGGGTGAGGGTGGGTGGTGGTGTACCCATGTGCTGGGGGAGCACAGTGGATCTGCCCCCTGGGCAGCTGCTCTGAGCGGGGCTACCTTTGCGGCTGGCAGTCATCATTTAATAGCTGTCTTTAGTAAATTCCCACTCTGCAAGCCATCTGTCTTCTCTGAGCAGGATGATATAGGAAAGCACTTAAACACTTGAATGATGGGTGACGGATGCTGCCAAGGATTTCCTTCTGCTCAGACTTGCCCAGAGTCACTCTGGCAGTGGAGGGGTATTGTCTCCTTCCACACCCTCAGCATGGTTATGGGTCCCCAGCAGTGAGCTTAGCCCATGTGCCATGCCTTTAACAAGCCAAAACACTCCTGGATGATACCAAAAGGAAGAGGCTGTTCCCCTCCCAGATCTGGTTGACACACCTACTCTCAGCCTCTCTCCCCAACATGCTTGGATCTTCTGCGAGCACCATGTGTTGGGTGCAAGGCTCTGGAGATGTTCCCAGGGGTGAGGGGTAGCTAGAGGAGGTTTCCCTGTTGCTTTTCAAGCAGTCTTTGTTAAAATCGGTCATGGCAGGCAGTCTTCTGCTGCCCAGGCGGTTTTGTGGTTCATCGGGCAGGCAGCGAGCACAGTGCTGGGAGGTTAAGTACAGCTCTGTGTGCTGCACCCCCCATGCAAAATAGACCCTGCATGGTATGCATCCAGATAAATGCACATACCTGCTTTTAACCCACTCACCAGCAGCCTTCAGCAGTCCTCTGAGCTTGGGAGCCTAGGGCAGGCAGGTGGCCAAGAGGGCCGTGGCTGTGGCTGAGCTGTTCTGGCTCCCTTGGTCACCTCTTTGGGACAGTGGGATTTGCTGCTGGAGGGGTCTGGCAGTGCTGGTGCAAGAGCAGGAGCACTCTTTTGGATGCCAGAGGGAAAACAGGGATCAATTCCATTTTTAAAGGCCATATATTGCCATGGCATCTTTCTAGTTTTAGGGCTGTTTCTTACATTCTTGGATCATGACGTTTGGGGTTTGGTTTTCTTTTCTTTCAGCTTGACAAAGGCAATTTGATGCTCTTTGAAAAGAAATTGAAAACAGACTTCTCTGCTTCAAATTCTGCCAAGGTTCAAGTGTCCTGGGAATACAATGTCGAGGATAACACACACCCATGCACACACACCCCCCCACACGCCCCCACCCCACCCACCCCCCCTCCCCGCCATACTTGGGAGTTTTGTCCCCAGGCAGCCAGGCTGCATAGCCTCTCCACTGTGCCTTTGGGAGCCCGGGCCATGCTGTATGTCCCTTTGATGAGCGAGGGTATATATTATTTACTCATTGGCACCCTGGAAAAAACAGTACTTCTCTTAAGCCTTTTTATGGGTTTTGCCTGTAGCTTGTCCACTGGGAAATGGACCTAATTTCTAGCAAAGACATGCTGTACTGTCAGTATGTCAGACTGGCAAAGCAGAGCTGTACGTATGGTTTGCATTTCAGGCTGAAACGAAGCCATAGCTTTAACTTCAGCATTTTTTTACAGCATGGGCTCAGAGAAAGTTTCTTTGGAAAAGTATTTACCCTGGGCTTGTAAATACAGTATTATTTCTGCAATGTTTTATCATTTAGGTTATGATTAAATTTGCATTACCAACTGCCAGAAATAACACAGAGACTGTACTTGCACTTTTTTTTTTGTTTGTTTTATTGTGGATGTGGCAGGGAAGCCCTGAATGGCACTGGGGAAGGGAGCCTGCAGTGGCCCTCTCCCAGCTTCACAGCACAGGATTTCAAGGTCAGATTGGGAAAGAAATGAAGCTGTAACTTGTGGTGCCCAAACCCGAGCCCACTGACAGAGAAGATGAAGTCAGTTTGGACAATAATGATTCCTTAACCACTTGGACTGTAAACTGACTTGACATTAAAAACCATGCAATCATTGCCATCCATTTGGCATCCACTACTCTCCAGATGTGGATTAAAAAGGATTTTTCCTGCAGTGTTTCCAAGGTTCTTCGAATGGCTCCGGCATGCACCCTTACCCCGCCAGGATATTGGGATTTTTGGCAGCTAGGCAGTTTGCATGCCCAGGGATGGTGTAAGTAGCCAAAGGGTTATTATCGGGCAGATGACAAAAATGATCATCCTGCAAATCCTTTGTGCAGAAGAAGAGCGTTTTGGTGAGGACACAGTGGGCTGTGTGTCTCCAGAAGGGTGGGATGGGGGAGGTGCTGGGAAAACTTGCCAAGGGAAGCACGGGTTGGGAAGGGAACTCTGCTGGATGCAGATGGGAGTACTGAGACTTACAGTTAATCCTGTCCATGAGGATTAACTCCATAGGTGTCATTGCAATTAATTCAGCATACTTCGGGGTTGGAGGGACAGACTGTGAAGCACTTCCAGTGATGACCTGAAAGGAGTATGGATATCAGGATATGGTCTGGCCTTTTAAAGCCACAGTGTTATTTTACTGTGGTTAAACTATGATTTAGACATTGTGCCTCCCTTAAACTCTTGCTCAGATTGCCAGACCTGGGTTGCGGGTACTTGGGAATACAAATGTGTCTGCACTCTGCGGGACTTGCTTGAAATGCAGGGCATGAAGGTTTTGGGTAGCTGAACTCAGGTGCCACCTGTGTTAGCTGGCGTTGGCTATGGTTACACGGCACATCATTATCCCATCCAAGTGGGAGAGCTGAGGAGGCATCACAACCAGCCACTTGGTAGAAGTTCTGCTGCCCCTTGGGGCTGCTCAGGGGTATTCATGCTCATCCCCTGCCCAGAAAGGGGCCTAAGGCAATAATTTAGCCAGGTAGTATGATGCCTGTGACAGTTAATCCCAAGCCTTGAATAACCCTACCCGTGGTCTAGGGTAGATATGCCCGTGAACAGTCTCACCCTGGACTAGCTTCTCTTCACTCTGCGGCTTTAAGGGACTGGTAAGACAGGGTGTCCCCCAGCAGGTTCCAAAGCCCTGTACCAGGCAGCCCCAGCTCCCGGCAGAGCTCGGTGTAAGCTGTGTGTGGGCAACAAATTTGGCCTGGTGGATATATTTTGCTGCACTACGTTGTATTTCTGGGAGAGGAAAAATTAAGTGAGAACTATAAAGTTGAATCACTCCATTGCTAGCTATTATAAGCTGCATTAAATCTGCTCAGTCCTTGAGAGGGAGACCTTGAAGGAAACCCCCCATGGTTGCTGCCAGCAAGTTGGTGGCTTTGTGGCTCCCCTTACCCACCTCGGCTGACATACTGTCTTTGGGAGGGATGTGGCTCCTCACCGTGGGGACACCTGAACCAGCCTCCCCACAGTGAGGACATGAAACCTGATGGATTTTAGGATAGTGCTGGATCAGCTTGTGAAGGGGCTCATGCACTGGGGTCACCTGGGGCAGCTCCTTTGAGGGCTGGAGTTGTGCTGGTGGTGGGTCCCTGCAGCTGGTGGGAGCCTGCGGTCCTAAAAGCCCTGTGGCTGGAAATGCTTCTGCTCACCCAGCTGCCTTCTGGAAGTCATTCTGGCTACTGGCTCTCACCTCCCTCCAGTTTTTCAGAGTTTTGGTTTTTTCCAGGATTTTCCTTTTATAAACAGTCTCTTATCCCTTCTCTGGCACTGTATTGTCCCGCTGTGTCTGCCATAGATACACTTATGCTTCCAAAATAAATAATTGCAGAAAAATGTATCCATTTGAACAGTGCCTCAATTTCCAACATGGGTTTGAGCCACTTGGAAATGCCCGTTGTAAAGCAGAGAAACGGCACCAAGGTGCCTTTTGCTGCTCCAGCCCCTGGAAGCTCGTTAAAGCACCTGAGCCCAGGTGAGCGTGGTGGGGGTGCGGCGTGGCCCAGGGTTGGGGTGGGCTGGGAGGGTCTCCCAGTGCTGCCCCATCGCACCCCTCCACCTCACCCCAAATGGGAAGGTGCTGTGCTTGGGGCAGCCCCAGTGCTGGATGAGTGGGGTTGCTTTAGGCCAAAGGGGAGAGATGAGCTTAGCGGTGAGAGGAGACTTGCATAGCATTTGCTTATAACTGCCTTTCCAGCCTATATAATTTTTGTAAGTCTCTTCAGAGAAGAAAGTATGACTAAAAGCTAAAAGCCGGAGCGGGGAAAGCTGTGTGTGTAAAGATACATACACCAAAACTTGGTAGTACCCATCTAAAGGCAGTTCCTTGGTGCTTGGAATCAGAATATTTTAGGTTTTAGATACAGCAGTTTGCATCCTTTTAAAATGTAGGCTGTCCCAGCTCCTGACGCCGGACACAGCAACGGGCAGAGCTCTAGAGGCTGTGTCTCAGCACACATTGAGATGTCCTGTGAATGAGGGCGTGGGGATCTGGGTTATGGGTTCAGTATGCAACCAAAATAGGAACCACTGAGGATGCCCAAAGTAAGGTCTGAAGATAAAAACCTCCTAGGAACTGGAAAGTGTTCGCATCCAGCCAGGAATTTGCTCTGGTTTGGTCTATTTATTTTATTATTTTTTTCTTTTTAATTTCTTGAGTCTTTAAAGCAAAATATTTGATCGTGAAGAATTCATCACCCATAGGGTGATCCTGTACATCATCGCTGCAGGCATGGTAATGTCTGTGGTGGGGCAGCCCTTGCTCTGATCAGCTCCTGAAGGGACTGCAGCTAATTTCTGGCACAAATCATGCTGCCATCCATACTTCTGCTACACGCCATGGAGGCAGCGAGTGTGTGGGGAACACAAGCAGAGGGGCTGCACCTCCAAAGCAAACCCCTTAAAGTTTATTGAGAGCTCTGCCTGGGGCAGGGGGCACATAGGTCTGGGGGTCCTTGGCCATAGTACCACACGGGATCCTCTGGTAATGCTCTCCCTTTCTCTCCCCACAGGCCCAGCGACCATGGCGAAGGACGGGGCTGAAGCCCCCTGCCTCAGCAGCCCTGGGGGTGCTGCTGGCCCTGGCCCTGCTGGCCCTCTCCCACCTGCCCCCCCCCCCAGACCGCTCCCCCCACCCGCTGCCAGCATTGTCCCCCCCTGGCCCCCAGCCAGAGGCAGCTGCCCCCCTGTCCGGGGTCCAGACTCGCAGCAAAAGGCTCCCCATATCCCCAGTTCACCTGCAGTGGGACCAGCCTCCTGGCCAGGGCAGGAGGCGGCGGCGGGGTGTGGGGGGTGATGCTCCCCCGTGGCTCTCCAATGATGACCTTCAGAAGATGCAACTGCTGGCCAGTGGGCAGGTGGTCTCCAAAACCCGTGTCCCAGCCCATGGGCAAGTCCTGCGAGTGGGGCTGCGGGCCATGGGGGACGCTGAGCGGGATGCCTCGCCAGCCAGCCCAGAGTGGGAGTGCCAGGATGGGCACTGTGGGCTCATCAAGCGCCCCAGGGACCTCTATGAGGTGCTGGCCTTCCACCTGGACAGGGTGCTGGGGCTGAACCGCAGCCTGCCCGCTGTGGCCCGGCGCTTTACCAGCCACCTCCTGCCCTACAGCTACACCGACGGCTCCCTGCGACCCATCATCTGGTGGGCGCCTGACCTCTGGCACCTGGAGGATGTCAACAATGACCAGAACTCCTGCGCCCTGGGGTGGCTGCAGTACCAGGAGATGCTGCAGCCCCATGGACCAGCGGTGACAGCTGGGGATGCTTCCTGCTCCAGCATCCCTCGTGGCGAGTGGAGTCGCCTGGCCCTCTTCGACTTTCTCCTTCAGGTAGGGCTGGAGCGACGGAGACCACTTGTCCCACCAGCTGTGCTGCCCGGGTCCCCCTGCAGCTGCCTTGTCTGACCATGGTCTCCTTCTCCTCTGTGGGGTCACATAGGCTGCAGTTTCTTGGGCTGTAATTTTACTCATTAGCTAATGGGGAGCGGCAAAGCTTTGTGCAGAAGCAGTTTGGCCCAAGAATGGTCCATGCCTGGGACTTGCAGGGGTTTTGAACGCAGCGAGTCCATTCTCACATGGGTGAGCTTTCTCCTGGCATGGCTCCATTGGCTTCGCTTTGCATGGCTTGGGATAAGGCATCACTAGGGGCACGCAGCGTGTTCTGCATCAGCCCCATCAGATCAAAGTCTGGGGATGCGCTGCTGGCACTGGAAAACAGGGTACCCGTCCCTTTGTACAGCATTGCTTTCCCCCTGCTCCTCTGCCTCTTCAGCATTAATAGTGCTTAATCTTCTGTCTGGAAAATCATACCCTGCTGCTACGAGGGATTATGACAGCGTCCCAGAGAGTTACTATTTCTTAGAGGGCGGCTGTGAGGAGGCAAAAATTATTTCTGTGGAAAAAAGCCTGTTTAGGCACCTTGGGGCTGGAGCTTTGGTTATCAGACAAGGGGAAAGTGCCTGAAAAGGCAAGTATTAAAATAAGAAAGAAGTGAAGAAAGAAAGGGGAAAAAAAAACCTATTAAAATACGTGTTCTTATTATTCTCTCTGTTTTTTGGCAAAGCCTGAGCATTAATCTTTATAACCTCAGACTATGGCTGGCAGAGGTGGAGCAGTCCTGGCTGGGCTGGGAAATATTTTAGCTGAAACAGCCAGAGAAACGAGAAGATTAACCAACCCCCTTCCCTTCCCTAGGCCAATATGCTGTCGAGTGCAATGGAAAGGCTGAGTGTCCAGGAGAAAATATCTAGTTTTATGGAGACTTCCCCTTGGAGGGACGAAGCAGCGCAATGATAAATCCAAGGGCAATCCACAGGCTTTCCTCAATAACTCTAATAGGATCCTCCCATGTGGAAAAGTCAAGTAAAGGTAAAGAGGCACCAAGTCAGCAGGATGTTATAGAAGAGAAACAGCATCCTTCAGGAATGGCTTTAGCCTCTCACAGCCCCTGCTGGGGAAGGAGAAGCTGCCAGCTTTGAGCCCTGCTGTACATTGGCATTGAAATCTTGGTGGTTTTCTTCAATTAGCCTTAAAATTGGGCTGTTTCTGTATTTATTTCTCTTGGTGTTTGCCACAAGGGAACAACCCTCTTGGTGCAAAGCTCTTCTGGGGGAAAAATGCTGAGCCTGGTGGGAAGGGGGCAGCTGCTGATGGCTTTGTCCTGCACTTTAAAAAGGGCCAAAAATGCATCAACTCTGAAGGGCTGCAGCCACATCCCTGCTCTGTGGCACTGGCTTCCCAGCCTGGGGGAGAACAAGGAAGTTTTCCATGGGGGAAGCCAACCCAGGCTAAGTCACGGCTGGAAAGATCTATCAGACCCAAGGAGATGCTCTGGGGTGGCTGAGCTTTGTGTGAGACCAAAGAGGGGCTGACAGTGAGCTTCTCACAGGGTTTGAGCTTGGATGGGAGAAGATGCAGCTCATGTATTCATGTTTCAGCAGTATGACCTGGTGTTCCATTCATTAGAACCGTTTAGGCTCTGGCGAGGAGAAATTAATATAACCAACCTGGGGAGGGCCAGGGGAGGGAGGGCTTGTCAACATGTCAACAGCACTCTAGCATCTCCACAGCCGGCTGGTCCACCTTCCAGGGCTCCACTAGGACATTAGGTCCAGCCTCCACCTTACACCTCTGTGGGTCCAGCACCCATCCACCTCAGTTTCACAGGCACTTGTGGGTGCGTGGGTGGAGGTCTCAGCCCATTTAATGTCTCTGTAAGTCATCACGGGTTGTCTTCACTTTCTGTGAAGCCTGGAAAACAACCTGGCAGATGAGAAAAACTGGAGTGCTGAGCTTTCCAGCAGGTAGACCAAGGAGATGCATGGAGGAAATGTGAGGTTTTCTTTCATTTCCACGTTTTTTGTGTCAAAAGACACTTTAACACTTTCAACCAGCATGTCTCCCAATGAAGAAATGCTGACCTGAGTGCTTCATTAAACCTCAGGAAACAGAAGGTTTTGTTAAGGGGCTCCGGTGTGGGACTAATCTTCCTCCTCAAAGGGTTATGAATGTAACGGCTATGGCAATCAAACTTTGTGTTTCCTGCAACGTCTTCTCCAGTGCTTGATTAGTGTTTGGACTCAGACTGAACTCTTTCTCAAAGCACAACCTGTAATAGATAAATTGTGCTGCTGATCAGGGTGAGGGGAATAGGCAGCCACTGTGGGTTGCTTGGCTTCTGCCTAAGTCATCACCTGTAGATCGCCCTGGGCTCACCTGAGACAGGCTCCACAACAGTGCCAGGAGCCTCTCTGCACCCCAGGCCCTGGCTCCCAGGTTGGTACCAGCAACCCTGAGCAAATGAGAAAGTTGGATGCCTTTGTGCTGCAACTGGAAAATATATTCATTTTATATCTATTTAAAGGAAATAATATATATATATATGGGGATATTTTTGCTGTAATGTTGCAAACAGGCGTCCGGAGCTGGAGGTGGTGAGCCAGCCAGTGTGGTTCTATCTGCCCCACAGGCCACCAGAGAGGATGTGCTGGCTACTTCTGGCAAAGCTAAGGAAGCTTCATGAATACCAGGGCAGGATTACTGAAGCTGGGTCTGGCAGATTTATGTCTTTTAAAAGTCCCTCATCCCTCTGAGGGCACGGTTGAAACACTGGAAACTGCCAAGCAGCACTGGGGTTTCTGCAGGGGTTTGGGGTGGGAAGAGGGGGGCTTGACAGCCTCGAGTACGCAAAGCCTTAGCAGCACCTGCAAATAATTAAACACAAATGTAGTTAAAACAAGTCACCATGGCCCAGCTTACATGTCAGGCATGCTCTGTGTAGCGCACAAATTGCTTTTTCGCTTGCCAATCCTTTTCCATTCGTCTTTCCATTGAGAGCTGCTCAGGTTACCATAGGGATGGATGAAAGGGCGTATCTGTGACAGGAGCCAGATAAAACCATCATCCAGTGCACTGAGACTTGGCCTGAGGAAAAAAAAGTATCTCTTTCTGAGGTTTCAAAACCTAGGTTTCCTTGGGTGCTTTTGTTGATTTTTTTTCACATTCATCACCGTGTATGTCTTCCCTTGGTTTCAGCTGGAAGCGTGACCTGTTTGTTCTGTGCAAATACGGAGTGTGGAGGTACCAGGTGCAGAAGGTGTCTGAACTCCATCAGGAAGGCCTGTCATCACCACCTTTGTTGGTCTCTTCTCCAGGCCAAGGGGGGTTTGCAAGTCAGCTCAGCTTCTGAATGCTTCCCTGCCTCTCTCGCTCACCAGTGTGACAAAAAGCTTTTCCTTTTCATGTCTACTGAAGATCCTTAGAAACTTATTTTCCTCTGAGCAAGAAAAGTTCACAACTGGACCTCCCTGTCCTGGGCTCCTGTCCCCGCTAAGGTCCACAAATGTCTCCCACAGGTTCATGACCGCCTGGACCGCTACTGCTGTGGGTTTCAGCCTGACGCCTCTGAGCCCTGCATGGAGGAGATGCTCCACGAGAAGTGCCGAAACCCAGCAGAGCTGGTCCTTGTCCACATCCTGGTACGACCCCCACTCCCCAGGGGCTGCTCTGGGACTAAGTTGAAGGTGCCTGGGAGGTGCCTGCAGGGCTGAGGTGGCAGAAAAGGGGATGTAGGTCCCATGGTGATGCTGGGTCCATGGTGGGAGGTGTGTCTGGGCACGGAGGAACCTGGGCTTTGTCAGCTGCTGGCCCCCAAATGCTCTCAGCATTTCTCAATGCATTAAAAAAGCAGCCCAAACCCCCAAGCTGGTGACTCCCTGTGGTAAGGGAACTTTTCCTTCTTGTCCCGCTGGCAGGTCCGGAGGAGCGCACCGTCCCGGCTGGTGTTCATCGACAATGCAGGCAGGCTCCAACACCCTGAGGAGAAGCTCAACTTCAGGCTCCTGCAAGGCATAGACAGGTAGGAAGGGCGAAGTGCACGCTCCTGGGGGCTTGTCCCAGGTGAGGGCTGAGCTTGGACGCAGGGATGGACAGAGCCCTCAGTGCACACTTTCCTGCTGCTCCTGGCCTCCCCAGTCCGGCACCTGTGTCAAGCGGGGCCACCTCCCACCCAGGACAGGGCAAGCGGGTAGGCTTGCTAACCCATCACACGTGCTCCTGCCCTGAAACTAGCTCTTCATCCTGCTCTGGCTGGCCGATGGCAGTCTCCAAAGCCTACTTTCCCCTCTCAAATTGGCAGCTGTGCAAAAATAACAAATAGTCAGCATTTCTTGCGTCGTTGCCTGTCGGGCATTTTGGCACACTATAGGCCCCTTGTTTTAGAGCTTATTTGGACCCGTTTCTGATGGAGCTGTCCTGCATGCTCACCGTGGGCAGTTTTAAGCAGAGTGCTCCTCATCCTATGTTCCTATGTTCCTCTAGGTGGATATGCATTTCTGCTAAAAGCAGGGGTGGCCTTTGCTCGGCCCTGCTGCTCCCCTCCTCCCTGCTAGGCTTTCCCTGTGTAACCCCTTCCCTCCCTCTCTCTTCTGCTCCTCTGCTGCAGCTTCCCTGCAGCAGCGGTGGCCACGCTGCGGTCGGGCAGGTTGCAGAACCTGCTGCTGGAGTCGCTGCACGTGGACCGGGAGCTCTGGGAGAGCCAGGGCGGTGCTGAGGGCCTGAGACCCCTGCTTCGGACCATCGACAGGCGGGCACGCATCCTGCTGCGGTACATCCAGGAGCGCAACCTGACGGTGTTTGAGGACTCGCTGCGGTGAACCAACCGACCTTTGGCAGGCACGGCACGCCTGCCTGGCAAATCCCAGCGGCGATGTGAGACTGCGTGCGGGTGCTTGGCTCTCCAAAAGGTGGTTCCCCTGCTGCTTGTAGGATGCCCTGGAGAAGGGATCACAAGGAGTATGAAAGAGGAGGAGGAGACTTCTCCTGAAACAATCCACAACTGCTTGAGAAAGGCGACAGTTACCAAATAATGGTCTCAGCATGGATTTTCAAAGGAGGGGCACAGAGAGATTTTTTTGGGGTGCCTTCACCCCCCACCCCCACCCCAGCAACTTCAAAAACTGGAGGCTTGGGCAGCTGAAGAGCCCACAGGGGCCCTGGAAAGGGTTAAAGAAGCAGTGAGAGGCACTGCTCAAGGCTGGGGGAAGTCACTGGCAGCCTTTCAGTGGCTTGCACTGGGCCTTTTGAAGATGCCTTTGCTGTTTCCAAAACATCACAGCCAGAGAGGTTGGAGCACAGAGGGGAGTTTTCTAAGTGGATTAGGCAGGAACAAGTTGCCAGAGCCGAGCTCTGCCTTTCCCCCTGTGGGCAAGGTGATGTGTGCCTGGGAGCCAGCATAAGCCACTGCCCGCAGCCGGGGCCAGGCAAGGTGCCATCCCGGCAAGCACCCTGTGCCATTGCCATGTGCCATGTGTCCTGTGCCATGCGCCCTGCCTTGGCAGGCCTGGGCTGCTGCCAATGTGCATTTTGAACGTGGGATCTGAAGATTTAAATCTCTCGCTCGCTCTTTCTCTTCACTGTCAGGAGACTAAAGGGCAAACCTACCCCACTGTGAAAAGTGATCCTGCCTGCTCTTTTAAGGCACAGCTGTGCAAAAACTCTTCCAAGGCTTGCAGAAATATCTTCTAACCAAAATGCCAGGCTATTTCAGCAGAAGGCAATCAAGTGCAAAATGCTTTCTGAGCATGCTCAGGCAGAGGCCATCCCACTCCTGTCACCCCTTAGGCTCTTGCCCAGCAGCCCACTGTGATGGGGTGCAGCAGCACCCCAGCCAGGCAGGTCCTCAAGTGTCAGGGCTGAGAGGTAATTCAAAAGCAACAGGAGGAAAAAAGATACAGGGATGGGCTTTGTCAGAGCCTCTTGCTCTCCACAGTGTGTTTCCCAGCTGAGGCATGCAGTCTGTGTTTGCTTGCCAGGAGCAGATGCTTCCCACCCCATGGGGCTGGCTTTTTAAAGGGGCCTCAGGGAGCAGCTCTCCATTTCTCCAGGGCTACAGGTGGAGCCTCCATGCTTGAGGCACCCCAAATCACTTGTGCCTTTGGAAAGTCTTAGCGAGATCGGTGTGGACACCCATGCCATGATGCTGTCCCATTGCCCTAGCTTTGGACAACATGGCCATCCATGAAGCGGGAGAGGAAGAAGCAGTGGGCATTGATGCCTTCCCTCCTCCACCCCTCTCAGCACCATGTCAGTTTTAGAGCCTGCAAGGGGAGACTTTAACACTCACGCTGATAAGCATGAGCAATTACCTTTCCCCCCCCTTTTTCCTCTTGCTGAAGAGAAGATGAAGTGGGGTGTGGGTGACGAATCAACAACCACAAGTGCTCTCAGAAAGTGTCAGCACTCGGCATCATGGGCGCATCAGCATCCAGAGTACCAGTGGCAGCATCTTCCTGGAGTCCTGCCCTCCAGTTAGCCAGGGAAAGCCTTTCCCCCAGCACTCTCTCCACCCCATGATTTACCACCCTGTTTGCTGCCCCATGGGATGGACGACCGTTGGGAAAGCCCTGCTAAAGCCCAGATCATGCAGATTCATTATTAGGAGGTGACCTTAGCCTATAAGCATGGGGGAGAACCAAGTAACTCATCCTGGGTCCTGTGAAAAGCCATGCCCAGGCATGGCCTTGTATGAATATAGGAGACTAAACATAACGTAATTAAATCGAGAAAACATCCTGTGAAAAGCTATGTGGTAACAAGAATATTAGATAGGATGTGTAGCATCATAGTCTTATTTTTCTCATTAAAATGAGAAATTTCATTAAAAGAGGTTTTCATCCAATGTAAGCCAAGTTCTCAGCAAGAAGTGAGAGGAAGGTGGGGCACTGCGTGGTGGCCAAAGCTGCAGGCTTTGCTGTGCTGGAACAGTGGCTTTTGCCTTGCCTCTCGTTGCATCTGCTTTACCTTATTATTGCACAAGGTAGTGGGGATTTTTCAAGGTTTTTTTTCATTTCCTTAGTTGTAACATGTGTGTTTGCTGCCTAAACATGTATGGGAACATCTGTAAGCAGTTATGCATGTGAATAAAAATCACTTTTTATTTAACAAAGAACAACGTATGGATAAATGAGAGAAGCAAAAGCCATGATCTTGCTGAGGCTGATCATTAGTCTCCTCTAATAGTAATTTTTTCCATGGGCTTTTGTCTATGCAGCCAGCAAAGCTCACAGGCCCTGAACTGTGGTCATGGCCATTCAGAGAAATTATGTGGATGGCTTTTATATCAGCCTTTAATATGGAGCATTGGGTTCAGTTTGCTCGAGCCATGACTGTGTCATAATTCCTATGATAATCTTATTTTTATGGGTTTATAACGTAGTTAGAAGAATTCACTCGGAGCCACGCTTGACAAACAAGATCTCATCTCAGCAGTGATCCTGTTTTAATCAAATTTCACCAGGCATCATCACAGATCCTGTTGGGGTGAGGTAATAAAAAAAAAGTACATGGTCCCAGCTGGCTGCGGTGCCGGGGCACGACTTCTTCAGCTTTAAGAAGGCGGCAGCAGCTAAGCAAGGAAAAAAACAGTGGAGAAACAAGTTAAGGCACTTTCCCTGGACTTGCAAGAGATGAAATGCCTGTGGCTCCCAGTGAGGGGCAATTAAACACAGCTCCCATCCTATCAAGGATGCTCTTGCTAGCATCACTGGTGACAGGATGGAGTAGAGCAGCAGCAAGGAGCCAAGACCATTAAGAAAGTGAACCCATCTGTGTGCAAGTGCCCCCCGGAGCCAGCAGCATGGGCTTAAGGTACTGCTTGCTCCACACATCCCCCGAAAAGACCCAAGACAAAAGCCCAGTGCAGCTGTCCCATGCCTTGTCCTTCCCTTGTCACTTCAACAGCTGCTGGAAGAGCCTGTAAGGCTTTCCTGGAGGACCAGGCAGCGCTCCCGCCAGGGCTGCTTGCAGGAGGACATCCCTGCAGTGCCCTTGTGCCCACCCTTGGCACTGTGGGAATGTGCTACTCACTGCCAGTGCTCTGGGAATAGCATTTGAGAGCACGGGCACACTCCCTCGCTGGGCTGCATGAGGCGGAAGCTTTCTTTCCACAGTGATCCAAGTGGCATGATCTGTGTTTAGCAGATCTCTGGCTGCCTGCGGCCCTTCAGCTGGCAGAAAATAGGGCTGGGGGAAGAAAGGCAAGGGCCAAATCAGCTCCAACCGACTGAACACATGCACACACAAGCACGCATGTAAACTCATGCACCCCAGCCCTCCCACATGCACGCACACACGCACTCACACTTGCGCCCCACCCACCCCCGTGCATGCACGTACCCATATGTTCACACAGATGTGCATGTGTGCACAAATGTGTGTATGCATATCCTCCATGAACATGCATGCATGTGCACTGAACCCATGCACACTTGCACCCACCCAGACCGAACCCCACCCCACCACACCACTCCTGTTCAGCCTGTTCTTAACCCCCACAAAGCTGGCAACCCTGGAACACCCCCCAGCAGCCTGCTCCAGTTCTTTGCTGGCCTAACTCTCCATAAACTAAATGCCTTTTTGCTGCTTTAAGGGCCACTTCTTGAGCTGCTTGTTGCAGCCACTGGACGCGAAACAGCCTTTGCAGCAGCCCTGTACAGACCTCACAGAGCAGCCCAAACACCCGCTGAAACCACTCACGGGCTATGGATGACACCAGTGGGGTGGCACTTGGAGGTGGTGCTCAGACATCCCATAAGATGCTCAGCAAAACCCACCCAAGCATCCCTGTGCTGTGCAGGGGAAGCATGGGCCAGCTGCAGCCTGAAAGGCAAGAGCTAGCAAATAAATCCAAATTTATTGTTAAATAGCTGGATATAAAAATAATCTGCCTTTTAGGAAGCAATTTATTTATGCTTTCAGTACTTGCTTAAATATTTATGCGGAAAAGGAAAAAAAGTCCACTTCAACATAGGACTACCATTGTAGCAACAGCCTTTAAGATTAATGGAAGTAAATTAGCCTGACATTTTATTTACATCCAGCAAAGCAATAGATAAACTCTCCTCGTGATGGATTTTCTTCATTAGCGGGGCAAACGCTTAAGGTACAGCTTTTGACATTGTTTCTTCCAAGCGGTTAGACAAACAGTTTATCAAGAGTATAAAATTGTCAGGAAATGAAGCAGATTAATGACCAGTAAAGGGAAGATCATTGAATTTATGATATAAGTAGCAGTATCACTGGACCTTAAGAAATGGTTTATTAGATAAGCAACATGTACGTGCATGCAGAAGTGCTGAGCTCTCCCAGACCTGCTGCCCTGGCAGTGGCTGCTCCCCAAATTGTCTCTTCATGGCAGGGGAGGGTCTCTGCACTGAGGCTTCACCTCCCGCCTCCTTCCCTTCCCTTAGGTCTGGGTTTATTCTGTAACTTTCTCATTAGAGCTTGTGAACATATTATTTCCTTTCAATTAAAAACCTCTTAGAGTTGTGACGGCTTCAGGGATGATAACCTTGTCTTCATGTCTGCACAGCAGTGACCGTTTCCGCACAGTCTAATTTGGCAATTTCGGCTGCTATTACAGCAGTGATAATCATACCCATAACAGCAACAATAATATATAGGACTTCTCTGGTCTTTTGATCCTTTGGAAAAAATCCCTCAGCATCAGCTCTTTATGGATCCCATATGGCTCCTCCAGTGATTACCCCTGGATTGACAATTAGTCAGACAAAGCAAATGAGGGAAAGGAGACTGGGAACCTGGGGGAAAGAAACATTCCTTGCGATGGCAGAGGAGTTGTGCTTGTGGGCCTTCCAGGTTTCTGCCCCACCAGGCACGGGGTCAGGTTTTCAAGCTTTCAGAAGAGGGACTTGGGGTGCAAGGACGACTGAGAAACACTGGTTTAACCAGTGCCACGAATCTCAGTCTCTGAATACTGTGTCCAGCAGGTGGCATTGGCTTGACAGACGGTCTTTTCCCTGCGCTTGCCAAGAGCATCTTAAAAATTTAATCTCTGGACCAGCAAATTTCAAGCTGCTAGAGCATCATTAATTCCCTAATTCCCTTGCAGCCTAATCCACCCAGCTGTACTTTATATCCCTCCACCACCACCTTTTTCCCTCTGTTACCGTCTCTTCTCGAAGAACAACCAGATCTGTGGAAGCAGCATGTTGCTCTAGGCAGGGAGCCCTGGGAAGCAGGACAGAGCAGGACAGCCACTTGCAGGACAAGAGGCTGCTGCTGGGGCTCTGCCCACCCGAGCCTGGACCCAGGTGCTCAGCAGCCGTGGGAAGAAGCAACCTTTCCTCCCGGCATCGTGTTTAAAATGCAGCGCAGCAGCTGTGCAGAGGTGCAGGAACGGCTCTTATTATTTAAAAACCCATCCCAGGGACAACTGCAGGGACCAGTCCAAAGGTGCTGAAGTTTAGGAGCTCTTGGGAGTGCTGATGATCCTGCCAGAATAGCAGGCCTCCAAATATATCCAAATACTACCCAAAACAGTGCTGGAGGGTGAGGTCTCTTAAACGTGACCTTCTTGTCAAGCCTGTTCACATATGCTGTGCCTCTTCAATCTGTGGCATGGAGTGCCATGGGCATGGGGGGTTCAGTCCCTCTGAGCTTGCAAGTGAAGCGTAAGAACAGTCCTCCAAACCAGGCACCATTACTGATGTGATGGTGGTAAAATTCTTGCTGTAAGGCTTTGACAAGGTGGATCGCATCTGAGTGTGGACGAGCCTTTCTCTCCGGGGTCACCCAGGCATTTGTTTTTCTCTGATTGACCAGCCATTGCAAGGTCACGCTGGCCTGCATCTCCGCTCTCTGCAAGGGGCATCTTCATGGCTATTTCTGTGCTGAAGACCTCAAACGGCGGTCAAGTTTCCAAGAACTTGTCCTCTAGAGTTATTCTGGGTACCTGCTGTTTTGGGAGGATTGTCTCTGTTCCCAAGAGCTCCTAAACTTCAGGACTTTTCAGATAGGCCTTGCAGTTGTTCCCCGGGATAGATCTTGAAGTGATACAGCTCTCAGAGCTGTGTGCTGCCAACCAGCAGGTGATGCAAATCAAGCCATGCCTTGGGGCTTTGAAAGGCACTGGTTTGTAAACAAGGCAAGCCAATGGCAGGATCGGCCTTTCCCAGACAGGAGGAGTTTTCCCTCCCCAGTCTGCCTCTGCGTGGTCCTTGGGGATTTCCCTGGCTTTTTTGTTTTACTCCCAACTGAAGGATCAGCCTCGATTCTTCTCCTTTTCTGACCTGAACCAGGTTTTATTCCCCTGGACCATACCCGGCATCACCAATCCAAGAGATGATGCAGGTGCAAAGAGGGCTCTCGCATCTGGCACAGTGGGGACCCCTGCCTCAGGACAGGGCCACCACCCAGCAGGCAGGGTAGTGCTCGGTCCCCTGTGCATGGGGTGGCTAGGCAGTGCATGTGCTTCCAGCTTCTGTCTGCTGCTTGGATTTGGATGCCATGTGAGTTTTTTCCTTCCCCGGTCCCTGGCCAATTTCTAGTTTAGGCAGTCGGACTCATCATTTTACCTCCTTTTGGGATGGGAGGCTGTAATTTGTGACATCTGTGCATCACCAGGCACAAGGGGGACTCAGACCATGCAGCAGGAGAGGTGAGGAGGAGGAAGGGCAGAGATGTCAGGTCTTTTCTTTAAACACTGAGTTTTCTTGACGGATACCAGGAACTAATATTTCAGTCCACAGGGGTGTTAACTCACCATATGGGCTGCCTGACCTTTCCCCAGCTGTCTTCAGGTGGCAGTGTGCGGTGATGCCTTCAGAAAGCACCTGAAAATGGTGAGGATTTTTCCCACTAGATGCTCAGCCTTGGGAAAGTGGAGGAAAACTCTCCAGGGATGGCTCAATCCCATGCTCCCCAGTCCAGCTAGATGAATACAGCGGGGTTTAAACCAGGTATAGGGAAGAGCTCAAGGGAAATGTGAGTCCCAGCTCTGCACAGAAATGGGATAGGACATGTCCACACAAGGGATATTTCCCTGAGGGTGGGGGGAGCAAGTGTGGCTCCACGGTGCTGCTGGCCAAGCTCTCTACTCAAGGAAGTACAGGGTTGCCTATTCCAATCCTTTTCAAATGAGTTTTGCTCTGCTGGATTTCATTTTTGGCCATATCTGAGCAGGGATGGAGTTTTTATTGCAGGATGAGGCTAGCAGATACAGTGACACCGGCTATGCTGCAAGTGTTGCTGTATTTTTGCAGGTGTTGTGTTTAATTGCCCATTCTGGCTGCATCAGAAAAGGCTCAGAGTCAGAAAAGCGTGCTATGTCCCAGGGCTGTTTATGTGCATAAACAGTCTGGGATTTATTGCCTTGACCCTTTCCTGAAACAAGTTCTTGGCTCCTCTGAGTTAAATCTTGAAGAAAGGGGATCTATTAAGCTGAGCAGCAGATTTGGGCATCTAGGAAGTGCATCCATGTGCCAGCAGGATACCAGGAGGCTGAGATTTGCCACAACTGAGACAAATCTTCTTTAATGTTTTAGTTCAGTTCACCAGGGTCTGCCAGTTCTGCTCCTTGCCCACAGTAATTAGCCTGGGAGTAGGGAAGTGGTGATTATATTCTATTTAAGGCAATTAAGTGTGGTTTTCCTCAATTTGGAGTGAGGGGGAGCAGTGGTGTGCAAAATGCGTGTGCAGAACAGACAGGTTAGGTCAGCACTGAGCTGAGAGGGGACTTTGGGGCAGATTGGAGAGGGATGCCTTGCTGGAACAAGACCAGCTTATCTGCCCAGCTGCTTTGCTGCGGTCCCGAGGCTTAGGAAGCAGCTTTAGGAAACCCTTTGGCTGCCATTCCACAACTCCGTTGTTATCCATGGCCAAATCTGATCAAACATGGCTGTTCCTGAGCAAACAGCGTTTAAGATTTCAGAGATGAGCTCAGGGCAGCTGAGAGACTGCTGGGCAAGAAATGTAACCTCCCTCATTGTCCCTCACTCAGCCACAAATTTGGGCTGAGGCAGGCAACAGCTGTGAGGAGTGAAAGCAGCCGGAGTAGTCTTGCCTGGGGATTTACACAGAGAGGAGACAACTCACGGGGCAGATGAGGTGGCCACCCTGCCTGTCAAGCTACTCCTCTGGGTGATGCTGGGGCCAGCCCTATTTCACAGAGGTGGCTTGGGGCACATGGTGCCACCAGCCCTTGTGTCATCAAAGTCCCCCATCAGCTCCTTGGGGATGCCGGCACCACCTGGGAGCTGTGTACTTTGACTGCACTCAAATAAGCCTTTTGACAGCAGCAATGAGGTGATATTTGTCCGGCTTTCTGCCTCCACAAAGACGGGATTAGGACACGAGAAAGTCCTGCTGCTTAATCTTCCTTTGAAGGGACTTGGAGAGAGAAATAAGAGGGAAGAACAGAGTGTTGAGAGCAGGCAGCCTGTGTGAGCAGATGCGTAAGAAGAAAGTATTAGGGTAACATGTCTGAGCTTATCATTTGTGATCTGGAGGTGTCCTTGGAGACTCAATTTCCCCTGGCAAAACCTGGTATTTTTAGCACAAGAAGAAAAACCTGAGTCAAAGGCCTCTGCTGTGGTCCCCGCAGCAATGAGACTACCCCCTCCATTGCCAGGTAAATCCCAGGCTCCTGCCCCGCCTGCAGCCAAAATTGTATCACCTTGGCCATAGGCTGACCACCCTCACCACAGTGGGACCAGAAGGTGCAGCACCCACCGCCCTCGCTGCCAGGCATCAGAAACCAGCCTCCCTAGCACTGCACCACACAATGCACCCAACCCGGGCCGTCCTGTCTCTGAAGGGCAGTCTGCCTGCTCAGCCTTGCACAGGGGCTTCGCTGCAGCCCCATGCTCTGGGTCATCACCAGTTATCATCTCAGGGCCTGGCATGTCCCTGTGTGACACCTCTTTTTTACATCTTGGTCCCATACCAACTACAGTCTCTTCCCTGCCCTCACTTCTCCTTCTCTTACTCAAAAGGAAAACAAGGAACACATGTGGGAGCTCTCTCGGCTTCAGCTGGGCATGGACTTTTCAAGCCTCATCACGGTTTAAGAGGTGGGAAAAAAAAGCCCCCAAAACATACGTGCCTCTGTGCCAGTGGCACCCAGGTGGGCAGCTTGGCTCTGCTCTCTGGGGCTCTGCGCCAGCCTTCTCCTGGGCTGGTCAAAGGGAGAGGCTGCTCAGTCCTTCCCTGCCTCTCTCACCTGGTGCTGCTTTTGCACATGTCCTTCTAAAAACCCCTCATCTTCCCGAGGCGTTTTGATTGCTCTTGGTAGAGACTGTGGTTTTTTATGCCCGAAGCGTTATTGCTTCCCTGCCCCTGTGTGCTGGAGCTGCCTCTTGCACGCTCCACAAAGCAGCCAGGCACTGACTAGTTTAATTGCTTTCACGCACCTCTTTGCCTGCCCTCACACTAGCTGTAGGGGATTTGGGGCAGTGAAAGGACTGGGAAATAGGGAACACTTGGGTGCTGAGAGGCAGAGGAAGGGGGAAAGCAGATACACGTTGGGCTGGTAGATTCAAGCCCTGGCATGGTGGGAGTGTCCTGCGTGGACATGGACAATAAAGTTATTTCTCTGTTTTTGCAGAGCTATGGCCTTGAAGTTTGCCTCTTCTATTCTGTAGGGACCACTGACTGCAAAAACCAGATGCCATCTGTCCACCGTGCCTCATAAATCAGATTTTAATTATCTTGGGGAGAAGGCTGTTTCCTGCTGTGTGCTGCAAACCAGGTTTGCAAAATTTACATTTCTGAGATGGGCTAGTGATTAGGCCTCCAGCTTCATACTGGGGAGACTGAAATTCAATTTTCTCCCCATCTCACAGATTTCCTGGCGGATGGTGGAAAGTGACTTAAGCCATGCCTACATTAATCAGGTAAGTGCAGATCTGGTTTTCACCTCCCGGCTGATCTCCCTGCCCAAAGCGCTCACACTGCAGCATATCTGCATCCAGCACGGGCAGGGGGGCTCCTTTGAAAAGGACACCTTTGAGCTGGGACAGACAGGGGCACCTCTAAGACCTGGTTTTGCTCCATTAAAACCAAAGCAACAGATTGCAGAGATGCTGGTGTCGGTGTTGACATCTCCTCCGCTGCTGTCAGCAGGCTGATTCGTACCAGCTGCGGGCTTGTTTGGCAGATAACGTATTTGTTTCAAGGGCTGCCGGGTGCTGCGGTGGGTTACAGTAGGCAGTGGAGGAGAAAGTCAGGGAGAGAAATGGCAGGAGGTCAGACTTTGCTCGATCTCGTACAGCCCTTATACAATTCTAGAAGACAAATGGTGTATTCCTATAATAATAAAATGGGCTGCCGCGGATGCTCAAAAGTATGGTGAACTGTCTTTATCCCTTCTTTTTAGTCATTATATGTTGAAAAATCATTGCTGGTATTACAGGGAGGCTGCAAAGCTACCTCTTTGTGAGTAAAGAATCAATAATTTGTTTTCTTCTTCTCTGTATGAAATACAGGGGAATACAATACCATTAAATCATATTGGTTTATTACAAAGACAGTACCTCCTGAGCACCAATGACAAGGCTGATCACACCTTACCCACAGGGAGATACAGCTCTCCTATCTACATCCTCTATGGACTTATTTTTAAAAAAATATCTTAGTGAGGCTTCTAAAAGTGTGGTTACTCATTAATTGGCACGGCCAAGTTCTGACCCCTACAGAAGTACCTGCAGGGGCAGAGCAGGCACAGCCCAGTATTACCCTCTGGAAGCTTTGAGACAAACCTCTGCTCCTTCTCATCCATCCCTGCCACAGGAATTTGCCAGGCAGGATGGCTCCCTGCAGCCGGCCTGCAGCTCACTCACCTCTGCCATTTTACAGGAGAGAAATGCATCCTTCTGGATCGCTTATCGTTAAATCGCAAGAGGGTGGTTAGCTTGGTTGTATCCTGATAAAAGTCAAGTCCTGTCAGCTCATCCAAATGCAAAACTCCAGCAAGGAAGGAAATGACGCATGAGACAGGAGGCAAACAGGCTGAGAATGGTCTAACAGTTACAGTGATCCAATCCATTACTTTTTTTAATCCAATGCCATTAGAGTTTAAGCTTTTGAAAGGGTACAGAGGAAAGGTGCCTCACGTTAGCATCTTCTGATGTGCAGCAGAAGCAAACCTGCAACCTTGATTCACACTGGCGGGGGCAGCCATCATTCATTTTGCAGCTGCAGTTGCAGCTGGGCCAAAAGTTAATTAGATGGGGTGGAGGGTGCAAAATCAGTATGCCTTGTATGGAAGCCATTTAATGGGGAATCACTTAAAGAAATGCACACCCCCCCACCCCCACCCAGCCCCACACCCCCCCCAGAGGGCTGTTTGCAGGACATCTCCATGGAGGTACTTGTCATGGAGCTCTCTGAAGGTTTGGGTAGGGCTCACAAGGCTGGCACAAGGTGTCTGATGGGCAGCTTCTGGAACTAAGGGCATCAAAACAAATTTGTACAAATGTGCTGATGAGGGGTAGGTAGTGCGGTACACAGCTAAGGGGGAGAGCACAGCCTCTGCTGGTTTACAGACTGCCCTGACTGTGCAAGCCCTCCACAGTGCTGGGATGCATTTCAGCCAGCACAGACACTGTCCAGGAAAAGAAAATATTCCCCTTCTCTTCCCATAAAGATTCGATCACTTATTCCACCAACAACCTGGCGAGGCACCTTTACCAACAGATGCGTCATGAATAAATATTTTCAAAATAATTAACCTAACCTAAACATTAAAAAAAACCACCTCTGTTATATAGCTAGTGGTTATGGAGATAGGGGTGGGGAGAAGGCAGGACACCCCCTTTTTCAGGGGACCGAAGGAGAGCACGGATTAAACTGATTATTGAGCTGGTTTCTAATGAGCCTGTTACAGCCTTGCTAGATGGATCAAAGAAATTAAAATCCAGGGGCAAGAAATCCAGGGGCAAGGGGCAAAACAAACATTTCCATTCAAGCCTTATTAGTCTTCTTTACCCCCACTCTCCCCCCAAAATAGCTGCTGCTGCCAGGTACCATGCGGTGTGAGGCCCTGGAGCTCAGCCTCCCTTCGGAGGTGCGGGGATCCCACCACCCCCCACGTGCCTGTCATGCTTCATGCTTCTTTTGCTCTTGGGGAGAGCAGTCCCTGCCCGGCCTTGTGGCTGTCACTGAGCTCTCGTGGCCCCCAGGTTCCAACCAGGGTCCCTACGGGCTGGCAGACGACCCCAAAGCTGGAGACGATGTGTTGGAGAGAGACAACCGGCACCAGCCAGCCTCCGCTTGGTCTCTGCTTCTTGGATGGCATGGGTAAAGGGGCCACTGAGTTCTGAGCAGAGGAGGGGGCAAAGCTGGTGGCCTGGGGTCTCAACCCAGGAGGACTTCACAGGGTTTGCTGAGGGGTCGAACAGAGGGAGGTTTTGTTTCCAAGCTCTGATCTCCAGCTGTATCTGAAAGCACAGAGCAATCCCACAGCAAAAGAGCCGTCCAGGGCAATCCCGGCACAACCTTGCTGGAGCCCAGGGAGCCATCACCGAGGCTGGCTTTGTCCTACAACCTTCCATGAGATTCTTCACTTGTGGCCCTTCTCACAAGCACTGTCATTTCTCCCTTCTTTCTCCTTCTGCAAAGGAAGAGGATTTAAAGGTTGAACCCTGCTGAGAAATAAAATAATCATAGGTCCCTTGAGACACAAAGTACAGCTACAACCAACTACATGAGTGGGAAAACAGCTTTCCTACACGTTGGGGCAGGTTTGGCAGTTAGGAAAATATTTCTCAGCTGAACACTCTCCCTCTGATTTGGATTAATAGCTTGGGTCCAGCTTCACCCCTCCCATAACAAATAAATTTTAAAACATAACTAAACTGAGAGAAGAAGTATCTGCTGGATGTGTTTCTAACGCTGAAATTTCCCCTCCTGTAAAGCATTTCTCTTTTAAAAGCTCTTTATCTCTTCACAGCTCATTTTCCTTGGATTTTATAGACATACCTGTGCTGAGCACATGGGGACAACTAAATTTTCATGTTGCTTTTAATGTGATGACATACACAAGATACACAAGACTGTGAAGAACAAGGCGAGCTGTTCCCAGCGAACATTTTATTTCTGCTTCTGAATTATCCATGAGGAGACCTAGAGTGTTTTTTTATGTAGTCAGCTATTAGTCAAAATTATTTGACACTCCACTTGTTCTCATTTCACGCTGCTGCTGGTCATCAGCCTGCAAGGCAACCCCCCCCCCCCCGCCTGCATCCGCAGCCCCTCTGCCACTGTCACTGGTTCCTCCTGCCCATCGCTTTTATCCAGGGAGATGGAGGTTTGTTGCATGGGGTTTCTTCAAATACATTCCCATGGTTTAGGGATCCTCTCCCACTCTGGAGAGGACCCTGTGCTGGGATTAAACCGCTGGCTGTGTTGGAGCACTGAGGGAAGTTACTAAACAAGAACTCAATATATCCTTTGTACTTCTCTTAAACTAATAAACAATAAGTGTTCTCTTCAGGGTAAAGGAACAGCTAATAAAATACAGCCTCTGCCTTTCAGCCCCAGTAAAATCCCAGCAAGTCAATGCCGAAGTGAACCTTAAATTCAAGCATTGAAATTGATGTCGAAATGCCAGCCCCCCCAAACACGAGAAGAATACAGGGATTTTCTCAATTTGCCTGGGAAGAGCCAGGGGTTGGAGGGCTTGCTCTTTGCCATTGGGTGGATCAAAATATTTCACCTAAAACCCGGCAGTTAAAAATCAGGTCTTTGGTCTCCTGCAGAGGAGTCATCAAGCAGTTGTCAGCTCCAGGTGCATCATGCGTTTAGACAACCTTTATCCACGTTTTAGCTATACAGGGGCAAAATGCAGCCTCTGCTCCACAAATGAAACACTTTGGTGGTGCCCTTTGCTCTTGCGTGGTCTCTGAAGATGGGAGGAAAGAAAGTAAAGATGGAGAATAGAGGGGGACATGCAGCTCCTTTGAGGTAACTCTCCCGTGTGGCAGAGATCCTCTCTCTGGATGGAGAGCCTGGACCATGCCTTGGGGAGGAGACAACTGATAAATGGGCAGCGAGGCCAGCATGCCCGCAGGCCATGCTGCGTATTGCTTGTGCTGCTCCACAGCCCTGCGGCGTGGCCAGTAAACCGCGGGAGAGGACAGGAAAGCTGCCACCAGATGCAGAGAGTCTTGTGATACCAAGTGCAAACTTTAATCCCATTTTTGAGGTGGGAGGTGATGCACCATCCCAATCCAGACCTGGCAAAGCCAGGCCTTGCACCGCTGTGGGCTCCTGGTGCACAGCTGGGCTGCACAAAGGGGTTTGCCCGGGGCTCACAGTCCCAGCGCTCTCAAAGTGGGCCCAGAGGGGTGGTGGAAGGAGGGTACGTGCTATGCTCGGCCAGGCAGCATGTGCCATTTTGCACAGTGGAAAGGAGAGTGTGCATGTTCCCTGACTACATGTCACTGAAAATTTCTGATTCTCCTTTGCTCAGGCTGACAGCCGGCTTGCTTGGTTTGGTGAAAGGAGGAGGAAGCAGAGGAGCAGACCATGGAGAATCTGCCTGGCAGAAGCCCAGTCCCAAAGCATCATGTTTTCCAGCACCAGGGGTGGTGTGTGCTGTTCTCCTTGGCTGCTTGGGCATCTGAAACACAAAGCCTAGGGACTGGCCTCCTGGAAACCTCCAAGGGCATCTCTCTGAGAGTCTTTTCATCAGAGGGACACTCCTTTTTTGCATCTATCTCCTGGCAGCCCCCTTGGTCCTTCCCCCTTGCTGCTGATCTGCTGGCACCAGGAGGGTGGCTGATGATAGCTGGCAGGAGCATGGGCATGAGTCTGAAAGCTGGAGAGAAACGGGAAAGACGCAGCATTAGTTATGATGGCTCGGGACCAGCTGGAACTGTTGTGCTGAGTTAACTGAGGAGAAAACAGCTCGTGGCTCAGGGACAAGGTGGCCTGGGGGGCTTGGTGAGGGATGCCAGTTGACAACCACCACCACGTGCCAGACCTCTGCCTTTCCCCAGCTTCAGCCCTGGAGCATCACCCCGGTGTCACCACAGATGCAGCTTGGATAATGGGACAACAGAGCGAGCCCACTGGAAACAGAAGTGTTTTACTTTGAAGCCCTGCCATCACACATGGGCTCCCAGCCTGGCAGGGTTAGAGCTGCCTTCTTAGCTAAATTGGGAAATTAATTACCCTGAGCCGCACCTCCAAGTGAATGATGGGCAGCTCGTTCTCAGCAACACTTGGTCTTGAGCGACTAAATCTAGCTCAGTGAAGCAGCCTGGAGCCTGGTCGCTTGGCGTGCTGCAGGGCTGTGGCTTTCAGTAGGCAGGACATCAAGGGAAACCCTGTACATCAAGGTCTGAAGTACCTGGAGCTCTTGTTAGCTGGAGAGCTGGGCTGGGGTAGTGGCAGACGCACATCAGGCGGGAGCTTCTGTTAGGGGTACCAGCATGGTTATTTAAACTCTTTAAATGGAAATGGACAAAAACTATTAAAATAAATGGCACTGGTTTTACGTTTCTTGTTGCCTCTGCTTCAGGCTGTTGATTTATGGTTAGTTTGCATTCACAGATAGTTTGCATTTTTGGAGTGTTTCCTTTCAGAGCTGTAAAAGGTCAGCCTAAAAAAATGTGGTTTGAGCCTGTTTTGATTCCGTGGCAAGGGATGCATTCCCCTGTGAGTCAGAGAGCTTCAGAGTTAAGCAATAAATGGGTCCCTTTTATAGCCACTTTCAGATTTCCCCTTCTGCTGTAAATCTGTGTACAGGTAAGTACGCTCCCAGGGCAGCCCAGGCAGTAGGACACCCCACCCCACCCCCCACCTCCTATTTCACAGCCCCAGAAAAACTGTACATGTATTTCACGGCTCTCTGCCTTGGCCTTTTTCCCAGTAAGCAGCTGCATTCAGGGACCTGATTTTTGTTTATTCCTCTGCAACCTGTGTGGTTGTTTACATGAAGGCAAAGGGTATGAAAAAAAGCTATGAAACCAGAACAGGGGAAAAAAGGGAAAAGCTCCCTGGAGTTGCAGTTGGATGCACTGACTGCACCTGGTTGGGTTCAGGCATATTTGCTTGCTCCTGAAGCTGTTCGTCACCTGATGGTGGTAATATTTTCCTACAGATTATATGGGATTGGCCTTATGGGGTTCTTTTTATTTCTACCAAGCAGACAGCATTTCCAGATAAATGGCTTATCTGGCCTGGAGCAGCACAAGCCGAGGGGCACTATTGCTCTGTGTGGGTAATTTTGTGGATTTTTCCCCCCAAAATGTTATTGCTTTGAAAGAGAGCTGAGAAAGCAGAGCCAAAATCCTTGCCTAGACCTGGGTGGCTTGCTTGTGTGCGATGCTTACCTAGGCAGCTTATGTGAGCTACTGATGAGGATGCATCAGACTGTCCATCGATACCCTCTGCTCTTGCTTTTCATGAGATAAGGATAAGCTCAGCAGGAGCAGGGTAAGACCAGTGGTGCTTGCCTTGGGAAGACCCACACAGGCAGCTATGCCCACCAGCAGCCTGGTGTTACATACCCACCACCCTCGCCTACACCACGGCTACAGTAAGTATAAGCTGCTGGCTAGAGATCTCCTGAACCTGGGCCATAAGAAATCCTGTCTTTCTGAAGGAGAAGACACTTAAATTAGGTCCTTACTCAGAAAGGCAATGGCACCTAGAAGGGGAACATGCAATATAGAGAATGAAGCTTTGCAGCGCAGCTTTGGAAGGAAAAGGCTGCCCTGAGATGTCCACCAAAAATTCTGCACGGCAGGCAGGGACCCTCAGGTCAGCCCCACGGGTTCCCCAGACCTTCCTGTAGCCTGAGAAAAGGAAAATGATCTAGATAAACCACCATTTAATCAGAAAACACCCTTTAACCCCTAAGGAATTGTTGAAAATTGTTTCAAAACTAGTTTTTAATGGGAACCTAGCACTGGAATTTAGATTTTTCAACTAAAAAGTGATTGTGTCCCAAATAGACCTTTCTCTTTTTTTGCAGAGGGAGGGAGGAAAAGTTGTCAAAGAAACAAAGTTTGTTTAGTCTGGAGATGAGGAGACCCAGGGGGACCTTATTGCTTCCTACAGCTCCCTGACAGGAGGCTGTAGGCAGGTGGGGGTCGGTCTCTTCTGCCAGATAACAAGGAACAGGAAACGAGGAAACAGCCTCAAGTTGCACCAGGGGAAGTTTAGATTGGATATCAGGACAAATTTCTTCACGGAAAGGGTGGTCAAGCACTGGAACAGGCTGCCCAGGGAGGTGGTGGAATCACCATCCCTGGAGGTGTTTAAAAAAAATGCATAGATGTGGTGCTTAGGGACATGGTTTAGGGGTGGACTTGGCAGTCCTGGGTTAATGGTTGGCCTTTACGATCTTAAAGGTCTTTTCCAACCTAATTGATTCCATGATTCTAAAGTGTTTCTCACAGAAGCAGCTGGGATACGTGACCGCAGTGTCTGGCCCCTTGGAGCTGCAGAAGAGATGTCTCCTTGTCCTCCTTTTCCAAGGAGACTGCATCTTCCAGACATCAGCATTAACCAGAGGACGTCCTGCAGAGTCACCTCCTGGCCAATATTTAGCAGCTGGGAGGTAGAAAAAGAACAAGAACCCAAAGCACCTGAAACCTTTACTCCCAGACAATGTTCCCAAACTGAATCCTGTTCTCCCCTCAAGCAAAATGCATTTAAAATTGCTCCTCTGAAGCACCGTCATAATCCTGAGGGAGGAATTTGGAGGAAGAAGTAAGGAAAGAGATTTTTCACAGTTGTCTGGCTCTGAAACTGAAAGGTATTCGTGCATGGAGGAAAGCACCTTTCTCTGTCAGAAGGAAATAGAAAAAAAATGTTTAAAGATGCTTATGAAATGTAGAGGGCTGCACTTGCCTTCCATCAGGCTGCACAAGTGATGCTGTCAGGGGCTTCCTGGTCGTGGCTGGAGACACGCTGGTGTTTTCCCATGGAGCTCTCACCCCTGCTCTCCCCTGCCCAAAGTCCAGCTCAAATTTTCCATCTTCTGATGGCAAAACAGAAGATGTAGTCTAGAGAAGTGGCGATAAAAAGAACAAAGTAACGGAGAATGATATAAAACCTTGAAACAGAGAAGCAGGACTGGGAAGAGGGTTGTACAAACAGCAAATCTGAGAGTCCCTAGCTAAAACTGATGGCTTGGACCTGTAGCCCACCACTGGTCTCTCACCTAAAAAATGGGAGACTCTCCAGTAAGTCACCCCAGACAGCAGTGCCCCATGCACTGCCTCCCTCTCCTCCATGCTTCTTGCAGTGAGAATCCCATAAAAAACTAGCCACATTTCCTAAAAGCGTTGGCCAGATGGCCATCAGTCTCCCTATCCCGCTGGTCAGCTTGAGCAGCAGCCTGAACCTCTGCTTCCTAATCAAAGACTGTCACACCTTACCACCAGTAAGACATGCAAGAGCACCAGGATGCTATGTGGTCCTTGCTGAGTCATTACAGAAAGTCTTTTTCCTTGAGCCATAAATTGGTGTTGGGGGGAAGGGACATTGTTGGGTACATAAACCAAGTATTAAAGCTTTCTCAAATGAGGAGAAATGGGCATCATACATCAAAAGGTGAGGGGGACGGAGGTGAAGGGGCTGCCCGAGCCAACTTGCACAGCTCCACCCCATGCCCATATGGTAGCTAAGTCAGGAAAAGCAAAATACAGGGAGAAATGCCTCCAGCCAGCCCAGGCCCTGTTGCACCTGGGTGGGATGGAGACACAGGGTGCTGCCACCAGCCCCCACTCCTCTCTGCCTCCGGGCAGGTCCCCCGCGGCAGGGCAGGGGGGGCACCAGGCAGCAGGTATGGCTCTGCGCTCCCATAAGCCTGCCACTTGTGTCTGCTGGGAAGGCACTCCCACCCTCCAAGGAGCCCGTGGGGACACGCTGGGCACACACAGTTCTTGGCCTCTGGGGCTGAAGGGTAGGGAAGGGCCAGTATTCGGCTCTGTTTTTTTCAACACTGGTGAAAAATCACCCCAAAGCAAGAGATCCATCAGAGTCCACACAGCAGCTGCCATCTCAGTACCTGCGTGTGGACGATACCAGGGAGCCAGCAGGCTTTTGCTAGGTGGATTAAAGGCGCAGGAGGAACCAACTCATCAAGGAAACATCACGCTGATAGAAACATCCACAGGAAAACACTTGGGAAATCCACACGCAGTGGGAAAATGACTTTGCTGCTGGTGACGGCATGCCTGCAGACTGGCCATACAGACCTCCGTCCACCTCACCCCCACACTGGCTAAGCCGGAGGATGCGACCGCTATTGCTAGGGACCAGAATAACTTCAAAGTAAGGAAGGCCAAAGGAACAGGGAGTCTCTAGGACAGGGAAGAGAGATGCTAAATTGAACGTGTTCATCTGTGGATGCTGCATTATGCATACAGGGACATGGCTAACCCAGAAGGTAAATCAGGCAATTCGAGCAAGCCGTTTCAATAAACACCAAACAAAGGGAAACTCAATTAAATTTTAAAGGCAACACATTTTCAAATGGCAGGACTAAGCAGAATTTAAGGGTGATGATCGCTGCCAAGTCACTTCGAGCAAACAGGAGGCTATTTGGTTTATCTGTTTGAATGTGCCAACAATTAATTTAGTGATCAGCATGTTCTGAAGGGAGGATTTGAGAGGGTGAGAAGGAGGGCCAGGCCCTCAGTCAGTGCAAATTCGCACTGGCTTGCTACGTTGCAGCCAGCCCTGTGCTCACGGAGAGTTTGGCTCAAGCCCCCTTAGGGGGGGACATGCTGGGGGAGGTGACTTCTCTTTACATAAGGACATTGATGTGCCTCACACACATGCAGATGGTGATGCTTCTCATACCCCCCACAGCACAGATGGACTGTCAGTCATCACATTGAAAGTCATTCCAAGAGTGTGCCTACCCCAAGTCCAGCAGGGAAAAATTAAGTGCTCTTTTATCCACTAAATCTACCCTGCCTTACACCGCACAGACAACAGAAGCAAAAATATTGTAGAAATAAGTCTGCTATTTATACAGCTCAGCAGATAAGATACAGCAATAAAGATGTCGAAGTTACCCTTTTATTTAATATAAACTAAATGATATCATGCTTATAGAGTCCCTTTTACCCAAAGATCCCAGAAAGCAGCTACCTCCTTGCTGCTCAGATGAACCAACTTCTGCCCTAAAGAGGTTAAAGGCTCAGAGACCTTGCCAGCCCACCTGCAGTAAATGTGGCTCTGCCTGAGAGCCATCTACACAACAGCCTGCAGGGTCTTAAAATAAATAATTTCCTAATTGTCGTAATTTAATTTGGATCCTGTGAGGTGCTGGTGCCTTGGGACAAGCCATCCACAGACCTGGAGCAGTGGGTTTGCAGAGTCTTAGACAGGGGCAAAAAGGTGGCCTGAAATGGAAGAATAAAAAAATATTTTTTTAAAAAATCAATAGAGAGTTTTGAGAAATATTCCTGTCATACTCTTGCCTTGAGTAACGTTATTTAGTTGTTGAAGACTGGGGTGATAAAGCCAAAAAAATGCCTTTTGCATTATTTCTCACTGAAATCACCTAAGAAATGGTTCAGTTTCTCCTGCAAACATATTTCCTAAGCTGTCTTTTAAAGGGTTTTTCCTTTTTATTTTCTTTCCCTCCACAGTGGCTCTTAAAAATCCCAAGCAATTGTTCTTAAGAATTATTATTTCCCTAAGAAAAGGATCTGCCTAAAAGAATCAGGGGAGTGGAGAAGATATAAAAAATCTCAATTTGAACTCTGCAAACCCAAGTCTTTTGATGAAATATCTCCAGTCATTTTCTGGAGGTGTAACACCCATACTGGGTGACCAGACTGGGCTGCAGCCAGCCAACCACCGCTTGACCCTACTAGCCACAGGCAGTGTGTGAGAAGAAAGAAGACAAAAGCCAGAGAAATCCATAAGGCCAGTAAAAAAAAGTGGAATAATTTTGCTAAGCAAAAGCTAGCCAGTAATAATTTATGACAGGCATGGTTTTTTTCTGGATGAGGTTTAGGATTCTGCAAGCTTCTCAAGGGTTAAAGTGCACTGCATAAGCACTGGAGCTGGTGAGAAGGTGATCAGGTGGTGGCCTAAGATGCCCCAATGGCTGTGCAGAGGGAGATCAGGAGGAGCCAGGTTCTACCCATATGATAACATTGCTCACAGGGAATCACCATCCTCACTGCTTCTCACTTGGCCAATAGCTCAGTGATGTCTTCATGCTGCACCCAGCTGAGGGAGCAAGCTCAGGACACCCACCTCTAAGCCGGTATCCATCAGGTAGATGACGATTCCTGCTTGGAACAAGGGTTTAAAAGCAATGCAGAGGATGCTGATAGTCAATTAGCAGGACACAGGTGATCTCAAAAGGACTATTAAAATATACCTATAAAACCAAAGGGGAAAAAAAAAAAAAAAAAAGGATTTCATTATTAGTTCCCAGTGTATTAGGTTCCTAAGCAGCTGGCAAACAAGTGCTCTAGAAGTTTTCCAGTGTGAGCTCCCACAGGTGCATCACGCCCAATGCCACCTGCTAGGCTGCTTGGAACAAGTCCCTCCCACCACCCAATAGTCCTGGAGACAGTCTGACTGGCTTTTCAGCCCACAACTTGTGCTACTCTAACCTGCTTCCCGCTCTTCCAGGCTGCACCTTCAGAGCAACTGGTCTTCCACTGTGTTGGGCAAGGGGTTGTCCAGTGATGACACGCATCATCTGTAAGTCTCAACTCTCCACAGCCCCGGTGGCAGCACGTCCTTCCCAAGAAACACACCCAAGCCAGGCGGGAGTTGAGCCTCTGTAGAAATGTTTCTATTCTTGGATATGGTTTTTGAGGGTTTGGGCTGTAAGCAAGAGAAAGTAACAGCAGCACCAATTGTGCTGGCTCTATTAAAGTCACTACCAAACATCAGGAGTCCCGTCCCATCGGGAACCCTGTTACCATACGACCTGCAGCTCCTGCTCTAGCACCTCACACATGCAAGCTGGTAAATGCTCCACTCGGTCCTTCCTCATCCTCGTACGTGCTGGTAAGCAGCCCTCCCGCAGCAGCCGTCTGCTCCTTGCGCTTTGGCTAATTAAAACGAGATATGAGACTGCAGCCAGAGGAAATCCTCCTAGATGATCCATCTCCGTAAACACGGCCAATCCCAGCAGCAGCGAGTTTGAGACCAGCTTGCTATTAGCATTCTGCGCTGCCCCCAGAGGGTTTTGGATTTAATCCCAGCTATTTCTCTTCTTCCAGGACAGTGAGGCCAGGCAGCACCACAAAGCTTAATGTATTTGCTTTGGGAGCAAAACCAAATGATGCAATGGTGGAAGGTGCAAGTCTCTTGCACAATACAACTTATCAAAAGAAGCACTATAAGCTTGCCTGAGGAATAAGTTGTTTTGGAAATACAGTAACGCAGCTGGAGCCCTGCCTTCCTGCGCATGTGAGAGAGGCAGCCTCAGCCCCTGTGCATGGAGAGCCTGTATTCATTACAGGACAAAACTGCAAGTAATGCCGGGCAAGCATTCCCCTTCTGATCGATTAACTGGCATTGACAGAGAAAAGTCCCACCAGGTTTTCTTGAAACATCAAGGCTGGAGGCTGTGTGAGAGGATATTCGTGTGAAGCAAGGAAAACAACAGCCCATGGGACAGCAGAGGATCAGGGGCGAAAAACGGAATGGGCCTGGAGAGCACCAATATCACAAAGTTACTAAAAGCAAAGAAAATTCACTAGGGGAAGATGCTAGCACTCCAGAGCAGTTCTTAAGATAGCATAAATCAGCATAACATTACCGTGCCCAATTTATGACTGCCAGCGGTGGGCCCCACGCTCTCAGTGCTGCGTACTCGGGCAGAGGAGGAATTCAGGTATAGCAGTGAGGCTCCAGTATAGACATTCTTACACTGGGCAGGTGCTGGAGGCAAATGGCAACATCGCCATCACAGCTTCAGTGTTCAGCTATCTCAGAATTTGAAAAGGAAAAACCCTTTAATTTTGTTGCCATCTCATAAAATACTCATAGCACTGATGTGATGAGAAAGACGGAACCTGAATGAGTATTTTTGGAAAGCACATTTGATGATCTTCTGGAAAAAGTGAGTCTTTGAATGCAAGAGACTGCTTCATACTAGAGTTAGAGCACAGAAACTCACACAGATGATACTTCATTGCTCTGCAGCCAATTTTGTTGATTAGAATCATTAGGATATGAGAATATAATAGTTAATGCGCTGTAACCAATCTGCAAATGTTAGAAAATCTGCAATCATATGAAACTAATTTTAAGTGAAATGGGGTGGTCCACAAATTACAGGCAAAGGACTGCTACAGTAGGCATGGAGAAAAGCAGGCAGGAAAGCAACACACAGACCCACACCCTGCCCCAGACAAATGGTGGTTAGCAACTCACAAATCAGAAGAGAACTGATGCAAAGTGAATGCTGACTAAATATCAGCTGTCTGAAGCCTCACTCGGTATCAGCTTTGTAGGGTGTCAACATTACTACCCTTGCAACAGCCAGCAGGAGGCTGGCCACTGACCACAGGGCTACCTTCAATTTGAATGGATGTGGGGGTGTGAGATTGCTGCAAAACCCTTCTGTGAGGGGGAGCTATTCAGCCAGTGAGGTCCTGGGGAGCGACAGGTCCCGGTGGCTTCCCTCAACAGCCTGCTCACGGAAGTTTTTTCTCACCTCAGCTCTGACGTATGCCGCTTGTGATATGCAGCTACATGGAGACTTTGGGGCACAGCTCCAGATACTCCAGCAAGAAGCCCATTTTGTCCTAAGAAAGCAACAGTGGGAGTATTCACGTGCCTCTTCAAAATACCAAGGCAAAAATTATTAGTTAGCAAGGCTACAACGCAAAAGCAAACACAGAGTCTGTGCTGGGATTCCTGTTCTGGTTCCCCCTGCCCTTTAAATCATATTCATGTTTGGGAACAGAGAGAAACATAATGAAAATGAATATACAGAAGTAGCACTTGCCTGAAGGTCCAATGCTGTACTGTGATGCTTCACTCATTTTTCAACCCTCCCGTTTCTCGTCTGATTTGTACAGCAGTGTTTTTCTCACCCCACCCCTCTGAAATTGTATTATAATCCTGCCTTGAGATGCTCATCTATCAGCCCATCACTCAGAAAGCAAGCCATTTATCCAGCTGTTCAAATATCCATCCAGACCTCAGGAGGATGGTGGGGACCAGGAAGGGAGAAGAGAAGCAAGCACTTTTCGTAACGCTTTAACGCTGGTTATAAACTATGGAGGATGCTAACATCCATCATGGAAACGTCTCACGCTCCTGCCCCTTTTCTCCTCTCTTCCCAAAGGGCTGTACAGAGCTGTTTTTCAAAGACAGCATATAATTTAGGGTCTCCACCTAAAGGAGAACTGTGCAGGATCAGGTCCTAAGTAGTCAGTGTGTTACCCCAGCAGTGAAGTCAGATTCTGATCTCGGGGAAAATGAGTGCAAGTCCAGAATAAACTACTCCCCTCACCGGAGCAACAGAGGTGTGAGTATCATCAGCCCCACCCCTGCCACGCACTCTGCCCAGCCCAATGCCATGGCAGCCACCTACATGTCCCCTGCCTGACTCCGCTTCCTCCCACCAACATCCAAGAAAAGCCGTGCCCAGAAAGCTTCCCTTTGTGACCACCTCCCTACTACTTAGCAAAGCATGCACCTGTTAGAAAGCTATTATCAACAGATTATTCTCATCAAACACACACAAAAAAGGATTCTCTCGAGTAGCTTGCTGTAAGTGCAATGTCTCCTCCTTCACCCCTTCTGAACCACCCCCTTCCTTTCCCACCGACCTAACTCACAAAATGAAAACATCTTAAAACACAGTAAATTATTTTATCCGCTCCAACCCCTTTATCTCCTATCTGCTACTTCAGCCTTTTGCTATTGGGGTGCAGTAAAATCTGATTTTAAACATGAAGCTGACACTGTAGTCTCATTCTCTTCAGCCAAAATATGAAAAATATAAAGCTACCCATATACACATTTTATGACAGCAATAGATAAATCTATCACAATAACGATTATGACAAATAAAAAGCAAAAAAAAAAATAAATTCCAGGAGAAAAAAAATCAAGGAGGTTTACAGCAGTTTAATGAAGGCTCTCGTACCAAAACTTGAACTCAAAGTTACAGTCAAAGTTTCTGAAAAAAATAACTTACAAGGAAAAGCTGATGAGAATTGCCCACCTAGCCATGGAATTAACTGCAGTTTAATGCTGTGCTTAAATACTCACCACACAACAGAAACAAATTTAAATCACGACCAAGGTACACACAATTCACTTCCATTCTGTTTTCAATTACATGTATTCAGCATGTAATTTAATTTCTGGAAGTTACTCTGAAGAACACAGAGGTTTCTTGGTTTTTTTTGTGTTGTTTTTGTTGGTTTTTTTTTTTTTACCACTCACTGGAAATAAATACCATTTAAAGAACACACATGGAGTGCAATAAAATGGACACTTAGGCATTGGTACAGTCTAGTCCTCTTCGGCCCTCTACAAACTACAAGACAAGAAGTTTTAAACCACAGATAGAGTGGAGAGCAGGTTAGAACTGTACAGGTAGTGCAACAGGTTATGTACTACACAAGAGCACATCTGCAAAAGGTCCCAGGAGATTTTTGTTGAAGATGCAGCGTATCCACACCAGGTATATCGTGAAGGGCTTAATGTTTTCTGAGAAGGTATGATTCTGATGGGACAATATATAAGGCATGTAAGTGTTTTCCCCTTGCTCTTGTATCCACACTTCATATTTCACTTCTCTGACCTTGAGATACTTCAGGTTCCAGGGAATCTGCCAGGACACGACAAGTTTAGCTTCGCTTGTGCCCTGGACAGAGGCTTGACACTTGGCATCCCTCACTTTGCCAGGGTAGAGGCTACCAGGCCACTTCTGCTTCTTGGGTCCAGGCTTAGATTTCACAGTCTGCCTGATCACATGGATGAGTGAAGGGATGTTCACCTTTGTGTCCTGGTAGGCACGGAACAGCCACTCAGGGTTGCGGCAGCAGAGGTGCCGTGGCACCTCTGTGCTCTTAATAATGCGCTCTTGCTCAGCTTTGTCCAGATGAGCAATCCCACCCTGATCCCAGGGTCTGTCTGGGTAGGTAACGGTGTCTTCCCTGTCAGTGTTCTGCCAGGCAATGTACTGCAGGTCCATGCCAGGAAGGGTTGCCAGGGTTTTGTAAGGGGTATAGTGTTCAGGGTTGATAGCATAAGGGAAGAGCTCCACCACTGTGGCACCTCTTGGCAAGAAGAGAGACATGACTAATTGGGCCCCATGCATGCTGACCAGCATGGACGCATTGCTGATCAACCGGACGATGTCAGAAAATGAATGCTCCTCTAGAGAGACAGTAATGGTTTTCATCTGAAACTCCTGAGCAAGAGCCAGGATTAGTTCTGCCTCATTTAGGATAAGTCTGTTGATTGTTCGACTGAACACTACGATGTACTCCTCACTGGAGCTTTCCTCCAAGCTGATGTTCAGCTTGTACATCATGAATTTGGTGAACTGCCTGATCTCGTTACCAGAAACCAGGATGTTAGCCTTCGGCCCTTGTGGCTGAACAAATCCGTACTGGTACCAGGTGGTGATTTTAGACAGTCCCACGTATGATTTGGTAAAGCAGAGGAGCCTGCCCAGGGTTTTAAGCTGCTCCCTGAGGAGCGGCTGCTTGTTACTCAGTAACTTGTAGAGGTCAAAGTGAACACCTTCACTCCACCCTTCCATGAAGAAGAGCCGTGCCTCCAGATCTAAATCAGAGAACTGCTGCATGGTGTAATAAATGGGGAGGAGGTCGTCATGAAAGACATGCATCAGGTTGTCTGGGTTGAACCTGTTAGCAATCAGCGCCACGTCAGGCACAAAGACTGGCTTTGGCATAAATTTCAGCGCAGCAGCTGGAAGCTCCACAAAGTTGAAGTACTGAGTGTTGTGATCTTCCACGGAGGAGAGGTCGAGCAGGGCCGGCTGGAATCTCCGGGACCCCAGGTTGGGCAGCATGACTGAGGAGTTGCTGTGAAAGTAGATGAACTCTTCAGCCTCAGTAGAGTAGCAGAGGGACTCAAAGCGGCAGATGCGGTCGGTGTGCATCCTGCCAGTGCACACCATCCTGGTACCGTCCTCCACCAGTGCCTGGAGAGCTGCATGGTAGTCGATCTGAGCCTGAGAGAGTTCCTGAGACTGACGTGTGAGGACCAACTCCTCCTCGACCATGAAGACATGCTCTCGCAGTTTGATGTATTTCCACAGCACAGCAGCAAGGACAGACACGAGCAGGGCATTAAACACAGCTGCTATGTTCATTCTGTAGTTAGACCCTAGCAATATGACAGGTGGGGAATGCAGTGGAGAGGGAACACATCATTAACGCTCCTTGACATGGTGAGGGCAAAGACCTGCGGAAAATAAAACAAGGACCCATTTAAACATCAGGTTTACAGCTCCAACATAAATCACACTTTACGGACTATTCAAGAGAATTTAGGCTTTCTTCAGTAATTTTTCCCCTCCTTCTAGGGAATGAGGGAAAAGAAGAGCACCAAAGCACTACCCAAAATTGTTAAAAAAAAAAAAAGTGAGAAAAGCTCTACAGTAAAGCTTCCCCTCTCATTTTCATTCTACCCTTTTGGAGAAGAAAAAGTAAAAGAGTTTGAGGATGAGCTCTGTGAAGACTTGTCAGAAAAAATGGTGTGTTCCCTGGGACTTTGGCTCACCGTGCTTTTTGCAGACCACTCCAACAGTGAGAGGAAAGAATGCCCTGCAATCACTGGGCCACTTGTGCAGGGCTTGGCAGACCTAGCTCCTTCTCTCAATGTGCAATAGGCCTTTTGCATGGCTGTGAGTACCCAACTCTGCCTCCCATCTTCACTGTGCGGATAATAATAGTACAAGGGGTATTGCCAAATATAGATTTTGCTATTCCAATATACGCCGTTCTAGTATGAAATGTGAGACAATGAACATAACATTCAATTCCATTTTACTGTGGGGGTGGGAGAAGGACTTGCAGGTTTATGGATTGCCCTGTGGGAGACTCCCAAGTCACTCAGTTGTTTCTTTGGCTGCAATCTGGGATCTAACGCTAGCAGCTGCCATCGTACTCCAAAAGAAATATTGGCATGGGAGAGAGAAGAGCTTTGCTCTTTATACGAGGAATTGATGTGTCATTAAAGTAATCAAACCTTCATTTTGTGAGAGTCTTGACTTGCACCAGCACAGCCAACTCATACAAATGGGAAGGTAATATACTTGAAATGCTTCTAGAGTTGGTGTTTTCCCACCCCAACCTATGAATCTTTTCTGTGCTGCTCCAAGGCCTCCCTGTTTCTGTCATGGGAGAGATCCTACCACTGTTTTCTTGCTATGTAGAAATACTACTGGTTTATATCAGAGTATTGATTATATTTTCAACTGTGAACTTAGATTGAGATATTGATTCACCTACAGTATTTATGGGCACCAATTTTCATTATGCATCAAGCTTCACTCCTAGTCAGGCTGTAAATAATTGTAGCCATGACTCATGGGGAACTTTAGGAAGGGGAATTTCTGATTGGTATATACCTGATTAGACTGTTCCTAGCTGCAGTTTTTAAAGGCAGCAATTTAAACTTTCCTTGATGCATGTTTGCAGGGAGGGGAAAAACAGCAATGTCCCAAGCACATGCTCTGACATCCCAAGCAGCAGTCCTTAGTATTTTAACTCAGAGACACTTGTTCTTACATGGCAGAGGGGAGGAAGACAGCACGGCATATTTAGGACCAATGTGAACACCTCTTCTACCACCAAGGGAGTTCTTTTGAAAAGAGATATTGCAGCCTAAAAGCTTGATCCTGCCATCTTGGAATTGAACAGAGTATCATTCACAGAATTCAATGAAGTTAAAGGGATCCCTACAGCTTGTGAAATCCCAACAGCCTGTGGGAACCCTGTCTTAGGAAGAACTGAATGTACACGGGAGACTGAATACCAAAGAAGTGCTAGCTGTAAGCCACACAGATTCAAGAGGTGGTCTCTGGGGATCTGAGCAACAAATTCATTTCAATTTTAGAGCAGGTCTAGTACTCAGATGAAACACAAATGAAGTCCACCTCCTTTGGCAAGTGGTCTGAAAAACTGCCTCACTTAGCAACTCCTTAAAAGCAAGCAGTAAATTAAAAAGGTGTTTTGATTTCAACCATGGAAAAAGAAATGGGAAGAGACACAGAGTGGTCATCTAATTACCAGGGCAGGATCAGCCCTCCCTAGACCACTCCCAAAAGATGTTTATCTATCTCATTCTTAATAGTCATTCATCTCTTCAGCCAGTCCCTAGCAATAAAAGCATGAAGGACAGTGATAAACTCTTTCCTAACACTCAGCCTTTGTTTCCACCACAGCAATTTAAACCTGGTCTTGTCCCAGCTGCCACAGATCCCCTGCACAGATGAATGATGCCTGTCACATCACCTCTCAATCCCTCCTTCCCTATAACAGGGGATGACTGCCGCTCCTCATGGCTTTGCAGGTCTCAACCATGGCTGTTCCATGGACAGCCTTTAATAGAAACCTACTGGGGCCAGCAGTCCATCAGTTGGTTAGGCTCTGCTAATGCAACCAAACCAGCTTTCAGGAAAATAATTTTTTGATGGGGACAGATCTTAAGTTATTTTGTTGGTACCAGACTTTCAAAGCTTCATTTTACTTCTTCACTATCTTTGTAAGATAACTAACGATATCATCCAACTCTCCACAGAACCTCTCCACTACAGACTTCTCATCTTGTGAGCACAGCTTTTAATGACTTTGGCAACAGCACCAAGGAAAGGACTGAGCCTAAACAGTCAGGTCCTCTGCCACAAGCTCGCATTTCAAATGAAGGCCAGTCTGTGGGCATTGTGCAAGTTAGCTACTGCAGGTCAGAAGAACAAAGCACCTACAAGTTCAATGGAGCCAATACAAGTTGCAAGAACTTGGCAGAGGGTGAAAGCCGAGAAGCCTCTTTATTATTCCAGTACAGCAGGGGAGTGTGTGGGTGTTTCAAAGGCATCAGAAGCCAGCAATCCATAAAAACACCACTGATACCACCTGCATTTCACAGGCATCTCAGTGGTGGAGAGCTTCACCGACTACTACAAACCCCTTGAGCTGAACAGGCCTCCTTAGAAACAGCCTGTTCTGATGTTTCACCCCTGACTGATTTTTTCTCTCCCCTCCAGCCCCAAGGGAAAGGTGTTAAGAGGCACTTCAGAGATGCAGCCTGATGGATGCAGCCAGTGTTCGGATGTTGGCAATTTTCATGTTGAACTCTGCTACAGCAATACCTGCTAAATGGCTACAAATGAACTCAGCTATTTAATAAAAATTACCTGCAAGGCCCTCCTCCATCTCTTCTCTCAGTGCAGCTCTCACTTTCCTGCACTTAGCTGAAGTATGTGCTTTAGCTAACCAGGTGTCAGGAATGAATGTTAAAAGCTAGCAGTGCTAAAGGAATCTGTCTTCACTGCTGTTCCTCATTGCCAGTTTACAAATCCTGGATCATGCTGCTTGGCTGAAAGCTGCTTTTGATGGAAGTGAACAAGTGGACAGGAAGGGGTGTCACAGGCAGAACTGAAAGGGGAATTTCACATGTACTCGGGGAACTATCTTAATTCCTAGCCTATTTTCCCACATTTTATCATCCACCTTTTCTTTAATCTGATGCTTTTGGTGAACACAGACCTTTGAGAACTAAAATCTTTGGTCCTTCAGGGACTGACAGAACATAAATAGTAACAAACCATCCTGCTGTTTGCTTTTACATACCCAGGAGAGCCTGCAGCCAGGGGGTAAAGGCAAACAATCACTCCATGTCCCCTGGTTCCTCAGTCCCCCAAAGCTAAGATCCATCATTAAGTGTTGTCAACAGGACTAGTCCTGGGATGGGAAACCTTCCCAGGAGGCAGCAGGTAACTCTGAAATAGGTGAAAGCATTTAGTCTTCCACCTGAAGAGAACTGCTTCACAATAAAAGGAACTTTCATTACTGAATCTCCCTCACAAAATCGGTCTAGAGCTGCTGCTCCCCTCCCTCCAATGACAGTGTCATTGGAAAACATCTTAAGAACTGAAAAGCACCTGCAGAAGTGGCAGGCCAGACTCACTGCTACTTTTCCTTAAGAGCAGTCTTCTGTGCTGTTTATTTCTACATATAGGTCAGCATCTAGGTTGTTCCACCTCCCCAGTTGCCCACAGATTATTTCCTCCCCACATCTACCACACTCATCTACCCTCTCACTTCTCACAGTGACACTGGGATCACCACAGCTTTGTTCCACATGAGCAATATGCCCCAGTTACCAAGGAAATCGCATGGACTGACATTTTTTCACTCTCTGCTTTGAAGTGCTAAAGCACCATCCTTCAGCATCAGAAGACACAACAGCTGATAGACTAGAGCCTAGCCAGAAGAGACATGCATGTAAAAGTAGCATAGAGCTTCTGACTGCCAAGTTAGCAAAGGGCAACGATGCCCCCTGGAAGGGGATGGCATAGGATGGGACAGGAGGTGCCCCTGAGGACTCCCGACAGGAGCAGGCTGCAGAGAAGGAGCAGGATATGAGTGAGACAGAGCAGCAGATTTCCCTGGCAGCAATGCTGACAGGGCACTGGGGCAGCTGACTTGCAGCGCTGCACGGTCAAAGATGAGGAGTTCAACAAACACACTGGCATAGGGGTAGCTCAAGACCTTGCAATGGAAATAAGAGCATGTCCTGGGGCTTGCAGCTCAGTCTCAACGGATGCCACTCCAAAAGCTAAGAGCCTGTGGGAGGGACTCTATTTTTGGTCAGCTCATCTTTGCTCTTTTTCCAAAAGAGATCACAGGTGTGAAGAGCTTACCCCATTCTCTTCCTCTACCCCCGCTCACTTAGCAAAGGGGTCACAGCTGCCTTCTCTCAGCCTAGCTACTGCTTCTCTAACTAGCACTGACTACCAGCGAGCAGGTAAAGCCTTCAGAAGTATGCATCTAATGTGTTCAGCTGGCACTTCTGGCAGAGACCTCAAGCATCTTGCAGGTCTGTAGTACTCTCCTGGAAGTCTGGACACAGTAGCGCCTTCTGCATGTTAGGTGCTGGTCATGAGGATGTTTAAAACATCCTCAGGAAGCAGGAAAGCAACAGGAAGCATAGATGGAGACACTGTTCTTCATCTCTGGTTAACAAGTTATGGAGATCAGAGTGGGTGGGATGGGACAGATGAATTTCTACTAATAGACAGCTGGCACAGAGGACTGTTTGGATCCATTTAAGAGACCAGCTCTGTTGTTCTTTTTTTAATTGTGAAGCTAGGGTAGGATGAATCACTACTTTAAATCTATTAATACGATGGACAATGTTTTAGATCTTTCTCCATTTTAAAAATTACAATCTAGGTAAGCAGTTGGGAGAAAAAGCTACAACACCCATGCAATAAAACCCAAATAAACAAAGACACAAACATACACTACTAAGACACACACACCCCCCCCCAAAGGAAAAAAAACCGCAAGAGCTTGATTAGGGAGAACAAGGGTCACCTGGGTGACTAGCATGTCTAAAGGGGAACCACCTAGTTCTGCAGATATTAACAAAATGCGAAGTGCTGGTTTGTCTACTCAGGCCTTAACAAGCTTTTGTTACTAACTGCCCAAGCACTTTTCAAGCCAATGCTCAGTTTTCCAGAGCTACAGCAGCCTAAAAAGGCTCACAAAATGGAAAAAAAGCACGAAGGACAGGCATTTCCAGAGAGCATCACCACTCTGTGCACAGAGAGAAATGCCTCTACACAGAGGCCAGCTTGGGTTTGGCCCAGCTGACTGGCCCCACGCAGAGCCTGCCAGTCATGGCAGCAGTGTCCAAGCAGAATCATCTCTGTAGCTCCCAGAAATGCAGCACAACTAGAAGTGGAGTGGGGCTGCTCCTGCCACAGGACAGGGAAGGAGCTGGGGCAGAGCCACATGAGCAGGAAATGGGCAGGGGACCCTGACCCTTATTTTTATTATGGCACGACAGTGGGAGGGGTGGGAGCAGATATTCCCTCCTTGAGGACATTTTCCCCATTAGCACTCCACTCTTTAGCCCTGGATCCATCTCTTGCTAGACTGGCTTTCCAGGACAAGCAGGAAAAGAAAAGCGTGCATACACAGCATTTCACACTCCCCCTGCAAAATGTCTTCTGTTCTTTCTCCCATCCTTGATGCAAGAGGCTTAGCTAAGGATGCAGTATATGTAACACATGCAGTTTTAAATACCTACTTCATTCATGCTCAAAGCAGAAGTTGCTAGAAGGCAAGTTTCCCAACTGGAAGGAGGGGGAGTTAAGATTCAGCAGCCAAGAAATGGCTTTTATTCTCATCTCTGTCACAGATTCCTGCAGAACTACAAGCAAGTCAATCCCCACAGCCCAAAAGGCTGTTATCATCTTATTCACTGTATTTATTTAATGAGATACATACATCTTTCACAGTACATATCACATTAAAGAAAGGATGGTACACTGAATGATTGATATACTGGAACATTTTCTTTGTAAAAAGCAGCCAAGTGTAGAAGTGCTGACTTTTTAAACAGGAAAAGAGCAGATTCTCAAAGGGAGCAAACCCTGCAGTTAAGGACACAAATATCACTCACAAAGCCTGATACAAAGAGGGGATATGAAAAAATAAGAGTATTTTAACTCTGTAGTCTCAAGTAGAATTTTAAAAAGAGCTTTATTCAGAAAAAATAAACTAAAATATAACTATATTTTAAAAAAACCTCAATTGTCTCACAAAAACCTCAGGTATCTATAGACAGTTGTGCTCAAAATTATGTTTATCTTCAGTTTTTATGGTTAGCGTAAGTGAGGAACAGAAAGCAAAACTGTAGATCTTTCTATGTAAGACTGCAACCAAGGAGACTGAGGGCCTGTGCAATGGTCTCTATTGCAAATTTACCTTCAATATGAACAGGAGAACATTAGTGGCTACTGGACACCTACCAGTTATACTTACAGATAGAAAATTTAAATTTTCTTCCCTTTAATTTCAGAGTCTGTGAGAGCTGGGACAGGAAGAGGTCCAACTTGACTGTCACATTGACTAGCAGCCATTGATTTAGTATTTGTTGATACTGCTGTGTTGATCTATGAAAGAACAGGTGAAAAAAAATAATCCAACACTATGCAGTCAATTCATATAACCAAGCCACAAAATTAAGCTAAAAGTATGAAATTAAAAAGAATACTTCCTGGGCTTTTAAAGTGCACATTTGCAAGATCTCTTCTCCATCCAGAATGACATGGTGCATGAAATCCTTTCCCCCAACAAAAACTAACCCTGATCTCCAGAAAATTCCCCTAAATAAGATGTTTTCTGATAAACCAGCTTGAAGTGGGAGATGTAAGAAAAACAAGCTAAAACAGAAAAAGAAAAGAAGAAAAAAAAAGTATTTCTCTCAGCCCTCACGTCTTCACTTTCTGACAGTCCCAAGCCTAAAGATGAAAACCCAAGGTACTCAAAATAACCATGGCTACACCGGCGGGGGGTGGGGGTAAGCTTAACAGAAAGAGCTCATTCCAGCTGATCTTTGTTCACCTCAGTATCCCAACCAAATGTTACGCCAGGTTATACTGGCATTAACAGCACTGTCATATGAGTAACAAAAACTCTCCTTTTGCCTGGTCTCTTGCTTTTAGTCCATAAGCAAGATACCTTTGTCAGAAACAAAAATGTGTCTGAGAGCAGCAGGTTTGTTTTACTTCAGTGGTCTACCTAGAGCAAAGATGGAGCAAGGGTAGCTGAAGGGAAAATTTACTAATGCCACAAAAGTGAATTTAAAAGAACATGATGCAAAATCCCAAAGTACTGAATAAGATGAACTTAAGTCACTCCAACTATGCCTTTTGGCTTTAGCTGCCATTTGTTAATCCTCTGTATTTTATCTATCCTTTCTTTTCTCTGTTCTCCAAGGGAAAAAGTACCTGTGTTATTACCTGTGTTATTTGGATACAGGGACTGGTGCTTAGCAGCATTTACAGCCTGAGCTCTCCCCACTTCCCACCAGTACGGTGCCTGACACCACTCCTGTGTGCTGCAAATTCTAAGCAGGAGTTGAAACTGTTAGGAGCACAGCACAGCCAATAAGAACAGTGAAAAAACCTCCTTGGTTACCACAAGCTCTGCATTTGCCTGTTTTTTGAGAAGGGTAAAAAAAAAAGTAACCCCAAAGCAGCACCTGTCCAGTAAGAAATAAATTTCTGAAAACCTACAGAATTTAGTCCAGATCAAAGATGTTTTCTCCGTGAGACTTTTGTTTAAAAACGATAAAGCAAGCCACCAGTCAAACAATGAGGGACTACAAAAACCTGGGATTACAAGTGAACTACTGACCTCCTTCCCACACATGCACAGCCATAGAGGAGAGATTCAGTGTGAAGTTGGGGGGGGAGCAAGGAGAGAGCATCAAAAAACATGTTAAACCCCTCTCCCCCCGAAGTCCACTGCAGCCAGGAGTGCCAACAAAACTGAATTCCGAGCCATATGTGATCGGCACAGCAAACAGAGCACAGTTACAATAACATCCAGCAAAGAAACAGTTAATCAGAGCGTTTACAATCTTTTTAATCTTGGAAGTACTATCACTGGTAGATTAGTGTTTCAGCACATGCACTCATACCTGGTGTTGCTAAATGACAGGAAATGCTATCCAGTGCCTCTTTCACAGGAGAAAGAAAAAAGACGACACCTCAAAGCTATGCTTTGCAGGGGAACGAACACTCCAGTCCTCTTCTTTCCCCACCACCATAAAAGAAAAAAAATCGCATCTAACAGCTCTCAGCACAGTAACCCGTGCACCATCTGCAGACTGAACTACCTTTCTCCCCCAGGTCTGAGCATGCTCTGTCTGTTGGCAGTGTCCTATCGCTCCAGCTGGCTCACCTCAATTTGTTAGCCTCCCAGAGGTCAGCCTTGCATGCAGGATGATTTGCTGCAGTATTCCTGCAAATCCCCAACGGGTGGCCACACTGAAACAAACACCATCGTTCTGTTTCACAAAGCTGAGCATGTCTTCGGAGGCAGACGGCAAACTGGTTTGGGGAGGGGGGGGGGGCATGCATTTTAGAAATCCTGCTTTTGAATATCATTAATGTCACTACTACTCCAAACACTTCACACAAAAGAACAAAACAATAGAAGAGAATGGAAAAAAATGCTCCTTGCTAGAGGACATGAAAGCCATTTGGCATGCTTTCTAGCAATTCCCTTGGCACCAGGGAAGCGATTTCCCAGCTGTGATGGTCAGCAAATGGCTTAGTATTGAACAAGGTTGTGAGTGCCCTCCTTCAGAGATTCCTACAGGAACAGTATTTTCAAAATGAAGTTATCTTTTATGGTGGAAACAACTAATTCTAAAATACAAAGGCACAAAAATGAGCCAGAAGCTTACAAGAGCGTCTCTTACTGCATACAAGCTGAAGGTCATGGAGGCAAAAGTGTCTTACATCAGTCTTCTTAACAGAGATTGAACCTGTGGGGACTGAGCAGCTTCTTGAAGATGGCAAACCAGGTGGTACTGACTGGGCACATTTCAAGTCTTAATTCTGCAACTGGATCTACACGCAGGATCAGAAAAGTGGCCCAGCTCTCCCCGTGGCACTCACCAAAAGCCTTATGCCTGAAAGTCACACCACTGAACACAGTTACCAGGAGCAAGATCCCAGCCCTGTAGGGACATCCTTGCAGATAGATCACAAGCAAACACCAGGCTTGCTGCAGCTGTTTGTCTGTGTATTTTCAGGATACATCTTGTTGATTATCTGGGAGGCTTTTTTCCCTTTAAGTGAGACCTAACGGGTGAAATAAGAACGATGAAAAAGAGGAAAAGTTCTCTAACACTCACATGTACACACATGTCTATACATTTAGAATTGCCTATTTCATTTGGAAGGGACCTACAATGATCATCTAGTCCAACTGTCATACAGATACTCTCAGATGAAAAGTGAACATTCTACATAAAGAGAAAGAGAAAAGAATACCTTGGTTTCTGCTTATGGCAGGAATTATCCTCACTGCCAAAGTGAAGAAGTTTGAAGAATTTCAAATGGCTCTGCACTGAAGAATGTAGTTAGGTAAGATATGGGTATTCAAAACTCTGATCTAGGAGAGCCTGGCACCTACCAGGGCTTGCATGTTACCTAAACTCTTGCTCTAAATACGCATCACAGACAAGCTGGTGGCTCCAGCTTCTTACCCTCCCCGAATCATGCTGGAAATCATCTGAGGGAGGGGATAAATGGATTTACAGCATCTGTGGTGGTTCACTACACTGTGGAGTCACACTGCCTGGGCTGGTTATTGTTGACGAAGTCTGCAGTCACTCTATCCATTAACATCCGCTGCTTACTGTGGGACCCCTAGCCCTGAGAAACCTTCTGTTTCTGTGCAAGGAGGCGAACCAGCCCTGCCAAATTAATGTGCGGTGCGACACACTGAAGTATTTGCAGGGCAGTGAGGGGCAATGCATTTTGAATCACAGCAGTAACAACAGAACACAATACCAATTACTGCAATACCCTACAACTCTTGGGGCAAGGATCCACCAGCATTTCAAGTTATTACAGGTGATGGGTCTCTCATTCACCACCAAGTACCCTGACCTTACTGAAGTCAGGCCTCCTCCCTGGGTAAGGCCATTGCATGGAGACAACCTGCAGCCTAGGACGGCACTTTGGCATCTCCTTCTCCTTCCCAGGACTCAGATCCACTGCCTCAAAACAAGCATGTCCCTCACCCAGCTTCTCCTGTCTGCTGTGGCAGAGGCAGCACTTTCTTTGATATAAGATGGGTTGTCCTGAGGCAGAGATCTGGCAAAACTGGGAAGCACAAGCAGCCACAGGAATACCATGACTTGTCCCATGCAAGGACACAAGACTGCTAGCCTGAAAACACCTACCGTCAGAGCTGAGAAATGTGGGTGTCATTCAGCATCACACGTGCTTAGAAACACAATAATACCACAGAATTTATAACCTTGTGTTTCTGACTGCCAGTTAATAGCCAAATACGGAAGAAAAATAAGCTGCAAGAGACAAAGAATAAACCCAAATAACATTCTGTAAAAATCGACAAAAGATTCTTGACAAAGCTAGATCTTCAAAAACAAGCCTGCCAACGTGATGAATAAACACAACTGTTGTATCTACTAAACTAAGGCATCACAGAAGTAAAATAAGACAATTTCTCATCTCTTGCTCTGGAGTGCTGCTTTTATACATCTGCCTTCTTGGTACAGAACAAGCAAAATGGTTCTGACCCAGCTGGAAACATTAAAAATCACTAGGGTCGACAGGACAAGGTGCCATCTACCTCAGTACCCTCCTTTCCAGACCTGTGCCACCTCTTCCCACCAACTCAAGGTGGACTTTGAACTACAGCATGAACCCATGCCTGTCCTGAGAGGATCTCAAAGTGACACTTGTCAGTCACAGCTGCCTGGAGGAAATAAATAAAATAAAAAAAAAAAAAAGAGCGAAGACATCTCCTTGGCAGGCTCACCCAGTGTCCCCAGCTTGTCCTGTCAGAACCAAGGATATCCAGTCACCTTTCTCTTTTTAGCTCATCTCATTGCCCTCTGACCCCTGTGAATACCAAGATGCCATCTCGTGTGGAACAAAAGGTTTTCCTCTGAATTTTGAAAGCTGAGGAGTGGTGTTAGATTCGTAGCTCCACTTGAGAAAACACATTTTGCCTTTGTGTTTTCTGTACTTTGGAAAGCTTCCACTGACACCAACAGGAGCCTTTCCACAGACTCCCCAGACCTGCAGCTCTGGTTAGGGACTTTACCAGTGGGACCCCTGGTAACTCAGAGATACCATGCTGGGATCCTTATCTTAGTCAAGCTTTGATTTTAATGGAGAAGAAAGTACATCAATTTACAGACTGCTCTTCTACTTTTCCTTCTCTACCCCTGGCATGAGGTATATGCATAGATTTCACAGGTACAATTTTTCACATTACGTGGAGTTGCATAGTTAAATTGTCAATCTGCCACATCACAAAGCAACTGAACAAAACTACATCATTAAAGTGGGGAAAAAACCCACAATCAAATAAATCCAGCAACTCTGAAATAAGAGCTGTCTATTACTACTGCACCTTAAGTCATTAAGTGTGGCAGCCCCAGACTTTCCTCAGTCAGCACCACCAGCCTGCTGCAAGTCAGTGAGATATGAATAGGTTGCCTTGGCTCAGAACTAAGAGTTTGATAAATATTTAATACCCCTCAAAGTTGCAGCCTCCAAAACAAGCACCACAAAAGAAAAACAGTTAACATTTTTAGAATTCCTGAAAAACAGTACAGCACAAACAAAACTCATTAATCTAGCAAAGAAGTCTGAATAGAACTTCCTGCTTTAGGACTGACAGAGAGCGGGTAAATAATTTACTGACTCTTTGCCTTGCATGCATACGTTGCAAGAGTGCCTGTGTCACTCCAAGTGACAACATTTATTATTTATAGTCCCAGAACTATGCCCTATAAGAAACTGTTCTTTCTGCAGTGCTTTTGAATCAAAAGTGCATCTCAGTTTGAGAGTACAAAAAAATTTCATGCCCAAACAGACAAAAAAAGTCCTTGTACTGATAAATACATAAGGAGATAAAGGAAGCATTGGGTTTCTGGACACCAAGACCAGGACTCCACACACAGAGGATGGCATTTTGATTCTGCAGAAGCTAATATTAAAACTGATGTCAAAAGAACCAGAAGTTCAAATATTGAAAATTCCTAAGCAAGAATTGACAGGGAAAAAGGTATTTTTTTGCAGAGTATCTCAATGGCCAAATCCCACTTGAAGCTCATCTGCCTCAAGCATGACATACTTCCAGGCTTAAGAGACATAGGATGCAAGTTTTACATAAATATTAGGTTTACAAAGGCGTAAGTCTGATCAAACACACCTTACACACACACACACAGAGGTTACATGTCTGTGGAGGAGAATAAATATCTATGAATTTGTCAGGTTGACGTAGAGACATCTGCATTATTTTAGACGTATAAAATATATACTTGTTATGGAAAAGCACACTAGCTATCTGAACTTGTCATACGCTAAACTATTCACTCTCAAAATCTCTCTATCCCCATGAAGGGACATACTGGCCTGCTCCTGCAGCTGTGTGTTCAGATGAATGCCACGGCAGAGTCATCTGCTAGTTCCCATGGCAGGAGATGGTTTTGGTAGCTGTTCTGACTCAAGCTATGTGTCACCTGTGCTCTTTCAGATTCCCATTTTGCCATCAGTAATGACAGGTAGGCAGGGTGATGCAGATAAACCAATTCCTTCTCCTACAGGTATGCTAACTGCGTACCTGCGCAAACACATTTAGTGCCAATGTGTCTGTAAAGGAAGCAGAGATAATTCATGCAACAGCCTGGTAAGTAAATGATGTTCACCTAGACTGACATCAGAAACCAAGGGTAAATCACTGCCTGCGAGAGCCCTGGGTATTGCTCATGGCCTCACCATGGTGCTTCCCACAGCCCGCTACTTGTTAACTATTTATGCCTAGGTGACAGTAAGATCATCTGCCCTCTGACAAATGACACTTTAATATTAGGCCTTTATCACCACCACATCACCTGAAGAAACACATCACCCATTTTACAGATTAAAAGACTGAAACTGTGAAAGGGATCAGGGTAGGACACCCCACACCAGCACACACAGCAGTTTTTCCTGGGAAAAACCCACCAACAATCAAACCCTCTTTTGTACCCTGAGTCTGTATTCATCTCCATGGGTTCCAGAGAAGGCAGGAGCCAAGGCCTCCAAGATCACAGGTGACAGTTTAAACATGATAAAGGACAGGGAGGATTAAGTTATCAGTTCTGTCACTGTTGCTCTGAAAGAGTTGCTGGTGGAGCAGCCATAAGTCCAACATGCTCTGCTCCCAGCACACCTTCCTCCCATCTTCTATACCCAGCCACACTTGCCATGCAGAGGGCATGCCTGGGAAACCCCCTGCAGCCACAACGCGGCCTGAGGTTGGAGGCCCTGTCAGCATGGACTTACCCTGAGAAGCATGGAGGAAGAGAGTCCCTTTTTCCTGTCTGTTGAGACAAACAGGGCAGTCATAACCAGCCAGTCTCATAGACATCTTAGGAAATCAAAGTGCTAATACCACAGCAAAAACAACTGTGGAAAGGAAAAAGATCCTTGAATGTGAACACCATAAGGGTGCCAAAGTATGCGAAAGAAGAGAGGTAACAGAAATGCAAAACTTGCATTTTAGGCACGTAAACAGCACCGTCAGGCACTTTAACAGACCTGTAGGGGTGAACAGCTAAGAAGTATGTGGAAGTATCTGAAGGACAGGGCTTAAGATGTCCAAGAATTTCTCTGCCTTCCCTTGATTATGCTGCCATCTGCAAGTGGGCTGCAGCTGTTCCAGAACTGATGAGAACACCTCAGTTCACAAGCAGGATTACAGCAGGACTGTTCCCTGCAGCTGCCTTTGCTCTAAGCTTCCACTTGCTGATATGTTCAGATACTTTCTGCCTTCTTAAAAACCCTGGAGAACCAAAACCTACAAACCAAAGTTCTAGTACTCCATGGAAAGATCTCCACAAGGAAGCAGCAGCAGTGTCTACAATCTTGATCAAAACAGCAGTTTCAATCCAAGCTGGAGTGTGTGCTTCAATTAGTCAGTCTCTGACAAATGCCTGGAGGTATCTAGCACAGCAGCATGACAGGAATGTAGTTCAGAGCCAAGGTAAAGGAGAATCTAAATCAAATCAGGGGAAATAAAAAGATCGACTGCCATTTTGAGTCCCAAAATTGTAAACAGATCATTTTACTTCCAACGTCCCCTTCTGCCACATCTGTACACCATAGCCTCACATTTTAAAGGGATGCAGCCAGCACGTAATCCAACCCTATTCATATAATAGTAGTGTAATATTAACAACCGATAGGAGCACTGTACTACTGGATACCACTCCCTCTAGTGTAACCACTCAAGACTGATGCTAAGGGAGCACAAAACATCCATGTTCTGGGTTGGCAGCAATCCCAAGGGTGCTAATAGTCACATGGAAATTCAGAACAGAGCATAAGGTCTCATGAATAATGTAAAATAACTTATACTGGAGCAAATAAAAAGGTGTTTCCTGACAGTATAGGCCATAGGACTGAAAGATGTCTGCTGGTCAGTTTAAAACACTTCCTTAAAATTGTTTCTAAATTAGTACTTAAATACCCTAGTCTGATTTTCCCTGTGGAAAACAACAATTCTTACCTTGTTTCTCATCTGATTACAGTATCATCAGAGGGCCCAGCAACGCAGTAGTAACACATGGCTGTGGGCCAGGCATTTACCGTTTCAAATGTTGCTCTGAGGGCTACCACTGCTACTGACACAGGGAAGAAAAGAAAGCAACATGAATCATCTTTCTCGGCTTCAACGTGAACCACTGCACGCAATAGGGAAAGTGTGACAAATACACTGAGTTACTTGTACAAAACCATTCCAACTCCTCCAGGTGTCATATGCAACAATTTACAGTTCAATAGCTAGGAAGAACTTCTTCATGCCCTTGGCAGCTTGAAAATTCATGGAAGGACTATTGAATCTAGGCATATTTATCAAGGGCACAGCAGCAAGAGGAAGAGATTCAAGCCTGATTTGAGGGTATTTTTGTGTGTAAGACTTGCTGTTATATTTATTTGAATAGTAATAAAAAATAAGGTGGTTACTTTTTGCTCCATATATCCCACTGATAAATCAATGCATCATTCCCCTACAGCCCTCCTTCTCACCCCACCTCTGTGGAGGTTACAGCACCCCCATAAATAGCCAATATGATATTTAATACACACAAGAAGGTGGCAGTTTCACAGAAAAAGCAGGAAGTATCTGTCGGGAAAGAAACATCTGCAAACCTACTGACATAGTTGCTATTCACTGGTGGCCCTTCAATGATGGGAGATTCCTTACCCAACCCTGCTGCAGCAGCTCATTTCTGTTCACTTCCTTCCCACTGGCAAGATCTGCTGTCTCTGTTGAATCAAGTGCTGAGTCAAGTGTTTGGCAATGAGAATCTCTTTAAATAACTGAAGTGTAACCTGACTGCACTGAGAGAAGAGCAACATCAGCCTGATAAACCAAATGCTGTTTAGAACAGCTCCACTTAAAAACATCTGCTCCTGTTCATCATGTACAGCTCTGGATCCACGTGCAGATATTTGCAAAGCCAAGAGGAGAGTGGTCTTTCAGCTACTTTACACAGTATTTCAAGAAATACTGCAGCACCCTACATCAAGATATGCCCCTCTACCTCAAGACTTCTGCTAGCATCGCTGCTGATGCAGCCATTCCCCACAGAAGCCATCTAGCTGTTATGAAAGCCCTACAGCATTACCCAGGCACAGCGAGAGTTGGAGCAGGTCTGAACCCTCTGACTTGCAAAGAATTCCCAAGCTAAGCCACAGTAAGTAAAAACATACGTGCTGCCACACCATCGCCCTCAAAGAGAAATATTCTTGTGACCTTGGAGAAAATTAAAGACTAAAATATGCCTATATATCAGCCATAGGCAGCGAGACCCATCCCAAGTCTGGAGGGGTCAGAGATGGAGGACATATATCATCCCAAACAGAATCTTCCTGCCTTGGCTCATCCAACTCTACCTTCACCATGGCAGAACAATGTGCTCATAATCTGTCCTGGAGGCTGACAGGAACAGTCTGCTGAGGTAGCCAATCCTTCTTCCCAGGCAAAGGGATTAAAGCTACAGCCACAAAAGGCTCTTCTTGAAACTATGGCGACTCAAATCTGCACCTATATTAATGCAGCACGAATGTGAAAGGAGAAAGTACTCAATTCAAAGCCCAGAGAACAGTCATCTTGCTAAGTCACTTAAGATTACATGAAATAACCACCATTTCTTTACCATCAAGGTGAAGAAATACACTAAAATAAAACCTAAAATATACTAAAATAAAAGCTGTCTTCTCTAATTTGCTTGAATATATTCAATGCTTAAAGACAAGCACATACCTAGGAGCCCTGTGTTCCAATGGGACAAAGACATGCACATAAATTACGCAAGGACTAGAGATCTTTTTGTATAATAACTTGACTTTGTGACCTCCGTGCTAAATATATATATAGGTATATAATACATATGTATGACTACTACAGAATTCATATAAAAGATTACAATATATAGACTATATATTACTCTTAAGTTTATTCCTGCATTAAAAGATGATTAATAAATGGCTTTATAAATTTAAAGAAATTAACTTCAATAAGCTGTTAGCTTCCCAGCTTTAGTTTTATATCTTTGACACAATTGTAACACAGAAGCCAAGAAGCTGTAAAGCCATATATAAATGTGTGTGAAGCTGTCCCAGATAACCTTACAGGAGAAGGGAAGGGGAGAGCAACTCCAATCTTCATTTTCTATTAACGCCCAGGTCTCTGCATGAACATGAGTAATAACCTAAGTAGTGAAGAACAAACAGCCAGAAGCAAGGAACAGGGGCAAGAACAAATCATTAAAAGGTGATAAGCACCAAGGGCCCTAACTTAGCTAAAGGCAGTAAAAACGCACACACACAGGAAACCAGCTCATGCCTCCTCAAAATTGATCTGGTCATATAGTTTTAGTGCCAAGTAAGTGACTGCCTCGGCGCAACACCTGAGTGTCTATTAGAAAGGATGGTATTTCATCTATGTGCTTAGAGGTCTGATAACCCATTTTCCCAGGTGTGTCTCTCCCTCCTCCTAAAAGAGGAAATTAAACAGCAAATTAATTTTTGTGCACATTTTTATTTCCATCCCCCCTCCTCTTCCCTCCCTCCCCTCCTTCGATCCATTCTGAAAGATAAGCACAAAAATATAGAAATAGAAATTGAAATAAATTCACAACAGCAGGAATAGCCTGAGACTTGTTCAGCTCACACGAGTGAGCTTAAGATACGGTAAGTCAGTACAAAAAAAGAGGTCAAGAAAGTGGTGTCACACATCTTTCTGGAGAGGGCTTTTTGTTCACACAGGTGTACATGAAAGCCTCCTCTGCCCAGGGAGCAAATACTGAAAACCAGTCTTGCCAGTGTAAAGGGATTTCAATTCACAAACCATCAACATCCTACTCAATTTATATTACAGATGGCCAGCCTGGAGAGGGGAAATCAACAGCAAACCAAGACACAAAGCAATTCACAGCTAACTCGTTTCCAGTGCATCAGAGGCTCATCAGTAACTGCTCCATGCAATGGACTGTAGTCATCCTGTAACTACATCTGACTGTCTGCTTGCCAAAAGGAAATGCAAACCCCCACCACATCCAGGAAATGATTGACAATACAAAATGTTCCTCTTCAGAAGAGGGAGCACAGCCCCTACACCCAAACTAAGGCAGGCTTTTTTCTGGGACAAAAGAAGGGACAGAGCTAGATGGTTTCAGATTCCTTCAAGATATTTGCAATTGCCAAGGTATTTTACACAGACTGTGCTTACAGGTTCCATTGTTCATCAGTGATACAAAATTCATATGAAGCTTAAAGCTACACATAGGTTTCTGAGCTTGAAGAAATTACGACTAAACCCTCAGTTAGGTATCACTCAGAACAAAACACATTCACACTAGCACAACACTGAAGGGAACTGAACCATCAAGAATAAGCGTTACTCGGAGAATAGTATGCAAAAGCGGGCCCTAAAACATAATAGGAGAAATTTTAGCTCCAAAAGCTAAATGAAAAACAGCATGGCCTTGAGGAGAATATAGCACAAATATCCCAAACAGACTGCTTCTGAAGATGGAAAGCTTTAAGAAGGAAAAGCAAAGCTTATTTTTCAGTGCTAGCCACAAGACTGCATAAAGGAATGTTTTAAAAACTATATGGTCTACTGATTACTGTATCAGAGAGCTTAACTAGATGAATATGAGAGATCTGTGTGCAAGCCCACTTCACACAAGAGGTACACAGAGCATGACCAGGAAATTCATTACAGTTTCTTGGCTTCATGCAAGCATGGTCCTAGCATCTACACAGCTTTAAGCTGAAGAAAGAGAGGTTCTCTGAAACAGGAGTAGCCTATGCCGAATTTACACAAGGACTTCCAATCAAGGACCCAAATCCCAGGATTCAGCTCCTCTTTGCTCCCTGAACAACAAAGAAGCAGGCAGATCAGACTTCAGAGTCATCTTTCCCTGCTAATTACATGATAACAGTTTAAAACACAGATTGTATCACACCCACTGTCTCTCAAGACCAAAAATGCATGTGTAATCAAATTGTTAAGGTAAACCAGTAAAAAGATGGAAAGGAAATTAACACCACATACAAAGAATTCTTTGCCACCAAAAATGAAATTGTTTTTATTGAGAATCACATTTTCTCCGTTGAACTTTAGCAAGCAAGCTGGATGGTACAAAAACCACTTTTTCACAAATACAAAAATCCTTGTTATCAAATAAACTCTTACTCCTCTCATCTTTAATCCCAACCTCCATATATGCCATCTCCACACAAACCCCAAGCAAGCCTTGTTTAAGATCAAAATGCCCCTTGGCCCCACGTGGTCTTCAGAACATCTAGCAGCTGAAGAAGGGGTTCCTGGATGCAACTGTCCAGAGAAGCCCAGCTGTCAATAATTACCTAGACCTCCATTTCAGTTTTATATGGCAGAGTCAACAGCCAGGAGAGAGAAAAACACCTGCATGTGTGTTTTGAAAGGAAAAGGTGAAATATTTTACAATGGAAAAGGGAAGCGTCAGTTGGTTCAGATGTAAGAATGGCGCAGCATAGCCTCCCATAGGTATGACAAAGCAAGCTTTGGTGTGCAAGACAGTCAAATGGCAATAAAAGCTGCAGGCAGGGTGGGAAAAGTTTGTGAAACTTTACAGCAGTCAGTGGAAAAAGCTTTAAGAGCTGAAGGGTCAAATTACTGAGACCTTCACTTACAAAGCATTCCTAAGGAAAACTTCCAAGTTAAGTCCAAATAGCCAACTATGCTTAAACTCAGGTTTGTCTCTTCTCAAACGTGAACAAAGCAAACAAAAAGAATATAGAAGACATAGGACTGAAATAAAGGGAAGGAAGAAAAGAAACAAGTAGGAAAGGGAATAGAGAACAAAAAGAAGACTTGGACAAAGGATGTACAGCAGAAGAACGGGCAACCTTCAAAGACTGCTCCAGAGAAAAAAAGACCAGACTGGAAGATTTTATTCCTGTTCTCTGTTTATCAGTAAAGCATCAAGGAATTTCCAATAGTGAGCCTGAGACCTCATTGTATCATATGAAGTAAACAAAACCACTTAAAACACAGGAGATGGAAGTGAGAACTGCAGTGCCAGCTGCAATGCTGTGGGACCAGTTGGATGTAATTCAGTAAAAACAAATGATGCTATAAAATCAGTGCATCAGGAAAACCCTGCCCCCATCTCTATTTCAGAGTCTCAAGGATGTGAGAGGGATGACATCTAATTCAGCACCAAAAAAACCCAATAAAAACATTTCCACCTGTACACAAAAATGATGTCTCTCCTCCCAGTTAGAATGCAAGCTCAAATCCAGCAGGAAGGGGATAGACAACTTCACACCACCAGAAGCACACAAACAGCACCCAGAGCATACATGGTTTCCTCGGAAAGCACAAGTGTCATCAAATTCAAAGGAGCAAGAAACATGGCATGAAAATAAAGTGGAGAAAACAAAACAGAGCCAAAAAGAATGCTTCCATTAAAGGACAACCAGAATAAGAGCCAGATGAAGAAAAGATCTAGATCACTGGCACACTGCCATCAGTAGCCAGAAAAAAAATCCCATCTTCCTTTAGCCACTTTTCCAAGAGGTTTCTTTCCCAGGCTGGTGGAGAGTGAGCCAGTGTACAAAGCTTTGGTCCAAAGGCTTTTACACTGGGCAGGAGGGAAAGCGGTTGAATTGTAAATTATTGACATTTCCGACATATTTCTCTGTCTGCAAGGGAGGAAAAGTTGTGCACTACCTTGTAACATCCTCAGTCTCTTCTAATGTTCAGACCTTCTAGGCAGAGGCACGACACTACTGTACCACCTACTATAACCGATCAGGAGTTCTGCTCATGGTTAGCAGACATGGGCAGAGTGTGAAAGGTAAGGAAGGGAAGTGGATAGATATACATAAGGTAGTGAACACCAAACCATTAGGGTTTCCATCTACAACAGTTCACACCATAGAGTCAAGGACAGTAACACAGAAGAGCAACACTTGCACTACCCTATCACACAGGTGACTGGAAAAGGCTCATTTCTTTTTCCTACTTCAAGCCACTAAAACAAATCAATCCTCCTTTCACAGCAAGCACTTTGCTTACCTCACACAGCATGGTGCCAGGTATATACACCCAATGGAAGCAATGCCTGTGCTTTGATTTAAGTATATGCTTAACTCCTGGCTGGATCAGCACTTTCAACCATATATCTTTGTGGGCCAAGGATTAGCATTCTTACACATTTTTAAACTTTCCAGGACATGTAATTTATCATTCTGCCTGTGATAAAGGATGGCAACACCTTGCTTGCTTCTCTTACTCTCAGTACACTGCAGAAAACAACAATACAGATTTCTCAACAGCAAGGTGGAGCACACTGATATCCCTTTCCCTCCCCTCTGATAATTTAGTTATTGCATATCATCACCAGGTTTGAATCAGAAAAAGGGGGGAAAGACGCAAAGGGAGAGTGAAAAAAAGTAGGGGAAAGGATACTTACTGCAATAGAAACAAACAAAAAAAAAATCATTTTCAGATCACATATGAAAAGAACATCTATCTTAAACATGATCTCAGAAGAACTGACGAGGATAAATTCATGTGAAGTTCCAGGTGTTCCAGCCTAAATATGGAAAATACACATTACTCAGTTTATGAAGGGCTTAGTTTTATCAGTACTATTTATATACACTTTCTTGCTTCACTTTAGACTTATCACTTATACTGTACACACACTATAAATATAAAATGCATAGCAGTGCATTTATGTGTCACAGAAACAAGATTTTAAACCAACAGACTTGAGTGCTCACTGATTTTAAAAGACAACAGCTCTCTATTTTTTAACACATCTCTAAATTATATATGGGCTGTGTATCCCTTCAGACAAATGAACACTGATAAATTAGGTTCTGTCTCTAGCCAACCACTTCAAGTAATCTCCACCCTCCCACCTCCTCGTCACATGAAATAAAGATGAAGCACTGCACAATGTCAGTCACATTGCAGATCCATTCAGTAGCCGCATCTACCTGAAACAACAGAATAGATGTGTCGAGATCTTCAGCAGTCTCCACTATCAGAAGCTGAAATTCTTGCTGCCATGGACTCAGGCAACCCTGAGAGGGTGCTGGCTAGTACATGTCATACACAGCCAGCATTACGGTAGACTGCATCCAGCTCCTCTCACAAGTTTCTCCTGGTGGTATTGCTCTCCTTCCTAACTGACTTTATCTTTTATACCTGGACAAGCGATTTCAGCTGCATCTGTGGCCTGTGATACATTTAACGAACAGCATGGTGTGCTCCATGACCTGCCTGCTCCCCAGCCACATGCCTGTGGGAATACTGCCTGGAGTATTAAGCCCACTGCATGTGCTTGAGCATACACATCCCGGTTTTGACCTGCTTCATTACCTCTTTCCCAGCAAGCTCGCCCACAGTTAATTTAATGTGTTTAAGGACTGAAGGCCAGCCTTGCCTCCCTGCAGTGCTATCACATGTTACAGCCAGAGAATCTGGCCGTGTTCCAGCTATGGGGCTTCCTCTAAAGTTCACTTCCTCTGACAATAGCTGAGCTGATGCTTGATCAGGACAGCGCTCCATCCAACACGACCTATCACCACTGTGGAGAGCTGCTGTATCCTCACACTGACAGCTGCATACCCCAGTCCCTCTCCTACAACATCATAGCAGCTGGATCATTTCCAAGTCTGATAAATGGAAATGACCTGATACTCATTAAGCATGGAACTTCAGAAGATCACAGTACGAAACAATGGTTACATTTTCCCATATCGCCACTCTACTGGCTTGGTCAGCTTAACACAATGTCTCTCTACAGCTACACAAGGGCACTCGAAGTCCCCAGGCCAGGAAATAGCACTGAGGAGACACAGGAGTAAGTACAGTCAAGCAGATGCTTTCCAGCTCCTTAGCAAACTGCAACCAGAGTCCCCTGAGCTTGGGAACTGTCACCTTCAGCTTCAAACCCCCATCGAAGAAAGGCTTTGAGAGGGAGAGGAAGGAAAGTCTGCATTCAGAACCACACCTGGACATGCCTCCGCAGTGCAATCCCATCTTTGCTTACAAACAGGCTTCCTTTCAACCCATTCATAAATACCTGTACTATGTTTCCAGCAGTACTATATAAACTAAGAACCTTTAAAGTTCAAACACAAATCACTTCTTCACTGATCTGCCAATTAAAAAATGAAGAATGATAACAAGTTGTGAAATTTATCTTGTCACCAGCCTAATTGCTACTTGGGTCTTCAAATTATGGCAATAAAAAAAAAAAGAGAAACAAAACTGAACTGTTTATAGTCTGTTTGGATTCTGGTTTACAAAGTACAGCATTATCTCTGTCAATGCGTGAGGAAATACAATTGCACTATGGACCTCTACTTCAAAAAACCCTGCTTTAATTAATTATTTGAGTATTAAACCAGCAAGAATTACTGTAGTTATTTCAGAGTTGCTTATTGCCTTCATACATGTGATCAGTCTGCAAAGGTTAATACTAATTTGCCAAAAATCTTTGTTCATTTTACTACACAATTATTAGGGTATTAGGATTTAAGATTAGGATACTAAGATTATGAGGATACCTGGTGTTATCCAAATAAAAACAGAAACATTTTGAGATCTCCTTTCTAAGGAGGGGCTGGGGAAGCACTGAGGAGTAAAGGAGGAAGGAAAGGCTGCAATTTAAATAAGCGTGAGAGTGTCCACACATCGAGAGTTAAGGACAGAGAAAAATTAAGAGAGGAACCCAGTATCAAAGAGAAAAAAAAGAAAAAAAAAGATGAAACTAGGAGTGGACTACAAACCTTCCAAATTTAATTATAGTATCTTAAGAGCACTTAGATGCACTTGGTTTAAAGTTCACTTATTTACCTTTCTTTACTAAAGAAGTCAGCCATAGGTACCAGAAATTAAATCTCACCTATCAAGAGCAATCAAGGTTATATTTTTAAAGTGAACTCTGCCTCTCTCTTTCCCCCAAGCTTCCAACTTCCCATCTCAGGGCTGTCAGTGGTTGTCAGCACATCATATGAGAAACTCATCTGAACATACAATATAACTTGACAGGCAATACATCAGAAAACCTAGATGTGACAACCGCAGATTCCACCAGATGGTCCTGGATCATAACCATCCATTAAAAAAAAAAAAGAAAAAAACACCCTAAAATACACTGAAAAGCAGAATTTCTGAAGAAGGAAAAAGAAAAATAATTTGGTATATGCAATGTTTCATTCTTTGTCCTCTCCATGCTGAAAAAGGAGTCACAAAATAGCTCCGCCTCTTGTCCTCACCAGCTCATCCCATCATTGATATCATGTATTTCATCCTCCTACCCTAAGAAAAGTCTTCTAAACAAAGGTGCCACTCCACTAAAAGGCAGTAAGTACTAGTAATAATGGGGCTTTCCAACTGAGAATACTCTCTCAACAACTCCGGAGCCTGGTCTCCAGGTACACTAAACCCAAGCAATTCACCTTGGGAGTAACGGCAAACCTGGAGCACTTTCAAGACTCACTGTTTACCACCCTTCCCATCTCCCTGTTGCTCTTGTAGGCAAAAAAGATTCTATTTTAGTTCAGGCTGCCCACAAACCTCACCAGCCTTTGCAATGGCCCTTCTGGGAGAGACTTTGGATTGCCTTGTCCTCTGTCAGCCACACAATCCTGTGAAGGCAGTTGAGACCTGCAGGTCAAACACTGACTGTCCAGGCCTAACCTCAATGCAGGTAAAACTGCCTTTGACACATGAAGCTTAAACCACCTTCCAGCAGGTAGAGAGCACAACCTGCTCCTGATTCTGGCCTCAAGCCCACATAAAACACAGTGCTGAGGCAGGCACAGGGCCAGGGCTCTGTGCCACCTTCTGGGAGGGAGGTCAGTGCAGCCCCATGGCACAAAGCACCAGGCTCACAGGCAGCTCCAGGATTAATTCACTGCCAGGAAAACACTGAAGCTGTCACTGTTCTTCAGGTGAGCGTCACCAGCCTGGCCACAGCAGCAGCTCAACTGGGACAAAAGCGACAGGCCTATGAAACATAAATCAAACCAGCACAGGCTGTCACTGCTCAAGCGACACCTTCAGGGACACCACTGCTTGCTCCTGTTCTGCCCCTACCTTCAATGTACAGATGTACACATTTTGTTCTGTAACTGAAAAAAAATATCGTGTATCCTTGTCCTCCCAATTACACATGCTCTGAAGTAAAAGGTATTCAGTCAAATATATTTGAGAACAAGTGGATATAAATCTGAATGCATAGAGGGAACTAAAACAGTGAACAACATGGTGTTATTTTACCAAACATTTAACAGGACCGGATAGTACTTCAAAGTTCTTTGGAAACCTGGAAGCTTCTTTGAATACAAAGCTGTCACCGGTAGAAAGCAGATCTACTCCCTGTGAGCGCACAAGCTGCGCTCCAGAGCTTAGGACTAAAGAAATCTCTCTTCAGGCCACTGTGGCAAAATTAGTTTTCACCAAGAAACCAGACTGAGCCCTCAACAAAGGAGTATTTCTGTATATTATAAATATTCATTTTCCTTCCCCTAAGGAGAGTTCCTTCCATTATAAACTCTCCTTTGCTGTTAAACAAGGTGCACCCATCTCCTCAGAGAGAAACACCTGTGAGGCGGGAATGCTCCAGTGCAGTGGTGGGGAACCAGGCTGCTGTCATGCATCAGGAACTGTGAGTGGAACGGGATCCAGAGATTACTAACCAAAAGGGCTTTTTTAGCAACTGCTGATGGCTACTAGCTGCTGACTTCTGAAGAAGCAGTTTATTGTCTCCATCCAATCCATTTTACAATTATCACCTTTAGCACAGAGAGAAAGCTACTTTTACACCACAGACCTGAGAACAAAAGGCTTACAAAAAAGCCAATTCTTCCCTCCTCCTCCAACTTTAACAAGGAATATCTGATTTTCTACTCTGCCTTTGTCATTTTAACATAAAAGAAAAAGTCAGTGACATTTTCAAGTTTTGCTGTTGTGCACCAGTGGGGTTTCAAATAGTGCAGAGGCACATAATTACATGTACAGACACTTTTGATGGGAGCCTAAATGTTGTGACAGTACATAAGTGTCTCTTAAAGATAAGAAAAATAGCCATTTAGCTCACAATGTACGTTTTGATTAAACTTAAAATGGACACCACCTTTTTAGTGGAGTGCCTTTTGGCATCTAAATATTTTTCTATAAATACGAGGCTATGATTTTTCAAAACATCAATCTTCTACAGAGAGAAAAATCAACAACTTACTGTTTAATTGTTCTCAGCAGAAATACTGCAAAACAGAAGGCATAAGAATAATATGTACCTAATAAAATTGGTACAATGTCACCTCTTCCCATTTTTATATTTATTTATATCTCATTAGAAAAGCAAAAATACTGCGTATCAAAGTCCAAGAATCAGCTGTTTATTTATTTATAGGCATTTATATAGCGCTCATCGCCATAGCAACCAGGAGCCTTTTTTTCTTCTTGTTCAGAGGAAAAGTTGGAATTCTGAAATGTGATCCTTTGATGTTACAGTGCAAATAGGTACTTAGTGCCTATGCTGCAAACACTTAGGCAGGTGCTTAAAGTACCTGAATAGACCTGGTGAAAGAGACAGAAGCAGAGGAAGGAAAAAGGAAAGGAACAGAGAAGCAAGTGAGAATGAGGGAGTAAGGGGAAAAAGGCTTTCCTATGAAAATTCACAGTGCAGTGGGTCCTACAATAAGCCACGATCTTCCCCACTGGTTTGGTGTTTTTTTTTTTTTTAGTGACTGGTTCATGGAGCATAGTTCAAATTAATCAAGAGTGATCAACAGATGCCCAATTTATGCTGAGGACACCAATGACTACTCCCGAGCAAGGTTTTCTAAGAGGACAGCAGCTTACAAATGAGGCTGCAGAGAGCTGCCTCTCTTCTGAGTGCAGAGAATTCAGGAACCTCACTTTGCTACTCTCTTCTGATCCCCCAGCAATTAGCCATTATCAAATTCCCACAGAATTAGCAGACCTTTTAAAAAGTGTCATCTGTTCACAAAATATCTAAGAAATGAGTAGATTAGAACATTGCTCCTGCATACACCATTAGAGGATGAATTTCTAGGTATGTCATGCAACTGCAGTCTCTCCACAATACCTCTGATGTGTACAAGCACACAACTACTTTTCAGACCCTCAAAAGAAATTGAAATTGGTTTTTATACTATTTCATCTTGTTGCTTTCCAACACCATATAGATTATACAGGTACATGCACAACATAGTACTTCAGAGCCTTTTAAAAGCTAATGAACTTCCAACTGGGACTCAAAGAAAAAAGGATGGAGATCTTTGGCCTGTTGTCACTTTGTTATAGAAGAGATCCTATCATCAAGATTTCCTCAAGACACAGGTATATGAAGTTATTACCTTCAACTCTGCATTTAGTGTGATCCTATCTTCTTCATAAAACAATACTGGCTAAAGCAGTTAAATAAGGAGTATTCAGTTGTTCTTAAACCAAACACATAAAACTTTACACAAGACTGGTGGTTATTTTGTAGTCTTTAAGCTGTATTCTAAATAGGGCAGAACTGCATGTATGACAGCAGGAAAAGTGACAAGTTCCTTATCTGGAAAAGCACCAGCAGGCACTGTTATCAGAGCAGACCAGTTCTTTTAAAATGGACTGATGAAACTATTTTTAAAAATACCTAATAACATCACAGAGGAGAATCTGATCTCTGCAAAGGTAAGCCATGCAGCTCCATACTCCTGGGAGGCAGCTAATGAAACTGAACCCTGTCAGACACAGACTGTGTCCAGTAATTGGCTCTGAAACTCACAGTTCAAATTCCACCATGCTGAGTTCTATGCTCTACTCACAGCTTGCTCCAAATGCAGGCAGAACCGAGGGCTGTCTAGCATGACCAAATGTGAGTGGCTGCTTTTCTACTGCCTGGGCCGCCAGGCCCAGTCTGTGTACTGGGAGGGCAAAGAAAGAAACCTACTTTCTCCTGACACCTCACACCTACCAGTTCACCTCCAGGATAGGGAGAGACAGTTGAGGGGGAATGAAGGCAGAGCAGTGTCAGAGCAGGCGGCACACTGATGGAGGAGGATGGAACACATCCTACACAGAAGGTGAAGGCCTAAAAGGAAAAGGAAGAGGGTCCCATATCATGCATTCATCCAGAACAGCAGAACCACTAAACAATGCTAACCTTCAGTAAACACACTGTGCCAACTGTGCAAAGTTCCTTAGGAACAGAAACCGGCTTCCCCAGGAAGGCTGCCAGCAAAACCGGGGAAGTGTCACCCATTTTCCCCAAAACTCCACTCACCTTTCCTAGCCCACTCGTCTCCAAGCTTTATGGACCCATAGACCCATTCCACCCATTGATCTGAACCACAAAACTGAATTCTGCAACCATCTTGGATAACAACTAAAGAAATTTTTGTCCCACAGCATGAGAAGGCAGAATTTTGTCTGTACAGCTGAGAACCTCTGATCTGGGGCTAGCTCTGTGGTTTAACACTCTCCTTTGCACCACCTTCTTTTTCATGATTCTTCTTACCTCCCACTACTTCCTGGAAAAATCAGCTCCTTCACAGCCTAGACACATTCCAGTTGGAAAAGACATTTAAATAGAAGGCAGGTTCTTCTGCTGAGAGAAGTCATCTATGGCTCTGTTTATTTAAATAAAATGACAGTTTTACTAGTGGAGGATCTCTAAGCCTCTATGTTTTAAAACACCTCCTAAAGACACTGCTGTGTTAAGAGCACAGGCCAGATACAAATAAAAACTCTAGGGAACAGTAACTGAATGTGGGCTGCTGTCACAGGGAACTGTTTAAACCAACAGTACTTATGGAAGACTTCAAAGGAAGAGAAGGGGGTGAGAACAAGGGGAATGAGAATACCCAGTTTTCAAACTGAAGCAAAACTCAGTAAGTTCACAGTGAGACGTGACTGAGGAGATTGGAAATTTAACTGCAAAACGATTTTCATACAGTCAATCTGTTTTGTACAATGGTTAATAGAGAACGGGCTCTAGGTAATTAGCCCCAAAATATTAACCAGGTACCTAGAATACATGTTCATGGCATGTATCGGAGGCCAAACTCCACCTTTGATGGCTGCTAATTAAAACACAAAAGTGAGACTCCAAGTAAAACTGCCACCTTGCAAACATAAACTGTTCAAAATGCACTCTTGTGGAAAAGCAGACTGCAAAGCAGGTTTCCTGTATCTAGTTCACGCATTTGGTATCTACCACATTTTTGAAAATGACATTGTAAAATAAACACCCTGTCTTAGAGTTGATGTGTTCAGCATACGTCAAATTTGTTTGGGGGAGAAGGTCCTCCCAGAGAGTAAGAGCTCTTCTGGTTCTCAGCTAAGTCAAGGCTTGAGCTAACAAGCCGATCTATCAGTTCAAGTGTTTTGAGATTGCTATTAAAAGGAGCTGTTACTGTTTTACTACCAAAATCAACAGATTCTCCTGAATCAGCAGTCACCATTTAAAAGTCAGCATTTGTCAATAGTTATCCAACTATGGTACTGGTGTGAAAACACCAATATGTTCCCCTTGCCTTTACCAGTTGTTCAGACACAGTCGTTATTCTCATCACCAGAGATGAGCGTTTCCTCAGTTCTCTTTTTCCCCAAAGCAGCAGCCATTACCTTAATAACCCATTTAAACACCGGGTTAATTTAGAGGGGCTGAAGGAAGCAAGGGGAGACAAACAGACCGGTGAGCCTAACCTCCGAACATGCATGTGCAACACACCCAGAGCTGACATATATGCAAGAGAAACTTTTCCACCATGCTTAGTCAGCACACGGTAATTAAAAGGGATAAATTCGGCATCCACATCCATCGGGGCCAAATTCACAAGGACTGCTAAGCTTTCAAAGCTGAAGGCAGGTGTCCACTGGGGTTCCCAAGGCACTCAGCCATCAAGGAAAACCGTCAACGATAACGTAATTACATCTCTACTTGCCCTGGTAGGCTTTAAACCTGCAGTGCCTTTGACCTCTAGGGAGGTTATTAGTTTTAATTGAACCGCGTTCTGCTGCCCACAGCGGCTAACCCGCACAGCGCCGCCTGCCCCGCTGCCCGGCTTCGGAGAAGAAAGGTTTCTACGTCCGAGATGTCAGCTCCGCTCTGTGCAGTCCCGGGGGGCTCCCGTGGCTCATTCTCCCCCGCCGCCCCGTGCCTCCCCACCGCGGAGCCCCCGCCACGCACAACCGACACCACCCCAGTCCTCCCGCCTCCTCTTCACCCACTTCCCCTCAGAAAAGGGGTGGCAGCCGCAAGCCCCCGCGAACCGCCCCCTGCAGCTGCCCGCGCCGTCGCCCCGCCACAGCCGCCCCTCGCCGCCTCACCTGCCGCCCGCGGCGCCAATGGCTGCAACCGCCCCCTCGGCCCGGGCCGGCCCCGCCCCGCCGGCTCACGGCCTCCCCGCCCCGCCGGCTCACGGCCTCCCCGCCCGCGGCGGGCGGTGCCGCCACCTCCTCGCAGGCGGGCGCTGTCCGCCGAGGGGCCGGGCCGGGCCGGGGCGGCACCGCCTCCCCCGCGCTCCCGGCGGCGGCGGCTGGTGGTGGCGAGGCGGGGGCGGGCGGCCCTTCGCCGGCCGGGCTGGGGAGCGCGGCGGCCGCTGCGCATGCTCAGTGCCCGGCGCCGCGAGGGGCATTCTGGGGGATGTAGTGTGCGCGCGCCTGGGCGGCCACCCTCCCCTCAGGGTGGGTTTCCCGCGTCTCCAGCCCAGAGCCTGCGGGCAGCCCAGTCACCCCTGCTCCCGCCTCAGTCCGCTGCCTTCCGCTCACAGCTTGCTCCTCGGGCTGCCCTGTCCTTGCCTCCCCGTCCGGTCAATTTTCTTAACCGCTCTGCCTCCCGTCCTCTGACATTACTTGCCCCGCACTCCTTGCCTCTTCCGCAAAGCTCCTTCAGTCTCCACTTCCCTCTCCTGCTGTTCTCCCACCACCTGCCCACACCGGCCGTCCCCTGACCCTCCCTGACCTTCGGCTTTCCTCTGACCGAGAGCCTCTTTGCTGGCCAACCGCTCTCTCTGTCCTCTTGATTTATTCCATTCAGAATATAGGAGCTAAACCAGAAGGTGACCATCCTTATTATGAATACATGGCTTCAAGTCCACCAGAAAAAAACTGATGGAAAGCAGACACCAGCATCTTTACTGGAGGAAGGTGCCTTCCCACCAGGGGAAAGTGTGACAGCAGTGGCAGGTCATGTTCACTTGGTGGGTTTGTAAGGTCAGGCTTCACCAGAGCAACCCCGAGATTATTACAGCTTGAATAAATTGCTGAGAACACGCTATGTCTGATACAAGAGGTTGAACTGACTGAGCAGGCAGGCATGTGTGCGTACAGCACCTCTGCTTGACGCAGCCTCTCCCAAAGTCAATGGGGCTTTTGTCATTCCCCTCACTGAGGCTTTTGATTTCTCATGGGAACTTCCCATTTCCACACCCATGCAGGGGCTCTCAGTCAATGAGAAGGACAAATAATGGTTTGGTAGCATCTTTCACGTTAGCTGGTATTTGTATGCATCGTTAAATGTTCCCAGAGTGACACGATTGCTAAACATGTGTGCAGCAAATGAATGTAAAACTTTTAACTGTTGAAATGTTTGCCCCTGAAAAGCTGATAGTAATTTGGGGGAAATCAAATTTAATAGCTTAGTACTCCTTCCTCCAGTCTCTTTTTCTGTCTTGCAGATTTTGTAGCTAATGATCTGAAGAACTAACGTGTTATAAGAGGTACACACAAGAACCGAGGGTTTTCCGGAATGCTCGTTGCTACTCTGAATTTAATTTCATTATGGTCTCTATGAATTTTAGTGTTGTGAGCTCTCAATGAACTGATAAGGGAAATGTCAGGCTTCTGAGATTCATTTTCCAGAGTTTGTTCAAGAACTATTACACTAATGAAATCCATTGCAAGAGATCCCATCTACTCCATTTCTCATTAGGTTTGTGAGTTATGTTCCAGTCTTAGGGAGACTTCAGAATGCTGGATCTGCATCCTTATAAGTAAAGCAATGGTGCAAAATAATCATTATCATCACCATTTTCATTAACATTTGTTGGAATAAAAAGTCGCTATTCCAACAATGTTTAAAGATCCTATTCCTTTTCTCAAAGCATTTGTGAGTAGAAATCTTGACTAAGATTTCACAAATACCTGTTTGCATATTCACATAAATGTCATCTGCAGTGCTACTTTTCCTCCTTGTTATGAAATATTTAATGAACTACTCAAAAAGCCAGACATTACAGTAACTTGAATTAAGTGGCCAGTCACGTATCACAGACGATAAATGGCCAAAGACACAGACATAATCATTCAAGAATAAAAAGAACGCCCATAAGCTGAAATGTGTTTCTATGAAATATTCATAGGATTGCGGTGACTTATTGCCATGTCTGCTTCAGAATAACCTGCAATGGGAAAAGAGCATAATCTGATAAACTTTTCATGCAAAACAGTTCATTTGTTATTCCTGGAGTAACAGCTTTGTAGACCCACATCTGTTTAAGTCCACCGCCTGTAAGGGGTGGGGAAATGTTTTCTTTAATACAAGGATGTTCAGGGGATAACTAGTGAAAGCAATGTGAATATGCTAATGGAAGAGGCAGTCACTTTAGGTGCCCAGATATAGGTGCCTAGTGCCATTTTGGACAGTTTAGGTTGACCAAGACATCTGCACAAGGCCGGTAGATACAGCATGGGACCTACTTTTTAGTAGGGCCTGTAGCGATAGGACAAGGGGTAATAATTATAAACTGAGAGAGAGTAGTTTTAGATTAGATATTAGGAAGAAATTCTTTACTGTGAGGGTGGTGAGGCACTCAGATTGCCCAGAGAAGCTGTGGATGCCCCATCCCTGGAAGTGTTCAAGGCCAGGCTGGATGGGGCTTTGAGCAACCTGGTCTAGTGGGAAGCGTCCCTGCCCATGGCAGGGGAGGTAGAACTGCATGTTCTTTAAAGTCCCTTCCAACCCAAACCATTCTATGATTCTATAAGACACTCTCAACTGGTGTAATGGTAGCTAGAGGCCTGGCTTGAACTTGAGTTTCAACATAGTACCAGACACTTACATTGCCTGAATCACTTCCATTGTGACTGTTCAGAGAATAAATTGGCTTTTAAAGACATAGGCAGAAGATGAGCTCACAATTGGGAGCTAGGACAGCTGACCCACTTTTTGCAGTCTAATAGACAAAGCTGTCTCCAACCTCAAGCAAACACTGAAATGTTTCTACCTCATACATCATCACCTTACCTTCTGCACGGGAGTTATAGTTCCCTTTGTATATGCAACCTCTTTGAATGAGAAAATATCAGAAGGCTCCTTCCTGGAAACTGTCCCCGTCCAGCAGAGCTGCTGATGTGCCTGATCATGAACATCAACACACTGGACTGCAGCACTGCAAGCCTTGCTCAGCTGAAGTCAACTAGATCCACCATTAAGCCACCCAGATTTTTTGAATGTCAGCTTTGTAAAATTTATGAGTTAGGGATGAGTGACACACAAGCCCTAGGGATGAGGCAGTCTACCTGTGGTGCAATCACAACTCAGCAGAGCTTGCAGGCTGACCAGCCAGTATGTAAAACTGGATGAGCACCAATGATTCTAATCTTGTAAAAGGTAATAAGTGACATCCATGAAGCATGCTGCTGATCATCCTGGGAAAGAGCACTGTTTCAGCCAAAAAATCAGCAAAGTCATTTGGGACTAAAGGCAGCATGTAACTCTCTGCACATCAGCTCAGCATATTCTAAATGCGGGCAGCAGAGACAGCTAAACAAGGGATTTTGAAAGTGCTACATGCCTCAAACCTCTCTTACAAATTCATGTAATTCACTAAAGAAATTATACATATTCATATCATTCTACCTCAGATTATGAATTTGTTTGGAGGGGATAGACACTCAGGTGCCTCCAAAGAGCAAGATTTCATTAAACTGTCTCTCATTTGGAAAATCCAAGCAGTGACCCCACTCTTTGGAGTACATGACAGCTAGTAATAGCTGCATCATGATCAGTACCTACTCCCTGGTGTAAATTTTTCACATGCTGATGTCAAACACATGCAAGAGTGAAAAAAGAAATTAAAAAATCTGCTGCTGAGCAACACTGCCACTGAAGTGACTTGTGTCTATGAGGTGGTGAGGGCACTTGGTGTTCTGAAAGTGCAGCTGTGATCCCACTGTTTTGCTCCTCAAGTCCAAGGGCTGGGTAATTGCTGGTGTTGCCAGGGAAGGTTAAAGCTTTGTTTCTGTTGTTGTAGGTAAAATGAGGTGAAATGAGCACATGTACTTTTAAACAGGCAAGTAAACGTGACTATTCTATAGAAAGAGATAGTGTAAAAACTTTAAGAATGCCAATTCAAACTAGCCAGTAGTTTCATAACGGTTTTAAGAGAACAAAAAGAGTTATCAGTCCCACAGCCAGGGCACTCACCTCTGCGCTTTCTGCTGCTAGCAATTGGATCCCACTGACCACAGAAGTGAGCAGCATGTGGCAATCTGTGCTAGTGTGACAGCAAAGCAAGAGTGTAGCTCTCTTCTAGCTCCCCATGGAGTGGTGAAAACTTTTGCTTGGTTTTGGAGTGGTCTGCTTAGTTTGGAATGCAGGACAGCTAGACAGGCAAACACCATATTTATTTAGCCATTCCTTTATTTAATAACATGGTACAGGCAAGTTGTTGAGGGATTTGAGAAACAAGGAATTTTCCATTTTAACAGGATTGTACAGAGATTCATATATGGACTTTAAGTAGATGTTCCTCTTAAATACAGAAAAAGGCTTGCACTAATCTAATACCATGACTAAATACAAACCTCCACAGTCACTTCTTGTCCTAGTAGGAAAGATTCATCACTCTTAGTACCTGATTCACTCGGCAACTGAATTGATGGTGCTCTGCTATTTCTGGTGTTCTGTAACCTGCCCATTTAAGATGACAACACCATCAAGCACCTAACTGTTGAGGTGGAGAGGTGTCTGGCAGGAAATAGGAGAACACAGGCCCAATCCCATGAGAAGCACTACACAGGTCCTAAGAGACCAGTTCCCTTCTGTACTGAGCAATGTCCAGCCCAGAGGTGGTTTTGGAAGTGGTGGGAGTGATGGTGGCCGTTGTCACTGGCAGGGTGTGAGAGGGGGAATTACTTGAATGCAGGGGTATGTGATGCATGTAATCACTCTTCTTCCATATGGGATGGATATGAGACTTGCTAACCATGTCTTGACATTACAAGTCCTCCACCTTCGGTGCCTGGCACCCCTGTCATTGAGAATGAACCCCATATTCAATTACGTTCCTGCCTCTTGGTTGTCTGACTCAGTTTCCCCAGCCCTGTTGTGCCTTGACCTACCCTTTCGCATCTGCTGCTCTCCATGAAGAGGGGCTCCTATCACCATGTCTTCTTTCATCCTCCCATCCTTGCTGGCAGGAATTCCTCTAACGAAGGACTGTGTCCTGCTTCTATGAGAATTACTGTTGGTAAGAGACATTACTAAAAATGTGCAACCTATCTGTGTATTCACCGGACTGTTGCAACCCTAACTGTGGCTACATACATTTGGACCTTTGCTTTGGCCTGATGCAGCTGCTCTTACCTTCTTATTTATATATCATTATGTATAATTTATCAGTTCAGGTTTGGTTTTATTTTAAATAATATTATGCCCCATATATTCCTTCTGCCTCTTCCTGTAAACTATGCATGTGTAAAGGCTGATTCCGGTCTTTAGGGGAGGGGATGGATTAAGGCTGCAGATCTGCTCTCACCAAACCTTAAGCACCTGATTTTGTAAAATAAAACACCACTTACATGTTACCGCTAAAAGTACCAGGGTGATGTATCAGCTGGGTTTCAGTACCACAGGGCTTACTACTACTGTTCGAGAAACAAAAATAACATCAGCAAGTGGTAACTTGAAATGGCATCTGTTCTTTAATAAAATAACAAAGCAAAGTCTTCACAGAGGATTTCCTTTTTTCTACATGTAATTGTTTGTAACAAAATATAAGAGTTGTTAACTCTTCAGGCTGGTGATAACAAAAAAAGGTGTGGTTCACCTTGGCTTTCATACCCTCCATCTCTCTTTCCAAACTTCTTCTTTCTTTTATTCATGAGCTCTTCAGGGACAGGATTTTTAACAGTTCTTTCTGCCAACTTGTGATTAGCAGAATATTTGCTTTCCATTGTTTTTTTAGCCCTGTGTTTTGGCTCCCAAGTATCCATCTGTACCTCTCAGGAAAATATGTGGTAGCTTGCAGCTAGAATGTATTTTAAGATGCCTAATTTGAGAAGATGACCATGTCACTGGTTAGCTCAGATGCTGAAGTTTAACCTGCTGACATCTGAAATTCACTGAGGTGATCAGTCCTTTGGAGAGGACTTTTCTTTCAGGAGTATTTATCCTGCAGATCATCCTCACTTTCTGAATCCCTCCTGCATCTCTAATGAGCTATGATGCCCTGCATTCACGTATGGTTTTGGGCGTGCATATCCTATTTATGAAGTCATTTTAGAGGTAGGGAATACAGTTTTGTGATTTACACCTCCATAGCAAATGTATGAGGTCTGGACATAGAAAATAATCATTCCTGCTTCACTTGATGGTTGAGCCAAGACAGCAATCCAGCCTGTTGCTCTTTGTACCTACTTTTCATATGATGTAAGCTTTGTCCCATGTAGCATAGCCTAACTTCTGTCACCTTCGTTTAATGACACATGGCTATGAAAGTAAGGAGGCGTTATACCCCCTTCCAAGACTGCAGCTTTCCACTGACTGCAGCTGAGAGCTGTGCCCATTCTGAAAAACAATGTGAAACATCAAACCTAATGCTAGGAAATCCTTGCTTTTCATCCCAGCCTTCCTTTTGACAGATTACTTTCGTTTTCAGAAATTTGTTAGTTGTTCTCATGCAAGCACAAACATTGTAGTTCCCAAAATTGAGTGGGAGTGAGTTACGGCTGATTCCTCTGCTCACTGATCCCTGCTGCTTGGCTCCTGGGGAAGTGCTGGTTCTTCTCAGGTGCCCAAAATGGCCATAAAGCAAATACTCTCTTTGCCTCCTCTTCTGAGGGCTGGGCTGTGACTGAGAAGGGAAATTGGCTGTCCCACTTTTCTAGGTGATCCTGATCCAGGCCAGTTGGAAGGCAAGCACGCCCACTGCCAATCTTTGCGTAGCACTGCTTTGAAGTGGGAATATTTGGCCCCTGTGAACTTGCACACAACTTAGTAGAACCATGTCCTCCTCAGTGGCAGCCCTGGGTATTTGCAGAAGTTGAAGAGAATAGTGAATTGGGAGGGCTAGGCCAGCTAATGCCCATTTTGTTATTAAAGCTGGCTCCTCTTGTTGGATTCTGCCTGCCCCAGGACATATGTTCCTAGGAGCTCAATTTTTAACTAACACAGCAAAATAAATGAAAACAAGACAAAGAATAAGGCTCAGCTCTGCTGAGAGCACAGGACCTCCAGGCTGTAACATGAATTCAGCACCTGTGTTTACCAGAGAATTTATACATATGGGTGGGGAGTCTCCAGAGTGACAGCAACTCAGGCACTCATTTTTGTTCATTTTTCTTTTTTCCTTTCTTCTCCCCCCACCTTTAATTTTATTCTTTTTTTTTTCTTGTAGCCAAAGACATATAACATTTGTCCATTTCTTTTGGGCAAGGAATTTAGCTCCTTGCATTCATCTCACAGAAGGGCAGAGTGTCTCTCACACAGCATAATTTTCCTCCTCTCTCAAAGCACTGCTGTCTGTGAGCATGCCCCAGCTCTCCTCTCCTGTGCTTTTCACTGACAGAAAAATCATCTCTGGCTGAAGCTGCTCTGTCTCCCCGCAGCTATGGCCCCCTGTGAACCACAGCTGCCTTCTCCCTGCTCCCTCACTTACAGATGGCACATCCCATCTCACTTATGTTATTAAAATGGTTTCTGTGTGGTCACCTTCTGCTTCACGCCTGATACGATACAGAAAATTAAGCTCTTCCTTTTGTGCCATTTGTGTTTAAATTCTGTATTTTAAACCTGTCCTCTCTCCTCGATCCTTTTCCACAGACAGCACCACTGCAGCGGCAAGTCGTAGTGGCTGCATTAGATGTTCAAAAAAAAGAAATCACAGGCACATCGACTCATATGATGTTATGATGAGTGAGGTGGATAATAACAAACACGCAATACTTCAGGCACCCACTGGGTCTCTTTCATTTTCTTCACAGAAAACCTAAACAGCCTGCTGTGTGGAGTATGAAAAAGGACGTATCAAAAGAACATCTGCGCATTAGCGTAGTGATTAGCTTATAGAGAAGCACCCAGTGGTGAAAGAGCTTTAATCTTCTTTTCCATGTGTAAAAATTATGTGTCACATGAAGGGATGCTTACACTGAAGTCAGACCTAGCAGTTGTTGTGACTTCTCGAACGTTTCATCAAAACCAGTTCCTTGCAGGTAAGTTTGGCAAAAGGTGTTTGGGTTGTTTAAGGTAAAGTGCTGGACTTCTTAGGAAGTGTAATTGCAATTACTGTGCTTCATGGGCAAGAATGCTGCCAGGAATGGGTAATTCTGGTTATGGGATACATACAATACTGTAAATATGCAAACCAATACTTTGGGAATTGCTTCTTTCACTTGAGCTTGATTTAAATGTGTGAATTGTTTGCAGCTTTCTAGTATTCCCAGTCTTCACCATTAGCTTTCTTTATTATTGGTCTGAAAGTAGCTGCTGCCATATGGAGAGCTGGACCAGCCAAGAGTTATGTTCGCCAGCAATGTACCATTCAAAGTGTTTAGAAGTTGCCAGTCCCCATGGTCCCAGATGAAAGCTAACCTCTGTAAGCAGCACTGTTAGGTTTTCTTGCTTCTTTTTCCAAATCAGATGATATTGGTCTCTCTCTTGGGAAGAGCATCAGATGAGATGGCCTGAGGGGTTACTCCTGATGGCAATTCCTGTACTACACTAAATGAGGCTGGTGTCCCTGGCTACATTCCTGTTTAAAGGGCAGAATAATCCTCTGTACTTCTTCACTGTGTGTGGTGCAGATCTGATGGGTCTCACCCGAGTACTGGAGCAGGGATGGAGGAAAGGAGGAATCTTTTCTCCTTCTTGGAGCAAATGACTGAGCTATTCCATAGAGAAAGCTACTCATTAAAAAGAAATCCAACTCTTTCATAGTGGCTACTGGCTAAATACACAACTGTTTAAAGAAGCAGCAGGCCATCTGTTCGATCTTCCTTGCAGCGTATCCCTCTACCCAGAGCAGACCCCAGAATATGGCTGAGGAGTGAATTGGGACAGGGCGTCTGGAAAGATGAAAGCAATTGGATTGACATTTTTATCCCAGGGCTGTAATAGAAATCTTTAGTAAGTAAAGGCCAGGCATGAAAATCACATTGTAGCTTGAAGATTAAGTCCGATTTTGAGTTGAAATTCAACCCCCTCAGGGGTCTCAAGGCCAAAGTATGCAAAGAGACTCTGTAAGTCCTATTTTCAGGGGTTAGTGGCACATAGGGTCCCTCTGCTAGTTCCTCTGTATGTGAATGAATTGGATCCAGAGCACAAGCACAAGTTCATGTCAGAGCACTGTGGTAGGTTATGTTGAAAGATAACTTGATTAGTTCCAAAGTCAAAGATTAGCAAAAGAAAATCTGACCAGAGGAGAGACACCAAGTGCTGACACATTGTGAAAATTTGGAGGTGAATGGAATCTGGAGTTTTTAAAAAATCTAAGTGTTATAAAAGTAAAATTGCAAAATACCACTCTTCTACCTGTAAACCTCAAGACATGTTCCCATCTTTGAATCTAACTTTCTGTAGACTATATTCCTCTTCTTCTGTTCCTTCTTACGAGACATGGTGATATTTAGCCTAGCAAAGAAGGTGCATGCAGAACTCATCTGAGCTATAAACACCTTATTCTGCTGATGGGAGTATTATAGACAAACTTATGCTACAGATCATTTCTTCAGATAGGTAGTAGATTTAATGTGTGTGTGGTAGTTATGGTCCCAGCCTTTCAGCTGTAGGTTTGGTACTAGGATCAGTAACTCCTGGTAGGATTACCCACCAAAGTGGGCTCAGTTCTCTAGTCGCCACATAATCTGTTCACGGACACAGTCTTCATTACAATGAAACAAGGAATCACAGGCAGCACTCTGAGGCTAGGCAGCCACAGACAATAATGCCCCCTACTGATGTTTGAACAATTCAAGGGGAAAGAGATGTCTCAAATAGCCAGCAAAGGCAACGTGGGCGTTGCAAGCTTCAAGAACCTGTGTAAGGAGCATGGACACGCAGCTTGATGTGCCGGACAATTAACGGACTGGGTAGAGCGCAGAGGGAAGCAAATGCTCAGAAAAATTCAGATTTTGAGAAAAGGTTGGTTCCAAGACCTTGTTTGTTAGGACAAAGGAGCCCCAGTAGCTGAAAGTTAAACTTTTGGCACCCATTTCAGCTGCCACAGAAGCCCGTGGGTTGTCCTGTCCAGGCCAAGGGGCTTGTATGCATGGGCTGCATGGGACCTGCAGAGGCACCATGCAGCACAGCTCACACCATAACACTTGCAGACACATGTCACAGTAGATATTGCAGACACATGTCACGGTAAATATTACAGACCCTGGTCACCTTACTTCCAGGTAAATTGTGCCAAGACAGCAGTGTGACATGACTAAAGTGTAATCATGTATGGGTAGGCAAAAGACTTCCTTTCTAATTAGGGTTCATGTAATACCTGAGTCCCATTAGCAGCCCAGCGGTTATAATATTTTACAGCCAAATGGTGCCACTAATTTCATTGCCTATAAACCACCACTTCTAACAGGTTTGCTGAAATTCAGTATCTGAAACTCAAGTTTCTCTGTTATGATGCATTATTATCTATAGAGTGGGTGTTTCCAGTGCTCCCAAGGAAAACCATTTTACCTTTCATACTGCATACCGTAGCTTAGGAATTACAAACCTGTATTTTGAAAACAAAAAGAAAGCTTAGACATTTGAGCAAAAAGGCTGCTGTTCAGTTTCTTCCTCTTCCCAGAAACAAGGCCAGCTATCCTGTTGCAGCTGCTGAGAGCCATCCTCAACTCAGAAGAGCACTCCCGTAAACTGCCGGTGAGGTAAAGTTGGCTCTGTGGCTCAGTGGAAGTTGCCGTACCTCCATCCACGCCCCTTCAGCAAGCCTTAAATCGGAGCCACATCTGTGTAAAAAGTATGAGTAATGAGTATGTAATTTGCTTGTCCCACATGTGTCCATGCTCTAGGAGGGAGAAACAGCCTTCTTGTTGCCACAGAAAAGCTGCTGGCTCTTCAGTGACTGGGACAAGGGAGGTGGGCCAGTACAGTCCTGTCTGTGGACTGGGAGCCTCAGGGAAAGAGATAGGACCTGGCTCTGGCCCTACACTTAGGCAGTTCTTTCCTCTGTAGACACGACCTGTGTTCCCAGACAGCTTCTTCCTGCCTATAGACTTGCTTATAGAGTCCAGATACTGCCCGCTAAGTTTGCTGTGGCAGCCCTTCAGCATCAGATGAGGGTAGCATTTGGAAAAATAGCAAGACACCTTAAGAAATCTGAAAAGTGAGGTTGGATTTTACTACCACTACCCTAAAAACATGTCTATGTATCAGTGTGCCCTTGGGAATGCATTCGGACAGTGAAATCCAGTTTCCTTATCATGTGCAGTAAACACTGTGATGTTAAAACCCTCAGTGGTTTTCTTATACTTTTATCACTAGGATTTATGTCAGCAAAATAGCATGGAAAGCGTATTCAAGTGATTATTATGCACCCATCATTTCCACTCTGATCAGACCACATGAGGTGTATCTGACACCCGGTATGCAAAGGAAATCTGCTTTTGATGGAAACTAACGTATGGTTAATTTGCTACATTAGCATGTGATAATTAGTATGTAGCGTTTATGATGTATTATAACTACAGCTTAGTATACATGCACACAAATACACACATAATACATCAGTGTGTTAAATGCAGGCATCTCTGGGACTGAAGGTGATAGAAACAAATCTAAGCGGAAGTTTTGGACATGGAATGAGGACTGCATAATGAGTGCCTCAATTTACAGTCCAACAGCATAATACCTATTCCTCCCCACACCCTGTACACTGTGCATATATTAAAATCTCTAATCTGTCTACTTTTATATTGCTGAATATATTAGGACTTTATTGGTTCTTTCTTTTTAAATTGCATAATCCAGGGTCAATTAAATAGCTACAGCTTGAAATTGCACACTGTGGTCATGGCAGAGCAGGATGTCTCATTGCTCTCAGTTTTGTGCATCTGTAACCATGGCGACTTTGTGGCTGCAGCTTTCCCCAGGTCTCATGTAACCTGGAGTCGGTAAAGGCATGCTTCTCTGTCTGGTGCAGATGTCACATAGAGGATCTCTTAGGATACATTTTTAATTACTGTGTTCTCTTAATTACTCCTTTTGATTTCCCCTGTGAATTGCCTTTCTTGAGTTTCAGTGACTCAATGTGAAACCAAGTGATACCTGTGGTATCTTCAGTCAGTGTTCAGGAATATTCATCCCAGACCACTGTGCCTTCTCAAGGGCAACACCTACCTAAAAACCAATGCATCGTGGTGCTTTGTGCTTGTGGCTCCAGACCAAATGTGGTGTTTTACAAGCACAGATTTCCTTCCTTTGGCTGCTGGCCTTGCCAGACCTCACTGGAGAGTGTGGCCATGCTGTCCAAAGTGGCCTCCAAGGGCAGACCTGCTTTGGCTGCAGACAAGTTGCCCACAAGGTGGGCTCCCCTGTAGCATCTCATCGTAGCAGGGTGAAAGGACTGCATGTTGGTGACCCCAGCAGGAGTGCAAAGGTGATGTGTTTTGGGCTGTAGGGAGAAGGGAGGCTTTCATCACCCTTTTGATTGTTTGATCCCCTCTGTGACTGTCACACACTTGTGGAGATAGACTCACATGCCTGCAGGACACCGTGCCAGAGAAAACATGTCTTGGACATGCTTCAGAGGCAGCTGTGGGGTGCCTGGCACATGCATCCCACTCACTGGGGGTTGCAGGCAGCATTCTGTAGGTCTGCAGTGTGTAAATCTTGCCAGCCACTGCCAAAGAGGTGACTTAGCCAGGCAGCGTCCCCTCTAACAGCACTTCTTTTTTTGATTGCTCTACTACAGCACAGTCTGCTGGGACCAAACAGCTCTGGATTTAGCCATTTATTTGATGGATACGTTGCTAAGAGCTGTAATTTATCCCTGTAAAAGCAATCACTTCTCCTGGTGTGTTAAATCCACCCTTGGGCAGACGTCCAGATGGCACAAGCCCTGCACCTCAGGCAGGTGAGATGGACACCACCACCATATGCACATTTTACAGCCACACTGTATGGGACTGAGTTACACCAGCTGGGGGGCTGTGCCAGACTGTGTGTGTGTCTGTGCGTCTTTCTCCCAGTATACCTGGGGGGGCTTGCCCTCAGCTTGGCCTTCATGAAATAGGACATCATCCTGCACCATAGATTCATCAGCATTTAACAGAGCGCCCATGTATTCTTCCATTTGAACTGCACTAAATACAAGCAGTAACAGCACTATTTCTTTTTTTTCATCTGGGCAGTAATATGTCTTCTTTTCATTAATTCATCCTTAGGTTAGCTATCACCGTAAATAGCTGAGCAGCTGAGGTGTATTATTAATCATGGTCAGATGTTTAGCTCATGAAACAGTGCAGTGGAAAGCAATTGGATCACCTCCTCGCCTTTTTGAATGGCCTCGGATGTGATGAGGGGGATTTATGGTTAAAAACTGCACCATGGAAAGAACACATAGTAGTTGTTAATTAGGGACAAGCAATTTAAGACCAGTACTGCTGCATTTCTGACAGAGGGCAGCATTGAGTTATCATACAAAAAAAAAAAAAAAAAAAAAAAAAGGGAAAAGCACTTGGCTCTCTCGTGATTGCGCAGTTCAGAAAAAAGATGACAAGAAAATGGGTTTTGGTCATGACTGAAGCAACAATTATATTGCTGTTTACTACTAGTGATGCTCAAAGTGTTCTAGGTGTAGATGACCCCGAAGCAGGGCTACCATCAGAGTCAGAGAAGGGGAAGTACTTACATACAAGGCACAAGTCAACCGACATTGCTTAGTTGTGCTTTCTGCCAAAACTTGGCAATCTCTTGCTGTTTCACTGTCAGCCTTGCTGAGTTAATATGAGGACTGGTTTGCAAGCGAGTGAGCATCTCCTGCCTGCACTGCTGTGTTTCCCCAGCCTGCTGATGCACTCCTGCAGCCTTCTCTGCCTCTGCTTGGAGCCACAAGAGTAAGCTGCATTTATCCTCGCCGCCAGCCTTGCACTTAGAGCAGATGTGATGGCAGCAAGCGTTTGGATGAGACAAGTGGCACAACCGGCTGGCAGGAGCATCTGTGCACACTGCTGCCCTAGCAGAGCCTCCTCTGATCTTCCCCAAGTTCCCTTGCTAGCCCTCCCCCCCCCAGCAACTCTTTTACCCATCTTTTAACAGCATCCCGACCCCTTGTACCAGCCACTGCCAAGTTTTTCTGTCATGCTTCATGGCTCCTAATATTTTTCTCCTCCTGGTAGTCCAGCTCATTGCTGCTAACCAGCTGCCCACAGCCACCCAACCCTCTTTTGCCATCGCATTCTCAAACCATACATGCATACGGTATCTGTGCCTCCGTCCACTGAATAAGTAGCATTGCCAGAACGGGATGCGCTGTACCACCACTCCTGTCCCTTGTGTCCTTTCAGGAGGCAGTTGTGCACAGCTTTGGTCTGATGAACCCATGCAAAGCCCTCCTGGGAGCTACTCTGCCCCTGTACCTGGTGAACAGAGAACAGATTGCAAAGAACCAAAACCAGAAAGCAATTCTGTTTATGCTTCCCCATCAGAAAGGCCTATTTTCACCATCAGAAATTTCCATGGGAAATGTTTTGCCCATCACAAGAAATGCTCATGATGCTTACAAAATGTTTACTCTGCTGTGAGCCATTTCTTTGCAGTAAAAAGCCTAGCACTCATGTTTTTCAAAAACGGTGTTAACAACTAGCTTGTAACTAAAATTTCCTTTTAAAGCTGGCTGTTATTTTTATATATATATATTTTTTGGCAGGGGGAGGGCAAGGCAGGGGTTTTTTGCTCACAGCTTCATGGAAAATTCTGCTTTCTGGTCTGCTCCTTGACAGGGCCGTGCCGCTCCTCCTTTACCAAGAGCTGGGTACTACCTGGGCAGCCTTGTAAGTGAAACATGTCCCCTAACTCCTAGCTTTTGTTCCTTTATTTTGGGGGACTATGGAAGTGAGGGGCCCACGGGGGAAAAGAGAGAATACCTGGGGAGCCACCAGCTGCTGCTGCAAACACCAGCCTTGTGCTCCAGCTTTGGACTTGACTCCCTGTCTCACTAAAAGACTCAGTTCCTTCCTGTTTTTTAATAAAACTGGAGAGCTGTGAGGGCATCCTTGCAGCTGCAGCGGGAGGGGATGCTGCCAAAAGGCATCCCAGGCAAATGGCTGGGCTCAGATGGAGTGCAAGCAGAAAGTTTTGAAGGGAGGATTTAGCTGGTGCAGTGTTTATGATGGGGTAGATGCTGTCTCTCCGTCCCTGTCTCTGTCCTTTGTTAGAAACATGTCTTTCTTTTCCCTGCCAGCAACCAATCAATTCCTTTAACACCTGAGTAATGCATTTTATAATTAGAAACAGTCCTTGATTTGGGAGTTCACAGGAAAGCCTGTGTCTGTCTTTCTAGTGTTCCTAGCCTGTTGCATCCCTGGGCTGTGGCTGCACATCCATTCATAACAGAAAGGAGGCAGCCGCTATATGAAATTGCTAGAAGACCATGTGCACCATGAATGTGAATGAACATTTAGAAACTTGCCCACGTAAGAGGTATTCTTCAGTAAATGTGGATGTTTCCCCAAAATGGTGGTGGGTGGGGGTGGGGGTGTTACCTGCTGCAATGCCACCTCCCTGTAGGCATTTTCATTATAACCTTGGGAAAGAACTTCTGCACATTCCGTCTTTGCCCCGTCTCATTGATATTCATTCATTCTCTAGTGGGCTTCATGCTGCTGTCTGCACAGGGGAAAAAATTAAAATAACAAGACAAAGAAATAATAGGAGGAGGTGATTCTTTTTAAATCTTTCTTGGGAGTGAAGACAAGGAATTGCTTGCCCTAAGCCTTTATTCAGGGAGCCCTCGGCACAGCAGCTGTCAGAGCAGGTAGCAGGAACAAGGTAGTTGGCTGGAACAATTCAAATACCTTGGAATACATCTATAAATCATGTCACCACTTTTCTCTGCAGGGGTTGAAGAGGAGGAGGAAAGAGGGATCAGAACAGTGAACAGATCAAACAAGTAACCTTCAGAGGAGACATCAGGCCCACACTGATCCTTGGAATGATGTGAGCATCTTTCAGGGTCCCTGTAGGTAGTTTTATGTGTCTAAAATAGGGCTGACTGTACCCAAATATTTATGTGCCTCTTCAATGGCTTTAAAAATATGTAAAGGCCTTCGCTCATGAAGACTGCAAGTTTTCAAAGGAGCACAAGTCCTGTTGACTTGCGAGATGATATGAACACCTATGTCACTTGGCTGCTTTTGGAAAAATACTCCCCGCAGCCAAGCCAAGGCAGGGTTATGGATATTGTCCAGCTGTCCCGGCAGGCAGCATTGTGCAGCCCTTCCAGGGCAAAGGATATTTGGACAATGAAAGGGAAATGAGGATATTCCTGCCTCACCCAGCCCCTCATTGCCTTAGGAAGGATGCAAACGTCTGTACAGCTTTACCTGGAGGTCAGATTGGACATCATCAGGCCAGGGTCCATTCAGCTAAGCTGTCAGGTCTCATACACTGAGGGTGAGGGTTCTGGGGTCACTCATTGCTCCTCTGCCATAGGCTGGGTCCAGGCAGTGGGGTTGTTCCCAGCCCTGGTATGCCTTGTGCCATACAGCTGGACAGCCTGATGTGGGCTCTGCCAACTGTCTGTGGTGCTGGTGGCCAGTCGCCATGGGGAGAGAGGTTGCTGTGCCCCCTTTCTGGCTTCTTGTGCCCATTGACACCCTTCCTTCCCCTGCACATTGCCAGTTACTGCCTTTCTGATATAATTTCTGCCAGACCCCACTCCAAGCCTGGTCATCCCTTGTAGCCCAAGGTGTGTCACTGGGCTGCTATTCCTGTCCCTTTGATCACTGCCCACCCCAAAGGGACCTTGAGCAATTGCATGCTCAGATTAACGTGACATTTTGGCTGTAGCTGCCCATAACTTGTCTACTTTGTTAAGGGATCTTTGGCTGAGTGAAATCCTTGGAGTTCCACTGCTTTCACCTATGGACTGCAGAATTTGTACAGAGAGGTGCATGACAGGTTTTATGGGTCCAGAGATGGGCTTTTAACTGCTATGCTTCATTTGTGCCTTCACCTCCCCGGTCTGCCCCCTTATACATGCATATCTGGCCTGTGGAGTCAAAGGCAGTTGAAGATAATGTTAGCCACACCATCTTCTTATGTGCCTTAACTACCCTAGCTCAACGAGCCAGCTAGGCTTTGGCTGACTTAGGACAGCTTAAATTTCAACCTGCTTACATTTGCTCCCAGAAGGGGAGCAGGCAGGCCACTTTCATCCTTCGGGCGTGATGCAGGAATGGAGACATCAGAGTTACCAATAGCTCAACCAGCCATAAAACTGTGTCAGTGGCACTACCATGTCTATCAGGTGCATGAGGACTGAGCTTTGCTGAGGCCAAAACCAGCAACTCTGTTTATTTTCTGTGCAAATACAGAACATTATGGTATCATAAGTCTTCAGCTTTGAATGCAAAGAAACCTTTAAAGGTGGCAAATGTTTGCGGATTTGTTGCTACATTCTTTAGTGACCTGCAGCATTCCAGTAGTCGTTTTTACTATGTCAAACGCTAGCAAACAGCAATGATCCTATTTCACAGGGTAAACCAACTTTTAAACAGCAGCAAACATGACACCTTATGAGATACTGTGATACATTAAGTATCTTGGAAAATGCAGGAGCTGAGCACGACCCAGGCCTTGCCTGGCCAGGCAAGGCAAAGAACAAGGCGAAGAAGAATGCAGACGAAGAAGGCAGGCGAAGAAGGCAGGTGAAGAAGGCAGGTGAAGAAGGCAGCGAAGAAGGCGAAGGCAAAGCAAAGGGGGATCACAGTGGGCTTTGTTTCTGTGACCTGCTGGAACAGGCGTGCCAGCGTAACTGGGACATACTCAGACACAGTATGGCTTAAGGCAATGGAAATGATGGGAAAGAAGATGGAAGAAGCTTCTGAGGGGAAACATCTGTTCTCTTTACCATTAGCTACAAGTGGTACCTTTTTAATTATTGAGATGCTGAAGCTGGCAGAGGTTGCAAAGTGGATTGACTTGGTAATTATTTAGAAGAGTCCCAACTGCTGGCAAGGATTCCCATGTAGTCATTTTCTACCTGGATAGAGGGAGAAATAAACTCTTCACGTATTTATTATTATTACGGCCTGTCAATTATGAAGATTTATTCTTTCCTGCTGAGCTACCTCGAGACTTGGCTTTATCACTTCACTACTGCTGCCACAACACCATTATATATATATGAAAATGTGAAGGTAAGGCATGCTTTTTGAAGCTATGCAGAATTCATCTTCCTGACTTTTGACAGCTCCCACCATGTACAAGATAATACCATCTAACAAGCCAGCCACGGCATTACAAGGTGCTTTTCCCAGGTTTGGTTCAGCACAGCATCTTAGTGCACACACCATAACATCTTTAAGCAAATTGAAAGTGCAGTGAGACTTAGCCTTAGTGTTTTTCACAGCTTTATGGACTGCTGCATTCAACAGTCTGGTCCATCAGGCTCATGTGCTGCTGAGCACATTTTTCAGTCCATTGAAACTGGGATTTCAGTTGGTGTAAATTCTTTGTCTTGCTGAGTCAGGTCCTGAATTTAAGGCAGGTCAATCAAGTTATTTAGGAAATGTGGGGACACTGGTGTCTTGCCATTCAGTGTAGCTCGTTTAAGCCTGTGCATGGATGCAGTAGAGGCTTAGCACACAGCTATTGTCCAAGAGGAAGTGGCTTATGACGCCGTTTTCCTCAGGATTTGTGGCTATTCCAGAGGGAGGCTCTGGCGTCTGTTGTTGGCAGAGACGGTTTTCTTTTCTCTTCTCTTTTCTTTTCTTTTCTTTTCTTTTCTTTTCTTTTCTTTTCTTTTCTTTTCTTTTCTTTTCTTTTCTTTTCTTTTCTTTCCTTTCCTTTTCCTTTCCTTTCTTTTTCTTTTTCTTTTCTTTTTCTTTTCTTTTATTTTCTCTTTTCTATTTTATTTTATTTTATTTTATTTATTTTTTCTTTTTTCCTTTCCTTTCCTTTCCTTTCCTTTCCTATTCCTTTCCTTTCCTTTTTCCTTTCCTTTCCTTTCCCTTCTCCTCTCCTCTCCTCTCCTCTCCTCTCCTCTCTTTTTCTTCTTCTTTTCAATTCCATTCCATTCCATTCCATTCCCAGCAAACCTCAGATGTCTTTTATATAAAATTTAGATTAATGAGATTCTTATTAAAAGGATCACACTGCCACTCTATTCCCTGTTCATGAGCTTGCAACCCTGGCAATGTCTGAGCATCTTACAAACACTTATGAGCAGGCCACCGCTGTGCAAAACACCATCTCCATTTTATGCGCAGGCTTTGAAAAATCGAAGAAAATGTTGTGCATGGAGTGTTTGATTCCTCTCTCCAATGTTTTGTGACTGTTTCTTATACCTAGTCCATATAAATGTGTTACAGATATACATATATATATATATGACTAAGCTCTGATCATGCATTATATTTCCACATGACTTTTTGCATTCCTTGGACTTGGCAATGTGCAACATGCAGCGACTCACTGTCAGCAAGGGAGCACGCACAAAGCCTGGACAGAGCCCAGGGCCCTGGTGAGGGCCGCTGTAGCTGCACAAGTGGTGGGACACAGCCCACTTCTAATGCCGTCCTACCCGCCAACAGCCACCACTCGACTATATAGGGAACATATGGGAAAGCAGGCATTTCTGGCCCAACAAAACCACCTGTTTTGATTTCTGGTGGTGCATCAAAGTTCAGCCTCAGGTGAGACTCTCACTGATTTTTACAAAAGAGCAGCAGCCTTCTTTGGTTTTGATGAGTGAAAGGTGGATGTATGGGACAGAGTTAAGGAGATAAGGGCACGGGAGACCCCCTTGTTCCTCTCCATTGAGAGGCTGTGCCTCAGGAAAACATTCCTCATTATTTTCCTCCCCAGCTCCCCATATCTGCCCGCACAGCCGCCACCCATGCCTGTTACTGCCCTTGCACTGCACCCCAGGGCACACACTCTCTGACTGGGGGGGGACTCCAAAAGTTGTTTTCACATGCTTTATTTCAAGACCCATCTGAAAGACAGGGCAGTTGAAGCCGCACTGCCCTGTGAGCCAGAACACCAAGGGTGCCAGCAGCGAGCTCTGAACGAGTGGGACCTCTCCACTGCTCCGAATCCAGGGCCAAGATCCTGGGCAGGGGCTTCACCATCAAAATGCTCATCACAGCCTCATCCCGAGCAACTGCTACAATTTGGGGCCATCTGTGGATTTACCACCTCACTGCTCACCTCGTTTTCCAGATCATTAAGGCATGTATTAAACAGCACCGGCCTTCTTAATGAATTTGCAAATCACTCCTACAGCTATCCCAACGAAAATGATCCCAGCTCCTTGTTTTCTGCCTCCATCTCTGTTTCACCATGCTTTCCCTCATGTGATGGGGTGATTTCCCAGTCATGGTTATGCAAGGTGTGTTAGTAATCACGATCCCTTGTGTCCTTTGCAGGATCAGGGTTTGAATTTCCTCACAAGCCTTTGTGGAGGAGCGGGCGCTGCTGCTGCACTTGGCAGCTCCCTGGCCACACTGCAAGGTTGCTCTCTTTGCTGTGTGTGTCAAGGTCGTGCTGTGCAGCTCTTCCAGAGGCATGGGAGAGGCATGTGGAGAAGTTTTCCTATTGTTGCTGGTCTGCTTTGAGGCTTTTTTCAGGAAGTTGTGTTGCACCTGCAATCTGGGATAAGCAGCACCTGGAAAGAAAAGATATAAAGAGCAAAACTAGAGCCACCACCATATCAGGCAACAAGTCTTATTTATACAAAATCCCTCTCTGACTGTAGTTTTTTGCTTCCTTGGAGTATATTAATTTTTCTTCCTCCACTCTTCTTGGTACGCTGTGGGGCCATGAGTTTCACATCCACTGCCTTTTGCTTTGGCTGGCCATCAGTCCTGCCGGGTCAAATCCCCTTGTGCCAGGGCAGGCTGCTTGCTGGGTTGGCACAAGCGTGACACCTTCATGCAGGAGCCGCAGGGCTGGTGTGCGATAGCCGAGGCAGTTGTGCAACGGCAGGTCCGCACTACACATTCTGGATTTCCCCACCACCACCAAGTCTGGGGGGCTGGTCCAGAGCTTACCGTGAGGGACAAGTAGCTTATGAGATTGCTCACCGTGCTATGCAGCCACACACCTGCAGCCTTCCTGCTCGGCAAGGTCACCCCTGCTGTGCTGGTTTTGTCTGGCACCTTAAGCCATTCCTCCTACCTGACAGTGGGGGAGAGCCTGTTGGGAAACATCCCTCATGCAAAATCCAGCATTCTCAAAATGCACCGTGGGACACAGCCTTGAGGAGGCAGAACAGCCCAAAGCCAGCTTCAGATTATGGCTTTCCTTACCACCAGCCATTTTAAAGACAGACACACAACCCCAGTCAGACGGTTTGTAGTTTAACACACGGGATGGATGGTGCCTGCATCCTCTGCCGCCTTTCCCAGTTGCCAGCGCAGAGGCCTGGCAGCTCCACAGCTGTCAGAGGCAACTCTTCATCCCAGATCTCAGCTATAGGCCTGCAGATGGGCAAAGCACAATCCCTTCTCCCAGCATCCAGCCACCCTGAGGAGCCAGCATTTGGCGGGGCAGGGGGCAAAAAAATCATCAGCTGCTGTGGGAGCTGCCTCCGGGGGTGGGTCATTGCTGGAGGGGGGGATATCTGCAGCCCTTGGGTCATTGGGGTGCAGAGGGCTCTCCGGCCCAGCTGGGTTGTATGTTTTTTTGGATGCACGGAATGGAAAATATTAGCCTGTAGACAAAACAGATGCTGTGAGGAGGAGCGCGGGGAGGCGCCTGGGGCTGGAGCAACACGCTCCCCGGGGCCGAGCTATGCCAGCTATGGGCTGCTGGGGAGCCATGCCGGCACTGTCCTCACCCGGCTGGGAACAGCTTTTACTGCTGTGAGTCACCTGGGCATGCTTCATGGAAAAGTTTAAAGGTGAAAAGTCCTCTTCACCTTCCCACTGCCTGCCCTGGAGGTTGGGGAAGGATTTGGTGTGCGGCTGCCTGCCGCTCCGGAGATAACTGGGAGGTGACTGGCAATCGGTCTCCTGCTCTAAAAATGGCTCTATTTTATAACAAACATCCCACTTGTTGTTGGCAGGTAGTAACCGCAAAGCAGAAGGCGTAACGCGCAAGCAGCACGGGACTTACCTCCCCGTGTGATAAATATAGAGCTGGAACCTGCACTGCACCTGAGGTGACAACCTAGTGCAGCCCCACAGAAACACGTGGGGAAAAATCATGACTATGGGCATGCACCCTGGGTCAGTTTTCCATAGTGCTTTTTGTCCCCCGCTTAAAATAACCCCAAATCTCACTAATTTGGAGCCTCCATTTCTCCATGCCATCTGCTTGCAAGCCAGTGTAGCTGACAGTACTTGGAGTCAGCTCTCCTGCCACCTGCTCCTGCTGGGTTTTCCTCCTCTGGCAATGCTATAACCTTTGATTTGTAGCCTGCTCAAATGTGATTCATTATTAATTGGTTGCAAAAGTGGGGCCAACGTAATGGACTTTAAGAGCTCCTCCCTCCCACCTATCTTCTTGTACACCCCCGCTCAGCCGAGCGGACAGGCAAAGCACAGCACCAAGCTCAGCTGAGGAGAGGCGTGAAGGAGGGGCACGCTGTGTGGCATCCCACAGCTCCCATCTCTGATGTCCTCTGTGGATCTCCATCCAGATGCCAAAACTGGTGGAGGGTCCTATGGAGGAGGTACCGCTTTAGGGACAGCCTTGTTTCCACCTTGCAGGGTGGCACAGCCTTTCCCATGCCCTTGTTTTACCAAACCAAACTCCCTCCCACTCCCAGCAAAGCCTGGCGCTCTCCCGCTTGCTGACCCATCCGTATTCAGGCCAGAAGAGACCATCACCATCATATGGCTTTATCTCCTTGCAACTCGGCTGTAAAGCTTCACCCAGCGATTCCTGTGCTGAGCTCACAAACCCGCCCAGAGCTAGCACCTGGCTTTTTAGAGGTCTCACCCTGGTTCAAACACTTTGAATATTTTTTACAAAAATCTTTGGAATGTCTTCAAAAGGCTGTAATCACTGTGAGACATACAGGTGGGAAACACAGCCTTCTCCCCACCTCTCCCACCCCAACCCCCAACATGGGGCACGGCCACGGCGCTGCGCCCATCACTGAGCTGCTGCACTGACTCCGTGCGCGGCCAGGGTGGATACATACCAGCCCCCATGACAGGCACTGCACCTTCCAGCACAGTGTCAGCAGGGAGTGTAAAGAAAACGAAACAGCAAAAGGCCCCAGAAGATCAGATCAGGATGTTTCCACCCTGATCCCTTTGGGGAGTGGGGAAAGCAGCAGCTCACCCTCCCAAAGCCGGTGGGGCTGCCACGCAGGTACCTGCGGTACGGTACGCTGTACACCATAGCTCTCTCTTCAAACCCTGGGGCCAGCAGCAGTGCCGTGCCCCATCCCTGCGAGGCAGGGTGCCTGCACAGCCAGCACCCCTGCTGCTGGTGCCACTGCTGTGCTGGGGGACCAGGGGCTGGGGCAAACCGTCCCCAGCTCTCCGGGAATTGCTGGCCATCCAAAGCAAACTAAAACCCGAGCTTTCCAGCTGGCCTCCTGTTTGTAGTCCTAGAGAGAGCTTTTGAGTACAAAAAACAATCCCAAATGCCTAAAAATAATGCTGAACTTCTTCAGCAAGGCAGTTGCATACTGAGATATGTAAATATTATCAAACACTGAGGCCTCCTGCTAAAGCCGGGGAGGGCATGAAAGCCCCCTAACTCCTTTTCTCTGTCCTCACCAGATCCTGCCCTTCGGACCCGGGGCGTGTTTTTATCTGAGCACGTTTCAGGATGCAATGTTTTTTCCAGGACTCAGGCAGTGGGTGCATGCCTCATGTCCTGCTCAGCTGGGACAAGTGCGCGCAGCTGCCATTGATGCTTTCTGCTCCTCCTTGCGTCAGAGGTCCCTGTTTTGTTTCTCTTCCCAAGACGAGCCAGGGGTGTTTAAACAAGCATCAGACATATTATTTATTAAAATAATTAAAAAAAAAACATAGAGACCCTTTTGTTTTATAAACTTGAAGGTTTTGGCTGAGGCTTTCTGACAGCATCCCTTCAGCACAAAGCAAACCTAGAAGAAACATGACAACGAGATATATTAGCAGCTCAAACACTGCTCAGTTTAATGCTATGCGTTATTGCAGCTCTGAACTCTGTTGGATATACAAAACCTTGCTCTTTTAACAAATTTATTCCTTCACTCCTCTCATACTTCTCTCCAACAGCAGGTCTTCATGCTTCGTCTCCAGAGTCCAGGGCTTTCTGGTCTCACCAGAGCCGATGTTGCCCTGCTCTGCTCAGGATGCTCTAAGCTCTGGGTGTCTCTATGTTTCTGCCAGTCACCTGCTGCTGCTCCAGCCCTGGTGCAAATGTCTGTTTTGGGAACAGAAACCTGCTTGCCTGGCCAGGAGCAAGACTTTTCTTTAGAAAAAGCTGTCCTAAACCAGAGGAAAGAATACCCATCCCTTCTTTTATGCCAGTAACCTTAAAAAGCATTAAATTAGAAGGATTTCAGGGCAGAAAAATTCCTGGCATCAGGCTACCAATGCCAAGGAAGATGGTTTCATTATGAACAAGGGGTGTCGGGAAAGAGATACTCCTTTTAATGAATACTCCAGTCACTGTCTTGAAACAACTCAGGTCTCTCACCTGCTCTGTGTGCAGAGGTGCACTGCCTCCAAATTCAGAGTTTCTCGGATTATGATATAGCGGGGCTGCTGCTTGCAGGGAGCTGAGGATACCTGACACCTTTACACCCTGTGTAAATTTATACATACACACTCGTGGCAACAACTATCTGTATGGCCACAAAATCCCATGAAAACAGATGGTGCTGTAGTAAAACTACGATAATCAGAGTGATTTACATACACAGGCAACTCCAGCTCTCTTAAGAATAAATCAAGTAAAGAGACCCCAGACACAAACGGCTCTCCATCTCTGGCTCCAGGCACTCCCAACATTGCTGATGCCTGCACCTGGGATGCTGCTGCAGCCCTGGGTAATGCTGCAGCCCTGTGAACCCCAGATTTGCATTTACATATCAAATCTGAGCTGGAGTGTGCGCCCAGGGCTTCATTTTGAGCCCATCTCCAGCAGAAACTGAAGGGAAAAAACGCTTTTCTTAGACTTAAAGATTTTAAAGTTGAAGCTGAGCCCTGGTGCTAAGTGGTGCATATGGTCCTCCCTTCAAAGCTGGACCTCAGAAGCTCTTGGGGTGCCCCAAGCATGCCTGCCTTGCGAGCAGCGCCTGAGCCTCCCAGACACTCCATGAAGTTGGTAAGGAGAAATCCCTTTTACCGACCCTTTGGCCATGGTCTCTGGGTAAAAGAATGGCTCAATTACCCGGTGCGGGCAGGCCAGTGATGCATCCAGCCTCCTCAGCCTCCTCCCATGGGAGGCCCAGAGGGGTCTGAGTCCAGGACACATGTGGCAATGGGGATGCTGTGACTATACACGGGTGCACCCCAGCCCACCTGCCCTGCTGTTCCTTGCACGGGTTGCCTTGGTGAAGCTGCCCAGGCTTTCTGCCCATGACCTGTTCCTCCTCTCCCTGTCCCAGAGCAAGTGGTGATCCCTTGGGTCTCTTCTGCCTGCGGGGAGTGCTCATGGCCCCTCCACCAGCTCATGCCGCCCCCTGCTCTGCCAGCCCAGACATAGGGCCAATAGCCAGAGGAGAGAGAGCTGAGCCCCAGGAAAGGGCTATGTTGTGCAGCTCTACCTTTCCAGCATGATTTTTAAATGATGGCCTCTGCCAGCACACGGCCAGGCACAGCTGCTGTACCTGCAAAGATAAAGAGCAAAGTCCACAGATTCACTCGTCCACCTCCACTCCACAAGGGTCCCCAAGGGCTTGCCAAGGCAGCGTGCCTCTTCTCATGACCCCTTATGTGTCCCAAGGGACTCGCTTTGTGAGAAAGAGGGGGAGGAAGGAGGAAAATCCAAGATGCAGCGCAATTAAAGCCATCAGGAACCTGATGAGCCAGCCAGCCCCTGGCTGTCCTGCAAGCATGCTCAGGGACCTCCCTGGGGGCAGCCTACAGGGGCTCTTGCAACAAAGGCTCTGGGGAGCCTCTTCCCAGACAGCACAGCCTGCCTTGCCTTGCCTTTCCTACACTTCAATTTTTAGGAGTTTCACCCATGTGGCTTAGTTTTCATTGGCAGTTTGCTCCCGTATGGTTTAATTTGCACCTCTAAAATTAAAAACCAGCTTCCTTGCTGGTAGCAGGCAGTGGGTCTCAGCACTAAAGCTACAAAGTTTTCTGGTTTTCTGTCCCTGTGAGCTTAGTCAAGCTCCAGGTTCCTTGCAGCCTCCGTGTTTCTCAGCCCAGAGCTACAGGAATGGGGAACTGCAGCAATGCCAGAACATTTTCATGAAAGACTTTTTTTAAGTGTCATCAAGCCACACAATGAATGGCATGGAAAGGCATCAGATGAGAAACTCTGAAATTCATATTTAATTTGGTTTTTAAAAATCCGCCACTAATCATGGCTGCTCATGATATTCACAAGGAGCAAAATATTCCATTGCAAAACTGAGGCTGCCTTACCCCTGAAGTGGGAAAAAGTGGGCCAGAGCAAGTTAGGAGCCTTGTGACAAATGTGCGAAATGTATTCTAGAGTATCTTGCAATCTGCAAAGCAGCCTGTTCATTAGCATGCCATTACTCACTGCAGCTTCATGTGTGGTGCAGATGTAAACACACTCTGTCCTCCCCCAAGCGTGGGACTCGTGTAGCTCAGCGGGGAACTTCCCCACTCAACCCATGGGCTGAGCATGCTGAGTCCTTCAGCTTCTGCCCTTGCAATCTCTAATTTCATGAGGCAAAACTGGCCGAGGTGATTCACTCGGGAGGAATGTCAAAACAGCACAGCAGGCTGCAAGAACAGAAAACAGCCATGCTGGGCAGCCAGCCACCCCCAGCCCCTACCCAGCTGCCTGAGCAGATGTCTAGGGAGGGCACAGGGAAAGTGCAGGCATGCAATGAGTGTACCCCAGGCAATCCCACTGGTGGCTCACAGACCTCACCTGCTTGAGGTGACATCCATGTGTTTAGCAGCCCTTGAAGGATTTTGCTTTCTTGAATTTGTCCAGCTGCTTTCTGACCCCTTACAAAGCTCCCAGCACCCACACCATCCTGTGCCAACAATCGCAAAGGGCAACTAAGTGCTGAAATACTGTTTTTCCCCTGCTTCTTTTCAACCTGCTGCCTAATAAATTTACATTATGACTTTAAGTCTTGTAAGAAGGAAGTAAAGTTCCTTTCCATTTCCCTTTTTTTCACAGTCCTCTTGCATACTCACCCTTGCCCTGCAGCCACCTCACTTTCAGGTTGATACGACCCAGCCTATCCAGCCCATCATCCTGCACAAGCTGTTCACTACTTCTGCCTGCCTTTTTTTTGCCCAGCCGTGCAGCGCTAGCCATGTTGATCTGCCTGGTGCATCTCACAATGAGTCAATGGAGGTACAGATAGAAGAGCCACATCATCGGGATATTCTGTCTGGGGTTATCATGTCATGCAAAATGTTGCCTTGGACATGGAAAGTCTCACCATTATCATTTTGACGCATGCTCAGCCATGGGGATGATGCTGCTGGACATGACTCTGAGGACACTGGCAGCTCCAGGCTGTCCAGGCCCAGCTCCTGGCATGACTGAATGACCATGGTGCAGGTTCAGCAGGGATGCAGCTGAGCATCACTTGGCCCATCTTGGAAAACAGCACAGGTGAAGAAGGAGCAGCATGTCTGCCTCAGTTTCCTAACCTGTGCCCAAGAGCACCCAGAAGGTAAACGTAGAGCCTGTATGAGAGGGATGCTCAGGAGCAACCACAGAGGAAACCTCTTACTTCACACCCTGGGCAAAGGATGCTTCTCCCCAGGAGAAGACAGTCTAGAGGGGCGTGGGTGCAGCTCTTCCTTCTCACAAGAAGCGGAGGGGGCACTCCGCTGGGCACCCACCTCCCCTCTTTCCTTGCTGTTCCTGAACTCATCAGCTAATTTCAATTTACTGTAATTACTGCCTTTACCTCCTGCCTTTGAGAAGCTGGCCACCCCCTACTGCTTGAGTGAGGAATGATATTTTACCATCATTAAACCAGGCAGGCCAGCAATATCCCATCTGTTTTCATATCTGCCTGGCTTTAAATGGGGACCAGCCATGAGGTACGCTGAGGACCAAACCCATACACCTCCCGTACTCCTCTGTGTCTGCCAATGTTGGGGACCAGCCTTGATCTGTTTTCTCTGTTGCAGGTTGTGTCCCAGTCCTGACCACGTCCCACCTCTCGCGATTTCAAGCTCTTTCTGGCTGTTCACTTGATTGGGAGTTGAACAAAACCAGTAAAAAATGAGGCTGTGACAAAATTTGCACAGGCATTTGCTGGCATTGTCTTTATTTTCTGGTAAGTTCAATGTGGAATGTGTCTGACATTTATCAGAGGAAAAATGTCATATCCTAACCCTTCCTCCTAATGTATGTGTATATACATATATACATATATAAAGAAAAGCAGACTGGAAGCTTTCAATGCCCTGTATTCTTCCACCAAAGACACTCACAGGTGCCTAAACACTTAAGCACAGGTGCACAGTGTGCACCCCAAGGAGGAGACTATGGTACCTTCAGGAGCTCTTTCCTCCCACTGAATTACTTTTAAAGGATGTGATGTGCTTCTCATCTTTGCAGCCTCACACCTGATGTTCTGGGAATTGCCTGGCCATGATGTTTGGGCCACCGTGGACCTTTTACATTCCCACAGTCCCCCATGTGAAAGTGATAAGAGTGAAGGCTGCATGTTCTCCCTGTCCTTGGTCAATCCTGCCTCCTGGTACCCTCCTGTAATGAAAAATATCACATCAACAATTTCTTGGATGGAAAAATCTGACCTGAACAGCGGTCCCTGTTTCTTTTTCATTTGTCTTCTACCCTTTCCAGCTCAATTTGTGTCTGGTTGCCTGATACTTTGGTGGAAAAGTGTATTGACATGAACAGTGTGAACCATAGACATGGTTTCTGTGATTGCAGATGCGTGGATGTAAGAGTGTATTATCATGTGCGCATGCATGCTTTTGTGTTTAAGTATGCATACATGCAAACATGTGAGTTGATCAAAGTATTGCACCTGTATATTCATCATTTATTATAGTGCATGGCATTAAAAAAGATAGCATGGTAGATGTAATTTGTAATGCAAATGTCATATGCAAATAATTTACTTAATGTCACAGCAAGAGTAATGGAAGACAAGGAATCTGACTCTCAGAAAATCTGTTGGGTTTACATTTTACATTATGTACTCACTCCATTTGCTGGGGAGGGCACAAGGAAAATAGCTGTCAGTAATACTTGGTGTGGAAGCAGATGCAACGCAGAACTGCGAGCAGGCTGATGCAGTACCTTTTATTACCCAGATTAAGGATGGCAGGCAATTTATTTGCTAAAGGCCAACAGCAAATAATCTTTTCCCTGTGAAATGAATTTAGGCAGCTTGAGGTGGGGCCAGAAAGCAATTAAGTATATTATTAAAGCAGGGCAGGAGATTGTAATCGTACATGTGTATATTATGTACATACATATATAGAAAGGCAAATAAGTCTGCAGCCACTGTTGGAACCAATATTCCAGTCTGAAATGTAGTAAGGCTGGAAAGTAAATGCTTATCTTCCCTTGTTAATGTGTAATCTTTGCCTTTAATCAGCTGCATTAGTTATTTCATCGCACTGAGTTTTTACATTTCTGAAAGGCAGAAAAGTTAATTTTGTTGTGGTTCGTGACTTTTCAGACGTACTCGGGGCTGAGCACAGCAGGGCTGAAGGCAGGCTGGCTACCGACTGCCTCCCTCCCCTCGCAGGCTCCCTGCTAACAGGCTCCTGTCTCCTGCTCCGGGCTGAGCCCTCCTGCCCACCGGGCAGGCGGCGAGACTCCCGCAGCATCTGGAGACAGTGGGCTGCTCCACGCTGGATGTTGGCTGTTGTCAAGGAGACGAAGTATCTACGCGATCAGGCCAAACGATAACATGAAAGACATTCAAGGAAATAGACACAGCTTTTAAGAAAAAATCATGAGCAATCTTCCATAGTACACAGAGGGGTTTTGCCTCCCTGACTTAGAGATCTGTTTTATACAGTAAGAACAGAAATCATTTCTTTGGCTTTGCATTTGGCTGTAGCAGAGATGCAGACTGAGACATGCTACCTCCATAAAAAATGTTAATAAATACATGACAGGAGAATATTTTCCTCTGTCGTAAGAACAACAGCCACAAAAAAGCCTGATTAAGTACTCGCCATTCATGACACCTGATTACAGAAGGTAATCCCTGCTCACACCGAGGACGTGGCAGTCGGCATAAACCACCAGCTGAGCAAAAGGTTATCAGCACTTCTGGCCAGGGCTACCACATCTGGTCCAGGGGTGCACCTCAAAAATCTTCCAGTTCCCCTTCCCCACCCCGCCAGGCTCCGAAGAACACCCCCCACCCCTCGACTTCCATGGAGCAGCATGAGCTATGGCAACAAAAATTATTACCCTTTGGCTAAGAAAGGTAAACCAGGGATTTCTGAGCCCTCTTTTTTAACTTATGGAATAGCTGGTATCTGAACACAGATGTTGCTCTGCTGAGATCTCTTCACTGCACCGAGATGCCAGCAGCTCCACCGAGCCCATTCTGCTGCTGCCATCGCAGGCAACACGGGGGGCCGAGCCCCGACTGCCAGACTTACATCTATTAACTGCTACAGCTCAAATTAAAAAGTTGGTTTTCCTTCTTCTGGGGCTGTGAAAAACAGTGGTATAAACTGAGGTCAACTCAGGAACACCAAGTTCCTTTCCCCCCTTCCCCTTTGGAGAGAGAGGCTGTTGTTTCCCAGTTGTTATGAATGCCAAGCTCTCAGGCTCATCTCCTTTCCTACTTACTGATCCCCTCGAAAAGACCCTTCTCTTTCCTCTGAGCACCAGGTACGTGGGAAGCCCTGCTGTGGGGTGCCAGCACTGCACAGCTCTATCGGTTGCTCACAGGGAAAGTGCACACAGCAGGTTGGTCCTCTTTTGGTGGGACTCAGTGCAATCAAGGTGGGAAAAGTGCTAGCAGGCACCTGGCTAGGTGCCAGGGCTTCATACAGCAACCGGCCTGGGTGGCCAGTAATTTGGGGAGCACCACTGTGTATCTTCCCGTCACTCATCCTACACAGAGCTGACCAAAAATGTTCTGACCAAACATTTTTCTATTAGAGATTGCCTTTTTGCACAAAAGTGCCCCATGTACTGATTTTGATAAAATTACTATTTTCTTTGTTTAAGCAAAGCATTCTGATCTTACTAAAACATCGCAGATCTGTTGTTTTGCTGAAAACCTTTCAATTAAATCAAAATATACTAGTAAAGTGAATTTTAATTCCAGGGGTTATTTCAAAATCTTTTGGATTAGGAGCGGAATAAAATGAGGAAACTACAAGAATGGAAATTATCCAGGTAATTTCTATATAAGCTGACATGACCCTCACATTAACTGCTTCAGGGCTCTATTGCAGGATGGGGTTAAGATTCAAATTAATAAAGTGAAATAAGATACAGGCCAAATAATGCAACAGCTGGCAGAGTGCTCTAAGAACTAAAGGAGGTCAGTAAAAACTATGCCAATTCACACTGGTTTATATAAAATGTACTTCTTCAAGCTAACTGGATGCCTCTGATGAGATGATGAATTTTGCTGAAAGAGATAAAAAGCCTTGGATCTGGTACTGTGTGACATCGGTTTAGAAACTAGAATGGTATGAAATCAGTGTGTCAATATTAAATTAAATTAGGTAACTGCAAGCTGCTTAATGTCTATGTCTTAAAATAAATTGTGAATAAGAAACATTTTCTCTTTTGTGCATTGCATGCAAACCCCTTCAGAGATCATTTATTTTGTCTCCATTACAGCTAATATTTTTCTTAAGTTCTTAGAAGAAAACCTAATATCACCACTGATGATGCTTGCGGGTGACACAGATGCCGGGGCATACACTGGTAACAGAAAGGATATCGCAAATCAGCATCACCTGGCGACTTACACCAGAGCAAAAAATACCCAACTGAGCAAAGCCAAGCGTAAACCCATACATCTGAGGACCAGAAGATGTTTACAAGGCAGGTGACCAGTGCCTGCATCCGGCCTGTGAGGTTAACTAGGCCGGTAAGAGCCGTATTTGCAATTTAATACCCTAGAAGATCCTGGCAGAGCCTCAGGGGCATTTACATCAGCCGGCCTGGACCAGCTTGACACTCTGTGCCTCCCGAGTTCTTCCTCCTCCTGCTTGTTGACCAGCCTGTTGCTCCTGTTGCTCTGTTAACGGCTCCTTGTAGTTGCAGAGCTCCCTTTAATCCTGGTTTCGAGGCACTGGGCACCCTATGGAGGTAGGACTGCAGTTCTTTTCCACCTCGGCACGTGGCATCCCAGCAGGCTTCCCGAAATCCCGAAATCCCTTCGGGGACAAGGGACACTGGTGTGCCTGGCTCGTCCCTGGGGGCCTTTGGGCTCTGCTGATTCGGATTCTCTAGGGGACTTGCCTACAGGCACAAAACATCCTTCCTTCAAATGTTACAAATAAATCTTTGCCTTAATAGCCTCATATTTGTGTGCTATCTTTTATGTCCTCTCAGGATGTTATTGCCACATAAAATACGAGGGTTCGTTAAAGTTAAAGCGAGAAAGTAATTAGCCCATATTTACACCAAGGGATGCAAATAAATTATGTTACTCAAATATCAGGCATCCCTTTTTAGATATTGGCTAATATTCTAGCAAAATCCTCAGGTTCTGGAGATCACAGAAGACATTTTCTTTAATATAAACTCAGCCAAATATTTGACACCTGACACCTGACACCTAGGTAACATCATCAGGGGGTGAGAGGTCCCCCTAACGCCATCTGCAAAGCTGCACTGAGGGCATCATTACAGGGACTCTCCTGGATGCTACACTTCATCAGGGGAGCAAAGAGCCACGGACCCTTCCCCATGAGCCCATCAGCTCTGCTCCCAGAGACTACAAAGTGCTAACATAGGAAGAAACCAAAATATATCCCTAGGGCACTGCGGTCTCAGAGGGAGCCTGCTGTTGAAGCAGAGGAAGGATATTTAATCTGTTGCCCAGTGAAGGCTGAGCGCCTGCTGCTTCCCTCTCGTTGCTGGTGTTATTGGGATCTTTGCTTCACCCAGTTCCTGTTTTCATTAGGCTTGTAGGAACTTAATATCTTTGCACTTCCTGTTCCTCTGTCAAATTTGGCTGAGGCCAGCCAATGATTTCAACGTAATAGTGCGGAATGCACAGGGAGTGAGCAGCAGAGTGATTGCATAGCTGTATTTCCTTACGAAGTAAGGCTAAAAATATCAGTGACCTTTCCAAGCTCTATTTTTCCATGGTTTGGAGCAGAGTTGTGAAATTTGGCAGGTGCAAGAGGCCTTTGGGGTGTGCCTTCTGCTGTTCCTGTGAAAATCTTCCCAAATTTGGGCTAGGTATAAACCTTTGGAAAACAAGACCATATGTTAAGATACATGTAAGAACTTCAGTAATTCGGTGGAATTCCCCAATAATTTCATCTTCCCCAAGTCTCACACTACTTTCCCACTCTGTGCCACTACCTGGCTCTGGGGTCTCTATCCGAACATCCCCAGGTCCCAGTATGGATACTGGGATGGAAAGCAGGGTCACAGTTTCTTCAGAGCTCCCTGTTTTCACCCTGCTAATAACCACAGAGCAAGGGGATGTTCAGAGTGACTGCACGAAGGGGTGAGGACACGGAGCAGATGGTAGACCAAGGTGGCCCTGAGTCACCACATCCCACAAAAGCAACACCAGGGGACAGCCTCCCAAACCCATTCCCACTCAGAGAGAGAGGGCTTGCCACTGTGTTTCCTCTCAGACAAAAGCTGTGTACGAGCCACATGCATTAATCTCTGACATGCAAAATAATCCCAGTCACGTGGTTTTGTCATGCACACTGTTGCGGGGAGGGAAGGTCCCGGTCTGAGATCTGTCTGTGTGGCCACGGCGAAGAAGAGAGTGTTTCACTTCACAATAGATTAGTCATTTGCTTATAGTTTAATTAAGCCTCTCAGAAATTGTTGGCTGACACTGTTTTCTGGCTGGGCAGGTAAGAGTGGCTTTGAGCCGTGCCCATGGGATACCTGCCTCACTGAACCGGAGGGGTGAGCAACAGCAGAAGTTTGGTTTGATGACTCCCGCCTGAGTGAAGGACGCTTCCGCAGACATCAAGCAAGTGCTTTTTGTTTACTCCTAATTTACGCAGGCTTGGTTTAAGGGTGGGTGACTTTGACACAGAGGATGAGTTTTGAGGTCCCCCATCCCTCCAGGCTCCAGCCTGCTTCTCCCCTGGCACTGGGTGTCCCACTGACCTGCATGGGACACCCTGGGAGTGGATGATGCAGACTGGTGGGTGGAAGAAGAGGCACCAAGCGAACTGGTTTAGCCAGGGGGAATAATTGACCTGGAGAAGATTGATGTGGGCACACTTGATCCACGAGGGACTCGGGAAAGCTTGTCACAGCTGCAAACACTAGGAGTGACTGGGGAGGCTGTAGGTGGCAGGCAGGCAGTGAGGCAGGCAGGACGGAAAACTGATGAGGAATTGAATGAGACCTGGGATTGCTTGGGCAGAAAAGAATGAAATTGGACTGAAAGGTAAGGGAGACACACAATGGGGAAATGGGAAAACACTGTGTTCAGTAGTGACTATCAAATGGGATTTCTATCCTATGCACTGATGATGGCAAGAGTCCCATACAAAAATCAGATTTGGATTAACGTGCGTTCAGTTACATTAGTAATTAAAGTCTGTGTTTTGTAGGGGGTGTTCAATTAAAGTTGCACAAACAATGTCCTTTTTAACAGCTCTTAATTTCCGAGGGGCTGACTTTGCGATGGTGCTCTGCCAGCTCTGTTTTCTTGACTGAACTCTAATCCTCCAAGCGCTGTACAGCACCAATCGATTCATGTTGGAGACCTCTGCACACAAACCAATACAGAAAGAAATCACAAAGCCAGGCAGAGCTGGAGCAGGTATTAGAGGAGTCATTAGCAAAAGGGGTGGCTGTTCTCGTGCAATGCCTCCACCGCATTTCCCATGCCCCCATCCTGAAAATGGCCATTTGTGGGTAAAACGCTGCTTGAGCCTGGAGTGACTCCAGCAAGGGATGTCACGAGCAGCAGGCTCTGAGCTTTGCTGGCAGTGGGTTAAGGCGCTGCCCTTGCACGTTGCCTGCTAAAGCTGCCGCAGCAGCCCAGGACTGCCCTGACATGGAGAAACAGGGGGGTCATGACACTCTGAGCCCCACCGCTAAGGCTGCCAGAGCCCATCTGTCAGAGGCCTGGGTGTTAGCGGGATCAGAGCCGACTGTCCCTAGTAAGCAGGGGAAGCCTTTACTTCTGAGATTAAGGTTGGCCTTGCGGTGCAGGCAGGTGCCTGCAGCTGGGTGTTCAAGCCCTGGCTGGAATGTGGACTTTGAGCAAGCCTTGCACAACTCGCGCAGGGATTGTCTATCACACAGAGCATCCTGGGACCATGGTGCCACTGAGCTCCAGCCTGGGCTGAGGACTCTGGGCAGAGCCCTGCAGGGACAACCCATCAGCTCCTGGGCCCTGTGCAGAAGTCTCCACAGCCTACTGCATTGGGCTATGGCACTGGCATGTATCTGTCACCCATCTCTCCATGCCCGATTTCAGGTTGCAGATTGCACCCTAATAAAAAGGCTGTCCTGTAAAAGACTCTCCATCCTATCTGCAGTAATGCAAAGCCCTTCTCCTCCTGTCCACGACTGTGTAACAGCCCTAGTGGCAAAGGCTTATACAGGAGAGAAATCTTGGCAAGGTGGAATGCAGATTTAGCTAAGCCAAATGGCATATGAGTTTTCCGGAGACCACTGGCAGAGCTTCACTGATTTTCAGAAATATCTATTCTTTTAATAGCCACTGGTCATGTTCATTGGATACCTATTTTTAAAGAGGTGAAATAGGCTCTGACTAACTGAAACGACCATGTCAGTCCTTAGCAGGCAAAACTTGGTCACATTCGCTGGGAATTTTCCCCACGTCAAAATGAGAGTACTGCAGGGTTTGACTTCTGTGATGCTGAGGATCCCCAGTTAGCCACCTTGCTCTCTTCCTAGCGATGAGTGAGGAATTACCCACAGAACATTAAAAATACAAAGTAATCACATATCCCCCGTACCTTTCTTAGCTAAATTGCCTTACTACCTACCCTGTTTAATTTAAAAAAAAAACCCATTAAAATGGGGGGTGGCTCAGAGGGAAGTCTTCCTGCCACCTTGCTGTGCCTCGGTAGAGTTGAGCTCCCCTTTGAGGCAACGCTGTGAAGACATCACGGCTGATTGCCAGCAAAATTTACCTGGGCAGGTGCTAACACTTGAGGCCAATCTATTATATATATGTATACTATTGAATTTGTTCTAGAGTCTGAACAATTTTTTAAGCAGATGGCAAACTAGGCAGTAAGACAGGAGGGAAAACCAGGCAGATACAACTCTAATCCTGTTATACCTACTAGGGACCAGCTGCTTCTCCAGGTCTGCAGTGTCTGCTTGGGTTCAGAGTGGCAAGGTCTGATGCTTTCAAGCCAGGGCCTGGTAGTCTCGTGGCAGAGACAGCTCCAGCTGCTTTCCACACCACTGCCAGGGTGAGCTTGGCCAAAGGGACCTGGGGAGACACTAAATCAGTTTTGCTGGAGTCTTCAGTGAGAATAGGGTTGGGTCATCACCCACCATTGCCTTTACCATGTCAACTCTTCTGCTGTCTAATACTTTGCAACCCAAAGAGCAGGCTAATATTTTAACAGATGTAGACTGTCTCCTTTCCCAATCCCCTTATAGTTCATTGGAAAGTTAATATGATGCTGAGAAGACAGACTGATTAAAATTAAATTACTCTGAATTAGATTAGGGGGAAGTCAAGTAACCCAGTCAGTTCATAAGAGTTCACAGCAAAAGCATTAAAAAGAAGCTGTTCAGACTGTAAGGAAAGAAAGGATCTAGCCCTAGGAGTGTTCTTGCGCAGGCATCACCCAGCTGGATTCAGTTGTGGAGTTCACATGGCTTGTAAGACCAGTCTTGGGAGCAGCCAGGAACATGCCACGCTCGCTCATTCGCCCCGCCATACACCTAGCTGGCTCTGGGACAGCCTGCAGACTCCCCAGGGGACAGTGTGGCTGGTAGTGGGACCTGTCACGCAGCCATGCAAGAGGCCACAGGCTGTGCCTGGCACCCTGCAGCATCCCATCCTGACTGCTGGGCAAGCTGAGACCACAGTGTGCGGGAGATGGTACGTGTTAGAAAGCAGGGCAACATGGAGCCAGCGGGTGATCCTGTACTCCTTACCTTCATCCATGCTGCCCCAGCAGTGCAACTGCTTCCATGCGTAGCATCCTTCGCACAGGAGGGTTTGCAAGATCTGGGTCACAGCCCGCAAGGTCTTCAAGGACTCCCAAGTGTCTTTGAGAAAGCACTTAGTACAAGTAAGGGTGTTTTAAAGTAATAATAATAACAATCAGGAGAGCTATATTCTTCTCTAATGCTATTAAAGCTATTTCATAAAACAACAAAGCTCTCCACAGAGAAGTTTAGGTTATTCGCTCCTCCAGCCCAGGGGTTCAGATGTTCATCTGCTTTCACATGCAGCAAGGCAAGATTTTTTTCTCAGCATGTGAAGTTAGGAGAATAATTGCTTCAGAAACAAAGGGCCACAAACTATTCACTGTCCTAAAAAGCCACGGATCCTGTAGTTCAATATGTAACACCCTTAATATACACGTGCCCAATTTTCTTTTCGTTTCAAGGTACCTGTACTTGTCTCTGGATTTTTGCTTTTTTGTTCTTACCCTACAAACTAAGAGAGGATCTTTAAACTCCATAGTGTGCAATACCTCCTAAGGAGGCATTCATCTTATCATAAGATGAAACAATATATATGTAAATGTACATTGATACATAAAAACTAGAATAAGACATTAACATCTACATTTTGATGCAGTAATTTGGGCCTAGTTATGTTGACACAGATGGAGTGAATTATTGGAGGAGAAAAAGCACATCTGTTAAATGTTATTGTTTAATTAAGCCATTAGCAACTGAAAGACAAGAGCCTTTAAATTATAGCATTTTATATTTATCTCAGCCCGTGGTACTTGTATGGCTCCCTTAGCACTTGGAGCATGTTGCAGTCTTTAATGCAATCAGTGTGACGACCCCCTGTAAAGGAGACAAAAAAGGGCCCCTCTCTCTGCCTTGCAGATGGGGAGGTGAGCTGCCTGGCCACCAGCCTCCCTGGAAATTTGGGGAACACCACAGTGAACTGAGGTTAATGTTGTACCACTGACCTGCTTCATTAGTCTGCGTGGCAAAGCCTCACAGGACCTCCGGGGTAATCTTCATCTCGAGACAAGCATTCTTGTCATTGCTCGGTGTGGGCTTTGCACCCTGACATTTGTGTACCCCCAGTTGTGGAGTTTTGGACGTACAAAATTTGTTGCCCGAGTGACAAGCTCTGTGTACACAGCCTAAGAAATTGGCAATAATCCTTTATTTCAGCTGCAGGCTCTCTCTGGAAATCTTATTCCCCTGTTCAATTTTACAGGGAATAAATTCCGTAGCCGGAGGGAAATTTCTTCCTGTGAGAGAGGACAAAATGTCTCTGTAAGACACCTTACCAATGGATTTACTACAACATAGAGGGGAAGAAGTACAATCTTGTATTCCAATAAGCCTGCAAATTCACCAGGGAAGAGTCCACCGTCACCCCGAGAACAGAGCGTCAGCCACAAGCCTGTTCTGCATTGCTTATCTCCTGCCATCCTTGCACTGTCCACACCTGCAAAAGGGATGCCAGGATCAGCAGCCCTCGCTCCTGGCCTCAATCCTGCCTTCCTGCGTTGCAAGCAAGGCATTAGAAAGGTGAATGAAGAGAAAACAAGGGAAGGTCTTCATCCCACGCTGGCATGGCAGCAGGGTGTGCTGTTCAGGGGGAGCCTTGGAGGTGATGTGAGAAGCTGCTGTGAGCTGCTCTGCTCTTCCCCTTCTTATTTAGACAACTGTCTACCAGCCTGGGTGATGTCTCAGCAGGGTCCCCGACACAGGAGGTGCTTACTGGAGTCAGGTTTTGTCCTGCAGACTGTACCACCAAACACCTCCCCCCTTTTTAAGTTGCATTTACTGGGGAAATAGAGACTTGCGCAAGCTTTCAATTTCTCTCCCCTGTTCCTCCTCTCTTACTTGTGTAACAGCTTTTGAATCCTTTGGCCAGTTTTGACCAAATTTTACAGAGATCTGGAGAGCTTCGAGGTATTAAGCATCCAGAAGCAGTGCAAAACCAGACATTCATAAAGAAGAATGAGACCCTTTTAACGGCTTTGGGGTGGAAGAGGTGAACACTATCAACCCAGGCTTCCTTGGTTCTGCTGCCCAAGCAATGCCTGGTGACTGACTGTTGGGGTGGTGAGCATTAGGGTCATAAGCAGTGTCATAAATAGCTCATTTAACTTTTCTGTGCCGTTTACACCATCACTGCCAACAAAGTGACACATGATAAATAAAAGTACAAAATGCTTTCAGCTTTAAAAATAGAAATGTTTTTCACTTTATCTGCTGCAGGAGGAAAGCCTGACTGCCTGGCATAAAACAAAATTAGCTATACAGAAATGAATAGAGTTACATCTGTTAAAAACTGCACAAGTGACAGCAGAACTGACCTCTTTTCTTTTAAATTTCTTCCTACTCGGTACTGTATGAACACCTTTTGTATTTGATGCAGTAATCTTTTAGGGCTGACTCTGCCCCTCACATCAGAGCCAATGCCATTCAGGAACTAACACAGATACAACTGAGTGGAAAATCAGTCTTGGTGAAGACCCTAGCGATACGAGAAGTGATTCTTATGCCTGCTCAAGGGGTCAGCTCCACAGGGGGCCAGCATTTGCTTTTCCTACACACTAGAAAATATTAAAGCACAGCACAGGTGCTGTCAGCAGGGAGGGTGCTCACTGGGCTCTCCAGGGAGCCTCCTTGCTGGTGAGAAGAGAAACACTGATGCCCCATTTAGCTGTCCTCGTCCAGAGCCATTGACTTTGGCCAGGCAGGATCAAGCCTCCGTGGGACCTAAGCAGGCTGGCAGGATATATGGAAACTTCCCGAGGGATGTGCCAGGGAAAGGAGATGGCATACCCCTCCTAATGAAAGCAGCGGCTCAAAGACAACAAATCTCTTCTCCCAGGGAGCTGGATCCCAGTGCTCTACTGTCTGAGGTGGCAGCAATTTGAAAACTAACCAAAAGCCTTGCTGCTATCCCAGAGTACTGCATTAAATAATTGAAAAATGAATAATTAAATTAAAAGAGGATTATTTCCCACAGGCAAGCAGAAAATTGCTGCCTGCAAGACAAAGGATGATGGCAACAGTTCATTTTCTGCAGTTCTCAGCAGTCAGTAGCGAGGTGATGTGAATAACATCCACGGTGGGCAGGAAGACCCCCCCTGAATCACATCGGGTTTTGGCTCCCAGTTTATCCCTAGATTATCTTTTGCCAAATGCAGGAATAGCGATTTCTGAAGAACAAGGAAGCAAAGCAGGAAATACGAGACACTGCCTTTTTCATGAATGTCAGCCCTGGGGTGTGGGGGTATCTATTTACATACAGGTACCTGAGGGATTTGCACAGATCAGCCCTGTTGACTCACGGTTAGCTGCTACACGTATTTGTAGGACACATTTCTATGTTTAATCCTCTACATTTATTTTATTGCTGGGTATGAGGAGATGTGTGCACGTGCTTTGTTCTGACACTTTATAAGAAAGGTATTTAACAGCACTATTCTTTTTTTTCCCTAAGATGTATAAATCTGTTTGAACAGACAATGCATTGTAAGAGTCTGTATTTCTCATGAACTATAATTAAAAATGAACAACTCTCCACATAGGATAACAATACCGTAATATACTTGCTCTCCTCGCAGAAATTTAAACAAGTCGACATGCTGAGTGAATAATGATCCTACATTTATGCAGCACTTATTTTCCCTGAGTAGCTGCAAGCCCATGGTACGCCAGTACCCAGGCGGCACGAGGCGCTACAATGGGGTCTGCACACATCCAGTGGGGAATAAGCTGGACTGCAACCCTCTCATTTTCCCAGCATCTCAAGCTCTCCTTGCCCTGCAAAACCTCTCACCCAGCCACCAGACCCCTTCGTTGAGCCACTCTCTTCTTCATGCCTTTTGTATCTGGAAGCCCTCTTTTTCTTCTCCATCTAAGGCTGCTTCTGACAGCCCTCCTAACCCCCTCCCTAAAACCCCTATTTCTCCAGTGAAGCAATTTGTTCACTCACCACATCAGTGTTGGCTGTAAAAGGTCAGGGTATTTTGCCAGTACCTGTGACTGAGCTGTCACAAACGTGATGGCCGTGATGGGGTCATGGGATTCAAAAACACATGTGCAGCATTGGGAGGGGTAAGGCTTCAGCCCTGTTAGTCCCCCTTCCTCCCTTCACTAGCAGGCCATACTCCTCATCACATCACACCATACATATCCCAAAACTGTGACCCTGTGCAGGAGCCCAGAGTTTCAACAGCAGATTTCTCATTTTCCACCCCCTGTGCCAAAGCAGATGGGCAGAGGAAGCAGCAAGTAAACAGCGTGCTCGATACCACGGAGCAAGGCTGCAGCAGAACAATTTCTGGATGCCAACCCAGGGCCCCAGTCCCAAAAGCAGCCTTTTCCTTCTGGCCACCCATCACATAGGTTTGTGTCCAAAATGTTTTGCTCACCTATTCAGATTGCAGCTGCTGTGAGACCTTGCACCAGGCTGAGCACCGAGCTGCACCGCGGCAACGGGGGAGCTGCCTTCACCCCTAAGGAGGGTATGGATGCAGGCTGCATTGTAAGGGAGGACATCTTTGGGGGGTTGTGGCTTTTGAGTACGGCAGGAATAAACTGACACTGGAGCCCAGAGGTAGGGGAAAGACAGGGGTGAGGCCTTGGCTGGCCATGCAGGCAGCTCCATCTCCCTCCTTATACAAAGGTCCAGCAAACCAAGGCTAACTCTCAGCACAGAAGTTGCTGAGAGCAGCACAGCAACTTCTCCCTCCATGTAAAAGCACGAATAGCAGTACAGTGGAGGCTAGTGGAGGAGATATTTCAGCATGCACCTTTTCATTAGACCACCCTTATGTCTGGTAAATGAATCTCCAGTGCTTTTAAAAATGGCTTCGCTGTGACGCGTTCCAGGGCCAGCCATCACCGATCCAAGAATAACATTTGCACACACAGTAGTTTAAACTTAGTATTCATGCAGTACCTGGCACCAGTGGTCCTTTCTCTGCCTGTGCAGCTATTCCCTTATCTCAGCCTGTCTAATAGCCGCAGGAACACAGTGGGTGATATTTCCTTCTCTCCTGAAGCCCTCCCAGTTAAACCAGTGCAAAGCATCTTTGTCCTGCTCGGCTCCAGCCCCAGCTCTCTCCACCGTGCAGGCAGGGGCTAAAACTGCCCAAGGGATACTCTAATCCCAGCCATCTGGCCGTGGTTCCTGGGGGGGGGGGGGGATGGTCCTCCAGCTCCAAACTGTCAGTGTGCTGCCAGCTGAGTGCTCCCTGCTGCTGGAACAACTCCCAGCTGGCTGGCTGCCGCCAGCCTCCAGCCCCTACTTCCCACCGACGCAGAAGAAAGGAGCCAGTTCAGGGACAGGCGGAGAGGGGATTGAGCTTGGACCCTCCAGAGAGGCATTCGCTTTCCCTCACTTGTCAGGAAACACTAAGGTACAGGTTTTGCGAAGGTGTGTCAACCCCTGTGATCTAATCAGTTAGCACTGGCTCTTTTCATCTTCGAAGCTCTTTACCTTCGACTGGCCATGGTCTCCTCTCAATAACCACCAAGCAACTGTGCTGGGACCAGTGGCAGCAAGCAGAGCCTGTCCCCCTCCCAAATGGCTCAGGCCCCACTGGGGTACCCTTGCAAGGCAGGCAGCGTCAGCGTTATTATTCCCTCTGACAGATGGGAAAACTGAGGAGATGTAATGGCGAGATTTGCCCAGGGCCCTCCCGCTGACCTGCACTGCAAAATGCACGGATTACTCAGCCCTGCTCCAGCCAGTCAGCTCCAGCTGCCTCCGGTACTCATCGCTGCAAACCACTGACAAAAGCATAAGTGCATCAGTACTGCGTCAAGGCAAAGTTCCACCTCCCCCTGCATCCCATCTCTGGTGAAGGGCATGGGTGGGTGCTGGCAGAAAGGCCACGCCAACAAGGCTGGTACGGAGCATCTCCTTCCCAGTATGCCTTGAAAAACTAGCAATTCCTTTCTATCCCCATCACCTCTTGTAATGATTAAAGCACTGAATCATGCCTTTTGGCTTGCAGCACTTCCATTGTGCAGGTCTGTTTGAGTTGATGAAAGGAAACACTTTGATGATCTTAATCAGAACTTCCCTCTAAACACACGTTTCCGTCCTCGCCACAGCAGAAGCAAACACAGCACCCGAGACCTGGCATCCAAAACGCACTTCCAGACCCAAAGGTCACCAGAAATGGAGGAAAAAAGATAACTCTGCTCTCGGACTGTTAGCCAGACTGAACAAAAGTTTCCTTTCCAGTCCCAAGAGCAAGAAGGTTCCTGGTAGGCAGTGGGGCGTCAATAGGAGATCAACGCATTTCAGCCTGGTTCCAAAGCCACTGAGGTCACAAGGAGCTTTTCAGTGGGGTCCAGATCAGGTCCTCAGGGAGCACGTGTCATCAACAGCAAGACTGGCCATATGGTCCCGAGATCTAAACTGTGTCATGAGAGCATACGGCAACACCGCTTCAAGCAGGCGCTGAAGAGACAGTTATTCACCATATGCTATTGATCCTCCCTTCTACCTTGTGAAGATATTTTATATACTTTGCATCAGAGGTAATATTTACCCAGGGAATGTAATAAACAGCATTGCCGCAAAGACAGCACACAAACTTTACACTACTGGCAGACTAAAAAGTCATCGGCTCCCTAGCGATTTCCTCCTGCACGTACTAAAGAAGTCCAAGCGCGGATAAATTTAACACAGATGATTCTCAGTTTTTTGCTTCTGGAAAATGTTGCCCTGGCAGATCTGAGAGTCAAGCTATACATCTGTCACTCTCTCCAGTCAAGTCCTTGGGAATCTATATTTATAGTCCCAGGCTTTGTACAGTTAAAGTTTGTGCCAAAGCCTGCTGGAGTCGATGGAAATCTTGGAAAAAAGCCTTAGAAATATTTTATAAAAGCAAAGTTTTGACTAGAATATGTTAAAATGTTAGAATATGTAAAAAAAAATAATAACCATTTTTTAAAAATTTCTAAGAAAAAACCATCCAGCCAAAGGCTTCATCTAGCAGATTCTGAAATCAGCTGTGGATGTGTGTTCCTGAAAATGCTTGAGGCAGGGAGATTACCTGAGCAAAACGTATTACCTCCTGTGCACAGCACCCTGTGCTCCTCCAGCACTTCAGCCTCTGAGCTGGGCCAGAGGGAGTTCTGCACAGCTGATGCAGATTCCACTTTAGCCTACCTTTCTGTTAAAACAAACGATGTTCTACAACCTCATTATCTGCTGTTACCAATCACTGAGGAACAAAAGCAGAGAGAATTTTCTCCCTTTTTAAGTTTGCAGGGAATAACAGCATTTCCTGCAAGAATTTTTGGATGAGCACAATCTTCCTCTGGGATTCCACTGCAAAATAATGGGGTTTTTTGGGTGACTGAAAAAATGTCAACCTATCTTTTGTCCTGGACTCCTTCAGCTTTTGCCAGGTTTTATAACCCTTCGAAGTCTGGCCTGCAAGAGTCCAGAATGTCTGATCTGTAGGCCAGAGATGCAGGTGCCTTGAAGGCAGGGGGAAACCCCAAAAAACTTCAGGGTAATAAATGGATGAGGGAAAAATATACATCACAACTTTTAAATCCTGGAGGAGCTGAAGCAAATTATAACAAGTCCTATAGGGAACTTCAAAAGGACAGCATTTCCAGCTGAGATAACCAAGAGAGAAAAATAATTAAAATGCTAACGAGGAGCATTTGTAGGTAGTACAGACTCCTACAAGGCTTCTCCACTAAACTTTGCTTCTCAAGGTTGAAGAAGGTCTAAACCACCTTTGCTGAGCCTTGCACAGCTGGCATAGGCCTCCAAGCTAACAGGATCTGACAAGGCTGGAGCCAGCTTTAGCATCACAGAGTTTGATCAACCCAAGTATCTTCCAGTGTTCCCACATTCACATGTATTTTAGTGACATATACAGCAAACCCATGGCTGAGGATATATAAAAGAAGACACTGATAGGCTGGCCCATGGGTTCGCCATGCAGCATCTGTACCACCAGATTTCCTGCACAGGTGCCCCAGTTTCCATACATAGGCACTCTTGTGCTGAAAGAGCAAGGTCAGAGGTGATCCAGGGCCCTCTCCTGCCTGCACACTGTCCACATTGCTGGATTTAGCTTGTCTGCTGCCAGAGCGTAGCTTGGATGTTAAGGGCCATAGGGCAGCATCCCTAGGCAAGACGGAGCTCAGCTGTAAAAAAACATGGCACAGCATGTCCTTACATCCTCTCCTTCTGCTCAGATTTTAGCACAGGCCTGTGTGCCACCAGTCTGGTTACCAGGTGAGCCAGGTCTCAGCTTAGACTTGTTTGGATTCTCAAAACCCTGCCTGGGGAGCTACTGTGTGTAAAAGGCAGCGAGAGTCCATGAGCCCCCAAGCATCCCCCAGCCAGCTGTGCTAGTAGCCAGTTTTCTACTCTGAACTACCTCTGAGCAGCGCAGTTTCATGGTGCTGCATAGCTGAGGAGAGGAGTGCTTACAAGGTCCAAAACTAGGGGCTTCTCTGCCCAGGTTGTCTGTTAAACCTCATCTAGAAAGTGTTTTCACCACACATGTTAGCCAATTCATTCACCCCCTGCGAAAGGTGAACTTTTCCTGTTTATGAGGCTGATGCTGTGTACCTGCTCCTTTTACATGCCATGGTACGATGCGATTGGTTTAATGTATTTCACAGAGTCTGATGCTAGCAAGTGGCTTTTAAATGCCTCACACAATTGCTTGCTGCATACTTGGGCAGATGAGTGCCCCAGGACTCCAGGAATGCCTCTGTTTCCAGGACATACCTGTTGGTTTTATAATATGCAAATATTTATTGGCTGGTTTTGTAACTTCATGAAGTTATGAACTGGTGAAATTGAGAATGAGTAGCTTTATATTGCACAAATCCAAAGTGTGCCAGTCAGCGTAACTCCACTGACTGGGATGGAATTGGGTCAATTTATGCTAGGTGAGGAGCTCATGAGACTGGAGACATAACCCCAAAATGGCCTGCAATAAGACACCATCCTGCTTTTTCTTTCTGCAAGTGTACTAGCACTGCATCTTTGCAGATGACTGCATGCTATGCCACCACTGGCCCTTCACACACAGCAACTGGCACTGATGTTTATCACAAGCAATGTGTGAGGTGTAAAGGAGAAAACCACAGCAATGACAAGAACTTGGCACCGCTTTAGTCCCATTTGAGCCCTGTTTTGATACAAGGGGTATTCCAAAGGCTCTGCTTGCCTGCTCTGCACAGGCACAAATGGCAGCCTTTGATTCCCGGGTGGCACCAGCTCCTGCCCTTTGCTGTGGCTTTAAGACACAAGTGCATTGTAAGTGCCTGGCTGCAGTTCTTACAAATACCAGCACTCTGGGCTCTTGGAGCAGCTGCATCCTTATCCCCAGCATCTGAAAACCACTTGTATTATTAAAGTGGCAGATTTCAGAATTGGCATTTCCCCATAACCACAGGTATTTTAAATATTTAGCAAAATAAGATGGCACGCCGGACTAGTTCTTGTGGGTCCCATGTAGTGCTTAAGCAGGAGACTAAAACATACCAGAGTCGCCTGTGTGCGAGACAAGCGCTGGATGCGATTCCTCCTGTCTCTCAGGCAGGATGCAGCCACCGTGCTCACAAACCCACAAAGATTCCTCCATAAGCGTTGTTCTTCTTGAAGCGTTTCATGTCCTTGTACACAAAATGCTGCAAGACTCATAACTACTTAAGGTTGGTAATGCAAAGTGGGAAATAATTATCCCCAGGAAGCTGCTGGCTGATGGAAGTTCCACTGGTGCGAATAACCAGCACAATTACAGGGAAAGGCAGCCATCTTCAACGAACTGGTAATGGGACACTGAGCCTTTAACTGTTAGATCAAAGTGCAAATGTGTCCCAGAGTAGCACTGACTCATGTTATTTGATGTCCTATGGCATGCTAGTAAGGCTCATTTCAGCTCCCTAACTCATCAGAACCACTGAAACCGAAGGAGCTGGGGCCTTCGAAAGACTGAGACGCTTCTGTTGGTCCTACCAGAATCATATCTACACCTTTTCAAACCTGACCTTCCTTGTCTCCACCACAAGGGCCACTGCTGTCACTCATGCAGACTGTCTCAATTTTTGGCCAAGGACAGAAACAGCATGAAAATGAGAATCCCATTTTAGCACTCATGTCAATTATTTATTCATGAATGCTGATTTATTCATCAATATGTCTGCCTTCAGCTGTGATTTAACATCTTTGCTAAACACGGGTTTCATTTAAGTAACAAGGAAGTTCACTCTGGTCCTTCATCTATCTAACAAGGACCAGCAGGGGTCCTTATTTAATAAGGACTGCAAATGGACTGATCTGAATTCTGGCTTTAATAGACAAAATTAATAGCAAAGATTAATTTCCTCCACCGCAGGAATGAGCATTAGGATGAGTATTATGAGGAAGTCAGGCTAAATGTCATCTCTAAGCTTTAGTATCTATTTAGGCAGTCACTTTACAGAAACAAACAATTTAATCTGTACAAAAGGCAGATAATGCATAGGAAAAGCGAATGCTCCACAGACCTTCCTGGACCATAAATGTCTATCACCTCGTTGCCTGAGACTGTGTGGAACAGAGTCAGACAGCCCAGGTGGCCCTCCAAGTTCTATATTTGTGCTGAGTATAAAGTAATTCATTTATTGGTCAGAGAAGATATGTTACAGGTATCTCCAATTTAGATAAAAAATAAAAGCCTTTCTACAGTCACCCAACCATGAATCACCAGGACTTTACACAGAGTGGTAGCCATGTGCTGCAAGAAGGCTCGCTGTAACATTGGATACGGTACAGCAGGTCTGAATTGCGATAGGAATTCTTAGTCTGAGCAAATTCACTCTGTAAATGAGAAGTTCCTACACGATGTCGCTCTTGCGCATATGCATGGGTAACCTGGCAGGTCAGTAAGAATATTTAATACAAATGGAATAGGTGGGGGTCAACGTACCTAGAAAGTGGCCCAAGACCTAATATGAAATGAAAGCAAGTAAGTGAGATTATCTGATCGTGACCAAGTCACCACAAACTAGCCTGAGCTACACTAAATGGCTATGGGTATAGTTTTAGCACATGGCAATTATGACCCTGTAGTAATGTTCTGCTTCTCAGCTGCAGTGGTCTATGAGCTGACCGTGACTTAGCTCAGAAGTAAGACTGTGCCCATGCCACATCTTACTGCCACAACTGACCTGAAGGAAAAAATTAGCCTCAGCTCTGTCACGCCTCCCTGCTGGCATCTGCTGTTCCCTCATAGCTCCTGGTATGGTGCTCAGGCAAAGAGTGGCCAAGCTCTCCCACCAAAGTGACTCGTCTAATCACCTTAAATGGTCTCAAAGAGGTTATGAAATGCCCAGACAACCAACTTGGCAAGCAGAGTAGCTGGCTGGAGGAGATATGGGGCGTAACAAGGAGCTACAGGTGGTGACCTCTTAAGCTGGCCAAAAGAAGACATGCAGCCACAACCTAGCTTATCAAAAAGATGTAGCTCAGCCACGTGGAAGTATGTGAAAATATCCAAAGCCACATACTGCTCTACTTTCTCCCCTTTGGATGTTGTTTATTAATGAAACCTACAAGTCTGGGGGAATGACATCGGGATAAAACGAAGTATGTACTGGCAGTGAGTATACACTGTGATCTGCTATATACTTTGCATGCCTTTTAAAGTGCCAATGTTTTTCTTATTTTTTTTTTTCAAAGCCTGGCATATTACCATGACAGTTTTACAGTGAGACACCAGTCCAACATGCTGACATCAACTAAAAAGGCATAGCAACAACCCAGCCCTTTCACATACTTTACGAGTACAATGTGTTAGTGTTAAGCAATATTTGAAGAAATACTAGGCAAAGTGGTTCCCAGGAAGACCTGAATTCTGACTTCAGGCAGACAAAGAAATATATGACAGACAAGATAAATCCCAATTACGCTGCTGATGGCCCATCTAGTCAGGGAGCAGTTGTGAGACTGAAGTGTAAGAAATGACCTATGAAAGACTGTCCTCTTTGTTCTTTTCAGTTCATTTGCTGTATTTTTATGCTGGCAAGAGTTCTTTGGTAACACTAAGTAGCGTAATAGGGCAAGAGGGTTGCTTATTTGGCATCTAGTGAAGATAGAGAGGTAAGAAAAAGCTGTGCCAATAATGACTTGTATTACAAAGGGCTGAGGTGGACAGTGTACTCTGCTGGAGCCACCTAAAGCCCCAAAGCAATGGCACATTTGCACTACCAAAGGTCTGCATGTTTCACAAAGAAAATGGTGCTTAACCTCTGGAAATGGACAGATAAAGGGTTCAGCTCAATCTCTGCTGACATACAGTCCTTCATCGCTACTTTACAGCGTTCATGTCTTATGTAATTCATGCAGCTTCCCCCCTGCCCCCCGCCCCCTTTGCCTTGTTCAGAGATGGAAATATTCTGCTGGTTTGTGTGTTGTAGCAGCTGCTCCTCTTGACATTTCTGCTGCAGGCTGGGATACAGACCCTGAGAGTTAGTTCTAATGAAATAGCTAATATAACCCTTCCTCTCCTTTCCCAATATTTCATGTGAAATAGATATTCTAATTTGGGCAATCGTTCCTTTGAGAAGTCTTCCAAGGTTAGTGGGGATTCAAAAATAGTTTGAAACAGCAACAACCAAACCAAGAGTGCTTCAAGCTTTAATTTTCCTCAGAAAACGTTTTCTGTTTATTAGAAGAAGGTAAATGTTATTTCTAGCAGGTAACCTGCAAGGAACTTCAGTCTGTTAGTTATTTGCTCCCACTCTTTAGATGGGTACCCAGGTAAATAGAATAAAGGTACAGAAAGCTAAATTCTGATGCTGTGAGTATATAGGCCACAGCACAATAAGGGAGCTTGACTTTGGCCCACGAAGTGCATTTGTAGATCAAAAATTTCCAGGGAGAAAGTGTCTTTTCAGAAATTATTAAATTGCATTTATATGATATAACATCTAAGGTGAGGCTTCATCTGTTGAAGGGAGAAATAAAGCAGTGTTTTCTGGATAGGAAAATGAATACAGCGATTGCAACATGAAAAAGTGGCAGGCCATTTCTCTAATGGGGCTGCAAGAGCTGCTCATTAGGAGTGTTTTAATGACAACCAGTGACCACTGAAGGCTCTGTAAAGACAGCCTCCATTAGTTTCCACCACACTGCAAATACAGAGCCCATGCAAACGTTCAGGTTTTTTCAAGCTCCGCTGAGACCACTGGCTAACAAAACCATCAGCATCACATTGAGCAAGTTTGACAAAATAAGAAGAAAGCTGAGTGTCAGTCAGTGAGACCTGGGAACAGAGATGGCAATCTCAAATCACCCTTTTTGTGCTTCTGTCCATTACCTGAAGAAATGTGGGACATCTGGGAAGCAGGAATTGCAAATGCAGTCAGTTACCCTCTCAGCTGTGACAGATCTAGTTTGTGTTCTGGTTGTATTGCTCAATAATTTCTTTAGGGAAAGGTATGTTGCAGTAACAATTAATTGAAAAATGGTAATTAATTGACATACACACTCCATCTCAGCAACCAGAAAATGTTTGTTCCTGGCACTGGAAAGAGACAACAGTCTCCTTGTCCCAGGTCATTTTACAGCTCTATTAATCACCTGCGTTTGCTCCAATGGAGAACATGCTTACTGCAACTGCTTTGTCCCATGCCTGCATACATTTTCGTACCCTGATTCTAGCATAGCCTCCAGGAAACTCCATCAGTGCAGGCAAGTTGCATCATGCAGTTCACAGAGGCACACAACAATGCGCTTGGCCAGCTCAATTAATATCATCATGAGGCATACTGATACTGCTTTTTATGCATCTATGTTTTTCAGATTCCAGCAACAACTTTACCGTCATTAACTGAATAAACAGATTATTGGTGGGACGCAAGATTTAACCCACAGTGAACATTTCTCAGCACATGCAACCCTGATGGAGGCTTGCCGCTAGATCGCCATGGGCCTTTTTCCAAGGTTACATTTGCATTGGCTGCCTTCTGTATGCTGATGTCTTCTATCTATATGTTAAAAGAGGGGCTAGGAAATACCTGCCTTGGACATGCACTGGATTACTATAAATCAGGAGTCCTAGGAGTGAATTTCCAGGTGTTACAAGCCCCTGAATTTAAGTGAGGTACAGCCCATTGATCATACAGCCTCCCTCCAAAGCCTCTCTGTGTCAGCTTCCTCCCTGAAACCTGCATTTCCCTCAAGATCTAGTACTGATTCCTCAGACGCAGTCCAGAGACTACAAATATTCCTTATCTCCCACCTTCCAGTTAACATTTTATGAGAAAAACTGAGGAAATACAGTGACACAGATTTTACGTGGCATCCTAAAACAGCTCATTAAAAGCAAACAAAACAAGAGAGCTTCCCAGACCTCAAGCCCTTCCTGAAACGCAGCTTCCCCCCATCTCAATCTGTCCTGCTTCAGAAGTCCCTGGGCATCCATCTGTGGCAAGGAAGGCAAACAGGCAGTTCAGGGGGTACCTGCTGTGAGATCTGCATCCCTTGATCTAGAGGCGAGTTTGCCCCTTCCCCTCATGCTCTAGCTTTCTTATTCATCTCCTTCAGACTTCACCCAGGAGAACTCTGATCACCTCTTTAGCTTTGCCAAGTTGCTGACAAGTTTCTAGTGCTCCTGGAAAAAAAGGGTATGACTTTGTATTAGGAGGTAACGCAGTCAATGGAACAAAATCCATTATGCCATCCAGCAGCAGCAATCCAGAAAGCCATTGCGCTTTGAATATCAGGAAACACTGCAGCTGTAAACCTCTGCACTGTATGCATAAGGGCTTGCTTGTCATGTTGGATTTTAGGGAGCAGTCTACAAGCGGAGATGCAACTATCTCCTGTCCTTATTCTTGATAAGCAACAGCTAATGAATTTGGGGGGGGGGGGCGGGAGGATTTTTGCCAAGGGGAAAACAATAGCCTGCTCAAGCACTTCAGCTTGAATGGGTGCGAGCTATTGTGCATCATCTGTTCAGCCAAATCCTGTGAGAAGGCTGGGGGAGTATAATCAGAATTTGGCATATGTGGAGAGAAGAGAGATGTGTGTCTGCTTTTTCCATAATCCCAACATACTCTATTATCCCACTGGGCAGGATGGAGCTATGGAGGTAATGTTGTGACTATTGGCCAAAGGTGAGAGATCAATTGTGACAGCAGCAGAGAGTACGCCATGAGCATATGAACACATTGACCATATTGACCATGAAGTCAGTAACTCACCTGAACAATTTCATTGTCATCTTTAAATGTCAGGTTTCACTCTATCACACACTAACCATTACATGATCCCACAAATTAGTCACAGCTTGGGCTAGCAAACACATGGTGTGAAGCTGCATCAGCGGAAGCTGAGCTTGGACATTGGAAAAGGTTCTTCATTGAGAGGGTGGTTGGTCACTGGAACAGGCTCCCCAGGGAAGTGGTCATGGCACCAAGCCTGTCAGAGTTCAAGAAGCATCTGGATGATGCTCTCAGTCATACGGTTTAGTTTCAGGAAGTCCCATGAGGAGCAGGGAACTGGACTAGATGATCCTTATAGGTCCCTTCCAACTTGAGACATTCTATGATTCTGTATCAGATGATCAATAAACACAGTCTCCTCAGCAGTTTTAGAGGTAGAAGAAACTTCAAATATTGATAGAGGGTAAATGAAGTCATGAAACATCTATTTCTGTAATATTACATCTATTTGTAATATGTTGTATCTAATATAATGTCTATTCTGCAATATTAGCTTTGGTGTTTGTGAGACTCTACAAAAGCAAAGGCATGAAGGAAGAACAGGAAGGTTACATATTAGTAAAATCCTCTAAGATGAGAAAGCTTTGTACTAAATGGAAAGTAAAGTTGGTTTGTGCTTTCAGAAACCTGAAAGATGATACTATTATGTAAGCCAACTACAGAATATGAACATAATTTGTTATCATATTGTTTTGGTAAACGTGCTTGTCGATTCTCTTTCAACTCTAGCTGTAAAGAATTATTGCAATCAAAACATATTTCATTGTGCTTATATGCTAACAGAATGACTCTCAACTTTATAATGAATTTTCAGTAGTTTGAACAAAAGTCCAAACTGGTAACTGCTGGTAGTGAGTGCCTGGTTTTGACACATACCTCTGTCAGCTGCTGCAAATCAGTCATCATGAAATAAGAAATTCATTGCAGAACAAGGTAAGGTACACTGCGGGAAATGTTCCGTGACTAACAAAGGATAATTTGTTTAATCTGATTTTATTTTCTAAGTTAAGTGGCTTTTCATTTCTTCATTTAGATTCAGGAATGACCATTGTATTCAAGTGCATATCTCCTATGTGTACTGCCAGAAATTGTACAGATGTAACATCTTTTCTGCAGAGGTCGAAACCAAAGGTCGGTTTGCCTAACGCTGGGATATGGGCCAGGTCTTGTCTATATTTCTCTCTCTCTCCTGATATCACCCCCGTATTGGTGCCAGGAATTAGGATATTCATCTTCTCTAGGTAAACATCAGTTTATAAAAAGGAGAATATAATTGCACAGAAGAAGCTATGATACGTCTTGGGATTAGTGAATGCCTCCTAATTGAGCTTTAGTGAAAGTGGCAGTTCTGGCATTATTTTTATTCACCTTGTGGAAAATTATTGGAGCATATTTCATATAATTAGGATCAAGAATGGATTTGGCATCACTTCCAGCAAATGCCCCTGAACACTAATCTGGTTTATTTGGCATCACTGCTGAAGCTTCTCTTGTGGGGAATACAATGACAACAATTAACCTGGCAATACAGAACAGAAATGGGAAGTGGGAAATTGTCTTGTCTTTTAGCAACATACAGCATGAAGTGTGACCTCATTCAACAACAGAGCAGCAGTGCCTTGAATTTATTTTCTTCTTTTTTTCCCCATCTTGAGACACCCTAAGGAATCTTCTGGTTTTCTCCTGTCTCACCCAAAACCCCACCTTTTTCATGCTCTCCAAAGGGACCTCAACAAACAGATACATGGGCCTTATTTAAAGTATTTGTAGCTAAATGTATTGAATTTAACTAGGCATTGTTGAATGACCAAAAGATTCCTTCCCTTTCTAGAACTAGAACCAATATTGACTTTCAACAGCTGTCAGTTCAGAGTATGAGATCAGTAGCAGGATTTGGGCAAGGTCTTTAGGTTACTGCATCAGGAGGTAAATTTCTTTTTATTTTAAATAATTGCATACGATCCATACAAACTCCAGTTTCTAGTGGGTTCAGTTTGTTCCTTTTCATTGAGTCTTCTGGACACGTCATCAAAACCCCTTTTTTCCTCCCCTTGATCCACTAGTTAGGAATACAGCGCTGGCAATATGTATTAAGATTTCTAGGTCAGGTGCAGTTACAAGTCATCCATCCAAACCCTTCTTTTCCTTTGATCTAGTCATCAAGCTGGATGATGGCACAGTGAGACTTGGGAAAACTAGTCCTGCAAAGTATTTTTGCAGGGAGGATGTTTGGAAGAGGAGACTTCCACTAGCAGCAGTACAAAGAGATTAGGTATTAACCTGGGATCTGAAATGCTACAGAGCTTGAGACTTAGAGAGATTTAGAGACACGAGGGAACTTGACAGGAGAGAGGAGGAGCACAGAGATTTGGTTCAGCTGCTGAACCAGCTGAGAAAAGGATGCCAAAGAACTCTTTGGGGAGGAGTGGGAGAGGAGGATGCTGTGCACTCAGGGAAGCCTTAGACTTAAACCCAAAGAACACTATCAAGTGGGGAGGAAATTTAAACAGGGAAATATGTAGAGTTATTTATTGGCATTATGCGGGGTTTGTTTTTCTTTCTAGAGCAGTATATTTCTTTTGCCAGATGTAGGACCTGAGAACACAATAAATGCCTTGCCCAGACTCATATTCTGTCCCTGACCAATACAGTAGGAAACACCATCTAGGCAAGTGTGCTCAGTTTAGGAATAGTGACAAAATCTGCCTGTTTCCTCTGTTCCCGATGGCCAGGGGGGTGAGCTGTGAACCCTCCAGCACTCACAGAACTGGAGCTCAAAGCAGGAATTTGCTTAAGCTGCTGAGCAGCCTGAGGAGGGCAGCTGTAGGCCTGGGGCATATGGTTTCTACACAAAGTCCTATTTCTTCTCAGGGAAAGACAGAGAGAGCCTGTGGCCAAGCAACATGTGAGAAAGGCTGCAAAAAAGGTGCGTAGGTGTAGAGCACCTGAAGAGCCTCCTGTCGACTCAGTGCAGTGAGGGTGAGGCATAGGACCGTGGTGAGAGCCACACTGGTGTTTATGATGAGCAGCTGGAGATCACAGGATTATATATCAGTCGCATTATTAAAACGCTTTCCAAACATAACAGATTTGGGGAATGCTGTCAGGTCTAGCCCCATCTTTTCTGAAATCCTGGGAAAACAGAAGTGACTCACAGCCTGTCCTGATCATTAACACCCCCCTCCCCACATCCCCCTAACAGTCTTGAGCAAATGCCAAAGCTGAGAGCTCTTCACAGGAAGCGTCCTTCCATTATCTTGAGCTCAAATCTGTGCTCTATCTTTTTCTTCAACAGCAGAAAATGGATGTGGTAAGTAAATCCCATGCAAGCTGTTCACATCAAAACCAACAGCTGATCTTGTGAGATTGCTGCTCATGGTGAAATACCTTGCCTGGTTAAGGGAGTACCTGCCTACTGTGCTGGACTGACTGCAGAGGTGGCCCAAGCAGAGCCTGTTGCAGCAACTCAGCTGTGAAGCAACAAATAACTTGCAATAGCAAGGCCCGCTATGGGGGAAAAATGCACTGTTGCAACACCCCGGAGAGACAAAAATGAGAAACTTCCTAGAAACTGCTGATTTGTGATTGTGCAACAGGAATCCACCCAGAGCCTCCGTGTGCAAACCAACACATGGCAGGCACACATCTTCCACGAGGAGTGGAAAAGACTATTTTTCCTAAGCAAATAAGTCACTTTTGCCAGGCATAATTTCTGCCAAGCCATTGCATCACAAACTCAGTCCTTCACCAACAATCTGTGAGGTTTTCAACAGCACCAGCCTCGTCAGGTGAGCCAGAGGAAGGGGACTGGTTATTGCCAACACAGCTCAGTACCGTGGCCTATTTTTCCTCTTCTGTCCCCCCAAAAACTCATTTACAAAGCAGAGAGGAGCCAAGGACAGGACCAATGGCATTGCACCCAGGAGGATCTGACCCCTGCTCTGGAAGTGCCTGGTGTGGAAAGAGTGGCCAACCTCTGAGGCCAGTCCTCCCCACTGCTGCCATCAGCAGGGAACTGAGCAGTGACCTGTGGCTGCAGCTGGTCCCTGTCCTGTGTCATGTCAGGTCGTGTCGCCCTCCAGTTTTATTCATGCTGCTGCCCCTTGCCTGCCTCTCTACAGCATCTGCACTTGGAAAGTGATACAGGCCACAGCGCTGCTCCAGAACCCACCCCGTGCAGGAAATACTCTGGCTCATTTTGAGGAGTTTCTGTTAAATTAAGCATTTTATTTTTATGCGTAAATGTGGTTCTATCCTGTTTTTAAACTTAGAGGCTCCTAAATTCATCCTTGGCTCAAAAATCTTGGATACCCATCTTCTGGTACCTAAGTTTAAAAAATCTGGCCTGGATCTTTCATGTCCTCTCTTGTGTCAGACATTGTACAGCCCTCTAAACAGTGACAGCTAATAAATTGCATATGCTGCAATACCAAGCTTCATGAGCAGAAAATGGGGTGTCACCCTTAACCATGAATTTCCTTCTCTCTTTTCCTAAAAGTCCGTGTAATAACAATTAGCACAGCTTAAATGTGTACCTTACATTTTCATGGGTTTCAGTCACAAATATTTTTACTCACATTACATATAAAGTAGAAAAATAGCAATGTTCCCTGTCAGCACAAAGTGAAGTAAAAGATTATAAATCACTGACTTGTAAACTGCACCCAAGAATCAATAAAATGTAAACAGCTACAAAATAGAAGGTAGAAATACATGAAATATGAATGATAAGAAAGAGGAATAAGACTGGAAAATGATGAGGCTGTGTATTTTATTGCATGAGACGCAAGTGACGGAGAACAGTTCTGGGTTGGTAAAAGGAGAGAAGTTCTTTGCAAACAAAATAGTTTCTGACCATGTAACCCCGTCCACTACACCTCCCATGGAGACAGAATATATCATACGAGTGTCAACAACTTTTAGAAACTTTACACATCGCTGATTACAAATGAAAATGTAATGCAGTCTACATGTGTTCTGGCTCTTATCTCTCCTCCAGGGGAAAGCACTAAAGCCTCAGCCTGCTATGGAAAATGTAGTATTCAGACATCTGTGATCTGTATGTGTAGAGAAGAGAAGATAAGGTGCATATCAAGCCTACATCTGTGACAGGGGTCTCGGAGTCTCTAGAGACAGATGAATGAATGCATACGAAGACTGACTGAAAATCTTCTAATTAAACCTTTGCTTTCCCCAGAACCATTGGCTCTCTACAGAGTATTTCCTGTTTTGAAGGAAAAGCTCACCAAAAATATTTTAGCCAATATACTCAATACCCAATGCTTTTTCCCCTCCCTTCTTTTTCTTTTAAGAAATAAATAGACTATTCTTGAGCAAAGATACTGTGTATACATTAAAGACTCCCTGGAGAAAGTTCAGCCTTGCTAGCTTACCGTGGAAGGCAAGAGGTAAGCTGTTAATGGTTGCAGGATGACATTAGAAATATGGGCTATGAGAGAGACTTGGGCTTTGAAAAATAAACTAGCCCTGAACAACAGCAGATAAATAAATCAGAGCAAAGCCACAGGTAGCTGCTTGGATGAACAGTGGCCTACCGGTCAACATAATAAGGAAAACGGCAGTACCAGTCAGTAGCCTGTACCGGCAGCGTAGGTGAGACAAATAAGGTAGAGTTTCAACTTCAAACTTCTGAGCAAGGCTCATGAGTTTTACTGCTGGAAGTACCATCAGCTTTGTATGGTCAGCAATTCATTTTACTGCTTTAGAAACTGCAGAATAAAAAATGCAAATGCAGCTTTGATGTGTTGATTACTGAGAGATGTACAAAACCATGAACAGTGGCACTAATGAAATGTCTCCTGGGTGCTTTGGAATGTCACAGGAGGACCTAGGCGAGGTTCCCTAGGAAACCAGAGATGCACTCCAAAGCATGTGCAAGCTTGGCCAGCTGACAGCCACTCAGTTGTGCTCTGAACATCGCTGCTAAAAGGTAGGTGATTCAAGTCCAGAGTGAAGTTGGTAGGACTAATTGTGGAAAGCCTAAAGGAGTTCGGGATAGATTTGTTCCTGGTTGCATAGATGTTGAGACATCTAAAAGAAATAAAAGACTGACTGCTAGTTATGCAAAATGAGGGAGAGAGAAGGGTGAATAACACCTTCAATTAATCTAAATATTGATCTTAGTCCCAGATTCTGCTGGCCTAAATTCTGCCTAAATCCTTGTGCCTACTCTTTTCCATTGGCTGGCACCAAAAAGGCTTCTGAGTAATTATTCCAGAGATGTGAGTAAGGCTCAGAGCACAGAGTCACCAGTGGTCAACACTAAATAGATTTACGTGGAATCTAGTCCTGACAAAACTGGGCTTTAGGATCAGACTGTACCTCCTAAGTGCTTATGAAGGAAGATGCCTGCAGACCCAGTGCTTGCCCTTGCCTCCGCTGACTTAAGACAAAATAACCACTTTAGCATCTCTTAGGAATTACAATTTACCACCTCTCCTAAACCTCACTCTTCTGTACCCCAGCACCTCCAAACCCTCATTGGGCTTGCTCAGGACAGAGCTAAGAGCCACGAGGGGAATGTGAAGAGAAGAAAACATTTACTTTTGCCCTCCTTGGCAACACTATTCCCAACCCTTTGCAGATCCTTTGTCTGTTACCACAAGAAGTGAAGACCTTTTTAGTAAGGACAGAATAGTGGAATTTCCCATGCAACTAGGGGAGACATGACAAAATAGAACTTCTGTCCAGATGCATTTCTCTGACTCCCTTAGAACCCAAGCCCCTGGATCCACCAAAGACTGAAAAGCAGTCACAGAGATTTCAAAATGCTGTCTGTAACTCAGCAGTGAATCCTTCCCAATGAACCATGGATTAAATATCCCTAAAATCAAGTATTTGAGGATTAGGATGTTTGGAGTGGAAAGGGTCTGCACGTATGAACTTTCATACAGAGTTTTCCATGGATTGAAGTAGGACTCTTGTTCCTGAACTCCCATGCCTCGGTGCGAGATAGAGCAGACAGGTGTGGCTGTAACTCCAGCACAAGTAATAAATACATTTAGCAGCTAGATTAGCATAATTGCTTGCCTAGTCAGCTAGCATGCAAAGCGCACAAACAAGTATCATAACAGTTTTATTACATGTACATGCTTGTGTTTCCCTGAGACGTGATAAAACAAACAGATCAGTAATTTTAATACAAGCACTAAAAAACCTAAAAAATGCAATGAGTAATTTAAAACAAATGTCAAGAAAATTATCTCTTTAAGAAATCTTCTCCAAGCTGCACCCCAATTATATTTTATCAATGTGAAAGAAAAGATTTTATGACAAAATGTATTACCAGTCACCAAATCTTACATTTAGGTAGCTTTTGTTTTGCTCTGTTAAGAAATATACTTTACTGCAGTAATTTATACTCTTCAGTGTAAAACTATCAGGTGTGATTCCATCTGGAAACATTTAAAATGGGTGATTGGTTAAGAAATGTCCGCACCCTTTCTTTGTTCAAACAAGAGATAAGGAATGTGTCTCTCACTTCTCAAGTAGAATATTTAGTTCTTGCTGATAAGATTGTACAGTGCCTTTTGAAGAGCTTGAAATCAGTGAATTATAACTGTTTTAAATACATTTCTAACAATCCACCATAATTTCACAAATATTACATGAGCTAGCTAGGAAGTTTGTTAGTCAAAACAAAAAAGGTAAAACACCTTTGATGTTATACAGAGATGCACTCTGCTCTTAAATGAAGTAAAATCCTCTTGGAGTTTGTTAATTTTACACATGGCATGTTGTGTATGTTACAGTGAACAGTGGGAGAAGCAAGCAAGATGTGACTGAAGTAGTCTGTCAAATCATTGGTTTGATTTATAATAATGGGGTTGTATTGACATGAGAGTAAAATACAGCAAAGCATATGCTCACTGTGAGTAATACAGGCTCATTTATACATTATAGTGGTATTAAATAAACAGTCTTGATCATTTTCTAAAATAGTCCTACAATGAATGTGGTTATAGTGCCATGGGACAAATACTGCTTTGCAGGCAGTGATCAGAGAGGAAAAAAATGCAATCCTTTTTTTCCTTCCTTGAGTTTTCAGTCCTCAGACTGGTGAAGGGAGTCGAAATAGCATACATTTTCCTGTTGTGGGTCTAAAGAAAGACTGATCCTGGTCTTTCACAGGAACAGAGAACAAGCACAACAGTGGATTCATGACATGACTTGCTCAGTTTCAGTCCTCAAAGAATCCAGTCCCTTTGATTCTCAGTCTGAGTATCTGCAGGAAAGAGCTCGGTAGGACTTCAAGAAAACGTCGACATAGTTTCAGAGATGTCAGTGACAGATCTGTCTCAGCTATAAAATAGTTACTGCAGGAACACAAGAGAAATACATGCATCTATCTTGGAAGACTGGCAACCCTTCCACATGAATGTTCTAATTAGGAACTACAACATCCTATTTTTTTAATACTGTAGCTGTAAATGGACAACAAATGTTATTTACCAGTGGTTGAGCAAGAGAATGTCATTGTTTAAACATGGAAATGGAATTTTAAAGTTCTGCATTCAATTATGTTTGGGGTTGCCTTTCGTTTGGAGTTAAACCTGGAGATTTTTTAAAAAATGTGACTCCAATATTATTTCTCTTTGTAAAATTGGAAGAATGTTAAAGAACATATCCAAGCTGCCTGTAACAGCATGAAGATTGCCTAAACCACAGTAAATCCCATCAGCTGCTCAAATAATCATGCGTTGTATGAGCATAGCTATTTTGCGGTTTCAGTTTCAAACCACTACATTAAGTGACAGATCTCATAAACCAGAAGTTTCTGAAGTCTCATTTCTATTTCTTCTCTTTCCATTTTCTAAGATGCATTTTCTGTGAAAATGGCTCTTTCCTTTCTTTATCTCTCCCAGAGACCTTGATTTACCGTGCACCTACTCAGTGTCAGAAGCAAAGTCATTATACAAAAAACTGCATTTTTTTTCTTTCCAGCCTGAACTGAGATTCTATACATCTGCTAGTAACTTTGTAAAACAATTCTGATGAATTAAACACATAGCATTTTTCTCAGGCCACCTAAAGAAAAGGAAGACTGAGTACAGAAAAGCAGAATGAGTGAAAAGAAAAATCCCCAACAAAATAGAAGGTCTATCTCCTGGTCTTTAAGGCGCAGGCCAGATTGAAGATGAGGTGTAGGTGGACACAATTTCCGCAGCACTGGTAGGGAAGCGCAGGCCAGGACTGGAGCTGCGAATCCTTGGGAATGTGCAGATTAAATCTGCTAATGCTGGAAAGCTGCTCTGCCCTTCGCTCTTCGTTCCAGGGGGTGAATTTAACTACACAGCTTGAACCGTTGGCTTTTACTGCACTGGCAGAGGTCATTTGGACTGCATTTGCTGCAGCGCTACAAGCAGATGTCTAAGTATTTAGTATGGCATTTCAGAATAATAAAAAAATATCTAACAAAAAAATCCTACCGCCAAATCCTTTGTTGACATGAATTTTAGAAATGTTTCATTTCAAAACTAAAACGTTGCACTTGTAAAAATGGCAACACTATCCTTTTAGGTGAACATCAGTTATTCCAGGGAAACATATTTTGCTGTGTAAAACATGATTACTGCTGTTCCATGACTACAATAGGCCTCAAAGGTGCAATTATCGACCTTTCCTTCCAAGAAATTGCTTATTTTTAAATCCATGGCATTACATTGTTGAGATGTGGTTTTACAGGTCTTCAGCTACAGGTCTCCACATTGCATCTTGTTATTTTCTGTAGTGCACTAGATGCAATTAAGTTTTCTTGTAACTGCACAGACAGAACTATTGCTGTTAAATCAGGGGTATGTATTCCTAAGGACCCTTCATTAGGCAATATATATTTGAACATTCCTAAAAATAAGTAACAATTATAATACAGTAAAAAGCTTTTAAATGTTTGCTTTTTAGGACATGATGGTCTTATTTCCTCCATTGAAATGGCACCGTGGAATATAGGTCATATCCTAGCCATTAGCACTTACGCTTCAGTAGCAAACACTGGGCTTGAGTAATCTGTCACATGATCAGAATTCTAATTTTGATTTTAACGCAAATTAATTGTGTACTTTTTTCCCGTAGCAGCCAACACATGACTGCTTTTTCTATGCTTCCTACCATGCAGTGTATTTGAACCCCCTATTTCACAGAGAAACTGAAAGAATCCTTTCTGCCATTGATTTTCAGAGAGTCTCTCACCACAGGTTTGTTCCTCAGAAGGACAGTTTTTCTAAACCCTGCCTTCCTTTCTTCCAGGTCAATGTTGCATTCTTTATTCTTCTACCCTGGCAAGGTGATGGGGGATTTCGAGAATCTGGTTCAGGCAAAGTCCTCCCCAGCCAGCATGACACCTGCATGAGGAAACCTGGGACTTTGTCCCACACAAAGGCCTCCCAAACTTTCCCAGAACAAAGACAGACACAGAGCACTTCCGAGTTAAACTCCTGACTACTATAAAGTAACATGTTAGCACGAAGGAAAAGTTTTTTCTGGAACTGACTCACTTTTTCCTATCCTGGCTCTCCTAGAAAAGTTACTGGGAATCCTTAAATAACTCGGGCCAAGCCCAAAACCATAAGTGAAAAGGAATGCAAATCACAAGCCTTAGAACCACTCCTAACTTTACTATGTTTAATTAGTTTATCACTTGAAACACTAATGGCATATCCACAGACCTTGTACGTCTACCTTTCCCTCCAGATTCACATATTTTTATCCTTTCGAACTGAGGCATTAGGAGGCCACATCATACCCGACTTCATTCATCATTTCTATGCCTGATGTTCTTTTAACGTCTTGTTCCTTTCTGAGTGAAGTAGGAGCTTGTGAACTGTCATCAGCTCCCCAGAACTAGATGTGAGACAAAGGTATCAGAAAAGGCAAAGCTTCTGCACTGCTTCTGCACTAAGCAGGACTTGGAGAGGCTGTGCATTTGGTCTCAGTCTGATATTTTTGTTGTCCTTGCCTGGGATAAGTCAGGTTGGGCCACATCCCAGGTTTCCTGGTACAAGGTTACCCTGTCCCCTGCACATTGTTGCCTCTGCTACTTGTGTCACCAGCTGGATTGGTTGCTTTGACTAAAAAGCAAGTGAGTGAGTTAGGAGACATGATACATGCTTCCTTCACAGTGGGCATCGGATCTCTTAATTCTCCATGGCACTGGCGGGAAACACTGTTCTCCACCCGTGGCAGGAAGCACACACCTTCCTCCACAGCACTAGAGCACCCCGGTCTTGCTCTGTGTCTCTCGTCCCCTGGTACAGGCTGTGGGTGGGTCCTTTTGCCCCTCTTCCCTCTTGGAAAGACCTGCAGCATGGTGGAGCAACTATGCGGTGGTGGAAAAGCACAGCATTCCAGATGTGGTCTGTCAAATAGAGGATGGTAGTCACTTCCCCATCTCCTAGCTGTACTCCTGCTGACACAGCCCGGTGTGGAAGCCTTCACTGCTGCCTTGGTCTCACCCAGCTGTGTCCCAGGACCCCAGGCCTTTCTCCGCTGAGCTGCTCCCCACCCCAGTACCCTGCAGTGTGTGAGTCTGTCCCAGATACCATTCATCCTGGTTGAAATTCATGAGGTTCTTGTCACCCCATTCCTCCAGCCTGAGTGAGTCCCTTTGAATGGCAGCTCTACCCTTGACTATATTGACTAGTCTCACCAATTTGCTGTCATCCGCAAACTTGATGACAGGGCACTTGACTGTCATCTCCTCTAGGCAGTGATAAAGATGTTAAATAGGTCAGGTCCCAGGATAGACCTCTACAGTACTCCACTTCTTACTGGCCTCCATCCCGATAGAGTACAGCCCATCAACCACTGTCCTCCAAGGCCCATCATCCAAACAGTTTTTTACCCAAGTGGTTGTCCATCCATCCAGACCGTAATGTCCTAGTTTGGATACAAGGTTGTGGTAGGTGGTGCCAAAAGCTGTGCAAAAGTCAAGGTAAATGATACCCACTGCTCTTCCTTCATATACAAATCCAGTCTTTTTATTACAGAAGGCAATCAGGTTGGTGAGCATGATTCATCATGCTGGCTGTTCCCGATCACCACCTCCTTCCTGTGCCCAGAAACGTTCCAAGAGGACATGGATTTCCACACAGACTGCAGCGAAGTTGATGAGCCAATAGTTTCCTTTTGGACTTTTTTTTCAAGATGGGCACGGCATCTGCCTTTCTGCAGTCTCCATGTCTTTTCAAAGATAAAAGTGTGGCCTTGCAGTGACCACAGCCCGATCCCTCAGCACTCTTGGATGCAGCTCAGTTGATCCCATGCATGTTTATGGGTCGAGTTCTCCCATGTAATCCCTGACTCAATCCCATTGCTGGCAGTTCTCCTTGAATCCTAAGCACAGATAGCTGGGAGACCCTGACGACAGGTTGGAGGCAAAGATTGCTCTGGGTACCACAGCCTTATCTGTTCCCATTATTACTAGACCATTTCCCCATTTGGGAACAACTCCACATTTTCCTTTTTCAGTCTTTTACTCCTGGAGTTGTGGCAGAAGCTCTTCCTGTTGCCCTTAAGATCCCTTACAAATCTTAACTCTAACTGAGCTTTGACCTCGGGAAAGAGACTGTGTGTGATCCCCTTGGACATTTGCGGCAGATTCTACATCAGCCCAGAAACCTGAGTTAGCTGTTCCAATGGTGGAAATGTACAGAACGTTCAAACGCTAGCACCAAGGCTATTAAGAAATGTAATATCTGAATGTCCCGCATAAGCTTCAGTATAAATTGTACTCTTCTATATCTGTCCAAAGGCAGCTGCTTTGTTCTGCTTTGTCAGGAAAACTGTTAATAATTTAATAATGAAAGGGAACTAATGAGGCCTATGGATTTGAGCCTCATGCTCAGATTATCCAGTGTCTAATGAAGTGTGAATTTTGACTGACGCTTTTTCCACCCTGAGGGGAAAAAGCCACTCTCATCCATGCGGATTCTCCTGTGACTAATAAAGGGTGAGCTCACGCTGCAGCTTTTGCTGTACAGGGAATACAGGTAAAGTTACTCTCTAGTTCCTAGCCCTCATTTTATGACACTTAGGAAAACATGTAATTCTGGAGATATCTACCCCTTTAATTCAAATTTGACCAGTGGGTTTGGGAATTACTAGGGAGAATGGACAGACTGACAAACGCTGTTCCAAAGTCATTATTTAAGCCTCACGCACTTTGAAACACCCCAACATTTTCACTACTTTGCATTTCAAACAAATCTCATTGGAAAGGTGCAAAATAATTTACATCAAGTATTTAGCCTAATTTTTGAAACAGGTGAACCGTAATGATTCATCTTTTGAAAAACATATCCCTTCTCAAACACTGTAGACTAACAATTTCATACGCATATATATACTCCATGCTTTTCACAGATGGCTTACATGTTTAGTATCTTATATAAAATAAGGCTGTTTCTAATGTAAGCCAAGAAGACTTCTGTAAAAAGAAATATTATCTACCATTTTCTTTCTCTAGTAGACTAAGCTTGGATTTAGCAAAGAGGAATGTTGTCTGGTCTGATTTGGATGCATACATTCCATGAACAACCTCTCAAATATATGCATGAGGCTGTTGCTGTCACCTTTCCTAGACAAATACATTCAGGCCAATGACTGACGGGCGAGGTGTGTTTTGCTGTGGCATAGCTAACATGTATTAGCTATCTTGTTTTAAAACCGACACGGAGACAAGACACAGCACTTTTATTGCAAGGTAAACCAGGTGAGGCCAACCAAAAGCAGCAGCAGTGCTGACTTCCCCTAGCAACCTAGCTGCAGCTTGTCTGATTTATAGGCATGTAGCTACCACATTAATTAAGTTTCCACTGCGAAAAACCTCAACAAAACCAAAACAAGGTCCTGTGCCACTGAAGACAAAGCCCACTGCAAGCAACCGTATATGTGACAGATTTACATTAGCCTGGTAGGGGAATAATATCGATCTCACCCCCACAGCATGTGATCTTGTGTAAGCAGTATTAAAAGTGCCTGAAAAAAGGCAAACCAGCCTATACTGAATTCCAGCCCACTGTGACTGCCAGACTCCTTCCAGTCCTTATCTCCCCTTAAGTGCTGCATGTATCCTTGACCCTCTTCTTTATTTTCACACATATTCATCTACAAAGACTCATCACATTGGGTAAAAGAATTATTGTATTATACAAGTGACCCAAAGTACAGGATCTCACAACAGCTATATTGCAGGTGAGAATATTCTTTTTTTTCCTTGCAAACGTATCCTTTCACACCCACCTGTTCTCTCACATAAGCAAATACACATGCAAACAGACTGAATGGTTGAGCACATCTCAGTGTGATGCCCTATGTGGCAGTGCAACAGATAATGTGATTTCTGGCAAACAGAAACAAGTCCTTTAGGCCAAAATATTTTGCAAGGAGAGGCTTACTAGCACTGAACTGAAGCATCATCACAACTTTCGTACCTATATGGTATTTGCAAGGTATGCCTTCTCTAACATGCAAATAAAACTCAAACAGAAGAACAACTGGAAGTCTTAGCTATTATTAACTAGAGACAGAATGTGGACTTATGTTTTACAGAACAATAAATATTTGGCATCATCTGATCATAGTAGGCTCAGAAATCCAAGTAGTGTCTGCTGCACAGTGGTGCAAATTCAGGCTTGAGAAGGCAGTGATAATCAGGCAGCCAGAGGTGAATTTATTGCAATCTCTTACATCAGATCCATCTTGTAAATTTAGCAATCAGTTGTGTTTTATTGATTTCAAATTGGTCTAAGAGTGGAGCATCAGGCCTAGTGAATGGTCTAAATGACAACAAAATGAAGAATTTCTCATTCTCATTAGAAAGCAGTGATCAGCATCAACACATCCTGAAATCTTGCATTTTTTTCTATTTCTCTTTTGAAACTTTAAAATAGGAATCATGAGGTCTTTTTTATTACATATGATCACACTATTTTAGTAATTTCGTTAACTGTATTTTCCAGTTTCGTTTATTCACAAATTATTGGTTTCAACCTGAGAAATTCCAAGTTATTTTAATGTACATTGTAATATAAGCTATTCACAAAAGACTGACATCTGAATTTTGTCAAAGCATGGGGAAAACCAAAAAGCATTTATCAAACATTTTCCTAAAACTGGGCTTCACTACAATGTGGTTTTGTCTTCTCTCTCCACATATCTTGATTGGCTAGTTCTATTTGAAAAACAAAAAAACAAAAAACAAGGGCACTTTCCAAAGTGCCAATTTTAAGTCTTTCCTTTCCCTGCTATTCAAAAATTTAATGTCCTTGATCTTTGGAGGAAAGTCTTGCATTATTTCTGATGCTCGCAGCAACCACTTTGCTCATACCCCTTAGCACACAGGAGCCCGAACTCTTCTGTAGTACAGTCGTTCAAGGTTTTTCCCTCACCCTCATTACATGTACAGCTGTCTGCCTCTGAAACACCTGCCAGGTGTATCCCCTGGCCTATTTTCTCCTACTAGCCTCAGCGTCACCCTCCCCTTTCATTATCCCTACTTCCAGCCGACCTCCACCATCCACGCCGACGCTGTCCCCCCCACCACAGGGGACCCCAACGGCAGCGTGCCAGGCGGCCCGCTCGCCATCGCCACCTAGGCCAGCTGCCCAGCACACAGGGGGCGCCACCTCCACGCTCTCATTAACACGCTATTATTTCTACCCCCTTCCCGTGCGATCGGACCAGGCGGGAATTACAGGCGTGGCCATTTCACCACGCTCACTAGCCCTCTAGCCCAGCATGCCCTCCGGAGGGAGCGGGCGGCCAACTGGCAGCAGAGCGGCCGCCAGCCGGGCGGGCCCGAGGGCCTTCTACGCCTCGACCTCCCCCCTCATTCCTGCCTGCTCCGGGGCGCTTTGCTCAGGACCTTTAGGAAGCCGCAGCCCAGCGCGGTCAGGAACGGGAGCAAGGCCTGCCCCCGAGTGCCGCCGAGCCGCCCCCCTGCCCTCAACTGCCCCATCCTGCCCTCCCCTCAGGCGGCTTCCCCCCTTCCGCGGCCCCCCCGCCGCTCTCTGCCCCGCCCCGCCGTCGCGGGCGCGTTCCCCCCCGCCATTGGCCCGCCGTGACGGCAATGGCGCGGCCTCCCCCCGCGCAGGCGCAGCGCTGCCCTCCTCGCGGGTTCGCGCGGGTGTCCTTCGCTCCGCCTCGCCCCCGCCCCCTCCCCCCCACCCCAACGGCTCTCCGCGAGCCGCCGCGGCCGTTGTTGTCAGTTGCGTCTGGGAGCCGCCGCAGCGGCAGGGCCCGGCGGAGCAGCAGCAAGCCAGTCAGCCGGCCGGCCGGCCAGCCAGGTGCGGGGCAGCCGCCGCCGCAGCCCCTGCCGCCCGGTCGAGGTGTCCCCGCCGCTCCCGCTGGCGCCTTCGGCCCTCTCTCTCCCTTCCCGCCGCGCCCCCCGGCCCCGCCGCCGCTCCCGAGGGCAGTCGCGACGGGCGCTGCCCATGCAGGGGGCGGCGCGGGGCGCGGCGGCCCGAGAAGACGCCGCTGCTGCAAGCAGTAAGTTGCCGGCGGGGTTGGGCCGGTGAGGACGGGGCCGGCCCGGTGGGGTGTGGTGGGTTCCCTTCCTCCCCTGCCTTCGCCTTTCCGTTTCTCCCGGAGCCGGCCTCGCCCGCCGAGCTCCGCTCGGCCGGCCCAATGGCGGCCTCGGCCCAGGAGGAGGCGGCGGGAGGACCTTTCCCGGCCGCCGAAGGTCGGTGTGTCGGTGCCGCCTGGGGCTGGAGGAGCGGGATCTGGGGGGAGGGGAGGAGCGGGTGCTACTGCGGGGACGGCGGGCTCCCGGCGGGAGCCTCCCGCGCCCCCCGGGCGGCAGAGCCCGGCGTGCCCCACGCCCGGCCCTCTCCCCCGCCCAGGCGCTGTCCGTGCGATGCGGCCCCGCGGCAGCCGCGCGTGTGACCGGCTCCCCGCCGCGCGGCTGACACCTGACCCCGCGCGTGGCGGTGCCCGTGCGCGCCCGCCCGGCCGCGTGCCCTCGGCGGCCGCCCTGCAGGGTCACCGCGGGAGAAGCGGCGGCGCGTTCGCCCCTCCGCCACCGCGCTGCCCTCGCCGGCTCCGCCTCGTGTGTTCTGTCGCTTGGGGAAAGGGATAAACAAGCCAGGCGAAGCCCTCCGGTTCGGGAGTCGGTCCGGTCACGGGTGCGCGCTGGGGGAATGACGGTGCATCTTGCCCCTCGGCCCGTGTGCGGAGCCAACAGGTTCGCTTAGCGTGCGAGCTGGGGCACCGCTCGCAGCGGGAGCGTGTCCCCGACGGAGCCGGGGGGCACTGGTGCCCCTTCTTCTTTGTCAATACGCGCATTGCTTCTGGCAGTACGCTTGCTGCAACGAATTTACCGCCTTTGCGTTACTATAGAAATCGGTCAGATAAGTAGGTAAGTCCAGCATAGAGGTCTCCGTGCTTTTTGCGAGGTGGGTTTTGGCACCCAGATGGTACTCCACTGGTTAAGTTGATGGAACGTTACTTTTAAAGCTGTTTTGGTTGATATACGGTATTGGTAATAGCTGAAGGACAGATACGTGTGGTTGGGTTTGGTCGTTGGTGGTTTTTTGTTCTGTGGGGGGTTTTTTTGGTTTTTTTTTTTTTTTTAAATGAGTAGACTGAATAAACTATTGGAGAACATCCACTAGGGAAAAAGCCTACATTGGCCAGAGGACGGTTGGTGACAAATGTGACCCATTTTCAGATTGGATGTTTTTATTGGTAAGGAATGCTGGAACACCTGTGAAGGAGAAAGCTTGACGTGGGCTTATAAAAAGCTTTGAGTTTTTGCTTGTGCATAGAGAGTTTCTTACTGATCGGGTTGCTTTCAAAAGCTTGTTAAGAGCAGATATGCAAAGAAGTGGTTTCCTCAATGGTACCATTACAGTTCCTGGAGCAGCTGAAGTGTATTGTGTGATTTACAGCCATCTAGCATGAATGAATTGCATGCAAATCTGCTTACGCCTGCCCTCTGTAGTGCAGTCACTACTTAGTCATATAGGCTGCTTTTTGGAGTTGTTTGTTATGGATATGTTTAGATCTTCAGGCTCTGGGGAAGGACCAGTTTAATGAATCTCAGCAAAATGAAATCTATATAGAAGTGTTTACAAGCAAATGTTCATTATGTTGGAATTAAGCAGTTTTTGCAAGGCGTGCACCATTAGGAATTGAGTTAATCAGTGGTGGGGGTTTTTTGGTAGTATATCACAGAAAGTGGTAATTTGGCTGGAGGTTATTTTTGTACTATTGCTAATCCTTAGAAAGAAAGAATCCGAAAGAAACTTACAAAGCTAACAGTCATTGCTATATATTGCAATCAAATTTTAAGTTGTGGAACATGTTGAAATGTGAACTTAAATAGACTAGTATCTGCACATTTTTCTTCTAGAGCATGAAAACGTCCAGATTTGAGGACTTAACAATAAAAGCAAAGGAGAGGAAGTCCAGTCTTTTGCATTTTTCCTGAATATTCTCGATGACCAGAAAAGTGGTAGAATGATGGCATGATTTTTCAAGTGGTTGGGAAAAGAAGCTAACCTGAATGCTGGAGTAGTGCCAGCTAAGCAAGGTATCATCTAAGACAGCACGTTCATCTGGCTCTGAGAGAATCTTTGCGTTCCACAGCTGAGGCTTCCAACAAAAACTGGGAAAAGGGAAGATAACATCTTAAGAGGCCTTAGTGATAAACTGTTGTGTCGTGGGTTTTTTTCGAGTAGAGATTGAGTTTTGGATACTGAAATTTGTGTGGTGTACTGCTGTTCTTGAATCATCTTGCTATGAGAACTGATATTCCCCTGTGGTGTGGGTGGTTGCACTGTAAATACATCGTCTGCTTTCTGATTATTTTAAACAAATAGAATGTTAAGAGTACGCATGTTAATATGCTACTGCAGATATTCTACTTGCAGTAGTCATCTTCCTCGTGCACTGTTCTGACCAACCTGATCTAAGACTTTAACTCACTGCCTTCAATACCACCTTTGAATAACTCTTTTGCAGTCTAACGCCTTCAGTGTATTGTTGTTCTTTTTATCCCACTAGTGACTGTAATGCCAAACTAATGCCTTTGTCTTGCTTTGCCTGCCTTGCTTTCAAGGGCGCAGTATCCTGGTGCAGCTACCTTTTTTTCCTCAGAATGTGTCTGTCATGAAATAACGCACTACTTCTCTTGGATTTTTGTCCGCTTTCAAAAAATCACTGAAATGCTGTAGCTATAAAACTTCTTGATGAACTTATGTACATTCCTACTTAATAGTGGGTTTTAATTATGTCTTAAAATAAGAAACCAGCGAAACATGGTTCGTTTTGTATATAGGGCTGAACTGCAGTATATGATGAATATAGTACCATTAAATTGCATAAGCTCTTAACTCTAGTAACCTGTGGGGTTCTGCACATCTTCCTTGTCACACTGCTTTCAAGCACTTAACTGGAAAGCTACAGCTTCTGTAATAATGTAAAGTAGCTATTGTTTTAATACACATAACAGTGTTATGTAAGAGCTTAGGAGGATTTGAAAAACTGTATATACACTTACAATTCTGGGATAGCTTACCCTAGCAGAGTTCTAGTACACCTAAGTTGATTAAGTCACCAATGTTAAGAACTTAATGAGGAAAAAGGGCTGTGTAGTTTTTACACTTGTGAAATACAAAACAGAGCATGTTCACTTTCTGAGAAGCTGATCTCTCAGCTGCACAGTGGTCTTCTACCACAGTGTTGGGACATGAGTGTTGCACTGAGTTTGACAGACTGATTTTTCCCTCTTCATATACTGTTCTGTGACTTCTGCAACAGTCTTCTATCTGATTACTGACTGGACTTAAATCAACTTTATTTGAGAGATAAGATGGTAGTCTAGACTTTTATAATTTTAGTTCATGTTGAAGTGTGGTGAATTTCAAGTGTCTGCCAGTTCCTAACTAATTTAGGATTCTATAAATGAGGATAAAGTATTGAAACTGAGTTACTATAGGTTGGGGTTAGTCTGTTTCTTAAGGCTTCCTAAATAGAAAATGTCAGTATGTCAGAGGCAATGTAAGTCAATTCAGTTACTTAAGTTTTATGTTACCACATGTATTGCTAAATGGGTGAAGCGATGTGATATCTAAGTTCAGGGATAGTTCTTAAGACATTTGATAGAGATTATTATAGTTTGTAATAGGTACTAAGAGTATGTACACATATTTGCAACTGAATACTCACATTTGAGCTAGTGTTTGATGCTCCCTTGATACAGAATAAAAATTATGTTTCATTCTGAATTTACACGGCAAAGGTCGTGTTAGGTATCACAACAGTGGTAACTTTCTGAAATGTTAAGCCACACTGAAGTGTTTATTGATTAATCATGGAATGCTCCTGTTAGGGGTCTTCGCTATGTGGTCTGGCATGAGAAAATTATGGGGTGATGTTAATAAGTAGATTTTTTTAAAAAGGTGAAACAAGTCTGAGAATTCATGAACATGGAGTAGGTGAAGTGCTTCCTCTAAAGGAGTCCAGACTGGTGGAATAAAGTCAGACTTGTCTGTTTTCTGCAGAGTTCCTGCAGTAGGTGTTCTGGAAATAAAGATGTAGTATCCCATCTAAAAGATAGCGATACTGTCATGAATCACAATGATATGACTTCTGTCTGATATGCAAAGTATTTCTTCATCAGTTTCATGTTCCTAGTTACTTGGGGACGGACACACACACAAAAAGGGACAATGTGATGAGATTTGGAATATTAAAGCCTTCAGGCAGCTACTTGGATACTGCTTATCAAGCTTGGAAAAGTGTAAGTTTGGGCGAGGCAGTCCAGCTACCATTATCTCTGTTGCTTATAAGTCAATTGACTGTAAAGCTTGTTGGTTTCTGTAATCTGCAGACTTCTTTGGTATCAGATCTTGACTGGTTAGGTTTATGAATGTGTATAACTGAAACACCCGTGCTAATTTCCTGTAGCTGAGGAGAATTTTTTCTTTCGGTGGAAACTGCAAAATGCGATCATTTAAATTTAAACTAATTTTTTTATTATTTAAAGGCATCACGGGGTCTGAACAAAGTTTTCTAACTGATTTGCAGGTACAAAAAGAAAATACTGGCAGAAATCACAAAATTTGGAGCAAGTCCTTTTTAAAACATGTTATTGTGTACTACTGTGCAAGAAGATAATTTAAGGGGCGTGGCCATTTGGGATATTTGTTCTTCTCTTAATCTGTGGTAATACTATAAGAACAACTTTAGATCTTAAGTGGTGTATTGCTGAAGCATCTGGTATGTGAACAGGGGGGTGATGTTGTCTGCTTGTATTACTTTTTTTTAATTTGTTTAGCTAGATACTGGACTTTGGGAGTAGGCACAAGAGGAAAATGGAGACAATGTGAAATTAATTGCTTTTGGAGCTGTGGCTGGTAGGAGGGCTTTAAGTGGAGTTCTCAGATGCAGATCATGTTTGTCTTGTGTATGCCTCCTCTTAGAATGGAAAGTGCCTTGTGAACTGCAGTGATTATTAGCATGGTTATGAAAGTATCTTGGGCTTTTAGCACATTTCACAACTAGAGGCAGTTGGAATCAATGCCAGTGACTACTAATGATGGGTTTGTCAGTGGAGCGTAGTTTGGCACATCTGTCCTCTTAATAGCTTTGGTGTGTAGTCTGTAATCACAATCTTGCCATTACTGCTACTATCTTGCTGTTGCTTTGCAATATCTACCTACTTTGCTGTCTGTATTTTTCTCCCCTCATTCACCTGCTTTTAGTGAAAGAAAAAGGAAACTTGACTTTTAAAGTGAGGGGCCTTGAAGGACCAGTTCAGATCCAGTGACTTTTTTTCACTTGTCTGTATTGAAGATGATTCTTGCAAAGCTATCAACTGTCTAGTGGGGTTTCTACAACACAGTTCCTAAGTTTTCGTCTGCTCTTTGCTAGCATTCTGCAAACCACTCACCAGAGCTTTGCAAAACCATGTGGAAGAGGAAAGCTTAAAACTTTCCATGCCTGATGTGACTGTACTAATCTTTAGAAAATAAGATGGTGGACAGCAATCCATAAGTCTAAAAGTTTGGGAATTTCTTGTCTAATAAATAAAAGTATTCTTTAATTGAGATAACAAATATGATGTGCAATTCAGGATAAGTTCAATTTTTCTTATACATCAGAGCTGCTTCAAAGTCTCGCTCTTAGATCTCAGGTCATGCAGGTTCTCATAATTTTCTGTTACAAAATAACATTAGTAACTTTAATTTCGTCTCAAAACTAAAATACTACACCCCACCCCCCAACTTTTTTGTTTATAGGTCCAGGAGCAATGTTTCATTAAATTTATTGGCCTGCCAAATATTTCTGCTGCTGGCTGTTCACTGAAGAGTGGACCTTAGAGTTGAAGCATTCTTGTTAGCATTTTGGTTTTATTTCTGGATTCTAAGAGGAGTTAAGGCTAGGCACCAGTAGCTCTGATGCCTGCAATACATTCTAAACTAATGAAACACTAACGTTTCACTACAGGCTTCTCTTATATTTAATGGCAAAATTGTATCAGCAATTGGCAGTTCTTGTTTTTTTTCAGAGCAAAATTCTGAAGACTATTTAAAAGCAAGGGATAAAATTAAATTTTGCAGATTAATTCTTTTTGTTTGGAACATAGAGCTACTTGATAACTTTTTGTCTTCATAATTTTAGGCTTAGCCATGCTGAATGGTAGAGAGACTTTCTGATACATTGTGACGTTTTGGTAATGCTGTACGAGGTGGATGCTGATGCTGTGTGAGATGATAGGAAAATAAAAGAAGTGCATGTACACCTTCAAAAATCTACTGTAGTGTTTTATTGTGGAATTCACCAGGAGCAGGAGAGTTTATGGGATTTGTCCTCAGTGAGGGGGAAGATGCTGTAGTGCCATGATGTAATGTGGAAAATAACGCATTAGATAGCATTGTGTATGTAAGGCCTGAGTTGTAACACTGCCGCCCCTGTACATTGTCTTCTGTCCACCCCTGCCTCCCCCAAATGCTGCATCTGCAAAGTCTTTGGCTGTAGAGGAGGGGCTTTGCTGGACTGTGACACCCATGTGCGGAAACAAAAGGAGAATACAGGTACTTAAGATCCCAAGTCCCCTATTGAGTCTCGAATATTCAAGGAGTATTGGGTAGTATGAAGCTTAAAAAGTTTCATATACTCTGAAAGAATTGCATCATGAGTAGTTTTCAGAGCATGTGGTATGCATTAAGTGTGTATGTTCTTCAGGCTTCACTCTTGCAACATTTTGTACCTGTTTCTGGCATGTTGGCTTTCCCTTATATAAAAGGAAAGCTGACAGAAAACCCACTTGGGGAAAAGCAGATTGGTACACTGGTGAAGGTGTAACATCATCCCATGTAAGTAGTGGCTCATACAGTAACAAAGATTGACTGTTTTTAAAGGCTTGCAGGTTAGGCTGTGAAGGTATCTTACAGTAGGGTGGCAGATAAATTACAGGAAATACTGGAAAAAATGTTGAAAAATTATACTTGCGCAGTTTGTATGCTGAGTTGTTTCCTTCAGTCTGCTCTCAGATTCTAATGATTTGTACAAATTGTTTTTAGAATAAAAAAAATTCTTCTGGATCTCTGATCAGTTTATGTCAAATCTTGTTTTACAGTTTCTAGGAAGACTAGCAAAATAAGTCTTACTGTCAACATATAATTATGTAGTAAATAAATAACAGCATCTATACCAATTATTTATCTGAGATGAGAGAGCAAAAGGAGAAACAGGGTGAAACTTACTTAATCTGTCTTGTGGTTGTGTGCAATGTGTGCATCTGCTGAACTAGTCATCCTAAACTCCTGTTACAGAAAATGAAAATGTGTACTTTTAAGCAATGATTCATTGGATGTATTTAGCTATCTGCTTTAGGGTGCAATTTGTTTTATCACAGACTCTTACCTGTGTTGACTGAATCTCCGTTTATCGTGAGGGGGGACAGGAATGGTTAGCTCTCTGTGGACAGACAAGTCCCAGCGAAGATTACTTCAGCTTTCATGTCTGTTGGCCTGGTAATGCAGGGAAGTTTTTGCATTGATAGTAGTACAATGTTTTGTTGAAATGGGACCTTGAATCTTCATTTTCTAAAGAAGTTAATCTACATAGCAAGGTAAGATGAACTAGGCTGGTCTTATAAGCAGTGTATAATCTAATGAAACTTTCTGGACAGGATTAATCGCTTAAAAATTATTGTCTCTGAAACATGCTGTTTTTCTAAACATATCTGTTAGAGATCTATTCATCCATCTTTTAGAGATGGTTGAATCACAGTACTGTTGCTAAGCTTCTTAACAGGATGCATGCAATATTACAAAACAGCTTCTGCAGATCTCCATTACAGAGGCTGTTTGCAGTCTGTTGTGGGATAGGACATACAAGCTTCTATGGAAGGAAGGATCTGTTCTGAATCTATTTACTGGTAAATGTCTACATTGCATAAAATGAGTATTGGGGGCGTAGCTGAATTCTAGTATAGGGGAAAACTGCAGTTTTAAAACTGTACCTAGCCACATGGATTAAATGCTACTGATGGTTAGTAAGCTTGCCAGCTAGAAGACCCAAACTCTGTAATGCTGAAAACTGAACTTACAAAAGGACTTGAGGTAATGTGAATGAAAAGACAGGGAAATATTTTCTGTGATGTAACAGTCCCTTAACTGTTTTTCCTTAGGCTGTAGCTTGGCTTGCTGGCAAAGTACGGCTGGTTGAAATTTAGATTGTTGTGTGCTGCAGTTTGCACCTCTTCTTGTTTGGTAAAAATGTTCAAGATGTCACATTGTAAACTGGATCAATGAAATGATCTGTTGTTAAAACTAACCCTGTTTTGGAGTGTAATGGTAGTAGATAGTTAAATCTGGATGTTTGAGGTGGTTCCATTTTTAGTTAGCCGCAAAAGTTTTACTGAGGTGACTAAGGAGACAGTTGCAAGAAAAAGGGTCACAACGAAGCTTCAGCTTGAAAGCTGCTGGTACCTTGTGAAACTGCACTTAGTTGATTCTTGTGCTTTCAAAGTTCTGCTTTCTTGCTCTAGAAAAGAAGCTATTGTGAAAAGTATTGATATAGCAATTGTGAGCCTTCAGGTAGCACATTTAAATTATAATCAAAGCTTGTATCTATATACACTATGACAGTTTTGCATCCATTTCCTACTACTGAACGATTCTTAATATTGGTGTGTTCACTTAAAGCCATGTGTGCATCTAAGATCCTTGTGTTTAGCTGTGGGAGCTTAATTTTTGAAGTTCTATTTTAAAACAGAATTGAAGGTTTGTTGGTCTGTTATTATGGAGACTTCATGTTAAACTATTAATAAATCTGCATTAGTTTTATTTCCGCTAATAGTGCTGCAAAATTATTAAGCATAGTTTATCTTCCATTTCTGTAAGCTTTTATCCTATTGATTACTGTCTGATGTATTTCTCCAAGGCTTAAGCGTAACTGATTTTTGCTGGAATTCTGTTGACAAATTGATGTTTATGTGTATTCTGTCATTTAGAGATAAATCACTTACTGAGTTTGTACAAAGATGGTTGACAACGTGCCAAGTGAACAGAATAGTTAGTATAAATCTTTTACTGCTGAGTGTTATGGTTACTTAAATTCAGATGTTACATTTTTACATCTGGCTGGTTTGCTCTCTCTCCCTTTTGCTCTGCCAGGGATGGAACCTTCTTGAATTTAAGAAAGAAAAGCTAAGTCAAAGTTGTCTGAGGCTTTTTCACCTCCATCTTCCTTACCTCTTTCAGTAACAGAACTGGTTTTGTCATGCACTAAGAAAGCTCTATCTGCAGGTGTTGTTTTTTGCACCAAAGACTTAATATAAAATCTCTTTTAAAGCCATGCCCCCTCAGAGTAAAGGTGTTCCATGATCTGGGCCAGATTTGTAGGATGTGATGAATTCATGCGAACAAAGATATAAATATTGAGGTTTGACTTAACATTCAAGAAAGAAATGTTCTGTTATAAATTTGAGCACTGGATTTTGTTCTGTTAGTAACTTCAGCTGCATAGGGATTGGCTGGCTGTTTTTTGATACAACTTTTATGTTGTGGGTTTTTTTTAATTTAAGTGTTCTAAAACTATTAAGTAGTTTAGCAAAATGTATTGACTATAGGATGCATTGCGAGTAAAACAGATTTGTAAGGACAGGTGATGTCCTAGTGGCAGTTCAAGAAAGTTAATCTTTTTTCTTTTTCTTTTATTTCTTTGGTCTAGAAGCAATGAAGAGTCTGATTAGGGTGCTGTGGAGACAGCTGCCCGACAAAGCATGTTTGTGTGGTTTGTTTTTTTTTTAAATGCTTGCAGTCCTTTTAAGATTGAGATAGTAGTCGCACAACCATATGGGGCACAGCTGATCAATATTCCCCCTGTTGCTTTGTACAGGTTAAGGTTAGGCGGTTTATGTGTGTGTATGGACTTTTTTTCATTAGCCTGCATTTGGGGGGTTAGGTCAGTATGATGGAACGTTATACAACTTTAATAAAGCATTATATGATAACATTATGTCAGTGCTCATTAGTAGCAAAAACACTCCCACCAAAACCAAATTGGCCTAAGGAAGGAGTATAGAACAAACCAGAAGATGTGTAGAGAAATGTGAGAATGGTAAAGCCTGTGGAATAACCTTTGTAAAAGGAGTGACTAGGACTGGAATAAGATTGAACTGAAGGGAGGAAGCTAAAACCGAGTTGCTTGAGGCAAGATAAACAGAGTATGATAGTTCGTTTTGGAACAGACAGTGAATGAGAAGATGCACAAATTATCAGGAGATGAAAAACAAACAAGAGGAAGTGGTTCTTCTCACAGTATGTAGTTAAGCTATTAAACTTCTTGCTGCAGTATGTCCTTGAAACTAAAAATTCACATGCTTTAATAAAGCACCTGCCCAGTTTCGCAGGGAGGGGTGGAATCCAAGTGTTATTACACACAAAGCCACTGCCCTCTGATGTAAAGAAGGTTTTGAATCTCTTAAAGATAAGGAGAGTTTCATTATTTATTATGTTTGCTGTTGTACTGTGTTTTTCCCTATGCATCCTCTAATGGGTACTTACTGGGTAGGGGAGAGTTTGACATGGGCGTTTGGTTTAACATAGCATGCTTTAATCCGGTTTTGTACTTTCTGGAGTAAGGATGGGATGGTATTATATGGTTAATTGGGAGTGGCAGGGGAGACTTTGTAAGAGCAGTATGGGATATGTCGGGAAGCAGATATGCCAACCCTGGTTTTGATGCTATGGCATAGTCTAGTGAGGTGGAGTGAGTTTTGGAAGAGCATCTGAAGCGTAGTGCTTAGTAGCAGAATGAAAGGGTACAGTAACACAAAAACCAGTGAAGTTTTTCAAAGCTTGATTATTATCTTTGAAGAAAAACAAACCCAAACCCCAGTGTTTATATGATTGTTAATTACCCTGTTGCTTAAGTTATGAGGTTTCAAAGGTTGATTGATTTCATTCAAATTTTACAGGGGTGGAGGTCTTAAACTGAATTCCCACGGACTTTGTTGAAGTAGACAGCTGGATGGAGAAGAGATTGTACCATGGCTACAGCTGAGAGAATCAGTAAGGTGAGCTTGTTAAACATCAGAGAATCCTCATAGGACCCCCAACCTTGTGATTTAATCCATATGAAACCAGGTTCATTAGTTTCACTGCCTGTGAAATAACTTGTTTAGCAGGCAGTGTTTTTAATCTAATGCTTACATTAGTTATTCTCAGGTTGAAATGTGAGGGGCTGTTTGTTTGCCAGCTTCCTTTTCAAAGATTTTCTTTTTGAAGTTCAGTTTTGAAACTGCGAAAATACATTCTATAGAGCTCTGGTTTCTGTATTTTGTTGAGTTGGCAATAAGCCATCTAATTTTCATATTTCTAGCTACTTTGCACTCAAAGTGGGAGAAATGGTTAGCTTTTTGAGAGCTACAGAGTTTTATTTAAACCTCAATCGAAGTTAAAAATGCAGGAAAAGTTCTTGGGAGGTTTTGTGTGTGGAAAAAAATGGCAATGGGACATAAGACCTTCAAAAACAGGTTTGAATATGGATGTTTTGTAAGTTGGTTCTTAAATGCCAAATTAACTGGTAAGCAGCAGTACAGTACAAATAAGCTGAACTCTTGAGTTCTGTCCCCTTCCTTCCTACTCTTCCCCTTCTCATGACTCATTCCCAGGACTGACATACGCAACCTACATGCAAACTTTTTATCACCAGTTTTTATAACTCCAGTCAAAATATTTAACAGGACACTTTATTTAGCACGGAGTACATCCAACCCATATGTGTCATTTCAGCCTGTAAAGCTTTGTTCATTTGTTGTAATTACAGTATTGATTGATAATGCTCAAACTAGAGTAACAAAATTAAGTCTTGTATGTCAGCCTAAGCTTTGCTGAACAGGAAGCTGTTAAAAGGAAGAAGGTAAAAGTCCAAAGTCGTGCCATCAGAACTTTGTATTTGTGCAGTTTCATGGTGCAACATGAAGGAATATGCTAAAAAGAAGATAAATCAAGCATGTTCTTCTTGTCAGTACTCTGTGCTACCCAGATGATTTCTGATGTAGCCGGAAGAGGTATAGATTTCAGCTTTGCCAGTTTTAACTATCCTTATAACACTGGTTTCTTCAAGTGTTACTTGCAACGTTTCTAACTCAAGAATATGAAGGCCGCTGAATTTCAGAGAAATTTTCATGATTGTACTGTTGAAATTCACTTTCTTCAAGTGTACTGATGATGTGATTTCAGAAATGTGTTGGTTACCACAGCATAGCTTATCAAACCCTTGGCAAAAAGCCCTGAAGAATTTAATAAGTTATCTGTAATAATGTGCCAATGTAACTTTAGGAGATCTACAGGATAATTTTGCCTATTTTTATACAAATAAATAATCTTGTCTTTTTATTTTTAGATATGCTTGGCAGTGACAATGGACTATTTATTTGCATCAGATGATACTCTTATATGAAAAGATCACGTTTCCAAAGAGCTTACTTCTGAAACAGAATGGCAGGCTTCAAACGAGGATATGATGGAAAAATTGCTGGATTGTATGACTTGGATAAAACTTTGGGCAGAGGCCATTTTGCTGTGGTCAAACTTGCTCGGCATGTCTTTACAGGTGAAAAAGTAGCAGTGAAAGTAATTGACAAGACCAAACTGGACACTCTAGCCACTGGACATCTTTTTCAAGAAGTCAGATGCATGAAATTAGTGCAGCATCCCAATATAGTACGGCTGTATGAAGTGATTGACACCCAGACTAAGCTTTATCTTATCTTAGAGCTTGGTGATGGAGGAGATATGTTTGATTACATCATGAAACATGAAGAAGGTCTGAATGAGGATCTGGCAAAAAAATATTTTGCTCAAATAGTACATGCTATATCCTACTGCCATAAACTGCATGTAGTTCACAGAGACTTAAAGCCAGAGAATGTGGTCTTCTTTGAAAAACAAGGACTTGTGAAATTGACAGATTTTGGCTTCAGCAACAAATTTCAGCCTGGAAAGAAGCTCACCACAAGCTGTGGATCTCTTGCATATTCTGCTCCTGAAATTTTACTTGGGGATGAATATGATGCACCAGCAGTGGGTATGTCCTCTTTGAATTCAACCAGTAATCTGAATTTCAGTACAGTGATATTGTGCCACTCTGTTTTCACTTTCAAGATAATGCCATATGTGGAAGCTAGCTAATTGGCAAGAAATAATATTATAACCTGGGTGAGTTAATGTTGGAGCAGCTGTGTTTGAAGGAGGTACTAAAAACATTCTCAAAAATGCTTAAAATTTCTTTTCGTATGAAATGACGCAATTGTATACTTCGTAAACTTTTCTATTAATAGTAATGTGAATGCAATGTGTATGTTTGTATTTACTTTGTTAGAGGATGCATCTTCTTTTCAGAGAAGTGCCTGGTTTTAATGTATTTTTGCCATTGCCACTCCCTCCCTCTCTCCCTGCAAAAAAGTCCAACCATCCAGTGATTTTATTTGCTCAGTTTAGCCATATAAGAATGACGTTGTGAGCCCAGGCTGCTTACATGTTCTATGGCAAGGTGGTAGGAATCAGTTTTTAGTAAATACTAGCTTGGCTGTGGAAGGAGGAGACAGGGAATTAAGGAAGGCTTTAACTCCCTCTAACCCTTCTCTGCCCTTTTCTTGTCTGAGAACTGAAAGTGGGGGCTTAGTTCCCAGTTGCTCAAAAGGTAAGAGAAAATAGTAATGTGTAAATTAGTCTGCATGTTTCTGACTGGAAAGGAGTGTGCTAGACAGACTACTACTGATAATTCTGTTACTGTCTTTAAGTCTACTACATAGATGTTGGAAGTAACTTAGAGGTGTGTGTTTTACGTTTTTTTTTTTAAATAGCTGTAAACATTGATAGAGTTACTGATTAATGTCCTCATACAGACTGCTTGTATCTGTTAGTTGAGGTAGAACTCACTTCTCCCACAAATTTAGGTACGTATAATTCCAAATGATGCTTCAAAATTAGCTTATTGTAGTCAACGTGCCTTTTGTTCTTGTGTGCCCAGTATCTAATGCTTTTACTGTCCTAACACCCACTAGGACTCTGTCGCTCTGTGTGTGTGTTGCTATGGTTATAGTAGTGGCTGTAGTGATGGTTTAAAGTAAGACTGGCGAGTCCAATTTATTGCTAATTTTCCTAAGATAAACAACCAGCTAATTTTGTATGCTGACAAGGTATTCCCTCACACTGTTGAACTAAAATTTCTGCATTATTTTTAATACAAATACTTTTGGCTTGTAGATCTTACGGTCTTTGCTTAAACATTTGAATGTTAATTCATGGCTTCTGAGTTTGAATAGGTATTTTACTATGGGCTTTCTGTACTTGAAAGTAGTTTCTCAAGTCTGCTAGAGCTAGGAATTTTAGATGTCTGTGCTGTTTGTGGTTTTGCAAATCCACGTTGATGCTACGGTGATGCTTGACAAAATTATTTAGAGACTTTTTTAGGTGAGTTGCTCTAGTCTTATTAGTGGCAAACTAGACATCCTAATTCCAGAGTTCTGTGTTCTGTGGTGGCTTTTTTTTATTATTTTGAGAATTTCCTGGAGCATGAGTATAACTGATTGCACCGGCCTCTGAAACTAGATGGAAAAGTGCATTTGTTAAATATTCTATACAGTGCCTTATGTGAATTGTTTCTTGAAAAATGGAATAGCAGTCAAATTTTGGAGGATGAGCAAAACCCAAAGTTTTGATATTGCTGCCTAACTGAAGATGCTTGGGAGAAAGAAGGTGTATGGGTATTAATGATTGGGGGAAGGGAGTGCATTAGGAGCATAGTTTAAAAAGCGCACTTTGGGCCTCTTAATGATAAATGTAAGAATGGTGGCGTGACATAAAATGTTTCTTAGAGGACTTTGTAAACAGGTAGGTGAACTTCTGAATAGTACTAGAACGAAATGGTTGAACGGATTCATAGAGGGCATCTAGCAAATATAAAGTGGATTGAGGTGAACAGCAGAAAAACTAGAAAAAATAATTTCATCTAGCTAATGTTTAAGGATGCTAGTTGTATTTCTGAGAACATTTAAATACACATCAGTGGTTAGGTTTTGCTTACTTATTTCCCAGTATACTGTCTCAGTTACTGGATACTAGAAATTCTGTCCTAAATGCTAGATTGCAGTGCTTGTATTCTAAGTTCTTCAGTGGCACAGTTTTCAACACTTTGTAATGCATTACAAAATCTCTGTCAGTACAGTAGCTACAGAATAAAAATATCAGTTTACTACGAGTTGCCAATAATGACCTGGAAGAGTCTTGATTTTCCTTTTCTAACTGTGGGTAAAAAGGTAAGATAACACTATGTAAAGCTTCTATATATGACTTATCTGTGTATTTTAAATGCAAAGATTGTGGGGGGGGGAAAAAAGAAAAAAAAAGAGTGCTGCTTTAAAGCCCTCCTTCCCCCAAATGGAGTCTTAAATGTAAAATGTGAGAAGAATATAAGTTTAGGAAATTTATCATTAACCAGGTAATTATGCAACTGAGAAATCAGCTTGTGCAAACCTTTCTTAACCTTTAGAGACAAACTTTCACGCTAAGATGAGGTCATACTTGTGGGCTGGAAGTGTGTATAAATTCAAAGTGGACATTTTCAAAAGAGGAGAAATTACATCAGTTACATTTTCATGCTAGTAATGTGCAAAGTGTATATATATAACCTGAAATAGTGATGAAGTGCTGTGAACTCATTCAGCTGTTGGCTGAATAGGGCTATTAATATTGCAATAACTCTGACTGACAATGGCAAAGAGATTTTGCCAGTTAGGATGAAATTACATTATAGCTGAATCAACCTAAAAGCTAGTTGCTTAGGAGAAAGGAGGTCATGCTTTCTCCAGTGCAACTACGTGGTCCTGCCCCTTTGTGAGCATATCTTCCATTTGTCATAATATGTAACCCCCCACACCCCCATTTTCACTTATCCAGAATTATTGTTATATTCATAAAAGTGTTTGGGAGACAAATTGACCAAGGTATATGATGTGTTTTGCATTTTTTTCCAAAGACCTTTGCCACAGACATGGTTTTTCTGATGTCTTACGAATAACATTAGAATGAGCATGTAAAGGAAAAAGACTTTAAATTTTCTTGCTACAAAGGGCTGAAATATTTGGGGCAAGTCTTTTAATAAGTTGTATGCTTAATAAATATAATGGAAAATCTTGCTTTATGAAACTTTCAGCTAGTTTAGGGATTAATCTCCCCTTTGTGATGCTACTTAAAAGTTTTCGCACTTGAAAAGAGACTAGTTAAATTAAGTCTCTCATTTCCTTTTGTGTTTAAGGCTGTTGTTAAAATGATGCAAGAGGAATATTAAGCAATGATCATATGTTCCCAGGGCTTTTCAAAAAGCTGAGTTAGATAATGGGAAGTTCTGTTGCTTGCAGTTTCCCAGGTTTTTTTCACACTTAATTAAAACTTGTTCTAGTTGGAGGAAAGTGAGAGTACTGTTGTTGCACAGAAACAGAAAGTTCATTTCATAAATCAAGTGGACATATTTTAGATAGACAGAGTTCTGTCTAGAGCAGTGGTGTAATCCAGTGAACTCTGGCAGTATTCAAAAGTGGATAACTACAGATGAGAAAGAATAAAGCATGCTTCTGGTCGTACTTTTCCTTTTGCTATACCAGCATCAACAGAGATTGGATCGTTAAATAAATAGAAATCACCTCTTTCCTAGGTGATAAAGTTGAATTACAGTTTTTCAGATTAGTTGATTTTTTCAGAGGAAAACAAGTTCTGTTTTAACTGCTTGGGATATCTACAAAGTATTAAGTGCTGTGTAGGCTACAGTAATTCTGGAGGACATTGACACTTCTGATAGGCTTTTGTTACTGTAGTCGGGTATTCTGTATGTGATTTCATAGATGCATGGAAATGTTCGCAGAGGAAATTCATCCCTCTGGGGATGAATAATGGGCAAATTCAGATTGTAAGACTGGGATTGTCTATATAGCACAGTTGAGCACAGGCCTGTAGAACGGTACTGTAATACACAATTAACACACAGTTAATTTAGCGTTGTCACAGTTATTTAGCACATGCCTAACAAGAATATTATGGTTACTGTAGCTCAGTGCTATTCAATGGGCAATTTGTAGTTCAAACCCAACTTGCTGCCGCCTTGGAAGTTGCAGAGGCCAACCACTTGGATAACATCCATTGCTTTAGTAGTTAGATGCTGGCTTTCTTGCAGAACTCAGACCTGGGTATCCTATGCTAATAATGTAAGATAATAATGAATGTATGTATTCAATATCCAGTCATAGATTTTTGATTATTAAAGGAAACGGAATTTGCCCATACATAGCTTTCGCTTTCCTGAGATCATGATACTGCTTTTAGACCCACTTCATCTCTGTTGGAATGATCTCAAATTCTTTTGTTTTCTATTTGGGTTTGCATTCAAGCATTTGCAAGGGCTTCTTACTTGCATACACTGTTGCTGAAGTGTGGTTGTTCAAAGCTTCAGCCACGTTTACCAGGTGCTTGAGCATAGCCAAGTGATGACCAGGTGACCAACCCTATATGGCCTGTGTGGAGCTAGATTTGGTGTTTCTGCACGTGCATAGCACTTTATTCACAAACTGAATCACTAATGTAAACACAGTGGCCAGTGGGTATATACAGTAACCTTTTACATGATGAAAAAGCTGAATATAAGATTTGACAGACTCGAGTTAAAAGAACAAGTGGTAAGATACTTGCAAACAATACATAATATTGAATCATTTAGCATACCTGACAGCATTTTGGAGTTTCAGTATACTCAAAGTAAGATTATAGCCAAATTTGACAGAAATGAAAAGCAAGAAGTCCTACAAAAGCTTTTCACTGATTGTTTTGTTCTGAAAATCCCCTTTTTAATGTTCTGTTGCAACACTTTAGATATAATTATATTGTCAAATGAGCTTGGAGATATAAGGGTTTAGCAGAAGGCAAAAAGCGTAACACTTAGCTGCTTCCAGCATAAGACATCTCCCCCTTCCTTTTTGCTTGCGTTAGTGCAGAGCTGCCCCTTCTCGTGTGCTGCACTGTTGCATGGCTGGCTGGCAGTTTGATGACCTGATCAGCTAACTTGACAGAAAACTGTTAACTTTTCTGCAGGCATAACTTCTGCCAGGTTAGCAGAGCTGTTTGTTCCCTTAGCATTCAGCGGTGTAGCTGCTGTGAAGGGAGCACGCAGCTTGGGTTCAGGGGGAGGGTGGCTGGACCTGCCCCTCTTTTGTGTTAGCAAGTTTAGGTTAGATCAACTCAGCCTAGCTCACTTATCTTCACCTTCCATGTAAGAGAAACTCATGTGACTGAAATTAATCGAGTATCGTTGCCAGTGCATTTTTAGAAGAATTGTGTGCTTTACTTATCAGCTTCAAATGCTTTTTGAAGCAAAACCGAAGAATTGATGCGAGTACTTTGTGTATGGCTGTGCTGTGTGTCTCACAACGTTGAAAAAAAGTCAGATTTGAAAAATCATCAGAAATGAACTTTTTATATTTTCCAGAAGAAGCAAATATAAGAAATTGGTTGTAGAACACTTCCCTTCCAGAAAGTTTCAGTCCTGAGGATATTAATGGCATGTTAAAGAATTTATGTTCTGTGGCAATGTGGGTGCAGGTAGCAAAATGTGTTTTTTAATGAAAGGGGAATCCAGTTTTTATGTAGTATGCTATTCTTTGATTTTGCTCCCCCCCCCCCCCCATCTGATTACTTTATTGACAATAAAGTACTTGTAGTGCCTCAAACTGCTACAGGTATCGGAGCCTTTTATTCAGAAATGAAGTTATGTGGCAGGGCTGTAATGAAGGATGTGTCGGTGATCCTAATGACTTCTCAATAATCTGTACCAGCTAATATTTATGAAGTATAATTTATGCCCAAGATTTAATGCATTTTTGATAAACTGCTGGGTGAAGCAAAGAATAACTTATCCAAGTGGAACTGCAGAGGAGAAGCTGTCCAGATAGTCTTCAGTTGTAGTCATATCAGCTACACTGTAACTAAGTATAGTTACTTGGTCATTTTGCTGTGTTCCTGGGAGAACTGTTTTCATAGTATTTCAAACTGCTGTTGTGGAGCAAGATTTCATTATGATAAATACATCTCCACAGCCAGGAAGCTTCATTTCATGTTATCTTGCAAACAAGTACTTAGATATTCATGTTCAGCCCATGGCTGAAATTTGGCAACACAGATGTGGTGGAACCTAGATCAATGGTGTACTGCTTAGTTACAAACCAGATGCTCAAGTTTTGCATTCATGTGTAAAGCTGTACTAAGATATTAATTTTTATAAATGAAGTATAACTTATATACTGTACAGCTAAAACCTTTAGGAAAAGATAGTTGATCAGAAAATATGAAGGATATCTTAGATACCAGGAGCAAATTCTTTAGTATATAAATACAAAAAAGACCAAAAACATTGCAGTGAAACATGTACATAAACTGTATGTGCTTTATAGACTTTTTGTCCAATGATTTTAAGAACATGTTTTATACAGAGAAAACCTTCTTTCTACATTTAACTAACACTGTTTTTCAGCCTGGCTAATGATTTTCTGTAGTAGTACTATTGGAATTCACACAGAAAATGTTGGGCTTGCTTTTGGTTTTGATACAGATTCAGTAACTTCCGAAATGTGGCTAAGCAACAGAAACCAAAGGAGATAGAATATATTTCTATATGCAGAATTGATGTATCAGAGTAAACCAGGCTATTTTGAATTAAAGGTAGTGGCATGTGTTCAGGAGTACTTTTCAATGGTGGTGTTTTTTGTTAAAATATCACTACTGAAATTTGAGATGTAGTTACTAAAAACATAAACAACAACTGTTTGTCTGGTTTTTAATAGTTTTATGCAACCAGCAAAACCTGTGCTATTGTCTTCAGGGAAAAATGAGTACTAGTTGCCAGATTGGAAGCAATTCTTATTTTTGCTCAAAGATAAGAGGAGTTACCGATGACCATGTCTTAGTCAAATAAAATAACATATAGAACAGACTGTTTCATCAGACAGATAAGCTAATTACTAAATTAATTTGCTAGAAGCCATTTGCTGTTTATGCTCTTTTCAGGAGGGATGGGGGACGGAAAAGATTTCTCCTAATTCTCGTCTGCTATGTGTTCTAATAGTAATTTTAATTGGATTTGTAGTGCTTTAAAACAAGAAGAAAACCCAGTTATGCCTGTTAATTTTGAAAAAGTTAGCATTCGTTGCAGATGATCCTCAGTCTTCTGCAAGGGAAAAATAAATCCCATTTTAAAAAGACTGAAAAAAAAAAAAAAGGTTAATTAAGTCAGTGGCATAGCTGAAAACTGGAGAGGTGTCATGGTTTAACCCTAGCTGGCAACTGAGTACCATGCAGCTGCTCACTTGCATGCCCCTTCCCCACTCCCACCAACCCCGTGGGATAGGGAGAGTTGGAAAAAGGTAAAACTTACGGGTTGAAATAAGAACAATTTAATAATTGAAATAAGGTAAAATATAATTAAAATAATAATAACAATTGTAAGGAAAAGGGTGGTAGGGGGAGAGAGAGAGAGAAATTAAAACTGAGGGGGCAAATGGGCCGGGGATGTGGAGGTGGGGAACAAACCCAAACCCAGGTGATGCACAATACAGTTGCTCACCATCCGCTGACTGATGCCCGGCCAGTCCCCGAGCAGTGATCGGTAGCTCCCAACCAGTTTATATGCTGAATGCAATGTTCCGTGGTATGGAATACGCCTTCGGGTAGTTCGGGTCAGCTGTCCTGGCCGTGCTCCCTCCTGGCTTCTTGTGCACCTGTTTGCTGGCAGAGCATGGGAAACTGGAAAAGTCCTTAACTTGGAGAAAGCCCTACTTAGCAACAACTAAAACATCGGTGTGTTATCAACATTATTCTCATACGAAATCCAGAACACAGCACTGTACCAGCTACTAGGAAGAAAATTAACTATCCTGGCCAAAACCAGGACAAGAGGCCAGTACACAAGTTTATTCAAAGCCTTTTTCATTAAAAGTTAAAGAATGGAAGAATAGTTCAATCAGTGAAAATTCAAGTATATATGAAAAAGTAATCATTGCTCTTTCCCCATATTTCTCAGATTTTGCAACTGGCACTGTTTGAGCATTTTCCAGATTTGCCAGCAGTCTGTCTGTGCACATGGTAGTGAAAAATACTTGAGATACATCGAAATGCTGACATCATTAACACAGTTATTCTATACTATGGTGCTACTAACTTCTTATGCATGAGATGCAACTGAGTTAAGCTTTTTAGCTGACACAGGGGTGAAAATACTTTTTACTCTCCTTTTGAAGCACAAGTGTATCAACAATATAACAGGCACCATTCAAACTATTCAGTGGTATGATAGCAGCCTTTATCCTTTTACACTGTGGTATGTAAATTTTCATCACTTTCTGATAGAAGTATCATTTTCTGCAGTGTTTGACTTGTCATATGAATTTTTACTTTTACACTGTGTTTTGGTTCTTCAGACAATTATGTGAAGCTATGCCATAAATTTGAGTGTTCGTTCTGTTTTCCATAGCCTATGCTGTGAACAGGATCTTAAATTTCAACTTGTAACAAGCATGCTTACCACCGTTACCCTTGGGAGTTATCAACCTGTACCTACTCCTGAGCCCAGTGAAGGTTCCACCTCTAAATTGCAGTCCAAATAAAGTAGCTCATGATGGGGTTTTGTGTCAGAGTTCAAAACAGCGGTCTTCAGATACTGCCTATTGGCTGGCTAGCCCTGAATGTGCCCAGAGGGCAGAGGTGCTGATGATCTTTGTATTGGATTATTCCTATTTAGCTCTTCATAGAAGAACTTGATACTGAAGTGATGATACATTGAGTCCTTTTCAAGGCTTGTACTCAAACAGGTTTCTATGGATTAGCCTTTCTTTCACATGCCTGCTCCGAAGAGGTTGTAGCAGCAGTGGTGATGACATTCTCTTTAATGTCTTAAGATAGTGGTTAGAGTAACTGCGCATCATGCTGGAAATTGGGGTCCGTTTCCATCCTTCATTTATCGGCAGTCCATGGATACCTCTGCAGTGGCAAAATAAATGTGTAAGCATTTCTGTCATCTCCATAAAAATTGATGTTTTCTGGTTTGCTTATTAAGTGACTTCGAGTTGAAGATAACTATAATGTTGAGCTGTTATAGTAAACATTGCAATGAGAAACGTATAAAACCTGACAAAAATGACTCAATTCTACAAATCAGTTCTGAAGAAGCAGGCTTTCTGTAGAAAGATCCATTGTAGCAACTGAGCAATATACACTGTGTAAGCTATTAAGCACCTCTACATTTGAGGAGCAAAAAGAATTTTTCCCATCAAGTTTTGAAATAAACAACTTCAATAGACAGGCTCAATTTACGGTAGTTAAGTGTGAATATGTCTATTCCAAAATGAATGTGATTTTTAGCTGCTTACAATCAAAAATTCACATAAAACATATGAAGTGTGACAAGTGTCTGAACTTCTGAGGAATGGCAGAAACTTGAGCAAATCTTGGATCCCCACCGTCACAGAAACTAACTTTCTGAAATCTGTAGTGCTTATTTCGGGAGTAAGTCAGGAACTTCAGAAAGCAATAGATGGCTAACGAAATGGTGAGGCCGAGCTCAGAGGTGAAACAGATGAATATGGATATCCCTCGTGCAGCGTACGAACTTGACCGTAACAGATGTGACTGCCCTGTGTTTAAGACAGACGTAGCAGACAGCTGATGACGCAGTTTGGTTTCCATGGCAGTGACTTCGTGTTATGTAAGGAAGTTGCATATACACGGCACTGGTTGTCATGGTTCTGGGGATCCTGCTTGAACAGGCCTTTCCTGATCAACATGATTTAGTGGCTTTAAAAACAATAAAATACTCTCTACAGTGGCTAGTTACTAGTGCTTTTAAAAGTCCTAATCTCTCTTATTTTGTTCTTGTTACAGCAGTGGCAGTTTCAAGTTACTAGTACCAGATTTAAAGGCTAAATTGTATCTTGGTCTTCACTGTGCTTTTGAAAGAAACCTTGATTTTGGCCACTGCAGTATACAAGGGTGCTTTCCTTCACCATAATCATTTGAAGTTTTACAGGCTATAAGCATGTTAAATGCATGCAGCATGTCAGGCCTAAATTCTGCTTGTCTACCAGTTGTCTGAAGACAGTGAATTAGGTGACCCTTGGAGGACAGGAGATGTAAGCAGTTTCCATGAATCCTTCAACTGCTAATTACTATAAGTAGTAAAAAACCTTGAAATTGTGAAAAATAAATTCTTATTTAAATCTGCTCTTCTAAAGGTAATCCTTCTTTTCCCTGTTTTCCTTCAGTTAAGAGTCTCAAATCTAGAATTGGCAGTGGCACCTAAGTTCTGAGCTGTGATAAGGGAATATAGCTGAAAATGTATGCTCAGTTGTTGGCCCAAGCCAAGGAGGTTTGCTTAAAAAAATCCTCTCATTTATCTGGTTGGATGCTGAAGCAGTAAACTTACTACAATATGTAAAAGTTTTGCCTAAAACGTGATGATTTTTTTTAGCATTAACATAGCACCATAGCTAATAGATTTTCTTAAAATGGTGTGCCAGGGGTGTGAAGGTAGAGGAGAGGTAGATGTCTGCGGAGTTCTTTACTGTGTATACTGTATGTCAAACTATATTTGCATTGAGCTGAAGGTGAGGGTTTTTTTTTTAAATGGTGCAGCATATTTAACAGGTCCCAAAAAAGCAGTCTTACTCTGCGTTGAGATCCTGCCCATACAGTTCTGCACTCTCCTTTGCATTTTTTTGAACGCCAGTGCTTGTGCAGCCCTTTAGTGAACCAGTACCATTCAGTGAATGGGTACAAATGTAAGTAGATGTTGTCGTCTTTGCTTTTGGATGTGTAGCTACAGTTTTTGAGATGTGTGAAAGCAGGAAACTGCCTCAAGATTTTTCCCGTGTTGCCATAAGGTATATTAAATTAAGAACATACTATAAGGGCTGTGTTCACTAAAAAAAAAAAAAGTATGTTTTTGCAAGGGTATGGAGATCTAAAGAAAAAACCTGTACCTTAGAACTGAGTTATTTTTCTTCCCCCTTTCCCCAGTTATTAGCTGGTCTAATAAGAGATGCTGCTTCTCTCTAGAAGCCTTGCTTTGGTTAGATGTCAGGCTTATTTCTTTGCTGATCCGTCATCATTCTAACCTGCTCACAACTGGATGATGCTTTTGACCAAATCAGATGACTGAGGCTTTCACTCAGTTTGAGTGAAACCCTGTTTTGTAATAGGGCAAGAACACTTCGGGATTTAGAAATGAAAGATCAAGGTGCCATTGTCTGCTCTGCTGGTGGAGGTGATCTCCCCAGCAAGAGGAGTTACTTCAGTTTTTCTACATGTAGCATGTGAGCAGAAATTGGCAGTAGCAGGGTACAGTGCATGAATGGGCAGCAGGTACCAGCCCTCTCCATTGCTTAAGCTCCTTGGGATCCAAAGGACAGTTGAGTTTTCTCTTTATTAATGGGAAAGAATAGAGCAGGGCTGATTATGGGAGCACAAGCAGTACGGTAAAGAACATTCCTGTGTGTAGCTTTGTATTGTTTGGGGAAATAATAAAATTTGGTAAATATGCGCTATAATGAAAATCTCTGATTCTCCTTTACTAATTTCTCTAGCCAGCCATGCTTAAAGATCTTGCATCTCTCGGCCAGATGGCACTGTTCTGGAAACCAATGGTTCTCTGGAACGTACCGTGGTTATTACATTAAATGGACGAACAAAAATTGTATCTTTAAAGAGAAGGCATGTTCATTTTTTTGAAGGCTTTTTTCGGTATATTTTCTGAATTTGACTGAAAAAATTTGTAGCTATGGATCTCCAGAAGAGAAAAGTGGGAAGCACAGATAGATAAAGGATTGGGTGGTTGGTTTTTTTTCAGGTATAGAATGGTTTAAAACTAATACATCAGGTACAGACATTAGCATTTCTTACATATACCATATAGTCATCTAGCTGATGATCTTTTAAATCTTTCAAAGTGATGTGAGGTATTAACTCATTATTTTGGAATATCTGCTTTGAAGACTTCCGATTCTAACCCTTTAATTTAGAATTACACTGAAGGCTAGCAAACCAACACGTTTAAACTTACTTGCATGTTGCGAGCGTAGGTCACCTATTTAAATTTAGAGATATTTACAAATAAGCAAGACTTTTTAACCCTCAAGTTTATGGATCTTTTTTACAAAGAGGAGATGATTTTCCCTTTTTGGTAGTATTACCTGCATCAAGCTATAAGCGTCTTTAAAACATGCAAAATAAAAACTTTATAATGCAAAACAGACAGGGATTTTTGTTGTCCTGGAAACTGAGATCTGCCAGTAATCCTATTCTTTTTGGGTTTTATTTCACCCAGCGTTCTGAGTGCCTTGGAAAAAGTGCCATTGTGAAACTGTGGTAGGTTGGTAAGGGCAAGACACTGTTGTTACTGTTATTTTGTTCAGGATTGCACACAACTGTTGTTTGAGTGATTGTGGTAGTTTGAAATATCGGTGGACAATCCACTACTTAGCTATCAGTTCCATTTTTCCATTGTTTTTGCAGGTTTTGTATATTTCAAATGAAGTTAGTTCAAAAATTTGTTTAGTGTTTCCTGTTTTGTCAGCTTTTTTTACCACTTCCTTCACGCTTACCATCCCTTACACTCTGGTGTGAAGAGTGAAAAATTGTTTTGTAGTGGAGTTGAGACAACCTGTGCTGGTGTAAATGGAACATTCCATTTCTGTGTGTTCACACCATCAACATTATTTTAGTTCTTGCTGTGCTGTGTCATGCTTTGTTTCTCAAATAAACACCTAGAATGCACTGCTTATTGGCTAAAAGAAGCACAGTTTTTCTGTTGCATACTCCAGTGAGGTACTTCTAAAGGTCACCTGGTGTAATCCCTCTGGTCAAGCAGGAACACCTGGAGTCAGTTGCCCAGACTGTTCAGGTGGCTCTTGAGTATGTCCAAGCAGGGAGACTCCGCAGGCGCCCTGGGCAACCTGTGCCAGTGCTCAGTCAGGTGAAGAAGTGTTTCCTCATGGTCAGAGGGAACCTCCTGTATTTCAGTTTGTGCACGTTGGCTCCGGTTCTGTCACTGGGCACCACTGGAAAGAGCCTGGCTCCATCTTCTTTGCACCCTCCGGGTGTTTGTATACAATGATCCCCTTGAGCCGCCTTTTCTCTAGGCTTCACATTCCCAGCTCTCTTCTCTCAGCCCTCCCTCACAGGACGGATGCTCCAGTCCCTTCATCTTCATGGCCCTTCAATGGACTTTTTCCGGTAGTTCCCTGTCTCGTACTGAGGAGCTCAGCCTGGGCATAGTACTCCAGGTGTGGCCTCACCAGTGCTGAGCAGAGGTGAAGGGTCACCTCCCTTGACCTGCCTGCAACACCCCTCCTAATTATTGTGATTCATTATTATAGTGATTCATTAAGTGTTCATGATTATTTTTTTTTAAACAAACACCCATAAATTGTTGCTTGAAATGCTGGATAGCAAAACATAGGAGCAAGCTTGGCCATCCTAACTTTCCCAGTCAAAGAACATAAACTGCAGACACCTGTGACTGAAGATGTGTGCAGGCTGATCTGTGGTTAACTTGTATGTAGTACAAAAGCTGCTGGAAGTTGTACTAAACAAGCTTTGTCACTTTTTGGGGGGCACAAAACCAGTCTTTTTTTCTTAGTTGTGGCTGTAGCAGCATGTATGTTTTCCATTGTGCCTTTACCTTTAACAAGGTGGCAACTTGCAGGTGACCAGAAAGAGCCTTATTAAAGATGCTGCGTCATTCATCAGGTTGGTTTGTTGCACGTGGAGTTGCGAACAAGCGCCTGGGTCTAGTCAAACTGGGGTACAGAAAATGGAGCAACCCCTCGATTTGAGAGTCTGCGTATGAGGAGGCAAGATAGAACCCTTGAATGTGTCCTCTTAATGCATCTGCAGACATCCAAACACTTGGCTTTGCTTCCATAAATGAGGAGAGGCTTGTGAAGACAACCCCAAGATGATGTCTTTTCTTGTGACACAGTAAGGTCTGCACTAAGTCTTTCAGTGAGTTTTCTCTTTTCAGTCTTTACAAGGGGATTAGACTTATTTAGGCACGTTATTTGCTTGCTTCCTAGTTATTAGTATACTTGTAAGTCTGCTTAGGCTGCTCAGCTGTGTCCTTGACACTCTGAGCTGAGTCATTTTAGTAGCCATGACTGTAGATGTAATGAAGTTGATCTTCAGCCACAGCTATAAAATTACAGTGAAAATAAAAGCCAAGTAATTGTTTCTCTCCACTGTTATTTCTTGGTCACATCTGAATAAGTCTCTGCTGTGTTTGTCAGAAAAGTGTAATAGTAAGCTTTGCCTTGTCGTGTGTAAGAATGAGATAAAGTGTAGTTGTTGCTACCGTAGTGCTCTACTGAGACTTAAAACTTTTTGGCCACATTCAAACTAAACAGGAGGAGAAAGGTGTAAGTAGCTTTACAAATCTAAAGGTGTACCTCTTTGGTGAAACTACCTCTCTGTCTTGTGAGGCTTTTCGAAATCCTGTATTCCAGAACATTCAGCTTTCTGGCATTAGGCTATCAAAATATTAAAGTACTTACTGAATCTTAAATATGGGAGTAGTCATGTTGAATTTGCAGACACATCTGATATGGTATACTGGCCTCAAAATGCTCAGTACCTACAGAACTGCGGCCCTAGCAAGCGTAACAGAAATCAAACAATTGTCCGAGTTAATAGCATACACTTACTACAAATTAGAACTCTAAAGAAAATTACCATGTAGCGTTTCTGTTCCTCTGTCAGCTAAACCATATGAAGAATGGGTTGTAAGTAGCAAAATGAGCATTTGTTCTAGGGATGAATGTGTGTGATTTACATTATTAAATAAAATTGTAGCCATTCTTTGGTGTTAAATGTATGTCAAGTATTTTGAATAGGCCACAGAAAGCCAGATGCAGTTGGGTGGGTTAACTCAGTGTGGTTCCCCTCTTGCAAGCCCTTCCGGCAAAGCGCTGGTGCGCTCTGCTTCTTCCACCGCTGCCAGCTGCTCTCCCCTCTTTCCTCAGGAGCGGTCTGCCTGTCTGTTCATTTCCCTCGCTTCATATGGTTGGTTGGTTGGTTTTACTGGTGTACAGGACTGTACTGGTACAGATCTTTGAAACGTTAGGGTGTAAGGCCCAAAATTGCTACTGACATTTCCACAGCATGGGAGTTGTTGCTGAAGTTTAAGAACATGGCCTTTAAGCATATATTGGAGTTACTTATTTTTCTACAATATGATGTATTTCTTAATATTTAAGCTTCCTGCACTGAATGCAGTGAGACTTGTGAAGTATTTTCTTTTAGGCAAACTTTCAGTAAAGATCTGAACTAAATATTAGCTTTTACAGTAAGTAGAAACCTGCCAAAGAGCTTCATGCCACAAAGTACTTCTTTTTCGTCTTTTGGTGTGTCATTTCACTGAGGAACAAGAAAGGGTTTTTTTGGTTGGGCTTTTTTTTTTTTATTATTATTCTACACAAGCAGGAACTGGAAGGAAACAAGACAACTCCCAGAGCATAGTAGAGGTCACTTTTAATTGTTATGTTTGGATATTTAAAAAAAACAACCAAACAACCACCCCCCACCCCCCCACACTTTGTAATATGATTGGTCTAAGAAGGTGGTTTTATAAAAATTATTTAATTTATTCTGTACCATTGGAAGTAGCAAAGAATTTTTTGAAGCAACACCACCGAAGGAAAAACATACCTAAATCGGTGTTATTTTCTTTGTAATTTCTTAATTCATAGAGTAACATGTAAACAATTTTGAGAAGTTTGTGCTAGTCCTTCAGAAAGGACCGTGATTTGATAACCTGTGCCTGCCTGTGAAGAAAAGGGTCATGAATTTTTGTCTTCTGAATGGCCAGATTACCTTTATCTAACACTTGCTGTCAAAGGTGTTATGCATCTCAGACTGTTACGCATCCTTGAAGCCATGAATTCTATTTTTTCCCTTCTAAAACTATAAAAGCTGTCAAACAGGGGAACTGTATTTTGTATGTCAGTGGAATTGCAAATTCCATAAGTAATGGTCATAATCAAGAGTGCAGTAATCACCCCCTTATGCACCTCAAAAATATTTCATGGTTTCATTGGTAATTGTCTGTTTCCTCAACAGCTGTTTTAAAATATGCACTATGTATTTACAGATATATGGAGTTTGGGGGTCATCCTCTTCATGTTGGTTTGTGGACAACCACCATTTCAAGAAGCAAATGACAGTGAAACTCTGACTATGATAATGGACTGCAAATACACAGTGCCACCTCATGTGTCCAAAGAATGTAAAGAGTAAGTAAAGTAACTAAAAGTAACTAAAGAACTTGGAAGCGGTTGCAGGAGTGAATTCTCACTATCTTTGGGAGTTCCCCATACCATATTGCCAGCATTTGGAATACTCCTTGCCTGTTAATAAGATAGTATGCCTACCGCTTTTGCGTAGTTGTTAGTATTTCTTCACATCGAGTAGTTTCTTGGGCACCAGTATTGCATTTTCTTTTTATTCTTTGTGCCTCTTCTTACTAAAGTTCAATCCCATGAAATTTTTTGCTGACAGGTTTTCCTCACACTTGTGTGAAACTTCATTTTGATTTTACACAATGTACCTTTGTTTTATGTGTCTCAGTTGTCATGCATTTTATAAACGACTGAAGGAACTGCTCAGCACTGTCTGGCTTTGGCCAAAGCTCTTGCTGGACATATTACAAGGTGTTGCTGAGTGTATTTTGTGGCAGGGGTTAAAAAGGTAATGATTCCTGTAGATTTCTGTTCAAAATAAAAGTTGTCAAAACCCAAGGACATCACAGCAAGTTTTGCTCATCTACTGAAATTGCAACTTCAAATCAACATTCTAGGCAATCAAGGGAGAAAAATATTCGGTCTGCAAATACCATATGCCACTTGGGAATCATGACTCATTTTGTTGTGCTGTTTTTCTGCAGCGTTCGCTGGAGCTTTTTTATTTTTTTTATATCTATCAATATTTCCCTGTTGATTAATGACCTCTTCAGTCCTTTTAATATATATCCCAGTTGCATCACTTAGACTATTTTACAATGTTTGGATGTGGTTTTGAATCTGCAGTAGAGTTTCTCATTTTCAATATGAAAGTCCAGATACCTTTATTAAATGCTAGAAAAATGCATTTGGTCCAGTCAAAAAAACCTAGAACAGCATCTAGGATTCTGTTGTTTGACACAAAATGAAGTTTGTTACAGCTGTGGTCATAATGACCATTCTTCTCTTCACCTGTCATCTGTGCGGTCCAGGAATCTAATGCATAACATGATGTCATAGCTGGTTTTCATGTCTTGTCATTAGTGTCTAGCATTTCTAGTAACATGGAAAAGCTGCTGTCAGTGCTTTCAGCAGCTTGAAGAGCTTTGTACAGGAAGAGGTTTAAAAGAGAGATCTTATCTTTGATTTTTATTGAATAAATCTCTAGTGATGCTGTATGCTGTGCTGAGGCCAGGAAACTTACTTTTTGCAGCCTTTTGCAGTTTGCTTAAAGGCCCAAGTAGATCTGCTTCTCTATGCAATGCATGAACAATGTACAGTCAGTTACCCAAGTCCTCTGTAGATTAGGTTTTCTTAGGGAAAAGACTGCAGGAATATTTAAACTTTTTCCTTGGAGTGAAAGCATTCTTGGTGGTTTGGGATGCATAAGCAAGCTTGAAGCAGGAGGCGCACATGGTATACTTGTGTGGTTTTACTGCAGGTGTAGTTTAAAGAAGGTCAAATAAAGTATATAGTTTGTTCCCTTTCTGTCATAATATTAACAAAAGCAAAGAAAATCGAGGCTCCATGGCTCACCCTGTCATTACTTTTGGTAGAGGCAGAGGAAGTATATATGTGACCTTTTTTTACAGTAGAGTTTTAAGAACTCTGAATTAACCTCCTTTTTAAATTCCATACATAATCTCACACTAATAAAAAAAATAATTAAAAAAAATTATTACCTTTGTGATTTGTGTATATGTAGTATAGTTAGTGCAATAAAAAGCATTATGTAAGAACTGCAGAACTTTCATTCCACATGTTGGAGTAATAAAGTTTCATTGAAACCTTGGCATCAAAACTGTATATTCATGTTCTGTTTTGTTATGCAAAGCCAAAAATACTTCCCCCAAGAATTTTTCCATGTTTAGTAAGTGAGCAAAGATGTGCTGTCCTAATCAAGTCTCCTTACTCTGTTTATTTGGGGAATTTATGCACTTCCTTTCCAGCAGTTGCAAACACTCAGTATCAACCCATTAGTAGGTTTGTCACCTCATCATCCCAGATGGTGTTTGGGTTTGGGTTTGGTGTGGTTTTTTTCCCCTCTATGGATAGATCACTGTTCTTTCAGGGATACTGAAGAATCAAATGTCTGATAGCTATTTCAGAATAAAATATTTCTGCTTATCTTGCCATTGCATGTTCTTGTTGACAGCAGCAATAATAGAAAATTATATTTCTATTACTTTACAGACCAGCCTGTAGGCCATCTGTGACGGTTGCCCTATAAGACCTATTAAAACCAAACAAACCAGAAAAATCAGGTTAAGAATCTAAGCGTAGTAAATGAAAACGGCAGTGTTTATATTTATAGTTTTTCATAAGTAAATTGTTTGCTTCAGTTCAGCAATATTTGGAATGTCTTTGAGAACAAATAATTTCCCATCACATTGTTTACTGTAGAGACTTCTAAAGTTCTGTGTGGGCTGACAGAAAATGTCTTCCTAATGTTGCTCTTACAGTGGCTGCTTTTTAAACATGTGAGTGCATTTTGTTTAGATCTATTTTTTATTCACAGTCTAATTACACGGATGTTGCAGAGAGATCCAAAGCGAAGGGCATCTTTGGAAGAGATTGAAAACCATGCGTGGCTCCAAGGAGTTGACCCATCTCCTGCAACGAAGTACAATATTCCTCTTGTGTCATATAAAAATCTGTCTGAGGAGGAGCACAACAGTATAATACAACGCATGGTTCTGGGTGATATAGCAGACCGAGATACAATAGTGGAGTAAGTTGTCAGTTTTCGATGTGCAGTTTGTTTTGTGCACCTGTCACTTCTGAGAAGTGTGTCATGAGAACCTGTTTAAATATCAAGCCATTCAGTTAACAAACAAAAGATAACAGTCTTGCTCTGTGATAGGATGTTCTAGGATGAGAAGTAGTTAGTTATGTAGGCCCAGCCTTAGGAAAAACTTCACAAAAATGTGTTGGAACAGTATTCCATTCCTGTGGTAGTTTGTCATCTTGAGTAAACGTAACTGCTTTGAAATCTGTGCTCTTACTTGTGCTTTGTACCTCATGCATATTTGGAGGTGATAAAATTCTAGCATTTTTCCTGTAGAACATTTCCAGTATCCCTTAAGCTTTGTTAATTTAAAGTATTATGCCTTTTATCTGTATAATGCAAAGTAGTCATTGTCACTGAGTGAGCTTGCTAGAAAGCTACATAGTTTCTTCTGATAGATTAAACCCCCCAAATTTCTAAAATACTCACAAACTGAGGACTTAAAATTGTTCTTTCTATTTGTGTTTAAGCTGGGAAAAGTGTTATCTTACCATTTGTGGGGAGGGTGGGGAAGCAGCAGTTTGTTATGCTTTTAGCTGCATAACAGGACAGCTGAATGATGCTTACTGGCTTATGAACTTAATTTTATAGTAAACTTAATCTGACAGCCCTAAAATAATGAAGATTTTTTCCTCCAGTTGTTGTATGAACAAATATTAGTACTATGTGGTTGTATGTGCCAGTGGGAAAGCATAACATTAATGAAATACAATTTTGTCATTTAAGGAATTTTCAGTAAAGGGGGAATTCCTTAATTTTTTGGATGATATTCTGAGGATGTTTTCATGTAACTACAGTTGAGATTACTAGACTTGTTGGCTCTTTATTTTTAATAAAACCAAGACGTGCTTGTTACAACATTAAAAATACGCAGTTCTGCTTTCAGGTGCTTTTCCTGCTATGAGAAGTACAGCAAGTTGTGTGAGATGCATATCCAGTTTTTAGAAAATCATTGATGTGTGGCTTATTTCTTCTTTCGTACTTTCCTTAGGGCATTGGAAACTAACAAATACAATCACATCACTGCAACTTACTTCTTACTAGCTGAAAGGATTCTGCGAGAAAAACAAGAAAAGGAAATTCAGACCAGGTCTGCAAGCCCTAGCAACATCAAAGCTCAGTTCAGGTGAGAATTTAGGAATCTTAAGTGGTTTCTTTTTTCTTTTTTTTTTTTTTTTTTTTTCCCCCGAAAGTTGACTTACTGAGAACATTATTGAATTGCTCAAGTACTGCTTTCTTAAAAACAGTAAAATACTTACACATTGCAAATTTTAAATGTCTCTAAAGTGCTGTGGATGCTTCAGAAGCTGTTCGGAAATCAGTTACCAGTAGTGTTTTCAATTCCTACCATTTTCAGGAAATGACTTACCAATTTGAAGCCTGTATCTGAAGTAGTAAGTTTTCACACCTGCTAGGAAAGGGCATGTTCCTTGGCCTTCACTTCCTCATAGAAATTGTGTATGTAAACATCCCTTGAAAAAAATCAGTTGCATAATCTGTAAACATGTTGATGGGGAATTAGTTAGAAATGAGAAATCACCCTGAATTTGATGTTATGGTTTGGTTGTTAGCTTTCAGTTTTAATGACTTGAATGTCCCCTAAATCAAGCTTAGAGCAAGCATCTGTAAGTTACGTTATTTGTGATGTCAGTTGATATGCCTGTTGTTTAAGGAAAACTGTTGACTTAATTGCTTTAATTAGCCATTTAAAGACATTGCGATAGATGGTAGCTTTTTGTGGGATTTGGTGTTCTGTTTTTTTCTAGTTTGACAAAAACATGATTTAAAAAAAACCTTACAGTAAGGTTCCCTGAGATTTTCAAAGCTTCAACTTCTGACACAGTAAAACTAAAGGGGGAAGTGAGGTTCTGGCATGCATGGATATTGATATGTTAAACCAGTCCATTCACTCTGCAACCAGTCACCCAAGCATCCCTTATTTTCAGTTAGAGTGGCATATGCTTTTTAAAAACAAACAAACCAAAAAAAAACCAACCCAAAACCCAAGCACAAGGCAAACATGGTTTCTGCCTGCACATTGATACTGGAGGATGCAAGTTTTGAACAGTTGGTTTTCTTAAATATTTTGGGTTTGATTTCCTGAGTTAAGCATTAGACTATGACTAGGGATCTGCTTTCTAGGCCAGTATTTATTGGCCCATCTTGACAACCCTTCCAGTGAAGATGGAGGTTGTGCTAAGGCATTTCCATTAATTTTTGTTCTCTAACCTTCAGTCTCTTCAAAAGTGGCCTTTTTAGATTTTGGCAAAATACTGGTGACTATTACTAGCAGTAATAACAATTGTTAGTAGCTAATCTTTTAATGAGGGAAGAGTATTAAGTGCTTGTGCTGATGTTCAGAGTGGCTGCCTACCTTCAGTGTTGTTAATCTATCTGTAGGAGTTAAAGAAGACTGCAAAATAGGTAATTTTCTTTGTGCAGCTTTCATGCAAGGTCACATGTGAGATCATTTAATATGAATGATAATAGGGACACAAACGCTGTGGTGTCCTTTTGGTGCATATTCATATTTTTCTTGGCCTAATTGATATAAGTAAGGTACTGCTACCTTGAGTTTGATCTAGAAAAAATGGACACGTGTTATAAATGAAGGGCATGCACTTCAGAAAACAGGTTAAAGATAGTTCTCTCTGCTGGTTGTTACCTTGGATTTAGGCTGATTTTGGAGGCTTTTAGAAGGAGTCTCTGCTGCATGCCGTTCCATCTACCTGAATAAAGAGGTGTTTTTCTCTGAACCTTTCAGTGGTTCTCAACATCTTTGTAAATTCCAGATGAGACTGCACCCTGTGTTGTGTACTAGAGTAGACTGAAATTTTGTCACTGCCCTTAAAAGGTCATTCATTCAATGGTCACTTAAGCAGGAATTTTTTTCTTACGTTGTGCGGTTACAAGTACTTTACAAGAGTTACTGTTGCAGGCAGCAAAGGGTGCCTACCTAAATGGTCTGAAGCTTGGTGTTGCGTTTCCTCTCTTCAAGGGTAATCCTGTAACTTTCACTCTGCAGTTCTCTCATCGGGGATCATTCTCTTATGTCAATTTTAAAAAAGAAATCCAAGCCAAGCATCAAATGTGGTATTATAATTTTTATATAATATATATACACACTAATATACTAGATTTATATATATACTAATATACTATATTATAACTATTAGTTATAGAATACATTACTTTAGAGGAAAACTGTGTGTTTACCTTCAAACAAAAATTCTAAAACTATGAAGTTTGCTTTTAAATTGTTTTGGTTTTTACTCTGTGTCAGTGTCACTCTTTTGGTAGAACAGCTGCTCCAGTTATATGAGGAACTGGAACAAACAAGTTCATTGAATCTAAATCTTGATACGAGTTTGTAAAGTTGGAGTAGTTGAAGCCTGCCTTATGAATATGAATTTTCTTTTTATGACAAGAACATCTGCATGAACTCGGGAACTTTTGCCCTTAATGGTCCCAGGTAGCTTTCTTCGTATTCGTGATGGTTCTAAATTCAGAGTGTTTATGTAGAATGACTTAATGGAAAAAACAACAAAGCACTGCTTTGATTTTGAGACTTCAAAAGATTTTTCTAAAAATAAATAAATCTAAGTTACTTTCAACCTGGAGCTTTCTTCTGTCCCACTCTTCCCTTAGGCCTACTGGGAATAAGGGGAGGGAGAAAAGGGAAGGGAGGCAAACACAGGCTGCTACGAGAAAGAAACATATACCGTAGTGAGGAGATTCATTGCCTGGAAGCCACAGTATGTTAGATGCTATATTTACCCTTTATTGTGACAGCCACAGACCTCTTCCTTCTTTTGCTGACAAACCAGGCTGTTCTTAAGGCATGGCGAATTCTTTAAAGATTTAGGTCTTTGTTTTCTGTCACTTTTGTAGTTATGTTTCTAATTTATTTGTCCTGTTTGTTAATCACAGACAGTTGTTTGTGTTTAAAATGCCAAGCGTAGCACAAGTCATCGGAAAACTAGGTCAGTGGTTACCAGCATGTCTGGAGTCAGCTGGGGCCTGAGGGAGGATGCCGGTGTCAGCCTGGCCTAGGTCCCGCTTCTTGTCTGGATGGCTCGGGTCGGAGCTGCTGGTTGCGTGGCCTCCCTCGCTGGAGAGAAGCTGGTGGGAGGCCAGCAGCAGCTCGCAGTGCCTGATCAGACGGGAAAGAGCCTGTGCGGCTGCTCCCAGGGAGTGGGATGCGCAGGCTTACAGGGGTGTGCAGGCAGCCAGCTCCCACCGCTTGAGGATCCTGCTGGATTGTTGGATCGCTGGTTTGTTAGGCGTAACTGAAGCTGGCGCTTCAAAACAAAGTGTGCAGCTAGGCTTGACGAGTTGAATGTTGGCTTTAATAAGGTACTCTTCTTCAAAGCTCGTACAGTTGGGAAGACAGTTGTCAACCGTTACCTGTGTGTAGACAGGCATCTCGTGCTATTCAGCCATTACAGTGGGAGCCTCAAGCAAACGCAGTCCTAGTGCAGGTGCTTCCATTGACTTTAAACACTTCAAAAGAACGCTTTTGGAATAAGAATAGCAAAGAGGCGTCTGAGCTTTCCTTGTTTCTTCAGCTTGAGCTCTCAACACAGCAGAGATCAGGAAATTGGTACGATCCTTCGGTCTTTGTATGCAGGCTGCCCAAGCAGATAGCTGGGGCCGCACCTGGTACGAAATGCTCTCTGCTTCCTCTCCTACACGTTGCTTCTAAACTGTGCTACAAAGTCAGGCAGCTTTTTCTTCTGGCACACCCGAAATACTGTTGGGAATGTCTTGTAATACACTATCCATATGTGAACACAGGTCTCCACTACAGCTTTTCATGCAGTATGCTAGAGTATTTCAGTTATGTAAAGTTAAACGATTGGCAGACTTTCTAAAATTAAAGATAACTCTTGCTTTGAGAGGTTAGAAAATATTTCTTAGTCCCCACAAGAAATGTTCAGCATTAAGGTTTTGGTCTTTTGGATTAGGCTTTCAAAATACGGTGGAAAGACTAACAGTCTCTTTTCTTAATTTGTTGTGTGTGCATTATGGGAAGATTACAATATATATTTGAATTTAAAGTAAAATACAAATCCAATAGAAATCAAAATACAAACCTGCTAGCTTAGATACTGGAGAGAAGACATCAGCTGTTAACTGTAAAACTGATTTACACTCATGTGTTACTTTCATTTTGATTTGAGCTTATGCTAGTACACAGTCGTACATTTTGAACTTGGATTTACGGTTTATTCAAGTGTCATATTCTTAAGCAGCTTGAGTCCTGAATTCATGCAGCTGTATTTTTCCAGTTGCTCAGCTAAGGACTAATAAATGTGTGATCTCAATTTGTGTGTGTTTAAAATTAAAGGAGATTTTGTAGAATAGAGCTTGGTCTGAATGAGACTTACTGAGAAAGAGAATGTTTCTTCTGACTCAGCTTTTCAGTCTCGTTCATGTTAATTCTAACCTAATTTTTATATTAAGAATACTTGGGGGGGGAGGGATAACAGAAGCTTCAGATTAAAAGTAGCTTGCAATACTGTCTTATTTAAGTTGTGCTTGAATCAGCTGGTATCTTCCTGCAGGTACTGTTGGTTCTATACCTACTTCTGATTATTGTCTTTGAGACACGATTATTTCCTTTTCTTTATTGCTTAGTTCGTTTTCTGAGAGCAGTGGAATCTTAAGACTTCATTAGACAGTAACCAACATCATTTCTAAACTGTTTTGTATATACAGTGTTCCTTTCAAATAACATCCTAAAGGAATGCAGGTTCTCTGAGAATGTTTTCTTTTCCTCAGTTACTCAGAGCTGTTATTTACAAACATGCCACTCAGCAGGCCGATTTGTGTGGCAGCGTTTGTGGTTCTCTTGTGCAGATCTTACATTTTCTAATGTTCTGAAATGCTTCTCAAGCACTGACTTTTCTTTTATTCTTTGTAATTTTTATGTAGGCAATCGTGGCCAACAAAAATCGATGTACCCCAGGATCTGGAGGATGACCTTACAGCTTCTCCTCTTTCCCATGCAACTGTTCCTCAGTCACCAGCTCGCACGGCTGAGAACGTTCTCAATGGCCACCGAAGCAAGGCCCTTGGCGATTCAGCAAAGAAGGAGGATATCCCTGAATTAGCTGGACCGGCACTTTCAGCAGTCCCGTCGGTGAGCTTGAAACCCACTACAAGTGGGCGGAAGTGCTTGTTCAGAGTAGAAGAAGATGAAGAGGAGGATGAAGAAGATAAGAAACCTATTTCTCTTTCTACTCAAGTTGTTCTGCGCCGTAAGCCGTCAGTTACAAATCGTCTTACTTCAAGAAAGAGTGCACCAGTCCTCAATCAAATATTTGAGGAGGGCGAGTCAGATGATGAGTTTGACATGGATGAGAACTTGCCCCCAAAGCTCAGCAGGTTAAAAATGAATATTGCTTCACCTAGCACAGTGCATAAACGCTATCACAGGAGGAAAAGCCAGGGACGGGGCTCCAGTTGCAGTAGCTCAGAAACAAGTGATGACGACTCAGAAAGTAGGAGACGCCTAGACAAAGATAGTGGGTTTACTTACTCCTGGCATAGACGGGATAGTAGCGAAGGGCCACCTGGCAGTCAAGGAGATGGTGGTGGACAAAGCAAACCAAGTAATGGGAATGGAGGGGTAGACAAAACGAGCCCAAGTGATAACAACAAAGGTGGGGGGAGTCCCTCCGGTAGCTCCAGCGGTAGCACCAACAACACTTCAGGCTCCACTCGGAGATGCGCTGGATCTGGAAACTCAATGCAGCTATCGTCCAGAAGCGCAGGGGAACTGGTTGAAAGCCTGAAATTAATGAGCCTTTGCCTAGGCTCACAGATTCACGGCAGCACTAAATACATTATTGATCCTCAAAACAATCTGTCCTTTTCCAGTGTAAAAGTACAGGAGAAATCAACGTGGAAAATGTGTATAAGTTCCAGCGGAAGCGTGAACCAGGCTTCATCGTTGGGCAACCTAAAATTTTTTTCTGACCAAATGTCAGACACAGCAAACGAATTGGAACGGATAAAGAACAGGAACTTGAAAAATAATGTGCTACAACTACCTCTCTGCGAAAAGATGATATCTGTGAATATTCAGCGGAACCCAAAGGAGGGGCTGCTGTGTACCTCCAGTCAAACCAGTTGTTGTCATGTCATTTGACAATGACCTGACTCTAATAACTCTATCTACTTGACAGCATCATTCTTCCTGTTCAGAGCTGTGAACACCTTGTCACGGACCCCCTTTTGTTGTTTTTAGATTTTTAAGTGGGCTTTGAGCAGTTATTTATTACACTTTAATTTTGTGTTTGCTTGATGGTATGACAATGCATGGTCTTTGCATGCTGCTAGCAGATATGTTTTTCTTTTTCAATAAAACAGAATATTTTATTGTGTAATTTTTACATTTATAATTTTACTATGAAAGATCTGGATTAAATTAAAATAAATATCTGGATCCTAATGTAAATGGAGCACTTAGAAGTTCATGTTCTGCACTTAAACTAGAGAGAGAAGCTTTTGTTTGCTTGTGAAATGTTAATTCTTGTTCCGACCTTCTGTGATAACTAAAATACGTGATATGTGGCATACTTCTACGTGTCTGAAACAGAACCAAAGCAATAATGTTTTGATGCTGAAAACTCTTCAGGGAGCTTTCAGATGTTCCAAGGCTTGTACAAAGCAAAGATGCACTGAAAATTAGTGATCTTGAAATACGATTTTAAACCCACACCTATTTGTCTTAAGCTATGATATGGATTAAGTTGTGGCTCAAAAATCAAACTGAAAAGATCTTGTTTTGCTAGAGGCAGTTCCTTAAAAATAAAAAAATAAAAAAAAGGTAAGTAGATTTGTAAGGCAGCTTTCTCCCATAGAAATATGTTAATATTACAAGCAGACAATCTTCGTTTTTAATATAACAAAGGTAAATTAAGTCTACTTCTGAGTTTTTACATGCTAACTGAAAATAAAGTATTTGTATGAATTACTTTTGTTATTAGTATATCATGACACTTAATATTTTAGGTTTTTACCTTGTAAACCTTCTCCCCTATCCTCTCCTCCCCTCCCTGAGGTTTCAAAAGGCAATAAGGGATGGAAAACCTTTAGGTAATTGGATTCAAATTGAAATCGTTATTGTCACTTGCATTTTTCTCACTATTACTCTTTTTAAGACTTAAAATATTGCTGTTCCCCACATGTACACCACTTATTTCCCCTCGGTAATAATGCTTTTTCATAAAGTCCATTTAAAATAGCATATAGGAAAGTATTTATTTTACAGCTCTTAGCCTTTCTGTCAGGTTTCCTATTGCCATGGCAAGGTCCTGATTTAGAGTATTTCTGTACAAAAGGATACTTTTGACCAGATGAATTAACTTTGTGGAATTTTATTATCTAGAATAAAATATATTGCAGATTCCTAGTTTTGGGAAGGGCAAGAATGTTTTATTTTTTCATGCTGTGCACTGGGTCTTCTAAGCAATGCTAGTGAAACTGGTGGTGTTATGTAGCAGCGCCCTGGGCAGACAGACATTGGATGTCTGAGAGGAGTTTACACCGTTGAGCATCTTGTAACGCTTGCAGAATGGTCGAATACAACGCATTTCGTGTCCACCGCAGAGTGAGCAGAGCACCAAAGAACGGCGTTATGCTTGGTCATAATTTCTACAGCTCATGACAGCTCTTCTTGCTTAGTACAAGACTTTACTAAGCGTCTAAATTGCATGGGGTATCCTCCCTGGCTAGCCTTGCCAGGGATTTTACATTCTGCTTCCTACACAAGGCAAAGGATAAGTGTTAAAGTTTTAAACTCTAGTTGCAGTTTAGTCAGTGTGGTATTTTAAATCAAAAGCTACAAGAGTAGACGTGTGGGTGAAGCCATAGAACATATTTGCTTGACATTTTTGAGCAGGGATCTTACCAAGGGCCAGAAAAGAGATGTGTGGTTCACAGACTGTGAGCGTAACATCCAAGTAGGAGACAAGTTTATAAAGGGCATTGGCAATAAACTTATTTGTTGCAGCTTTTTTCCAAGTATTGTAAATACTCTTTCCTGATATTATGTACAGCCTTGGAATGGCACCTTTTAACTAACCCCAAGTGTATTTTGTTTCCAATGTTTTTATATACAACTGTATATATGGTGCTCACTTTAGAACAGCAGTGTTGACCATTTATGCTGCATAGTTGTATTATAGCCTTATAGTTGTGTGTGGCTGGTTGAACCTTTGGGTGTACAAATGTTAGTCTGAGTGGTGTCCTTTATCCATTTGTTGATAGGTGAATGATTGTGCATGTGGTGTATGTTGTATTATGTTGTCACGTAAAAGGAAGGGCGAGAATAACCACTACATTACGATAATATTGGACCAAACTATTTAGAGCAAGTAAACAGTTTCTTGTACCCCTTAACGTGTCTTTAAAAGTTGCATATAGTTACAGTAGCGTATAAATTAAATATTGTGGAAAACCAGTTAGTCTTGTATTTTTCTGTATGTGTGTATATAAATATATATATAAAAATAATGTACCTCTAGCAACTTAATCTGTATTTAAGATGTGACAATCTTGACACAGAATTTTAAGAGTAGCAGTCTAAATAAGCAGAATTAATGAACAGAAATATAAAAATTTCTCACCAAGAAAGAATCTGTGTGTGTGTGTTAAGAGGGTACAGAAATATCAGCAGATCTTACTGCTTCCAGCAATGTTTGGCTTTTTCATTGTATAAACATTCATGGTGTGCGACAGAAATGGATTAAATCCAGTTAATAAAAGTGATACCTTGATTGATGCATAACCGATGATTTGCATGTCAATGCAGTTTGTTTCTCCTGGTGTTCCCTGTGTGAGGGCGACGCAAGCTCCTGGCCGAGTCCCCAGGCTGCAGCACATCAGAGGTCAGACCTTCCAGAGACACACTTGTGGGGAGTGAGTTCACATAAGAGTAACAAATTAAAATAGAAAGCAGTGGAAATGTCGGTGTGTTGCCTTGAAAAAATACAGCTTCATGTGTGGATGCATGTTAATTTGCAAACTTTCAGTTATTTTCTCACTTAGATGGAACTTGTTGATTTGGGTTTAAAGGTTGTCATGGTTGGCACCTGCTAAAATAGCTTTTTGTTTAAAGGTTGGGGTAGCTGCGGCTTAGGCAGAACTTCAGGATGCTTCAGACGGTTTAGTGAGCTTTGGAAGCTGCTGTTCAGCTAGCAAACGCTTTTGATACCTTGTCTGGCTTACCCTCTTCGTGATCCTGGTGCTGTTCTGGCAGCTTGTGCCTGGCAGCTCTGGAATTCAGAACACAACAGGCTTCAAAATCTCAGTTAAAATATTTGCTCTGTGTGTGCTGAGTCAGTCAGATGGGCCTTATTGCGGCCAGGGGTGTCTGTTGCAGTCACGGGAGGGATCCTTCACCCGCCCCTGCGGTAACTCTTGGGAAGGTAAGGTGCTTTGCTTGCGTTGGGTGGTTCTTGTTAGATGAAATCATCGGTCATATACCAGTCTGCCAAATCTGCATAGGTGGTGTGTGAACTAGTGAGGGCCTTTCCCTCGTGAAGGTGTATGTGAGTGGAAGTTTCACCAGTACAGACTGAATGTTTTTAGTCCAAACCTAACTCAGTACTAGTCGTCTTTGCAATGTAAAATGAGCAATAGTCAAAAACCCAATGTCGGCATCAGCACTGATGCATATCAAAAGCGAGTAGCAGGGCATGCGGGCTCTGTGCAAAGAGACGGGTGCCTGAAGTCAAGGCTATTGTCACCCAAACCACACAAGATCTAAAACCCCAGGGTAAGACAGAGCTCTGCACGCAGGCTCTGCTCTGTTTCTACTGTCACGTGTAACAGGATCCCAGGAGTTAATTCCAGTTACTGCAACTGCTTCACAGTGAACATTTCACAACTCTGCCCCACAGAGCAATGTTTAGACTGCCATGTGCTGGAAAACATCTGCTGTGAACGTAAAATTAAGTATGTCAGTGCACAATGGAGAGAACTGATATACTTAAGCTCAGATTCAGGCGTGTGCTCCCGCTGTGGTCACTTACAAACCGCTGTGCCCTAGGTGGGGGAGCAGTGCTGCTTATCGCTGTTTCCCGAGGTACTGTGAAAAACGATGCGGGAGGGAGGGGGCAGCCAGCCAGCACTGCTGGAACGTGTTCTGCGGGCATGCGCTGCAGCATGGTGCGCTGGATTGCTGGGGAGCGGGTGGCTTCTGGTGTCTTCTCACGGCTTCTGGTGTCTTCTCATGCGTGTTACCGGTTCAGCCGTAGCGATGTCTGTGGTGACCTGTGGCTGGAGCAGCTTGGCACAGCCTGCTCGCCTGCAGTGCCTTAACACAGCGCCCGTGATTGAACTGCTTGTGAAACACGAACTGTAACCCAGGCAGAGATGGGATGGACACAGGGTGTTTGGCATGCTTGGAGGGATTACTGGCATTTAACAGGTTTTGTAATTGTATGCAATTAATGTGTGATTGCTTTATGATTGGCTAGTTGCGTGAAGCTGTACCCACAGGCTTTTGTAGCTGGGACCTTGCCCTTGCTGGTGAGCTTCCCAGCTCTGGTTAATGCAAAGTGGGGTGGAGGCGGCAGCAGGCAAGGAGCAGCCAAGGAACTTGCGGGGCTGTGACCATGCCCGAGCAAGGAAAGGTGTAGCAAGTCTTGTACTGTAGCCTTAAGATGACAAGGCCAAGCAGTAACATCTCAGTAGCTGGTATACGCGGGTCAGTTTTCTTCTTTTGATGAATTTTTCATTAGCAAATAAAGACACATGGTAGCCGGTTACAGAGAAATCCCAAGGTAGATGGCTGGCAATAGAGAATGGGGCAAACTGGAATGTCCCAAACATCGGAGACAGCCAAACCGAGCTGACAGCCTTTCTCATGGTTCAGTTGATGTGGATGAATCAGTAGAGCTCTGTCTGTTGCTAATTCCAGATTATGACTTGCTTTCAGTAAAAGGTGTTTGAGTAATAACACCTTGATGTGACTGCACTTGGGAAAGCGCAGCTGACTCGCTTAGCTGCCTCTTGCCTGAAGCCAGCGAGGTTCCCTCACCGAAGTCATGTAGGTACAGCGTTTCAAGGGACAGCTGGATTGCCCTTCTCCTGAGGATTGCCCTCCTTTGTAGCTCTTAGCTGGCTCCCTCCTTGAAGTAAAAGTTCTGGGTTTTGGGTTTTTTGGTTTGTTTTGTTTTTTTTTTAGCTCGTAACAGGTTGAATCAGTTTGGACTATCTGCATGTATTACAAATGACATCAATTTCTAGAAGTCAGGAACCCTGAATTAGTGACAGAGTAAAGTCTGTTATGCTAGGGGAATAAAAAAAATATAAATATTTACTTTCTTAGATGGTAGAAGAATTACCTTGTATGAAAAATGTAAGTATACTTGATACTGCAGAGGACCTGAAAAGCATGGGGTTTTTGTAAGGACTTCACTAGGCTCTCAGACATGTCGTGTCAGATCTCCTTAGTAATTAAGTTCGGCAAACCCTTGTGTAACATCTTCCTATTTCCTCCCTCTTGCTACTCTCTCTTGGGAAATACAGGGTGGGGGGAAAAATCTGTTTTTCTTTCTGGGGCTCTTGTGTGCCACATCCACTGAGCTCAAAGGCCCAAGGCCTGGGATGGGAGCTAGGAGGAAAGGCTGATGAGCCCTCTTACCCCACAGCCAGGATCGCCCTCATCACACCAGCGATGACAGATGCCATCACCACTGTGTTTAATGTGAAGCAGTGGGGTGCAGAGAGATTCCTCCTCTCTGAGGGCATCAATCTTCAGGGCTGGCAGGTGAGTCACCAGGCACTTACCCCTCCAACACTTGGATGAGGCACAGGAGAACTTAGGCTAGCAAAAGTACGCTGTGGTAGTAGGCATGGTTCCCACTGGCTTTGCTTATTCAAATAAGGAAATAAACTCTCAAATTGGTGCAAGTCTCTCAGAAGGAGATTTGAGACTGGTTCCCTCAAGTCTAGGTAGGCTAAAATATCCAGAATGGCTTGCCTGCTTACAGAGAAACCTTTCCTCATGTAGTGATTCCAGTGTTTTCCTCTTCTGCTGTCCTCAGATTCACAGGAGGTGCTGCAGTCTGGCAAGTACAGCAGAGCTCTTGAGGCAGCAGATCCCTCTGGGCCACACAATTAGACCTGTGGCTCCCAACATACCTGATGACAGAACTTGTACCACCAGTAATTTTTTCCTTAAAACCAGCTTTCTTGGTTGTTATTGCTGCTGCTAAGGAGATGTGTAAAATTCAAGCCTTATAGATAGATAGGTACAGGTTACTCCTGCATAGTCACCTTCCCAAACAGGCTCCTTCCACACTCATCCTAGGCTTCTCCCTAAGCTGGAGACCAGAGATGAACTTACTTCATTTCTTAGACCCAGGCAGTGGAAGAACTGCCGCACCCCCAAGTCTGTCTGTCTGCACTCCTGATGAAAGGGCCAGAGCCAAGGCTGCCCATGTGGGGTGGAAGGGTCACTGACTGTGCCAGGAACCTCCAAGGATGGGACTTGCTGCTCATGATGGGGGCACAGGCAGAATGTAAACTGCATCGTGCCCAGTCCTGAGGCAGCAGCTCGGAGCCCATTCATGCTTTCCAGAATCCCAGCAGGAACCCACCACTCTTTGCCTAAAGGGCCTGAGCTGCAGCTTCAGCTATCACTGTACGCAAACTGCTCAGTGACCTCAAGGAAGAAGATGGCAGATGCTTACCAGGAACCAGATGCCTCTGACCTAGGTGGCTCTGTCTCAGTTCAGTGCGCTTTCCCTTGTAGCCCACTGTGCCCTTCCCTGCTGCATGTTGAGAAAACCAGACCCATGGCCTCATATGTCAGCTCTGCACCGGGGCACGGCCTGAGCACAGTGGATGAGTGAAGTCACCACTCCCCTGTGCCTTGGGGACACTTAGCTGGACTAGGAACAGACATACAGATTACATAGCTTATGAATGGCAGTTACTGGTAAATATCTTATTTATTCATTCGAGTATTTTCATCTGCCAGTAAGTTTCATCCCTAGCATCCCACAATTTGTATAGACACACTGAAAGCAGAAAGAAAACAAAGACATTCAGAAGCATAGACAGAAACAATTTTGCTCTCAAATGAGAAAGCAGGTGACATCATTAATGCAAAACACAAAAGGACAAACCAAAATCCAGTGTCAAACCAATATTAAACAGTATGAAACACAGCAAATCCCCCCCAGTAAAAGGACAAAGAGCAGCACATACAGAGGAACAGGAGTTAAATTTCAGTTCAGAGACAAACTATTACTTGCCGTATACAGGTAACAGTTCTCAGCAAGCTAAAGCATGTGCTCTTCAGGGCAGAAACACTCTGTCATGACTTGACATGTGCAGCATCTGTGACGCTAAAACAAGAATTCCCCCAATATCTAGAACAAACTAATCCCTACAAAACAAAAGGATTCTCATACTTCTTCACTCACACTATAGAGGATGACAACTCCTCCATACCTACTAGCTTTAGGTGGAGAATCCACCTAAAGAACAGTATTATCTCCATTTATAGATAAGGAAACTAAGCAGAAGTAAAAGGATCTGCTCAAGGCAAGGGCAACAGCTAAGATAAGTTACGTCACCGGGTACTTAAACCCTTACTAGATGTTTTCCTGTTAGTCTACAGAAAACAGGAGAATGAAAGGACCACGAGGACAACCACAAAGTCTGTTTTGCAGAAATCTACTTTTTTTTGTTCCACATGATCACAGTTGAGACACTACTTGATTCCTTTTCTAATCCATCTTATAAAATTATTCCAGACACCTGATACAGTTGCCATCAGCAAACCACACCAACTTTACGCTCACAAACCAGCACAAATTAGCAGACCAGCAGAATCCCTTCAAAACGGCTATGACAAGTTTGCAAGAACATACTCCGCAAGGAACCCATCCCACAGATTTTTCTTCTCCTGAACTGTTCACTCAAAAGCACTGACTAGGCAGCACGAGCTGCTTGAGCAAACATGAGCTACTTTAGATCAAAGCGGGCAAGAAAAATGCAAAGCTGGGGAGCTTTCATGGAGAACATGCTGGTCCTCTCCTCAAAAAAAGCTTCTGTTTTGGGATCTCTGCAGTGCTACAGGAAGGGAGATGCGCTCCCCTCGGAGATCTCTGCTGGCTGCTCAGGGCAGAGCTTGTGCAGCCACAACCCGCCACAGCTTCAGGAACAGGCTGTGAAACGGCAGCAGCCGGTGAGATACCCCTGAAATAGCAGCAGCGTGTGGGACGCACAGTGGGAGATGCAAGAACAGAAACAGCAGCTGTAGCACAGTTTTGCTCCTCTCCCAAGGGAAGAGAGTCGTTTCTTACTGGGTCACGCTTGAAGGGTTTGAGAAATGCTAATTTTAAATTCCAGACAGAATACATTATTTTGGCTTAGTTATACTACTCTGCTGTGGGGGACCTGTGGCAGAAATCTGAAATGTGCAAAGTAGGCAAATACCTTATATTACTGTAACAGCAGATTTTTCCAGAGTCCCAGCAAGTATCACATACAGGTAAGTTACATCTACCAAAGATGAAGGTCACAGCAGGAGAAAATAAACTGTCTCAAGGTCACAGGAGCAAACACTGTAGATTTTGGTCCTATTACTGTCAGAAAACAATGAAACATTAGGAAAATTACCTTTTTGTGAAATGCAAGAAAAAAAAAAATCAGATATTCACTACATATACAAGTACTGGTGTATCAAGTGCCAGGTTTAATTGATCTGTTACTAGCGGTTCATTTAACCAGAAGATGCATTCATACAATACTGCAGTTCAAGGTCCAGGGAAATGATAGGAAAATCTAATGTAAATTAAAAAATAAATACACTTCATACATTACTGATCAGCAATCTGTTTCCTACAAAATGCTTTTTACCCAGCTTTTGAAAAGACTTTAGCAGGGGCTTATTTAGGTAAGTAGCACACGGGAGAAATATTACAAAGTATGCATTATATAATGTTCAGCTTTTTCTCAGATCATACAGGGAACAATCATGTATTTCATTATGCAATGTATAAAATATTTAAATTAATTTGCTATGTGCAAACAGCAGCTAATAAGCAAGTCTTTGAAATAATACAGGATTGATTAGCTATTGTAATAAAGGAACAAAAGGGGCAATGACCCCAAAGAGACATTACACTGTGAATTAAACACTAGTCTACCTTCTTTTTTCTTTTACAAAGTTGCAGTTGAAAACTCCAGTCATTTCTGGACGCTTGCTCACAGGATCTGTTTTCAATCACTTGAAGCACGGTGAGTCTGGCAGATTTCAACCAGACTTTGCATAAGCTGGAGTGTTTTATTTGGTGTTAGCTTCATGAACAGTTGCATGTAAGAAACAAAGAGAGCAGGAGAAAATACTTTTCTTACAGCATAAGGCAAAGAATATTTACCAAGTATCATATAAGCAGGTACCACCTACTCAATAGATGGTAGAGTGCACACTCTGAGAGCTATACATCATCATAAACAAACGCTCAAGAAGTGCCCACATTCACATGTGACTGCTTTAGTCATCCTCATTCCTTCATGTTTACTCCTTCAGTGACTCAGCCGCAAGCTTCATTTGCTGCGAGAGAAGGGAAAAAAGAAAAGGTACACTAAGTGCAGTGGTAGCATGATGAATTACACAAAACAGCAAAATCTGAAAGCAGGACACTTCTGAACCCAACTGAATAATAAAACCACACAAAAAAAATAACTTTTGCTTTGATAGTTAGAAAAACCCCACAAGTCAACATGTTATGCTTGACTTTTACAAAAGACAGTTTTAACAGAGGTATTGCTTTTCACACCAAAAGACTCGGCAAGTGACACAATTTGTGTGTTAATTCTTGTTGCGATGAATAATGCCTTATGCTGAAATTACTGGGCCCAACAGGTACCAAAAAACCCCTTCTCCCTCAGACTCATGACTGGGGGGAACTGCTGCAAGAAAAGCAAAATGAAAAGCTGGGGGAAATTACTGTTGTGTTGGAACTATCTTCTGCCACTCCTAGGCAGTAACTGCTCGTGACAATGCACTGTGCGAGTTGGCATCGCCACCGCTGCCCCTGGAAATCCCCGACCCCTGTATTTCTGGTCGCGCCTGTGTGCAGGGTGACCGGCAGTCACTTTATCTCTTCTTTGGCTGTTACCTAAAACAATGGCAGTGAGCACAGACAGGTACAGCTGATGGGCTTCCCTGGAAATCCACTCCTACGTTTAGGAAGGCATGGATACCAGGCTAGAAATAAGACTGCTTATCTCCAAATCACAGATTGATTTATTTATTAAAACGCAGTTCTTTGAGATAACTTCATATAAGCAAAATGCTCACCAGAATGAAAGACTGTGATATCAGAATCTCAGACACAAAGGGAATTTAAAAAAAAAATATTAATTGTTCCTTGATATAACAGATATTCATTCTGAAGACACAAAAGCAATTTGCTTAGTCAGTGGGAGAATCTACCTACTGGCAAAGTGTTATGCACATTTTTAAGGTACATGCTTTACAGATGTAAAATTTTAGTTCACTATGAAGTCTTCAGTACTACGGAGGGTTTTTTTTCGTTTTAGAAAAATCATAAAAGTAATTTAGTCTTAAATATTTAAATTTTTAAGGGCTCTCAAAAGGTCAAGGAACTACTAACACAACACCGCCCCCAGTTTCCCATTGCACGGATGTTAAGTTACTCAGTATTTCTGTATTACCACCCCCCCCACCCCCCCCTTTTCTTTTCCTATTGAATTGAACGAAAACATCCTGTGATATAAAAAAAGAGGTAGCAGACTGCTATGGTGATATGTGTAATTGTTTTTATTTTCATTATCTTAGGACATCACCAGAGAGATCTCAATGTGAAACTAGAATAACAGTTCCAGGCGTGAAAAATATCTGCTGCGTAAGACAAACCAGAGCCATTCTTTGAAGCTTCTTGTTAAAGAGGATGTTTCATAATACAGAATCTACAGAGGCAATAAGAGCAGAGTTTAAACTGTGTCAAAGGCTTTTCTCATGCATAACCTGTGGTTGTCAGCTAAGGGTCTTGCACTGTCTCTAAGGCTGGAAACCACCCTGATAGACTAAGAAATAACATGACTTAATTAAAAAAAAAAAAAAAAAAAAAGACTGAGAGACAACAGTCAAAGGAAGGAGACTTGATGGAGACCAGCCCAAAGGACAGGGTGAAGAGCAAAGGTAAGGAGATGCACAGCACTGCTGGAATTCAGGAGGCCATAGGCTGGTGTCCAGCATGACTGCCTCCTTCGAGGCAATTTGGCAGACAAGGAAAGAAAAAAGGCTGAAAAAATGTAAGTGATCATATGAATTTATGCATCTTCCAACTCCTAAGCAGCTGTGTAGTTTCCGTATCATCCACCCAGTGGTAGATGGACATAAGCTTCTGAAAAGTCTTTTCTTTTATGCTTGTGCTTGATTTTATACAAATGGCCCAGTACATATGAGCTATTAGAAAGACTAATACCTAATAATGCTACAAAAAAAAAAACTGGAAAAGAGGAAACTGCAGATACAGTGGACACTTTCATTCAGTTTCTGTCCATAACATAAAGACATCAGATTGCTTTAATACAGCACCTTCTAACTTTCCTTTGCTGTTAGTCTGTGTCTGAACCCTTTCCAAAACATTACTCTGCATGATAAAACCCACCTACAATAACTGTTCTTTACCACTTTTAGTCTGTATTTCCATGCCATCTATAAGGGAAGTAAAATTAGTTTGTGATGCAAATATTTATACACTTCTCCATAGCAACAGTGCAGAAAAAAAAGCCATAGCTAAATGCTGGAATACAGATTCCTCTTCTGCAACCTGATTTACTTAAACAAGTGTCTGTATAAAAGTATAGCATTCAAATTAAAGTGCCTTCTACCCTTATCGTAAAAACATTTTAAAAGTACAGAAGACAGAACCTACTTAATTCAGTTCATGATGCACCCAATTACAACCTAATTCTCTTATTTTAGAATGATTTTCTTAAATTCTGAGCACTGTTGTAATTATAAGGGGATTGATGAGGAACATAGAAAACAGGAAACGTATTTTTATTCTCTGATTTCTGCAGAGCTTGCCAAAGTCTGGAAAAAATCCCAAGCACATGACTATTACTGATGACTATATGGCAATCTGTCCAAAATCTCTGTACAAGTGGGACTACTGTAATTTATTTTTGAAGGCCTTCCTAGTTTTAACTGAGCAATTCTTATGCTAATATTCTTTTATGCTGGGAATCTTATACTAGCGTATTATTTATACATACATATATATATATTCTTATGCTATATATTAATTTAAAATATATGAAGAACAAACAAATTTCCCAGCTTCTTTAGTGGGCCAGTGAGTAGAAAAAACTCTTAAAATAGCTTCACATGCTGCCATGGCACACACAGCCTGGGCAAAACCAGTCCAAATGCAGTCACTCATGTATTTCAGGAAATTAATCACAAGCAATGCAAAAACCCCAAGAGCTGCATATTTCATTTCTTCTTTATAATTTCTAATACCAAAACATATTTCGCAGTACCTGACAGCATCAGGCTCCCCTAAGAGCTATTACTTCGGCAAGAAACGTGTGGTGGCACCATTAGACAGTGAAATTCTTTGCCAAGTTCAGGCTGAAGAATTTTTCGTTTCTTTCACTATGAAAGGAAATGTTCTTTTTTACTGGGAAAATATTTCTCTAGGACAACATATGGGAAAGGGAGTATGTATTTTCTGATAATGAAAAAGGGAACTGACAAGGCACATTTTAAAATCACCTTTCCCCTGATGGCCCCAACAGGCTCAATGACAAACCTATGGGACTGAGTTTGCCCTTCCATCAAAAAGGCATTTCTTTGTCAGTTTTAAGTAGTGTATTAAAAATACAGAAAAAGGAGATTAAAAACTTATTTATCCACTTTTCAAACCTACTAGACACGTAACGACAAAGAAAAACAACGCTCAGCTGAGGGGTATTAAAAGCCTCTGTACACTAACCAGAGGCACAGTTCAGAAATGAGTTGGCTCGAGAAACCACTCTTTATTATCAGCCGAGGGTTACTGGTGAAAGGTTTATGCTTCTGTTTTGCAAAATAGGTGGCTGGTGCTTGACAAGTGATCACACACTCCTGCTCCCTATCAAGCTAGGCCTGGCTCTGTGCAGCACCTAGGACCACATCTCTCTCCCACTGTGGGGCTGTACCAACTCAGTGGTCCGTTTTATGCGGCACACTTAGCTACAGTACCCTGTGCATGCAGTATGTATGCGAAGCGTATGTTTAAACTAATACTAATTTATTGTAGTGGGGCTATTGTGTTGTTTATTCTAAAATTCTACTGTTAGGAAGTGCTCTAAATATTTATCTGCTGTAATTCAATAGATTTGCTATTTCCATTTTATTAAATTTAGATTTCTTTGTAAAGCACACATAATATAATTAGACAGTATTTTCAGTAGAAACAGCAAAAATCCTTCAATGTGGTAAAGCCTATTTGTAAACCAATTACTTAGTTTTCACTACACTTCAGCATTAAATTTTCTGAAAGCATTTTAATAAAACATAACAGATACTTTTGCACTACAAGTACAGTTGCATACCAAGCCTGGAAATCAGGCTACTTCCTTTGTGTGTTCATAGCCACAGCCACAAATTCTAGTATGCAGGGTACTGACTGTAGTTACCAACAACTGGTAACTCTCCAGTTCGAAGGTCTATGGCAGTCTGATCTTGTGAATTAGTGCTACAATACCACCTTATATATGCAAGTAAAACAAATAGCCACAAACATGAACTAACAGATATACACAGTAACACCACAGACCTTGACTAAAGCCAAACCGGTTGAGTTGCCAAGGGATTTACCACTAGCAGTGCCAGGGCTTTGGTCAAGCCACAGCCTCACAGAAAATCCAAGTTGCCTCTGCACAGCATGAGGAGAACCGTGGCCCACCTTCATTTTCAAACCCTGCTCACAGAGCCCATGGGTGACAAGATACTTTGCGTGTCACTCTGTGCAGTAGGGTTGCTTTGAGCAGGGACACTGCGTGCCCCGGCGTGAAGCTTCATTCTACCCATGCGGCTAGGAAGCGTCTGCTGCCTTTCGCAAACCCTATCTTGCAAATCAATCTGTGACCTTCCTTCTGCAAGAGAGGATGAGAGACGACCCAGCATTTCTGCAGCTACCACTGCTCGTTTCACACACACTCATAACCTAATCACACACTCTCAACTTTCCTTCATGGTTTCTACAGGACAGCCAACATCAGGGGGTTAACAGTCTTTGCATTCCTTTTTTCTGTTGATCTTTTTAATGTCGATTTCTTGCACTCGCTGAACGCCATGTCAAATGCTTAGAACACTGTTATTTTCTAGTTATGCTCAGTCCTGGTAAGCCAGCCTCTAAGTACTCTTAATTTTACCACTGCATGTGTTAACGCCAAGTGACAATTCAACCACAACCTGAGGAAAACAATTCTAAAAAATAAAAGCACTTAAAAGTGAAAATCAATGAAACCAGGAGTTAAGACTCACGGGTTTGGTGCTTTTCCATTAGCATACTCAATTGTACACGTATGTTTGCATATATGAGGAACAGGCATGTAAATAGCCATATAGTTAAATGCAAGACGACATGAAGGCATGTTTCTTATCAGCAACTCCATCTTCTGCTTTTCCTGTATCTACCATGTAGAGCAGCTCATTAAGTGCTTTACTGCTTAAAGAAAGCGTAGCATTACATGGTATCTTTCCGACTTTCTCAAATTAATTATAATATGAAATTATGATGGAGATATATTAAAATTAAGTCTTTCCCAATGGTGCACAGTCACAACAAAGGTAGCTCCTTGGGTCTTGCCTGAGCTGACAACTGCAAGAACTGTATCAACTTAATCTGTAAGCACCTGCCAGTTACAGAAGTGGCAAATTAACACCCACTTGCAAAACTCAGTAAGCCTCTTCCTTCCACATCTAATACTTTATTCTGTGTAAAAGTGTAATGGAAATTTTTTCTCACTGATTATAATGGCGGGAAGTTGTATTAACTTTGTATCTAGAACTACAAACCTTCCCTCAAGGTCTTTGCACATGGCATTGAACCCTCTGCAGGGAACGGAGCTTAAGGACTTCAGGTCTGACCTAAATTTTAAGCCTCATTTCTGACTCTGACCAGTTTTTCAGCAACCTCTTAGTTGCTATAGCTGGAGGTGATAACGGAGGCTTGTTTGCAGTAGTGATAAATAGCTTCTATGCTAGTATAGTCCTGTTTATAAATCCCAGGACTTCTGTGTTGTATCACACAGCCACAATATACCACTGAATGCTTATTTTCAGTAACTCATCCAATACAACCCTTAAGTCTTCCTGAAAGCTATTGATTTCCAGAGTACAGTTTCCCCTCTGCTTAATATGATAAAAGACTTGTAGGAACAACTTAACAACTTCCATATTTACCAGAGGCAAGAGGAATAGCCCTGTGATGCTGCAAACCAGTGAAAACGACTCTCCACAAAGAAAAGACATACATAAGCATTAAACAGCCAAAATGCAAATTATTGATAAGGAGGTGAGAAGAATTTTAAACTGAAGATAACAAAAGAAAATGCTGAATTGTATAGCTCTCATGAGAAAGACTCTGTAAGCAATTACAGTAATTTAACTTCTTGAGGACTGAAAAGTTACCAAGCTCTGCGCCTATTTTATTCTCCTTACCTCTAGGCTGCATCTGGAATATTGTGTGTAGTTTTAGGCCCTCCAGTATAACAAGGATACTGATCAGCTTCACCAAATCCAGCCATGGGACACAGGATGGGTGGAAAGTTGATGCACATGCACTGTGAGAAAAGGCTGAGACACCTGCCAATATCTACAAGGAGGCTGGCAAAAAGATGGAGCCAGGCTCTTTGCTGAGGTGCACAGCAAGAGATCAAGAAACACAATGGTCATAAAGTAATAAGCCAACCCCCCCCCCCCCCCCCCAAACCTCACTACAAGCATAACTAAGCACTGCAGCAGAGGCCCTGGGAGGTTTTGCAGTCTCTGTCCTCAGAGGTTTTCAAGACCTGACTGGAAAAAGCCCCAAGCAACCTGGTCTGAAAATGCTGTTGACCCTGCTTTGAGCAAGGGATTGGACTAGAGGCCTTCTGAGGTCCCTCCCAGGCTGATTTTTATAGTTGTTCCTACAGGAACTGTGACAGAGAAGTTTGCCTGGACTCTACAGATCTAGAGTGAGAATCACAACTAATAGCAGGTAACAGCAAACAGCAAAAGAATAATTCTCTTCTTTCCTTTTGTGTATGCTTAGTTCATGACAGAGTACCAAGTACAAAAAGCTACTAGTGTTAATGGAACAATAAGATTGCTTAATATTTCTTTATTAGATATTTAATAATATTTAATAAAATTAAGTGCAGAGTCAGGAAAACTTGCAGAATCCCATAATACGTGCCTTGGAGTATTATGCCTGTTTAATAGTGCTGCAAGCCATAGCAGACAAAGCAACCCCATTTGTAGGAGATTTTTTCCAAGATTTTTTTTCTGATCTACTTCATATTGTCTTCATAATTGTAAATATTGATTTAAATTGCCAAGTAATAATTAATACTCATTACAATATTCTTGCAGTATTAGTCACCCTTTGCTGAACCTTATTTTAGTTCAGTAGATAGTACAAAAATGCAGAAACAGTAGAAGCCACATTAGAGTACCACAGTATTTCCGTCAAGTATAGCTTATGTATTCTGACCTTTATAACATCTAAACTATCTTAACCTAGTTTTAGTTCACACTTTTAAAAACTATCTTCTTTCACCATAACTGACCATGTCATTGCAAAGTGAAGGATAAATACACAACATTAAACACTATCTCTGAATGCCTATGGAAGAGTGTGTGCTCTAACCACACTCACAGGATGCCAGACCAGCCTAGCAGATGCTCTCCCCTTTAGCTTATGCAATTATCTCCCATCCAATAAGCAGCCAGTCAATAGATTTTGGAGTCAGAAACTATTGAATAGCTATGAAAGCAATGAAGCAACAATATCCAAAATGACATGACCTTGATCATGTCTCAGAGCAGAGGGATGGGCTGCATAGTCCTTCCAGATCTGTGCCTATCAGTCATATATTTCTTTAATTTTGTAACCTGGGTCAAACAGATTTCACCACAGTTTAAAGGTGCAGTTTGTCCCTAGGTTAATAGCATGTCAACAATGTTTTAATGATTTAAGGGTGAGCGATGATAAAATTTATTTTCTCAAGGGTTTTGGATAATGTTAATTACCACTTTGCTATTACTAGTTATGGTCAAGAGAAAATGGGTAAAACAAACCACTCCTCCCATCTGAAGTTTAACAAGCTTATATGCTAAGCAGGATGCCCCTGAGCAGGTACCTATCCTTTGGAAGAGAAATACCCAGCACTTTGAGAGTATAACTAGGCCCCTGGATGCAAACCCCTAATACATGGATATTGGTATGCCTGACATTGAAGTGTAACTGCAGACGTAGCTAAGTTAGCCTTACACCAACTCTAATAGCAGTAACAGCCTGGCTAAGAAAAGGTTGCTCAGTACACACTAATTCACTCCTTAAGCTCACATGCTTTGCACTCACCCTGCCTCGTGATTCAGGAGGCATGGCTGAGAAATTGCAAAACCAGCAAAACAGCATCTGAAAGAACGCCAGCACCAGTGACGACGGACTTGAAGGTGGTCGGCAGCGCTGCAGTGAGATCACCAACATCCTTCCTCCTTGCACTTCTGCTTGAACGGTAAGGTGGCTCAGGTGATGTCAAAAATACACAGCTCACTACAGCTTCTGAGAGAATATATGTTTTGGTCTAACAATTTCAAGATGAGCAAAGCTATGTGAGCTCTGTGCTTCCACTTCTTCCAGCTTAAGGCTGGAAGGGATGTGCTGGGTTATAGACACAAGCCTCCCACGAGTGCATAAAACCCACATCGCAGAGGTTTAGCCAGAGGAGACTACACAACATTTATTCCAGTATTACACATGCCAAAACCCATACAGTTTTCACCAACATCCTTTAACAAATTCCACAAAAGGCAAAAGACTAGTTTAAACTACTTAATGCCGCTAAAAGAACAGAGGGGAAAAAAGAGCATGAACGTGACTCCTTGTAATCTGTACAACAGCAGGGAACAGACTGTGTGAAAAGCAGAGATGGTTTTTCAAAATGAATTATGCCCAACCCCAAGAAGAAAAACCCCACCCCATAATACCATTACTTTCTGGACATAGATTTGGCCATCGCTGGAACCCAGGCATACAAAGCCCAACACCTAAAGCACCAGCACCCTGTCCACCCTCTGCTCTGCCAGCAGACACAAAGGCATGCCTAGCCCCAGCCCAAGCCCAGCTGGTCTGAGTTATAACCTGGGCTCACATTTCCTTCCAAATTTCTTAATTTGTGGATCTGCACAGAGCCCTGCTTGGTTGCCAAAAAACAAGTAACAACAAACAAAGGTTACTCTAGACAGGGATTTAATTAGGTGATCTAGATTGGCCTCCAGATAGGAAACTAAGAATCCAACTTCAGGCACTATTTTTGGAAATTTCTATCTGTGCCATAAATCTGATATAAAAACCAAACAGACATGGGGGGTGCATGGCTATTCTCTGTCCTGGTACCACACACCTGCCACAGTGCTGCAAGTACAAAATTTCCATCTCCCTTGCAGCAGGCAAGAAACTTCAGCCTGACAAATACATCAGATAACATGAAAGAAATCAAACAACAACAGTATAAGTAGAAAATATTAAAATATACTTGAAGTATAAACCACATGTTTAGAAATTAGACTTCCATACCAAGCGTCGGGCAGACACATAGCCAAAGCAACCACTCTTTGAAGGACTTCTTCCTGAGAAGAAATTTGTCTCTCCATTAATCTGCCATATCAGCATGGAAAGTGAGTTTAATTCTAAAGTTACTGTTACCACAGGATTTAAAGAATAAAATTTCACTGCAGTAAAGCAGGAAAAACTATTCAACGTTTAAATGATTTGGTGAAGCAGAACTACTCTCAGTTCTATGCAAGAGTTTAATAGGCAAGGAGTGCAAGACCAGCAACAGAAGGGACCTGGCCGGGTCATCTTGTTTTCCTCCCCTGTAGAAGCTCTCCTGCCAAGTACTTGTCCTTAAAATATAATTTCCAGTAACATTGTAATTCTTGTCTTTCTCTTCAAATGCAAACTTTCTTCTACCTTCTATTCACAGCCCAGTGAAAAATAAACAACATAGAGCTGGTAACCAATTGCCAGTTATAGTAATTTTATAGATACTCTGAAGAAATCAGCTCTACCAATTGTAAAGCGTATCAAAGGCCCTTTGCAAATTCTTTCAGAATGGCAACGGCACCACTGACAGAATTTCTCTTCCACCTAAGACACCTGTGACGAGGCAAATTCCCCTTCTGCCAAGTACCCTGCTCCTTGGGACGACTATGCACACATGGAAAAAGCAGCAACATGGTTTCCCTTAGTTAAACACTGGGCTAAGCGTAAGTATTGATCAGTTACAGGTATTGATTTGCTTACCTACTCACATAAAGCAAATTGCTCAAACTAGTTATAGTGGATTTATGGTTTGATCTGTCTCAGGGAAGTTCTTGAACTAAGCATGGGAAAATGTTATGGGGAAATAGGTTAGCCGGGCTCTTCGCTCTATGCTAGGTATCTGCTTATTGCCCCTCTGGGCCTGACCTAGAGAAACCCTTGACCTCACAGCCCTTACGCAGATATGCACACATATGCAAAGGACACATACAGCTTATTAAACTTGCCATTTTCATTGAAGATGCACAACTGGATACGAAGCATTACTCCTCGAGAACTACAAAAGATTGTCTAATGACCATGTAAGAGAGCCAGAATAAACCTTGAATTAACTTGCACAGGTATTTTGAAAATGAGTAAAAGGTCAGTTTGGTAGTTTATAACTGCAGTTCTTCAACACGAGTAAAGTTACAACAGCTGACATAGTCCTAAATTACAGGTATAACAATATTTATAAATTGCTATACCTGCAGTAATTTTAAACAACGTAGCAAAGGGTAAAGGTCTGGTTTCCTTGAAGGCAGTGGCAAAGTTCTCGTTTACTTCAGTGAAGCCAGACTTTCCCTTTACATGCTTCCTAGGTTACTAGTGAACAAAACACTTTTCCTTTTTTCCAACAAATTAGTGGGAAGAAAACCTCTTTGCTACAGGTTATCACATTTGTTCAAAAGTGATGTAATGCTTGAGTGGTAAAGCTCCTGTCTGTCTGTCCGCTTTTTCACTATAACAAAGTACTCCTGTGCATTACAACAAGGAGTTGCTGTACTCATCAGTACTGCCTCGCCCTCGGTGCCCTTCCTCTGGAGCACCCTCTTCAGAGCTATTGGTACTGCAATCAGAGACCTTAACAAGTTTTTGCAGTTTTCTGCCTCTAATATGGTCAGCAATTTCTTTGCCAAGCTTTATGAAATTATTTTCCGATAAAGAGCAAGCTATGGAAAATTAAAGCTGTATAATAGCTACTACTTCAGGCTGAAGAGATACGAATTTTTAAGCAACTTTGTAACATGAAGACATACAACCATCTGTAGATATGTTGCGTATTAGCGTATACTCTGTTTCTGAGATTGGCTTTAGTGCCTTGGAACACCCTACACATCGTAACTGAGCAATTACAGAAAAAGATTTTAGGATGAGGAAGACTGGGAAAACATAGGAATGTTTTCTGACTACTTAATTTGATTTTCAAGCCTTGCCAATCCTATAATCCCAGTTTCTCTGTTAACTTAAATCTTGTGCAAAATTATATATAAAGGCATAAGTAGATTAATTCATTATATAAAGCGCATATACGTTTGTAAGAATTTATTTTAATAGCATTGTAATTTTGGGGTTTAGAACTTCATATTAAAACTGTTACCTTCTAAACAGAACTTGAATAATTGCAAAAAAAGGGTGAGCATCCCAAAATGATTCTTTTGCTTTTTCAACATAAGCCTTGTGCCTATGCAGTCTTTCCATGCACAGAATAAGTTGATTTTCATATGCCTTGGTAACACTCCTTATTTTTTCTGCTTTTTCATTTCTGTCAAGTATTTTTGCTTTCTATATTAAAGCATTTTACTCTATTTATTCCTTGCTGATTCCCTGACTTGTGTTCTATTGTCCTAGTTGCACCCTCTCCCTCAGATTTTTATTTCCCATTTCTTCAAACCAAGAAATTGCTTCCTTTTGCATCTAAATTCACTGGCTGGTAAGGGTCAAACTTACTGGCAGAAGAACTGCTGAGAGGACTGGCCCTGGAGGCTGGCAGCTCCCCGGTGGGAATACAGCCACACTCCTCCTCCCACTCCGCTTTTCAGGAGCGGTGGGAAGGAAAGGAAGAACAAAGTACCACTAGCACAGCCCCGCTTTGCTGCTCTGCTCTGAGGGGCTGGTAAAAGCCAGGCAACAAACTGAAGCCTAGAAATAAATGTGTTGAACAGATAGATACTGCTTCAGTTCAGCTTCTGTTCTAGACTGACCTTCTTCTTTTGCTTCAATGGAAATTAGAGTTAATGGTGCCAGCTTCAGCATGCACTGAGGGATTAACTGTTGTGATTCATGTTAAATAGCCACACTAATTTAATTCTATCAGACCTCAAGGCTGTGCTTTGAAATGTTTCTTATACATTGCAAAGTGCTTTTACTGGGTACCCTGGGTTACCAGCACCATCACATTCCTACTTCTCAATTTTGATCTATCACAACAATAAATATATTATCTAGCATTCAACCACAAATATCTAATACAATTTCTCTTCAGCACATTAGCTGTAACGCATCAAAACTCTGTCCTATTGCTATAGAAACACTGCACAACATTACCATTTGTTAGAAAATATGTTGTCTTACAAGTTTTATAGTAAGACCTTTATAAAATAGGTTGTTACATCTGTTAAACAATCCAGATTTTAAAATCCTGCCAGTAAGTACTGTCAAAGGACTCTAAATAAATGTTTAAGACATCATATGATTTTGCATCAGTAAAGTGAGTTAATATTATCCAGTGAGTCACCTAGTTAATTCACTGTAAATGTATGTGATGGTATAAGATGGAAGGTGAACACATATTTCCACTGATCCTTCAGGGCAAATCAAATATGCAAGCTGGGACAGGATAAATAATTACAAAATATTAACAAGCTGCAGAAATTCATTTTCTGCACTTTGAGTCTTGATAGTATGTCAGTGCTCACATGCTCATGTTTCCTTCTTGGCACTGGAAACAACCAGAAAGCAAAGAGTGAAAATTCCACATGCCATCATAGGACCAACAGAACTGCAAAAACCATGGCAGTCAGTTACACCTTCTTCTAAAATAATAATTCACCACCATAGTGAAAAATTTCTTCAATAGTCTAAAGCACAGACCTCTCACATACTAAAAAGACAGTGCATCATTTTCCATATTAATAGGAAATAACAGTAATTATTAGCATTGTAAGGAAATACATCAAAGGAAAAGAGTATGCCCAGTAAAAAGAAACAAATTGTAGGCTGTGGTCTACAAAAAGCCACTGTAAGAATGCAGCTACAAAAAGAACTCGATAGCATCCACACACAGATTCTCATTCTCTCTCTCTCTCTCTACCTGTTTACTGCATCTATACATACATTAAAAAAATATAAAAAAATGCGTACACACAGAAGTATAAATAAAGAAGACTTTATCAATGCTAGTTTCATGGGAATGAGCAGTGTCAGTATAATGCTTATATTCGACGAGGTATTATCAACAATGTTAATGGGAGGCTGTTAGGTTTTAGTTTCCATGTGTTGGTTTTTTGGAGTTTGCTACCTTGAGAATTCTTCTCCTGATGCCTTACTCATTTGTAACCTGTGAAAACTAGAAATTGGCCAATATTGCTACCAGAATGTTATAGGGAATTCATACTTCAGTTTAGCAAAGGCGTTCTTCAGCAGACAGTATATCCTAAAAGCTAATTAGAATTAATTTGAAATATATAATAGATATGTTACCCTATGCTACTAAGTATTAATCTTATCTATAAATAACCTTCAAATCGTTATATTTGAATTTTGCAGTCTTATTAACTTTTGATCAAAGAAATGTATCCCATTGAAACTGCCACCTGCTGAACGTGCTTCTTGACTTTGTTTCATCTTTCTGTGACATGGGAATAATCACAAATAATATTGGGAAAAATATATAAATAACACAACAAAATTTTCTCTTATGGAATCTGCAGGGGTTCAACTCAAAAGAAAAGAAGCCTTTGTCCCATGTGAGTGAATAAACGAATCTCTTTGCTCGATTTCTGCTGATAAGTGAAAAAAAAGAAAATGCAACCCAGAATTACTAACATCCATAAAAATGCTCTTGTATCAGATGTTTATGCAACAAACTGGAACCTCCACAGTGGCATTAAAAATAATCTTGTTCTTGAAGCAGAAATGACAATTCTTCCGATTCATGAGATAAGCTTAATACCAATTGATACAAAAAGTAAGCAACGGCTCCCATTAATAGTTATTCCAGTTTTAACTGTGTTCACTACACTTTTGTACACTTCTCATGGAAGCAACAGGACTGATCACTCACAGAGAAGAAGTAACTGGATGAACTAATTAATGGTTTGGTCTGATAATTTCAACATCTTCAAGTCAAAACCAAGGGAAACTCTGGGTGTGTCCCACCTGCTGAAGAAAGATGTTTTCTTACCACATGTGAGCCTAATCTAGTCATTTAGAGTTTCTCAACTTGGCAGACCAGCTAGATTATGGGTTTGCTCAACAGTACTTCCATCAACCCAAACCAAAATGGCATTGTCTTTCATTTCAGTAAGATTTTACCTTATCACTAGTTATCAAATGTCAGCTAAAATGTGATAAGAACCGACCTTCCCATCTCCCCAGAGATGACCAAGCCTTTTTTCAAGAGACAGACCAATTAATTTGATAGCATCTCTCAATCATTCAAGTCAGAAACAGGAAGGACCCAGAGTCATAAGAAATTTTAGCAAATTTACTACTTATTTTTACAAAGATCTCTCTCTAGCTGTACTCTTACCTTTTGAAAAAATGCATCAGCTTAAGAAAATGCTGATAAAGAACCCCATCTTTTCAAGGAAACAGACTTCCTCAGTTTTTCAATTTATTTCAAACTACTCAAGCAAAGAGAGCACCAACACCGAGCTTCTCTTCAACAAAAAAAAATATCAGCAATCTCTGTTTTGTTTCAGGCAGCCCTGCTCTTCCAATAGCATGTGAAATTGTCCTTAAACATCTAGGGTTGTGTCACTCCCCAAGCTTTTTCAAGTATTCTTTCTTCCTAGGTAACCAAAAGCAGTTCACAGGCAGAATTGTACAAAGCTTTTGGAACTTGCATGGCCAAGCAGACAGTGACCAGTATATGTAGCACAGATGTCCAAAAAGACCTCTGGGGCAAAAACTCAACACTTGTGCATTTTTATAGGGAGCTAAGGCAACAGAAGTCCTAATATGCGTAAGCCCTGCGAGTGCTACAACTATACAAACACTGCAATATAAGCAGCTACCTATCCCACACAGTTCTTTTGTCTCAGTGTCTGACCTGAATCTTAAAAACCTGGGTATGGTAGCCATTCTGGCAGATAGACCATCTCCCTATGAAAGAATTACCAAAATTGTTATGAAGACTTTTAAAATCCTGCAACTTTTTCCTTTCCTATTTCTTTCCTGTCAAAAGCTATGGAGTCAGCATGCATGCATGTCTCCTAAACTTTAAAACTATTTTCTTTGTATCAAAACTTAAACTCCTCCTAACACATCTTTGAAGGAACTATGATTGGTCACATCCCTGAAAATCTGATCGACCAATCTGGACATCATTAGAGCAGTATCACTCAAAATACCAAAATACTGCCACATTTTTTGCCTAGCTGTTTTAGAAATGGTTTTAGTATTATCTCCGCTTACCTGGATATCAAATGTAAATTGTAATGTAAATTACAGTTTATAAATTTACAATATTGAATATTTATAATATTAAAGTAAAATACTGGATATCAAATGTAAATGCTTCTGTCCTTACGTAAAATCTCTAAAGAAAGTACTTGCTGTAGTATCAAAAACTGGTTTTCAAAGGAAAAATCCTTGCTTTGTGTTCTTGAATGTCTTTGTTGCTTTTCCCTGTGGTTTTGGGGCTTTTTTTTTTTTTTTTTTTTTGCTTCCCTTCCTTTCCCCCCTCCCCTAAATTGAGATAATTACTCTCTGCACCTCTCCATCCTTTCTGCTCAACTGCCCCACTGATTCATTCCAAGTTTTATCTGGGAGATGTTCCTTTCTGGCTTGTATGCTTCTTCAGAATAAGCCAACTTCTAGTGTCTGACAAGGTAAGAATTTCTGGTCAAACAGGACGTGTTTTGAGTGCTTCCTTCTCTGCTCTGAGGGACCAGGGAGAGGACAGTGCACTGCAGCAGACTCTATAATTGAGATGTGCACCACTGCGGTATATATTGCTCTGGACGGCCTTGCCCCTGCAGAAGTGACCTACCATGTACTGCTTGTTTCTCCATATACATTCCCAACTAGGTCTTCCACATGAAACAAAAATTGAGGCAGTAGCAAAAGAAAAAAAATAAAAAAAAGAATATGCTGGAATATGAATATTATCACCTGCTTCTTCAGATCATAAAGAGAAAAAAATATTCTCTTAAGAAGGGAATCAGACATAAAAATTCATAGATTGGCTATGTAGCCCTAACAAAGACTCAAGAACTAAAGCAATCTCAAAAAAAAAAAGCACCTATAAACGAGAAAAAAACCAAACTGGGCAATCAAGCTACTAAACTTCAGATTCTCCAAATGCTTCTTAGGAAAGAAAATCTTTCTCTTTTCAATCCATTTTACAGGATATACAGCCATAAGCAGTGCACATTACACCCATCACTGGGTGAATAACCTAGCAAACTACAAAGGAGCATAATGCTCTGAAATGATTTTTGAAGTTTTACTTGCTGTCAGTAGAAAACAAAAAGAGTACTGGAGTACCTTAGCTTATGAAATATTCTATTTGTTTCTAGTCCTGCTTTTCCATTTAGTTTTCATTTATTTTACTAAAACTTTAAAATACAATAAAGCTTTAAGAAGCATCTGTCTGAATTTAGTTCTTTTGCCAGATATTTTCCTCCTGGCTTCTCTAATCCATTTTACATGAGCTGGCATCTTAAAAAGCATGCTTTGGTATGCAGAGCCTAACAGTACCATTGAAACCTCCTGACAGCCTGCTTCTCACAAGCAAAAAGACATTATCTCACCAAAAGACCTGCTCTAAACAGTGTTCTCTTTCGCATATAGGCTACCTATCAGTGCATGCCATGTTACTTGCAATTCGTATAACTGCACATCAGAGAGAACCAACGCTGAGAGTACGTACAGGAAAACTTAACTCTTTTGGTTAAGCATACAGTTATTTATATAATGGTATGATGCTTTCCATGTACATAAATTAATTTGGGGGTTGTGAAAATTCCCTCTGAATATTGGAGACTTCAGTCTATTTAATAAACAGAGCAGCAATGTAATATTGCTTCTGTAACACAGCAATAACAATTCTGATATATATGCAATAATGTATATATGCCTGTCTATAGGAAGCTACAATATATGCCCCAGTTTCTAGCAGAATCTTATACTGAGTTGACAAAAATTCAGTTTAATACTTATTTCAGGAAGAGATAGTTCAGGGAACTCCACTGTTGTCTACTTTCTAAATTACCTCAGAATACATTTCAGTACTTTATAATCTGTTAAAATGTACACCGTCCCATCCTCTATATGAATAATAATAGATGGTTACTTTCAGCTTGACAAATACACATTTCTTGCAGTTTTCACAGTGTAGTCTATAATGAATTAACTACATGCTAGGCAATAAGAATCTAAAGTATTCCCCCATGCTAACTGAAAAGGATGCCGCATACTAATTAAAAGACTCACATGCTCTTTGACCCTAACCATCTTTCTTTGAACACAAAACCTCTCAAATTTTCCAAATGTCAAGTCTTGCTACTGCTCCATAGAAGTGTATGAGACTTCAAATGCAGCAGGAATGTTGTATGATGCACCACAGGAGAATGAAGAGAAAAAACAGGCAATGCTCGTATGTTGCTCTAATGTTGCAGACATTCAGGTTAAAAAAGAAACATCCTTCTTAAACACATCAGGCCTCATTTGCTCCACTTAATGTGCTCTCTATTTTGCTTACATATTGAAAAAAACCCTCACATTAGTGTGACTAACATTCTTACATTCATTTTCCTTTGCTTAATCACTTCACAATTCAATCATTTCATAATGCAGCTGTTGTTTCAATAAGACTGTCTATAACAGATTTGGTGGCAGTCTGAACTACATGTAAGCTCTGTCTAGAATAGCATTTTCCCCAATCTTGTGCTAGAAACAAATCTGATTTAAAGAGAAAATGCAATGGTAATGAACGTATTTTACACACCCAATTTCAAATGCGTTATGACGTATCATCCTACTTTTGAGCCTCTCAATTCTCTAAATATGCACCTTCCTCTTAGGTTTGTTCTTCATATTTTCACAGTTTGTACACACCCCAAATGTCACCTTCCAGGAAGACTAACACCACTATCCTTACTCGGTTTCACACCGCAGGTGTATACACATAACAAAGTAAAGCATGAATACTTTTTTGCTTATCCAGTACCCAAAGAGCTTATTTATGCCCTGTCCCCATACCCTAGACCAGGGGTCCTCAAACTTTTTAACCAGGGGGCCGGCGCGCGGATGGCAGGCAGTCATCTGCGGCTGCTTGGTTTCCCCCCACAACCCCCGGCAGGGGGGTCTGTAAATGCCGGGGGCCGGATTGAGGACAGGACCCTGGGGGGCCGTATCCAGCCCATGGGCCATAGTTTGAGGACTCCTGCACTAGACTAAGGAGGACTTAGAAGAAAGTGCATGGTAAATTAGCATAATCAACAAAACACTTCTGACAATTCCAATTATTAATGGGTAGCTTCCCTTCCTCCCTTCAATGCTTGTCCATACAATCATTCACACCGTCACTGATTCAAAGCAGTATCCTCTCTACTAGTATCCTAGATGAGGAGCTAGATACGAGAGTCTTTCAACTGCACAACTAACAGGACTGCCAAGAACAGCTTTGCTTCTGGATGTCTTTGAAAGGGAAGAGTTCGGTAATACAATAGCAGACAAGGAGGTTACTTTTCAGATGTCAGGACCACAGAATCATCTGTGAGTTCAACTCTAATTTGAACACTGATGTGTATACCTGGGTAACTGCAGACAAGTATCTCATTGCAAACTCTTACAACCCAGTTAGTCTCCTTAGTGATAGGCTTATAATTAACTTGAAACATAAAATAAAAATCCCAAGCTCAAGCGTCCAAAGCACGTGTGCATCCACATTGTAATAGGCATCTGAACAAGCAAACAACAAACATCACCACACATCTTGAATTTACAGGCTGTATTACTACAGAATAATTATTAAAAAATTCTTCTTTAAAGCTCAAGCTAGTCTCTGAATTTCAGTGGTTGCCAACAATTGTCTCCTAAAACCTCCAACTTTCACAGTGACAGTATGTCCCTTAAAAATCACCTGAATCAGGTATGTCTAAAGGGCCAGGACCATGGACAAAGGGACTGCAAAGTAACTTTCCAGCTACCAGCCAATTTCAACAAAAGTTATCAAATTTGCAGAGATCTCAAGGATACTAAGTGCCTCTTCATTTTATGAGAATTAGTAGCTTGGTAGAAAGGGAAATCCAAACCAATACCCCACCACTGAAAGCACAATTGCACCTCAGTTCTTTCTACCATCCAGCAAGTAGCTGCCAGCTGTATATAGGTTCAGGAAAAACAGACATAAATCCTGAGGAAATTTATTTTTTATATTCATTAGTTCTGCTACTCATAAGCAGATTGTGTGCAACATGAGAATATGCAAATGAAAAAGTTTATTGTATAAGAAATCAGTTCAATCTCCTTTATGGAATCTGCCTCTATAAGACTTCAGGAAAGTATTTTCATTCCCTTCCCTGCTTACAACCTGCATTTATCAGAGAGTTTTGCTGTTTTCACTAGTCTCTCAGCATACATGTACTGAGTTTTCTGATTTATTTTTATTTTTATCTAAAAAAAGATTGTAAGAGTCTATATGTAAAATATGTTTGGTCCTTTTTGGTCTCTAAATGGAAGTTATTGTTCTATTTGAGAGAGCAAGCAGGTAAAGAAATATTAGAACATTTTTTAAAAAAATAAACTAATGCAACCATATGACAGAAGGAAACTGTCAACAACAACAACAACAATCTGAGTAACTACAGCTTACTGCTTTGATAAACTTGAAAACACTCACAGTTTATAGAAAATTAGCTCTCCAAGGAGCCAGGAGAACAATATCTGCCATGGCAACCAAACAGAGCAGTCTTCTGGCACTTTCTGAATGAACATTTAGGAGGAGATTAATTCAATACTCCGAATGATGAAAGGGCTCTTGAGATCCATAACTGTCTCCCACAAATTACCCTTATTGTACAACTGGATGTTTAGAACAGATTGCACATTATCTATATTGAACTAGAGCTTTCACAGCAAATTTATACGAAACAGATTAAGCCCACATGATGTGTCACACTATTTTCACCCACTCCTTTCAGGGCATTGACAAAAATGGGTATTTTGTTAAATGGATCGCTGCAGTTTTGCAGGATTTATTTTTAAGCTTATTTATATTTAGAAGCTACTGTAAGCCTTTTTACTATACAACTTTGAAATTTCTGAAACATGTAAAAGCATAAAAAGCTACCAAAAATATTACAATATAGGATATAAACAGACAGCAGAAAGACTATCACATAACTGAGCATTAGTCTTTTTTTATGCACTTCATGTTCTTTTGAATTTACAGTAAATTCAAGTGATAACATACCTCAATAAATAATTACGTGTCTTTCTACTTATATGTATGAAACCACTTCTTCCATCAAATACAGCATCTGATGAGCACCAGACAGCTCACTGAAAACAACTGTCTTATAGAAAAGGTTTTAGAATAGTATATTAAACATCTAGCTGCTTCATCAGAAACTAAATAACTATGGAACCTTGCTTGGCAGGATAGAAGTAATTTGGTATTTTGTTTACTGATTTCGTTATATTGCAAGCAATCACACTGTACAACATGCAAAACAGAAGAAATGTAGTAAAACAAGATTTAGAGTGCAAACATGTTTACAAATGATTACAGCATAAAAAAGCTAGTCAGCTAGTCTTAGGAAAGTAGAAACACATGTTGTTTCTTCCGAGACTACTGCAAGTTCTTCTCCACAGCCTAGCAATGTTCAAGACACAGTACTTCACTTGCTGTATTACATGATAGTTTTTCAGTCGTTTGCAGTTGAGTAAGCAATCTGTGCAATCCAGATGTATGGAAGGTGTACCCCTAAAAATTAGTCTTAGCCAGTCTGATAAAACTTACTTGAATTTAAATATTATAAATCACATTGATTCAGTTTTGTATTTGGCAACTGAAATGAATGAAAGGTGAACTTTTAAAAAATTTCTACAGGCCACACATAATTTGTAGATAGACAGTGGATATAAGACACTTAATCCACCACCATTCCCAAAAATCCCACTTTAGCTCTTGATTACATTATAATACATTACTTCTGCAAAATTCTTACCCTTCTTCACAACTCAGAATACTTTAAGCAGGCAACAGAGAAATAAGAAGTAGTGAGTGTAACTACAATTTCAAAGATCCAGGACTTATGTAGATCTACCATGTATTTGCAAATGAGACAATTCTGAATTTACACTGCATAGGTATAGATTCTGCTCTATACTGTCTATGGAGGAACTGTGTATTGTGAATAATAAACAGCGTGTAAATCAAGGAACAGTGGGTTAGGTTATAAGCAGAGAAGAAAGTATTCACCTTGCCACTAAACAGTGAAAATAAAAATAAATTTAGGTAAAGTAACATCATTCACTGAACACCATCCAACTTATCACAGACCGAGGTAGGAATATTGGGAGAAATAAAAATTGTAGTGCAACTGCGAATAATGACCGGAGCACAAGAAGCAAAACTGTGGTTTGGCAAGTTCCCTTCAATTAATGACTTCTCATTTTAGTCCCTCTTTACAATCATTACATCATTAACAAACCTTCAGTCCCCATTTTAGTACTGATAATTAACAGCTGGTTTAAATTTTAGAAGGTCTTTCAAAACAGTATGCATTTTAAGCATCAAACATCACCGAAAAAAAACCTGCTGGGCTAGATCTCTTGAGAGCAGGAGGCTCTTGAAATCTAATGGAGTTAGGCTGATTATTCCAGCTGAAGACTTTTGTGCTTCTTGACTCTTGTAAAAAGTAATGAAGTGAATCAGACTTGTACATTTCACCGTTTAGACTCAAGAGGAAAGCTACACAGGCTTTAATACCTATATTTTAGAAAAAAGTTGAGGCTTTCCAAACCATTATAATGATAGCTGTCAGAGAAGTGTGTCTGCTTTTTAATAAACCTCCAAAACAAACCAATCTTTTCCCTACAAAGAGAATTAACTAGGTTACAATTTCATGTTAACATATTTCCATGGAATTAGAAACTGTAATTTGAGAATTCTGTTTCCAAGGATTTGCAGAAGTACTTACATTATTCAGTAAATCGTTTCTCCCCAATAGCACTGCCTCAAGATCATTACTTTCCAAATTTACTCTTCACAAACAAGCTAGACAGATCTCCCAAAATGCACTAAGAATTTTAATCTGCACATTCATGAAATAAGACATGTAACTAGACAGCAAAGAATTGTTCACAAATGTGAAACCTGTCCCAATAACAAATTCCTGCCTTCATGTCAGTTGAATCTCTGAGGTTTTATGCCTACACTCATCCCTCCTTCTTTGCCATTAAAAAAACAACCACCATGTCACTGTTAAAATAATCTTTCAAATTTGTTGCTTTGACTTTATTATCATCCTCTTCAGCTTCCTGTTCCTTTGCATGAAACTAACTTCTGACTTTCAGAAGTTTTATAACCTACTCTGCATCCACTTGCTCCACTCTGATACGGAGAGCTAACTCTTCTCACTGCTTTTGCCAAATAAATGCCATCATTTCCTTGCTGGTATGCTTCTCCCTCAAAAAACATTGTTCTTCCATGTTGCCACACAGGTATGGAAAAACTCTCCATGAGCATCTGTAAAAAGTATCCTAAAAAACAATCACTTTTGATATATAAAGAACATTTCATAAAACCATGATCAGGCATTAATAAGTCATCATGATCATGTCCTCCTGGGGGGTCTAAGAGTTCTTCATTAGATCTAACTGTGATTAGATCTGCCAAAATAATTGATTTTTTTTTTTACCAGGTCCTCCAGAGCCTAATTTTGCTATCATTCTAATATCGTCATTTAACAGAAAGTATTAGCTAATCTTAGCTATAGATATCACTACTTGTCTCCTATACTAGTCACAGTGAGAAACTGGAAATGAGCATAAACAGTAACATATTTAGAATATGGTGTTGGGAAGGGAATGTATTTTGTAGGAGTGAGTTCTTCTCATGAATGAGTAAAGATGTAGAGAGATATACTCCACATTATGAAAGTTTTGTAGTTCCAGATATTCTGAATTGATGTAAAATTTAAATTTAGTAAGATGTTCTCCGAAGCCAACCTTTATCATTTAAATACCTTTCATGTCTTTAGGAACACAGTTGATTGTTACCTTGGAAACAAAGACTGCTCTCCAGTGTGTTCATTTCAAGGAATTCAGCCAATCTGCAAATTTCCAATTGCTAATTTTATACCTGGCGCAGATGCAGAAGTTCTTAAGATCAGAACAGAAACTGTTTGTTTGCAATACTGTTCTCTGACAACGGTGTATCTCTATTTTTATTTTTATTTTCTGCACTGCCCTTGGTGAACTACATCGTTCTTGTTTAATACTCTGCAGGAAACTCAATTGTATACTTCCCCTCTGCGTAAGAGGGTGATTAAGATAATGGTAGAAACAAACCCCAAAGTGAAAATGGAAAGACCTTTAGGCATAAACAAACAAACAAGTGGATACAAATAATTTTGGTCCTGGTGTTCTTTAAACTGATCTAAGGTATTTATTAAAAAATAAACAGGATAAGCAAGAACAGCCTGTGCTTTTCTCTATTTTTATGCATAGGGGTTTTTTATATGTATCTATGTTTAGATAAAGTGTTTGTAAAACTGAGGACTACCACTTAAAAAGACAACCCATTCATCCATTTCAGACAAGCCATATTGTTTAAATAAAGTTTAAGAAAAGACATGGATAGATACAACCAAGCAGGATCTTTGATAGGGATGAAACTCATATTTTCTGAAGCTCAGATTCAGCCTTGTGTTAATGGTCCCCATTATTCACCCTCAAGTAAATTATGACATATCTAATTTTGTTCCTTGGTCAAAATATAAACGCTTTCATTTGCAAGCAGGATATATATTATGGACCAAGTCCTTAGCCGGTGTCTATTCATTAAGATATCCACACTTTAGCCTCAGGGACAATTCTCCTGTGATGCTCCATGTATGGTTAGCAGACGGAGGTAGGTTACTTCATAGATTGCTCTTAACTCAAAGTTAGGTTCCTGTTCTAAACTATGTTCCAGAGGAAGCTCTTTTTCTGCTTTTCTTCAAGGAACAGGGAAGACTAGCATATCTAAAGCAAATTCTCCTAGTATGTCTATAGAATATTCAGTGCAGATATTTTACTTTTTAGTTGTACTAGTTATGATAGCAAAATGCTAGTACTATACAAATACTTCCAATTACTTAAAGGAGCTTTATGATGTTAAAATATTATTTTCTTCTTCACGTGCACAGGGCTCCTTAACTTCTATACCTTCCCAGGTATATGGCAAGTATCTGTCCATGTGGATATACCAGGCATTAGGACTGCCCTTAGTACAGAAACGTTGTTCTTTGTCCAAAAGCCAAAGTAGCTACATATCTTGAGCGTATAAAAGTGCACGAAGATTATCCAGCAGTGTGCATCTTCTCAAAGCAATATAAATGTCAAACTTATTGAATTTGTGCAATGATGCTTTTCTTACTTTAATTGAATCATGTTTCAAAAATAATATTATCTCACACTGCTTACGGATTCACAATGTTAAGGTAATTTATTTTTTTTTTAGTTGAGTAGTTACAAAACACAACCACAGAGCATTCATTCATCAATCCAGCCTTCAGAAACTGGTTTCTACTCAGCTGTAAAACAATGACTGATTTGACCTTCTTAAATCTACATTCTTTATCCCCACTCAGTGAAATTAAACCAGACTCTACTCCAGTATTCCAAAGCTTAATATATCTAAAAATTTCTTGTGACCAGCCTAGCCTTTCTAATCAAACTGCAGAACTTCTATCTCAAAAAGACACACAAAAGTGAAAGTTGTTTTACCAGAGGAAGAACAGCTCATACAGATAAAATTATATTTCCACATAAGCATATGCAGTATCAGGGCCGTAAGCTGCACATACACCCAGAAGGAAAGAATTACTGTAAAAAAACCCTGAAATAGTAGAAGTTAAATAAAGCAGGTACAGAATGATTCAGTACCTCAATTAACATCAAAATTGTCACTAACAAGCCGATTCACTATTACTAAAGAACAGTTATAAAGGACATATGGTTATGTACAGACCCATATGCACATGCAGGTGTATAAGGATGTGTATACATGCCCAGGAGGTAGTGTATTAGGAAAATAAAGATGTACTTCAAATAGAAATGAGAGAATTCACAGTTAACGTACATTTCAACATGATCACTCATTTTTTCTACCATAAAGACAACAAAAATCCTTGATTTTGGTATCAATGTGAAATTAAAACTCAAATGAAGGAACATCATACCAGTGTGCAACTACCTTTCCTGTCACTCCTCCGCCTCCATCAGTTTTCAATTTCAGGTTTCAGCATTCAATTTTGTTTGCACCAGGCTTTCTTTCCAAAGCAGCACATTCTGTTCTCAATGAAATGAAGGCCTTCAAGAACTGAATATTTTGAGTATTATGACTAAAATGTGTGTATAATGAGGGTAAATTAAATGCAATTTAATCTAGCTGAGAGACAGAGATTTTGTTCAAATACTGAATACTGTGATGAGCGAACAGCACAATTCAGAATAGATTCTTTTCTTCCTTAGTTCTTTGTTTGTGTCCTAATAAAATCAATGTAAACAAACTGCCTAGTGGAGCAAGGCTGGCATGGGTGCCTAAATGACTTTTTTCACCTCGTTTCTTTTCCTAGATTAATTCCATTGTCACTGCTTATAGAGCTGTGGAACACTCATAGTAGCAAATAAATGGATGTTTTCAAAATACTCACTGTACAGGGACTTTAAAATGCCTAACAACTGATTAGAGTTCAGGCTGAACTGCAGCAAGGTAAAGAGTACATTTATTAAATCAAGTTCATGTAACTCCCTGCATGACATCCTAACAACATCTCTCCCATGGAGGTTATAAACACCAAGTAAAACAAAGAAATGCAAAACTGAAAAGATTGGAAGAGTCTACACACCAAAATGAATGAAGACAAAACCCCTTTCAGAACAAAGTACAACAGACAGAGTAAGAAGAAAAGCAGGTCTAAAATTTCAAAGAATAGGACAGGAAGGGGAGGAGACCATTTTTACACAAAACAATCCCCACAAACCACATATATTTCGTAGTCAGGGACTCTTTTTGTCCGATAAAGATAAAAGTCTGGCTGCAGACTGGTGTACACAATTAGAACGCTGAGCTAACTCGTTTGCCCCTTGTTTACCTACAAACTAAATGCTAAAGAAATATTATTTTACATTAACTGGTTCTTTAAGTTATATTGTCATAAGTATTTTGCTGTTGATACACTTGACATTCCATGACAGTTGCAGTCTGGCTGTCCTGGAGTCCCAACTGAAGAAGGAACAGCCAGCTCCCCATTTCTTTGTCAAGAAGGAATCAGTAAGATATAAAACTTTGTTGAGGCAAAGAATTAGGGCACAGCATGATGGACATAGGCTACAGATCCTGAAGAATAACCTATTACTTACTACAACACATAAACAATTATTTTTCTTTAAAAATCTGCCCAGACAGACATCACTCCCAGTGACTAGTTACCATGCAGAGAGGATGTGCACGTTAAATGTTCCACTTAAACAGAACAGGGACTTCAGGATGGTGTCACGGGGGAATCTTCCTAGAGATGGAAAATCAGAACAGAGGTTTTCCTCAAGGAAAAGGCACAAAACTCAGTTTGTACTAACAAAGCAAAAAGCAGTTGTTCACAAACTAGACAATGAGATCCGAGCAACTGTGAGGTGACAAAATGCCTTTTATGGCACTGAAGTAAGAAAACAGGCTGCAGCAGCTTCTGAATAACGTTTCTTCATAGGGTTAACTGAAAGCTGTGATTACTGTAGGACCTACAGCTGAACTGCCCCTCAGCCCGGCAATGAACTGTATTAACCCTGTAACACACACAATGCAGCAATACTGGATATGAATGCAGATCCCGACTACAGTTCTGTGAAGCAGTGAGAGGCAGAAGAGTAACTGGGCTATAGGCTGGACATACATATTAGCAGAGTACTAGCACAACCTGCAATATGGTAAGGTAACATGACACGTACAGAGGCTTCAGCTTAATGGAGAACATCCCAAGTCCAAAGCAAGGTGTTTCTGGACAGAATGGAACTGATACTGCTCCTGGTTTGTTTGGACAGTGACCATCATAGTGTTGTCAGCGCTTGGCCTCTGGAACCCCTGAACAGGACATGTCATCTGTGTTCCAGAACACCTGGATGTATACACGACCAAAGCATGAAGAGTCAAGCTCTTACTGCTACCATTAAAATGTACTTCAGAGGGTGGAAAGGGTTAATCATCACGAAACACCTTTCAGTCTTGATCTTAAACAGTCATGGATTAAAGATGCCCCAGCAGATTTTCCTGCACCTTTCTTCCCCTCCTCCCAAGAAATATCTGTGCTTCTATTTGCAGGAGAACCGCAGTTAAAACTCCAGAAGATTTTACTAGCAATATCAAAAAAGCTAGCAAAAGCTGAGCTGCAATTCTCTTTTCCAAATGCAAAGAAACCTTTATTTGAACTGTATATAAGCAGTAGGTCCTTCCTGCTGGGCCTAGAAACTCCCCACCATTTCACAGTATTGAAACATAACCCACTGCCACACAAGTTTTTGTATGTGATCTGTTCTTTTAAACTGATACTCATTTAATCAAAATAGAATTAAATTCATTTCTTATGGACATTTGATTTTGTTCTTCATACAAATCGTTACATTACTTTTGAATATACTCATGTGTGTATCTCATGCAAACATGCTGCCACTGCCGTAGAAATAATGCAGTGCCCATTTTTCACGCACACTGCCCGTGCTTCTGCTTTCAGGCGGGTGGTGGTTAGTTTTGGAAGAGCAGCCAGTGACCTAGAGCACCAGGGAGCACTTACATAATGTGCTTATACACCTTACATAATTCTCATATACTGTGACAGCCAAACCATCTCCCAGATACTTCACTATCCGACAGCTCTTCCTCTCTAACACTCTCACTATCCAGCTTTTAAGGAGATATTTAAAACAACCTACTAACAAACCTCCTTCACTCCCCCCACTCCCAAGCTCCCTGGATTACAAACTTTAATGGCATCATGCTAGCTACCAGCAGAAGCAGATTACATCTGCGGTTTTCAGGCATTTTCACATATATCCCCTGCCAGTAAACCTAACTTCAGAAAAATCAAATTGTGCACCCACTACAGCCACTGCTTCACAGCAGGAGAAACCCATGTTTTTACAAATGTTTCTTCTCAGTCCTCAACAATCCCATCTTTAGCTGAGTGGATGGCAAATATTAGCTGAGGGCATTTCACTGTGGAGGAAGGGAAAGGAAATTTGTTGTGCAGTACTCATTGATTTAACAAAGCTACAACTTCTGAAAATATCTTGTGAAAAAAACAATTCTTACCAACTGAGTTCTTTTTTCTTGGCCAATATGAATGCAAAACCCAAAGCATTTTGCTCTTAAGAAAATTAGTTCTATTTGTCTTTTCTAAGATAGTTACACAATACATAATGCTTTCTTAAAAAAAAGCTTATAATTATTTATAGCTTGCAGAAAAAGCAGTATTTGTAAAATTAAGTCCAACAGAAAACCAGAAGTGTAAATGACTAACTCATACATTCTGGTCAACAAAAATTTTAACTTCTAGCACACTGTTGTAATGGAACATCCTCATTTTCCACCATTATTATTATATTGACACTGGCAGAATACAAAAAACAAAAAGCATAGGTAATATTGTAAGTATAAAACAACTAGAATTCTTCTTAATAAGTGCCATCTGTAAGAAAGTAGAACCCCAACCTTGTTCTTGCCATTGAAGTTGGGTTGTAACTGTGAGATACCCTTTCTTTAACCTTGTCAACAAAACAACACAGAATTTGAATTAAAGAAGTAGCATTTAGCAGTAGCATGCCTAGAAACACAGTCAGAGGATACAAGATAATTTGACCTAAAAAAGCTAAGAGGCTTTGGGCATTAAAGCAGACTCTCAAATGTTTATCTTAGTGCAACAGTTTTGCCCTCAAAGCTACCGGCTATGATTAATGTTTGCTGGAAAACATTATGCACACAACCCATGAGTAGAAAGACAGTAACTTTTAAGGCATCTACTCCAGGGAAATCAGCCTTTAAGAAAATAAATAAAGGCATACAGTAGTTACAAAGGAAAGATGCAACTCAACTGTTAAGCAGAAAGCGTGGGCTGTAGAAATCTCGCTATTCATTATGGAGGCACTGATCAGAACTCCATAAGCAAAGTGCCCCCCTTGAAATGCAGGAGATCCCAAACAGCAGAAAGATTCAACGTCTTAGCATTTGTGAGTGCTCCTCTCACGAAACAAATGCTTGACTCTTCTACACATAAATGCCTCTCATAAAAACCAATATAGCTAAGTACTCATGGAATATTTACTTTAAATTTATATTTATAATGAAATAAAAATTCTAGATGCACAACACAATGTTGTACAAGTCACACGTGAAAATAACAATATATATTAAGCAATGTAAACCAATTCCTATAAACCTTCTATAAAATTAACAGAGTTTGGAAGATGGACTTTTACACGTCCCAGACCCAAGTGATAGAAATGACCTTAGCTATTTTAAGAAACTAAACAACGTCACTTGTTGTGTTGTGGTATAGCTGCTCACCATACTTCTAAGACACAACAGGCCATAAAATCAACCACCAACAACTCCTGCATAACTCATCTAATGAGAACTACCAAACTGACAGTTCACAGACTTTTCCGTTTTTGGTAGATTAAATGATTTTCTATGAGAAAAGGACAGGCACTGAGCGTACTTTCCCAATATCCCCCCTATGGTGGCAAGGAACAGATTAGGTTAAGTTGATTCATATAACATACCATAGCAGAAGACCAGAAGCTACAAGAACCTTGCCAACTTGAATTTTCCCAAATTTGATAATAATCTGGCTTTCATTATGTTAGCAAAATGTTAACCTGCCCTCCAAGAAAGAGGACTCGTTGCACCAATTCACATTATTTGGCCATCCACATACAAACAGAAGAAAAAAGGAGTTAACTAAAGCTCTGAAGCACATGATTTGATTATACTAATTGTCTTAAAGCACATTTGCAAGCATCATTAACAAGCTAAGAGCAAATCAGGTCACCATGTTTTCCACAAAGCCCATAAGATAAAATAATGGAAATTCAAATTCATGGATTCCAGAAGCCAAGGAACCTCCATGACAATTCAGCCAAGTATCTTCTTTCACTTGTACAATCTAAATACTTTTTTCACCAAACCTGGTTAGAATATACTAAGACATCTGCAAATAGCCAACCCACATGCTTAGCACCAAGAACAATGAGTTGTAGCACTTCTTGCCAAAAGACACTGTGGACCCTAAAGCTAAAAATGGTTCAACAGGAGACAGAACACCACCATGGAATAGAAAATCACTGAAGATCACTAAACACAAAGAAACTGCATCCATCTTAGAAAAATCAGAGCTAAAAACAGAGTGGACAGTAGGAGAGTTTTAGGAAGAAGCACAACACCTAGTTGCCACGCTTCCCTGCTCTCTCCTAGACATCTGTTTATGGCTGCGGGTAGAAATGGCACACCGTCTTTGATAAAAGATTGTTTTGTCCCTGATACACTCCATTTCTAATCTGGACCGACATTCACCTATTATCACAGATACAAAATTTTGCCTCCTTCATGTTACATCTAACTTCAGTCACTGTACCACTTTACTTTTCTTTTTATCAAGAAGGTTAAAAAGTCTCCTGCTATCCTTCCATGCACTACTAAATACATACCTACATAACAAGGCATCTCTCAACCCATTTCTGGACAAGCTAAATAAAACGAGCCTTATAAAACTCACATCACTAAACAATCTCCCCTATATTATGGCAGAAAAGGTTACAAACTGCTGGTTGAGACTGTCACATAACTCAAGAGAATCATTTGTAGGTGTATTAAAATGAACTGCTGATACTGGCACAAAACGCTTATGAGCGTACCCATGGTAGATACACACTTCTTCCCACACATCATCTTAAATGTGCATTAGCCAGAAAGACTCCAAGACCTTAATCTCTAGACTTCCCAGTCTTCATCTCCTGCATTCTTGCTATGGGACCACAGTTCCTTTCTGGTTTCCTGATCTTACATAACAGATTAAAAAAGGCCAAAAGGTAGTTCCTTGGGGAATACAAGTGTTACCAGTCCCCTCCTCCGGAAGCTAGCAGGTTGCTTTGGTAGGGCATACACATGAAATGGAGAGAAACGCAAGTTAAAACTTCTTTCCAACAGATACCCCATACGACCACTTCTAGCTAAGTAACTCAGCACAGGGTCATGGTTCTGTTGCCTGATCTGGGATGGGGAGAAAAGGGGACAATCTCCCTTCCCTTCACATGCAGAGATTGTCTCCACTCCTTCCTCATACACTGGACATCCTGTCACGCTCTGTTAAGGGATCAAAGTTCTGCCATTCCTCATCATTTACCAATTTCATTTCAGTCAAGTAGTGACCATCATTGAACAGTATCTCTCCACCACGCTTACACAATAATTAGTGAAAATACTACTTCCTTCACTTATAATACCTATGAAATACACAGACTAAATTTTGCTGGTGCTGTCCTGCCACACATGTATATTCAATCTGCAGTTAGACACCTACAGCTCTACTAGTGACAGAGGTGGGGCTCTTTGTTTTTATACATGCATGGCAGGTTTTCAAAGTCTCACTTACAGTTCAATGTGTCCCAGAAAACAAATAATGAATTTTGTTTCTTTATTCTGCCAAAGCAAATAGGAGAAAAATCCTAAAACCTTCTCTCACAAAGTGTCCATCTAGAGGAAATGTTTATCTTAAAAATGTCACCTTTCCTAGTCCACAAGGAGCTTCAGCTACGCCAAGCAGCTCAACATGGGCTGGATGACTCCTAGCTGTCCCTTCCAACCTACACCAGTCTGTGATTCTGTGAAATCACAAACTCTTACAGGTCATGTTTAAATGTAGTCTAGGTGTCAGTGCAGATATTGGTAAGGGGTAAAATTATTCAAGACATCAATAGCAAAGTTCCTTATATTATGGATACAGCAGGTCTTAGAAAATGTGTTGACATAGAACACATTCGCTAAGTATCTATGAACAAGCGAGTGGTGTCTATTCTGATACAATAGAGATACTCATGTCAAACTTGATTACTTTCCAGCTAACACAGACGAAAATATGTAGAGTTTGCAGAAGCCTTCTAATGCGCTGGAGTTCAAGCAAATAAAACCACCTCTGTTGGACCAAGCTGCTCCTCATCTGTCTGTTCACTTGGAAGGCTTTCGTCAGCACAAATTTTACTATGTTCAGATTTGTGAACTATCACAGATTTTGATAAGCAGCAAAAGAAGCAAGTGGACAAAACTGAGCTGGCCAAACAACATGCATAAATTACAAGAACGTAAATTAAATATGAATTGATAATTTGTTCTAGAAAATTATGAGTGGCACAAAACCCCCAAGCCAAAACCTAAATGTTGCCATATGTTGTTCAGCTTGGGGGACCTCAGTGGTTCCTAGGGAACAGTAATTTGACTAAGTCAATCACTTGCATCACCTGCCAGGCAGGTGTCCCCAGTAAAACACCTCAAGAGCCAGAGGTGTTCAAAGCCTGAAACCCCCTGTAATGCAGTCCTCCTCTGTCTAGCTTTGCATAATAAAGGCCAACAATCCCACCCATCCTCAACTACAACTAGATGAGAGGATAAGGGAGTTAGTGATTTAAGATAATTCATTGCTGACACTGAGAAGGCTCACAGAGGGGAGAAAAAAAAAAAAAAAAAAAGTCATCCTAACAGACAGTACTAGTGAGTACCAGCAGAGTGGTAGTTGGAGAGCTAGCTGCGCAAACTGTCACTGCTTGTGTGATAGGGATCCAAGTCACACAGGATAGGGTCCAGCCTGTGATGGTCAATGGACTGGTCTTTGCAATAAAAGATCCCTTATCAGACTGAATCTTGAGCCATAGTTGCAGCAGAAAGTATCAGAAAAGACAGTGCTACAAGTGAATTCAGTAGGGGACGCATCAAAATGTCTATAGAATGTCTCCTCTTACTCAGCAACACAGTCCTTGACTGTACTGAGGGATTTTGCCGTCTCTTGTGAATTAAGCAAAGATGTTCTGTATCTATACACTGGTGACACTGTTTATATCTGGTTCATTTGTACATATCTGTGATTACAAAAAAAAAAAAAAAAGCTGTGGCCTACCCATTAAAATACTGCACTTCTTTAACATAGATATTCAGGTCAATAACACAGACTGAAAAATAGGGAAAATAACACAGAATGAACATAACAAGTGCTAATTTTTATCTTATCTCTTGAAAATCACCCCTCTTAATACATTTTCAAATATAGCAGCTCTAGACACTTAGGGAAGGTACCTAAGAGTGCAAGAAGCAATGGTCCACAAAACTACCTTTTGCAAAGTACTCCATAATGAAAATTTCAAAAATATTTGCATAAGGACTACTCTAACATATAAAAAGCAAGTGCTACTTAAGCTGTATATATAACGTAATAAAGTATTCATGGACACTGTGTAATTTAAACAAATTAGACATATAAAACACTTCTTTTTCCTTTTGTGTTATCCAGACAAAGAATTACATCTCACTTCAGAACAAAAAATTATCAAAGCATATATACAGCAAGGACTTGCCTATTTGGCATGTGTCTTACCCACCTCACTGAAATGGCAGACATATATGGGAGTGCAATTTCTCATACAACAAACAGGATGAGCATTCAAGGCAGCATCAGCATACACAGAGACTTTTTCAAGTTCAACATTAATAAACCCCAGTGGCTGGTAGGCAACACATCATATTGGGTACTTGTTCTTAGAATCTTCACGAGCAGGCTGCACAGCACGTACAAAAACACTCAGTCATGGTGTGAGTGCCATCACTAGCAACACATTGACATGAACCCTCTTTAAATTTTTGTCTCTTTTTCAGGAATTCCTGCTTTTTGATCTCGTTAGTCTCAGAAAGATAACAGGGTGACTGAGATTATCTTTTGGGGTGGGGTGGTAATCCAGTCATATTTAAACATCTAAAATTTTACTGAAATCATCATCTCTGAGAAGTCGAGATATATCCTATTTGCTATCTTCCTGCTCATAGAGAAAGCTTCTAGGGTCAAATTTAATTATTTCAATTAAACTAGCATTTCCTTTAAAGGCTTGTTGTCCACTGGGATCTTTTGAGGTGACATAGGGAAAAGGATGTTTAAAATGTGATAGGCGTGTAGGAGTCCATAGCTGCTTGCAACAAATACTACTTTTTTTTATCACCAAGTTCTGTTCAGTTTATAAAGAAAATTTCATTATCAAATCATGTTAAGTGTAAAATTTTGGAATTCTTTTCTTTTGAAGAAATTTTAGCAAGACAAGAGATTTCATTTTTTCTCTCACTCTAGTCCTTCATCTTCTCAGTAACAGATACAACCATTATTTAGAAGTCTGTAACTATAGACACATGAATGTCCTGTTGAAAGCTTGTTACCAGACTTCTTGAAATCAAATCTCACTGTGCACTTTACTCCCATTTCTATGGGAAATGGAATAGCCTCTTCCCTTGTATTCAAACCAGTTCGCATATAATTGGAATCCCCTCTGGGTTCTGAAACTATGAAAGCCTCATGTAGCTGCAGTATTCTTACAGTAGAAGCAATGTTAACCTAGTTTTTATCCTGTCTCCTTACTCCAGGTTTCCTTGTTGAGATCATATCTTGTCAATGACCTGGGATGTCAGGGAAAAAGACAGGACCAAACTGACTGATGTTCATTCCACCACCAGACTCTTTGAGAAAGGTAAAACAGGCTCTCTTTCCAGAGAGACTCAGCTTTTACAGAAACACAACTTGATGGACAATTTTACCCTGGAAATAGCACAGAGAATGAATGGATTGTTGGAAGAGAAAATTACACCTGCTGGGAAGCGGGTGTACTCTTTGCTTCTGTTCCTATTATAGGAGCATGCAAAAGTATCAACTACCATCACGTTACAGTCATATCTATTTAAAAGTTTATATTTATACCGTTAGTTCTCAATGGCCCCATATTTAAAAGTTTAACTTACTGGCAAACCAGGCAGACTTGGTGTCATCTCACCTTCAGCTGAAAAGTTACAAATGGAGACACAAAAGCTTTCTTCCTAAATTAATGGACTTTTGATGTTACTTTTTTCTTAAAGGATCATAATTTATTTTGGTTTTGCTAACACTCTTATATTGAAAGTAATGTTCAGAAACATACCCTCAAGAAAGGGCCAGCATTAAAGGAATTCATGTTTACAATACACTTGGCAAAACTAAGTTTGAAAACAATCTGTTTTCCTATGACTGGGTGCGAGTCTTTCTATGCTTAAAAAAATGTTAGGAGAATAAAATTAATCTTACTTGCATTATATCCCTGCTGCTACCAAACACATGTAAATGTGATATTGACATGTCTGAAAGCATTCTGACTACTCAATAGGGAAAAACCCCATTTGCAAAGTTGAATTAATAGGCTTGGACTCTTAAAAAAACCTATACTAAACAACAGTGATTATAGAAACAACGTGTTTCCATTTTCACATCACCTGTGAGTTATGTCTAATTACACAAACCAGTGAAGCCTATCAAAAAAAGTGCAGCCAAACATTTTTTCTGGAAAAAAATGAGATTAAAAATATTTTTTTTTAGAAACAATATTATTTTTAAGGATTTTTTTTTTTGTCAAAACATAAAGCAGTGTTTTATTTCACCTAATTCTATTTTAACCTAAATTCACATTCTATTTTAAACTAAATTCAATGTTTGGGCTCAAGTTTCAACAGCCTTTCCTACAGGTTGTTTTGCAAATCTTTGATTACTGGAATGAAAAGTTTTCATTTCAGCTACTTGCCTTTCCTGCTGTCTGACTGCAGCCTTAAGTTTGCTCAGCACTGCCTGTGAGCACAGAATGAGCTTCTGATTCTATTTTCAGTAGTGGGTGTTTTGAGGGTAGTCCTGAAGCTACAGGTAGCCCTCTTCTGAGCACTCGAGTTCTGGTATCTATAGTACTGAATGAGGCAGAAATCCACTGAGTTTGTTTCAGCCTCACAAAAACTGTTTTCAGTTCCCATTTTACAAGATAAGCAAGCAGGATGTTAACTAGCAACTCATGCTCTCCCAACGTTAAATGGTTAAAAAAAAAAGAAAAAGGTCCTGTTCTCTTTCATTCCCTGCCAAAAAAGAAGGGTCATTTCTGAGACTTACTGACAGTTCAAGCAGCTATGTTGGCCCATCACATCCACAGTCATATCTTTGAAACACAAAGACATGTTAGTAAATAGAAAATCTCTGCAAGAACAACAGCTTGAAGAGGTGCAAGAACCAAGTGTCAATGTTGCCCAGTGCAGAAGTTAGCTTAGCCCTAAGTTAGCAGTATCTCTTTGCTGTGCTCTGAGCTACAGAAAGCTGTTCAGAGATGCTTGAGCTACAGAAAGCTGTTCTCAGAGAGGCTAAGCACTCTGACAGGACAGGGGCCAGACAGAACAGCACACTCAAGCTCAGTGTATTCCTTCTGGAAAGGATGAGATTAGTGCTAGTGGGTACTATTCCTAGGGGAAACAGCGAAGTCCAGCCATTGCAGTCAGAAACCAGAAAGCTTTGCAATTATTAGAGCTGCTGCGGTGTAGTGAATTGAAATGTTAAAAGCACTGAAATTACTTGAAGCAGAAGGTTTCTACTACAGAGAACAGCAACTTTTACATGCTAGAATACCTGCAGAATGAGGGAGTTTAAACTTTTCATATGACTGTGCTGAAGCAGAGACACTTGTCTCTTTCTGTCATTGTCTCACCATCTCTGTCAAAAAGAAGCTAATTAACACACTATCATATTTTAAAGAAGTTTTTTGTCAGTGTAGATTGTATTCAGAGATCTGTCACAGCATTCTTCATTTCTTGCATTTCCTGGAGAGGGAACGGAGACATAAGACCCAATTTTCAGGAAATGGATGATATTGCTAGAGAAATCCTAATGAATGTTGTACCTACTGTTGCTTTGGAAAACTTGGTATTCTGCTGGAAATCATTAAGAAGGAGTGCTACTGACTTACAAACACCTACATCTCACTCCAAAGCAATTGAAGCAATTGTTTACGCATATTCAGACAACACCACTGCCACTAAACAATTGTATGTAGGTGGTACAACCACCATGGGAGATACTGCATGAAAGAGCAAAAGGTCTTTCTCCACTTGACCCAGGCTGAATGACCACATTGCTTTATCTCACTCTGAAAAGAAATACAGCAGGGAGGATAAAGAAGGCACATTTTCACACTGGTGTTCAATAAGCTTGACCCTTTTCATTACTGGCAGTTGAGGAATAATGACAACTGTCAATCAGCTGACCAGGCCCTTTGGTCACAAGTATGTTATCTATCTGGAGTCTCCTAGTGGAGCATTTGCAGATGGACATCAGATATCCAGCAGATGGACACGCTTCTTCAGAGGATGCATTTAAAGACTTCACTTATAGAAAGGCAAAGGCATTCCTATTAAAAGATACTGGACACCAATAGCTAGAACACTAAGAAAGGAAGCTAGAGCACAGGAGTGATGTCATGTTTATAAATTAGGTCACCTTGGAAGTAAGGGCTGGGGACGGAACTGGGAAGGGATGCACTGACCAAAAAATCCTCCACACCTGCATTTCTGCTCCAGCTTAAGGACAGGTTTTTTCCCCTGTAGTTCCTCTGAAAAAGCAAACTCTGGGACTAAAATTTTTTTCTCTTTTGTTGCTGTCAGGGCTATGTTTATTCTGCTGAGATAGCGAAGGAGATGCTATAAAGAAAAACATCTTTAATTTATCTATTTCAGATTTTTAAATGCAAAGTACCATAAAAAAACACAAGCATTTTTACATTAATAAACTTTTGCTTTCAGAGCTACTACCAATGCTGTCTATGTAGTTGCACTTCGTTAAAAGACACACCCATTCCCTACACCATTTAAAACTATTTTTCATTGAAAAATTACTCATAGCTATATGTCACCTTGGGAGTTGCTACAATCTGTATTCTATCCTCAGAAAACAATTTCATGAATAATTATTTTCCCCTACTTTGTCTCTCATTTCTTTTGCCTGGGTCTAGTTTCAGTGCAGAAAGAAGGTAGTAATTTGATATTTGCCTCAATGGGAAGAATAGTGGGAAAGTCTTGTAGTACCTGAAAACATGACTGTAATCTAGTCCACAAAATGCTAGTTATGCTATTTAAGCTGCGGTTGTTTTGTGTTTCTGGAACTTAGACCTTTTATAAGGATAGACTGCTGACTCGTCTCCAGCCATGAGGGCCTTTTGTCTATTCATTAAGCTTTGTTTGTCTAGAAGCTAAAACGCTTATCAGTGCAGCTTTCAGTGTCACTGCCCTGAAAATGCCAGGTAGTGCCTTCCCACTAGTTTTACAGGACTGGTCCTCACCTATGCCTATGGTAATTCCTGAACCACTGAAGAATTGTCTGACTGTTCCCTTGCTGCTCACAGGCACACCTATACTTGGTCTCTCTTCCTTAAAATAGGAACTAGACCAAAGAGCGTGGCATGCTTCTGTGCTCGCAAGAAATAGATGCCACAGAGCAGAGTACTGCAAAGCAGCAAGGGGAGTCTCAGGCACCTCACCCCACTTTACTAGCTGGCTACTTCCCTAAGAAAGACTATGGTGTTCACCAGAAAAAGGTCCATCACCCTAGTAGCAGGCAGTACCCATATCTAGTTGCCCAGCATGCAGGCTTCCTTCCAGGTGACAACACTTCAGGGAGTGTGAATGGAATCAGTCTTGCTCCTCTGCAAATATCCAGATCCACATTCCCCCCCACAACAACAGAGTCTAACCAGCCTACCATTCTTTACGCTGGAGGACATCAGGGCAATTTGAAGCAAAGTCTACAGATGTAGCGCATTAACCTTTCTGAAACCAAATTAAGGAAAGTATTTTGTCTTGAGTTATATCAACAAACTTTGTTATGATACTTTGAGTGTATTGTAACAAGTATTTTCCAAATAGATCAATTTATTACAACCCATTAAACAGTCCACTCCCTTTCAACAGTGTTAACACAAACTATGTAAAGAAATGTTTCAAAGAAACATTTCCAAACTTCCTAACAACCTTGCTTAAAGTTTGAGAACTTCAAAACAAGACTTCCATTCCAATATACAATGATTTTTTTTTAATCGTGGCATTTTTCTCCGTATAGGAGGTTTTAACAAGCTCTAATGATGATCATTCATCTCTATTACTAAGCTGAGATTCCCTAAAATGCCTTTCAAACAGACACTAACTCAATCTTCAAATGGATTTGAACAGAATAGTTACAGTCCCACCGCACCAAGTTAAAAAGCAATTAGGTTAACGTTAACGAAAACGTAAAAGTGTTCACACTGTCTAACGTTAAGGATCCCAAGCATAATCAATAACAACTGTTCAGAGCAGCTGTATTAGGCCATTTTTCTTTCCACACACTATACACAGAGCCTAACAATCCATTTTGAAATCTTAGATGTTTACAGTCTGATGGTGTTCTGATGATTAGAAGAAGACACTTCTAATAGCTACATCGCAAGACCGTAGTACTCAAAAAGCTCATATGATAAAACACAATGGCATGCATGTCTGGATAGCATCAAGAGAGGAATGTGATGCATATTTGCACAAAAATATATAACCCAAGTTTCTCCTTAACATGTGATACCACAACACATTTGTCCCAGACTTTTATGTCTGTTTTTCTAAAAAGTTGATTTGGGGGATTTTGTGGCTGTTTTTTGCTTGAAAGTAAGATATAAATCATACATTACCATGATGACTCTCAGTTATGAGAGGAAGAACTAGAAAACGTGCTTCTAAAATAAATGCTTTGGTAACTTTTTGTGCTGCCAATGTATTACTTTTGAATGCAGATATTTTTCACTCAAAAAATTAAGGGACCAGAGAAAAAGCCTAAATCTCTATGTGTCTATGGGATACATAGCACAGTATCAATCACAGGAAATCTAAAAAGGTGATGGTAGACACTTGTTGTTAAAGTGGCACCTGAAAACTAGCCACCATCCTGAATCCTGTAGGAAGCCTGGAAGTATTTGGCGAGAACTGCCAGGCTTCTGGTTCTTACTAAAATTCAGACTAACTTTTAACCACTGAATCAATGAAACAACCCTGCAGAACTGGGAATCACACATGTATTTTGTAGGGAACGCACAGATGCAAGTCCTGACTGACCAGGAGATGAAGTCCTGACTGCTGACATGCACACTCATATAGAAAGAGATTCTGTGTATATTCCAGTTGGCATATTATAACCAAAAGGGGACTATATTTACTTGAGCTTAATGTTCCAGTGGGTGACCTAGTTTTGCCTGTCTGCAAAATGAAAACAAAGAATGAACAACTAAAATAGAAATGTAGTCCTGTTCCTTTTAATATTATCTAAAAAGTACAGGAGATCCATGACCAGCTTCTGGCACCATCATATCAACATACTAGAAAAAGGCAAAACAAAACTACCAGGCATTAGATTCAATGGTAATTTCTATTTTGTTATGGCTGATTATGGAAGACAGTGCTGACCTCAACAGCAATGTTCTAGTGTCAAACAAAACTGTGGCTTTTTAACTAGAAAAGGCAGTGTGTTGTTTACAGGGTCGGTTTGTCCAGAATTAAGAGATCGTTTTGTCACATGCAGCTATGGTAGAGGTTTTAGAAAGTAACCTACCATTCCACACAAAAAACAGTATAGAGAAGGTTACACATTTGCATGTGGAGCACAAAACCAATATGCTCATGTAAAACCATGCACTGCAATGTAAAAATATGTGAGCTAACGATAAATAGGTGAACACATCTCTGCAGCTCCATGCTGGTTTGCGGTTTTGTCTGTTTTTTCTGATATGGAAGCTAGCTTAGAAATCCTACCTAGCATGGTACGGTCAGAAACTCCTAAAGAATGTTGCCATTGCAAAACCAGGTCTGTAGAATCTCTGTATCCTACTGGAGCAAATCCCATATGATTCTTGATGTCTTGTGATTTCCACCACTCACTCTATGGAATGTTTTGTTAAAACAGAAGTTTTCAGTAGAAATATCTAGCTCCTTATTTTCCTAAATTGCTTCAGAATGCCTGTTAATAAAAGGTATATTTTACGATATACTTATTTATGCAATGAGTATATTGTATAGACAGTAAAATAAGGCAACATTACCAATCTATCATACATACTTAGTTCTCAACACAGTTATTTTAAACATGTCCAGCCTGTTTACAATTTCTGCTTATATTCGAGCCAATTTAACTGTTTATTTGTGATTGTGTTCTAGCAATGAAAGAAATCCTAATGCTGCAAAAACAAACACCTCCAGGGGACTAAAGGAAGTTTTATAGATCCCAATGTCCTTTACAAATGACAATATAAACAAAGCATGTTTGCACACATAAGGACAACAGACATTACAAGCTGCTATACTACTAACCATACCAGGAATTTCAAGCTGTCTGAAAAGGAAAACCATTTTTCTGCTGTTGACTGACACACATTGGTGGGTTGAAAGGACAGATGAATCTGTTACAACTTCCAGCTCTCTGCTCCACTTTTAAGCAGTGATGGTTTAACAGAAAATGAAGCATCATTTGAAACGCTATAGTTTACAATCCAATGTGTGGAGGTAAACCAGCACTATTTTCTCTTTATTTAATAGTCTGTGCTGTACACTGTGAATAGTGACTGTTCCAAAACCCACTCAGACACCCCAGCTCTGCCACCACAACCTGTGGGGTAGAGGTGGAACAGTTTTGCTAGCTAATCTTAATACAGTGTAAACAGGAATTTGAAAACCCCACGATATACACATTTATCCACGTAAAACAAAAGCAGAATCTCCCTGGTTTATCTTTCCTTCAGGCCACCAACACTTCAGTTGCTCTTACCTGTTGTTTGAGAGCCTCTAGAGATTCAAATTCCAATTTGGCTAGTTTTATCTGGATATGTTTTGGTTTATCCGGAATTACAAATGCCATGATAAACTTTATTGCTAGTAGCAAGTGCTGAAAAACAAGTAAAAAGAAAAATATTGCTCTGTAGAGTTTGAAGCACGGCGAGAACAGCATAAGACTATTTCCAAATTTTAGTAACAGAGGTATAAACAATTCTTTCTTGTGACATGTACAACACTGATAGCATACTCTAACCATATTAAGCCTCAGCTACTCCATATTTTTTCTATTTACAGACATTCATAATTTGAATATAAACGTATATAGTTTGGCTTATTTTCATAATAATCCTATTTTCACTATGTACTATAAATTTCTAACTTAATTTTGCATTTTTGATTCCAGATAAAATAATAGCTTTTAAAACATATTATTGCTATAAAGAAATTGAATTATCGCACTCAGCACATGTTGTTTCATAGTGAAATTTTTACATATATATACATGCACCTATAACTATTATTACATCTAATTAGATGTAATTATAACAACATACATATGTGCACACATATACGTTTGTCATGATACAAATGAAGCAAGCACACTGTAAAAAGACACGAACACAGAATTCCTGCATTACACAAGTTACTGAAATCTAAAATCACTCCTGAAAAAGCATCAGAGGAGAACAAAACAAAATAAAATATGATTTTTAAAGTAGCAGCACACTCATGAACAGAAACTGTCCAGGAAATGAAGAAACATTCCACATATAAGATGCCAAATTAGTCATAATTTATCACAAAAAATTATAAGCTTATTTAAGAGAAACCAAGTATGAAGTTCTGTTTAGTAATTGAGCAATCTTTAAATTTCATTTAAACATGCACCATTCCCCCATCTCACCAAAACCAAGTGCCAAACTGACAAGTCAGTGGTTTTGTTTCTTCATTTATGTCACCTATAAATACTATCTAAACAAGAATAATTAAATCTTACTTTATCAAGGGCTGAGCTAACAGTATGCTATATGTTTGCAAGCATGAACTTGCTCCTAGCTGAGAAGACAGTGACCAATACAAGGCAACACTTAGATATATGTGCTTAACTTTAAGTATATGCTTAAGCTCCAACTGACATGATGATACTCATAGACATGCTTACATTTAGATTGTATGTCCAAGTTACTTATCAAATTTCCCTGTTGTTTTTTTTTTTCTAAAATGGAACAGATCAGTGCTCCTTTCTGAAATAGTTTGTTGAACTATATGATCTTGATGCACTTGGGCACATGAGTAACAACATAACAGACCAAAGACCCCTGAGATTCTGGAATTACATGAGCAAGAAGCTAGCAAAACCACCAAACTTCACAGAAGTTGTAGTGAAAATAAATAAGCCAATTCCAGTTAAAGTAAGAAATCAGATAGTAGTAACAAGTAACAGAACATGAAATTATTTTTAAAAACTTATTACAGAAAAATAGTTAGTAGGTCTAGGAAACAAACTGTTAGTGCAAGGATTAATGCTTTATTTAAAGAGGAGAAAGGAAGGCTGAATATTAATGCAACACTAATACATCATCAGTGAAAACCTGAACATAGATTAAGAGGTTAATGAAGCAATTAGCATGTCTGGTTTGTAATGCAATAGGTAATACCACATTATTAACAAAAAAAAAAAAAAAAGAATTACATCAACAGTAAAACATTCTCCCACTCAAACAAACATTCTTTTACCACCCAATTTAATAGCATCTGCTACTAAGGAACTTTTCTTGAAAAAAAAAAAAAAAAAAAAAGAAAAGAAAAGAAAAGACAAGACAGCAAACAATGTTGGTTTATGCTAGAAATACGTAACATTAAAACATGTCTCAGAGCTAGTGCTGGAGGAATCTCAAATGGAAAAAGGTAAAATGTTGAAGACAATAATAAAAATGAATACACTCCTGTGCAGAATAGAGTCATAATGAATCACAGGTTGAAGTGGAATAACTAATCTATGGATAAAAATTTGGTTTAGAAATAGCAAAATAAGGAGATAAAATTTGGAGTAACTCAAAAGTAGGTAACAGGATTAGGGTAAAATCTTACACTTAAGACAAATGACTGAAAGAACTAGAGGAAACTGAGGGATTTGAATGAGGACATTTATTTGAAAAGTTAAAGTGGACATTTCAGCTGAAAAAAAAAAGACTCAGTATCACAAAACATAGCTTCTAGCTGCCCCAGATCCCTTGGACTGGGGTTCATCTCAGTTTGCTAAACAAAAGAAAAAAGAATCATATTTTTTTAATCCTATTAAAAAGCAAGAATCAAATTTTAGAAGTGTAACTGTTCAGACACTGCCTCTTTAAAAGCCTTGAAAACATAAGCCAAGCTTGTAACTTTAGACAGAGGCCTCAAAGTAGCTCCAAATCCAAACAATTTTTAAGGAAATAAATCAGAATAATTTGAAGGAAATGTAAATAATATTATGGAGAACAGAGACAGGCTAAGTTTTCCCCATTTTTGATAGAGGCAAGGAAGGAATAGAAGAGACATCTAGGCAAACCAGAAATACAACCAACAAAAGCACTGCTATTAAACCTTGAAAACACTGTATTTTTAAAAATATATTTAGAAGGGCAATGTTTTTTAACTACCTCACCATGTGAAGGATTTTATTGTTGTATGAGCTAACCAGAGCCCAACAGTTCAACAGCATTCCAGAGGTGGGGTTTTTGGCAATAGGCTACTTGTTACCCACATGTATTAAAAAATGCCTTTCATGCAAACTAGCTGTTTGTCAGAAAAGAAGTCAGTTTTCACACTAGCACAACTCATAGCCTTTAAACACAAACATACAGCCTTAAACACAAAGGCAGAACCTCTGATTCAGAAAGCCTTCAAGCCAGAGAGGGCTCAAAAGCTCAAGTACAGATGGGGGAAGTCACTGCTTTTGCTTGCTTACTATCATCCTCTTTACATTGGCCCATAGTGGATGCTTAGGAAAGAGATGACTAAGTTAAGTAGACCTTTGGTTTACTCCTCAGAATGGCTTATGTTCTTTTCCCTCCCACCAAAACAAAGCTTTATCAGTCATAAAATGCTCAGAATTGCATGGGACATCCCTGTGTGCAAGACCGTGACCTCAGAAAAGACACTGGACTTAACAGACTGCAAATTCAGTTCAATTCTACCTCATAATTCCCAGTGAACTTGAAAAAAATACAGCAGAGCAACAACCTCCCTTGGATAACTTCTCCAGCTGTTCCTATTTGCAGATTAGGAGTAATAGGAACAAAATTGAGAAGGTAAGTGGCAGAAATTATGAATGTGGATCATATGATTAATGAAATTTCTTTAAAAGAAAATATCTAATTTTATTAACAGTTCATACTGCATTTTGGAATTGCCAGTTGACTAAAGAAATATAAGTAGTTATTCAAGAGGAACTGAAGGAAAAAATAGAGAGATGGGTAGTTGTGTTCATTTTGTCATTCATATTCTGTACCAATTGCTTAATCTTGTTTTAGTGTAATTCCTGCCAGTCAGATTCACAAAAAAAAAAGACATCTGTTTTCAAAAAAGAAATGTCTTGAGTACAGTATAAGTCACCAGAATACACAGCAAAATTCTCTTTCATGGTATAAAGTTACATTAACAGTAGTATGAATTATTATAAAATGAAAATATGAAAGCTTACCAAAATTTGCTACACAACTAGCACAAATGTATTTGCCCAGTACTAAAATTTCTTCATAGAGTTGGTTTTGTGTTTAGGGTGGGATTTTTTGGTGGGTTTTTTGTGTTTTGTTTGGTTTTTTGTTTGGGTTTTTTTTTTTAAATCAGGTTACAAACCCAACCATTATTTATAACTGCAACCATTGAAAGCAGTATTGTTTCCAGGAACATGCCCTCCATGATTACAAGAGGACTATCTCACTGTGAGCAAAACCCAGGATAGCATTCACAGCTCTTCAATGCCAACAGCAAAGTCCCCTCCTATTTTGCAATTTACCAAGAGGGCACAGAGAGCAACAGCAATGAGTCTCTCCCCCTTGATAAACGCAGTGCCATCAAACTCTTTGTGATCTTGTGCCAGGTGCTTAAGAGACCCAGAAGAACTACTCTGTTCTGCAAAGCCACCGACAAGAGTAGAAGCAGCAGCTGTGTTTTGCAGCAGTGGGTCCCAACCTCATCTTTTCTAAAACAGCAAATGCAAATTAGGGTTAAATTCCTGGAATTCTGAACAGCTAATTTGATTTCTATAGTGGTCTTACTGCAGCAATTCCTGTCAATCTACTAAACTAAAAAAAAAACAAAAAACAAAAAAACAAAACCAAAACAAGAAGAAAAAAGAACATAAGCAGTAGCTGTGAAAGCCTATCTTAGAATCTAATATTTATAAAGACTTTCAATTAAAATCAGAAATCTGGACCTAGTCCGGCCTAGAACCAGCACATACTATGAAACAAGATGGTCACCGGTTACTAACTCTGTGTAGGTAAGGAACCCTTCACAAAAGGCAACACCTGAGAATGGCACATCACTTTGAACCTCTATTCTCTACTGGTACATGCAAAATGCTTTTGCCAAATGTAAAGGAAACTATCACTGCAAAATCATGTTGCTGTCGGAGTAGAAGGCAGGGAGATCATTAGATTCTTTGCTAGAACTCCAGATCACAGTACTCTGACATTAAACTAAAGCTAAGATCAAACACTAAAAAAAAAAAATATAAAAATTATTCTTTCTGTAGCAACTGTTTTTAGCTTTGAGGGTCTTGCATCTTTCTGAGTAGAAAAAAGGCAGGATGAAAGTGAAAAATAGTTCTGTCAAGGGAGCGATACAGGCAAAGAAAGATTTCCATAAAGCTCAGGAAGTCCAATTAAATTGTCTTTAATAGACAGCAATAAGATAAATTTATGAGCAAATATTTCTGCAATATACATAAAAAGAAAGCATGACCAAACTTTGTTTCCCACTTTTAGACTGAACTGGCTTCGTTACAGAGTTTTGCTAGTGGAGCAGAATCATCACAGCTGAGGGACTTTAAAAAGGGCCTTTCTTCTGGTACTCTGATAAACGTTGCTTTTAAAACCTCATATCCCACATATTACTATGGAATATTTGCAAATGAGAATGGAATCTCCCTGAGTAAAAACCTCAGATATTCCTTTCAAAATTTCATTTTATCCACAGACATGTCCAAAATCTTGGGAAGGGGGAATGATAAAAAAGTTGTTATTTCATGTTGGTCCTATTTTCAAGGCTTCTTCACATCTCCTGTTGAACTTGAGACTTTGTCATCTCTTACAGACATACGCATGCACACACAGTGCAGATGCCTGCTACAATCTGCATCCTCCATCTACCTCATTTATCCCAAACCACCATAATGCATCTCTCCCTCATTTCAGCCAGAATAAGCTTTCTCCTCTTCCCTGCCAAAACTCCAGGGAAACGCGAGGACCGAAGTGCCGCCTTCCCGCCTCAGATTCAATGCCTCTTGCCACTCTGGCACAGTGAAGTCTGCCTCAGCTCTCAACTAGCATATGCTCAGTTCAGGTGAGACATTCATGCACTTTTACCCGCTGCGCTCCTTTAAGTCTCTACAAAGCACATAAACCAAAGATGTTTCAGATACACCTGCCTTTGCCAAATCTGGGCAGTTTTCTCATAGCAGCATCATAAAGCACATGCTTTAGATCAGAGTGAGCCTGCTGTCAGCCTTCCCATTGCTACTTCAGAGCACAGATACAATGTGTCTTCTCAACATAACAGTAATCTTATTTTTATGTATTTATAAATATTCTACGTTGGTTTTGTATATTTTCTCCTTTCTTAAAAGCAAGAAGCCATTTATGTAAAAATGCAGAAACTTGAAACTCACAACTTAAAAAAAACCCATACAGCAGGGAGAGTTTCAGCCTGCCCCATTAAAACATAGCTGAGATAGATGCAACTAAACAGAACCTTAATTATAAAATTGGTCAGAAAGTGTAAGCAGAGATAGCATTATCTGCTCCATTGGTAATTTGTAACAGAATATCTGTTTCATCCTCTTAGACGATGAACACACACCCACAAAGGCTACCCAAGGAAAGCTGGTTGCTGCATTTCTGACAGCATCTCACAGACCACCAGAAGGGTAAGAGCAGATCACCAATCTCCTACTGCTCGCACCAGCACGTTTGTGAAATCCAGTCCTGCTCAACAGAGTAATTAACATTATGTTTAGTTTTAAGTATATCTCTAAATACATTTATGTTCAGAAAAACATTTAAGCCCAGGCTTAGAAGTAGATTAAAAAATGATGTCCAGATAATTTGCTGACTCACAAGCGCACAGGTGGGTCAAGGCTGGAAGGAACCTCTGCAGATCACCTAGTTTAACCCCCTGCCAAAGCAGGTTCACCTACAGGCAGAGTCATGTCCAGGTGGGTTCTGAATGTCTCCAGAGAAGGAGACTCCAGAACCTCTCTGGGCAGCCTGTGCCAGGGCTCTGTCACCCTCAAGGTAAAGTTTTTCCTTATATTCAGAATGAACTTCCCATGTTGTGGTTTGTGCCAGTTGCCCCTTGTCCTGTCACTGGGCACCACTGAAAAGAACCCGGCCCCATCCTGACACTCACCCTCTTAAGATATTTACATGCATCGGTGAGACCCCCCTCAGCCTTCTCCTCTCCAGCTACACAGCCCCAGCTCTCCCAGCCTCTCCTCACCAGGGAGGTGCTCCAGGCCCCTCACCAGCTCCGCAGCCCCCGCTGGGCCCTCCCCAGCAGCTCCCCGTCTCCCGTGACTGGGGAGCCCAGCGCTGGGCCCAGCACTCCCGATGGGCCTCACCAGCCCGAGCAGAGGGGCAGGATCAGCTCCCTGCACCCGCTGGCCACGCTGCCCCTAACGTGCCCCAGGCTCCCATCCGCCTTCTCGGCCACAGGGCCACCGCTGGCCCATGGGCAACTGGCTGTCCAGATTTGGGTCTTAAAATTCTAAGACCTGAACCACAACGCATGTCTTCTTTTCCTGGGGGTGGTAGGATGTGACATCTAGTAAATTCACCTGCCTGAAGAGATGAATGCCAGCTTGCACAGTCTTCTTACATTTACGCTTCTGAAATGGTATTAATTAGTGCAGAAATCCTGGTCTGTATTTTTATTACCAATCCACTATAAAACCTCACAAGCAGAAATCTACACTGAGAAAGATACCAGGCTCTAATATGCAGTTTTGAGATACATTTCAATCATGAGAAGAAATATTAAGCTACAGCATAAGAATAGGGTTGCTGGTTTTTTTATTATTATTGTTACACACACATTAGCAGCACTACTCTCTAGTAGCCCTGGTAAATCACCCTTTCCAGTTAAATCTTAGCCTATGCGCCAACACTATTGAATTGATTTCTTTCAGAAAAAGTAAATTTATTCTAAATACTACTTATTGCTTCAAGTACTATCACTACTTTAAAAAAGCCAGTTCCAGACCAGCACTCCTGCACAAGAGACTAACATATAAGACAACATGACAGTCTGAAAAAAAAAAAAAAAAAAAGATAATCTCTAAGGAAGCAGATTCTGTGCTTGTGTTTCCAGGAAGCAATTGCAAAAGCAATGGGTTAAACAAAGCAAAGAATAAAGTAAACACCATCTCCTAGTGAGGAAGCTGGTCTCTACGGCCCTCACATATTTTTATACTGTCCTTCTGTTTTCAAAAAAGCTCTATAGGACCAGCAAGAAAGCAAGCAAAGCAAGTCAGCTCTGCTTGTGAAACTAAGTCCTGCTCTTGGAAAGCCTTAGGCAGTATTTAAACCAGATAGAACTTTAAATGTAAGTCATCTGGCGTACTAATAAACTTGAAAGCACAAGTAATCTGATCAGTTGCATAGTCATGACAACTTTTTAGGGTTTTTTTTAGTGAATAACTTTATTATTTATTTCTTAGTAATGATTAAACCACTGCTGTTATGCATCGTATTCAGTCACTAATGAACTAAAGCATTTCTGGTTTTATTAGTTTTTTTAGAAAAGACTTAGGTGTCCAATGTTCTCCATAATTTTCTCCAACAGTAAAAATTAAGATGTGAGGCAGCCTGGAAATCTACAGAAATTTTGTCACCAACTTATTTGATGGTGCAAAAAAGCCACTAGTTCTTTATTTCTCATAATTTATGTGTCTGTTCAAGCCTTTTTATAAATCTTATACACTGGACTTTTTAAGCCTACTTTCAGACCACTTTTTCAAGACTGAAACATGAAAAAAGAAGGACAAGGGCTGGTAAGGTAGGGTGTTATATTTTACATACCCAAACAACACTTTCCCCTCTCTCCAGGCGAATTGCCATTTCTGCATCTACCACTAGAAATTACACATTCAGCAGGTTCTAGAAACACTTGCTGAAAGAAAAAATACTAAAGAAAAGAACATTGATAAATTATATCAAACTTGTACACAGACTTCTAACTGACTGCAGTTTTGGAAAAAACAGTTACCCTAATAATCTTGGTTTTATAAACACGGTGTATTCTGTGACCCAAAATATTTTTATGATACAACACACTTGGAAAACTGTCTGTATAAAAGTCTCTATAAAACTACAACATACACAAATAAGCGTTTCAGAAATGTTACATGGTTTTTCTCACATTTGTTTCATCCTGTAGTCAATTCAAAAAACATGAAAAAAAGCACTATAGGTGTAAATCTGTCTTGGAGCTTGTAAGTATTTGCTAATGGTTAATTTTGCAGCAACCCAACAGTCTTGAAAGCATCGTGATAATGCACCCATCTCTATGTTACCATTTGATAATCCTGAAATGTTTTGGCACAACCTTTATCTCAATTTATGGCTAGCATTTAATACGAACTGGGATAAGAGTTGCCAAAAGCCAAATTAGCTAATGCTGGATGTAATGAACAGCAGAGCTTTGATCATGCTCTTGAAATAAATTCTAAGTGAAAACTGGAAAGAAGGATGCCCATGGAATTAAAATTGACAGTATGATTAATACCAGGCCATATGAAGTGCCTCTTAGCTGATTGCTAACATTACATATTGGCTCCCATTCTGACAGACATAGTTTATTGTCAAAATGCCCTGATGTCCCAAATCTTTCTACCTTTAAGCCATACATTTTTCTCTTATGAAAAAAATGCAAGTAAATTACAGCACATGTAATTGTAATTATGCATTGTAAGGAATTCTGTTTGTCAGGATTCAGAAATTCCTCCCTGGTTACATGACTGGATGACGTGGGATTAGTAAGGAGACATGAAGCGTTTGAAACTACTGTAAATCAGTTCAGTGATAAACAGAAATTGTCACCTACTATAGACATCACAGATTCTGAGAACTCTCTGCTCCTGCCTCAAGCAAACCTCATTTGTCCTAGTCCAAGCCAAAGTGGACAGGTATAAAACTCCCAATTGAGTTTTGGACAGACTCAGAAAAGATATCAAAATGTACGCATACGAAAGTAAAATCACTGTAAGCCTTACAGATGGTATGTTGGTTCTGGAGATTGCAAGACAATTAGACTTGCCAATCTGATGTTTTTCTTCAGTTTATGCTAGGAAAAGGTGATGCTGCATCCATATTAGAATTTAAACTATTTTAAACATTGAAATTGATGTTTCTGTCTGTCGTCTTGACAACAAGTAACACAAAATTAACTGGGATTTCGTTTCAAGAGCAAAGTCTCAGCCAGTTATTCTCCAGAGATGATATACACCTAAGTATTTACCTTTAACTGTAAGACGTTCTCCGACTAGATGCATCACATTGTATTTACAGATATTTACTTATTTCTCTTGCAACTACCTGGTTTTACATACAACTGTCATATGATGCTTTCAAAGTTTATTCACAACATTATCCCTACTGAAAAAAAACTGTTCACAGCACTAAGGTAAGAACTGTATCTGAATAAACATACTTAAAGCAAAATATATTCCACCACACTGCAAATGCATTTTCATTGAATGATTCAAAATTTTTGTGCAATGCACAGCTTATGTGTATTCACCCTGTCACAAGTGGAATGCTTTACTTCTGTTCGAACCTGTAAATTCTGTAGGACACGGCATATTTTTTAATCTGGACCAAAAGGTGAATCATGCAATGTTAAATAATGAAGAAAATGTCACAGCCATGACTCAGAGAAAAGTAATTGTATTGCAATATATCACACCATAAGCTGCAAATTAATTGTTGTCTCTATTTCTGTGCAACTTTAATCCAAACAAATTAAAAACAAAAATGGGTACAATACAACTAGATAATCTCAAACAATTATGTAGGGAAAAATTAAATTAACAATTTTCATACTGGAAACTCATCACCTGTATTTTTCCTGTGAAAACTAGGGTGGGTTTTTTTGTCAGAACTAAGCAAAGTCAAATACTCCTTTGCTTTTCAATAAAGGTCAGAAGAAAAGCTTTCCATTCAGCTGGAGTATTTTAATTAAACACTGCAGCAGGTGTTTAGATATGCTGCCAACTCCTAAAAAGCCTGCATAAAACCCATATATTTAAAAAAAAAATAAAGACCTGTACATCCTCAAGCCCTCTTTACCCGTTTTTTCTGTGAATGGGTATTCACAAAATTACATACAATTTTCTCTGGTTTGGAACACCAGTACCTGCCCTTGCTATAAAAGAGTTCATCATCAAAGCTGTTGGAAGCCAGCCATGCAGTTCTCACATCAACTTTTCTGGCCATGGCTCACGGCAGATCTCTGCAACAGAGCACAGCCCAGAATTTAGCCTTAGCTGCTGACCTGCTTCAGTTTGTTGGGAACACAACTGGTCTGTTCAAGCTGACAAAAGGAGCATCTTTCACTGTGAGCCAAATTCACTTTTGAGACAAAATACTGCAGTTAATGCAGAACCCTTTGAAGGTCACAGGCATGCAATTGAGTTTTTCAGCAATAACACACCTCCCAGCTTTAGCTCTCCATGCACTTACATAAAAGCAGCCTATGAAATGCTTCCAGAACTGCTTACATTCTTAAAGGAATGCAAAGCACGTCAAAAAGTGCAGACTCCAGAAGAGAGGTGGGAGGAAACAGGGAGTGTAAGAGAGGAAGTAGCTGTGTTCTCCACAGTGGCAGTAAGTGGTTCTGTCAGCTGAGGATGCAAGTCAGAATGTGAATCTCAACATAAAGACTAGAAAGTAGTAACTCTCCTACACATTGGGATACACACAGGTGCATCAGTGCAGTACTGTTCTTCAAAACCAGACTTCTATCAGTGTAATCCAGTGCTTACTGCTTGACAAATTCAGTGGGCATCTGGGACACCTCAGAAACCACCCTGTTTGAATCAGAAAGAGGTTCTCAATTGAATTCTGACATCTGAGGAGAAAAGAATACCAGCAAAAATGGCAATACAGCAACAAAGACTGTTACTCACTTATTCACTTCGAGTGTTTTCTGAAACTTAGTAGTTTGGCCTTTGGAACTACAGGCAGAACAGAAAACCAATAGTTTAATGTCAGCGGTGTAACAGCTTTGGCAACATGCAGTGAGAACAACTTCTCATCTCCCTACAGATAACAATGCTGAAAGGGGAAAAAAAAGCACTACTTACGGAATCAATTAGAATTTTAAGACCATTTGGGAGTCAACTTGCAGCAAGGGCTCAGCATCACTTTGTTGCTATGAAACGTTATCACATAGGAATAATCAGCCATAAAAACCTGCAGCTGACTCATTCTCTGGCTGAAATGATCTCAGCTGAGAAGGCCACTTTCAATTTGAAATTAATTAAGTACCAGTTCTGAACATGGCTCTGAAACATGCCTCAAGCATATCAAATGGACAATGCTGAGATGTCAAACAAGATCTTGGACCAGTGACTAAATCTGAATGGGTCCTTGAGTAACTATAACATTCAAGCAGAGACAGGTGGGAAGCTGAGACTTTTCACACATGAATCTGAACAGAGATGACCAGTGCTATCATGGGAATCTGAAAATCTGAAATTGTCTGTACCTGTGACTAGTGTGCTACTCTTAATTAAAAGGGGCAACATGGTACCAAAACCAACTGTGTTTCAGCTTCAACACTCATCCTGGGAGTGAAAGAAACCTGTGCAGAGGCATTACCTTACTACAGGAATAAATTCTAGCCGTAGTGATTTGGCCCCACTGTGAACCAGGAGGATGGTATTACAGAAGTATGTACCCTGGAGACCTTGAGTCTTGAACTAGTCCTGGGTCTGCACAGACAGATTGATGAAAAGCAGATATTTATTTCCTGAATCTGTGGACCATTTGTATTTATTCATTTTCCTTATGACTGAAAAGTGCTTCTCTTTGAGTAAAGAAAATACTGGAAATGAAAGTATTGTACATTGCCTTTCCATCAGCATCTAGATTAAGCAAATTGCCACTCCTTTTTGTGCTGAACACGGGTAGAGAGTTCCTCAGGAAAAATGAGAGAATCATACGGAGAAAGACAAAAGGATGCAAATGTACAGGACTGAGCCAGTCTGGCACACAAGAGCAAGCTGTTGCTGCAGACAGAGCGTGCCTTGGAATCGGCAGCAATACACTGCCACTCTGTCCGCTTCACTGCCTCCCAACAGGAACACAAGCCAGCTTACCATCTCCAAGACCTGCCTTCTACAAAAGTGACAAGATGACTCCTGGGGTGTGGAGGCAGGTGATCACCTCTAAAAATAGGCAGTCCTGATAAATTAATGCAATTGCTGTCTTAAAAAGACACGTATTTATAAAAGTGAGATCACCGAAAACCACAGCACTTCAAATCTTTTTTCCAGACAGACTCCCTCAGTCACATGCATCTTAACTAGAAACAAACTAATAGCACAGTGCACAGGCAAAAACATGAACAAAACTTTCAGGGTTCAAAATGTTACTTTGCTGTGACCCTGCCTTCCCTTAGAAGTCTTTCAAGAGCTGTTACTTGAGAGAAAAAAAACCCGAAAACTTCTTGGCCTAAACTTTATCTTTTTTCCTTTGTTATATCTGTGACCAAGTGTTCTTTGATAATGCAAACACAGACATCCTTATGTATAAAAGAAATATTCCCCATATATTCAAAAAGGTTTAAATCAAAAATAAATAATACAACGGGACCACATGTCCTGGAAAGTTTGAGAGATCTGGCAGTATTTGAAGTTGTGTGGGTTTCTGTGACATAATAATTAAAGAATTATCTTCTAACATACTAAATTGTCACACAAAAATCCTAAAAGGTTAAAGTCATGTCAGATAACAGGCTCATAAATCAGTTTTGCTACTTCACATTCTTCCTAACATCTCATCTAGCACTTCTACTGGGAGAAGAAATATCAGTATGTCTCAAACACAGGAAAAAAATTTCTCAGCCAAACAGTATTCAAAAAGCAAGACCTTCCAGCATGACATAGAAGTATCACAAGAAAAAAATTGAGTATATTTTACTTTCAACCCAGAGGAACATTACCTTTCTTTGATAGTACTGAATGGTTCTGGGTTAGACAAGATGACTTTGCTGTATAACAGATACCTAGTGCTCTCAAGCCAGAAACAATGTCTTTACTATCAGCAGACATATATGATGAAATGATACTGTTTTGCTCAATTCCAATCGGAACAAGCATACTATCCTGTCACCTCAAACTTGAAAAGCAACTGGATTCTTTTCAGATTTTGCAGGGATGCCAAATGTCAACTAGAAGCACCAAACACACTACTGTTCCTGGTTTTGTTCACAGAAATCAATTGGTTGGTTGTTTTTTTTTACTGCTTACCTGATCTTTTAAAATCAGTTACCATATCTCAAACACTGTATCATTAAACACATTACACATGTATATCACCGTATTTCACCCTGGCTCAAGTTTTTAGAAATGAGGGGTTTGCATTGTTGTTTTGCAGGGAAGGGGCTTCTTTAAGTAACTTTGCATCTTTCCATGTTATATTTACTTATTTTTGCCTAACTTCTGTCACACAGATAAAAAGGTAATTAAAAATTAGGTAACATCGTTGAAAACAAAAATACTTGGGGACCACTAACACTCAAGATTCTTCTGAAGATGTAAGCTCGTCTTTAGCACCATTACTCTTCCAAGAAGAACACTTAAGATTTTGAAATCAGATAAGTTGTGAGAGTTTCTTTGTCAGCTTGGGTTGCCTGAAGCAAACAGAAAACACACTTTAGAATTCTAAAATAAGATTTCTAAAGGAAAGAATGTAATTACGGAACGGTTTACTTGATTTTATTGCTGTAACACCAAAGGAGATACAACAGAGGTTAGTGTTACAAAACAAACAAGATACAGTTGCATTGATCAGAGAGGCGGTTTTTCACCGGCTCTGTAAGAGATTTGATTCCTTGATCTCATTAAGGATATACTTGGTTGTTAGTAGGGGTAATCTTTCTGACAATGCTTTGCTTTTGAGGGACTAAAAATAAATAAATTTCACTTATTGTGGTTGGGCTAAAAGTTCACCTCTTTCTCCTCTTTTTATTCCCCACCATGCCACCAATCTTATCTTCACAGGGGCTATTAAATTACTTTGTCCTTTAATTATGTTTTTAAAGCTTAAATATATAAAGCTGACCTTTACTTTAAATTCTAAATTTAAATCTAAATTCTTTAATTTAAATTATTGTCAAACTTGTTATCTCCAAGTGGACTTGCTGCTGCACAGTAAAGCCAGTCTTTTGTGCACTGTCACCAGCAGGATACGTTTAATAGGATGAATTACTGCGCTTCTCTTAAGAATCTGTAATATGCACAGACAGTTCTCAACGCTGCCTTTAAAAATGCACTCTAATGATTTCTTGTGGACCAAAGCTCCTAAGGTGCTATGCCTCTGGAGCCCTCAACTCTATTCTCTATACTTGATGTTACAGTGAGAATATAGTAATTCACACAATTAAAGTGCTACCCTTGTGTAATCCAAAACACTGATGCACAAGACCACCCATCTGCACCCAACAAAACAATCATGGCCCATAGCAAACAGCAAATGACAACAGTTTAGCATCTAGGATTATTACAAGAATTATAAAGATTCAGCCATTAAGGAATTTCTGTAACTAGGAAACGTAGTGTGATGGCTCGCATTTGGCTTTCAAGTGTTGTGTGTGTCTTCTCTTTCTGGATATTTGCACAGCAATAGCATTCTAAAAAAGCTTCATTTAAAATGATATAATTTTCTGAACCTATAATGCTGTTTGTAATGTTACACATGGATCTGTTTTTCAGAATGCATACTTGTCTCTCAAATGAAGACAAGGAATAAAGGGAAGACAAACATTATTTGCTTCAAATCTAATAGATATTTTCTTTACATACATTTATATACGCCTTCTGAAAGTAAGTCTGGTTAGACTGTCACTGGGAGAAAACCGATACTAAGATCAGGGATCACTTGCTTTTTTCCATAAGGCAATAAGGAGTTGCAAAATCTGATTTTGCCAATAAAAACTTCCAACTAAATATGAATCATTAAAAATCACAATTCTTATCAAAGCTTTGGGCTTGTTTTAATGTTTGTTCTTTCCCCATGCTACAAGACTATGTTCAATAGCTTCACAACAGGTTAGAAATGCCAGCCAGGTCTGCTATAGGAAATGCATGCGGTGTTAGCCTCAGTCAATAACAGGGCTAGGAGAGATGACTGGACAAACTGCATTACCTCTGTAGCACACCGTATTTCTTCCTTACATGCAATAAGATGCTTCCCAGTGGAAAATCTACTCTTTGATGACCTGTATTAACTTTTGTTACAGTTTTCTAAATAAAAGACCTTTCCTACACAAAGTTACTTTATGAATTTTAAATATTCACCGGCAAACAAAAGTAACCCCTGTAACCCCTTGTATCTGAAAGTGCTTACAATTGAACAACACTCCATTATAAAAGCAAGGTTTATAATAGTTTAAAAGCATTTTCAAGAATACTAGTTTTGTTTTTATCTTGAATCACTACCAACACAGTTTCCAATCACGAAGAGGTAGACTTGCATTCCCTTGATCACTAACTTTACTGAAGCTTAAGAATGCAAATAGCCTTTGCTGCTTACAGTCCATCAGCAGAGCACTCTGTGCAGAAGCCAGCCAGCTGAGAGCAGCAGCCTTCCCACTAAGTATATGGATCTGTGCAGGGCTGGGTCATGTACTGCATGAAGATGGGTAGGAGCACAAGGCAACATGACTGACATAAAAATCCTAATCTGGTTCTGGGCAAGGTCATTTTAAATTAGTCCAGCTAGACACCTGCATATTCCTCAGTCCCACACACTCCATGTCCAGTGATGACTCAGACCAATAACTTCCACTCCAAATACCACAGTTCTGATCAAGCATAAAGCCATTAACTGTCAACTCCAAACAAGCAAGGTGGCATAGATTTACAATTAGAAATTAGAAATGAACGATGAAACACAAGTTCATCTTGATGGCTCTTTTTTAAAACTCTAACACAACCGCAGTCGTCCTTTTTTTCATGCAAAACACATTTAACTATGAAGTTCACAAGACAAAAAAACATGTACACCACATAGCATAGAGGCATAAAGGCAGAGCAAGACTAAAAGAGAAATGTGTCTTCCTCCATATAATGGAATACCAAATACTTTCAGGTTGGGACAGTAACTTCAGAAATTAAAAATAAAAAGCAATCCCCTATTACCACATACCTCAGAGCATGAGCTCAGAGATCATATGCTGAAAAACAGTTTCTGAGAAAGTGTCAGCATGCTCTATTTTTGTTGGTACAACCAGCAGTGCTCTAGTTCTGAAAATCAGGTCAATGCTACTTCCATATCTACAGGCATATAGTTGAAATCAGGCACCTGTATTTTAAAAGTTCTGCCTTACTATACAATATTTACCATTTGTCCAAGTATTTGGGTCACTGAAACAGACAAGCACTATTAATAATTATCCTGAAATTAAAGGCTAGGCATGCATAGTTGGGTCAAGTGTTGGTTTGGGGTTTTTTTTTGTAGAGGAAAAGTAAAAATCTCACATACGAGGTTTTATTTCATTTCAGTTTAATTATCTAATAAATCGAGCACAGCCAGATCTACCAGACTATACATCCCCAGATGGCAAATAGTTTCATTCCAAACAAAGGCAAGAATGACACACTGCAGGTGCCTATACCTCCCCCTTGACCATGCAGTAGCCCAGGCAACTGGCTTCAGACAGGTATTAGCTTTCACATAGCTAAAGGTTAGGGGAGACTTATGTTTTCCAATTTATATAAATTTAAGAGTAAATGCCATAAAAATCTCACCAGTTGAACTCGGTGGGAGGTATGCACAACAGTGCTTGAGTAGAAGCCATACTCCAAAACTTTTTAATGATATTAAGTTTCTGCAGAAAAGTCACTTTAAAACATTAAGAAATGTTTAAGTGAACTTAAGCAATATGAAATATGAGGTACAGTTTCTAGTTTGTTGTGATTATTGAAGCAAACTACTAGTTAGATTGTTTAGGCTGGAAAGTATTGTACTTAATAGATTTATTCATGTGAACAGATGCAGACAGAAGTCCCACTTTTTACAACAGATCTCTTTGGGACTTCTGTATAGCATTAATAACAACATGTTGAATATTTTAATAAGTAAGAATTCAGAAAACCTCTAACCTGTATATGAAATGAAGAATATTGGAGAAAAATTTGTGAACTATTTTTGTGTAGATAAAGAATGTTGAGACTACAATATTGGAGAATATTTTAGGAAAGGTCCTCATACATGTTCTGATGTGTTCAGTCTCAATCCTTTTAAAATTACTGTATTTTCATTAAAAAAAATTTCACTGGATTAGCAAGAGGTAAACCTTTTTCTTAATTTCTGACTTCTGCTGGGGAACAAAAAAAAAGCGCCACACAAAGCTGTACCTTCACTGACGCAGCCACCATTCTCAATAATACTACACATGCAAAGAAAAAAATTAAAGAAACAAACAGTGCTTTTTTTGGTTGTTTTTGCAGAATGTGCTAATTCCAGCCTCTACAGCTGATGAAGTCTCCAGATGAGAAAGAAAAGGTGTCACATATCGGTCACTGAATGCAGGTAGTCCAACAGAATGTACTGCAAATTCCAGCAAAGAGTTACTTCAATCTGAATAAAGCACTAGGCCATAGGATATAGGATGCTTTTCCACCAGCAGGTAGCTGGTGAAGTCTGGTAAGCTACACTCTTAGGAATGACAGGATAGTTAACAGCGACAGAAGACCATATAGATTAATCAGAAGCACTGTAACCTCAGTAACCTCATGGCTCCATTTGGCTAAATGCAGTAAAATTCAGCCTTTCTGCTCCTGACACTAACATAGTGATCTTAACTGGATACCAGTGTTAACTGTGAAGTCTTGATATGAATTCATATGTTATTTTGACAATTTCAGTCATGGCTCTTAAGCCAAGATCCTAGCTCACCATCTGGTACATCCCAAACATTCACACATGTGCCTCAAAATAAAATCAGGAAGGATGCATTGTTTTCAAGCTGCTGGGATGAAATTATGAAACACTACTTCTTCATGTACAATAAAATTACTGACTTCATGCACTTCCCCAAAATACAAAGATCACTTGGCTTGCTGGATCTCTCTCATCATCACCCAGCTATGCAAGCTACTATTGCTGAGGAAAGAATTATAGAATCATTTGGGTTGGAAAAGACCATTAAAATCGAGTCCAACTGCAAACCTAGCACTACCAAGTCCACCACTAAACCATGTCCTTAAGTGTCACACCTGCATGCCTATTAAATACCTGCAGGGACAGCGACTCAACCATTCCCTCAGGTAGCCTGGTCCAGTGCTTGACCAACCCTTTCTGTGAAGAAATTTTCCCTAATATCCAATCTAAACCTCCCCTGGCACAACTTGAGGCTGTTTCCTCCTGTCCTGTTGCTTGTTACTTGGGAGAAGAGACAGACCCCCACCTCGCCACAACCTCCTGTCAGGTAGTTGTAGAGAGCGATAAGGTCTCCCCTCAGCCTCCTTTCCTTCAGGCTAAGCAATCCCCTGCTCCTAATAAGATCTATTCTTTAGACCCTTCACCAGCTCTGTTGCCCGTCTCTGGACACATTCCAGCACCTCAACGTCCCTCCTGCAGTGAGGGGCCCAAAACTGCACACAGGATTCGAGGTGCGGCCTCACCAGTGCCAACTACAGGGGGGCAATCACTGCCCTTGTCCTGCTGGCCACACTGTTTCAGATACAAGCCAGGACGCTGTTGGCCTTCTTGGCCACCTGGGCACACTGCTGGCTTATGTTCAGCTGGCTGTCAAGCAACACCCCCAACACTGTCTTTTCTTGCTGAAAAGTGAACTTTCATCACACTAGTGTGAGTCTCCCATCAGCAAACATTTGATCTTGGTTTTACCGGCTCAGCAGCCCCTCTGTTACATGGCTAAAGAAAACTCAAATCACAGAAAAGCAAACGCACAAAAGTCCAGCCTTCAAAGGAACAAGGCCCAGATAACAAGAAATTAATTCTAATCAAAACCAATGTAGAGACAAAGGAATTTGGGGTAAAAGCAGTATTATGAAATTGCTGAGTAGGTGTTCAGAGATAAATTTCTGGTCAGTTGTGGTCTAGGAATTCCAGATCAAAAGAGGTAACTTGTAGTATCTCCACACGCTTCCACCTATCCTCCCTTTAGACTACGTACACTGTGAACTCCCAGGGCAGACTAGTGCAGTCAAATGTGTTTTTTAAGTGACACATTAAATTAGGGGTCTCATACCTTTTCAGAAAATTTAGGTCAATTTACCAGTAAAGCCCCCTGGACATTAGTATTTGCATTTTAATATTTCCCATCAACCATCAAACGCGAATGTTTGAAGCTTCATTAACCTTCAGCAATCCCAAATGCCAGTTTCTTGATTACCTGCTAGGTCGTTGTTTACTACTCCACCTCTTAAGCTGGAAGAGGGATTACAGTATTATAAAACCACTTAGAACTTGCATCATAAAATAAACTATTCATACCATCTGTTATAAAAGAGTGAAATTGTTCTCTCTGCTCTATTCCTGAAAAAAAGATTGAGGTTAATCCATTTCCCCAGTGCTGTGCAACAAATCAGAAGAGCGGGCTACATTAAAGTGCTGAAATCTGGGGTTCCCCATTTCATGACAACTCTGTATTATCTTTTCAAGAACCTGGATGCCCAACTACCCCAGCATAGGTCTTGTGTCCTAAGAATTCTAGGACTACTCTACTTCTTGAGACTGCAAATGACCTTTTAAAAAACCCAAAGAAACCAACCACAAAAAAACCCAAAAAACCAACAAACACCCCACCCCCCACTTGTATATTATTAGCTATAACATTATTACTTCAGTGCCCATATATATCAGCTGGAGAATCCAGCCTCTGCATGAGATGTTTAAGACAGTTATTTCAAGTGCTTCAGGTCAATAAGCCAATACTGCTGTAAATGAGGTCAGGATTTCTCGTGAGGTTTTACCAATAACTTCAGAAATATTAAATTATTCCTTTCATGGTCTTTGCCTTACCTAACACCATAGATCCCACTAAAAAATAAAATAAAATAGTGTTCTAGGAGACTTTATGGAAATAAAACTCCAAATATACATCCAGCTGGAAAAGGTAACTCCTCCTACATTGCCATCTTATTTATTGTTTGTAGAATGCAAAAATTAGAATTCAGAAATAAATCAATTTTCATATCAAAGACAGAAATCTCACTACACAAATAGTAAAATAATTTTAAATGGATGTATTTTATTTTCTCATTTCATTTTTTTTCTTACACAAATATTTTGACAGTGTATTTAGGCCAAACTTCTCCTCTCTCCCATCACAGCTCAATTTCTGATAATGAGCACTGAGGTCATGAACACTGTATTAGAAAGCAACAGTAGGAGCTTCTTATGAAAGTGCGTTGTATTTGAGCTCAAAAAAATATACACAAATATGCAAAGAAATACAGAAGAACAAAATTAAGATAACAGGTACAAAAGTTGCCTACATTCAAGTTCAATACAGAGTGAAAATTTCTTTTTGAGTAGCTCATCAGGTGCTCTGGTGGACAGATACTGTGATTAAGGAGGAAAAGAAGGATCTTACAGTGAAAGCAAAGACACTCTCTGGACTCAGGCCCACTCATCCATTTCCACAAAATGTGGAAATACTACACATTCCTTTGCCTCTGTAAATGGAGCATTTAAGCTAGTTCACATGATATTGCAAAATTATTTATCATTCACAATGTAAGATTTATGGATGAAGAAAATTTGTAAATAATAGGAAAAACCTGAAAGATTTAACGGGCCAGAAAAGTTCAAAGGAAAAAAAAATTAAATCTATAATTCTGCATTAAAGTATCAGAGGGGAAAAAAAGCATTACAATGTTTCTTTTAACAAGCGATTGAAGAATTGAATTCTAGTTAAGTTACTAGAGTTCAGTATGCGTTTTTCTATATGATGAAAAATGGGTGAGAGCTAATAAAAATATTCATGTATTTAATTATAGGCATAGGAAAAAAAAGCAAGATAAAGCTTAGAGACGTAAACACCTCATTTTCTCACCCACACACTGTCCCCCAACAGATACTGTTTTAAGATCTACCTACCCTACCATAAGAAAACCAAATGTAACCACAGCCTTACCATGTCACAGATAGATACAAGTGTCACAGGTACATAAACACAAGTCTACATGACTTCAGTGCAAGCTTCAAGGATATAATATCCTGAAGGCGTTTCCCCTTAAGAAGTACAAAGCCACTTCAAAATCCTGCTCTTTACTATGGCTGCATACTCAGTTTGTCTACACACAAGTAGCTCTCAGAGGAGTATGAGCACATCTTGAGGTGATGATAAAATCCAGAGCTGTAATGCTGTTTATGGTGACTATACATGAATCAAACCACGGCTTTATCCAAGTGTGACAGAATTTCTGAGACAGAAAGAAGTCAGTGAACCATCACACTCTTCTAATGAGTAAACACCTTTCTGTCTATTCTAATCTACAATAAATACTAATCAGTAATTCTAGGCTCTTGTCTTCAAACAATATGATACATAATTCCAAAAACATAACTGTGATTCCTTTGACAGAAAGGTGATGCAAAGCAAATGGCTAATATCAGCCTTCCTGGAGGCTCAAGCCAGAATGCTCCCACATTGTAAATGAAACCTTTTTTTCCAGTCTGAACTCACACCTGACTACACATACCAAGCACCTCTAACATACACACTCTGTCTTGAAAAGTATTTTTGTTTTTATCTACCACACTTGTCTAGTGTTGAACAAACACCACTCAAGGCTAAAAAGAATAAATAAATTATCCAGATATATACAAATACAGACTGAAACTAAGCAGATTTAACACGTACAAACCTTCTGGTTTACCAGAACTATAGCAGTGTGCAGCATTTTGTCTTATTCACTGTGCTGCTTATGAAGTGTTTTAATAAGGGGGATTTATGAAGTTTAAAAAAAAACAAAAAAACACACCAACAAACCAGAACAGAATATTTTCCTTTAGAATTTAATGATGCTTCCAAGATCTCAGTACTGTACTGCTTGCTTTAACATCTTCAAAAGGTCCTTTACTTATTAAACTTCTAAGACAATGTTCAGGAGTGTATTAAGTACATGTCTGTAATGAAATTTATCAGATATCCATAAGAATGCATGAAACCCATCATCACCATTAACAAGAAACCACTGTATGACAGTCAGTTTTTCCAGATTAAAGTCACTGTAAAATTTGGTAGAAATCAACACTATCCTACAGCAGCAGTCTACTAAGAGCTTTCGAGAAAATCATACGTGCACACTAAACAGAACTATATTGCTCTAGCTTTTTACTTCTTTGACACAAATAATTTCAGCTTTCACTCACAGAAAATTTTAAGCATTAACTTGTCATTTGAATACAGCTTTAAGACTTAATTATCTCCAAGTTGTTTACACTTAGCAGTTAATGGTAAACAAGAAAATCAAAGATTTTGTTATGTGGTACATCCCCTTTAATGATAAAGTTAAACAAATCTTAACAAAATAAACCATCTTAGGACAGCTAAACAACATCTGAACCCATCTATAAATAAGTTATGCAAGCTGGACACCATGGCTCTAACACTAAATATTTTTGCCCTGCTTCAAAAATTTTCCCTCCTTCCCTCAAGAGGGGCAGGGGAGAGTGGAGGAAGAGCATATATTGCTCAGGTTATTTGGCTGTGTATTACAGAATGAATCATTTTGTCTATTGCTCCTTTTTAAAGTTGAGTTATTCTTCCAGTTTAAGACAGCAAAATTAATGCTTTTTGCTTAAAGGACTTTTCCTTTCTATTTAAATTCTTCCAGTTTGTGGGGAATTCAGCAATGTGTTTTTTTTCCAGAGGACCTGAGAATAGAGGTATTTTTTTCCTATTTATTTAAAAAATTGCACATATTTATGATCTGATTTATCAAAGAAACCCAAAAGAAAAAAATAGCAAACATCTTAAAGGATATTACACAAGTCAGAACTACATACCATAACTAGAAGCTACTTCAATCCCTTTGACCTTGTCTTCACTGGAGAGGAAAAAAAAAAAAACCTAAAACAAAACAAAAAACCCTCTGTGCTCAAGCAAATCAATCTAAAGTAATGTCTTACTGAAAACAAAGTAGCTTTTGGTCATTCAGGATAAAAAGAAGGAACTCATCTGAATTAAGCAAAGACCAGATCTTCATCTTAAAACCTTCTCATGACACAGTGAGAAATCATTATGGCATGAGTTCATAATATACTGACATGGTACATCCCATCCACATGTTCACACTATTGATTCAGGTGTTTTGCAACCATTATCTGCACCTTTCAGTTCAAGAAACTGGGGCAGTGAACTAGTCCATGTGACTGACGCTTTCCAAGAGGACAGCCAACAAGAAAGATAGAAGTCCTGGACTCCTACGGTTGCCCAGTATAGCAAATCAACACTAACAGTGTGAAGACCACCAGTAACCTAATTATTTTGTATGCTATCTTTTTTAATTCATTTTCTATCTCATCACATATGCTTCTGTAACAGGATAAATTAAGCCTAGGTACCAGCACCTAGGACACTGCCTCTCCTGAAGCAATGGTAACACTTTCTCCTTGTGTTAGATAATATGCCTTAACAACTTTGCCTCCCATTCCTCTCATGAAATTACCATCTCTCCCTCTCTGTGAGCACACAAATAAATCACTGCTTCTCTCAGGCTGGTTAAACTGTCAATATTCCACTTCGGCAGAAACTGAAACACTAATCTCTACTAGACATGATACATACAATCACCATTTATTAGGTCTATTTTACAAAATTATAGGTTAGCAAAGCCAAACAAAAATTAATGACCCACCAATGGGGGTAATGAGGGTTATTTATTTTCTTAACAACAGTTCTATTTTATGTTTTGGTTTTTTTAAATCCTTATTTTAAAGAAGAGAAGCATTGACCAATTTGAATACAAGTCAGCTGGCCAGGTACTCATTGCCAGCAGTCAGGAGATCAGGTGTCCTAGTTAACCACTCACTAGATGGGAAATGTTTAATTCATAGTCCAAACAACAGCTACTTCTCCTCAGCCCTCTCAGGTAAGACAAAATTGCCCTGCAGGACATATCCACTTTACAGTCCATTAACTAAGAAGTTCTGTATTTCAAGGATAGGAAAGAGGGGGAGGAAAAAGGAGGGAAAACCAAAGTATTTCCAAGACATTTTCCCTAACTATAAAAATAACCTATTTTAATATACATATGCTCATTCTTCCATTGTATTGTGCTTGATATTCTATTGCAATCCCAAACCACATCTGAAGGTTTCATGCTATACCTGATCCTTGAAATTAGTAACATCTGTATGGTGTACAGCAGTCCACTGATATATATTGGTAGCAGAATCAAAACCTCTAGCTTGATTTGATCAAAGGTAAAATTCATAGGTTTTCATGAAAGTGAAACCACACAAAAGAATTATTGGAGCCATCTCTTCATAAAAGTGTTGGCGTTTTTTTCCTAAACTATTTCAAAAGCGAGTGACACAGTCTCCTGGAACAGTCTTGGTTGAAAAGAGGGCTGGGCTTTGTTGAAGGAAGATGCAGGGGAAAAAAGCTTTTATTCCAGTGGAAAACTGCATTACAATCATTATCATGTGTTTATCAGCAAGCCAAGATATTCATAAGAATTAGCATCTACCATCTCCTTTCATTTCATTCTTTTGTAATGGAGAGGTAAATATACATATTAGGGCTTTCTGAAAATAAATCCTTGACATGCTAATAAGAGAGAACAGTCTTCATGAATTATTACATGAAATGTTACTTATTATTGTTACAGATGCTTAACACCACAAATCTTAGAACATTAAAGGGGGGCAACAAACAGCTACAGAAATGCACGTAGGGGATATAATCTACTGTGTTCTCTCGGAATTAACTTGTGCATACAGATGTCAGTCACCTGAAACTACTTTAGAAGTTTACGTTTCAAAATACTGTTTCAGTTTTACTTCTCATCATGAATAGTACCAATGCTATTGGGATTTCTTTTACTTTTTTTCTTTTTTTTTTTTCTTTTTAAAAAAGTGTTTCAGGCTGGCATCAGAAGGTACTTTACATTTATAAAAGTGCCTCCTGTGCATTCACATCTAGCATGTCTAAGAGGAAATATTGTCAATCAAGTCTGACTAGCAACCATACAGGTCATGAAAGGAGTTGCATAACCAAATAGTGTGGACAGAGTTAGTGCGTTTAGAAAAATACAGTGCCGCTGGTTTTAAAACAGCAAAGCAAGTGAGGTGTGCATAAAATAAGTGAAAACATACCAGACTAAAGAAGAACAGAAATATCTACTTGCTTTAATCTTGGAAAAATATTTAAGAAGCTGAAGATCCCTTTCTTCCTTCATAAAGACAAAAGAAACCCAGTACAATAGGGAATGACTGCTTGTTTTGTTTTGCTGCTCCGATAGTTATAAATGCTGTGTCTAAGGCACTGCTGCTGCCACTTTGTTGCTGTGAAGTGACAGCTGAGAAAAATCATGCTAGAGATGTGTTATGAATATACAAATAGGTGAGAGTCAATTGATGCCTGCAGGCAAGAGTCTAGACATTTCATTTAATAAGTGCTTCCCCCTTCCTATTTTCTCAAATTCAGCAACCCACCAAACATACACTCTTACCAAATACCTCATACAATGTGCTTCTGGAATTCTTTTGGTTAATTAATGGTGCAGACATTATTACAGCCTAAACACACACGGCAGCTCTAACAGCAGCATTGATCTCACTGTCATAAAAGCGACTAGTCCAAGGTTTCTGAGCCTGCTGGGACACTGAATAGTCACCTCCATACAGCCCGGCTTTGTGTGCACAGAATAAATTGAACTATTGACAATGTCATATTTGTTATCTTTTTAACAAGAAATTTTAGTGAAGAAACATAATGAAGGAAAGTGATAGCAAACATAGCTATCATACAATATATAAAGCGTAACTTTCTTGAGAAGTTGCCCATTAAAGTAGTTCTAAAATTTTTAGTAGTTTTAAGTATTATATAAGGGCTTCTGAACAATGCTGAAATGCCTGTTGCATTTTTAGGAATTTTATTATGTTGGCACATATACCTGCTACTGCAAAATCCCCATCATACAGCAAAGGAAATAGGCTTAAGCTATTTCTTTTAGGAGACATAAAAAAAATCCTTTTCTTCCTTCTTCTAAACACGAGTCAGAAGTCCAATCTACAATTTACCTGTGTCACTTATTTACAAAGTCACTTATATAATTTATACCCAAAGAAAATGATTTCACGCCCGTAAATAACAGTTCTTGTAGTGTGTTGACATTAAACCAAACTGAAAAAAAATCAGCATGTAACAAAGCGTACCAAAACCATGCTGCGTTGGTGCTGTGAGCATTCTGGTAGCTTGACAGTGATAAAATCACAGAGGGTTTTTTGCTTGCTTTCTGGGGCTTTCCCTGCCCCACACCCCAGTATAATTGTTTCAACTGCTCCTGAGAAAACAACAGGATCTCAACAATGGATAAATTTATGCTGACAATTTCCAGCCATTTCAGTTTTTGTTGTGTTTCTACTGACTTGCTAATAATCCACTTCAATACAAATGTAGTCTTGTTTTTAGCATCTTTCCAAGTTAATATGAAGTACAAAGTTACAAAAACAAAAATGCCATAGATTATACAATGGCATATTAAAAGAGGCTGAACTATCTGAACTGAAATCAAAAACTACTTGTCAACAGTACCCTACATTCAATAACTACATCAGTAATTTTTAAGAGTCCTACAGTCACTGGAGAGCACAGTTATAAAGGTAAACGTGGTGTGGCCATCACAACAGTAAGTACCTACAGATAATAAAGAATCCCGCTCTATGTGACACACCCAATTTCAGAGAACCCCTTGTATGCAAATTCATCAATCCCAAAAGGAACAATGAGAAGACTGTCTCCATTATGGTGGTCTCTATTATTAAGCCAGGTCTTGTTTCTGCAACAAAGCCACTTTTTCTCATGTATTTACAGTCACAGCTAAGTTTCCTGAATTACTTCATTCCCAAGTAACACATTTGTTTTTACGACACATAATGCTAACTAGAAAAGATCAGAAAGAATGAGTATACAAACAAAACCACCCCAAGAAGGATCCGATGTACAGACACAGAGCACAACACAGAAGGTTTACACTGTCACAGCCTAGTTTACACCAGAGCTGTAATTTCTTGTCACCATTAACAATCAATCAATTAGTACCAATCAACTTGCATTGATGTATCACATTAAGTGGCTATTGACTTTTCAGGACATTATAAAGCTTGGTTTGATAAAAAGCAAAAAAATGGATATAGTATACTTACAGCTTCTGAAAACGTGACTTGATTTTACACATTTTCATTAAATAAATACAATAGCATGATATAAATTAAACAGGCTTAAAAATGAGACACATGATAGTGCTCAAGGATACCATCCTAGTATGGTTGTACCTTCTCTGCACCAGCACACGAACCATCTCATAATGACAGTACTAATCAGAATATTCAGCTGTTGATGAATTGGAAGAAAAGTGAAATAATTTCTGGAAAAAAAACTGTGGTACCTAAGCATTGATAAATTCTGAAGAAACCAAGGTGCTGATGCAGAGGTACTACATCTCTTCATTAATTGCATACAACCAAGAAACAAACTTCCCAGAGCAACCAAGCGAAATGCTCTATCTACAAATGGTCACAAAAATCAGGTACAGAATGAGGGAATTACTTTCCTCAGAAGCAGTAACTCAAGAAAAAAAGATCTGGGTACTGATTAATAATCTTTTTAATATTATTCCTTGGACAGCATGGCAATATTGTATTTGACCTCATGAACAAAGGAATCTGGAGAAGATAGGAAATGAAATTACTTTCTTTGCCTCTGATACTGATGAGACCTGTACCAGAAAAATGTTCCTCACTTCAAGAACAATACTGAAAAAATCGGAAAAGCTTACAGAAAAAAATCCCATATGAATGATTAAAGAATCACAGTGACACAGTAAAGAAGCCTTTATTTACCAAGAAGAAAATTAAAGGGTTATTTAAAGTATGCAAATGATGCATCAAAGGGAACAGAAGGGCCCTAAACTTGAGGCAAAGAAGAGTGAATGACAAGAAATTGAAGGTAGTCAAATGCAAAACAGGTGATTTTTCTTTTCTTAAATCACAAGGATGATTTATGCTTGAAACGAAGTACCAAAGGTCACAATTTTTGCAACTTGTGTACAAGAATACATAATTTTCAACAACTGTGGTGTTTTGTTTTTTTTTTTAAATATACTACAAGCTCAAAGTTTTAAAAAGCAGGAACTGAAAACATATGATGGAACTCATGCCAGCGATAAGACAGCTTGAGCAGTTTTCTGGCTTTAAAACCTCGCATCTTTAGAAATATTCAATACAAATAAACCACAGCTACCTGAGCAATAATTTCTTATGTGCATAAAGCGTTCTATGCAAAATACCTATTTTCAAGGCAGACCTATACCCTCACGCATAGTACTCTCACAAGTGCAAATCCCGTTTGGCAATCTTGTAGCTTATGAAGGAAACCTGATACCATGTAAGATGTTCTTGTTATCACTAGTCCTATAGTCTACCATGTTTATAATGTGATAAACAGTTCAAGCCATTAAGTTTTAGACTGCTTTATAAACAATGATTGTAAAACATGTTCTATAGATGCTGGCCAACATAAGGCAATGAACTAATTTTAAACCAACCAGAATAACTTCAAAAGTAACACCTTCTATAGCAAGACTTGAACTGACGTTTTGAAAAACATCCAGTAAAAGTGTTCATCTATGTATCTCATACTCAATTTCCATTTAGCTGAAAGTCAGATTTAAGAGATCATGTTACACATGGAATTGAGTCCCAAAGGGTTAAACAAAGAAAAACACTAATTATTCAATTGCCTTTCCAGTAATCTCATTTTACTTCTAACTTACTTGAAATCTACTGTGACTCCATTATGTCAACATAGCAACTACTGCCTACTCGTTCACTACATATACTCTATGAACAGCAGCAACAGAAAATTAAAACTGCAAAGCTCCATAATTCCCTTTTTCAGGCAAGTTTTTCCATAATAGTGAAAAAAAATCTTTGTAATTTTACTGTAGTAGCAAAGGAACTTTATTTTATGAGCTGAAATTATCTCAACAGATCTGCATATTGGTACTAACTACAGAATGACCAAAGGTATAAAGCCTATGTTTTGTTTACTTCTAAGTGAAGAATCGAAAAAAAGCACAACATATAAGAATCATAAAAATAATAATAAACCCCCCTTAGAAACCACACTGCTTATGTTTCAAAAGACACATAAATCATCTAATTAACATAGAAATAAATTTTCTTTTCTCTGACATGGGAAGCAGCAAGAACAGGCTGAAAGTGGTGGCAGTATAAAAGAACCACTGGGATAGTACCAGAATGAAGAGACAAGCCAAGAATTTAGAGGCTTTCCTAGTAAATGACTGCAAAACAAGTTTAGTATCTCACTTATGTCTTCTAATCAACTTTTCAGTAAGATGCAGGACATAGCAATCCTGTTACAATAAATGAAGTCTGATGATGCAGAATTTTGTTTGCTGTTTAGAGAAGAAGAACAGCTGACCCTATGCTGCAATTTGGGAAAAGCCAGTTCTTCAGATGAAGTATATTTTCAGTCAAATCTCAACAATGTTGTGGTACCCAACCACAACTTTTCAGAAATTTATTTTGAAACAGGCAGCTGCTGAGTAATGGAAGTGGTGAGATTTTTTTTATTGCCAGTTTTCCTTCTGCATATCACCCCCTAAAAGGAACCAAGTTTCTCAATATATTTGAAAAGAAGAACTTCAAAGAAAGGACATCAAATACGCAGAAGAGCGATCATACGGAAGACAGAACACTCCATGTGAAGAACTGGGAATTGAGCACAGGTAGCCACCTTTTACTGAAGGACTGAATACGAAGAAAAAGTAACAAAGGAAGACAAATTTATCAAACCATTCAAGAAGATGTCAGTCTCCACCAGATATCATATAGATCTTGTAAAATGCATTTACCTTGGAAAGACTTAGAAAATGGTCTAAATTCAAATTCTACCTGTTCATATAGGATTAACAGATTAAAAAAAAAACCCAAACCCCATCAAGGATTGCTTATCTGGGGTTTAAGAAGGCTAACATAAGAAACCAGGTGTACCTTAAAGTCATTTTAACAAGCAAAGGGATCTGGCATTTCCCAATACTCCTCTGAACTTCTGTTAATAAAATATGCAATACAGGATGTTTTCAAGGTGGAGGAAAAGTGAGTAGATAAGCACCTAAAACATGGATAAACACCTAGAATACTTATCCCTACTTTGAAATAAGAGCAACTCATGAGACATACAGAAGTGCATCTCAATATGCAATCAGAGAGGAAAAAAAGAAAGCGAAAGGACTGGAACTCCCTACCAGAATTCAGGTGGTATTACATGCAGCTATAATCGGTGAAGGTATTTTATTTTTAACTCAAGAAATGTGATGCTGTTGTCGTAGATGAATTGAAGATCCTGACAGCAATCAAGAATAGGAAATAAAGCACCTGTGAATGAAAATTATAATTTGCTGCTTCCATGAACAGCTTATTCTGTAGTTAGAAACTTTTTGTGAAAGACCTGGAATTCGCATAAAGCCATCAAGGACACTCCTTAAAATGCCTATTTTAACAGAGCTATCTTTTCCTTTCAGAAGCGGGTGGTAAGTTTGAGTCTTCTATTCTGTTCTGTATTAAAAGTGGCATTACACAATGTAAAAGGCTTGCCATGTTTACTTTGCAAACAGAAAACTAACTAGCAACCACCTTCATGGAACTAAATAATTAACGCAAGAATGATTTTAGCTTTTCTTTTCCATTTTTCTTGGTTTAGTGGAAGGAGGATCATTCAAACATCTTAAAACTATTTGATATACCCAGTGTCACAGTATCACCTATGAGGCGACTAAAGATAATTGCCCAGGAATAAAATTAAGCCATAGGGGTAAGCCAGTCTCTCACCTTGGGCACTCTGGAGTGCTCTACTTCCAGGTTCATGTCATTCTGTGCTATTCCTCATGTATACTTCTCTCAGAACTCAAGAACACGTTATGGAATAAATCAGTCATAGAAATGACAGTGTAAAAAGAGACACGCACAAAATTATTTAACATCTGGAACTGTTCAATCCTTTGGAGATACTTTTACTGCAAATTTCCAGGGTTTAGCCCGTATAATCATCATGCACTATTTAAATAGACCAGTATTATTACTTTTCCATCTGGATTAGAACTCGATCTCATTTTCTTATACAGCTATAGAAAACTGTAAAATATCTGTTCAGGTTTTTCCCCGCAAGTATTTTTCATATGTTCATTAATTCTATCCTTGAACAATTTTAGGTTGTTTATTATCATTTCACAAAATATAACCACTAGCAATGCAGAAAAATCAATCTAATGCATGGATAAATTACTTGTTACATAGCCCAGTGTAAACTGTTGGGGCTGTCCAGATTAGCAGTGCATTGTAAAGACGCACTGAAGTCACAGAACATAAGACTCTTTGATACTTTCTGTACCATCTCCTTCTAAGAAATCACTGCACTGCAGATCTGGATGTGGAATTGCACTTATTTTGATAAAAAAAGATCTTTTTATTAATTACTTTCTCTTGGCCAATTTTACTACTGTCTACAGGCTAGTGACCTTTGGTTTCTGTAGGCAGTATAAATGTCTTGGTCTGGATCTAGTTTTTCTAGTAACCATTTATCCTCTCTTCTAAGCCATGAACTTATGTATGGGGTTTCTTAGAGCTGACATAAGCATTACCAGTGTCAGCAAAAGCAAGCAGTTTAGAAGTCAGACAGAAAACAGGGAACTATTGCCTCTACCAACACTGATTTCAAATAAAATTTGGGACCTCCTGCAGCAGCACCTGTTTTTCAGTATCCCCTACAACATCCTCTATTATGTTTTATTAGCTACCAAAGTCTAGGGGAAAAAAAAACCAAGGGCATTTAATTTAGCTGCTCAACTATACTTTAAATGTCACAACACTGCAGAGCTTACAGAAATATAAAATGCATATGTCTCAAAAGTCTTATCACTATATATTGATTTGAACCAGGTTTTTTTCTGTTCAAGGACTTTATTTTTATATAGGGCATTCCATACATTTGTCCACACTCCCCAATACTTTAAAACTTACCACAAAACCTTAGCTAAACTTTTGTATGAATAACTTCCTTAAATTCATAGGTAACAATAAAAAAATAAATAAATGCATGACAGATTATTCCAGTAAATACTCTGATTTGCATATTTTCCTTTTCCAAACTTCTTACCTATTATCTATCTTTAAACATCCTGTTCAACTATAATACAAACTTTTTTGAGATAGAAATATGTATGAACTGACTAAAAGCAGCACTATGCAGGAATGTTGAATATATGCAATTCTTACTGCATTGCTGGGCAATACAGTGATTATCACCTCTCGGACATAAGCCATAGGCAGAGCCTTCAACACCACACCTGAATGAGACTATCCAAGCACGTTCACTCAGCGCACTCATTTTAACCCCTAGCTCTTGATAAATTCAGAATGGGAAAAACTATTTAACAGTTTCTTTAGCAGCTGCTAAGGCTAAGCATTCAGATCTTAAATTGCAGTAACTGTGTGTGTGCATGTGACAGAGATGCTTGGATCGTTACAAAGATTGACAAGTGCAATGATGGTCTGCTTTTGAAAGCAGAGCACAATCCATTAAAAAAAAACCCCACCTGAAGTTCTTGTCACCTCCATTAGTCACTTTTTCCTATTGAAATAAGATACACCTGTAAATTATCAGTATGGTAAAGGAGTAACATGAAAGTGGGTAAATGCACTTGATTCTATTGACTTTTAGTTAAAATGAACTAAATTTCTATTAAGCTCCCAAGCAGCCCTTACACTATCTCATCATAAGTTTAAACTGTCCTCCTTCTATCTTTAGCCAGGAGAGATGATACAATTTTAAAACCAGAAAGAAGATAATCTTCTTAAACAGGACACAGTAATCATACTTAGCTGTAAAATAACCATGCAGCTCCTAATAATGCATAAGTTAGCTCTTATATCAAATTACTTTATATTTTCATAAGCACTGTCTCCCATTTAGATATGAATGTTAAATCAATTGACCTCATGCTAAAGATACACATCTTGCAATAAATTATTTTCCAAATTTTTCCTGAATCAATGCACAGTTTAAGCAAAAAATAATCATTTGCAAAGGCAAAATTCATGTGAAGCCAAATAAAGCATCATTCCAACACACAAATGAAATGTAAATTGCATTTGCAATTATTGAAACTCAAGTTTTATCGCTGTTTTGGTAAAATATATTGAATTAAAAAATCTACATCTGTCAATTTAGCTGTTTCATAGTAGTTGCAATGGTCCAAAAACATCTTAAAGGTAGAAAAGTCCCAGGCTAACAGCACAAGCTGTGTTATGTAAGAAGCATATAAACACTTCCACAAAGCAAAATAATCAGACGTCTTTAATTTTGTTAAATTTTCGGTTTGGCTAGTCCCTTTTTCAAGACAAACCCCCAAATACTGTGTGTCAGAACACAGAACACCAAGTAGACAAGGAAATTAAAATGCTATTTTTCCATTTAAAAGGGAAAGAAACAACGAAATAACAAATTCGTAGTTTCTCATTTCTGAAAATTCCTACTTAATTATTTCACTGGTAGCTTGGAGAGTGAGCAATTTTTTTAGAGATGGACTCCTGCATTGTTCACAAAACACAGACATCAAAGAATTCATTTTGTTGTCTGTTCCCCCGAGTATCAAACAAGAGTCTCTGACTGATATCCTGTGCCTGTTTACCTGACCAACAGGTGCCATAAATACATCATTTGGATCTTAATTTTTAGCTTCCAAAGAAAAAAGGTAATAGAGTTCTGAAGCAAAAATCATCCACTGAAAAGTCACACATATACAAAGAAGAGCTTTTATGAAGTACATATGAATACACTGAATTATGTCAGACTTGTAAATAAATAATGTGGGAAGTCTGTACAATAGTAGTATATTTGCCCCAAAAAGTGATTTGTGCACTCTAAAGCAGTAAAGTTATGCCACACTTGTTCCTTCTTGCTATCCACCATGAACAGCATAAGCCACCACTTCAAAAGCTCATTCTCTATCAATTTTTCACTAGATACCCAGCCAGTTCTGTGGCAGTATTGCAGGAATTTTAGGCAAGATATGGCAATATCCAGCACTGCTGTTGCAGAGCCCTGCTAACTACCAGATCCGTTATTGTAAGATTCTTATGCAGAGCATGTGTTAACCAGAATAATCTAACACTAAGAAAGCAGTATAGAAAACCACCCTCCATGGATTTAATGAAAGCAAGCTTGTGCATCAGATAAGGTTTGAAGGCTAAGATATATAAGCACTGAGTACAGAAATGGCCACAAAAACAAAGGCTGCTGTCACTTGGGGAACAGGAAGGGAAGTACAGAGGGGTTTTAAGTCCAACTCCATCACTAAGGAAGAAGGGAACACAGATGTTCAACAAAAACCATGAAGCAAAATTAGACCAAGTTATTATTGTAAATCTAGTTTTGAGAAGAATAGACAAGCATGGAATTAATTTTAGGGCTGCCTGCAAGGAAGGCAGCAACTCTAAAGTTAGAAATTTCCAGTTTATATATGAAAACACCATGAATTTCTACTTAACATTTGTACTTACCCTAAAAGAAAATGTATTTTAGGTAGCTGAATAAAAAGTTTAACAATTCTTTTTGGAATTAATTGCAATGTATTTAACCGAGTGTAAGTTTCAGCAGTATCAGTCTTACTTTTCAGACCTTACAGGAGATAACCATGTTTCCAGCTAAAAAATTTTCTAGCATTGTCTTCAGTCCTAGCAATAACCTTGCAATACACCTTGATACAGACCCAGCCCTCTTGCTTCACTGCATGCCCAAGAAAGCTGCGTGTATTTTCTTACCTTACATTTCACCACATGCTACAGAGACTACAGAAGCAGGTACAGGAGGAATGATCAAGCATTCTAAAAGGCAGTTTATTGTTTCTAACCTTATTACATGTGAATTTTTCCTTTCAAAACCAATTCAAGATACAGAAGGAGTCCTCATTAACCAATACATTTATGTTGTTATTAGCAACAAGAGAAAAACACAGGAACATAATTTATCACCTCCTTTCACATCCTTTGAGACATAAGCTACCAAACAAAGCCACAGTAAGCATTTGCCCACCGTTTAAGACGGGTTTTCTTAATAATAATGTAGTGTTTTTTGAAAGTTTTCCCTCCTCTAAGCTCATTTTCAAACTAAAGGAGAAAAACATACTGTAAGGCAGACATCTGACACCAACTAGCACAGTTTAATACTTCAAAATATTTACACCAAGCAGCTCTTTCTTTTGTTCTTAAACTGTGAGATGGAGGAGAGAATTATATTATCACACATAATCATGATTTGATTTTCCTATCATTGAATATTCTTTCAGATAGACTAGTGGGAGAGACCACCAGAGGTCTTCCAAACAGTAATTTCTAACTGTTGAAATCACCATTTGCATGTGGTTTTTTGTTTTTTAGCATCCGTTCCCTTATGCACATCAGTATACCCCTAAAAGCACTTTGTGTAGCTTTTCTTTGCAAGCTAGTCTTTAATTGCTCCCTTTGACTGCATGGAGAGGGTAGATAACCACCAACGTGTTGTCACTATCTGACAAGAAACAGCACCAGAGCCATTCCAACAAAGTTCAAAAATCAAGAAAGAGATACCAGAGATCAAGAAAATGGCTTGAAAACCCGTCTTCTGAGATCTCAGAAGACACCCTCATGCATTTCAAGGAATTTGGTGTTAAATGTACAAAAATCCAAACCAACTCCACACCTTTGCAGAAAGGACTTCTACCCAACACTTCTGTATGCCATCCTATTCAGATCCTACAGTCTCCAGGATCCCCTGCCCTTCCCCAGAGCACCTGAATCCTCTTTTGCCCTCAGATGCATCTCACTGTGTCAACTACCCTTCTCCCCTTGCCATCATGCACTTTGCACCAGTGCTCAGGCTTTCTCAAACCCATAGCTCCCAGTCTCTGCTCAATGGCACTGCTTGGGGAGAGGCAGTGCAGAAGCACTGCAGACTCCTGCAGAAGCATGGCCGCCATTCCCCTGTCTTCTTGTCCTTCACTCTAAATTCATTCTTTTGACTCTTTTCCCACTCACTGAAACAGGTGTACTGATTCAGTTCTGCCTGCACAGCTCTCCATGAAAAAACACACCTGCCCTGCCTAAAACAATACACCCTGGAGCAGTTAGTGCTGACAGTAAGGTCAGACTGCAGATTACCCAGAAAAATGTGTGCTGGGGAAGCCTTCGTTGCCCCCACCTTCTGAGTCTCCTCAAACTAGCCCTTCTTCCTTTGCCCAACCCATTTGACAATGATTTTAAAACTGAAGAATGTGAAAGCGGCTTTTAGAAGGTTATGAAAATAAATGCTATTATGTTACATACAAACATCCAACATCCTGTCCTTGGAAGAAAGTGCAGAAGGAAAGACGAGTGGATAATGATAGCTTCCCACAGCGTACCTCTAAGCAAACCACTGCTTTGGGACTCCTTATGCCAGAGGTTGTATCTGTATCTTTGGATTAGTCTTTTCGTTCACAAAATATTTTGAAAAATTTTATTGAAAACAGATCAATTATTCCCTGCAGCCTGATCACTGTGTAGCTCTGCTAGAGGGAAACAGACTAAATAAGCTGTTTTCATCAAAAGGCTTATTTTAAGCCAAAAATTTACTCCACACATGGAAGAAGCGCATCCCCGACCGTGGGATCCATACTAATAGCATCTTAAAAAAATACATACTACATTTAAGCAACTATTGCAAAACAATTTTGACAGCAGTGATCAAAGCTAGCATTTCTGTTTCATCATTAGCTTCCTTTAGAAATAGATGGACTTGCACAACAATGATTTTGTTCTCAAAGTATCTTCTAGATGTTAAGATAAGACAACCAAGCTATGCTTTAATAAATAAATACATTAAATCTGAACTGCAGAGGAAGAAAGCAGCTAAATTAACCCCATTGGGGTTCCAGCTCTGTTGTTTTGCCTGTTTTGTTTGTTTTTGTTTGCTTGTGTGTGATATAAATATTGAAATATTTGGCTCAAAATACTCCTGAGTATACACAGGAGACCTGTGGAGCCAGTTCAGTGTCAAGCAGAGGAAAAGGAGAGCAAATGACATCCAGTCTGCTTATGTAATATTTTTTCCCAAAGTTTGCTTCCCACAGTTGGGATTTAAAATAGCATGTTAGCTGCATTATAAAAGCAGAGTTATAAGTTCACAAGAAGCTTATCATTTACCACAAAATAAGTATTTATTAAATAGTCAGATGGAATAATCTAATTGTCCTGTACCAAATTCTAAACCCATCATTACACATTTTTCCACGTACTTCACATCAACAGGAGAAAACATGCCTACAAATGGAAAATGAAACAGAACACTGATCTTTGACAGAACATTTATTTGTGCTTAGGCAATTTTCCCAAGTGCTGAGATAATATGACAATGTACACAGGATCACTAACTACTTTGACTCAGGATGAAAACATTTTTCTTCACTTGAAATACATTATTAGTTCAAAGGATCTGCTGCCATGTTTTACTGTATCACAAGGCAGTGTGTCTATATAAAAACCAAACAGCTCACCTTCTGTGTGCGCTATTCAAAAAGCTTTCAATACTGAGCGGAAAATGTGTTTAAGTGCTCAGATGATTCTTATTTCAAGTCATTACAGACTCGTTCTTCTCCATGCAGCAAAATCATTATTTTGCTTATTCTGGGATCACACCTATGTTGTCACTGATCATAAACAGATACCTGTTAAAATTATTTTAAGTCAACTTGCATTGAGTTTATTTTCTGCAACGCAAACATCCTGTCACAAGGGAAACATCTGTAGGCAGGAATGCAAATTATCAATTACATCTGGTAAGGCATTAAAAAAAAAAGTAAGAATTTGCCTTTTAAAAAAAAAAACATTATAATTAAAATATTTCTGAAAGCTGGTTCCACAGTTCTGGACTGAAACAGTTTAGGGTTGTTGTTTTATATTGTTTTCTTCTCCATTTAGTGTGGTTCCATAAAACCCTCAAAAAAATATTCCTTTATCAGAATTCAAATACATTTTCCAATTTAGTGCTGGACAAGAATTCCCACCTCCCAAACAATATTAAGGAACCTCTAAAACCCATCAAGTTCCTGAATACAGTTCAAATGCTAATGCAGACAGAACTTAAAAGTTCTACAACTAAATGAGCAGAAATGGTTCTGAGTACCTTGGTAAATCAGCAGGGAGAAAGGGCAACTTCAAAAACAATGGAATGCATATTACAAACGTTTAGAGCATGCCTAATTGAGAAGTGATGCCAATAAGAGATAACGTGTACATTCATACTGCTAGGTTTATTTCAGTGTAATTCCTTGCAGATATTTTTATTCTAGTACAAAAGGAGATTATATCACTTAGGAGACCTATTATAATTTTAGTTCATGCAGTATACTGGTATAAATAATGCACCAAATAATGCTGCCATTTTAACTTCTTCAGGCTAAAACTCAGGAAAAAAAACCAGATCATCAAAAAGAAAAATGAAACAGCTGTCTAAATTTTGAGGTAACTGTATTTGTCCAACCAAACTTCTCTCTCATTTAAAGATTCTTATTGGTGCTACAGATATATGTATCATTTGTATTTATTTAATACGTGAAGCTATTTTAAAAGAAGTATTGTAACAAACTTAATCCTACAAGCTCCCTTCGCTTAACTAAATATTTTTACACATCCTGCATTTCCAAGTTACTTTGGAGAAAAACCTATGAGGTAACTCTAGCTGAAAGAAAAAATAATCCTCTCCTGACCACAGATTATGAACAAACCTGTGCAGCATAACAGTGCAAGTGAAGATAATGATATTGTATTTCTGGATGTAGCCTAACAAAATGTATGACATAAAAACAAGTCACTAACTTCTTGATATATATTCTAGCTATCTAATGGGGATCACAGTTGTAACTGTATACCATTATTTAGAAAGAATCATAAGTACTCCAGGCAGAGCTCAGAGCTCCTCACACAGGAGAAACAGTTAAAGAACAATTGCTACCACAAAGTAACACATATGAAAATACATTTAGCAAAAATGTGAAGACCCCCATTCAAACAAAATCTGACTCATTTGTTCATGCAGTAACACACATAAGAAGTTATCAATGTGAAATGACTGACCAGAACTTTAAAAGTTTGTTAAAAAACTTATTTTGAATTACCCCTGTTTAGCACCCCCAGAAAGAACATGCTGCTAGTGAGAACACTAACTTTTTTTTTTCTTTTAATCCTATTGTTGAGATGTCCTGTGTTTGTGCAGGCAATCACTACTCAGCACAACAGTGTTAAATGCAGTAACGGATGCATTATTCCCTTAGGAAATTTTAACTAAAAAAATAAAAAATATCTACTGAATCAACACATACAGAAAATGAAAGATACAGTTAGAAAAAATATTGCCAATTCATTATTTTAGCAAGATAACTCACATATGGACTATAAAATTATCTCTCCCATTATAAACACCATTTTCATAATTAGCTCTGTCCCATAAAGTGGCTCTTCAATCCCACTTGCTGTATTTTCACTTTGCTAACAGGCTGTAAACATACTGTCTCTCCTTTTTATTAACCTTGCCTAATTAACCATCAGCTTGGAAATATATACATCTGTCTTACAGATGCTTTTTTTCAGTTTCAACAAACTAACATTAGTATGTTACTTTGGAATAATATCATTGTTATGCAATTGAGTTAAACAGAATTTTAACATAATGCTCACAATTTTATATGGGAAACAAAAGATTATCAGTTAGGGAAAAATAGCTTGAAAAAACATTAGTTTACAAAATGGTATGAACTTTTTTCTATTTTGTTCACCACAAACACAATCCTGTTCTATCTGCATCGAACTTTTCATAAATGGATTTTTATCAATGTCAGTATCGTCACAATACTGAAAGTGGAATTACAGAATGTTTTAGTGATTGAGCATTAATTTGACCCAATATGTGAAATACTTTGTAATGAATGCATGGAGGTTTCAATTCAAAGTAAATGACCAAACTGCATCTCTAGTAAATACGTTGTCAAAGTGCTGCATATGAAGATCTGTCGCAAAGTTAACAAAATAACATTATGTAAGAAAGGGTACTGTAATAAATTATTTCCATGCAACAACAAACTTCAACTCTCAGGATTAAATCGAAAGATATATCAGTTAGCTAAATTCACTATACTGCTTCTGTTCAGCAACTTGTACTGTTGTTAACGTCATGCAAATTACCTGGATGATGCACTGCATAGTGCCTCTTGATGATAGCTATGCATTTTCCATGTATTTCAGCATTCTAGCCTTCTCCAACTTTTTCTTATAACAATTTCCTAAGAGTACTGGGATATTTTTTAAGCTAGTTTCCAGCACGACCTTTACAGAATTTGAAGGTCATGGGTGGGACCTGATCCATTTCAAGTTAGATAAGCAAATATATATGATTCGCAATGACTCCTTTTCACTGACATGGGTCTAGGGTATTCTCACAACAGATTAGCAATGATGCCGCCTGTGAGAAAGGAGTGAAAAACATGAGTGGAAAGATACAGCCAGATCCAGGAAAAGAAATCTGTCTATAGACTTATTGCTAGAGGAAGTGAGCCTGAGCTATGAGTCAATAACATCGATCATCTTCAGCCATTCTATGGGAAGAATATAGCATTAGCTGCAGTAAACTGACCAAATCCCAAGTAAGATATTTAGACTTATTCCATTATGTAAGTTGGATAAATAAGGAATTTCAATTCCCCATTTTCCTTCAATCAATATACAGACTAATGCTTATCCCTGGTAAAAAAAACATCACCCCTCAACTCCAGTTTCCTAACTCATAAATACTGAAATTTGATTTCAGTTTAAAACACTTCTAAGAATACATATCATACATGAATTGATCATTTTTGTATATAAAAAAAGATATATCCTTATAGTGAACATTCTCCTCTGCCTATAGACAAGAAAGCATATTGTAATTAATCAAACTTTGTGATTATCATATTCACAAGGTGTTTATATTAATTTTTTTTCCTTCAGTTGCACTTTAGTTGATTTAAGGTATCTGCAGCTAATACTGTAAAATAAACCAGTTTTACCAAGCATCATGGCAATTCACCAGGAAACAAAAACATCATGCAGGGACAAGGCAGATCAATACCTTCATTTACAATGTGTGAATCCCTCAAGCAGGAAAACCAATTATCAGATAAAAATAGATTAGCACAAAGCCAGGATGGCTTCAAGCTCACTGAGAGCTTGAATGAGCACTGACCAAAACCCTCCAAAAAACACACATACACTGAGTAGCAGAAGAGGTTATATGAAGTTAGGAAAGCATACATTTGGAAGTGGTTGCCAATGCTCTCTGATAGGCAGCGGGAGGCAATAACACTGGGATGAAAAAGCCCAAAAATAAGAAAATCCTTTAAGCAAGGTAACACTCCCCTTATATCTCAGATACAAAAGAAGTCTTCAAAAAATGCCCAGCATTCACGGCATCCAGCATTTAAAAAAGGCCTCTCCTGTGCAAAACAAAGGCAGTGTTCTGCTACATGTCTTCATAGATTCAAATATGCACACACAGAGAATTCAAAACCTGAAACCACATTAGAAGATCTCCAGAAGTCAGAGGATGAAGATTTAGGCTATGAAGGGAATGTCTTGCATCTGGAGGTGGGTCTAGTCAGAATTTTAATTTGGGAACATACAATTATAACCAGCTAATAAAAAGAAAACTATCGATGCATTAAAAATTAACACTCAAAGTCTTGCAAAAGCAATATATTCATCAAGAGGCATAAATCAGTAACAATAAATCAGTTCTGGATTTACTTTGCACTTGTAAAATCTTGGCATTCACATTTACTATTTATTCTTATTTTGGTTACTAATGTTCAAACTGTAAATGGTAAAAATTAAAGAAGCAGCTACAGTATGGAATAAATTTGTGTAAATTACAGTGTATATTTTTGGAGACATTTAAAAATTTAATATGCCTTAAAAATTATGGCAAATTATTAACTGATATGCAAATGTTTTAATAATTCCAGCCAGAAGGGCTTTGATCTAGTCCTTTCTTTCTCCTACCCTTTGTACAGTTACGCACCTGACATTCCCTATCTACAAAAAGCTTCCAAGTATTGAAATGACTCATACACACATTTCATTTTTAACTTCTCTTTTTTTAATTCCCTCTCCCCCCAAACAGTTGAGGCTGAGAGCATGACAAGCTCTGCCTCTCCAGTTCATGGAAGCAAGGAGTATTAACTCAGCACACAGTAGTGTCAGGAACTGTTGTGATAATGAAAACACCAACTAACAGATTCTGGTTCTTTCTGAACTAGTATTTCTGCAGACCGGAGCTGGTTTAGATTCTTACCCATTCCTACAGTTCTACATTTTACCCTGCAAGTGCTGTGCCACTGTTCTGCTACTTCTCTTCTCTTGAACAAATAGATGAGCTTTCAGATGGGGCAACTCTCCTCAGGAAACAAATGAGGTTCATAAAGAACAGGGGCCAAATGTGTGGGATGCAACATGGCAATGAGACAGAAGGATTTGGCATTTAACATCTTTTGGAGGATGCAAACAATGCTTGACCACCTCAGAAGGTTGCAAGTCCCTAAAATACATAACCATATGGGATTTCCCAAATCCAGTTTGTAATCAGTACCTGAACTGTCATTTATATGGATGATCTCTGATACAAGGACTATCTGTTCTTTCCCTTTCCTCCCGCAGGAAGAGATATTGGCCTTTCTGAATCTGTTTATTTCACAGCTGTTTTGGAGTGGTTTGAGGAAGAACATTTATGTTATGATATACTGTGAGTAGTTAGTGTCAAACCTGTTTTTCTCTCCCCCCTGCCCATCATCTTTCTTATTGAAATACTCAGAAACAGTTTACATTCTTCTACTCTGTATTTGTAACTGTCTTTTCTGCTCTGAAACACAGCCACAGGCATTGCAATAAACATACCCAGAGGTTACCTAGTTACACAGCAGCTTTTCTTAAAAGCCTGCAGATCCTCTGCCAATGTGCAACCACATAATCCTCATCAAAAGGCTGCTTTTGGTCCCACTTTACAGTTTTACTAAAGACATGGATAGCGCTTCACCTCTAACATCATTAGTCATTTATTTGTATTTTTTCACTGTGAGCAGGACTTTAATGATACTGCATTTCAAAAGTTTTGTTGGGCATTAAATCTTCACTTTTTGTGGTGATAAAAGAGAGGATACTGTAATTGCTTCCATTTCATAAATTCCGGGTGTCTAAAGACACACCACCTGCCCTTGCACCCTGTATTCACAAGTTTGCTCCTCGCTTTCACTCTAATAAATCTACTTTTTTTTGAACCTCTTTCAAACCAGATTAGACTCTCTTCATGCATAGCTAGTGATATTAAATGTGTGAATAGGTAACATACATTCAATACATGCTCATCTTCAAATTATAAACACATCTCTTTTAAGCCATTTTAACCACGTCTCAGACATATTTGCTCTTTACAAGGTTGCTGAAATATTTCATACAATGAAAGTACTATCATTCTTTTTACCCAGAAAGCTAGTGCCAAACAAAAATGTCAGCGATGGACAATTACTGTTCTTTGTGCCACGTATTTATATTCAGACTGTTTTTACTTCCAAGTAAAGGAGAATCAAACCCTTTCTATTTACAGTATTATTTTTTAAAAATCAGTATCTGTAATCACAGCAATTTGAGAATTTAGTAAGTCTCACTCTTAGAATCTATTAAAAACATATGGATAATTCTGAGTTAAGTTTAAGAGAAGTGGCATGCATCATCAACAATAAAGCAGAATCTGAATGACCTAGCTTTGCATCAATCAGCTCCAGAGACAATTCTGCAGCTGCCACAGCAACAAGCAGTTCAGCCAGCCAAGAGACCAGAAGAGAAGCCAAACAAGAGGTCAAGCTTGGGAGCCAAAACTTGGCATCTGGGTCTTACAGCTGTCAGGGACACTCATGAGAGAAGTCACTGTTGTCTACAGTTTTTGGAAACAGCTGGGAAACAGGAGGAGGGGGAAAAAAAATGCCAAATCTTTGTCTACAACTATTAAAAGCCAAGTTAGAGCAGAAAGGTGATGCCTGCCAACATTTGTTTTATCACAGCATTGTGACACAAAGCCACTCTACCGAATGAGAAAGTAGTATCTGCCCAGAAATATGGTTTTGTAGTGGTGTGGAATGTTAGACTTCCAAAGAGATGGTTTCTTTTTGAAATGAATTATCAGTGAACAAGATGGAAATAAAAACTAGACAACTACTCTTTTTTTGTGTGTTTCAAAATACAAAATTTTGCCTTTTTTTTTTTATTTTATTTTAAGCTCCCCATTGTTTAATTACCACCAGCACCAGCACAAACTCTGGTATATAATCAACAGTTTTGTTGGTGAGCTGTATGTATTTAAAAAACAAAACAAAACAACCTAAAACAACTTAACTAAAAATTACTGAAAAATATGAAGCTGCACTGTCAACATTAGGGATTCCATACTTGCTAGTGACAGGCACACAACTCAGAACAACTGTACATTTTAAGACTCATTAAATAGAATTTGTAGAATCTCTAAGCAAAAGAATAGAAACAGACCAACAACTCCATAGTTTTGCAAAAAATAACTTAAAGTGCATATGCATGCAAAACCCCAAAGCTAGTAGCAGTTTTTGGGAAAGCTGTCTCCACAGATTCTGTGCTGACAAGCCAAGCAACTGCCAAACAATGTTTCAAAACAAAAGAGAGGCTCTTGGAAAGTGTTATATTCTGCCATAACAACTCAGGCTTTATGAACAGGGAAGAGAGGATACTTGCACTGGGATTCTTGCTGGTACTGTGAGTGAGGCACATTCCATACTAAGCAGATTCCCAAGGAAATAATCTTGCATGCTAGCATGGACTGTAAAAGCGAAGACATGTTCAGTTGTGATGAAAAGCAAAAGAAAAAGTAGAAACCAAGACAATGACGTTGGTGTCAAAAAATGCATGGCTGTCAAAGAGATGCTTTAAGCGTAGGTCAAGCAAACAGCAAAACTCTCAAAAAACATGGGCTGATGGGCTATTTTAATTTATTTTCTCCAATCGCTTCTTACTCCTGACAGCCTCTCTGTCTAGTTGTAGATCGAGATACAATCTCTTATATAATTTTCTGAGTTTAGAAAAACTAGGTAGTTCATAGTATTCTTAACTTTGTAGCCTGATACCCATCTCCTCAATGTCACACTTCCATATCTGGAGCTTCTCCTCTTTTTTTTCTTGGACCGTAGGAACCATCAGAAAGCTGTCGCAGGGCACCCTTCTCAGGCACACTTTCAATGTTATACAAACAAGCCCTCTAGTGGTAAAACGAACGTAAGACCTACCCTCCTCTCCAGGACAAAAAACTTACTCTCCTAGTATATCTCCTAACTACAGCTGAGCCATTAATGGCCTATCTACCTACAACGTCTTTTGAAAGCTATTCGTTGAAGATTACAAGCTTACTTTATCTTAAGCATGAGTACATGGCTTTGTTATTAAATCCAGGGATAAAAACAGAATAACAAAGAATAGAACTGTCAGCAAAGGGACAAAACTAATTTAGCGCAATAACAGAAATTTCAGAATTTTTAAGTACACTAATACATAGATAATAAACTCCATCGCACACTAGCTTGTGTTTCCATTTTAAGCTACTGCATTTCCTTTCCCTCCCTTAAGTATATTTATTCTCTACTTTTAAATACTAGTCAGTGAACTGAAAACAGAAACAGCACCAACTCTGACCTATGTTTGTGGCAGTGTTTTGCATTGTGATTGGCAACATGTTGCCAATGTTCAGGTATTTTACCTGTAGCATCTCAACTTCAAACACTGCCAGACTTAACACTGTCAAATATTACTAAATACTTATGTTACCATTTCTTAACAGAAGACTAGCACACTGTCTAGTTTTAAAATAAAATAGCTATATTTTAGATGGGCAAGCATGGGAAGAAAACTCCCATCCTCATACTCGTCCTCTTTCTGTAACATCACGATCCAGCAAATTGTAATTACAACATCAATGGTCCAAAGGGACCATTGGGACCAAAGGGAATTGGTACATGTTTCCACATATTCAGCAGTTCTAATGAAACAGAATTATCTGGTGTTTGGCCAGATCAGAGCTTTCAATATATTTTTAATGACTCAAAAGCTCACTGACAGTACCTTGGTGTATTTACAGTCTCACATGCTGATATAACGAAGGAGACTATGCTTGGAGAGATCACTAATCACCTTCCACAAAACACTGCTTACCTAAGAACACCTCAGTCACTCTTTCTGTTCTGAGTACAGGCAATATAGGAAACTACAGCATGCCATCAGCAAAGTGAATAGGCCCCTATCTTTTCTCACCAGGACAAACCTGCAGTCTACATAGGTATATATAGTAATAATTACCTCTACTAAAAGGTAGAATTTAAAATGAAGACTTCTTTGGAAATGCAAGTGCCAACAAAACTTCATCAACACAAAAAACAATTCCCTTTTTGACCTACGTAAACCCATTTTATGTGATTTTTGCCTATCATGCACAGGTTCTAACACTGATATGCCCATGCCTTGATACAACACTCATTCATTATAATTCAGAGAACAATGGCAGAGGATGAGTAACATATTTATTTATAATTTGATAGCTGGAAACTAACAATCAATGTATATTTCTGAAACTCCTTGCAAAATCACTCACAAATAAAACCATAGTGCAGAAATGCATACATCTCAAATATGGAACCAGAAGCAACATTAAAACCAAATTTATCTACTCTGACAAGATCGATAGTAGTTGCATCACTCTCAAAACACTCCAAATCAAATAACTGAATAGGGAAGCAGACAACTGACTGGAAAAGAAAAGCCCTCCAACAGTAATCATTACCAGCTGTCAAGCTGGAAGGACCATTTCATGGGGGCCAGCCTACTGTGGTGGACCAGAGCCTAGTTCAATAGTTTTATTAACAGTGTTGGTGACTGAACAGGAAAATCTGCTTTAGAACTGTGCATATGATATCAAGCATGGAGAAATCCAAGTGCTCTGAAGAGCAGGATTAGAACTCAGTGATCCTGAAAAACTGAAGAAATAGTCCTAATGAACAAGGTGAGATTCAGTAAAAACAAATGGGTACACATTGAAAGATATATAGCACCAATTCAGAAAAAAAAGAAAGATCCAGTACAAGGTTATTGCAAAAAAGACAAAACCCCCCGACTTTTGACATGCTAAAAAGAGCATCACATAAAACATAGGATGTGCCTGAACTTTTTAAATACTCAGAAGCAGTAAAACTTATGCACTTGTATCTAATTTCAGGTATTGTGATTTAAGAAGTAGAGACAATCCTGGTGAGAACAAAACCAAGTATTTTGAAATAATTGACCTGTGAGTAAGAGTTGAAAGATCTGAGATCATGCAGTTTAGAAAACAGAAGACAGGAACATCATAGCTGTAAGAAGTCATCATGAAGGGAACACTGAACAATTACTTTTTTGTATTACAAGTAATAGTCAGCTTAACCTGCACTTGGGAGATCTTGGTTAAAAGCTTTCTAACCACAAGAACGGAAAGTTCATGAATACTTTGAAAGGCTGAAAACCCTCTTGCCAGGAACCTCACATCTCTGGGAGTTGGCCAAGATCCTGGCTCAGAGCAGGGAGACAAAAGTTAGATAAGCTAAACTTCAGGGCAGGGTCCACAAAACATGTTGAATCTTTTTCACCAATCAGCCAAACCCGGGGAGCTGTTACACTGTACTGCAGCTCCCCCACCTGCAAACAGCAACCCATGTCTTCCGATGAAAAACAGGATAGACAGGAACAGAGGGAGAACACCACACACAAGTCCCATCCTGACAAAATCAACCTTTGCCTGAGGGAGACACCCAAATGCTAAGTAGCCCTCTCAGGCTCTCCACAGTTTCCACACTGATTTCCTAGGTGTAGCTATACTTCTGTAATACAAAGCACATTAGAAAGGTGCATATGACAAAGGGACATTTCATAGCTACAGATGGTAGCATGCACAAAGAATGTAACACAAATTTAAGTCTTGACTTTTTGCCAAAAAATCTAAGCTGTTACTGTATGTTATAAAAAGTATACACGTGCATAAGAACATGTTTGCACCAGCAGAAATGCATCCATATTACTGTACCAAGGCAGTATCCCTAAACAATACACTAACAGAAAATGACAAGACAGGAGGCTTTTTTTTGTTTGAAATAGAGTAAGCAAAGATGTAAGTCTTCTCCCAAACTTTAAAAAGAAGCCACCATACAACTTTCTAATATTTGTCACAATTACTTTGTGGGATCAAAAGCAGCATCTGTCTCTTTTTTATAGCTTCTAACATTATGCTCCTATCACTCACTGTACCTCTGCAGCTGAGAAGTCTCGGAGGGAAGCTGGGCAAAGCAAGATGGAACTGCAAGTATTAATACAATGTGACATTGCAAAGGAAGCTGGATTCCCTCCCCCATTTTGTTCAGTGTTTCTATTAGAACGGCAATTCTTGCATATAGCTTCCCTAGCTAAAAGTTGAGAAATATATCATACAGCTGTACATACTCTTACACTTCAGCTTCAGAAGACATTTTACAAAGTATAGCTTTTGATTCGTTGCTGTACAAATTATTTTGTATTTAAACTGTGTAACTACAGAACTCAAAGTTTAACCTACATTGCAGGGGAAGGGGGAGGGAAGAGCAAGCTGCCGCTACTGCTATGCACTTCACCTTCAAAAATAAAATGGAGGGGAGAAGACATGGAAAACAAACTAAAACTCAGCAGATTTGGAACCTCTCATTTTAAAGATTTAGAACAGAATTAAATTATTATAATACTATAACAGAGCATCCACGTGAGGTGCACCCTAAGATTTCTTCTTCACTAACTGTTATTGTTAACTTCTCTTGGTAGTTGAGGTCTTAGTGTAACGATCACAGCACCTGAGGATGCTTGGAAAGCCTAAGCAACTTGAAATATTAAAAAAAAAAACAAAAAACAACAGAATAAGAAAATGGTAGAAGGTTCTACCTATACTCAGCAAATTCAGAACGTGCAATTCCAAACACACCAATACAAAGACCATGCAGCTGTCAAAGAACTGCAGCACCAATACTACCTAGAAATCAGCAGTTACATGTTGTGCTGCATGTGGCTTTCCAGATACGCACCAAAGTAATCTGAACTAGAAGTTGTAAAAAGGCAGATCCACTCATTCCTTCTGACATACCCAAAGTCAGTTTTATTTGGCCGTGACAGAACCATCCCAGTTTAGGGAAGACCAGTTCATGAACCTATTAGCATAATGGTACCAGCGTCACTTTTCAACCTGCTGTCTCCATGGGGAGGAATATGGCCACATCCCATTCTAGCTACCAGCTCTGCTTTTGATCCTTAAAGGGTAGTTTGCAGTCAGAATTTGAAAGTAGTTATAGTCTCCCATAATAACAGGGGGTGAAACAGAAACAGGAGCACTTACAGGAACACTACAGTCTAGGCTGTGGTCTCCTTATTCACATGTAAGGCATTAACCCTCAAATCCTCCCTATATACACATTTTATGCTTTTAAAAAGATGTAATACACTTTCCTCAAATTATTTTGTTAAACTGGCAGGAAAACCACTAGAGAGATGTCACACTAACACTCATTATATTTCTCCTGTTTGGTCCTGCAGTTGTTATAATTACACAGGAAATAAAGCAGAACTACCAAATGCAATCAGTGTTAGAATAAACTAATATTTCAATTTTTTTCAACATACTGTTTTTCAAGATGTATTAATTTATTTGTTAGGAACTACTCTTAGTATAGCCATCTTTTAAAAAAAATTAAGCCTTGCAGAAGCTAGAACAAGAAAGTACTTGAATTAAATAATTTTATTTGCTAAGCTATAGCAGTAAAAATTTAAACGTTTCCTTTAATAAACTGTTTATTGCCATTTCACCAGATTTAAAACAAGTTTCACTCAGAATTTGCAATAGCTATGAACTTCTGAAAAAAATACACTGAGATGCAGATAAACTCAATTATCGCAAACTCTGTATTTCAAGTTTAATAAAAGATACCTTTATATTTGATATCAGTTTATCTGTAATCCCTATACCATGCACGTACATACACTCATGCGCATGCACAAACACTATTTATCTTACAACAAATCCTCTGACTAAAACGAACCTTGATCAAACATACTGTGGTTTACGAATTCTCAGCAACTTCTAACTGTATCTCCTTTGTATTATTCATTGTAAAGATTTAGCAGATTATAGACATGCATTAGAAATCTCCCATGACTTCAAAAGAACCGTTCATGGTATTAGAATAGAAAGCAGCAGCATATCAGGCAGCCTGCACACTGCCACAGTTAATGAAAAATCCCTTTGAAAATTACACATCATTCCACTAATTTCTTCTGATCAGAAGAGTGAAATTTTGGATTGACACATCTTCCCAGTAAAAGATAAAAATTCAGTGCAAAAATGAAGTAATTAAGCCCCACTTCTTCTGACATTTACTTCACAGCATGACTCATGACCATATTCAGCCTGCATTTAATAAAACGTCTTCACAGAGACTATTAAAAAAAAATTAACTCTACACTACAGCTTTTCAGTCCAGTACTGCATTTTCTTGCACAATTTGAGTTCCAAAATAATTTTTCAGTGTAGTGGGCCAGCTGGTTCTCAGCACTTAAAACAAAGCAAGCAAGTAAAAAAAAAAAGGGATTTTTTTTTTTTAAATAATCCCAGCTTTTAAAACACAAACGATGCTTTCAACTTTTTCTAAAGAGGATCAGGATGGGAAAAGCTACAGCAACAAATCTAGCTCATTTTTAATTAAGAGACTGTAGAACTTACGCTACAAATTTCCAATAAATGACTACTAAATATATTTACAATACTGAGTAGGTAACAAAGTCAACAACATGAATGCAGAAGTTGATCCAGAAGGCTTAATACTCCAAACCAGAGTGTCAGAAGTTATTGCAAAGAAAATTTAATAAAAGAAAAGGAAATTCCTCTGCAATTTTGTAACTGGAAAACATGCAAGCAACAATATTACATCATTAAGACTCCCTCTGAAAAGAGAGGTGTTTATATCTAATAAACAACACAGAGGCACCAACACAGATATGACTGGCTTTTTTCCTGCTATTTGGAGACAGTTCTACTGATCTCTTGCACTTCATCTCTTCTCCAACTGCAGCTGCAAACCCCACATTTTCTACTTCTGGATTCCCTTACCTGCTCAGAGCCGCTCATTTTTGCTCTCAATCACGTGAGGATAGAAATGACTACCTGGGTTTATCCTCCAATACTACATGCAGTTTCAGATCCAAACAAACCAACCAACCAGAACATACCACCTTAGACACAAAAGTTATACAAAACCTTGGAGATGGGAAGAACGTCACAGTCCCTGAGAAGGAAAGCTTCTAGTAAGAATGATACAAAAGAAACACTACTGTAAACTGCATCACATAGATGTGGAAATACAATACCTGAATCCTATAGCTCCACCTATCCTCTAGGAAATGCCATTATTCAGGCTTGTGCTGGCAGCTACAGACATCACATTTGCAGAAAATTATTTAAATAATTTAACTGAATAAACTAATATGTTATTTACAAAACAAAACAACTCAGTTCCATGACATGTTAAGCCAGCCTTGGAACGGTTGTGCAGCCAGGAGGCTTTGAGTGTACATACTTTATCTTGTCATTAAACAATTACTAATCTTGATCAAGTGGAAGGTAAACAATGAATATTAATAGGTATTAGCTTGGCTTTTGTCTGGCCATTCAGCTTCCAACTGCCAGCAAGGAAGCTGCACATCCTGATCAGGCTTGAGTTGGAAATACCATATTTAAACATTAAAGGAAACTTCTTTGTGGGAAATATTAGGCTAAGTGGGTTTTAAAGAGATCTGAAAGTCTGATTTTTATAAAGTTCTTTAAAACGTCTTGTAATTCTCTCCAAAGATCTGTTCTTTATTCATCTTTCCTTTGAAGTTCTGTCATTTTGGCAGCCTTGCACAATCCCAGAAGGAACAGAAAAAATATTCTTACTCAGTCTTCTCCTGCTGTTCTTCCAGACTGACACTTCTGAAGCACCTATTAGCATAGTTAAGGAATATGTTCTCCTCCAGGAAGAATTCCTGGTATCTTCCTCACGCAACTTTCCTAGTATACACATGGTTTAAAAATACAGTAGTATCTACCAGACCATGTTAAAATGCATGAGGAATGGCACAATCCCAGAAGACACACCCATTTCTACTTCTTACTGAAGGGACCACAATGTGAAGTAAAGCACTGCCATGATCCTTCTTGAATGTTCAGGTCTTTGAGCTACCTGGCACCTGATACCTCTGTACCTGCCTGTTCCTACCACCACCAGACTGACAGCAAGATGGGAACATTACCTTTTTGCTATCATTGTCTCTACTAAGATACCTCCCACATTTTTTTTTCCCTGTGAGAGGGCTCCCTTTGCTATGAGCTTCTTAACCTTCACCAGAATGTCACTGCCACATGCAGCAGTGACAAATGGCAGCATCCAACTTAGAATTAGAAGTCCTTCTTCCACAGAAAAGACAACTGAGAAAAGAGCAGAGAAAAGCTAGGAAAATCCAGAGTAGAACCAATACACACGATGATTACTTATTAAGCTAAGATAATATTAACATTAGTTGCTTAACTAGCTTTTTTACTATAAAACAATTCAAGTAATTTTGAAAAAGTGGCTATGCCATTGCATAAAAGCATTTCACCCTTTCATACACAGCTTTGGCCAGTTCATTTTCAGTAACAAGACAGGTCCTTATAAAGGTTTACACCACAGATCACTAGATCCTGGGAATTAATTCTAAGGAAGCATGACTACATGTTTAGCTATACTAATATAGTCTTCCCTTGGCCTCTGCTGCAGAAAGGATTCTGGCTTAGAGAGACCCATGACACAATCTAGCTCGGCCATTCCTTTGTACATACCCCCAGTTCAACTGGGTCAAAAAATTCTGTTTAAAAAAAAAAAAAAAAAAAAAAAAAGGCAGCAAACTATTTCATACACCAAGTCTGACCTTTACAACCAAGGCACATATTATTTAAAGATAAAGATCTTATTTTCAATTGTGTCACCCTAAAGTAAGGAATGAAAATTACTGTCAATATATCAACACAGCAATATATTTCAGTTATCAGGGTTGAAAAACCTGATGCGATACAGTGGTTTCTTGCTGTCCTACACATTACTACACATACCCACACACTTAACATATGTCAGTGTTTGTACATGGTTTGAACAGCACAGTTCATTCATCTGTGTGATTATTTTTCAACTTCCAACATAGCAAATTGAGAATCTGAAAAAGGGTTTGAGAAAAACAGAAAATAAGGAAGAACAAATTAAAACTACTCACAAATAAGAAAACATACAAATACTCTCTTAAATTCTGACACTTTCAAAAAGCCATTGGACTATTTAAGAATAGATGGATGCTAATATACATTTTCACTTCTATACTAGCAGAAAGCTACAGAATACAACCAGCAACCACAAACTTACTTAGATCTTTGAATTTTTCGTTTGTTTTCATTCTGACAAGCTTTTGCCATTAGTCTTTACTGGTCTTCAAAGTGATCAAAAATATACACTAAACCAGAAGGAATATCTCAAAAGAACCAGTAGATGGCACTAAAAATATCTGTGATAAATTCTGATTTTGGAAATGAACATAATCCATATTAATATGCAACCAGCAAACTTGTCTTTTTTTTTTTTTTTTTTTTTTTAAACCTCGTTGATATGGTCCCAAGAGTCTGGTCCAGCAGCAAGCACTTACAGACTCTTATACAGATAAACCTATAAATCTTCCCCCATCTGAAAGGTTAAAACTCTCACTGAGGTGAGAAAAAAAAACCTGAAAACAATCTGTTCCCTTGTTACTCAGAAGAATAACTTACCTAAAATATTTCATAAACTTGTATTCAAACTAAAGCTACCATTTCAAGAATCTTTTGCAAAGTACAATGTGTATAAAATACACAAAAATTTGAGTTAATTTTTATTCTTAAAATATTGTCAGAGAGTAAACTAAAGAATCAGTAAGCTTTCCTAAGTCTCTATACTACAGAAACATTCAGAAACTTCCACTAAGTTATAGTAATGTTATTCAGCATCTTCTGGTAATTTCTGCCAGGGTTTCAGCTTGAAAGTAAAATATCAAGCTATTTTTATGGCTCACAATTGCAAGTCTAGGAATAAACCAAATTGCAGTGACTTACCTGTATAGCATAGAATATAAAAATCAAATTACTATTTTGTATGATACTAAAAATTAAAACATACACATCAGATTTCTAAAGGAAGACTTTTAGGCATGATTTGTTATGTATATGTATATGCATTACATATGTGTTTGCAGCTGAGGTAGAGGTATCCTTGAACAGAAACAATACATTAATTGAAATCACCAGTGGCTTGGAATAATCTTTTCTAACATCCAGAACTAGTAATGCTGCAGAATTATTTTACGTATGCATATATCAATGAACCAAAAAATTACATAATTTACATCAATTGCATTTTTTCATATATCTTTCTGTATTTTCATATTTTCATCATAAGTGCAAGCATATCTAGGCTAGGATATGTTTCACTTAAATAGAACACCTGAAGAATAAGCTTGCTAAGTATTTTCTTAAAAAGGAACTGTAAAGCTGCCAAGTAAGATTTGTATCTTACCATTAAACATTTCAGAAAGAGCCTTACGTATAACTTCCTAATTAATATTATTTTATTATAGCTAAATAATATTTTTTTCCCTTTACATTTAACTATTAGATGGAAATTTAAGCCACATATCAAATATTTACCAGTAAACACTATGCCTTACATTTACACCTGAAAACTAAAAAACTACTCAGGTTATAAACGAAACACCCTCACATAGTATATATGCATGCATACAAGTATGCATATCAGTATGGACAAAACACACTGCCACAGAAAAGAACTAGGACATGGAAAGAGATACCTGGAGGCTGTTGCCAAAAATATTTCATCAGTAAGCAAGTTAAGAGTTGTACAACTGCTCCCAGAAATTATTTTCTCCGATTAAAGAGCAAATAGATTGAGGACAAAGAAAGAATACCCACTGCAACTAGCAGACATACAAAGGGATGAGCCCACATGAAAGGCACTCCTTATTTCTTTAAAAGTGGCACTGACAACATGGAAAACAGACACTAAAAAAGCTGAAAGGGGGTCTGTTGGAGGGCCACCAAGACCACAGGGTTGAAGAATCTGACATATGAAGAAAGACTGAAGGAACCAGGTTTGCTCCACTTAGAAAAGGGAAGGCTCAGGAGGGTGGAGAGGATCTAATCACTGATCTTCCAATGCCTGACAGGTAGTTTTCAAGAAGACGGAAATGCCTTCTTCACAAGGATGCACAGTGAAAGGACAAGAGGCCATAAGACACAAGTTGCTTCGGGGAATTTTCTTGCTGTAAGAAAAAAAACACCCATTCTTTGCCATGAGAACAATTAGACAATGGAATAGGTTGCCCAGAGAAGTGGTGGACTTACCCTGGCTGGAAGTATTCAAGTCTTAGCTTAGCTTGACAAGGACATGGACAACCTAATCTAGGGTCCTGCTTTCAGCAGCAGGTTAGACCAAATAATCTCCAGAAGTCCCTTCCAGCCTAAATTACTCTCTGATTCTTTATGTGAAACTCTGCATCTACTGTATCTTAAATTATTACCTGTCACAAACACAGACATACTTCAGGAAAAAAAAAATCATCTTATGCACAGCTGGTTTGCTCCAATTTTGCACTGTTCTAACTCCTTCAGTGTCAATGAATTTATATATGTCTATATACTGATGCAGCCTATTTTTCTGCATTTTTTCCAGTTTCTTTACTATGTAAAGTTGGCCAATATCTAAGTGTACATTGCATATCTGCTAAACCCTAAAGTCCTGAATTCTACACAAATAAAGCTGTTTGCTGCACACATGCGAAGCACTACATCATGCAGAACCACACCTCACTTCCACCCTGCCAGAATGGAGTCTGGTAGATGACTGCTAAAAAATAAGTCAACTAGCAGTGTTTCTTTAAAAATTTAAAAAAAAATTAAAAATCAGCTTTATCAGGAAAAAAAGACAGCACTGAAACCTGTGCAAAACATTTAAAGGTTTTTTTTTTGTTTTAAAAGAAAATAAAGGGAAAAGACTCTTGATTTTAATATGACAAGCCACCTAAAATTGCTTTCTCTCAATAAGCAAATTCAAAAGAGCTTCAGCTGCACTCAGGATGCAATGCTTACTAATTTCCCAGTTTATCTAGAAAGCAAAGTATGATGATGCCTAGAACCTCTCATCGACTAGAATCCAAACCATTCAACTGTGGTAGCGTTTCCCAGTTTCTTTGGCACATCATTGCAGAAACAACTGTCAAGTTTACTGGCTAAAGTGGCTGAGTGTTGAGGCCATTACAAGTGCTCAGCAGAAGCTCAGAGAGCTTCTACTGTACACCAGGAGGCTTTTGATGAAGAAATACACTTAATAAAATACAGCTCTAGACAAAAGCATATGTACCAAGCAACTCTCAACCACTTTGATTTTGGATCAGCTAACACTTCTAAACATAACAGCACTAACTTTTCATCTTTATTAACAAGCTATGATTCCTTCTTTCCAACCTTTGAAAATGGACTGGCAGCTCCTCCTCACCCAGAACAATCAAAGCTTAAGAAAGGGTTACTTCCCTTATTCCACTCCATACCTCTTACAGAACAGAATTTAAACATAAATATTTTTTTATGAAGATCTATTTCAAATCCTTGCAAGAACTCCATGAAATCAAATTTACACAGCTGAATTGTTTATTAATCTATGTTTATTATTAATATGCTAGTCTTGTCCTCATTTTCACCTATACCAGAGCTGATCATATTTGTAGACTGTAAGGTCAGATTTTACACTACAGCTATCAAGAGAGCCCTCCATTATTATTTAGTATTTCCAAGGTAATCCCCAAATGCCTCTGTGTGATGTAAGACATCCAGGCTAAGTGCACCTCTGCATAAAAGCTTTCCATTAGTTCACAACATTTGAGTGCTTGGATAACAAAAGTTACTTTTGGATATTAGGATGCATGCACCTTAAGCTGTACTTTACAGCTATTGCTTCAAAACACTCCTACTGATGTACTGTTTAAAACAAAAAATAATCGAAACCACCCAAACCACTACTAAGAATTGTACATACAACTGATTTCTTAGACTCAACTTTCAGAGCAGTCCTGAAACTGATTTAATTAGCATTCTTTGAATTTATGAGTCTACATTAAAAAGTCAGTCATCAGGAAGAAAACTTGTCAACAATTCTCAAAGAAATGTAAAAAAGCACTGCAGAATTAAGGTTACACCTTGTTTTAATCCACTCAGCTATTCAACAAATTTCTTCAGAATAATTTCCTCTTTTTTTTTTTTTTTTTCAAATCACTGTAAGAAGTCAGAGGTGACTGGGTACAGTTTCACACAAGCACAAATGCTTGCTTGAAATGTTCTACTTTACACCTGTGGTTCATACCAGAAGTATGTGTCTATGGTAAAGCCTGAAGAACTAAACACTACAGGATGTAACTATTTTAAAGTTATGTTAATTAGGGCTTATGGTTTCCTGCTTTAATGACATTCACCTACTACTTTTTGTTTGAAAACTGCACTTGCTGCACTCAGCATCTATCCAGCAAGAAAAAGAGGGGAGTTGCATGATTCTGCTCCTGGTTCAAATCATGTTGCCATGGAAGCAGATGTTGAATTGATGAAAATAGGTCAACTGTTCAAAAAAAAATAAAATCACTGTTTTAAGACTTTAAAAATATTATTAAATGTTATTATTCTAATGCTTACCATTATTTATTATGAAATAGTTAATATGTGATTATATTTAATTAGCATATACTTTGCTCATACAATATGTATTCCCGCCAAAGTGTAGACAGCAGTGGAGTTAGAGTTGTTAATGAAAAAAAATATTATTTTGCATAAATATGTGGGGCTGGGTACAGAATGCTTACAAGAATATCACACACAGTTCTTCATTATGTCTGTACTGAGTGATGTCAAATGTTGCCATATAAATATGCTTCCATTTGAAGAGAATTAGTATTTTTTTTTAAAGTCCTAACATTTTTTTTGGAGGGGGAGGAAAAAATGAGGACATTGTCAATACCTATGCTTGGCTTTGGTAAGAACAGCGCTTTTTCTGTTTAACTTTGCATCAAACCTATATAAATATTCAACTGGAGTCTCAGTTGCTTAAACCTGATAAAAATACTTAATGTCAGCTAAGATTTAAGTAGGTTACCCCATCAACTGAACATGTGAAAGCATACATAGCCTACTAAAAAACATTTCTTCTTTTCCTTTTCACACAGCCTGCCAAGCTGCTATCAAAACAGCATAAACACACTGTGAAATTCTCATCTTCATCTGCAGCAAACACCAGAAGATAAAGTAATTCACCTGTATCGTGTTTCTGAATCTCTGCTAGGTGATAAAAACATTCTTCTATCAGCACTCAGACACATCCAACATAATTTTTTCCTACCTTAACACTGATGTACTTTAGATGCACTAGGTTTGTCCTAGAGGTTTAATGTGATATATTCTGTTCCTGAATTTTTCTTTACAACTGAAATGCAGCTTAAACATTAATAAATATAGGAAAGGTATATGGGAATAATGCCAATACATGAAATTTGTGCTTCTCTCCTAGTTTAAGGATCTTCCTGTAGATGAAGTAATAATTACAGGAGAAAGACTCTGTGGGGCAGAAGTCCCACAAATTGAATCCAGCACAAACCTACAGCACTACCATTGTGTCTTCCACACACAGTTGCTTCTGCCCTGCTCCCTTTCACCAGTGAACTGATTCAGACAGCTTCTCCTAGAACAATTCCCTAATCTGAATCTTCATGCAACAAATAAAAGAAAGTGCCAGTGCAAAAGATAAGATGGGAATAAACACACAGGAAGCAAAGGCAAAAATAGTCCCATCTCTTTAAGGTGCCATAAAGTCATACTGCTGCTGTTCATAGTCCCACAGCTTCTAGTAATCACCCCTTCTTTCTACCTTTTGTAATCAGCGTTTTAACCTAAAGAACATACAACTACTGATAAAAAGAATCATTTGTGTAACTAAGAACATGTTTAACTGTCAACACAATGGAAACTTTTGTCAACGGAAGTGAAAATCATGGTTTTTGTGTTGTTTTTAGTTTTTTAAATAAAATTATACATATAACGCGTTTCACTTTGGAGAGATCTTTTGGACTCCAGAAACTTCATAACTTGTATTAACAACTTCCTGCAAGATTATATGACCTATTCTCTGCTATTCTTTGACTCTTTAAAACAATCAAAAAAACACCACCAAACAAACAAAAAACCCCTCCCAAATAAACAAAAAACCACACTTGTGAAGTTGTTAAATATTGTGTAAAATGTACTGAAAGACTGCCTCTCAGGACACTGCAAGAAAATTTTAAATTTCACATTGAACAGTTTTGGAATTGTTTATAACCAACAACATTCCAAGAATCACATGGCTTGTTATGCTGCAGAAAAGCACTATAAGACTTACAAACTGGGTTTGTGTCTTTGTGTTTTCTCAGGCAAAATAGTTTGTAATAACACAAAAACAGCCAAAAAAAAAAAATCAGACCAACATACTTAAAAGTATCAAGCATACTGGATACTTATGATTAAAACTGTTTTTTAAATACCCCTTTTCTGACAAGTACATTATGGGTTGTTTTGGGGTTGTTTTCTTTTTTTACTAAGAACAGTATGAGAAAACCTGACTTTTCTGTAATCAAATGGTTGCTCTCTAGCTCACCCAGCTTTAGCCTCCATCAGTCCCTTCATACAATGTTAGTTATAGATTCATGGCCTTCGTCAACGTTGCCTCTCAGTATTAGACAACATTTTTGCCTTTCCTCCCCTCAGTACTAATTTACCTTTTCTCTTCAAACTTTCTGCTTGTCATTTTCTTCAACTCCCTTTCCAGCGCGTTTATAGATAATTTGAGATACACTGTTAAAGAATTCCAAGAGCTAATCAACTACCATGCTGCAATTCCTACCATCTAAAGGACTGCCTATAAGCAGAATTTAAATATATAGAGAAAAATATCAGTATTTTCCTATGGCCTACCCAGAACAGAGGTCTGCCTAGAGACCATGTATCCAGCTTCACATTAAAAACAGATAAAAATTGAATAAATACCCAGGAAGCAAAGGCAAGAATAGCCCCTTCTCTTTAAGTTGCCATAAATACAAACTGCTTACTTTAGCCATACAGTTTTCATAATGTGATCTCTTGTCCAGTAACAAGCCATAACAGTACATTTAAATTGCCAAATTAGTTTTTTATTAAAATACCTCACTGAGCTTAATGCAAATGTTCACACATGCATAATAGAAGAATGTATCAGGCTGTCTGCAGACTTGAACTTCAGCAAAACAGTTGAAATGATTCATATTTACAGTTAACTGCAAACCTTAAAGCTTGGAAAATAAAATTCAAAGCAAGCTTATAATTCATTGCATAATGCTTAACACCTGTAAAAACAACAAAGTATGTGCTCCTGCTGCACCTCTGTAAGGCAATACCTTACAGTTTAACAACTGCACATAAACAACTCGGACCTTGTGCCACAAGTAATCCAGATCCTAAAAGCCAAAATAGCATAATGATGAAAGTCAAGGCAATGCAATACAAGAAAGCTCTGAAAGAAAGTCATGCCAAGGCGAAGCCCTACAGTGTCAGTTACTATATAAAATACCCACAGATATCCCTCCTTGTCTGAAAAGGAAGGACACTCAAGTGGTTATTACATAGAATTAGAAAAAGATGAAACCCAAATACTCTTACAATCACTTATTTATAGTCCTCATATATACTAGTTTCAGATAAGCCTTACAGGAAATTCCCATAAAGATTAGGTAGGAGGTCTTTATAAGATATGCTGTGTTCACAAACCAAGCAGAATAACAGCTAGTTCACAAAACTGGTTATTTTGTTTCTTGAAATAGTACTTTTAAATTCTTCAAATACCTGAAGCAACAAATACACTGTATCTTGGGAATGTATGGGAAAGTATGGCAACATTTCACAGTACATGAAAACACAGAAAAGCAAGCAACCAAAGGCAAGGCTTTGAAACACTTCTTTGAAAGGGAAATCTTCATTTCCTTTTAATACAAGGGGGTGCAGGGAGGAAGTCTACTCCCTGATATCATTTCCACTGTTGTTCATGTTATGTGCTACTAAAACACATGCACTGTTTGAAGGCAGACTTACCTCTACCAGTGCCACAGTCAGAATAAGGTCCATTTTTGAGTCTGGGAAAAGGGCATTCACTTGTGGAGACATTCCAATCAGTATGCAATTAGTAACAACAGATATCACACTCATAGTTTCAAAAGCCAACTGAAATAAAACATAGATATATCTATAGTTACAACCATTATCTCTAATTTAACAGTCTCCAAATTGCTCTGAACAATACCTCTCTCTTTTTTACATCATCATAAGACTCATTATTTAATTTTCCTTCATCTTTTGAATTCTGTAACATAAGACTTGTTTGGCAAGCAGTCTAGATTTCATCAGCTTTAAGAATAGGCAAAGACAAGAAAGACTATAACAAGGTTTGCAATACCACAAAGACCACCTGGCAACCCTAAATTTCTCTCCAATTTGATTTCCCTATGTGCACATCCGTGTGTTGTGAAGAAAAACAGTATTCTTCCACAATCCCACAGTACTGTAGAGACCTTAAGAAGTTATTTAGAAACCACTAATATTCTAGATGCAGGTAATGCCAGATGACCTTCTGAAAAATTTGGACAGGAAAGCAGCCTCATACCTGTTATCTTCATGACTCATAATCTAAACATATAAAAATGTGTGCACTCACCTACAGTTGTACTCCTGAACACAAATTTCTTTCAGGATAAAGAAAAAAAAAATGCAAAATGCCTAGAGGAAATAATAGTCCAAACACTCCTGGGTTTGGAGGTTTTGTCTGAATGTTGAGTAATAGAAAAATGTAACGATGGTTCAGAATGCCATTTTTAAAAGCTGAAATTTGCTGAAAGAATGATTTACATTTTAAAGCATGCAATTGCACAAATATAAGAAGTTCTTGCCTACAGAACTCCCACAAAATGTCTGAAAATATCATTACAGAGTGATAATTACTTTTGCAATATAGTGGTTAACTATTGCGAGGTCATCTCTGGAATGAGAAAGACTGATGTTGAATTGTAGCAATTGTCATAATGAATTAGCAAAGTAACCTTTTCCTTGACAACAAGCTGGTGACTCAGCTCACCTGTTAAATAATTCCAGTATCCCTTTAACAGAAATCTTTCAGCCAATGCTCTAACTTCCCACATGAAACAGATAACTAAATTTTTAAGTCGTAATTTTTAATTCACAAAGCAAATGCATTTCTACTATTAATTACAAACCTACTATAAAGAAAATGTGACTGGACCACTAGTGTTATACTTTTTCAGCCTACTCCCTAGATTAAAACAAACTATTCTAGCAAAACCAAATGCTATTAATATACCTGCAGCTACGCTTGGAACTTATGACTACAGCTTCATTTATCCGGTGGTCACACCACTGGTCAATGCAGTTATGCCATCAAGATGTTGGCAGCATAGATCTGGACTGAGAAAATACATCAAACGCTAAAAAGCAATCAGATTACAATTTACACATTTTAATGACTTAATATTAAAAGACTTCTCCTATAAGTCCACTTCATTAATACCTATGTACGTGTCTCACAATTCCTCAGAATACTTGGTTTATACATTTGTACATTTGTAAGTATTTACAACAAATACCTGGTTTACTTTTTACAGTAGGTTTCCTGATTTCATTTTTCATCTCCCATTTGTTTCATTTCATACCGACACTTGCAACCCCTCCAAATAGAACAATTCACTGGTTTATTGTGCCCTTTGTCTCCATGACATATCATTTAAAAAGTTGTTAAATAAAATTAGAATATGGATCATCCCCTGGAGATTTCCTCCAACCTACTTCACACTCCTTATCAGGCCACTGCTATTAAGTCTCCGGATGATTTTCTTTTCAGGAAAAATTCTGGGTTTGAAGGAGTTTTATAGGGATCTTTTTAGTCAGAATCAGTTCACTGATGCAGAGTACTCAGCAGGCTCCAAACTAGCTGGTGCTAGCATGACTGCATGGTCAAACAACTGAGGACAGAAAATCCTTAACCCAGTACTACGAGCATGAAATTGTTTAGACAGACTACAATGTTCAGGTTGTGCAGAAAGGTCTAGCTCCTGCACACACATCCAGATTGTTTTAAAATTAGTTAGCTTGAATACCAGTAATCACAGTGGCACACAGCCAAGCATGGTTTAGGACTCCAAGTATTTCTTCAATTTTTTTTTTAAACCCTTGCTGAGCTCCATGCTTCTGAGATTCATCAGATGTTACCATTTCTAAAATGTTGGCTGTAAAGAGTAATAGGCGGTATCCGTCAGCTTTGCTTTGCTGCATTTGCAACAGGAGTACAATATACAAGGACTAAAGGAATGTTTTTTTCTTTTGGGAGGCAACTGAAAAACACATGGTCAAAAACCCTAAAAAAACCCACTTGCGTATACAGCTGGATAGATAATATCCTAAGGCATTGAAGAGAACAAAGTACCTATTAAACTTTAAAGTTTCAAAGTTGTTGAAACCTCTTTTAAAACAAATGAACAGAAGACTCAGAAATTACCTGCCAAACACCAATATTTGCTGTGGGTTCTGCAAATGGACGCTTGTAAACTCTACACATCTTTAAAGCATCAGAATATATCTCTGTGATGTTGTTTAACACTGCAAAGACGGCTGCCAGTGGATAAACACATGAGAAAAGACTCACATAGCCAAACTGTAAGAACAACTCCAGATAATCATCAAAAGTACCCTAAAAAACAGAGCAAAAATAAGAACAAATTTAACCCATAAAAAAACCCCAAAAACTAAGAAACACAGATTTAACAAATACAGTTGTAAACACACTTTCTCATCCCAGACCAGTTGTTTGGGAATGACTGGTAACAGAAAACAGTAACAACAAAAAAAAAATCCCATCTAGTTAATTTGGAATTATTCAATTACTCAAAACTTATTAATAAGGGGAGGGCAAGGTTTTTCTTTTTGCCTAATACATTTTCTGCAGGTCACATTTCTTATCCTTAGTACATGAAGTAATTGTATAAACACATTCATCCCATTCAAGTTCTTGACTATCTCAATGAAACAGTTACAGAAGGAACATGGGGGCATAGGAAAACAGCACCATGCATTTAAACTGGCAGAACATTCTCCTGAAAGTATTGTGACAAGAAAGATCCTAGTATTTCAGACTGTCCATGAAAGACCTAACCAGAAGAGCAGGTTGGCAGATAGGCAACTCTTTTCTGATATTTCTGCTTGTTTATTTCAAAATAGGTAAGCCAGAATTAGTGGCCAACTTGAAGGCTGAAATGTCAGAACACAGTGCTGACATCTGAAAAGAACAATTAGCACAAACAAAAAGCCCTATTTTGGTAAATCCAATCACATTGCCTGATCTTTAAAGCAAGAATGTGGGTACTTAAATGCTGATTGAGTACTCACATGTAGGTTATCATATATTTGCATATTAGTTTTGTAGTATTAATAATAGTTCTCTATGAATGCAGCAATTATTTATATAAGTGAAGAACAAACCCAACCATTTTTAAAGAAAAAGTGTTCACTGGACAAAGGATGGTGAAATACCACACACAGGTTAAACTGGGACCTAGCTATCTTGTATTTGCCCAGGCCCACATACTGTCCTCCCATTCAAACATGAAATAATAAAAGACTTGACAGTAACTGAGATTATTACAGGAACCACATAAAATTGGTTTTGGCTCCACACATCAGACACGTGGTTCTCCAGTCTTTTTTGCTGGTTATAGCTGTTAAAGTGACTGCCCTCTCCAGCACCTAGTGCTTCTTTTTCTAGCAAACAGAGAGAGTCAGTAGAAGACTGCAAGCTCAGAAATCAACATGGGGTGGTCATTAGTTCCATTCTTCACTTCAGCTCATTTTCAAGTTGCACAATATAGCTGGGTCTAACAAACTGATCCACAGGCAAGACCATGAGGAGCTACTTAACTTTTAAAACCACTGAGATTTTTTCACAGTAATGTTTGTATGAACTCTGAATTTTAGTAAGGTCTTCCTTAGGGTTGTTTGTGCAGGATCATTCACTGGAGTGGCAGTCACATATTTGTCCCTGCTATCACTTTCTCAGACAACTGTTGCAGGCGGGGAAAAACGCTTCCCTTTGTGCTCCTCCTTCTGGTAACTACATAGTATCCCCACTGCTTCCTCTAACCTTTCTTCTCATTTCCTTGCCCAGTACTTACTGACTTTTAGAACAGCAGACTATAGAAAGAGAAAAAGAGTATTTATTTCTCCCTCGCTCAATTTATGACACTTTGTGCAGGAAAACAGGAGCTGATACAATGTTAAAGAAGTTTCAAAGTATGCCATTGCTGCCCACAAGAGCAGCACATGAACTATGGCATCAAGGAAACAGAATCAACAAAGAAATTACGGCAGAAAATCAACTAGAAGAGAGAAGCATAAACTTAAATAAAAAAAATATTGCAGGGTGGTTTTACATCTTAAACTGAGTTAAGGGCTGGAGATTTGAAAAGCGAGAGAGAAAGGAGACAAATAAAACAGATAATTAAACGTTGAAACGTAAGTGAAGGAAGGAAAACAGAAGAGAAGAGCCTGAAATGCAGAATTCTGTCAAGACTCCTGCTAAACTCAGTTACTAAACATAGTCAAATGCTTCCCCCTTGTGACAGATTTAATTTTAGAAATACTCTTGCCAGCTGACAGCTCACTGCTTGCAAACAAATCAGTGGTCTAATATCATGTATTCACAAGTACAGCCCAATTAGTATCTTTAAACTGAAAATAACATTAAGGCTTTGAATACACACTACCTTGAACTGAAAATGAGACTAGCAGCGGAAACCTTCAAAGGCAAAGTCATAACTCTACAAATTGACCTGTTGGATCCCCGTGGAAAATTATTCAGAGCAGAATGGTACAACAGGTGCAGATATATTTGATCCAGTTCTGCACAAGAAGCACTGTGCAGTGTGACTCAAAGACACCACACTGGCCTTGTATGTGCAGCTGAGAATAAGAAGTCAGCTCATCTCTAAGAGGCAGAGCTTATTTGGTCAGGCATATCAACACCTGATGCCAATACACAGCTTTTGGAGTTCTGCTGGCCTATTTGCAGGCACAGTGTTGAACTGTCCTGATTTATCAGTTCAATCACTAACGCAGGGATTTCTGCTGTGTTCTCCACTGCAAGATAGACATGCTCTCTAAATCTCTCTCCCTCCATATAAAATGTGCAAAATACCAGCCTTCACAGAGGAATGCAAGTATTAATATTTGTACAATTTTTCAATTGCAAAGGTAGCATTTCTTTTTCCTCTTCCCATTTCATGGCACTCTATGCAGGAAGAGAGGAATCTGATGCAGTATTAACATCAAATTTTAAACTCTACCTGTTACATAGAAGGTACACTGTCTACATATAATGCTTATTCTGTAAAAGTATTAAGACCCTTGTGACTATGCTTGCAGCATCCGATCAAACAAGTTCTCAGCCACACTGTAGGGCCTTAACATACACACTGATGTCTATTTTGTCAATTCCTTTAGAATTGCAAGGAATGAATTGCACAAAGTCTTTTAAATACAATCTAAAATTGTACTGGGTAGAAGGTGGTCAGGAACAGAACTAGGAAGACAGGATGTGCCAAAGCTGTAGTTTCAAGAAGCAAGAGCTTCCGGCAGTAGTTTTGGTTTGAAGAGGTGGCATCTTCTGCCCTTTCCACTTCTGGCTCCACCCAGACATAAGCACACTCTCTCAGGCTACAGTTTAATTGATGGTTTAAACTATTATCACTGCAAAACCAAACTAAAACAGAAAAAGCCTCCCCCTGGTAGCCTTCAGGCTACCCTTGGAGATTAAGGGTATATTACACAAATACTTCTTCCAGTGATATGGAGTTAGGTAGCTCCAGGTTCAGCTGTTCATTCCTACCCCTTCATTCTGGTGTAACTAGGATACTGCACTGTATGTTTCTTGATCCACCATATAGCACTACCAGCAAAATTGATGAAGCTGAAAATAAGCTGCCAGGCCAGACAGCCAGAAATATTTTAGGTTGCACTGCCTGATGCCTCTGTCAACTTCAGCCCAAAAAACTTTTAACTCTTTTACGGTAGTAAAACGTACAAAATAGGTGCCCATTTCTTTCTCCAAGTTGATTTGTTCGACTAATGACAGGTCCGTATCTGTTTTCAGAGAACACATGCGTTTCTTGATCCTCTTCTTATGTCGCTTTTGGAGCCAGTAAGGAAGCAAGGATTCTGCAAACTGATTAAGGATCTGCGAAGTTATCAGCAAAGTGGCCAAGCTCTTAAGTTAAAAAAATAAAAAGAAAAAAAGAAAAAATTAATAGAATTGTGATTAACCTATGCTCATTTCCAATTTTGCATGTTCTATTAACACTGTAAGTTGCTACACTATGACAAAAGAAGGCCAGCCTAAAAAAACTAGCAATAGCATATGAAAAGTATAGGTGGTCTAGTTGCCATTCTTTACTATGAGCTGAAAAGGACAAAATAGGAGTTAGGTGTCTAAATATTTTGCTGATCTGGATGTATCTTGGAGACAGTACACAAAGTCCAACTAAGGGCAAAGATACACAAGACATATGCCAAAGCCAATGGCAGAGCTAAACAAAGAACTTTTTTCTATTTTTTTTTTTAATCTTCTTGCATTTTACCTTAAAGCACAGGAAATGTGATCAATATTGTGTCTGGTATAGATATGTCAAGTGTTTTGCTAGAGATCTCTTTAGAGGAACAGAGGCCTTGAGTTGAAGTTCTTGTTGTTTAGTTAAATTTAGAGAAAAAAAAAAAATCTTTCCTTTATTCCCAATTTTCATGCATTGGAGTGCAAAAGATATTAACAACAGAAAGCTGATTTAAAATACTAACTACAAATTATTTTTGGGGTTTTTTTATTCTCAGCTCCATGTTGTAGTCATAAAATTAAACATGCTCCTGTCCTCAAGAATCTCTCATAAAGACCACCACAGACAAAAAACATTTTCTAACATAAAGGGAAGGAAGGAGGAAATGAAAATTTTCCAGCCTCATCTGCAAGAGGGAACAATCAATTTATTTGAAAACAGTTCCTCATTTATACAGAGGGAAAGAAATGCTCCACTCTTGTGATTCTGCAAGTGTGCTAGAGGAACTGAAATATGAGTTGGATTTCTAAGAAAATATATATAAAATATATTCATTTTCAATGAAATATTTTTTATTTCAATATTAAAAACTAAAGTCCCATTTTAATTAATCCTTTATTTTCCCATATTCAACATTTTTAAGACATTCTCAGAACTCACCTGCCTCAAAAGCTTCATGTCAAACAGCACAAAAGCAATGTAGAAAAGAGATGCAAAACAATTTAAGAAGTTGAACTGCAAATAAGAATATCTGTAATTAGTTCTCAAGCAAACATTCAAATGCAGACTGTCATCTAACTTAACAGTTATCTTGACTAAATAGCTTCCATTCAGATGTAAACTGTTCATTAAAATTTTATTTACCATTTTTAAAACTTAGGACAGAAAAATCTCATTTCCAATATTGGTAGTATTCGTATTTTCATTTGACAAGCTTAATGCTTTCCTAAAGCATGGTATACAAAGAGAACTACAACTCAGTTATGAATTGTAGACATTAGAAACACATCACCGTCTACTTAACGTTCATCTTTTATCAGTTTCCCCATAGGTAACAAGGAAAGGGACGTATTCATCTTAATTTAGGGTAATGGTAGGTAGGGTTTTTTCAAAGAAATACTTTACCAACATATATATGTTGGATGACATATATCTCTCAATATGTACAACCATTCCTGAATATATGTTAGTTGAGCTTTATGTTTAATCACTTCAAGAGGTTTTATGTCCAAGAAAATATTCCTTACTTCTGAAAGGAGACATAATCACAGTATTGTACCTGAAAAATTATAATCAAGCTCTGAAGTTTCCTACTTGCTATCACGGCTAGAGCTCCTTTTTTGGAGCTCATAGACAACATAGATAATACTGGGAGTGCAGAGAGCCACTCATTGCATGAAAGTGACATTTGGGAGGACTCATATTTGACACGTCATAATTTTAGAAATTATTTTATATTAATTTCCTATGGGGGAAAAAAGATGGTGCTGTTTTTTGAGAAAGGCTGAGACAAAGCTATGAATATTATGTAAGAGAGTTTTAGCTCTAGAGGTTATGAGCAACAGAAGGATAACAAGCAGGTTAAAAAAAAAAAGCATGCTGAGTGAAAAAAAGAACTCTGGAAGAGACTTAAATGATCTTTTCAAAAAGGAAACAATTAAGACTCAAAATCAACTGATCTTTACAACCGCTTTTACTGAATATCTTATATGGGAACTCAAGATTTACAGTACAGTTCCTTAGAATCAGTGTTGCATCTGGATATACACCTAAAAGAGCAACCAAACATATATACATACACACACAAGAGCTACTTGTTCAGAGCCACAAATTAAATAGATCAGTATATACTACAAAATATTACAAACTGCATAAGAGCAGATTGATGGACATACATCTTCAGTCTCCTCTGACTGGTTTTCTGAATGTTAATACAGGCAGCAGTTAATACATGAGCTTTTTAAAATATGGTTTACCATAAAGTCTGCAAGAAGTAAAAGGAAGAGTTCCTAGTTGAAAACAAGACCACATCAATTAACAAAAGACAAAAACTACACAGAATAGTAATGAAAGAACAAATCAATATAAATAAAACCCCAACTCTCTATTATAGAAAGAGGCATCTAAAACAGCCTAGCAGTTACTGCAACCACAGCAGAAATCCTGTTTAGTCTGATATTTGTGCTAGTATCTCGCCTTGAACAAAACTGTAGGTCAGTGAGGTAATGCTAGGAAAGCACTAATAAAACATGACAAGTTCTCTTGTTAAATAATCTTAAAAGCTGCTTATACTACATACTTACCACTAAAACCTTCAGTACCAAATGATTCTGATACGAAGATTCCAGCCTGTGATTTTCTAAAATACCAACAGAATTATTGATTAGTAAACAGCAGAAGCACTTATAATATACTAGGCATGGTATGAGAGTAAACAGACATTTTTCCTCCACCCAAAAATTACTTAACTGTTTATGGGGAATAGTTCCTCCAACACTTGATGGCTGAAAGAATTTATACTGTACCAGTACCTCACTTAACCTATGAAGCTAATCTGATGCACAGTGCTGACATACATATTTTTGGCTAGAACTCCAGTATTTTTTCTACTGTAAAGGTTTTTCCTTTTACATCTTTCTTTCTCAGAAGAGCTGGTCTATAACAGAAAAACCATCCATCATTCTTAACACTTAATAAAATGTGCCTAGTTATTAATTTTTTTCTTTGGCTGAAAACAATGCAGAACTAATTGAAATACATATGGAAAATACTAGGTTTGTTTCAAAACCTGTAGATGCTCACAGAAACATTGCCATCCACCTCCATGGAATTTAGATCACACCCTAAGCATTAAAGCAAGACTCAAGTACACCAAGTTCAATAGATGTATTACTGGCTCTAAAACTAAGATTTTTCAGTTTATTCAAGATAAATTGTCAAAAGCTGATGTTTGAGGAAGGCTCATTACTACAGGGGAGGAAAGGGAAGTGAATGGGGGATCTGCCATTTCTTTTTGCTATTTTGTCAGATTGTATCTTTAAAGCCTTGGCTAAGCGGGAGAAGGTAACATACTAGCATGAGCTGTGTCAACAAGGCTGAAAGGAGACACTGTCACCCACAGACATTGCTCAGGACAAACCAGCAGAGTCTGACAGGGGTGTGAATTTGGGCCTGACACATGGAAGATGCACTCAAGTGACTGAATGCAAGTTTTGCTTTTAGCTATCACTAAATGGTCAGTTCTCGTGATAAACAGGTGTAAGAGGTGTGCATAAAAAAACCCCAGGTTGTTTCCTATACTTTGTCAGTTTAGCTGTTTAAGTCTGATATTAGCTGAAAATATGCCAAGTGGGAGGGAAGGTAGGACAGTCAGATTAGCTCTCCATCCTCTTCACAGCACGGCAGCATAAACATGTTGGATAGCACAGAAAAGGCATAAGCTGTCAGTGTAGTGAGTTACATAAATACTGTTGCTGCTGAATATGAAACATCAGCTTAAAACCAAAAACATTTGCATTAAAAAAACTTGGGTTACCCGTCAGAACATTTTAATTCTCTGATAAACACAACCAGGCATTTTGCATAAAGGCTTTTTCTTGCAGTGTAGTGAAAAAAAATGAAATAAACAGTCAACTGAGACCTAGATATGAATTTAAAAGTCATTATTTAAATAAAATCCTTGAACAGTCAAACAAATCAAGAAATTGCTTGCTTTTACTATTGCTGCTGTCAAGCTGAATTTGCTGAGCAAATCATTTTGGCATGCATAACCAATCCCCACTAAAACACCTCTTCTTATTCTGTCTTCTGCATTAACCTCCCTTTTACTTCATCTTTCTTAGGTTAACTTTGTGTGTCTCCAGCTTTAGTAACCTGGATTCTGTCCTGTAAATGCATGCCATATTGAGCTACAAAAAACAGTTAACTCCCCATTATCTTCAACTATTAACTTTGTCTGAAAGTGACTGCACATGTCTTTAGGAGTGCTAAAATTCAAAATAAATACTAACATTTCACTATCCTTATGTTAGGTTACAAAACGTAAGGCCCAATCTGTTAAATAAGTCACATGCATAAGGGGAAAAAAAAGGCAATCTATTATAACATTCCTCCTCTTCTAAGAGTGCCCAGAGGAAAATATTTTGATAGGGATGTGAAATCTCAGTCTCTGTTATATATAGCATACACAAACACTCTCATATGACATTTAGTTGGGTGGGTTTAGATTTTGTTCCATTATCTCGGTGCCGCCATCCTCCGCACAGGTGTACCAGTAGACTAAGACATACTCTGCAAACCCAGGTTGTGGGTGCAACCTGCCAGGACAGTCCTGCCATCCACCTCTGAGCTCCCATCCTCATGATCTCAACTCATCCCTTTTGCCAGCACTACAGCTGATATAGCCAAAGAGCTAAATCAGGGAAGGCTGACTTCTGCACCAAGGGCAAAGAGAGTCTGAGGAGGAAGGCAGGGATCACCCCTTCTGTTGGCATGCTAGACTCAGACCAAATTAAACCAAACATGAAACTGCAGTCTCAGAACACTCAAAATAGATGTAAGAAGTTAAAATGGCCATCTCTTGCAACCCACTGTAAAAATCTACTTCAGAAAATTTCTTTAGCATTCCACTGAACAAAACCTCACAGTAACGTATTCTACAAAGAAACAAATTCTAAATATCAGGGATTCTAACTTTAAGGAAAAAGAAGAAAACTTTCTTACCCCATGATGTTAAAAATTCCGCAGCATACCGATAGATACGGTTCATAATTTCAATCACAACAGCATATATGATACTGGGCACAAACAGCATCAAGCTGCTGAAGTTAGACTCATTCTCCTCATGATAATCCAGAGCCCACTGTTCCAAATCAAAGTAAATCATCATCACATAAAGTGAGAAGTAGAGGCAAAGGCACACAAATGGTAAGGACACCAGATAAATCCTCATCTGTCTCTTAATACTTGAGTACACTGGTTCCTCCCTCCCAGTGACAGGATTGATACCCAGAACACCATGAAAGCCTGGTCTTGGTTCTTCAAACTGTCGTTTCATCAACAGTGTCCCCCAGCGATATGTCATGATGGCACAAATCCGCTTCCAAACTTCCAGTATCACAGTAGACCAGAGCAGATTGAATGTGGCAAACATCACATATTTGTCATAGTCTTCCCATGCAAACACATAATAAGGAATCCCTATGACAGCCATTGGAATCAAGGCAAATGTGAAGTACTCTAAGAAGCCAAAGTAGAGAGCAATGGTTTCACCAAAGTAGCAGCGTATCTCATCTGAAGAGAAAAATAAATCAATTAAGACCACATTTAACAGAGACATCAGTATAATATCAAACTTGACTTTACATTAATCCCTTGGCCCGCATTTTTTTTCTAAATAACATAACGAATATTATTGCTTTTTGGTTCCTTCTTCTCTCATGTCCCAAAAGCTCAGAAGGTTATTTGAATTATTTATTTTTTGTTGTATATACAGAAAAAAAAATCCCATATATACATATATTCAGATGGTAGAGAAGTCAAGTATCTCAATCCTTAAGTCATATATTCTTGGGCAGGCAGGGCAGGACACACAACACAACAAAAAAACCAACAGAGCACAAAAACACTAGCATTCTTGAAAACAGAATCTATCAATGAATGGCTAGGATGGCACAGAAGACATTTGGTGTAATAAGAACCAAAACTTTATCAGCAAGTGACACCTAACTTCTGAAGCTTCTCACTGGCATACATACACCTGAAAAAAAAAATAAAATCTATTTCAGCCTGCTCACAGCCAGAAAGGACTAGTTGTGCTTTGCCAGCCCTCAAGGAACTAAAGGAATAGATGGAAAGGTGTACTGAAATCTTAAATCTTAAGTATGTCAGATAGCACACCCAGGATGACACATTCCCTTCAGCAGATAACTGATACATGAAATACACACTTGCTGTACTCACCAAGGTTATCTGCTCAGGTGTTATAAAGGCTTGAAAAGTGCACTACTAATGGATATATTTAATGACAGATGTATTACCTCCAAGGAAGATCTCATTTATCTTAATACTAATAAAAAAGTGTACGAGTATTATTCCACATAATCTGCAAATGGCACCACATTATAAGATATAGAAAAGCCTAGCAAACAGTTTAGAATGCTGAAATCTATTTTATCTTTGCCTGCTTGGAAAACCAGACTGCTTGTATGCCAATGCTGCATATTCACCAGCTTAACAAAGCAGCCATGACATTTACAAAACCCTACAGCAGAAATTCACAATTGCATATCAGGTAAGTCTCTGAAAGCAAGAAGGAAAGGCAAACAGACAGAAGAATCAGCACTCCACAATCACTCTCAATAAAAAATTTATTAATGAAGAAGTTCAAGTGTAGGTCATTTGCGCCATTTCACACTCCAAACACAACATGAGACATACATTAGTAGTACAAACATAACAGGCTTCCTGAGACTTACTGTGAAATTTTGTATGTAGTCAGTGTTAGTCAAAAAAAAACACCTCTCTTGTATAAACAGAAGACAAGCACACAATAAGACCCCTAACACAATACTCTGGAAGCAGGCCTTATCAAGCCAGATCTTCAACTTCCTTTAGCTCAGGAAAGAATCTCAAGCAACTGCAAGACCCAGAGATTAATAATCAGGCAAACTCCCAAATGTTTATTTTCTTATTTTCAAGTAAAGTTTACAGGTTCACAATCTGGAACTTAACTTTTCACACTGCCAGACTAACAATTATTTTCATTTTAAGCTTATTCAGTGTGTAAAATATACTCAAGTGACACCGGCCTGCAACAACGTAACAGTCTTCATACAGACAATGAATTTAAAACAAACAGTTGTAAGCATACTTTTGATACGTCTACAACTCAAAATAGCTTTGGGAATTCTAGACACAGAGGAGCTTTCCTGTCAAGAGTCAATTTGAGAAAACAGCTTTGGCTTGATCCATTACTGCTTTACTCATTGGTAGGGAGAATTTGTGACGTGCAGACTGTTATTACACGGAAGCTTGCAGACATTGAATCTCCAGCCTCTGAGCCACCAAATTCACAAGTCTTGAACCATTTCAGGAGGTTACATGGGAAATGCTGAGAGAGGAAAAACTTGCTCAGCTGGTAAAAGAACAATGGTCTAATTTCAAGACTCTAAGCTAGATGATCACAGTGCAAATGCTGAGCCTCTGAACTACCCCCCAGCTCCGACTTGGAAACTATGACCAAAATATACAGAACTCCTGCAGCCACAAGAAAGAAAATCAAGAAAGAGCAGCCTGCACATCCAGTGCTTCACTCCTGAACACTTGTATTGCAAGTCATTATAGCAAAAGATACCTTACAGCCATCTTAGTATCAATGAGAATTCTCAACAAAGAGACCTCAACTGTGCATGTCAGCAAGCCTGGAAACATGGATGTTTCCTTAGCCAGAGCCTAAGCCACTCTGTTGATTCCAAAACCAGAGGACTTTGATTCACAATGGCCAGCAAAGCAACTTGGGCAGAGAGGTAATGGAGAGAGTAGGTGAACTGCAATGGGTAATTGGGGATGTGAAAAGGTAAACTCTTAGTCAAACAACAGACTTCTTGGTACAATACTTTCACACAGGAGTTTCAATTCTATCAGTCAAATTCTAAATGCTGGAGCAGAACTTAGAAAGACCCTTGGTCTTCTCACACAAACTGAAGAGAAAACTTCTCCAGAAGAAACCCTGCACTATATTCATAGTGAAGTAAGCGTTCACATACCTAAAGGTTGATAGCCAACTTTCACTCGGCCATACCAGCTGTGACGGAGCTTTTTCAACTCTTCTCTATCATGCAGTGGGAAAATCTGCACTAGAATACCACTGGTCAATAATCTTCTCACTAGAGGCAAAACGGGGGAAAAAAAAAAAAAGGTACCTAGTAATCTTTCAAAGGACTATGAAGTTGATACAAGAAAATGGGTTACATTACGTACTTCGCAAGTCTGAAGTTCCTTAGAAATAAATCTAGCATTTAAATCCTAAAAACAAATAATCTGTCTGCATGTTAGTTAAAAATTATTCATTATAGAGAGCAGTTCTTACAAAGACTGTGCTGTCAACTAGAAGACAAAGAGTAAAGTTTTTACATCTATTAACTATTCCATAGGTTTGCAATATAATCAGATGCAGGTTGAACAAAAAGTGCTACAGGTCAGAACTGAAGTGTCACGTGTAGCTTTGTGGGGAAAGGTCTGGCTCTTGCATTTGAGCAAATAAAGGCATAACAAATCAAACTGACATAGCAAAAACAAAACATTAAATTGAAGAGCCATTGTTGTATTAATTATGGGGAAGGTACTAAAACAGTTTTTGAATTATCAATTTACATTAATTCATAAATTACAACATATCTTCATTGCAAACAAACCAGATATTCCACAATTTGTATTTAACTTTGTTATGGAAAGCAATACTACCCATGTGGATAAACGGGTAGTATTGCTTTCCATATAAAAAAATCAACAAACTGCTCTGGAAGTTACCACCATAGAAATATTAAAAAAGAAAATAAATTTGAAAACAGGAGAAGGAAGACACTGGAAGTTTTGTGATAGTTTTTTACCATTTCTCATGGTATCTACTTGACATAACCAGCATCTTTCCCAGCATCTACTTGACATAACTGGAAAAATACCTTAGCTATATAAAAAATTACCACTGTAAATTCATCAGACATCTATATTTATTTACATTTCTTGAACCACGGATATGCACAGATCTCTCTTTGATGATGAACACTAATTAATAAAGACACTGTTATTAAAAGGACATAAATACATTAAGATAAATTCTGCTAATAAACTGTAGCATCTCTGCCAAAGAACTAGTTCCAACTACCATAAAAACAGCACTAGCTCTTATTGCTTCTTTCTCCCATTAAAAAGGGGAGCTCTTGAAGCAAGGAGGATGACAAATGAAATCAAATTAATGAAATAGAACTAACTTACTTCATATTGTGAAATTTATAGCTCTGAAACACTGTTACTCATTCCAGTATTTTTATAGAGACAATCCAATATATTATTATGTAATTTAAAAAAAAACCAAGTATTTTTGTACTAATTATAAAAATAAAGGATGACATCAATATATGTGAAAATTATCCAAATGAGAAGAATGTAAGGCCAGAGTCTCAGCCCCATCCTAATTCCAGAGACTCAGGATGGAAAGCCTACTGGAAGTCATCTGGCCCAACTTCCTGCTCAAAGCAGGTTCATCTAAAATCAGGCTGCTCAGGGCCTTGTCTAGTGAAGATCTAAAAGTCTTACAGGACAGTTACCAAAATCTCTCTAAAACCCTGTTCCAACGTTTGATTACCCTCATTGTGAAAAACATTTTTCTCAGTATCTACTCAGAATGTCTCTTGTTGCACAGTGCATCCATTTCCTCTTGATCTATCACTGTGGAGTGCCAAGAAAAAGTTGATTAAAAATAGTGGGGAACTAATGTCTGAAGGATTTCTCTTCACTGCAGGAAAATTAAGGTTTTTTTCACCATGCACACTATCCTACATCAACACTGTGAGTTACAGGCAAAAAACTACATTGCTTACCAATTGATTTTCCTGGATACAGCTTTGCCTGAGGATATCCTGGGATCATTTTTTCATCTTTAGCTCTCAAATTTTCGAGTTCATGCTTGATGATATACTGACATTCTGCCATTGTAAGGAAATTGTGATTGTCATCTAAATCAAAAAGAAGGTATGAAATTATGCAGTACAGGACAATGTATTATGAAATTGTGCAAATAACTACCAAAAATGACCAGAATCAGGAAAAAAAAATTATGTGACAATTACTGCCAAAAAAAATCCATTAGCAAAATCTCCCCTTTTTAAAACTTGGGAAGAAGTTTTCTCTAACTGGCACATGTTGGCCACTGCATTTTTGACTATCCAGATGAACTAAGAGAATAAATCACTTGAGACAAAGACACCCCTGAAGTCCTAATTGCTGGAGACTGGGCAGTATACCAGCAAGTACTACATACGCTTGCCCGGCTGAAAGACTCTCACTTAGGCATCCACTACTTGCCAGACTCAGAATCTCCATAACCCTTTCTGCCATACAGTTCCTGAAATATTTTCATAACAAAAAAACATTAAGATGTCAGGACAAATCTCCTTTTTAGTAAGCATTTCACACCAAATATCACAGTATCTTGCTCTTTATTGCCCATTCAACATAACAATAAGCTATTTGAAACATTTTGTTCTGATAAAAATACAGAAATAAGGTAAAACGATAAGAAACCTTTCCAAAAATCTCAAGTTTTGAAGACCTATAGCAACAAAACTATTGTCAACCCCACCAACTTATCATCAAGGAAACAAGAGTATGATTTTCTTGAGATAATGACCAATTGATTATTTTTTCCACTTAGGAATAAGAAACTGTAGGGATGGCCCTAAATACACTAAGAAAGAAGCTAAACCATCAACAAATCTCTAATACAAAGAATAAGAATATAGTATCAGTTAAATTGGGGAACTAGAAATAATAGTAAGACAACTCAGGCTGCAGAGTTTCTTTTGTAGATGACATTTTTCATCTCATCTAAGCATGGTCAACTATTTTATCCTCTGATCAGGTCTGGGCAAAACTTAAATTATATTGGCATTTTAAAAAAGACCAGGAGATACAGCAAAAATTATCTTTTAGGTTTACAGTAGCTGGAGTTCCAGCTGCTATTACAGAACAAAGTTCACAATGACAGTCAGATTAGCATTAAGAATGTAAACACATGAATGAAACAGAAATGGTACCTTCGCAAGCAACAACTCTTCTCAAGGCTTCCTAATTTCAGAAAAGCAAGGTCACAAAAGATAAGGCAATGCAACAGTTACTGCACACAACAGCGGTGTTGAATAAACTGGCATCAAACAAACAACAAATCTCAACTTTATTATTGTTTCAGACAGACCCAGGAACCTTTATATCGAAAATATGGTGAAAGGCATCACCAAAACAGGCATGTGAAAAGTATTAGCAAAACTAAGCAGGAACTCCAATATTTACCTGGAGAGCAAAATGACTACTGCCACTGTAAGGGGGTTAAATACCTTTCAAGTACCACATTTAAAAGAAAATGTTACTGTGTTTGCACCTCCTCAAAATAGAAGAGGAAAGAGAATTATTTCCCAAATCATAAGATCTCAAGTTGCAACAGACCCATGAGGATCATAAAGTCCAACTCCCTGCTTCTCGCAGCACTAAACCAAACATCAGCACATTCCCTATAGCCCGCAGGCTCAGGTGCTTTGAGCTACAGCTGACAGTTGGTACTGGGGCAAGGACAGAGGTTTCAGTTTGTACTGGGATGGGTCCCAGTCTGTACTGGGAGAGGGACAAAGAGGTTCCAGTTTGTACTGGGAAGAAGCCAGGAATCATGCCCAAATTCTATCAAATGGCTCTGTAGTGTTATTTAACTATTTAATTCTCTTTAATGTGTAAATGTAAGAGAAAAATATTTCTATTTTCTCCAGCTAATTATAAGATATAATACAAAATAATAAAATAAGATATAAGGTAATAAGCGTCAAAAGGGGCTCACATAATTGCTATGTTAATTCATAACATTGATTGATAAACCTGCACTCCTGATCATCAACTATTTATTCTTGTCTTATTTTCAACAAAAATGTTTCACACAAATAAAAGAATATTTGGAGTATACAAAAGTATATTGTGTATACCCCAAATTTTCAAAACATTTCAAAAAGTAGAACACAAGCAAAAATCAAATCCATGTGAAAAAAAATAGTAATTTAGTTTTGTTACATGATCTGAATTCCCATAGGGAAAAATGAGTATTTTTTTCATGGCTTGTTCCTCCTATTTCTGTTCACTGTTACCATTTCAAGGAAAGAAAGACCATGAAAGATCTGGCAGTGTTATTGCTTATAATCTTCAGGCACAGCCTTGCAATGACAAAGACCCCTAAAACTGCTTACCTGCAAAATATTTGAAAGTTTTTCTACTGCTGTATGTAAAAGTTCTCATTGAGTTATCATTACATTCCTTCACCAAACCCACAGTTTCAGCTCCCAGCAACAGCCTTAAGTGGGAAGCTCCAACGAGATAAATATTTTTATCTCCATTTCCCATGACCAATGGTTTAACCAGCAGCTGTGCACCTTTAAAGAAAAGCAAAATAAGGAAGAATAGACATTAAAATTACATCTCAAAAACCTACTGTGTTAGCATCCATTATATTGGACCTAGTTATAAGGAGCGCTGAAGCTTCATCTTTTTAAAGGCCAGAAGAATTAAGGCTTCAACAGCACCTGAAGTGTGGTGGTCAGAATCTTGCAGGGTCACCCCTTGATTTAGCCTTGTTTCTGTGGAAGTGCTCACAGAAGGTGAACTGGAACAATGGGGACAGTTGGGATCTTCATCCCTAATGCTCACATCATGTAAATAACCAGCACTTCTGCAAACAGTCCCACTCATTTTAAGGAGACTAGACTTACAAAACAGAAACACCCCTGACATCCAACAGAGGCCTGAAAGCAAGTTTGTAGTCACAAATCCAACAGCCACAGAAATATCACTGACTGTAAGATATAATAAGCTACAACAGCAATAAAGAATGCCTTTCTAAAAGATGTTAAAAAAAAAAAAAAAGCCTAAGGAATTACAAATTCATTAGCCTAACTTCAGATCCTGGGAGTATACTAAAATAAGTAATGAAACACTGTCTTTGCAAAAGCCTACAAGCTAGCTAAAAGATAATTGAAATCCAACATGAGTTTATCAACATGAAATTGCTTCCTGCTAACTTAACTGTGTTCTACAACATGGTACCAAGTCTTGTGGACAGGACAGTAGATATGGTGAGTCTTCTATTTGGAAAGGCTCACAATGTGCTCATAAGGAACAAGAGAAACATGCTCCAGGCCATGAAGATAAAAACTGATAACAAAATTATGCTGAAAGACAGGTTATCAGGGTTTCACTGTAAAAATGGAAGGATTCAAGAGTTCAACAGGCATGTTACTCGAAGCCAGTATTTTCATTAATAACTGGATTAAGAGGGTTCAGTTATTAAATTTTCATGACATGAAAGTTCTACTCTTACATAATATCAACCAACTTCAAAAACACAAAATGGAGTGTGATTGGCTAAACAATAATTAAACCACAACATACCTGAATACCAATTTTCTATGTGTCTTCATATTATGATGAGAGCCAATTCGATTTCAAAGTATTACAGAAGGTCATACTACACTCACCTCCATTTGCTTTTTTGTCCACAATTCGTTTAGTGAACCATTCTATGGTTTCCTCTTTGGTGCCTTTTGCAAGCTCAATTACTACCAGGGGCGTGAAGTTAGGTTCAAAATTATCCAAGAAAGACCAGCTTTCTGCCATCTTTTGAGCGCTTACTAAGTACAAAAACAAAACAGAAATGTCAGTATTAAAAAAATATTTGCTATCAACCTAAAACCTCACAAAACTTTACTATAGTAAGTGACATATGTCTGTGTTTAGCAAAGTGGTAGCTGCCCATTTCTGTGGACCTACTGAAAACAGCACTTTGAGTAATCTCTCAGATTGTGATTTGGGAAGATGCTACCAGTCTTCAGCAGCATTTATATCCTGCTACTCTCTAGGGAAATTGTTCTTGGTATGTGCAGCAAAGAGGTAGTGATGAGAAAGCAAATAAATACATTGAAACAAAGTAATAAGAAGAAACTAGCGTCAAGAACAACAGCTTGCACACAAAAACACACACAAAAGATACAGTGTATCGTCAGCAAATGAAAACATTAACAGACGAGAACATCAGTCAAGCAGGTATCTAAAACCAATAAGCTTCTCCTGCTAGAAGTGTGCAAACACATTATACGTTGAAGGAGGAACCTTGTGAAGCTTTAATGACACTACAGAAACTTACATCACCTTGCATAGGTGAGCAGGACGGCCATCATACAAATAGGCAAACCATGCACAAAGCATTTAAATGACTTGTTGAAAGATACAAACCAAGCGTTCTGGTTTATATCCACAACAGCACAGCGTGGAGCATCAGCATAACTTTATATGTAAATAATCCAAAATATCTAAGTGAACTTTTATAGAATCATAGAATCATTTAGATTGGAAAAGATCTTTAAGATCATGAACTCCAACGGTTAACCTAACACTGCCAGCTCCACCACTAAACGATGTTCCGAAGCACCACACAGCTACACGACTTTTAAATACCTCCAGGGATGGTGACTCAGCCACTCCCCGGGGCAGCCTGGTCCGGTGCTTGACAACCCTTTCCATCAAGAAATTCCCCCTAATGTCCAACCTAAACCTCCCCTGGCACAACTTGAAGCCATTTCCTGCTGTCCTATCTCTTGTTACTTGGGACAAGAGACCAACACCCAGCTCGCTACAACCTCCTCCTCTCAGGTAGTTGTACAGAGCGATAAGGTCTCCCCCAAGCCTCCTTTTTTCCAGGCTAAACAACCCTGGTTCCTTCAGCTGCTCCTCTTAAGTCTTTTGACATTGTGCCTTCAACTTCCGTATAATGAGTCTACAGAGATCATTATATCATGCTTCATAAAGCAGCTCTGAGGTGTTGATATAAAAAGATAAATCTGGAACTAACCTACCTGGCTTAAAAATAAAAATTAAAAAACCCAACCAAAAAACCTATCACAGACTAAATTCACAGAATTTAAAACTGAAGGGAAGGTTTGGTGGTTTGGGTTTTTTTTTACTATTAACCTCACCGAAGAAAGGATTTTACCCAGTCTTCCAGCAGTTTTCCCCTTCCTGTTCAAAGACTGAAATTACTTAATTTCTAAGTATCTCTAAGGATGCAGTTCAGCTTTTATGACAGTTTTGTGTGATTCACAGAGAAATCACAATCTCCAGTATTTTGCATAAATTATCCTACAAAATACAGTGATACCGTTAACATATGCATAACCAACAAGTTTATTTGCTTTTGACTGGCACAAAAAGCTTTCAAGCTGAATTTCAATGGGTTTTTCCTGTTAGCTTCACTTGCTAGTTCACTTTTTTTTTTTTTTTACACACAATTCTGCAGCATTCAGTTTTACAAGTATGTATGTCTTTGAAAGAAATCCATTAGATTAATGAAGTATTTTAAAACATTTTAGATGCAAGTCTGCACAAATAGAGTGAACCCAAGGCAAACATTAGGGATAACGTACTGTAACTGTGCTTGTCAATGACTGACTGCACTGCCTTGATGAGTCATTCCACCATATTGCATTGCTTTCTCTAATCAGTTTTATTTTAAAAAATTATACTGCCTGCCATATTGTGCATACTGCAGGTTCCAAAGAATTGAAAAAATGAAAAGCAGTAGATAATTATTAAACGTTACTAGTTACCAGTATCACTTTGCAGAGCAGTTGTCTTCTCGAAACAGCGTTTGTATAAACAGCACGCTGCTCGGTAAACTCACTCCTACAATTTATTCAGAATTGTTGTGCTTGGCGTGGTGACTCAGTAAGATTTGTTCTTTTCAGGCTTATTAGTACTGAAAACTAGCGGCGGCCCGCAGCACCCCGCCAGCTCGCGGCCCGCAGCGCAGAGCTGCCAGCACGCCGCCTGGCGCACAGCCGGGTGCAGCTGGGCCCCTTCCCTCGCACCCACGCCAGAACCCGAAGCGTGGGGCGCAGGGACAGCCGTGCCCGTGGCCAGCCCCCGCAGCCAGCTCCCGAGCCACGCAGCCCGGCCGCCCCGGGCGGTCTGCGAGCCGGCGCGGCCAGCAGGGCAGGGGGAGCTGCGGCCCCTTTTCGCGGGGCGGCCGTGCCCAGCAGCGGCCCGCTCATCGCCCTGCCGCCACCAGCCCGGCGTCCCCGGGCAGCCAGCGCGGCGCCCCCCCCCGCCGTGACCGCTCTGAGGCGATAGGCAACGGCGTCCCCCCGCCGCCCGGCCGCGTCTCGCCTCCCTTTTACAGGGGCCGAACCGCCGGGGAGAGGCGCGCCCGGCCCGCCGCCGCCGCCGCGCCCGCTGACTCGCTCCCTCACGCCAGGCCGCGCTCCGCCGGCGGGCACCGCCCCACCCCTCCCCAGCGGCCGCCGCCCGGAGCCCACCGCGGGTGAAGGGCGCCCGGGGCTGCGGCGGGCACCGCGCGGGGAACAAGCCGGCTCCCGTAATTCAGCCGGCTCCAGGCCCAGCCCAGAGTCCCCGGGAACGCCGCCGGGCCGGGCGAGCCGCGCCTGGGCAGTGAGGGGCGACTAGGCGCTGGCTCGGCGCCACGGCGGGGAAGACCGGGGTGGGCGGGAAGGTGGGAGGCTCCTCCCCTCACGGCAGCGAGGGCCCCTTCCCGCTGGGTGACGGCCGCCCACCCAGCACTCACCGCCGGCCGCCGGCTCCATATCCGCAGGGCGGGACGGGGCGGTACTGACCCTGGCCGCAGGCAGCCGGCGCGGGCGGGAAGGGCGCCGGGGCGGCCCGACGTGCCACCGCCCACCGGCTGCCACCGGCCTGGCCCCGCCCGCCGCGGCTGGGCCTCCCCCTCCCATTGGCCGGAGGCGGCGCTGCCCCGCCCCATCGCGTGCTCATGGGGCAAGCGCGGGACGGCTGAGACGAGGAGGGGTCGCTTGGCGGCCGTGGCTGGGGGCCCGTCTGGCCTTTGCGCTATAATGCTTTCAAAATGCTTTTATTACAGTGTTTTATCAGCACTTGTATGGGCTGTGACCTCTTGTTTCATCCTCTTTTTTCCTCTTCCCCCCCCCCCCCCCCCCTTTCCCTTCCTATGCTGTTTCCTGTCAGGCCAGATCTCCTTCCAGAGCTCACTGCACTTCAGCTGGGTTAGTTTTATTTTAAACACCGTTTTCTACAGGCAAAAGAGGACATTTTTGCATTTTGATGCTAAGATTGTTGTAGGGAACAGAATTCCATGCATCCATCTGTAGCTGAGAAGAGCAAGCTGGGATGCAGAGAAGGGACAGCAGGTGAAGCAGCTGGTTAGCGAAGCATGCTCCCCTGATGGGCTTCTGGAAGTTTTTGTAAACCAGGTTCTCCTAATATTTTTTGGTTTTGAAAATATTAGGGCCTTCAGTGTTGAAAATTTTGAAAATATTAGGGCCTTGCATAAAAAAAAATAATTAAAAAAAAAGTCAAGCTACAGATATGAACAGTGCATACAGGCCTAGAATGGTGACAGAAACTGTCCCTCACAGGTTGAAAGGCACCGTCAGGGAGCTGCACAGTGTTTGCCTCTGGTATATGCCAAGTAGGCATGCAGCACATTGCCTAACGGCAAATGGCTCTGAGCTACTCGGAGTGGATTCATAACGGCTTACCAGGTAAGATGAGACTGGTGCAAACCAGCTGGCCGCAAGGCAGCTTCATTTTGGCTTATCCACTGTAATGGGAACTGATGGCAGGAAAAAGCCCCCAGTGTTATGGGTTTTTTAGGGCCAACATATAGACCACATGCAGAACACAACTGCCAGAGGGTAAGCTTTGTCTTTCCTCTAGCATCTGGCTATTACTCAACATGCACTTTTCAGCATATTTGGAAATACATACAGATTTAAAATTTGTAAATTTTACAGTGAAAAGTTTGGTTTGTACTCTGTAACCACTAAAAAATACCAGTCTCTGTTGATGAGGTTTTCCATCTTTTATAGCCAATGAAACAGTGAGGGACTAGGGCACCCCTGAAAACTGAGATGCGAATATTTGAAATTCAAGTATTACAGACTGCAGTGGGGAGTAGCAGGCAAAACAGTCTGTATCAAGTAGTTTGGGCAGAATGCATTAGTCAAACTTCTTAAACCGTGTCTCAGTCTTGTCCAGCTCCCAGTGGCCTAACCATATAGTTATGCACTGCTGAGTATTTCTAACTGGGAAAACTCACATTTCTCGAAGAGATAACATGGCAGTAACAGAGACCTGGGTTTAACAAAAGGGGGTTTTAGACACACTTTATTCTTGTGCTTTTCATGTTGGAAGTCTCCAGTTATGATGCATCTCGAGAGTATCCACACTGTCTTCATGGGCTTTGGTCTCTGTCTTTTAGGAGCCCTCTGGCCTTCTTGGACTGACATCTTCATCCTGCTAGCGGTTTACAAAAAAAATCCTTTAAATAAATCTCTGACACCATCTTGACTTCTGAGCTTTCAGGGGGCACTTGCCGTTACCCAATTACTTTGGCCCCGTGCAAAGAGTCATTCAAGATCAATGTGTTTTTCTGCTATCAAATTAATTGTTCTACTGAATAGGGTCATTTAATGTCACTATTCTTTGACGGTACCATCACGTTTATTAAATGTCGTCTATCCACTAGGTGTCACATTCTTGCTATGCAATGAATTTGTCACTGTTACACTCCGTTTCTTTCTCAAACATTCGCATTTTGCTAGACATGCATAACGGTTAGTACATAATCCCATGTTCACAAAAGAAAAATAGTATTCGTAAATAGATGGTGGATGTGTCTACAAAGTAATCTGCATATGCATACACTGCTGGCACAGTGGGAACAGTCTCACTATGACAGCAAAAAGTAAATTACCTTGTGCCAAGCACAGTGTTGTAGTGACTAGAAATTTTCCATTAGGAGGATTAGCTAATTTAAAGATGGATCAGATATGCCCACCCTAAATTGCAAGCTGCACTGTCACTATAGCTAAATATAAATCCCAAGCTTGTTATCCATTCATGACTGTAGTCCAGTCTTGTGATTCTGTTAGCTGATTATAGCATTTTCATGGTCTGTCTCTGTCAGTCACAACGCAGACTGTAGCCAGAGTGTAATGGATGAGCTGCAGTAAGGGGGTGGGGGGTGCGGCGGTGCGGCAGGAAGAATCCATCAAAATTTCAAGAGCAGAGGACTTTTGTATCCTGTGGTTAACCCTCTTCTCCCTGGATTAATAGCTGCCACAGTACTTAACTAAATTAACATGCCATTAACCTACTGTGAAGTGAAATTCTCTTTCACACTTGGTTGAAACTCTGCGTACATTATGGGTATAGTTCAACAGCTAGCTGAGCCCATCCAGCATCTCACTGCTACTAAAAGGGTAAGATCTCACTCCCAGTTCATCGTTACCATCTCCTTCTCCCTGTGCCCTCACTGCCAGCTTGAAGGCTCTGCCCCAGACTTGCACCAACTCTGGCACTTTACCAGATCCTTCTCTGAGCCCATTCAATTCGCCAGCTCCACAGAAAACTACCACATTCTGGCTGGTTTTGCTTTGTTTTATTTTAGTGATTAAAATAAACTCAGAATAAGGCTTGATAAGATCAAGAGCTAGCACAAGGTAAACACCCTTCCATACAGCAAACCTTATTAATTCAAATGCACGTAGACATATGTATGGTGTGACAACCATACTTTATATAGTCACATAAATGAGATTAATATTGGCTCTTATCTGAAGTCACACATAATAGCAATCATTCTCTTAAGATTTACCTTTTACCTAGGTTTTGAGGCATACTGGAACATTGTGTTATCATAAAAACAAGCAGCAATTAACAGTAAATTATGCTTTTCATTCACAAGTAATGACATATCATCTATTTTACACTCAAACAGATGATGGGACACCTAAAGCTTAAGGCTAACATGGTAATTACATTAAAATGTTAGTAATTACATTTAAATTGATGTATTTGTCAGAGTAAGGTATAGTGACATTTTATGAATCTTCAGTGGTTGTTTTGGTCAGATTATGCAGGATCTTTCCAACAGTGTAATAAACATTACTACAATGTTTTTACCTTGCTGCAAATAGAGGGGAAATTATTTTTTTAGTCACATCTGGCACAATTTTTACATCCTGGCAGGAATTTTCACAGAAGTGTGTTCAGGCAGTCCAAGCATTGTTGGGGTAAAAATGTGGAGGCTCTGATTCATAAACACTGAGTGATGAAGCTGATCAATTTTGATCTGGAAGGTACAAGGAAGACACATCTCTTCCATTTCACAGTGTCTAGCTGATTAGGAACATCTAGTTTTATCTTGGGTTTCTATTTCCAAATTAGATCATCAAAGAGCAGAAACCCCTGCCCTGTCAAACAAAATGGAACCAGCATAAAACCAGGAGGATCAGCCTGCCTAAACCTGAAAGAGGTAAGAGAAACCACTCTCAAATTATTACCCAGAAGGAGCAGGTAAAGGGTAAAACATCTGCATAAAATGTTAATCACCATTTATACTTGGCAGTGTTGGGTTAACAGTTGGACTCAATGATCTTAAAGGTATTTTCCAACCTAAATGTTTCTGTGATTCTGTATATGAATTGAAGGAAAGTGGATTAAAAGTCATCAAGGCCAACAGTATCCTGGCTTGTATCAGAAACAGTGTGGCCAGCAGGGCAAGGGCAGTAATCTTTCCCCTGCGCTTGGAACTGGTCACACCTCAAATCCTGTGTTCAGTTTCGGGCCCCTCACTACAAGAAAGACATTGAGGTGCTGGAGTATGTCCAAAGAAGGGCAACAGAGCTGGTGAAGGAACCACCTTCTTATGAGGAGCAGCTGCAGGAACGAGTTGGGTTGTTTAGCCTGGAGAGAAGGATGTTAAGGGGAGACCTTATTGCTGTCTACAACTACCTGAAAGGCGATTTAAAAAAAAGAATCCTGGTGTCGGTCTCTCCTCCCAAGTAACAAGAAATAGGACGAGAGGAAATGGCCTCAAACTGCACCAGAGGAGGTTTAGACTGGATGTTAGGGAAAATTTCAACAGGAAGGGTTAACAAGCACTGGAACAGGCTGCCCAGGGAAGCGGTTGAGTCACGATTCCTGGAGGTATTTTAAAAGGCATGTAGACATGGCGCTTAGGGACATAGTTTAGTGGTGGACTTGAAAGTCCTGGGTTAATGGTTGGACTTGATGATCTTAAAGGTCTTTTCTAATCTGAATGATTCTGTGATTCTAAGATTCAAAGTTCATTCCACCTGGGCAGAACATATTGGTTTATTTGTTAGTCCATGGCGAGAAACAGTACTGCAAGGTTAATTGGTTAATTGCTATGAGTTATTAGATAGCAGAATTCAATGCATTGTAACAAAACATACAGAGACTGGATTCATCAGTAGTCATGGTGCTATGATGAGGGCTATGCCTCACAGAGGTCCCTGACTGCACCATCTGATACAGCCTTTCAGTAGACTGGGTTTTTCAAATAGCTCTTTTAATAGCACCTCTGCCTGGATTTAGGGACTGAAGGAAGATTATGCTAACTCTTAACTAGGCTGCTAAATTATGATCATAGCAGGAAGAGCTTAACCAAGGTTTGGGAGAGGCAAGATCAGGAATTTAGTATTCAGTAAAAGTCCTTCCAGACAATACCTTCAAAGCAACACTCACCAAAGATAACGATATGATAAATCCCCTTACAGTCCTACTCTGAGGGGTCTGAATTATGAATGGGAATGGCCATAGGAGGTTTGAAGAAGTTAATGATTCCAGTTGCCTTTCAACCCTTGTGCCTGAATTCAGCTGCTGTTCAGCTGCTGGACAACTACAGCACGAGGCTTTAAGGCAAAGCAAAATCAGAGGGCAGGAATACCATCAGCCATTCCAAACTACATCAGATGCACACATGGTGGGTTTTATTGTGTGTTATGAAATATTTCATGTGTTCTTACAGACAACTGCATGAAAGTACATATATAAAATGCAGATATTGCATCTTTACTTTATACAGTCCATTTTACTCTAACCTTTATTTAACTTGAAGCATATCTTGGGAACTAGTCTTTTATGGAGCCCTTGGTTATGAAAATATGAGTTGTGTAAGTTCTAGCTGATTCTTCAAACTGTCATAAATTGATTCCTCTAGGAAAATACATTGGCTTATACAGTTAGGCAAGGGCTGTAGCACTGGCATACTGCTGGCAAAACAATCATAGATTTGACAGCTGTCCAACAGTTTTAAATCTAAAGACTCTGAGATCTGTTTTCCTTTCATACAGTATACACTGTTGTATTGTATAATACAATTGCAAGTCCGCATATAATTTCATTGTTTACTTACTATCCCCTAGTATGAATTGTACATCTGTTCATTTGACTGTTCTCACCATTGCTTGGAAGATGAAAAAAATAGTTAAATATATGAAACCGCAGATATCCTATTTCTGTTATTTTATGTTTCTAAGGGCCCAAGCTTGTAATTATTACTGACATCAGTCTAGTTTACATACGACATCTACATACTCAGAAACATAGCTTCCCCTCCATTTTCAGGTGACCCCCAATTGATGTATACACTTACCTACTCATCCAAGGCTCCAAAACAGAAATAAAAGTTGCAAGCCTTGAATAAATCACTGTTGATTTTTTTGACCAAAATGTAAGTGTGGTCACCGGACTTTGCAAAATTATGGAACTTGTCCCCTTAGAAACTAACAACACCAAGAACAAAATATTGAACTAATGAAAATAGTACCATTTGAAATAATCAGTGAAACACTGCAAAGCAATCACTGAAGTAATACTAGCTATTAAAGAAAAATCAGATGAACCAAAAGAGAAAGTCTTTTGCTGTGATCTCTTCCACAGGGCTGGCAAGCAAAGTACTGACAGAACAAGGAGGTGTGCATATGCTATTGTTAAAAGGCTGCATGTGCTGATCTAGTTCAATGTGTACTTTTGGTGTCCAGTTAGTTCCTTGAATGCAGAGTCTGGTACAGTTTTTCACCATCTGAGTCCACATGCGTCCCAGTGCTGCCATCAAATGTTCAAAGCATGGGGTAATAAAGACATACGGTATGTTCTGTCAGTTCAGGGGAACATGAGGCACTCTGAGGGAAACTGAAAAAAAAATATTTAACCTGACCTGCTATAGTAATACATTCAGAAATAGCAGAGACATAAATTTGTAAATTTGTTTTTGTAAATAAAAACATAAAACATAAAGTTTGTAAATTTAAAGAATTTTCTATACATTCTAACTAATTAGACTGCTACATTATCTTTATTAGTATCAAATGGTCCACTTAAAATTCAGTACTATAAGTCTGTACAGAAAAACTTTGATTTTATGAAGGTCATTGAATTTGTCTTTTGTTTCTGTAGGCTATAATTCTGTAATCTGATTTAAAGCACACTCAGATGTATCAAACCTAACTTTAAAAATTATTTCAGTGAAAATACTCTCCAATCAGTAATTAGAAATGCAATGTGGTAGAAAGCAGGAGTCCTGTTTCTGTTCTCCTCATTTAGTTCCTTCTGAAGCAGATGTCTGGTGTTTGCCAAGATGGAATGGTAGAAGAGTTTAGTATTTGCCCCATTTTAAGCTGCAGAAGGGGCTGCTCCTTTGTAAGAGTACTACAGTGAAATAAGCTATGCAAAACATTAAATTAAAAAAGGATTCTCCATTCTTAATATCAAATGTCAAGTGAAACTCAAGAAAAGATTAACAATTAATATTGCCTTTAAAAATCTTTTTCCTGGGGGATCTGAAGTCATGTACTGAAAACAGAGTACAGAATGCAAGTTCTGTTGGGGGTTTCTTTCTTTTTCAGTCAAAATAAAATTGTATTTTGGTATTATGTTATATAACCAAGAGTTTGTGTTCACTTCAGATTTAATGAGAGTGACAGGCGTCTGGGTACAGACAATCTCAGTTAGTCCAGCCTGGGTGTACGTGGGTGTATTTAAAGCTGTGAGTCACACAGTGAGTCCAACTAGTATTGCATATAAGGCCCTGGGACTCATGGAAACATAATGCTTTATATGTTACTGCAAGTACAGGGGTGGATGGAGGCTCTTCATGAAGATGACAGATGAAAGCTGCTGTCTTCTGTGTAGGGCCATGCAGTGGAGGTGCACACCCTGGCCGTATCAGGCTACTTGGCAAGAACACACTCCCCCAGAGATCACGCAAGGTAGGCAGCCCCCCTGGACTGAGACACACAACGGTGTGGATGTGCAGGCAGAGAGACGTATCCTTCTTGGCTGTTAAGAGACAGCCACAGCTTCTTCCCAGGCACACGGGGCTGAAGACCGAGAGAAGCTGAGGTGCTATTCTAATAGCACCAGTTCCCTGTATCACAGCAGGGAGCTAGGCAGTGAAGACTAACATTGAGGTGTGGGAGGATTAAATCCTCTATTGCTTTATTAAATCCACACCTGCAACAGCATCTATGTCTTTTTCTCACTTAACTATGAGACAACTTGTCTGCTCTTCTGGACACTCTGGAAATGCTGGGAAATACTGGGTGACTGTCAGCACTCCTTTATGTTGTCACTCTAAAGCTGTCAGCTTACTAACAAAAGTGAGAGTAAGAAGCAAGGCTGACACTATGTCCCAGCTGGGCCAGCTTGTCTGAATTGAAATCCCACCTCCAGACTAAGTGAGATGGTTTCAGGTGCCCACAAGTAGTCACCACACCGGTGTAAGCACACCAGTAACACACACAGTCAAGACAGTCCTCAGGCACTTACAGATTGCTGGTGGTAAGGGCTGAAAGGCTGCCCTTAGTGGTATATGACAACCATGTTTAGAGACATGGCTTACCACATGCCAGAAAGGTAGAACCTGCTGGAAATGGTGATCTTCGTGTGTCTGGAAATACAGATCTGTGCAACAACTTGTAGAACAGGCTACAGAGCTTTATTGATTCAGAGAAGTTTGAAAAGCACACTGACCTAGGTTTGAAATTTTCCAACCTAAAACATTCTAGACATTTAACATTCTTAAAAGCAGGGGGATTGGTAAATGGCAGAATTAGTATAAGTACTGGCAATATTAGATGATATAATTACAGTCCCTCACACTGACAGTAATGATCCACTTGGCAACACTGACACAGCATGCTGTAAGACTGTAGATATCAGCATCATCTAGCCAGAAGAAAGACATGTTGTGAATACACTTAGGTCTTCCATACCCCTTGCTTAGGCAATTGTTAATGAGAAGCAATATTGAGTTGTCAGATACATTGGATTTTTTCCTTAATCATTTGCAAAGTAATCAAACACACATCCCTTTCTGACATTTTTAAAGTGGACTTTAAGATTCAAAGATGAAAGGCGTTTTGCACTTCACAGGCAACATTTGTGCCTCATTTAGTTAAACGTGCTTTCAGAACATCTCAATATACTCCTGGGGTTTTGTTGTATGACCAAAGTAATGTTGTGTGATAAATACTAAGAAAAACAACATCATACGTTTGCCAAAAATGTTAACATTTATTAAAAAAATGTAAATCTCTTACGGTAACATAGTATTATTCGTGTAATATTATTTCAATTATTTATTTATTGATGGATATTTTTCTCTCAATATTAATATCTTACTTGATTTTGTTATCTAGATCTGTAAAGGTTGTTTTGTTAATTTTTTTTATTTGTTTGTCATGGGGTAGTTACATTTAATTGTTGATTTATTCACTACATGTCATTATTCAACTCTGAGGGATGCAGTCGATAATAAAGCTAGTTCACCATATTTTTTTTAATTTCAAAAGTCATACATTTATTTGCTATTTTAAATGTACATTTTGTACAGAACAATTTCAACAGGCTCTGTTGAACTTGAATAAGGAGGAAAATGGTAAGAAAATTAATAGTTCCTTAAAAGACCAGAAAAAACAATACCTTAGCATTTATCTGACCTTTCTTAAAGTTTCCTCCATACTAGGTACCAAAATCAAGTAAAAATTTAATCAAAGTAGTAGTACCCAGTACTGTACTGCATACGGTGTAGAACCTGCTCTTGCATAACTCACATATACATATTTTTTTAGTGTGATCTATTTGTATTGACTCCACTAAGTTCAGTCCAGATATCTAGCTGTATAAACATACATTTTTGGGGCTGTACATCAGTGCTCTGACACATCTAGGTGAGGAATTGGTTCCCCAGATAGATTCCTCCACAGTTCTGTTACCTGAAGGAGTGTCAGCAAGAGCCCCCTGGGTGACCTTTCAGCTGCCACACAGAGATTGTCTGCATCATCTAGTGCCGCTTGACACACCCTTGGGTATCAAAGATATCTGTGGAGGGCTGGCAGATACACCACAGGACTGATGACAGATCTGCAGCTTTCTGAAGCAACAGCTGGAGGACAGGAGAGATATACCACAAAGCAACTAAAATGGTACTAGTCAGCTATGTTTAAGCACCTTATTTAGCTTTTTGCTTCTCTAGTTAGGTGAGCACATTATTCTTTTTCTTGAGAGCAGTGTTCTGCATTAGCCTCAAAAGCCAACAGTTCTTTACACAAGAAGTTACCCATGAAGAACATGATTATATATATTATTCTCATTGTGATCATTAACAAGCATATGCATTTATTTTCTTTCGCAGAGCCTACAGTAATGTCTTCATACAAATAACATTTGGTAATACTGTTAACGAATGGAATGTCCAAGTACTTAACTTGTTTCAGGCATGTGTTTCCATAACACATCCCCATCAATTACTGCTCGCTGCACAGAACTTCCCTTGATTTCTATTATTTCTCCAGCAGTACAAACCATAATGAAACTTTGGGTGCGCCTAAAAAGAAAATACACAGTAACACTCACGTCAGTGTGATTACTTAGCCACATACCAGTAAGCATATGGAATGTTTTGACAAAAGTAAACTTCAAAAGTTTCCCCTTTCTTCTCAGAATTGCTCTACATGTCCAAAACACCCTACACAACAAAATCAAGATGTGCCTGTGGCGTACGGGGTGGTAGTGGTGGTGGTGGTGTATACGTGTGCTAGCTTTACTCCAATAAGCAGAGTTACAAGTAGCAGTGAAAATGTAGCAGCGTAGGCCAGACGGCAAATTATATAAATCAGAATACAACCCATACAAAAACCTAGCAACATGCTCTGAAGCTTCTTGTTGTACATTTTTTCAGCTTCCAGCAATCAGTGACAAAAGCATTGAGATGGGGTTTGTATGTCACCACTATCTTCAGTGGCAGCCAGCAAACATTACCCTACCTACTTCTCTTCAGTCTGCAACAGCATCCCATTCCACTATTTCTGTCACCTGAAAAAGTACTTCCCTCGTGATTTTTTTTCATCTGTTATATGATTCACAGGATGGTCCTAAATACTGTATTGTGAGATTATGTGAATGCTTGCTTCTTGTTCACCTTTCTACACCATCCACTGCTTTAAAGATTTTTCCTGTGCTGCTTTCCATCGTCACTCTTCTACGCCAATAATTCTAACCTACTTAACTTCCTCACACATGGTAGCTATTCTCTATCACTGAAAGTCTCTGCCACCCTTCCTTCAGCTTTTTTTTTGTTCTGGTCTACTATATCTTTTTCAAAATGGTGTAAGCAAAACTCCATACATGAGTAAGAATACTTCAGCCCACATTAAAATGCTTTAGTTTATTCCTGGTTGTATACTTTTACTAGCCCAGGACTAAAACAAAAAGATGAATGCATGTAAGGTACTCCAGGAATTAACTTGCAGCTACAGTACCCATACAAAAAGGAAATTGGATCTCTCCCTGTTTATCTATAAATATTCATATTCCCATAAGTTGTGTAGCAATTGGCCTTTACTTGGCATTATGGTGTCTTTTTTGTAGCTGATTGTAAAGAAAAGCAAGAATAGCAAGCTGTTCAATGTTACACAGGATATACTACACATAAAACCACAGATCTGCAATCAAAGACAAAAGTTCTGCTGAAACCAAGGTGCCAGACAAACCAAATAAATTTAAAAACCTGAAAAAATATTCAATAACAATCAATTTGTATTGCCCAAAGCACAGAAAAAAGCAAGATGAAACCAAGTGCCTCAGAAGAGAGAAGCGTATCCAAGCAACAGCATTAAGACTCAAAAGAAATAGGTCATGTGAAGAGAAGCACTAAATTTAGTAATCAAATGTATATTCATCAGCAAAGCTAAAGAAGGGTTAGTGAAATAACATTAAGAAAAATGAAAGAAATTAAAAGATTCCTGATCAGAAGGTTTTCTGAAGCTGGGGAGACACTTGAGGCAAAAGCTCTGCCCTTGGTTGCATCAGTGCAACTGAAAAGAAATTCCAACAATTAATGGAGTTAAATTTGTATGAAACATAAAATAACTCAAAGCAGATTTTGGTCCAGTATTTTATTTTTGATCAGCTTTATCTCAGAAGCTCTAGTTGATTGGGTCTCTGTGCACACGCAGATGGAAGTTGTGGTGTGTTAAGAAGTTGGTACAAAAGTACAATGGCAGAACTTTCACTGACATCACAGGGTCTTGCAGGCGGCTATTTGGATTTGTTTTTGATTCTAATTAGGTCAATGACAAAACTCCCCTACATCACACAGAATCATACGTTTGATTTAATGAAAAGGTGTGACCACAGCTGCCGTTGGCACCCCATCTGGATCTAGTCAGTTCATCTGAAGAACTTGTTCACCAAGGAGCTTACCTGGAGGTGTGACAGCTAGCTGTCTTGAGGTGCAGGTGTGGTAACAATGAAAGAATAAGTCTGTTCCACACCAGTCAGGAAAAACATTATACTCTCTTCCTCTCTGAAAGATTTTTACTCCATTTCAGAGACTGCCTTGTTAAATCCTTGAACACTCGTGGATGGCATTTGTTGTAAACGGAGCTTCTGCCACTTCAGATGCACCAACAGTGCTGCTCACAGGAGCCATTTCTTCCACTGCTGAACTGCAGGTTTTCCCACCTTTGGACAAGCTCTGAACTCCATGAGCGCTCCCTGCCCAACACAGAGGCAGATCATGCAGCCGTGATAGATCGAAGCTGCGGGGCAGCTGAATTAGGATCTCAGCTGAGACTCACAGCATCCAGGAGAGGAAAAAGCTGCCCTGTGCACAGCAAGGTCACTTGTCCTTTCCTCCTACTTATCTCTGTGTTCCGTGGGTCTCTCACAGCAACACTTCAGCACCATTCTGTACCTGTGGGAAGCAGAAGTTTCAAAGCCAGCCCTCTCCTGCAGTCCTGCGGGAAATAGCAGAGGGAGAAAGAGCCCTTTTCCCTCAGAAGTGATAGTGTATTTTCATTGAGAAGGAAAAAAGACCCAAATGCAGCATACATGCTGCCCTATACCACAACAATTTGAACACTAAGATTACATAAATACATATTTAATTAATCAATTTATCCTGTAGATCTGTTGTCTCTGGGAGTAGCCATTGACTTTGTTCTGTGGGCACTGCTGAAAATAGTGGGCAGAACAGAATTATCTAATCATGTTAAATGTGCTTTATTTACCAATAACTGACACAGTAAAAAATACTGGCTAAAATCTGGACAAACATGACAAGACTGGGGTAGGTATAAAGTATGTGGTATAAAGGGTAGCACTGCGGTTTGAATGCAAATGCAAAGGCTGAGTATAGTTTGGAAGGACAGTGTGTATCTGTTGTCATCAGCACCCAGCACACAAATAGAAAAAAGTCACAGAGAGCAAGAGAAGCAAGTTGTACGTCACCAAGAGAAAGTCAAAAGAACAAACTGTAAACAGACCATCTGCCTTGTGTTGTTCGAGTCTTCCTTTTTTTCAGAGAAACAGAACTTCGTGTACATTTCTTGTAAATAAAAATAGTGCACCACAGACACAACTGAGTTCTCCTTTACTGAATTCCCCGATTCAAAAAAAAACAACTCACAAGGCTGAATCTGGCCAGCGGCAGCAGCTACAAAGTGTGTGTGGGGGGGAAGTAATTCTAAACTGAGTTTTTAAGCAGTTACTCATCTTGGCATCGCCTTATAAAAGTGATCTTTATGTTAAAAAGGCCAAACTCCACAAAGAGAAATATTTTCCACTCTACTACTACTATTTTCTACCAGCTAGAATCAGTGTAAATAAAAAATATTTCTTTTTGCCTTACTGAGCTCTAATTTATTACTAAAAAAGAACAAAAGAAGAGAAATTAATCTCAAAAGAAGAAACAACAATTAAATAGTTGTAACCAAACATGTTTACAGACTTTAAATACTGCTTTCAATATTCTCTTCACACACACAAAGCAAAAGATATTACTAGTAAAGGTAATTATTTTTTGCTAATGTTGTATACATAAATAAATGGGACTCAACATGTCTGGAAAACGCTTATTTTTATGAATCTGGTTAACATTAGAATTTATTATTTTGTTTCAAGTATAGAGAAGTATTAAAGATCATATTTTTAACAAAAAAAAAAAAAGCCTGCAGTAGGAAATTATTTCTCAACGGTAATGACTGGAAATTCTCAGGTTCAGAGTTTACCAGATATCAAGTACAATACCCACAAGACACTTCCTTTATTTACCCATGGCAGATGTTTGGAGCTTGTTGACCAGTTGTGTATTACAACATACATTTTAAGGTAAAAAAAAAGAGATGTAGTTTTATGTAAAAAGAAAACTCCAAAACATTGCACAAGTTTTTATTTACAGCCAACCGGGTTAGGATGAGATCAGGATTACAACAGAGAAGTTGCACTCTGTTTCACAGGTAAATTAACTTAACTAGGAGCAGGATTATGAGGAGGATTTTTTGGGTTGAAACCTTCAATTAGTATCAAGTGGAGAGGCACGGAAACCAGGACATGAGATGGGACAAGGGGTGTACTGGTAGGCAGAATCCACTTTTTACCGAGGCCTGTAGTCATAGGACAAGGGACAATGGTTTCAAACTGAAAAAGGTTAGATTTAGATTTGGTGTAAGGAAGCAGTTTTTTACAATTAAGGTGGTGAGACACTGGAACAAGTTGCCCTGAGAAGCAATGCCCCATCTTTGGAAGTGTTCAAGGTCAGGCTGGACGGGGCTTTGAGCAACCTGATCTAGTGAAAGATAACCCTGCTTATTGCAGGGGGGGTGGATTAGATGACCTTTAAAAGGTCCCTTCCAACCCAAATGATTCTATGATTCTATGGTATTAGCAACAATAGAAACATAGTGCTGAAGGGTCCTCAGAAAGTCATATGGATAGCCTCCCTGCCTCCAGGCAGCTCCGCTACACCTACTAAATTTCTGTTTATGGATGATATATACATAGACTGTTCTTAAAGACCCCAGTGACAGACCCTGACCATACCATGGCAATCTTTCCTCCAGTACCTCTTCCCTTGCAAAATGTTTGTCCTAATGTTTAACCTAAAATATCCTGATTGCAATTTCTGCCCCTGGTGGACATATTTGTGGACATGTTGACAAAATGTCCTACTCATTTTATTCTTCACTAATTAACCCATCTGAAATAAGTCACTATTTTCTCTAGGCCCTTTGACATTCTGGTTGCTCTCCTGGTGGTCCACATCCTTCTTCACGTGCAACATCCAAAACTAGCTTTACAACTGCTAAGCAAAGCAGAATTCTTTGCCAAGTCTTGCAAATTCTAATCTTCATAATACATCCCAGCAGGACGCTTATCTTTTTTTTTTGCAATAACAAGCCACGGTTGACTCACACCCAGTCTGTGACCCACTCAGAGCCTGAGTTACTATTGTACAGAACTGCTGCCTAACCAGTTTTCCCTACCAGTTGATTATTCCTGCATAGGTCTGCAGCTGTTTTGGTTGAGTAGCTTCCCATTTTGTTCATATTTCTAATTGAAAACCATTTTTTATTCTGTCCCTGTGCTCCAGCATACATACTCCTTCCCAGCCTGATACATATGTAAATTCAATAAGCATGTTCCCTTTTATAAGCATTTGTCCAGGTCACCAGATTCTGGATCTGTGCAATCCAACTTGATACACATTTCCATTTTGATAGAGTACCACCCTGTTACTCTGGTTTTCCAACAAGCTTTGCACACGCCTAGCTGCAGATCAATGTGGAACGTGCTTCATTAATTTGCTTATGGGAATCATATAAAAAATTACCTGAAACTCAGGACATGTTGCATCTATAGCTCTTCTCTATACATAAGATATGTCATGCTGTCGTAAAGGCAATCAGATTTTTGAGACGTGATTTCTTGTTGACGGTTACTGTCCTTATGTTATCTTTCAGGGATGTACAAATATATTTTTCACTATTTTTCTAGGAATTTAAATTAATTTGCTTAGTAATTTCATACCTTCTCTTTTTTCTCCTCCATTCTCTCCACCATGCTTGTCACTTTACAGCCTCCCTCTATCCTACCTAACATCCATAACTTCTCAAAGACATTGACTATTGACACTGAGATTCTGTTAGCAAGATCTTTAAATCTGCTAGGACGAAGTTAACGAGAGTTCCGAGGTCAATTTGAAAATACCCAACTTAAACATTCTACCATTTACTTAACTGAGGCTAATGCATTAGTTTCCTTATTTTACTCATCTTTTTTAGTGAAGTCTAGTCTGCCTTCCTGGCACCTTTTAGTTTTCTCACTTCACAGTCAGAGAACCCTTTCTACCTCATACAATTAGTGGGCTTTTAGAGTGATGTGGGGGTTTCATTTTGCTTGCTAGTTGCATTTCATTTCACGCTTGTACCTTTCGGATTTTTTCCTACATGCTTCTGTTATACTTTTATTCTCAGCCCTAATAGTCTAATCTGACTTCTCCTTCCCTATACATGTTTCTTCAGTTTGAGTGATTTAGCCAGGCTGGTTTCCTGACTACTGTTGCTGACTTCACAATGAAAACCTGTATATGTATTCTTAGGATTGGCAACTCCTGTGAACTCACTCTTTCTTTTCCGTTTACTCGTTATACAAGTTCCCCAGGGGACCCCTGCTTTACTCTTCTCCAAGGTCACTGAAGGCTGCCTTCCTCACTTTCATGGAGTTTACGTTGATCCTACTCCTCATTCTGGTTCTGCAGACGACTAACTCACTGCTATTTCATGGTCAATCTCATCTAAAGTTTACCTTGACCTTTTCAGCTAGTTGCTTCTTCTTACTGGTTGTAATCAAAACTAGAATAGCCTCATGCTCTGTGTGGATTTCTCCAGAAAGCCTGGAAGGCTCATCTGTCTTCAGCTTGTGTGTTCACGTAGGTATTCACATTCACAGCTGAGGAAAACAGGAGGTTGTGGCACAGGGACGCTGCTTCGATTACACGCCCTGACTCATGGAGCTGCATGCCGCATTGGTACGGGTTCTCACAGCTAGCGCCTATGACCAGGCAGACACAGTCTGCCTTGATGGGAGTCTACCCTTGATGGAAGCACCCTTCCACCCACCTGAAAACATGAGACCTTGTCTCTCCCCAGCCACTCCTGTATCCAGGAAGGAATTTCAGGTTAATCACATGTGAGTCATGCACTCTGGAATAGCCAAGTATGACAAGATGGAAGTTCTGGCTAGCAACACAGCCTGTCATGGTCTCAGCTGTTGCCGATACTAGGCACCTCGCTTTGCAGTTCATTTGCTTCTTGGAGCACTTAAACTTCTCCTGGCCTTCTCATAGCTGACTCTTGCACATAGTTACCCAACTTCCTACCGCAACTGCTGTGGGCACGGTTTCAAAATGGTGCTATAGGGGCTCTGGGGCTCTGAATGCAAACCCGCTCTGAGATGTTGCAAACAGCAACTCAGTCAGCACTGCTATTTACTTTACTTACACGACATGACCCTGGTGAAGTAATCAGCAAAACCTCAACTGCACCTCTTTTGCTCAAGTGCCAGGCTCACAGAGACTCTTGTTTGCCCTACCATTTATTCCAGGACCATCCCCTCACAGTCATGGCCACAATATCATCGGTTTCCCAGTCCACAGAGCACCTGCTCCCAGAGCAGGATCAGACACGAGTCTTGAAAGGGGCACAAGAAATCTTGCCCTCCTGCACAGCAAGAATGTGAAAGGACAAGAAGCTGAGATAGATTGTTTCCCTATGCAGGGCAGGCCTCAGGCACAAGGACCGTAGCAAGACACTAGCCTTGCTTCAAGGAGGGTCTCCCATGTCACTAACACCCCTCACAGCTTCCAGGAGTTTGGTTGTCTGTAAAAATAGCCTCCCTATGCTCATCAGAGGCAGAGACGTGTTGGTCAGAAGATGTTGGCAAAATTAATGTGAAGGAGGACCTCCAAGAAGTTGAACACTTCCTGGTCAGCCTATACTGATTTTAAACTCTTTTCCCACACCCACACCCAGATATGTCTAGGAAACAGGATAACACGGAGCAGTCACACTAGGAACATAACAAGCATGCTGCCATTGGCCTCAGACCGTCACTCCAGCCTACTGGGGAGCACTGTCACAGAGACCACAAAGCAGTGAGATAGGTAAAAAGCTGAACAAGCTGCCCGTGGGCTGCAGTGCCCCTGTGGACCACTGGGGTCTACAAGTGCCCGGTAACGTGAACCTCAGACGCTACCAAAGACTGACATGGTTATGACTTTTCCTTTCTTCACGGACTTACCCAAGGCTGAAACATCCAGCTGCCAGACTGCTATAATACTGAAGTCCAGAACCAGGCCGCAGAGCCTCAGCTGATGTCACGATTCCTCCTCCACCTCAGCAACACCAAGAACTCTTCCCAGAGAAACACAAACAGGACTCTGGGCAGACTTCCTCATTTACACATGCTGAGAGCTGTGTGTATCTTCAGTCCTCCGGCCCTACTGGGGCTTCCACCCAGGCTTACCTAGCTTCAAAACCTGCAGCTGCAGTCCCCGAGGCAGCTGACAAACATTAGGCTTCTCCCCTGAAGTAACATAGCAGATAAGCTAGGTCCTCCAGTGACAGCAAGGCATAGACAGGAGCTCCCAGGGACATCCTATGATGGCTTCAAGGTCCTCTCGGCATCATGAGCAGAAACCAATCCGGTTTATTCTGATTTTTCTTTGTTACTCTGAGTCCCCACAAAATCTCAAAATAAAGTTCCTCTCCTTTTCAGCCTGGGCTACCTGGGATGCAAGGCTCACATTTTCAGGTGGAAGTTACACCTGAGCTAAAGGATGGAGAACATGTGGAGCAGACACTCAGGGGAAGAGGATCTGTGGGAGCAAGAAACAAAGGGCCTGCAGAGGCTGTACAGTAATCAACTACATACTTGCTGAAACACAAGGATGCAACTAGTGTGATTCCCTTTGCTTGTGAGCTGGGGTGCCAGAATAGGCACAGTATATGATGTTACTTCCATCAAGCTGCCTTTTTTCACGTTCATATAATTAACAAGCATAAACAACCTTTTCCCCTCTCTGTTATTTGCTCAGACTGATTTTAGCAAGCTATTTGTGATGCAGTTTGGAGAAATAGCTAACTGGGTCATTATAAAAAATGCGGGTGATAAACACTACTGCTCTCTTTTCATGCTTTATTAAGTCACAAGCTCCAGCTGACAAGTAGCTACCTCTGTTGGATCAAAAGCAGGATCACAAGCATAGTGCATATAATACAGAAATTCTGTGTATTCGAAGAATATTGACAGTCAGTACAACCCCAAACGTTAAACAGGTAAGAACAATTATCATTACTGTGAACTAGCCTCTAACATACATAGTCTCAAAGTTATTATGTGAAACCCAGAGTCAGCAAGATGGCTTTGACACTAAAACTTCCGTAATATCACCTGGAGTCTTTCTCTAGCATGGAGATTGGTATTTTTTTTATGTCAGTCCAGGACAAGGGGAATTTGTGAGGTCAGCTCAATTGCTTTTCTTCTGCTAGCGAAGGGAACTTGGTTTTTTTTCTGATGCTAGCAGGAAAAGGTGTTTGCCCTGAAAAAAAGTACAGCAACGGAAGCTGTAAGGATAACAACAAAGTGAGCAGGCATCTGCTGTTATTTATCTTTTTTTTTTTTTCACTGTGAGAAAGGAAAGTGTTTCCATTTTAACTTTATCTGTGTTAGAAGAATGGATCTGAAAATAAAATTCTGGCTTATAATAGCAACATTGGGTAATATCCCTCTTATTAAAGAGAATGACATTAAACTAATTCAATAAAAAGCGTCAGATACAAGTCCCACTAAAAATCAGCATAGAGAAGTGAGAGATTAAACAGTGGCAGGGACCATTCCCTTCAAGTCAGAGACAGTTTCAGTGTCCAGAAATTTCTCTGAAATGCAAAAATGGAAAAACTCATCTGAACTGTTTGCTTATCATTATAATACAGCTGTCCTTCATTTATTTACACAGCAACATCAGCCAATGATGCATGATCCTTTCTTCTGACTATCAGCACTATCGCAGTCATTTCTTCATGCAGAGAAATACAGCTGATTTGTCCACATAATCAAGTCAGCTCTAAAGAAACTGAGTCATTTCTCAGTAAGAGAAAGAAGGGCTGCTGAGTGGGTGTGGGCTACTTGTACATTTACATTCTTAAACAAGTGTAACCAATTAGTGCTTGTGTGAGCACCACAATTAAAATTGCAGAGATAATTGTGTCGAACCTTGCACGTTCTATGAGTAGGGTGTGAAGCTTGTTTATGAAGTTTTAAGTTTACTAATCTGTTGAAATTAAGAAGAAAAAAAAAAATCATAGCGTTTGCAACTGTCGTTTCAGGCTGTTCGCAAATTCTAGAAAGCATCATTGCAAATGTTTCCCAGTGATCATATACTTCTGCACTCATTGATAGTCACATTTTTGGTAAATAAAATCTTTCAGAGCAATAATAAAAAATAAATACACTCTCCAGAGAAAAACGTCAGTTTGACAAACCATTGTGACACAGCCAAACAAACTTTGGGTGGGATAGTGTAGTATCAACAATCACTGCTGTTGAAATTGCAGAGTGGTTTTAGCTCTGAGTAATTTCAGCTATTAGCAAATTAACCTTACGCTTTTTATCAAAGGATTTCAGAAACCAAAAGAAACAGTAATCAATCTTCCATATGTTTTTCTAAAGTGCTTTAAGCTCAGTGGCAATATTCTCCAAGACTTAAAAACATCTTGCCACTCCTTCCAATGGCTGCACCTTGCTGCTTTATTTCAGTTAAGGTTTGTTGATTGTTCAATACAAACAGAGCTCTTACGCGGCTGAAAAATAACGCAACCTCTATCGTGAAGCTAAACGCTGTCTAAAACAAGCGTACCCCTCTCCTCCCCACAGGCATGGCTGCACTTAAGTCTTTCAAAACACTTGAAAATGGAAATCACGATAGGGTTCTACTGGTAATCACCTCAGGGACAGATAGTATTTAACTTACATCCAAAGCTCCTCATTTGCTGCTTGTATGTAAACACAAACACGAACTACCAGCCTGAGACCCTAGTGCTGACCACCACTGCCGCGGGCCCCGCCGAGCAAGCTGCGGCCAATGATGCCTGGGGGGGTAGGATGGGGGTCCGAGGCTTTCGGTTGGGGTCTGCTACTGCCGCTCCTGCTGCACGTGTGGGCTGGCCTAGCCTGGTCTGGCCTGGCCGCCTCGATGTAAGCGCCCGGCGCGCAGCCCCTGCGTTACACCGCGGGGAGGCAGCAAGACCGGCCCTCGCCCAGCCGGTACCTACCGGCACGGCGCCGCCGCCCCGCGGGATGCTGCGGCTGAGCACGACGCCGCACTGACACTGGCCCCGCCACCTCAGCCCCTGCCCGGCCGGGCGGCCGCAGCCCTCCCGCCCCTGCTGCCGCGGGATCCGGCGGGGGGATCCCCGCGCCCCCGGGGCCTACGAACACCCCGGAAGCCTTGCTCCAGCGAGGCCACCGGTGCGGGGGCAGCGCCCCGGACCGTCCCTCCTCTCAGGCGTACCCTGACCCGCTCCCACAGGCCGCGGCCCGCGGACCCCACTCGGTCGCCTCAGCGGACACCACCCACCGCCCCCGCCCGCCCGCCCGGCGGCGCGCAACAACGCCCCGCCCCGCCCGCGGGCAGCGGTTGGCACCGGGGCCTGCCCCGGCGGCGCTCTGGCCGCGGGCGGCCGCCCCGCTCTATGGTGTGGGTGGCCGCCGCGAGGATGACGCAGGCGGCGGGCGGGCGGGCAGGCGGGCGCGAGGGAGGGAGGAGCGCGTGATGGCCGGTGCCGCCGCTGTCGCGCTGTCCCTCGCTGCGCTGCCGGCCGCCGCCGCCTCTCCTCCGCTGCCAGCTCCCGGCCACCGCGCCGCCGCCATGGCCGAGGAGGAGACCTCCAGCGAAGGGTGAGTGGAGCGGGCCCGGGGCTGGCCCTCGCCCCTCGCCGCGGGTGCCCTCGGCGGGGGGAGGGAGCCGACGGCGGCGCCCCGGCCGTGCCCTGCCGCTGCGGGCTGCGCTCGCCCGCCTCCCCCTGCCGCCGCCGCGCCTCGCCGGGCCCGTGCAGCCCGCTGCGCTGGGGCGGCGGTGGCCGGCACCGCGCCGCGCGGCTGGGGGCCGGGCCGGGCTGCCCGAGCGGCCCGCCGGGTCCCCTCCCCCGGCCAGTCCCGCCGCCGCTGCGCCCCCTCCGCGCCCGGGCGCGCTGCCTGCCATTGTTTCCTGCCGCACGGGCCGGCTTCCTGCCGCGCCTGCCTCGGGGGCGCGCAGCGCGGCCCCGCACGGGCGGCCGGCCGGGGGCTCTGTCGCCAAGGGGCTCTGCCCTGCTGCTCCGCCGCGCCCGGCCCGGCCCGGGCTGTCGCCGACCTGCCTGCAGGTGTGTAGAGACGCGCTTTGCTGTCAGTGCTGAGGGGGCGCCTGCCGTCGGCCTCGACGTCACCCACCCTTCGCTTGCACCCCCGAGGCCGGCCGCTGCCCCCGGCCGCTGCCCGCCTTCGCAGCTTCGCTCGCATGCACAAACTTGCTGTGGGCTTGTTCTGTCCCTTCTGTGTGTCCCCTTGGGTGTGGGACAGGCGGTAAGGCTTGCCAGCCCCTCTGCCGCCGTTCCTCAGTGTAACACTTGGCACCGGCAGGAGACGAGAGCGCATCTTTAAATTACTAACATAGGCACTGTTGCTCAAGCTTTTCCCTTTCCTAGTATCGCATGCCTACCTCATCACCAGCTGTCACTGCGAACCTTTGCTTTCCTTTCACTATCCCAAGGCATGACTGGAATAATTCCTGTAGAATAAATTATTCTGCCCCTTTTCTTAGGATACATCCCTAATATTTGTTTGTAACTACTTACTCACACCTTCAATATGTGAGTTCATTATCGCTATTTATCATTCTTCTGCCTGAAATTACTTAGTTCTGCACGGTATCTTTTGTCCGTATACATTCAAATGGTTCTATAATAACCAGGTTATTGATCAGTGGTCTGCTGTTCTTCCATTCACATACTCTTTACTCTTGTATGCCTTCTCATACCTTGTCTTTCAGTGCATGTTTTATTTCTCGTTGTGCATTTCAGCTTCCAGTACAGACTTGTTCTTAACACTCATGCATTGCCCCTAAATATATTGTCTGCCCCCCTTTATCCCAGTATAGAATAATGCGGTCATCCTATCTCTGAGTCTGTTTGTCATACATAGTTAATATGTCTGCTGGTCACTTATCTCCCAGTTTGTTCCATCATATTTTATGGTTCTAGAGCAAAAAATACTCTTATCAGAAGATGTGTAGCAGTGCTCTAGTTACACATGTGCTTTATCCCGTCAGATGTGTAAATGTGCTTTGTGTGCACTGTTTACGTTAATTTTTCCTATTTCCATCCTTTAAATACCAGGTGGTATATCTCATTGCTCATTACGTGGCCCTCAAAACCTTTTCTTGTGTTTCTCCATCTCCCTTTTCTCATAATTAAGTCTTGTGTTACTTTGTGAAATACCACTTAAAATTCTTCAGCTGCTTGCATCGAAATCATGCCCTGCACTCATGACTTCATATCAAGGATGTTACTATTCGCATTTTGTCATGTGTCTGTTCCGTTAGATTTCAAAACTACCTGCATTCTTGGTCTTCTCTTTTTGGTCCCTTTTCCAGCTTCTGGCTTTGGTATTTCATCTTACATATTTTGCTGCCAGCTCAATCTGACTAGAACTGGACTGTCTGTCTTTTCCAAACTCCCTGTTATGCCTTTATCACCATATATGCGCAGCATTCTCTTTTCAAGTATAAACTTCAAAGGCTTCCTTTTCAAAGCACTGTGCAGTTCCATCTACACTGTTACTGCGCTCTCCTCCTTTCCTCAAAATAGCTTTTCAAAATAACCTTCACCCTGCCTTCTGCAACGTTACCCATTTGAAACTACGGTCCCCTTCTTGGTTCTGTGTTCTTTCTGACCTGTTCACGTTCATAACATACATGTCATTTGTAAAGCCTCTTGTTGATGGTTTACAGGTTTTCTAAGTAAGAGTCTTAAAATAGCTCTGCCTCAACCTGTTTTGTTTGTATGTTCATTCAGCGCATTAGCCTGAACTGTATTAGCTGTCTGCTTTGATGACACCGAGTACTGAGTGCTGCTGATGTGGTGCCAAGCGCCCTCAGCTTCAGTAGCCTGTCAGGCTTGCAGGATCGTAACACTAGATGATCTGGGCATAGGGTTCGGAATCGTAGGCTAAATTTTTGAAAGGATTATGGCAAGCTCTCACCACATTTGCTCAGCTGGATAGCTTTTAAAGGGGGGTGATTTTCAGGATGTTGTCAGTGTCACCCTTCTGAACAGTTAGGCCTTTTGATGTGAAAGAGTAAAGCCCGCAATTCCCTAAACACTTCTCAGAACAAAATCTCATCCTTTTTTTCCATGAATCAGAAAGTGCATTAGCTTTGATGAAATATTAGTGCTCCAAGTTGTTAGTGCTTTTATTGGTCAGTTTCTAACAATAGCAAAATTAGCATTTCTTCATCTTTTGCAGTTGAGCAAAGCTCAGTACCCAGAGGAAGTTTATAAACCATTGAAATAGGTTAAATATTTTTTGAGTTAAAATTCCCTGGCAGCGAGGGGGAAAGTTACAAAATATACTATCAAAACCCTAGATTAAATTGTTAGTGCCAGGTGTATATGAAAAATAAATATGAAGTTTACTTTATCTGCTTTGAAAAAAATAGTGTGATTCAACTTGTTATGCAACACATTCAGTTTCTTGCAATCTGGTAACTGTGTAAAGTATGGTGAAAACAGAATAGCAGTGGCTCGGTTACTCTCTAGATCTCAGCTGAAGAATGCTCATGACATTGTCCTAACTTTGAATGAAAAGATGAACCAAACGTATGTTTTAGCATTCATCGTGGAAGTGATTGCTTGGTTAACGTGTCACCTGCTAATGATTTCCAAACCTCATCATAGCCCTGGACCTTCTCTGCCTAATTTTTAGATGTAGACTTCTGCCTGTGAGGTAAACAGCCTAGCATAAGCCTTTTGAATTCACTTGTTGCTGAATTCACTTATGCTCACTCTGAATTCAGCAGGACTGCTTGTGGCTTGTAAGATAACTAGAAATAGCAGCTACTAAATGTATGTGTGTGTATATATATATCTAAAAAAAAAAATCCCCAAAACAGAATGTTGAGTTTCCCCCTCTGAGATAAGTGGAATAGCTTTCTTTAAAACTAATTTTTTAGGGGATCTGCACTTGCAAACCTTCATCAAATTGATGTTAACTGGCCTGTAGTCTCAAAAAATAATGGCTTGGAGTAATACGTAAAAACATTAATTGCAACACCAGTAATCACCATTATTTTTGTATTATCCTTCAAGCTTGTTTGTATTACAGAATTATTTATACAATTTTGAACTGAGCTGTTTGATTAATAAAGAGGAATGGTTTATTAGGCTTAATAGAGCCTATGTCTGCCTCTTAGTAGGACAGTTCACACAGGTATCAATGGTATGTTAAAGCATGATATTGAAACATGAAGGAACACTCTCAACTCGGAATTTTTGCTTGATTTTTTTTCCTCATTATGTCCTCTGGGTTTTAAAGCAAACTGAATGGGTAGACTGCTGAAAGCAAGGCCCAGCTTTTCTTTGTGAAAGGAGACTGTTTCCAAGAGCCTTTTCTATAGTGCGGGTGACTGACAGCAGGTCTGGTACTGACAGCTTGCGTTTTTGAAAAGCGAGTGAGACATAAATGCATTGTGGTAAGCACATGTGGGAAAAGGTTAAAGGATGTTTCATTCCTCTTTTCTGATTTTGTCTGTTTTGATGGCAGGATTGTGTCAGTCATAGCTTCAGTGCTTAATGCCTTTTGTGTTACATCTGTCTGCTCATCTGAAAGTACATGTATGAGCAGGTTTTCAGGTATTTATAGGATTTCTTCTCACGGTTTTCCTGTCCTTGTATGAATTTGGGAAGGGAAGGCCTGTGTTCGTCAGGAAGATCTTTCTTCTCCCCCAACACAGGCTCAAGGGAGAGAGGGAAAGATGGCGAAATATAATAGGGGCTATTTTCTCATACCAGTGGCAGAAAGAAAATGGTCATGGCCGTGTCCTTGTACAAGGAGGAATCTCATCTAAATGCCCCCAAGAGAGGCTTGATTAAACACTAATGAGGATAGAACAGTAATGTTGAGCTTCTTCCGGCTGGCAACCATAGGCAAACATTGTGGAAAAAAGTTTTGGTTTTTTTTTAATAATTGCAGTTACTATCTCAAAGTAGATGATCTGTTCAGCTCTTTTTACTTGGTTTTGGCTCCTCTTTGGATTTTTTTTTTCCATTTGCTTCACTCATTTCACACTGGTCCTCCATGGTTATACCTGACGAACTTGCCTTTGTGAAGGGGACTTTTAGGTTTCAGTTAGACCCATTTATACGTTTACTTACCATCTTTCAAGTTCCCTCAGCTTAGCTGGAAATTAGATTACAGGGCTGATGGCAAGGGGTTGCCAAAGGATCACAGCCTTGGTCAAGATCTGTTCATGGGGCAACAGTGAGGCCCCTGGCCTTTGTTTCACATTTTAAAAACAAAACAAGTAGAATTGGGGCATCTCATCCATTTCATTTACAATTCAGCAAATATGTTTATGATTTTTCAGAGAATTCTTCAGTTTGTCATAGTTCTTTATGGTTCCTAAGGGACAGTGCCTTAGGAAACATCATCTAGAGGTTTGAGTGCCACAGGCTGGGCATGTCTAGGCTGAAAGGTTTTCTCCTCCAGTCTTTCTGAAACTTGTTCTTACATTAGATGTAGGAGGAAAGGCCATGCCAATGTGCTCCAGAAAGCTGTGGAAGATCTCCCCCTCTGTTGGAACAGCAGGGTATCCTCTCAGTTGCTCCTTTCCAGTGGCCCTGGTTGCCGCCTTTGAGGCATCATTCAAGTGCGTGGTTTCCACTGTCACTGCTGAGCACACAGGCACGCATCATGCATGCACTAGAGAGGCATAAATTCTTAGGGATACTGTCACTAGGAAACAGACACTTCCAGTGTCCGGCCTGAAGGTTTCCACTGCTTCCCGTAGAACATCCCGCTCTCCTTCAGTGTTTACCTGGCCAAGTCATCTGCTATGACAGAAATCCCCCATAAAACAAAAATCTGACTGCATTTATCATACATCTGGCTCAAGTCTTTAAAGAAAAATATAAGAAGCAGAGGGAGGAAGATAGTAATTACGTAGTAGCTTTTAATTTGTGTTTAGGATGCTACTGGTGGGGAGTAAGGGTTAAAGGTTAAAGAGCATTGTTAGAAAGTCTGCTACTAATTGTATGGGTCAAGTGGAAGCTTTCAGAGTATCAAGCAAAGACTCTACTACAAGAATTGTCAAAGTAGGATTAGGGTACCAGTGAGTGAGGGGGGTTGTAGCCCCAGTGGAAATTAAAGCAGAGTCATAAATCCAGAGGGGCAGCTAGCTGTGGGGCTGCCGTAGTGTTGGTGACTATGGGTCATTGGAGAACACAAACTTTAGCCAGTATTGCATGTGTTTGAGTATATTAGAAGTTTTTTAGATCCTGTTAGGGAGCTGGTAGACCCAGTTAGAGACTTACCCCTCTTAAAGAGACACTGTCTGTGTCAGGAGGATCTCTGACTTTTCTGAACTTTTATGGGAGAATCTGAAGAACTCTCCCAACTGATAAATTGTTAAAGCATCTTTTCTTTTCCCTCTTATATAGTGCTTTATTAAGATTGCTTGTTGAGGAAATTTGATTCTCATGTTTCATAACTTTTGAGTATTTACTTGCAATTCTGACGTTCTTTCAGGATAGGTTTTTTAGATGATTTGTATTGACAGCCAGAGAGAAGAGGTCATGGGAGGAAAGGTGAGTGTCTGCATTTGCATTGGCTCTGAAAGATCCAGATGAGAAGCTGAACAACAGGAGAGAGGTCAGTGGAGAAGGGAGATTTGTGAGTCAGTGAAGCTATAGGGGAATGAGGTTAGTCTGGAATAAGGTTAAGAGGGTAAAAGAGGAGGATTTTAAGTGACACCAAGAAAACATGGTGAGAAATGGCAGAGAAGGACAGTGCTCTGAAGGATTTGTTAATAGAAAACTCAGGATCATAGGAGACTACAGAAAGGAGGGGAAGATACAGGTGTAAAAATGCATTATGTAACAAAAGATGCAAGAGCACCTATTGCCATTGAGCAAGTCCACTCATATTGAAGTGAGGAAGAGAAGGGTATTGCAATGAATTAAAGAAATGGGGTGGGTTCATGCTAGCAGATTATTGTAGATTATTTTTTTCTTGATTGCATTTAGTAAGTGTCATACTGACACTATAGGCTTATTAATTATATCGTACCTATGCATAAGGGGACACTGATGCAATGGCTTTTTAGACCCTTTTAACTTTCTACCTATTTTTAAGACACTTCCTTGACATCTAAAGCATTTGTAGCGTAGACATGTACACAAAACAGTCTGTTATGAAAAGGGCTGTGCACTTCTTAGGTTTTCCAAGAAGTGGAAATGAGGCTAGGTAGCCCAAAATGTTGAGTACCAGTTCTTGAAGTTTGATATGGGTAACTGTTAGCACTGTAGGTGGTTATGATAAAGGAAGACAGTGTAGAAGTTGTTCTGATGATCTGCAGTGAAACAACCAGTCTTCAGTTTGTATTCACACCAAGTACAAGTGCTTGGAGCTATGGGAAATAATCACGTGCTTTAGGCAGTCTTTTATCGGTGTTCTTACATGGCACCTTATGGTAAAATGAAAACATCCATCTCCTATTTAAGGTGTGATCTAAATTGTGCATAATACACTATGGAATGTAAATGAAAGGTAAGTGGGGTAGAGTGTGGGTGGGCAGTGGTACAGATTTATGAGAGGAGCCTGTTACATGTGTGTTTTGTTCTTGTCCTGTTTGATGGAACTCAGGGACAGTCTGGAGTGCGGGCCTCTGGCATGGTAGGTATGAGAAGGCTGACAAAGAGACTTAAACAAGGTTGAGGTTATGCAATATCTGAAGAGCAGCAGGACGTCAGTAGGTGAGTGAATGAAATGGAAGTAGTAGAAAGTTACATAATGTCTGAAGGGTACCAAGAGGAAATTTTAATTTTCTTTATTTTAACTATGTTTTTCCTCACATTTTGTTAATGTAATGTGCAACATGTTGTTTGTAAAAAGACTCAATAGGTGTGGCAGTGCCAAGTTCTATCAGACATGAGTTTACTGTGGAGGAGGCAGAGGGATGTAGGTCCTCAGTGGCACCTAACCTGGGTGTTACACACATGATCTCTGTCACAAGGTTGAGAATTTTAGTGGGACAGTGCAGCTTCCCCCTTTCCTCTCCTCTGCATCTTTGTATTCTTCCATACCTTGTCTGTAGTTGCTAATATGATTTTTCTCTAGATTATGTTTTAAGTTATCTTTTAAATCAAAATATAAAATAATGGGTCCTTAGAAGAGATGGAAGGAACTAACCAAGGGTTTGCTTAGCAGATGACTATTAGCAGTCAGTGGACCATAAAGTTTTTAAGAGGAAGTGCCTGCATGTTAGAGGGTGTGTTGTAAGTTAAGGAGGAACAGTGTTCCTGAAAGCTTGTCAGAGTTAATTAGTTCTCTGCTCTGTAGTGTATTTGTTGCCAAGCTTTAACCTGACTGTGGAGAAGACTGTGATCTTTTGAAGGACGGTAGGATTGGAATCTATATAGCAGTGAACAGTAATAGGAATAAGTAATAGCTGTATGACCACACACATGGTTTCTTCATTATTGCACATACACTTAATCCTTTTTTGCATTGGGTGCTAACACAGCTACTTTGTAAGCAGCATGAGCATTACAGGTTGCAGGCTTGCGTGGCAGTCCATGGATAAACTTCATTCTTGTGGGACATACTGAAAAAGCACATGCTCTGAAATGGACAGCTTTTGGTATAGCTAGAAAGATGGAAGAAATGACAAAAACATGTAAGAAGGATGCATATGGGTAAAAAAAAAGGCAGGCAGTACCGGGAGACAGAGAAGAAAATGGGGAAGGGGCTTCAGTCATGCAAGGTATACAGTGAGGTGTACCCTTTGGCTGAGGTTCAGCATGGGAGGGAACAGAATTTTATGTTCTCTTCACTGGCTGAATGCTCAGGTTGCTCAATTTAAATAACACTTCAAGAAATAAACTCACTGTCACTAAAATAGCCAGAAAGTGCTTGTTGGTTATGGATTCACATTCATTATTTACATTCTCAGGTTAATTTTAATAAGTGGTAGTCCAGTGTAGCACAGCTAATATAAATACAGTAGTAAAATTTGCTTCTGAATTTTTCAACACTAATTCTGATGTTGAATGTTCTGAATACAGAGTTCAAGATGCAGTAAGTACATGAGGAATGCATTGTTTTTTACCTCTGACCTAGTGTAGCAATATTCTGCAATAACCTATCATGGGCTTTTTGTTGGAATGGGACTGATGTACGTTACACTTCCTAGAAATATTATGTAGAGGTTTTCAAAACATTCTATTTTAATGTTACTGAAATATCCAAGAATTTCACAACATCTAATTGCATGGAACATCTTGGGTCAGAACTCATCTAAACAGAACTTTACAGGCAGGGTTATAATGTCACCTGGGGGGAGAATTGTTTTCCTTTTTAACCCACTCACAGTAATTCCATACATTTTTTTTGTTCCTTCATGAAAATGGCAAACAAACATTTGTTAAAGTATTGAAGCTTTTTGCTCCCATAACGTATTTCTCATTCTTGCTTCTGGATCTTGCCTCTTTGGTATGCTCATCAAAGTCTTTTCCCTGAGGATTACAGCATTTTTGGTCTTCTCATGTAATGATTATGAAGTGGAACGTGGGATATTTTTCTTCTCCTGTTGTTTGTCTGCAGCTGCCGGAGCTTAGTTTTTGTCCTAGGAGCATCACATTCAAATTGTTGTTGTGGTTACTACATCTGACATACGCAGTCTTTGCAATAACAGTTATTGTACACAGCTTGTGAATGCTTGAACAATTCTGACTGTATTCATTATTCTCAGAATACTGAAGCGCTAAAGAACATGCTGCACTTTGAGGACAGGGAGGAAGGACAACAAGGACTCCCAAAATTGGTTATGCTCTTAAAGTTCTCATTAAACCATATCCTGAGTCGGGTTCCTGAGGCATCCCTGCCCAGTTAAATCCAGGCTGGCCGAGGTCATGATTCTGTGTTACTGTCTGTCATTGGCAGCTCTGACTTGCAAGCTTGCTGTCCTCCACCTTGCCTCGCTGGTCTTTTTTTCTGCCTTCTTAGCCCACAGATTGGCTGGTTAACTGTTTGGCTTCTCTGCAGCTGGGTGTCCATAATTATCTAGTTTAAAATACAATTCCTTTTAAAGCTGAATTATTTCACAAATCTGATAGAGAGAGCAGCCACAAAATAGTAGAGTTGGTGAGATGGAGGAAATAGTAAGCTTTTAGATCTGCTCTGGTCTGCTGGAAGTGAGGATGGCCTGGGATTCAGGCATTACATCCCTCAGTTTACCGCATACTGACACCATCAGGAATAAAAATGCAGAAATAGGGTGGTTCTCAGAGCTGGACTAACACACAGACTCCTCTGCGCGTTTTATCTTTCTTATTTTAAAAATTGGCTTTCCTTGACTTAACAGACTTAACACTGAATATTAACAGCAGTCAACTACTTCTGTCAAAGGTTTAAGTCTAATGTATGTTAATTCGCTGCATCTTGTTCTGAGTTTCATGCAGAGCATGTTGCTTTCATACAATAAACGTATTTTTATAATTTCGTAAACTTTCCAAATTTAATTAGGAAATTTGAGTCCTTTTTCATGCTAATCATTAATGCATTCTGTTATTTTCGATAAAATTCATTAATTAAATCTCACTTTTATATTCTTACATATTCTTTGAACAGAGGGAGCATTTTAAGAATTGCTCTTTAAGAATGTATTTTATTTACTACTTTACATTAAAACTTTCTCCACCTCAACTTTCATTCTCATAGCAAGATTTCTGCTTTAAACTAGTACCAACCCTGGATGTGTAATTTTCTTGCATTTTAAATGATTACAGTTGCTGAAATGCTGAAGAGACTGCTGGCTTGTCTGAAACTGTACAGGAGAAATTGAACCTGTTCATAAAATTAAATCCACAATGATTAAGTGACATCCTAATTTTAGTGGTACTACCTTAGCATTTTAAATTTCTTATCACTATTAGTCATTTAACGTTGTGTTACCAACCAGAAAAATATTGTCGGATTTGATTCAGAGATATGCAGTTCCAATATATAACAATTTTTAAACTTTACTGAGTTGAAAATAGTTGCCACCTCTGTATCTCCTCATTTACTTTTCAATCTACTGGAGTTTTAGGAACATGTTTTCTTGTTCTTTCACATACTAGTTTGAAATAGGTTTATTGCATTTTTTTCCAAAGTATTTTTTCCCCCAGTGATTTGTTAAACAACCTAAATTCAAAAGAAATTCTCCCGGGAGTAAATAGAGAACAAGATGGAACTTGGTTATCATGAATGCTGGGAAGAAAAATATTTTTCTTTACTGAAATAGTAGGTTTTTTGTAATGGTAGTGTTGATGGTACATGTTAATAAAGAAGCATTAATTCTTGCCATAATCAGTCATGTAAACAGCACTCAGTATTCTGGTGTTGCAGGCCATTAAATTAATGAAATCGGAAAGAAAAAGTTTCTTATAACTTAACTCTACCTTGAACATAAATTAGCCAGATTTAAGCCTACTACTTTTCTCGTGACATTTTGACACGCAAAGTCCTGTTTGATTGTGTAATCTGTGACTGTTTCTTTTGCTTTGTATTGTTTCAAGTTACTACCTGTAAACTTGAAATTTAGTAACCAGAAATATAATATTCTCTGAAAACTTGGTGGTGTTGACAATGGAGGAAGCCACATCTTCCTTACCTCTTAGGCTTTGTGTAGACTACTGCTGATGCCGAGAAAAATGCAGAAAAGTTCAGTAAACAGACTTGTTTCTGCTGTTCCTCTTAAGGAAAAAAAGAAAAAAATATAATGACAAAGGTAAAAAGGTATCTCTAGTTATTTCACTGAAGCATCCATCCATCTGTCCAAAATCCTATGTTAACTATAGAGTGTTCTTAGAGCGTTATGGTAAAATGGTTTTACTTTTAACATTGGCACTATGCCTTAAATTTAGTATGTTGACTTCTCGCCCTATTTTGAATGCCTGATTCACTCCTCCTGTTTTGCCCATTCTTAGTATTTCTGTAACAATTGCAAGGGCTGAGCGAGTTGCTTTTCCCTGTAGGTGGTTGCCCCATTCTTTTAATTATTGATCTCTTTTGAGGGTTCCTTACGGCTTAATGATAATATTTACATTATCTAGGGTTTGTTTTGATAAAATGCTGAGCATTATAACTCAATTGAGCAGAACAATTATATGACTCGTTTCATTGAAGTGCAATGCTGAAGTGTTTTTGTGTGGTAGGGTTATGTGAGACCTTAGAATAGTAAGCCTTATGATGTTTGTCATATTGAGATTTCAACACATTGGCAGTTCTGAATTCCTTTGTTAGCACAGTACTTCAAAGATACTTTATGCAGAAACAAGAGGGGATAGTCTGAGCTGTCTTTCCATTACTCACCCTTGTTTTCCTGTTACAGTGCAGGATTCTCTGAATGTGGGGCTAGCTTGAACTGATGGATGTTCGTAACTGCTATGCCAGCTGGATGGCCCTGAAAATCACACCACCGTTCAGCTCGGTGCTGGGCAAAAACACTACAGCAAATTCTCTGCGTTAATTTGATTTTGTTTCCTTCCTTAAAAACAGCTGGAATTAATTCCAAAAGTCGAGAAAGGAGAGGGTTAGGGTTTTTGAAAGTTCAGCTTGATTCTAATAAGATTTTAGAGTAAAGGGTAAAGCTTGAAATGGTTTACCAGTGAGTTCACTCAGTGTTTCAGCTTTTTAAGTTTTTGAGCTTGTTCCCTAGCTAAAACCTTGGTAGTCTGCAACACTGTCTGCAAAAATTCAATTAACAATATTAAATATGTTCATTTGCTGAGAGTTAAGACAGAAACAGATAGGCAGCCCTGTTGCTCGTGTATTCAGTTATGTTCCCGTAATCCCCTGTTTGTGAGTTACTCTGTGATTGTTGTATACCCTGAGCTCTGGTTTCCCTGCTGATGTTGGTTTTAAGTCTGAATAATCTTCATGACAGGAAAGTTTATTCTCCGTGCTTCTGTCACTGGTGCATGTTTCAGCACCTGTTTTTTAGTCTGTACTGGAACTTTTGGTTACTGTACTAGCTTCAAAATTGTTAGTGAAAAGCTGATTTTCTATTCAGCGCTGTAGAAAGATCTCTGCACGTCCTGTCTCAGTAGGTCAGCAATTTTTGACAAATCATCATGTAGCAAATGGTGTTGCTTTCATTTACCATGAATTAGTGGAGTTCTGTTACTTACAGGTTTTCTGGTTTGCTCTTTTGCCACACAGGCTTCCCATAGATTATTACAGGTCTACAGTGATGTGGTGTACATGGGAAGATGCCTCTGTTTATGGTTTTAAGCTTAATACAACTTGCAGGCCATGCATTCATATAACTCTAATGTGAATAAATTGAAACCTTGAAAACTGAGAGAATGAGCTCCATGTGTATGTACATTTCTATCTCCTAGATAGTTACAACTTCTGCTGAACATTCATTGAACATCTTTATATGGTAGAGCTTCGTTTTTTAAATCCACATTACAAGCCAGAAATCAAATAAAGTGTTCAGCGGTTTGAGTGCAAAACTCAGTGTTACAATAGATGTTTTCAATTCTTCAGTATTATCTAGACCCTTCATGAGCTTTTTGTGGAGTATGTAAAATTTGTAACTGGCTACAGATCAATCAGTTCTCACCAAGCTAAACAGGATAAATCTAGCTGACTGAATGGTTGTATGTGAGTTACGTATTTGCCACATTCTTCATCCTATTTGACCTAATTAGTGGAGGCGGATGGGTGGGTCAAGTTCACTATGCCTCTGCCTCTACTTGATTCTCAGTTATTTTGAAAGTTACCCTTGGGCAATTTAAGCTGTGCTGTGACAGTAAGTTCTTGATTCAAATTAACATTCAAACAGCTAAGGAAAAGCAGTATTACGCTTAGTTACATTTTACACAATATTCAGTTATTCTTTACTGTGTAGATGTCTAAAGGTAATAATGATTCTTTATTCTCTGTTTATTTATTTATTTATTTTTATCCTTTATTATGCATGGATCCAGGGAAACAGGCCGCCTGGTCCAGCCAGGCATCGCGTTAGGGCCTGACTGGCAGCTTGCCCCTGCGCGTAGAGGTTGCAGCTCCACATTGTCAGATCTCTCTGCCTGTGTTCCTTTTGTTTTCATTATTTATTACTGGTTTGGGCCATCAGCACAGGCTACTGATGGTCTCACTAATCTTCTAGCCTCACACTAATCAGCTTGACTTTCTCCATATCTAAGGCTGTTCAGCAGGTGTCTCTGGGGCTTTCCCTTGCCTTCTGGTCTCCTGCCCCAGATGTGTCACAAGTGTGGAGGTCTGTTGGCAGAGAGAGTGACTTCTTTTTTGCGTGGCTGTGAAAAGCGTAACTGACCCCAAACAGAAGATGTGAGGGAGCATCCTATGGCATGCTCTGCCCTACTGGTTATTGCTTATTTTAGCGTGGGTGTGCATACTGGTTTGTGTTACTGCATGGCCACAAATGAATATATGGGTTAAATCTCACTGGTTATGTACCTTAGTAATTTGACCTGTAACACTCATATGTACAGTCAGTATACAAATTGTAGAAATTTGGGCTGTCAGTTGCCAGATTTAGCTCGCTCTTTTTGATACAGCAAACAGCTAAGCCAAATGGATTTCTTAACTCTTCAAGATACAAGATTCCACTGTTGAGCTTTGTTTTTGTAAAAATGAAGATGGAAGCAGAGTGTCTGTGAAGTGGTAGGTGATGAGAGCATAGTGAGGTCTGCCTCTTCTGTCAGTGGGTAGCTCACTTACAGTGTGAAACTTACTGCTGAAACCTTTCGTTTTCTTTCATGTCTTATCTCCATTGCTGATGAGCACACTGTCTTGAGAAGTCTGTTGCTTTTTTTTTCTTTTTGACACTACATAGCTCCTTTTAACGTCATATCACAGAAATAAAAATGATAGGCTATGTAAGCAATTGACATTCTTGTGTGCATTTAGGAGACACATTTAGCACAGATGTACGAAAGAAATGATATAGCCATGCTCTAGGATTCCAAAGCTATCAGAGGAATTATTCAGATAGATTAAGCAGTTGATTGTTCTCCACATGTGGAAAACATCTAGCAATGTGGTGAATCTTTTTTTTGGAAGGGGGGCAGGGGTGACAAAGGATTAAGTCTTGAATATAGGTAAGTAAATATTCTCTTTCTAAAATAACTTTTCTAGAAAGGGATTACTTTTTTTTTTGACAGAAAACCTTCTTCACTTGCACTTTTAGTTCAGCAAGTACAAAATGACTGAATTGGAAACATGCTTTTTTATTTTAAGCGTTTCAGCTTCCTGACTGTATTTATCAAGCTATACATGCATGTGATGTCTCTTCTGAATGAAAAGCTCAGTATGTATTAACAGTACTGATAGCTAGCAAAAGAATGAGTGGGCATCTATGCTGCAGCTTTCCTATTCTGATACAATTTTCTAAATATTTTTTCTGCGTATCCAGGTGTCTCCCTAAGATTGGGAAGTGAAATTCTGGGACTGTGAACTGTAGATTTCATTTTTATTTCATTGTGGTCATATCTCTGCACTGTCTTCAATCTACTGTTTCTGTAGATTAAATATATATATATATTTTTTAAAGAAGTTTCTTTGCTAAATCAGCAGTTTTGCCAAGAAGAAACATTTTGTATAGTTTTGGCTTGAGGGAAATAGTGACTGAGTTTTGTGCTTCTGACCTGAGTTATGAATGAAAATACCTGCTTGAGCATATAACTAGCAGAAAGTTTGGCTCAGAAGGGTGGTGACATAGCTATTGTGTAATAATTTACCAGAGTAATTCATAACATTGGAACGCAGTTAGTGATGTTGTTAAACTCAGATTTCACAGTCATTTGCTGGTGAAATTGCTTTTGGCTGGTGCCAGCTTTTAACCTCTTAAAAATCTTACTTTTTAATCAATGTGTAGATTAACGTGGAAGCAAAACACTTGGATGCCCGCTCCTGTAAGATGCCGAGTTACTTCATTTCTTAGATTGCATGAGGACATGGCACGGAAGGACATACAACTCTCCCTTCACAGTCCCTCAGTACGCCATTATAACGATTCCCAGAGTCTGGTGGTTTAGGGAGGTTATTTATAGAAGAGCCAGGCATCAGCGTGTTTCCCAGAGGAGTAAATAATACTGAATAGCAATGGGCATGGGTGATGGGATGACTAACCCTTTTTGATCAGGGTTTTTTTTTTCTTGGTATCCCTTAATGTTTCTGTGAATCTGAACACTGCTGCTTGCAGTTGCAGTTGCTTGCAGAAAGCCTTCCATGTTGTATCACAAATTTAAGTAGCTATGCAGCTCAGTAGCTCAGCCCCTTAAAATGGTGGGGGGAAGGTCCTTTGGATAAAGAACTTGGGCGTCCAGATCTGTAATTTGTTATCTAGTGTTTGTGCACTGGAAAATCACATGTAGTATCTGTATAGTCTTTTAACATTAACTGTTATACAATTATTACTTGCAGCGTTCAGTCCTGAAAATCCTATAACTTAACTGGAAAGCAGTTCAGTGTAGGAAAAGAAGTGCTAAAGAAAGTAAGTTGGTTGTGGATTGGTGACCTTCTCCTCTTCCCTATTAGGGATAGTCAGCCTTTGCACTGGTAGTCTGAGCCGCTTCAAAAGCAGGTGAGAGGGGAAAAAAGAGGATTCAATTTTGAAAACAAGGGATAAACTAACACCCAGGAAGAACTGTACGCAGTTGTTGTGTGCTTTGTAGCATTGTGGGTGAGGCAGTGCTGCTAGCTGAGTCATTGCCCCTGCTGTCACGGTCAAGCTAGTACTACCAAGATAGCAAATGACAGCTGGAAAAGCAGCTTCTCTTCGGGGAATTGACATTGCAGTTTTGTTTTCCTCTGGAACTTTGTTTCTAAGTTGGTAAGGAAGGCCCTAGGTTTTTACTTCGCTAGAATAAACCTGCTTATTTTTCACTTTTTAGATTTATCTAGTGTATGAATTGGTTAGTCTGGTGAGCACACTGTTTATTGCTTTTTTGGAAATAGTAAGTTCACGCAAGGTAATATGTGTGCAGGCAGACTTCCAAGGGAACTTAAGAGGAGGCTGGAAACTCCAGTGATTGTGTTACATATCCTGCCAGGCTTGTTGGGTTGGCAGGAGGGCTGATGTCTCCAGGTTCTCAGAAGAAGCCTGCTCTGACGGAGATAGATCAGTACGTTCTGATAAGGAACAGATGTTGGAGAAACAGCACACTGTTTGAAGAATGCCCCTGATCACGACAGCACTTTTATAAAGTCAGGAGAAAGTGAATTCCCTCCCACTGTGCACTCCTGTCCTGCACGGTGTGTAGTTTACATGGGTTCTTTTATGAAGAGCAGCAGAAGAAATGTCTTCAAAACATCACATGGTGCAAACAATTACTGTTATGCTGAAGAAATTTTTATTCTGTATTGCTGTTGTAGGTTAGGATGGTTATTCAGCTGGCTTCCTGCCTGGTGTCCCACTTCACTGCTACACCTTAAAGAGGCTGAGGACAAAATGCTAAAATGTAAGTCTTTGGTTTTTTATAAGTTTTATAAATACAACTAGTTTTTCTACATGTAATCTACTAGATTTAATCTACATTAAATATAACCAAAGAAGTTTTTAAATATGGCTTTTACACTGTGGTGAAATAAACACGTTTAGAATTAGATTTTCATTGTTCCCTTCTTCAGATACTTGTTTGTAGGCTCTCCTTGGAAAGGGAGCTCCTATTTAAAGCAGTGGTTTCTGTAAACTGTGCATCATATTTTATTAGGCATGTCTAGCAACATCATTTTTTCCTACTCTTCCTTCAGGTATTGCAAGCACATACAATAAACAATATGTGTATATATCTAATGGAAATAAAATATGGACGCTGACATTCTCTCCAGACCTTTCACATAAAACTCCGCTTGTTCTCCTGCATGGGTTTGGAGGAGGTGTTGGACTGTGGGCTCTCAATTTTGAAGATCTCTGTGAGAACAGGACCGTTCATGCTTTTGACCTCTTGGGATTTGGACGTAGCAGTAGACCGCACTTTGACACTGATGCTCAGGAAGCAGAAAATCAGTTTGTGGAATCCATAGAAGAATGGAGAAAGGAGGTGGGGTTAGAAAAAATGATTTTACTTGGACACAACCTAGGTGGATTCCTGGCTGCTGCTTACTCATTAAAATACCCATCAAGGTATGTGAAAATAAAGGAATGAAGGAATTCCCTTTCTGTATTTGACTCATGATTTTAACACAGATTTTATTTCATCAGGCTTTTTATAGATTATCTTTAAAAAGTGACTGTGCTGATTTAAAGGAACTTGACACTGAATTTTAAGCCCAAAGTATTAATCATATGGTTTGTTTCCAGGTGAATAGAAAAAAGTAGATATGGTAAACATACTTTTCTGTTTGTTTTTCTGTACTTTGTTTTTGTTCAGTAACCCCTTGCCATGTTATAAGGTGAAATAGCAAAGATGGTATTTGTGGGTGAATGTTTTGTGACATTTCTGATCAAATGTAAGTTTGTGAAAGGAAAAGAGGCCTGTTTCTATCAAACTTCCCATTATTATGGATAACGTTGAAACTTCTGAGCATAATTCCCGTAGGTAATTTATGTCTAAATGCTAGCAGTCGGTCTGGTGCCAGCATGAAGATGTAAAAATGATTTTAGTGACTGTTTGATTTAAATTGTCTGAATGCCACTTCATATTTCTTCTCTGCGAAACAACCCAGCTGCAGCAGTCCTGTAATTGTATTTCATCAGCATTTTCTGCACCACACTGTGGCCAAGAGCTAATCCATTTTTTTCCCTTAAACTAATAATTTGTCTCTTTTTTTATATAGTCTGGTTATATAGCCCCTCGTGAGCTAGTATCCCACCAGCTGAGGTCATTCTGTACCAAGAAAAGGACATTACTTTTGTTTAGATAGACATAGTGGAGTCCTGTGAAAAACTGTGAATATAAGCTTTCCACATCATATGGCAGAGTCTGTATTATATAAAACATATCTTACTCTTTTATATTCACATCGATTTATACCATATACCTTCCTTTGTCTCTCATTTGGACATTTTGAAGTAAATTCATACGTCGTTTTTTCCTGAAACACTTTGCCACTTCTAGGTGGATGACAGCTGTCACATGCGGCTGGATGTGATGTGTGAAAGTAGGTATGTGTCTAAATCCAGAATTGCAGTGAAGAAATGCAGTCCTCTGCTTTAGGGATGTAAACCTGTTATCCCTTTGGGCATAAAACAACTTTTAGTTAACTGTAGTTAGTTTCTTCTAGGAATCACAATTTCCTTACCCCTTTTTCGGAAATACCTATAAATGGCACTGTCCTGTCCCTGTGGGATGGGACTTTGTTTCTGCCCCCTGCTGACTTGCATCGAAAGTGACACTGTTTTCATGCCTCACTTGTGCTTAAGTTGGAGTTAATTAATTTGGAGGTGTTTCGGTTTGTGCTTTCACATTACTCATGTTTCTCTGAAATTAAACTAACACCATCAAATTAGAAAATTGACTGGTCAGATCTTAAGATGGCATTGTATCAAGTGATAAACATAGCATAGCTTGCAGCCAGATTATCTAACAATGCTTTAGAGGCTTAAGGGATTCTGGATACATATTGTTAGGCAAGTAGATCTGTTTCTGCAAGCTTAGATGATCCATTAATTTACTGCGCTGTACCAAAGTTGTTCATGGGACATCTGAGTTTACTAATCTAAAAAGATTCCCATTTAGAATAGTCCTGGGTGGTGGTGATTTTCAAATGCTGCAACTTCTGGACTATTACTACTGGGATTCTTCTCATGGTCAGCTTCCTGTTATCCCGCATTACATTTTAGGTTTGATTGCCAAAAGGTGAAATGCCAGATAGATTGGAAAGTATTAAGAAAGGAAGCATGAAAAAAAGCATACTCTTACTTTTATTCATGTCTCTGCTGTGTTATGTTTAATGCCATAGTTTTTGCATAGAATGTGTGACTGCCCGGAACAGCTCCTCATTGCTTGCACTCCTTAGTGTCTGATCTCTCCTGCTTGGTTTGTATAGTTAAATTCTATCCTATAGTCTCTTACAGTGGTGTTTGTTGCTGTGTGCAAATACATTCGTGGCTGAGCTGACAGCCAAGAAACATCTTTGTGAGGTTAATATTTTTTCAACCTCGGAACTGATCATAGTCCAGAATAGCCTTTGGAATCACTTCTGACATCATTTTCCGGGATTAAACAGAAATGGACGATTCTAATCTGCCGAGATGAAATAGATTTTTTGCTTGAATTGATGAAAGGTTGCATGTGCTGGAGACTTGTACTATGCTTTCTGTACTATTCCTCTGAGTAGTATTTTTACAAATCGTCTCTCTGATGTTTCTTTCATGACCTAAAATCAATACATTTAGAAGACACCTGCTAATTTTGGTCTGCCTCTTTCAGTTCAAATTTTACTGTGATAATTTTTCAGATTAGTTGCATCTTTTCTTAGAACAGATGGCTTAGGTAGCTTGGAAGCAAGTTTACTTAAATGAAACAGTTGCATTATATTATTTTCTCTCAAATTAAACTGCTCCTGCAAATAATATTGACTGAGCATATAGATTAGGCTATTTTTAAAAACAGAAAAAAACCTGGCCTTTTTCTCAAATGTGTATGACAGTGGGTATCTATTGAATACTGAGTTTCTCTTTGTGAAATGAGCGTCCAAGTTCCTGGTGTTCATGCATATGATTACTTGCAATTCAGTCTCTCTCTAATTAGCAATTGAAAGCAAAATCATTGATGAATCAGGAAGTAGGTAATAAGCCACTGTGGTAGAAGTGACTAAAATAGGTTGCGTAGTCCACAGGTAACACATCTCCGTTGCACTCAGTCAAAGAAAATTTAATGAGCTCTAAACCTCTGAACCTTTTTTGCCAACAGGGTCAAACATCTTATCTTAGTGGAGCCATGGGGTTTTCCGGAGAGGCCTGACAATGCTGACCACGAAAGACCAATTCCAATTTGGATCAAAGCACTAGGAGCTATATTGAGTCCCTTTAATCCGTTAGCTGGGCTGAGGATAGCAGGACCCTTTGGTGAGTTTAAGCTACATTTAAATCCTGCTTCTGTTTTCATTAAACATAATCATAGGGTAGATACCACGTTAAGATAAGCTTTGTTCCAAGCCCATATTACCCACAGAGAAAAGAGATGGAGAAGAAAGTGGGGAGGGTTTGAGGAAAGACGAACTCTTCAGGACAAGAGTGTAAGCTCTTTCTATTGGAAATACTAGTATGACAGTTTATAACAAGCTACGTTATTGTAAGCTACAGGTACAGTGGGTCAGGTTATGTGGTCATCTGCTGGGGAAGCCTAGCAGAAGCATGAATGTGGTAAGTTTTTTTTCTGGTTGCCTCCGGTCACAGTCCATTTAGTTTTCCTTCCAAGTGGAGTTTGATGAACAAACAGAATTTCCAAATTTGGTTACCATTGGAAGGCATTCTTTCATAAACTCATTAGTCTTTGGCCTGAATTCGGAGAAGTTAAATTGAAACTGGATTCTTTCCATTAGCCATTTTTTTATTATTCTAGCAAATTTTGTGGGTCTCATTGGTGTCCTGCATTACAGTGGCAGTCTCTCCTTCATATTTCTATGCTGCTTCAACAGCACTGATGAGATGGTAGATAAACTCTGTCTACTCCAATACTAGGACTGGGTAGGGATGACCAAAAATGATTTGGTGCTTAGATTAGATTTGGGAATTCCATTCCTAGAGCTGAATACCTAAAAATTCCTCAGGACAACGGTACTGTACTTTTTGTGGAGGTCAGTGACAACGGTAAAGTCACTGTATTTTTTGTGGAGGTCAGTCTTCAGTGTTAGTATTTATTTTAGTGTTTCCATAGACACTGTGGAAAACATCAGCCAGACAGTTGAGAGTGTCTTCAGTTAACATCATGAGAATGAACCAGTGTGATTTCATTCCAAAATTTGTTCCAAAGGTGCCTTGACTCCTTGTTTCATTCTCTGCTGTAAATTCCCAGGGAAGGAGAATGGTTTTGTGTTTGGACCCACAGGCAAAACACTTTTTATCAAAACAGAAAGTGAATTCTAAAATTTGGTAACTTTCAGTCCTTTAGTTTTTGGAAATGGGCATGCTGTGGCCTCTGCTGATGGCAGGGGAAGATGCAGAATTAGTCACTTTCTTCTGTGTTTTCTTTTATTCCCAACCAACTGTATCATTTGTGTTAAAAAAAAAACAAACAAAAAACCTGTCTGTCTGTTTGCACTTGTAAGTCCAGCAATTGAACTCTCTATAGAGAAAATACAAGCAGCAGAGCAAATTGCAGAATGTTTGCAAAATCTTCATCACTTCAGGGCTTAAATCGCTGTTTCACAAGGGAATTACTTTCTCTTGTGCTGTATTGGTTTTCTGAATTGTTCTAAAGCATACGTAAGGGTGTGTTGCAATAGTCTAGTCTCAAGGTTACAAAAGCGTAGATCACTGTGACAAGGTCTACATAAATAGTACCAGGCCTTTGGCCAGGGACAAGTGGAAAGAAGTGACATCATCATAATTGCATTGATTAACAATAGTATGAAGTTCCTACTCACTGGAAAAGGAAAAACACAACCCCCATTTTTAAAAAGGGAAAAAAAGAAGACCCAGGAAACTACAGGCTGGTCAGTCTCACCTCTGTGCTTGGCAAGATAGTGGAGCAGATCCTCCGGGAAACTATGTTAAGGCACATGGAAAATAAGGAGGTGATTAGTGACAGCCAGTGTGGCTTCACTAAGGTCAAACTGCCTGACAAATTTGGTGGCTGCCTACAGCGTGGTTACAGCATTGGTGGATAAGGGAAGGCAACTGACATCATCTGCCTGGGCTTGTGCAAAGCATTTGACACTGTCCCGCATGACATCCTTGTCTCTAAATTGGGGTAACATGGATTTGATGGATGGACCACTCAGTGGATAAGTAGTTGGCTGGATGGTCACACTGAAAGAGTTGGGGTCAGTGGCTCAGTGTCCAAGAGGAGACTAGTGACAAGTGGTGTTCCTCAGGGGTTCGTAGTGGTACCAGTGCTGTTTAACATCTTTGTCGGTCACATGGACAGTGCAATTGAGCGCACCCTCAGCAAGTTTGCCAACGACACCAAGCTGTGTGGTGTGGTTGACCTGCTGGAGGGAAGAGATGACATCCAGAGGGACCTTGGCAGGCTTGAGAGGTGGGTCTGTGCAAACCTCATGGAGTTCAACAAGGCCAGCAGGTTGAAGGAGGTGCTTCTCCTCCTCTATTCTGCTCTCATGAGACCACATCTGGAGTACTGATTTAACTCCGGAGCCACCAACATAGGAAGGACATGGACCCATTGGAGTGAGTCCAGAGGAGGGCCACACAGATGATCAGAGGGCTGGAGCATGACTCCTATGAAGACAGGTTGACAGAGCTGGGGTTGTTGAGCCTGGAGAGGCGAAGGCTTCAGGCCAACCTTATAGCAGTCTTCTAGCACCTAAAGGGGCCTACAAGAAAGCTGGAGAGGGACTTTTTACAAAGGCATGTAGCAGTAGGGCAAGGGGCTGAAAGGGTAGATTTAGATTGGACATTAGGAAGAAATTCTGTACTGTGAGGGTGATGAGACACTGGAGCAGGTTTTCCAGAGAAGCTGTGGATGCCCCATCCCTGGCAGTGTTCCAGGCCAGGCTGCATGGGGCTTTGAGCAACCTGGTCTGGTGGAAGGTGTCCCTGCCCATGGCAGGGGGATTGGAACTAGGTGATCTTCAAGGCCCTTTCCAACCCAAACCATTTTATGATATGATTCTGTTTTCACTTGATAATGTCCAAGAGGTAAACTGTGAGATGATCTCTTCAGGGAGGAATAGTGTTCTTAGACTAAGATTAGCCTTGTGGTGAGGCTCTTGTCCCAGAGGTGCATCTGGTCATCATCAGAAGAAGCCTCTCTTCGTTAAAGAAGTGATTCAGAATAGGAGCTTAACTTCAGAAAGCCTGAACTAGCCCCTGAAGAGACCCGCTTCTCTGCTTTGGCTGTTTAGAGAGCATGGGGGCAATGTCTTTCCCAGGTTGAATCTTACGACAGTTCTTTTGTCTTATGTCAAGATTTATACACCTGTTTTTCAGCATAGACTTCTGATCTAACTACTGTTTAGCTGAAAGAAGAACTAGCTTCAGAAAAAGAGTGTTATGTAAAAGGAGAGCACATACTTACATGTAAGGAAGAGAAATAGCCCAGCTTTTTCAACAGTGCCTTGTGGTTCTGAAGGGTGGGATGCTTTTGACCCACCCAGTGCAGCCAGAGCAAGGAGAAAGATGGTGTTGGTATCATGTGAGACTAAACTGGTGGCAAAAAAATACTCTGCTTAGCCCTTTTGCTGGTCCCCTTTACATGTTTCTTCTATTGCTGCAAGTGGCCCTTCTTAACCATTCCCTGTATGTATTCAACAGGCATTGAATTGCCCCTCTTCTGGTGCAGCATAAAATCCTTTGGAATATTATGGTGTAATGCCATCATGTTTTCCCAAGACATGCAAGTGGTGAAACAAAACATTGGTTTAGAAGTCATCAAGCTTAGCCACAAGTTTCAAGGGAACATGTTTGAAGGGTTGTAATGAAAACTGTTAGGCAATCTGATAAAGTTGTCTATACTAATTCTTCCTCTAATAGTATTTTCTGTTTGAACAGGATTGAGCCTTGTTCAGCGTTTAAGACCAGATTTCAAGCGAAAATACTCATCAATGTTTGATGATAACACTGTGGCTGAATATATCTATCACTGCAATGTGCAGTCACCCAGGTGAGTACGAGTTTCCCGGTGCATGTTTTGAAGTCTGTCTTTCATTTACTGAGTGCCTGCTACTCCCTCCAATGGCCATGGCAACAGCATGCATGTTTTGGATTTTTTTTAAATTGTAATATTTATTTTAATAATTGAAGAAAAAAATAGCATTGCACTTTTTCTGAATTCCAGAAACTGATAGATGTAAAAGCTATCCTAATTCTGTATTTCCTCTAAACTGCCTGTGTGTTAATTCTGAGAGAGCTTGGACACTTAACAAAAACATTGTTGCAGTGGTTTAATTTGTAAATAATTTCTTAAAAATAAGGCATGTCATTCTTTTAAGTATTATCAGTACTGTAAAAACATAGGCTTTTTCTGCTGAAAATTACATGCAGACCTTGAAAACTTTTATTTCTTACTAGTAAAAAATCCTAGCCTCATGTACTATTGCAATCTGTGTTACCAAAAGGCACAGATATTCCAATTTAGAGAAAATGCAGATCCAGTGGAAATTTAATTGTTTTTACCCTTTTGAATGACTTGAAGTGGTGAAACAGCTTTCAAGAACATGACAATCCCTTACGGGTGGGCAAAAAGGCCGATGCTGCAACGGATTCCACAAATGGATCAAAACATTCCTATCACTGTGGTCTATGGAGCACGTTCATGTATAGATGGCAATTCTGGCAGCACTATCCAGTCCCTGAGACCAAATTCGTATGTGAAGACACTAGTAAGTTGACTTTTAAAGCAATTGTTTGTTTGTTTGTGTATTGTGTGGATTTGTTTAAGTCGTATCTTAACGGGTTTTTTATACCAACTGTGGAAATGCTGGCCCTTTGGTTTAAAGCCAGGAGTAATAACTTATGTTTTCTGTAACAGAGAGAGAAAAAGCAGGCAAAAGAGTATTGAATTCCCAGAGTAAGAAGGATACTCACTGTAGCACTAGAAGGTGAATTAGATCTTTGAGCAACGTCATTCTTGTGCTCTGCAAAATAATTTCCTCTACAGTATGCTATACAAGTAGGTTTTGTGGTCATTGGTAAGTATCTGGGGTTTTGTCTGTGTTTTAAACCACAGCAGTCCTAATTTCTGCATTTATGTATGATAGTGAGGAGGCTTTCATAAGCTGTTCTAATCTGTATAATGCTTTTATTTCTCTCATAAGGGAGTGGTTTGTAGCTGGTGCTTAAGGTTCTTCTAAGCGTCTTTCTTTAAGTCTTTAAAAAAATACATAGTGTTGCCTTCCTAGCTAATACATTCTTGTTTAAAGGTACAACATTATCATTTAAAATGTGTGTACTTGCAACTTGATGTGAAAGTACACACTGCATTTTTTGTGGATTTCTATAAAACCAAATGAATTTAAGTGTTCTTCATGCATTGTCACATCAGGCAGCTGTGGTAATTGAACATGCATATATGTTACAGTGCTATGGCTTGATAAAATGTTTGAATAGACCATCTGTCTTCTTACTGATCTGTCTGGACAGCAGTGTATGATACGTGGTGTTGATGGTGCACTACAAGAAGTCACTCAAAATTTTATAATCTTGGTGTAGCTGACATCAGAGCTGGAACTCAGAGAAAAGGTGTTGTTATTGAACTGTTTACATGTTAAAGAGCACAAATGCATGTCATAAATGTTGACATCAAGACTGAAAGTGTCACTTAACTGAGTCAAGAGAGAAAGTTATAACAAAGAGTCTCTGTTAAGAAGTACGCAACATATTGCCAGGATAGGCATATACTATTCGGGCAGATTCTTCCAGTCTGGTCAGTGGCTTTTAGAAATGACTGTGGAAAGCGGTTGTATTCCAGGTTAAAATTTTTAAAGACAAATACCGATTCTAAAATGTAAATTGGAGGTAAATGTAAATACCGATTCTAAAATGTAAATTAAAAAAAAAAAAGAAATTATAGGGACGTTAAAAAAACTATGAGATGCAAAGGTTTGGCATGAGGCTTAGGTTGAGATGTGGACTGATAGTGCCATCTTTGGTAAAATGCACAGAGGTTCTGGGGTTTTATTATGTGTGTTTATTTCTAATTTTTACTTTGAGTTTGTGGGAGTTTTTAACACAATATCATAGCTATACTTTAGTGGGCTTCAATTAGACACTTAAGAGGGAGTGTTTTAGTGGAGGGAGGGGAAAAATAGATTTAAATACAAATTAATCTTGGAGTGATTATAGAATGGAAAGAAAATGGATTAAGTGTCTTTGCTGTACACTGTGGTGATGGCTGTCTTCGTATTAGTTCTGGCAGAAAATGATAAATTTTAGGAATAGGGTAACCACCCTGTGTGTGGTTACTTTTTGCCCTTATTTTTGTTACATATTTGCTGTGAAATAATCTGGGTTGCAATTGAGCAGTTCCCCCCAATATGTTGCATCATTTGCATTTTACTTGTCCCTGCTTAACATAAGAGTTATTAATTCAGTGGGTTGAAATGTGCTTCCACAAATCTAGAAAATCCCCAGCAATTTAAGCTTCTGAGTTCTTAATCATTTGCCCTAGTACCTTCTTTAGTCTCTTACGTATCATTTTTATAATAAGAGACAGAACTGAAGAGCCAACCAGCAGAACTATTTGAGCAGAGAATGAAGGGGATGAAGATGAATCAGCAGTTTGACATGTAAAGCACATTCTCCTAAGTTTGTGTTGTGGTGACTTGTATGGTTGTCTTTTTCAACAAGGTGTGCAGCTGAATCAGCAGTAGTTTTACCCTCTTTTCCTGTGTAGCAAATTTCCTTCAACAGGTGAAACAAGCTTTTATTTTCATTTGTGTTTACAGTCCTTTTTAGGCTGTATGATACCACCTCCTGGCAGCAGTTGTGCTAACTGCATTAACACAGGCCGGGTGCAAGAGATCATCAGTTACTGTTTCGAAATTTTTCTTTTCAAGTAATAATGTTATTAAAAGTCAGGTTCTTCACATATCCCAGTGTTTATTTGGCTTTTTACGTTCTTGTGATTTTGACCTGTTTCTTTACCTTTATCCTCTAGGCTATCCTTGGTGCAGGTCATTATGTGTATGCTGATCAACCTGAAGACTTCAATCAGAAAGTGAAAGATATCTGTGATTCTGTGGACTGACTGTCTTCTGTTCTTCAGAAAGTCATACCGTAGATAGCATTCAATAGCAATACTCTCTAGGAAATCACTAAGGAACTCGGAGCTAATGGAACAGGCTCTGTTTGCACACTGTTTCTTCTAAGAAGCCATTTGCACACTTAAACCACTGAGTGCCTTTTGAGGGGCGGGGGGGGTTAGGGAGATTTGAAGCAAACTTTGCTTTAGATTATTGGCCTCTCATATATGAAATGACATGTAACTTTTTAAACTGGAATTTTCTTCAAAATTTAGTTGAATTTTGCACATGTTGGTCTCTAGAAATGTTGAATTCTCCACTAGCACAGGGAACTGTATTGATACGGAGACAATGTATAAAATGCAATTTGGTTTCTTTACAAACATCCGTATTTTTTAGTTGATGTTTCATAGCAAGAATATGAAATCACTCATGTATTTTCTTTTTGAAATCCAGAGCTCCATACACAATACTTTAAGAGGGTGTTGGTTTTTTTCATTGGAGTGATAACAGCTTATGAAGCTGATTTTGGGAGAAGGGCAAGGCCAAAATAATGAGCAGTGTCTGCCACTGAAATACATGTGTTACTTTGTAAGGAATTGGGGCTTCATACTAGGAACTCTTTCTTCTGTTGGATTTTATTTCCATTTATCTCAAGGAGTCTTTTTTTCCATCTGTGCAGCTTTTATGGAAGGCTCACTTTATTAAGAGTCGATGATGTCCCCAGCACTCATGCTTACATATCAAAAATATTTTGATATGTAGATTTCAGTGACTTAAAATGCAGAAGATGGCTTGCTAGTTACTCCATCTATTTTTAACATTTTTCTGCAAGATTTGTTACTAGCCTAAATCTAACAATTGTAAGTTGACGAGATTTTGCTAACGGGTAGGTAATTCCTTTTCTCTTCAGACAGAAAACCTAGTCCGCTTTTTAGTAATTTCAGGGTGGAGGAGAGGCAGAGGGAAAATACCGATGTTCTCTAATCGGGAACTACAACAGCATAGTGTATTTCAGTTAACGTGCAGCCTCCTTATAGGAAGGATTATTACTGGAATGAACAATACCACTGTAACAAATTATAATTACATGTTTTGGTGATTGTTTATATAAGTATAAATGTTAATTGAGTATTTCATTACTGGAGATAATCCAGTCTCTGCATCTTTTTGAAATCGTAGGTTAGTTCTTCACATGCTTAGTAAATTATATTAAGCAAAATACTTTGTCACTTTAAAGCCAAATTATGTGGTGGTTTGTTTTTTAACAAGTTTACATGAAACTATTGATCTGCTTTTGAATCTTAAATTGACTACTGAAGAGTTCTTGATACTTTTATACATAGAGAATTTGAATTAACGATAGCACCGTTTTAAAGCTTGAGTGGAATTCAGTGCATTTTTTTCTCAAATTAAGGAATTGTTGCACATATTTATGATGTGGAAGGCAAAGATACCTAAAATATTCAGGAAGTACTCTGATTATTTTACCAGCTGAACATAATCTCCCTCTTTTTGAAGGAGATATTTATCTATATGGTGCTATGTAAACATCAAACAGTCTTTGTTGACTGCCTTGACTGGTAGCACTTAATATCTAACAAGCTAAAGTTTTTAATTAACATTTACTATTGAATTACTTTTTCAATTAGCAGATGCCAGATTTTTTTAAACAAAGTTTTCGGTTATTTGCTAAAATCTTGAATTCAAAATGAAAAATCAGAATATCAATTGTATTTTTGAATATAAGCTATAAATTATCAGTCATGCCACCGTTTAGGTGGATGCCTTCAGTATGTATTTTCTCACCCTTTTCAGTGTCTTAATTTGTATTTTTCAACTTAAACAGCTGTTCTGTTTGTAAAAATGTAGTGCAAAAATATACTGAGTCTCCTCCAAATAACAAATGTGAAACAAACTTGGTATTTGCAAATAGCACTTACTGAATGGAATTCTAGATTCCACATCAAAAGATGGAAGTAGGGATAAAAATTGCACACTGAATATGAATATTGTTTTAAATATCCCTTGCTTTTTCAGCTTATTGTACTAATAAGACTTACTGCTTAAGTTTTGCACGATAAAAAAAAAATCTTAAATGTTATGTTTGATTAATATTAAGACATGGTGTTGCTTTTGTAAAAATTATGTAATGAAGCCCTAGAAATCAAGCGTAATTAACAAGCTGAGCTAAACCATCCCCAAAACCATGGTAATGCTTACTTTCAAATGTCTCAGTGTTCTTAGGTTTTCTTGTTTGTAACTGAAACTGGTAACCATTTTTCAACAAGTAGCTGCAAGTTCAGAATGCTGGTTGTATATACAAAGAAAATGTTTGTTGGTTGTCTTCCAAGCAGTATTAGATACTGCTGTGAAGGTCAAGGTGGAGTATTGAATATCCTATTGTGTGCAACATAACCCAATAAAGTTACTCTACTAAACATCCGAAGAGGTGCTGAACAGAAAATGAATGGCACATACTAAAAAGACATGGGAGCTAGACCTTTTGTGAGCAATTACTGTCTAGGAGCAAGCTCGGTTTTTCCAATAGTTCTGTGTCAGTGCGATGACCAGTTGCTTAAATGTACTGCAGTGAGCACTGAATACTGAATGCTGTTTTTATTACAGTGCTATAAAATAAGACGAGAATCACAGGCATGAAGATACCCAAAGATCTATCCTGTTCTAGCAACAAAATGAAGACAGCTGTGTACCAGAGGCTAGGGCATAACAAAAAGAATCCAAAATATTAATAAAAATCAAAGATTAACTGTCTAAGTCTCCAGGACACGCTCTTCTTCCTGGGGTTGTTGTGATAAAATTTTATTAAAGTAACTTAGTAATATTTTGTTTGCATGGCTGAGTTCATCTTGTTACTTATTGAACCCTGCCAGATTAGATTTTAGTTCTGAAAAACTGATTTTCAGAGAAGTAATTTATTGATAAGATTCTATAATAAAACATTTGCAACAATCACAAGTCCCTCTTTGTATCTGATTGTGAAATGGAAATGGAGAATGTGAATTTGTGGGTGTTGCGCTTGGAAAAATGGATCCGAACAGGAGAAATGCCATCGTCTGGTTTCACTTGGATTAAACCAATGCTGGCATTTCTTTTTAAACCTTATCTTTCGAACGTTGCTACAACTGTTTGTGGGGAGCTGATGTGACAGTCTCTGTCTGAAGTGATTTCTGTGGTCTGTTGTGGTTCCTCGAATTCCCAGTCCTTCCAGATCAGTTATACAGCTTTCTGAAAGTAAGACAAGATTTAATGCAGTAAAAACATCTGGATTCAATGTATGGGCAGGCATATTCAGGAACGCCTGTTTTGCTAGCATTCATTAAAATGTGAGCTTCCAGAAGCATAGGGCTAATAGTCAACTGCTGTTTAAATGTGTAATTTCTTGGGGCTTCTTCACGTATCTGTCATGTTGTTGGGTTCTTTTACATCAGCCAGTTCACCATGAGCCCATCCTGCCATGTTTAAGCATAGCAGTGCACCCAGATTGCCAGAAGCCTTCATCTAGGGATTTATTTTGTAGGAAACAAGTGAAACTTGTCAAAGGATGAGTCAGTAAAGGTAACTGGAGAGGTGCACGTTTTAGTGAGACTAGTAAGTTCAGAACAGGACACAACTGCTTTCTGGTATCAGTGGCAGCAAGTGAAAATGGATGGAGACTTCAGGTGTTCAGGCAGGGGATGTGTGGACTAGTGCGTAGAGCAGAGGCACGTAGCTGGCATGACAGCATACACCACAAGGAACAGTTAAGAGCTAGAAAGGAACAAGGATGCTGAAAACGGCAAAATTCAGCTGAAGGGTGTGTGTGTGTGTGTGTGTGTGTGTGAACGCTTGTTTCAAGAACCAGTTCAGCTCTGAGTGAGGGTAAGGGAAATGGTGAGGGAAAGGTTCAGGATGCCTAGGGCAGAGGGAGTGAGGACTGGCAAACAAGGAGAGAGAAGAACCTGGCTGGCATGCTTGGGGTAGGTGTGGAGTTCTGGGCTAGAGGAGAAGGTAGCTTGCTGCCAAAGGAGTGCCTGCAAGGAGATGACACAGTCCCAGACGGCCAGCTTCTGTAATCCAGTTAAGAGCTAAACTGCAGTATCTCCTCATGTAATTAATTCCTCATTGCCCAGCTAAAACACTTGAGTCTCTGGCTTGATCACAGCTTTCTCGGGGTACTTCAACTAGACAGCAAGCTAGCATTTCCCTCTCCAAGCTCCTTTCTTTCAATTTTATTTGGGCTGGCTAGGGCTGCCACAGTCACAGACTCACAGAATGGTCAGGGTTGGAAGGCACCTCTGGAGATCATCTAGTCCAACCCCCTGCTGAAGCAGGTTCACCTACAGCAGGTTGCAGAGTCGTGTCCAGGCGAGTTTTGAACATCTCCAGAAAAGGAGACTACAAAGCCTCTCTGGGCAGCCTGTGCCAGGGCTGTGCCACCCTCAGGGCAAAGAAGTTTTCCCTCATATTCAGCTGGAACTTCCCGTGCTGCAGTTTGTGCCCGTTGCCCCTGGTCCTGTCGCTGGGCACCACTGGAAGGAGCCCGGCCCCGTCCTCCTGCCACCCACCCTTAAGGTGTTGGTACGCACGGGTGAGACCCCCCTCGGCCTTCTCCAGCTACACAGCCCCAGCTCTGCCAGCCTCTCCTCACCAGGGAGGTGCTCCAGGCCCCTCACCAGCTCCGCAGCCCCCGCTGGGCCCTCCCCAGCAGCTCCCCGTCTCCCGTGACTGGGGAGCCCAGCGCTGGGCCCAGCACTCCCGATGGGCCTCACCAGCCCGAGCAGAGGGGCAGGATCAGCTCCCTGCACCCGCTGGCCATGCTGCCCCTAACGTGCCCCAGGGTCCCATCCGCCTTCTCGGCCACAGGGCCACTGCTGGCCCACGGGCAACCGGCTGTCCCCCAGCACCGCCGGGCCCTTCCCCGCAGAGCTGCCCCCCAGCAGCCCACCCCCAGCCTGTGCTGGTGTGTGGGGCTGTCCCTCCCCAGGGGCAGGACCCTACACTGGCCTTTGTTGAACTCCATGAGGTTCCTCCCCGCCCAGCTCTCCAGCCTGCCCAGGTCTCACTGAATGGCAGCACAGCCTCCTGCTGGGTCAGCCAGTTCTCCCAGTTTTGTATCATCAGCAAACTTGCTGAGAGTACGCTCTGTCCCTTCATCCAGGTCACTGGTGAATCAAGCTGAACAAGACTGGACCGAGTACTGACCCCTGGGGAACACCACTAGCTACAGGCCTCCAGCTGGACTCTGTGCCATTGGCCACAACCCTCTGAGCTCTGCTGTTCAGCCAGCTCTGTCTGCTTCACTGCCCACTCATCTAGCCCACACCCGCACGGCTTACGGGGGTAAGGAGGATGCCTGCAGCACCAGCTAGAGGGAAGTCAGACTGGGGAGCTTGGATCTACGCTATGTGGGGCACTGTAACGTTTTGGTATCGCTACTTTGATTAAAGCTTGTCCTTTTGAACGTAAGTGCTATTTCACAAGCTGGACGCTGTTGCCTCAGACTGGTACTCAGATGGGAAACATTTAAAGAACGACTGACTCTTGCAGCGCTTAAGAAATCACAAGAAACGGTATTCTCACAAGTCAAAAATGAGCTGATGGCAAAACGTGAGGTAGGGGGGACACTGGACTGCCTGAGATAAGATGAAAAATAAAGATGCACAAGAAGATGTCACTAAAGATCGTAAAGATCATCATTTACGAGAGGAGTGGAGGGCCTTGGCTCTATTCCAGTTTGCCTCATTGCATTTTGGTCACAGGAATATGTTACCTTAAGATTTGTACGTGGTCAGTAGATTGTAGAAATATAAAGTGCGGGAATATTTGTCACATATTTCAAAAATAAAAAACACCAGAACATACTGCACTGAAACGTAGACATGTTTGGATATGTACATTATTTGCTATAGTAATTAGCAGCAAGGTGAAAGTGCTGACAGCACTAGAAGGTGTTCGCTTGTATTTACACTTCTTGTAGAGGAAAGCTAGCAAGCTGAAACAACTTGTTTTGGGCAGTGGTGTGGGGGCTGTGAGGTGGAGCGTGACCCCAAATGCACACTAAGAGGCAGATGTGCTTTTAGAAGGAACTACTGCAAAAGCAGAATCTCCATATATTTACAGTCTATTTCTGCACTCTTGAATTCACCTACTTGATGTGCAAATGACTGGAGCTGTGCATGGAGCAAGGTGAGGCTATCGCTTCCTTTGTGGCTTCGTGGTATTTAAATGCTTGCCTGATATCCAGCAGCCTTTCTGCTTTAACTTTATTTGAAGATATTTGCATTCACTCAGAGCTCAAACATAAAACAGAGGCTAAACAGCTCAGTGGATCCAAATCCCCCAGCTAGGGCACCCCTCTGAGAAGGGGATTACTGCTCGCGTTTACCCGAGGTTCACATTCTCCTCACTGCCTGACAGAGATCTCCCTCGGCTCATCCTGCTTGACGCTGAGCCCGGCTGTTTGACCACATGCGGTGGCCAGTTTTGCCTCATGTGTGCTGCCAGTACATGCTTTGATGAATACAGGGTAAGGAAAACTGTTCTGCAAGCACTCCACTCAGCAAGGCTGTATGGGTGGAAGGAAGACTGCAGTAGTGGGGCCATGCATAGCGGAGAAGGACCAGCACATGATAATTCCTGAAAGCAGTGGGATGATGAGCCCCATCCAGCCCTTGGCTCTGGCTTGTTGCAGGTCCTGGGCACTGTGCCACTGCCAGCTCTGCTTGCCGCATGCCCCCAACTCATGATTTAATTCCCTGCGTCCAGCTGCTTGAGCTGCAGGATTAAACCTTTGAGACTCTTGGGCATCTTAAGCACCTCTGTCCAAGCAATCCACTGGCAGTTAGCCTACTGGCAGCGGAGGCCTTTAGGAATACGCAGCTAAACTTTGCGGCTTACTAATGGGTGCAGGGAAGGTGCAGAGAAAGCTGAGGAGAATACCTGCCAGCCAGCTCACCCCCCCACGCTGATTGCTGCCCAGCTTTCAGCCCCTCTCCATGCCCTGCCAGAGGCCAGGCACACAGCAGGTCCCCCCAGAGAGGAACTCCTCTCCCTGGCCACAAATCCTCATGCTTTCCTTCATGGACATCTCTGGTGCTTCAGCACCAGTGCTAGTGGGTAAGTCCCTGTTCTGTACAGGCAGGATCAGGCCATGCTGGGACTTTGTGTGTCACGCCAAAGCAGCTTGCAGGCTGTGTGGCACCTGCCATGGTTCCTACAAGCAAATGCCTGAGTCAGTACCCACCGTGAGTTAGGGTCATGCCTTCTTCATAAAAAAAGAGAATTCAGGTGTGCCACAGAGGCAGTTGTCACCCAAATGTTGCATCAACTATTTTTTTTTTTCAACACTGGCAGATTCCTGCTGTAGTTTGGGAGACAACAACTGTTAACTAGACAGCAGTGTTTGCCTGTTGTAGAATGGCTATAGATTTGTTTTTTAAAGGGTTCTAAAAATAGTTTTGACTGAAATGCCAAAGGGCTAGTGAGAAACTGCTTTTTTTTTTTTTCCTCTCCTCAGCGATAATCTGGAAACGGATGAACATCCAGCCAGGTGAATGAATCTGGCCTCTCATCAAGTCATATCTTTTATTAACAGGCAAATGATTACAAAATTATTGCCCCTGGCTGCTTCAGTGCAAGCCAGCTCCCAGCTGGGGCTGTACATCCCCACCACCCCAGTATCCCCGCGCCTGCACTGTTGGCCACCAAGGGTGAGGATGGCAGGAGCAGGGAGGGAGGGGGGAGGTTCTCACCTCCTCTCCTCCGTCACTTCTGTGCAGACCCCTCTGGAGAGGAGATGGCACTGCCAAACCACCCCGGCATCTCCTCTGGGCTCCTGCTTCTGTGCGGTGCTGCCTTGAAGGAAAGAGCTGCACTGCAATTTCCTCTTCCACACCTGACAGATTGATACCTATAGGTATGGACAGGGGTGAAACAGGAATTTCATCTATTTGATTCACCCCTTTTATGTGGGAAAGGGAGGGTCATTGAAGGGGTGATTGTGGTATGGTCCCATTAATGTAGACTTCTGTAGTACTGCATAATTGTTTTATTTATCCTAATGTCTTTTCACAAGGCAGAAATGAAACCCGCACAGAAAGACTAGACATTGGAAAGAGGAGGGGGAGCACAAATGAACCTCCTCTGTTATAACAGACCAGCCCCAGAATGAGAATAAATGGTGATAAGAGGAAAAATAACTGCGACAGAATTATTAAATAAGGGGCAACTTTTAAAGTGGCTCCAGTCTGGCTTCTAATTTTGTTCCTGTAATTTGATTGTGGGTTTAAATGGGACTGCTTAGACATTAGCTACTTGATCTGCAAGCAGCAGCAGGTGAGCCGTGCAGCAGCATGCGCTGGGGCACGGCCACGGGCAGGCTGTGCCAGGGCTGCCAGCCCCTGGCAGGGGGCTGCTCCACCGGGGCCACAGGCAGGGAGGTGCACCCCATGTTTCAGTGAGTCTGTCACGGGCAGGTGCCGAGATCCCCAGAAATGGGGGAGAGTGGGGACTGTGTGGGGCACAGGGTATGGGTGAGGCAGCCAGGGTCCCCTGGCCCGTTCCAGCCTCACCTCTCAATACACCCTGCTCGCTCCGGGAGATAGAATAGAAGCATAGAATCACACAGGTTGGAAAAAAAATGTTAAGATCATTGAGTCCAACTGTTAACCCAGCATTGCCAAGTCCATCACTGTCCCTAAGCACTGCATCTAAGTGTTTTTTAAACACCTCCAGGGATGGTGATTCCACCAGCTCCCTGAGCAGCCTGTTCCATTGTTTGACTGTCCTTTCTGTGAAGAAATTTTCCCTAACATCCAATCCAAACCTCCCCTGGTGCGGTTTAAGGCCATTTCGTCTCATCCTATTGCTTGTTACTTGGGAGAAGAGACTGACACCCACGTGCCTATACCCCCCTTTCAGGTAGCTGTAGAGAGCAATAAGGTCTCCCCTCAACCTCCCTCTCTCCAGGCTAAACAGCCCCAGTTCCCTCAGCCGCTCCTGGTACGACCTGTGCTCCAGACCCTTCGCCAGCTCTGTTACCCTTCCCTGGATGCGCTCCAGCCGTGCAGCAGCCCACTGCTGGCCATGCCCTAGGAAAAGTGGTGGCAGCTTTGCTGCTGCATAGCCAGCTCTCTGCAGAAAACGTTTTAGCAGGCCTGCATGCGTGCATGCACGGGTGTAACAAAACGGGACTCGAAGAAAGCAATGCTGTAAAAAAATAGCAGAATTAATTATCGAGATAATATCGACCTATTAGTGAGCAAAAATAAATACACGGCTACAGAAACCCCTTAGGTGCTGTAACTGGCACCAGCACGAGGGTATCTGCAAGGCTCCATTGCAGCGTGCCACCACTGCATGTCACTGTTAGGACAGAGTGGCACGGGAAGGGCTGCCTGAGGGTCGGGCAGCTCTGGTGGGGACAAGACCCCCGCTATCCCCAAGGGAGGGACCACCCCCATGGAGATGGGTTCTAGGACCCCAACACCCAAGGCTGGCTGCCCCAGAGCGGGGCACAAAGCAGCCGCAAGGCTTAGCGTGCCCTGCAAAATAGGTTGTTCCCAATGCAACAGAAACGAGTAGTCTGAGCTACGTGTTTAGTTAAACGGGTGGGTTTTTTCTGAGAGGGGCACCAAAGTACCACCTGGTGTTGGTAACGGGGACAGGGGAGTAAGATGTGCTCTCCTGGCTATTCCCAGTCAGCCCAGTCCCTCACTGGGGCAATGGGCCTTGGGGCAAAGTGAGACTGCTTCCATCTCCTCGGCTCCCCCACCCGGGATGGTGACCAGCCCACGGCGGGGAGCAGGTTTTGGCCCTACTACGACTGGAGCACGGGGCTGGCCAGGATACCAAAGGGTGCTGGAGCAAGCCTGTGAGGCTGAAAGCTCACCCCAGAGTTTAGGGAATTACTGCCATGACCAAGCCCACGTGGGTGTTGTGCTGCTGGACATGGCTGTTGGGCACCTGCCTTCCCGCTCTGAGTACTGATGGTGCCAGAAGAGGTGACACCCTGGCTGATGCCCACACACACCCCCGCACCCCTCCTTCTGATCAGAAGTGGGAGCATGGTGACAGACTGTGTGAGGGATGATGTATCTGCCCCAAAAGCACCTGTTACAGAAACAGGGTGCAATTCATGGTTCAAGGGAAAAACTGAAATGCCACCACGTGCTGTGCACCAGTCAGCAGGGGACATGGGTGTAAGTAAAGGAGAGGCTCTTGCTCTCTGCCTCCTCACTCCTGTGTGCTGCCGGACACCTAACAACACCCTCTGCAAGCTGGGATTTGTGCTGAGGGGGGAAGGAGAAATACCTTGGGCTGCAGTATCATCACGTCTTCTTTTGATGGGAGATAGAGAAGGAGATGTGGCATTGCTGCAGCCAGGAGCATTTTTATGACAGAAACTCATGGTGGCCAGCAGCGCCATCACACGTGAAGACATTTCACCTACCCAACCTGTATTCATCACCACGCCTGCCAGCTCCAGCTAAACAAAAGCATTATAGTGCCCAGTTGGCATTCAAAAAGATGACATGGGAGATGTCTGCAGCATCCTACCAGTCCTTGGACTGACCATCTCAGCACCTGTTAACATCATCTTCCTGTCCTGCTGCAATCCCTGCCCTGCATGGTCTATCCCTGCCCTGCATGGTCTTTCACCACTAAACCAAGGTACCTGACCCAGATCCTGTGGCCATGTCATGTCTCTCTGTCACCCCTGAGGCAGCCAAGGTTGGGACAGGAGAGATTTGGCAGCCCAGCACTTGCTGCAGTACTGAATTTCTTGGAGCATCTCAGCCTACGTCCTGAAGGGGACATTTGAGCATCTTTCAGGCTCAGATGCTCTAAGAAATTCTGTGACATTTGAGCATCTTTCAGGCTGAGATGCTCTAGGATGCTCAGCTGCTCAGCAGCCCCCCCCCCCCCCAGTGCATATGCACAGGCTGTTTGTCTCAACAGGATATTAAAAAGAAGAGGTTATAAAAGCAAGGTGCGATATGAGGCACAGCTTAGCTTGCAGCGCCAACATTTATCTCCTCTCTGCAGCTTGTGTTCAGCATGCAGAAAACATCTGCAGTCCCTGCTGCTCCATCCTCACACCCCCACGGGGCTGCCACACTCCCCCTGAGGGCTCTGGTGCTGTGGTGGGGGTTGAGTACTCTGGTGCCACTGGGTTGTTTTCTCATGGGGAACCAGGAGACCTGTTTCAGCTCTGACTGGGGCATCCAGTCCTGCCTGCACTATGCTGCCTGCCTCTGGCCCTGCCTCCAACATGGACTGTGGGCCTGTGCTGTGGATGTCTTCTCCCTGGCATGGACACCTTGGTCATACATTGTCGCTTGTCTCTATCCCCATCTCCTTTTGCTCCTGGCTGGATTTTCTGGTGGCACCCTGGGCCTGGGTCACCATGCTGGGGGCTGTCAGTGGTCTCCATGTCCAACCTTGCTACGCCAAATCCCCATCACTGGCCAAGTTGTGTTTACTCAGTTTCCCAAAACTCCTGAAAAAATTCACCTTAGTTATTTGATTCCCACCAGCTCCACGTCTGGTTCAGCACCCAGGGCAAATGATGTTTCCCATGACTTTATCAGGGAAAGAAAGAAAGATCAGGGATCATGTCCCACTGGGCTACAGGCATTGGTGATGCCTTTGGCCGGAGCAGGGTGCAGAGGGTGAAGCAGTGGGCAGGTGCGTGGGGCTACCCACTGCGACATGAAACAACATCTCTCAATTTTATTTTCGAAATAGCTGGCTGTATTTTCTCAATGCATGAAGAGACAAATTAAGATAACTTGCTGTCCAGCTCTGATCCCAGCGATCAGGCACTCATGTGCCCAAGATTTCTATCTGTCATGGCTGCCCCCTCTAATCATTGTTTATTCCTATTTCCCCCTACACCCCAGTAATTTTTTCTTCTCTCTCCTCTCTTCTGGTTTTACAGTCACTGGATAGACAGGCTCAGAGGATAATTTTAGGTCTCTAAATTACATTTCATATCTATTCTAAATTTATCTCACAATAATCTGAAGTCTTGACATCACAGGAGTGGAAATGTGCAAAAGAAAAAGAAAAAAGTTTAAAGCCTGGCTTGCTGGACTGGACCCCCTTCGCTGTGACAGCCTCTTGGTCTATCTCCTCCTCAGCCCTCACCTCTCCCACTACACATTCCCTGGCTGTCCCGGCCAGCCTCTGCCAGGTGGTCATTCCCACCTGAGCAGTGGCAGGGGGCCAGGGGTGCCCCGGCGACATGGTGGGCACAGAGGAGCCCAGGGGCAGAAGGGAAGGGAGGCAGCACCCCAGGGTCCCGGGTTAACCAGGTGCCAACCGGGGAGCAGGGTGGATAGCTAGGTTTGCAGCTGCAGTGTATTGAACCCCAATGTTTTCGTACCTGCAAAGTATCCTGTGGAAAAGAAAAAAGTAACATTTTTGAAAATTAAACAAGAAATCAGGTGTTCTTGAAGAAGATCATGCCGCAAGCTCAAGGCAAAGTTAGGAAGAGGAGGTGGGAGCCCTGGATCCCTGCTGTGCTATTGCTGCAGCTTGCTTTTTCTTAGAGCTAAAAAATAGGAAAACTTTCAAATATTCCTTCAGGGCTGGAAGCCCTTTGAGCCACTGCCAGCTCCTTCCTGCAGCACCTGAAGGATAAATCTTTTCTCTCCACTTCTAAACGTTTCACACCCCCTAACCAACAAACCCACCCCTAAATCCTCAATAACTGCCCCTTTAAACCTCAGGCTATCACTGCAGGGCTGCGTTCCCGTCACCCACGGAGACATGAGGGCTAAATGCTGTTAAAAATAAACACTTCCCCCTCTGTCGTTCCTCCCAGCCAGTTCCCAGACAAGCCATCAGGATGATGCACTGGGCCAGAGGGAAGGGGAGAGGAGAAGGGGAGGGAAGGGGTTAACCCTCTTCCCATGGTAAAGCACTGAGGCTGCCTGCCAGTTTTCAGAAAAGCTGCAAGTCATTCTGCCAGGACGAGGAGGAGGTTTTGAAGTCTCTGGGATGCTCTCAGGAAAGTGCCGCAGTACAACCCCAGCTGAGCTGGCATGGCAGGCAGGGGAGGCTGCGGGGAGGGGACCTACCCAAACTGGGGAGGGGGGGACAAACCCCATGGAGGAGCATCCTGGCAGGACTGCAAAAATGCTCATCTTCAGGTTTCCTTCCTCACTTTCCTGTCTCCTTTGGCCCTCATCATTCACACGTCCCAGCCCCCGGCGTCCCAGGCACTGCCTACTGAGCCAAGAAATTTGGGGAAGGAGATGATGCTGCAAGCCCAAAGCAGGAGCAGGAGCAGCCACCTCAGCCCTGGCTTTGTGGTGCACAGCTCCCAGAGGGAGCACTGGAAAATATTACAGCTTTTGGATAGCCTCCGATGGGAGTAGAGGTCTTCCAGGGTGCACCAAACACCACCTGCCTGTCAGGGAATAGCTGAGGTTGTGCCTGGCCTCCTCCTCCTTTCCTCCCCCGGCCCCAGTGAGCCCCCAGGCAACCCACACCAGTCTCCAGAGAGAAATGTGCTGGAGTTGATGGGATGTAAGAGGGCACCTTGCTATCAACAACCATTTCCTGGGAGGAAAAATGTTTTCCTGGAAAAATAGCAGTCCATGGTGCATTATAGGTGGAGAGAAAACTAGTAACCCATCAAGGTAAAGTATCATCATCAAAATACAGAGCTCCCCCCGGGGGTGTCTCAGCTGCATATCGGCATGGTGGCTGCACCGAGCAGGTGGCAGGTGCCCAGAAAGATGAGGTTAAACTAAGCAGGAAATCATCCCACAACAAGTGGTCCCATGTTGGAGCCCACATTTGCAGGTTTGGGAAGCAGAGATGGTCGGACGAAGGAGCGATGCGAGGCAACTGAACTGCAGAGGTGCCGTTTTGGGAAAAAAAACCCCAACCCTTCACAGCCGGGTCCCATCTTGATTTTGCTGCTTGGCAGCATAAAACCTGCCCAATTAAAGGCATGTAAAACCACCAATGTAATTTCCTGGTTTATATTGTTATGTTTAGGGGCATATTACATCCAGCACGACCCAGGCTTTTGAGGGAAGCTTTGGTCAATTAAGATTAGCTGTCATTTTGCATTTATTACTGTCATTTATGAATTCTCTGCCTTGCCAACAGGCAGAAGGAGAAGATGGTGCACCAAATAAATAGATAATTGATGGAGAAGCTTGTCAGGGCCCTTATTTCTATCCCCCTGTCATCTCTGGCTCATCTTTGTCCTATGAGTCAGCTCTGGAGGGCTCTGGAAAACCTTCTCTGTTTCGGCGCTGCTATTAACCTGCACATACTTTCTCCTGTCGGCACTCGGGGTGAGTTGAGGGGCATAAGCGAGGGCTGCCTGCCAGCCAAGGTGCCATGGCCCCTAACCTATACTGGTCCAAAAGGCACCGAGCACTTGCTGCACTGGGCATCGTTAAAGAAAGGGGACTGGGCTGGAGGGACCACCAGGCTGACCTGGCACAGGGGCTTTTGTCTTCGACTGCTCAGGGTGGGACCTGTAGCCTAGTGCTACAGGTGGGTGAGAAGGAGGCTCAGGTATGTGCACAGCACCCTCCTTGCACAGCTCCAGCCTGGCACAGGGAGGGCGAGACCTTGAGGCACCCAGTGTACAGGTGGCACTTCTGTGCCCTGGGCTGCATAGGAGCTGCACAAAAAATGGCCAAATTGAGAGAAAGTGTGGGGAGTATTTCAATCATACCTACTTACATGGGCGGTCCTAAAGGCCCTGTGCTCCTGGGAGTGCGTCAAAATCTTCTTTGTCTTTTTACCCCTTTGGTCCCTGCCATGCTTGTGCAATTGCATAATAACAAAATGACCTTGAGAGAGAAAAATGAGCAACTCCAGGATGCTGGTTCAGATGATGAGAGCTTGTGTAACACTGTATTTCTGGCAGGCCATCACTCCAAAAATGTATGTCCCTAATCAAAGGTAGATTTAAAAAAAATACTTGTGCCCTCTGCTACAACAGCACTATTTCTAAGGGACATGTTATTATCAGCATGTTGTTGGGCAAAGGGCTTAAATCTCTGTCTTTTACATTGCGTGATGTGTGCCTATCATTTCTGCATAGATCTGAGTGAAGATGAAATAGCTCATTACTCATCAGTGGCAAACAAAAAATACCATGAATCAAATTAATGGTCAAGGGGGAAAAAAGGAAGATTATTGGGTTCCCATTGTTCAATGTCTTTCTTATCTTGCAGGAGCACCAAGGAGCAAACAAGCCCCCCAGCTTGCACAGAGCACCTTCCCCGAGCAGAGCGAGGTGCTCTGCAGTAGCCCACACAGTAAACCCTAAGCCCTTCTGTGTGGTTAATAATTAGAGAACCTGCTTGAAAGCAAAAGAAAAAAACCCCACTGTTTGATTTGGCACCTAGGGGGAAGGGTAGGGCCACTCTTTATATTCCTGGACAATGGGTTTTGCAAAGCTTGCAGAGGCGGTGCCGGTGCGGTGCCAGTCAGGGTGAAGATGCAAAGAGCCACTATCAGCCCACTTATCTGGTAACCCACCGTGCGAGCTGGGCAAGGGTCCTCAACAGCTGTTTGTGAAGGGCTGCGGCAGCCTAAACTCATCAATGAACTACTAATGAAGGGAACAAGAGACAAATGGGGCCCAGCCCAGAGGCCACCGGCCAAAGATCACTTGGCACCGGCCCTGAGCATCCTTCTTCCTTGGAGGGAGGGCACCACATGTCTTATCCAAAAGGGTGTGAAGGTAGTAAGTAGGACAACTCCCCTGGGGTCACATCCCATCATCCCCCCCCCCCCCCCCCCCCCCCCGCCTTGTATCTGTTTTTGAACATGGATCAGGGTTTTATCAGGCAGTCTTCAAATGTATATGTGGTCACCACCTTGTTTCTCACTTCTCTGAAATGTGAGGCACACTCCTTGCAAGGGCAGCCACAGTCTCCCTCTCCCCACAGCCACAAACATTCACGCCAAAGGACTACATTCCTCCTTGCATCATTACCTTTCCATATCCCTCAATTCAGACATTGGCCCAGCACTGGAGTCTTTCAAGCAGCTGGTGACAGGACGAACTAAACCTGGAATTACACCGACTCTTCTCTGAATCCTTTTTTGCAGTATCACCTCTTTGGGGTCACGAGAGACCTCCAGTCACATGGGGAAGGACTGTCACCCTTGCTTTGGGTTGCTGTCATTGCTGATGAGAAGCTCCCACACCCTTTCCTTGAAAAAAGAGTTCTCACAAAGTACAAATCAGGGAAGAAAAACTTTCCCCTTGTTGTAGCTAATGATTACATAGATATTATATATGATGATTGCCTTTGACCCCACGGGCTAGGATGGTTCCTAGTAGTAATATCCTCTGTGGGAAGCCTGGGAAGTTTGGTCAATTAAAACCCCGCATGCTGCATGGGACCCTGTCCTGCTCTGTGACCCACAAAACACAGGCCACTGCTCCACGGAGCCACCGAGGGGACCACAGGGCACCTGATGCTTGGGGGAGTCTGCTGCCAGACCTCAGCTACCTCCTGTATCTCCCCCATCATGGTATGTGGCCTGTGGGGGGAGGTACACATTACTTTCAAAGCAAACTCCCTTCTACCATTTTTCCTTCCTGGAAACACCTCCTGCTTATTTTTCCCACCCTCCCAGAAGGCTCTTAACCACACTGGGAAGCTCCATCGGTGGTTTCCCTGTCCTCACAGCTGAACTACCCCTGTGTTTCCTCCTGAAGCCCCTCAGCTCTGGATGACTCAAGGAAATCTTTTGCTTGCGATGCTTGGAAAATTCAAACCAGTGTGTTTCACACGATGGGGTGCTGCTGAGAATTACGATGTTTCTTTGTGCTTGAAGAACGTGGTGCGGATACAGCAGATCTCTGGCACAATTACAGCACTTACTCTTTTGAGTAGAGGATGAATTTTCAAATAATTTGCAAATAAATTGGATAATTTGCCTGAGTTAAAAGTACTTTGGAAAATACGTCCTCTGACAAATTTAGCAGCAGTCCTCAGACTTCTGCCTTCTCATGAATGCACCAGAGGAAATGCATAGATGTTTCTCCAGTGTCCCCTTAGGGGCAAAGTATTTCTTTGGCTGCATTCACAGGCTCTCAGAGAATGGTAGTTGAGTCCCTCCCCTGCTGTTGATCACTGAAGCTTTGTCAGCCTTTGGGAAAGGAAAAGGCAATATCAGCTGTCCCAGAGATTGCTCCATTTCATAACGGATGGAGCTCCCTCTTGGGAGAACGGGGATCATGAATTGGCACAATTTATCTGTCCCTTTAGAGAAGAGGAAGGTGGAAGTAAGTGTCTGCTCAGGAACAGGGATATGTGGTTGGGGACTTCATTAAGATTTTGTAAAGTATTTTCACACCTTTTAAAGTTTCTTTAGTGCAAATTCCCTCCCAAACAGGGGCAGTGGTCTGCTGCGAAGCAGCCGCAAAGCTCTTGCTCTCAGTCACTCAGTTCTCCATTTCCTAGGGAACTGGCATGGGTGGATGGACTAGGGGAGTGCTGGCAGGTGGATGTATGTTCTCGTGCCTCTCATTTGTGGATGCACGTGCAAATGCACACGTATATATCTGCATGACAGTGCAAATGAGAAAGCCGTGTTACCCTTTCCATCTCCTGCCTCCTCCTTGGGATGGCTGCTGTTACGTGAGCACACATAAAGACACCACATGAGAGGAAAATGGGATTAACTGCCTGGAGATGTGTCTAGTTTTAAACGGGAACACTATACAAGGAACCAGCCCACCACCGGCTTCCATAGCCCTTGGTGTGAAACGGTGGTTTCAGCCCAGTAACACCCCGCTCCCTCACACACACAGTCCTTGCCTCTGCCTGTAAGCGATGGGTGCGATCCCTGCACGGTGCTTGCTGCCAACAGCAGCCCTATGGGTGTGTGGTGGCATGGGGACCCAGGCATAGCCCCGCGGCCAGCCCCACCGCTCAGCACTCCTCTCCCATTGCTGCCCCTGCCGACTGCAACACATCCCACTGCACCATCCCACCTCATCTCCTTTAAGCTTAGGAGCCACCCACCTTCTCTTTGGTGGCCTTTCCCCTCTGCACTTGGGGCAGCAGGTCTTGAGGCTGCACCCAGGCAGGGAGGTGGGTGGTGTGGGGCTGGGGCAAGGAGACAGGACCCCGCGTACCTGCTCTTTGCCTGTTGGAGCTGACCTCCCGGGAAGGCGAAGTGCTGACCACAGACCTTCTCTTCCTCCTCCTCCTCCGCTCACTCTCCAGCAGTAATGCACATGTGCTTTGTCCATAAATATATTATTTTGTGTTCCTGCCAGCCCAGACTAATAGGGCTAATGTTTCCTGAGGAGCAGCCCAAAGCTACATTAGCCGCAGATGTTTGATTGATTTAAAACAAAGAGCCCGACCGCCAAACTGCTCCATATGGTTTCTCTTCCTGTCACTTTGCCTGCAGGGTTATCTCTGAAATGCAATTAAGGTGCTTAAAAGTACATTTTCAGGAAGATGCAGAATTGATGAGGGTGGGTTTGCCGATGGGTGCCTCCAAATTGTTAGAGCAAGAGCGAGGAAAGTCATGCCCTACCCTTAGCAGCTGCATGCATGGTTTTTCCACTTAGGTGAGGATCTTAAATAGGAGGGCAGGCCAAAATATGCCCCCATTGTAGACTTTGCTGTAGATGTATTTTGCCAGTACTCATGTCTCCTGATATTCTACTCATTTATTATTGAAGTCAAACATTTCTCTAATTAGATATTTACTTGGAAACTTAAGTGCTGCAGAGATTTCATTCAGCCCCACCTCTCCGCTGCTCCTGCTGTCCGGGCACTGGGATGAAACCTCCCTCGTGTGCTACTCTGGCTGATGACCCGGCAACGTTGCCAAGGATGAGATGGGCTCTGCCTGTTATTGACTGTGAGGAGGGGATGGTCCCAGTCCTGCCTGAGCATCGAGGGACCAACACCATGCCCAGGGACACCTGTGCAGCTGCAGCAGACCCAGGGCACCAGGCCTGGCTACTGAAACCATCCCTTGACCCCCCGTAGGACTGAGACCCCCGCTCTGTCCAACCAGGACCACAGCATTGTAAGCCCTGCAGGGGCTGAGACCAGCAAAGGAAAGTTATGGCCTTTTTCATTTTTTTTAATGCACAGAGTAGGTGTTTGTAGATGAAAAAAGTGTGCTTCTCTATGTCAGCCCTCCGTCTCCTCTTTAGTTCAGCTAACACAGGAAAGCAGCAGCCCCTTACTCTGCACTTTTTAAGAGCTTAAATGCCTTGGTTTCTCAAAACAGAATGTTTAAAATCCTTTTCCATGAAAATTCCTAAAATAGGTGCCTGACATCTGGCATCTTAATTCACATCTTGGTGCATAAAGAGAGTGGGATGAGCCATCTGCGGCAACCTGAGGGACTGTCAGATCCCCTCTCTGGACCACTGACAATAAAAAATCCACAGGTTTGAGCAGGGAACTCCAAGCCACAGTGCAAAATTAATTTCATATTACGGAAAACAGAAATAATGACATTGCAACAGGTCTGAAGATTCATGGCAACCATACATGCTGTAAATATACAGCAGTGCAGGATAATTATCTGGTGCTCAACTGTCTTCAAACCAGACCTCTTTTAACCTTGTCCTTACCTCTTTCAGAATTAAAATCCTAAGGTAATTCATCATAGAAACATACCAAGAGTAACTTCAAATATAACTGTTAAGTAATTTTCAAGCACATGTAATTACCATGCCCGATTAATCTCATCATGAGTATTAAAGCCAGCTTGTTGAAAGGGCCTTAGATCTAAATAAGCCCTAGTATATATATGTATATATATAATGCATGTGTGTGAGCCTGTTTGTATCGGGGAGGAGAGTGGCCTTCAGAAATGCATCTTTCTCTGTGGCCTGCTTTGTTCTTTAATTAGGCATTTGTAGAAATATTTCCCTGGCTACTGCATAGCCCTTAAATTCACGTGCGTGATAAACACTGTCCAGATCTCCATAACCATTTAAAGTGAAGTCTTTCACAGAAAACTGATTGTACAAACAACACCATATTGCGCCGTGCTTATCTTCTTTCAAGGGCTTCCAGAGCAAATGTTCTTCAGCTCCAAACAAGAGGAGAAGCTTGCTTTCTTTTTTTGCCCATGCTGCAATCAACCTGAGATCTGAAACCTCAGCTATTTTCTTCTCTTGGCTTTCATAGCCCCTCAGGGAAGAGAAACAGATTAGAAAAGCCTACCCAGTCTTTGCTACCCTGGAAGATCAGGCAAATGAACTTAGCCGCTTTCTGATTCATCCCTACACCACTGATCATCAGTAATAAAACAGCAGAAAGGCTCATCCCTTACTGGTTAATAGGTTAAACGAGGTGTGCTGCCTCCCGGTACATGTGGAAGCACTGGTCCCCACGCCTTTGTGGCAAGCACATTGTCACCAGCTCATGTGAAACTGCCTGCTGTGCCCACAACTTCTTGCTCTAGCAGTGAGAGCAGAGATCTGTTCCGGGACTGCAGGGTCCAGGCTGGCAGGGGGAGAGGGGACCTTGCCTCTGTGTGTGCCATTGAAACCATGAGTGGAGGGAGGAGATGTGGTCATTCAACAGTTGGTGCGTGGCCATGGGAGCTTTTCACTTTCCCTGGGAGTACTGAAGGAGTGATGGTCCATGTCCTTCATCAACCTCATGTGAAGCTTTAATTCTTCTCCTGCAGCTTTAATGAGTGCCCTGGGCAGTCAAGTTAGATGTTTTTCCTCTGTCCTAAACACGGAAGGATTGGTCCCTTCGAGGGCGGGTGCAAAGCATATTGCTGGGGTGAAGGACTTTCCCGGTGGCCTTAGCAGTGCTGTGTGGGAAGTTCATCAGTGGGAAGTCCCATCACTTCTGCGGATGCAGACCCACACCCCACACAGCCGGGTCAGCCGTGGCCACAAACCCAATGTGTGGGCATGCTCCCACGTGGCAGCATCCACCTACGTCTGCTGTTCCCATGGGTCAAGGCCATTGCCAGGTTCACTGCAGGACTACCTTCTTAGGGCTAATAACGATGTGACCGTTACAAATTGCTTGAGGATAACATTCAACCTGCAGTTCATGAATTAAGAGATGTTTTGCATGAAAAGGTCTTTATTTGGTCACTGTTACATTACAGCACAGAGATCAAGCACCTAGGGCCTGTGATGCTTGGGGAAGGTGTTAGGATAACATGACAGGTATCTGGATTTGTTCAATGTGACACAATTTCCCCTCAACAATTTGCCACTGCCAAAATCGGAAGACATTTCCTTTGGACTGAAGGCCCCCACAGGCACCTGAACACACAACTCAGAAACCTCAAAGCAAGAGAAGAGCTACTGGCCTGTAGTGCTCATAGCTAAGCGAGTCCTTCAGGTTTTGATGCATTTTATAGGAATCATTCTAAAACAACATGCTAAAATGGCCAAGGAGCAAGATTCACTGTATGAAATTTGAGAAAAATGTCTAGACTTCTAGAAAGAGTAAGATGTTTTTTCTCCTGCATCTTGCAGCTTCACATTTCCATACAAGGTTGAATCTGAAATTTCCTGCTGTTTCTCCTTTCTTCTGAAAAATATTCTTTAAAGAGAAGTGCCAGGAACATTGCCAGCCAGTCAAACGTAGTACGAGGCATTATTTGCAATGTGCCTCCCCAACCCTTGCAGACAGCTTTGTCCCTGGCCTTCTCACCCTTGCAGATGTTGAGCTTAAGTAATACCTGTCCTTGAATTTTGCTGCCCTCGGTACCTGCTGTGCCTCACGCCAGGTTTCCTTGCCTCTGGGACAGCCCTGTTGCCTGCTCTGCACAGGGATAAAGCCCTGTATCTCTGGGAAAGCATTGCAGAACACTCTGTATGAGCATCTCTTTCCCGCCCAGAGGAGCGGACGTGGCCCTGGGACCAGACTGCTGTGAGCAGCAGGAAACGTCGGCATGGTGGGAGGCTTGTTAATAGGAAATAGCCATGGCACTGAGCCACTGCCCGCTTTGGACCCTTCTCTGATTCCTCTCTAAGCTACAACAAATTCAGCTGGTTCTCAGAGCCACACTTTATCTCCCCTCAGGGAGGTTTCTGGGTCAGCTGTATTAAAATGCATTTATTCTTAAGGGGGTCAGTAATCTGGCACAATAGTGATGTACGAGTGAATGGGGAGAATACATAAATTTCTAACAATGCAGAAAGAATAATCCCAGAGTTTTGCTATCTGTAAAAACGGAGCACGGGATCTGTCACTTCATGTCACGACAACCAAATTAAACAAATGCAAGCTGACAGGAGGAAAAGAAACAAAGGACTTCTATCCAATTACTTCCAGAAGAATATTAAATTATGGAGGCACTTGCTTTTGTGTTAGCAAATAAGTATTTAAATGGACCTAAAGTCCTTCATATTCTGAAACTTGGGTTTATCTGCATAGGAGAAATGGATGCCATGTACACTCGCTCCTGAAAGGGAAATGGAGGACCTCTGCCAGAGGCTGTGGGCTGACACATGTGGATTGCATGGCCGGGAATGGTGTTTCTATGGCTGTTGAGATGAGGGAGGGGGCAGTGAGAACACCTGGGTGTCTTGTTTGGGATGCCTCCATTGCTGCTGCTGAAGAAACAACTTGAGCTCTTGGGGCAGACATGCCTTTGTAAGCAATAGCGCAACTTCTCTTTTGGTAGCACACAGCTGGTTGACTTCAATAACCAGTAGCATGAAGAAAAGTCCACCTTCTGCATTTAGAAGGGTGAAGAAAATTATAAGCATGGCTAAGCCTTGACATGGGGGGGGCAGGTGGAGCTGATGTGTGCTGCTGTGGAGAAGGGACTCTGAGCATCGCTGGTGTAGAGACAACAGCCTGGGGCTTTCTGCAGCAGAGCTCTTAGAGGCACAGGGAGGAGATGGGTGATTACCACGGGGCATCATTGGGTGCCAGCAGGATGCAGAGCCTCATCACCAGCCAGGAAGAAGTGCCAGGAAGGAGCCATGGCTCACTGCATCGCCTGCCTGCAGAATACAGTAATGGTGGCTCCACGTGTATGTGGAGCAGGAGGTGGCTCCTCTGCAAATGGAACACACAGGGTACAACACAAATAGTTCAATGGAAGAAAAGGTTGACCCTATCACCATTACTGTGTGCCTTGGCCTCTCTGGAAGGAGGCTCCAGGCACTCCTGCCAAGCACTGAGTAGGGTTGGGTGTAGGCTTGAAGGTGGCAAATTGTCGACGGCCAGACTGCAAGGGCCAAGTGTCCTGTGCTACCTCCAGCATCAGAAAATGAGGAGCAGTGTACACAGATGGGGACTTGTTTAAAGCAAGCTACTCAGGGATGCAAGCAAATGTAGAGTGGGCAGCATGAAACAGATAAACTTTGCACTCCTGCAGACAGATCAGCTGCAGAGAACATTTCCTGCTGGAACAAATGGAGGAGGGTGAGGTGTTTGCAGAGTACCGCAAGGGACAGAAGAAAGGCAAATTTAAGCCATTTGAAAGTCCAACCTGACCCTAGGAAAAGGTGAGCATGGACCTGCAACTTCTTGATGATCACAAGATCAAAGTGGTCTGTTTGACCAAGTCTGTGAGAGGCTGACTATGCAAAGGCTTCTCTCATAAGTACAGTTAGGAAAGACAAATCCTGGCAATCTGTAGTGCATCTGATGTGCTGCACTCCAGCAACTGGTCAGAGCACGCTGCAGCAGGACTGAAATGCGTCACGGTGAAACAGGAATGTGAATCAAAGACACTTTCCCCTGGGTGCACACAAGGAAGAGGAAGGTGAAAGTGTCAGGAAACATCAAGACACTCACACGAGAGAGAAAACAGATACTGAAAGACAGCTGTGGGTAGTGATGGATGATGACCATGTGCTTTCCCAGGGTGCAGGTAGCTGCCCACTGCCACAGCCCGGGGACCTGCCTGCGTAACCCAGGAAGGCTTTCAGCAGGAGGTGGCCCCAGCCTGGCTTGCATGGACAAGCCTTGGGACCCCCAGGGTGAAGGTCGGTCCCTGGGACCCAGGAGGTCCATGCCGGGACAGTGGTGCAACCCGGGTGCACAGAGTGCTGAGGGGAGGCACATGCGTAGGGGAGCGGGACAGCACTGCTGCAGCTTTTTAGCCACCTCCAGCTCCACCAGCAGTAAGCAAGGGAGGCAAAACTGAGAGCTGGGGAGAGAGGAGTGGGTGGATCAACACCCCCATGTCCCACCCTCCTCTGGGACACCCCAGCCACCACTTCAGCTATCAATTTTGAAGGGGATGCAGGGGTGATGGTGGGTCCCAGGCAAAGGGAACCCTTTGCTGGCCGCTATGGCCGTGCCTCCTGTGCAGGCGATGGGCAGATGGCCAAGGAACAGCTCCCACTCTTCCCTGGCAGGGCTAGGAGGGCAGCAGCTCTGGAAGCATGGGGACCTGCCTGGCAGGGGACACCAGGACAGGAGCTGCCTGTGTCAGGCTTCTGCACAGCAGCAGCCTTGGCTAAATTTTAGGCTTATTGATAAATTTTTGTGCCGTGTTACCTCTGCCTGTGCAAGGCTCAGAGTGTCCTTGTTTAAGGAGAAGCTGCAGAGAGCCGCTTTGGATCATGGGCTTGTATGACCAGACCCTTGTATCACTGAAGGTGAGAAAGAGAGAGAAAGCCAAATTCCTTTGTCGCAGACCCTGCTGTAAGTCCAGGGTAATTACATTAAATGTAATGAGCCTCCACACTTCCTTCCCCGCTCCCACTTGGGAGCAGTGATTTGATGCTGGCCAATTCCTGTGGCAGACGATGCCCTTACCTACTAAGCTGGCAAAAGCCTCCTGGCTGGGGGACCGTAGAGAGGAGCAAAAGCTGTTGCCCTGCCCTGCCTCCTCCTCTTCCTCCTCACCAAGGGGGAGAAGAAGCACTGCCCCTCTACTAAGGCATTTAGAAAGCAAACCTCAGTATCAACTGTGCCCAGGCTTTACATGACAGGAGTAAAGGGGCAGTGCTTCAGGCAACCCTCAGTTTTCTAGACCCTGGGCAAAGTCTTTCCTGCCGGTCCAGGCACAGCCCACTGCACCCCACATGGTGAGACGCTGGGCACCATGAAAGCATCCTGCCAGCCCGGCAGGTCTGCTCCTGGCGCAGGCAGAGAAGACCGTGAGCAGCAGATAAGGAGTTTAACCCTACTGCTTTGTGCCTCCTAGGTCTGATCCCTGCGGAGTCGGTCCCCTGCAACCCCTCATCACCCGGGGGGGGGGTCTTGGAGTTGCCTTTCCTGACAGGAAGCCTGTTGCAGGGAGCTGTGGAGCTATATGTAATAACTACACATTCCCATATATTAATTTGAGGACTTGGAGGAGGTGACAGCAAAGGCCCTACGGGGGTGATGAGTAGCTCTGTGTAAGCCTATCAGTTTCACCAGAGGAAATTTTGGGACCTTGGCATAAGAGCAAAGCTGCCTTTAGCACTTGGGTCTCCTCTGTGCTTTCCTTCCCCATGCAGGGAAATATTTTCAGGCATGTAAATAAATTTTTTTGTGCTCAATCCCACTATGTGTTTAAAGCATCAGGGTTGGGATGCATCTGCACTCAGCACAAAACAAAGGGGGGAGATGCAATTCCACCCGAGAGCAGTGCTTTGGGAAGAAAATCCTCCAGAAAAAAACAGCCCGCACTCTGCTTTCTTCTGATCGTGTGGACTGATTCGTGCCGTCTGTAATTGTAATCAAAGTTAATTTAATCCTGGTGTGGAGGTTGCTGAGCAACTGAAGACATTTATCCAGAGGAGACAGGGACTCTAATCACGTCACCTCGAGTGAAGTTGGGAGGGCAGCCACATAACACGTAATGCCTGGGGCAGAGAGATGCAGATCACCGGAAAGCACCGGTATTCATGGTATGGAAGCCAAGTGGAAAGAACTAGCATTGTGCCAAAACTGTGCTTTCTACTGTAATCCAGAAAGTTTGCTCAAATTTGGAATAGGGCCCTGTATGTGGCCCATATGTGAAAGCGCAACTTCCCAGAGGATGAGCAGTGAATACCTACCTGGCCACGTGGCTGTAAGGAAAAAGGAGGTGCAACGCCAGGGAATTGGTCAGTCAAGTCAGTTTGTGTCACAGATGGCCCCTCGATGCCTCCTTTCCTCTGAAATCCCAGTGTTTCCTCACCATCCTAGGAGCTATGAGCCCTCCTGCTCAAAACCAGGGAGTGCCGGGCTGTGCCATCACCACCTGTGCCAGGGCTTGGGGCTGAGCATCCTCAGCATCAGCAGCGCCCAGAGCCCGAGGGCTCTGCCCGGGGGGGTGGCAGGGCAGCCTCCCTCCCGCCGACATCGGGAGAGATGGGAAGCTCCGGCACTGCCAGTGAAGCTCTTCAGCTCGGCGCCTGCTGTGCCATCATCAGGGCCATTTGCCCGTGATGAGGAGGTTTCGTGAGGCCACCTCGGTGGGCACCTGCTGCTGCCGGAGGCGGCGGGGCCGGCCTGATTAAGTGCTTCAGCAGGGAAAGCAACCCACCAGGGAGGAGGGGTCCTGCTGTAAGCACCTCAGCAATCAAGGAGAAATTTTCCTCCACTTTTCCTTTTTTTTTTTTCTTTTTAATTATTATTTTCTCCAAAAACAAAGAGCTTTCATGGAATTTAAAGGCCCATGGGGCAGCAGCCTGCCAGGGAAAGGGACCAAAGCGTGGTGGCATCCCAAGCATGCTGAGTGGCTCCTCACCCCTCCTGTCAGACCACTTCCAGCACCGAATTTCTGGGGAAAAGTAGACGCCACAGAGCAGCCAGAGTTCAGCTCTTGCCACACTGGCCAAGCTGTCTCTGAAATAGCAGTTGCAGGGGAAAAGGGGAATTATTTTGCCTTCTTAAACAGGCATGTCAGTTTCCCAGATGAGAGGAGGAGCAGCATGATGACTTAGGAAGAGATCATGGCTTTTCAAATCAGAACTGTGCTTTGGTATGTTCGAGTGACCGAAAAGTTGGACAGATGGCAGAGGAAAAAAGAAGGCAATGCACTGAGCAGCAGCATTGCTGCATGTCAGACCTCATGAACCAGACACAGCTCAACCCAGCAGAGGCAGGAGGACAGAGGCAGGTAAAGCCTAGTGTCAAGTGGATTTCCCAAACACAAGCTTTTCAAAACAAAAAAATGCCATAGGAATTTATGTAGCTTTTTTCCTTGTGCTAAAATTTTTCTACATTTCCCATCATTTTGCTCTTTTTCCCTTGTGTGCTGTGCCCAAAACAGGCAAAGCTAGGTCATTTGTTTCCACTGCAGAACAGCCTCTCTCCGTCCTTCATCCCACACCTTTCGGGGGTAAAGGCAGTAAGTGCATGACACATAGGGTATTCACCTGCCTGCTGCCCACGCCAGCACCCTCCAAAACATGCCCATTCCAGGTGAATGCAGCTCTTCCCAGCTGGGGCAGGCTGCATTTTTGCTTGCCACCCAGGGTGTTTGCCAGTCCCCATTGCTCACTTGCAAACTCCAGCTACTGAGTGGTGACAGCAAAACTGAGAGTTTGCCTCCCCTGGGCAGTGTCAGTGATGCTGCAGGGTTCTCTGCTCCTGCACTAAGCTGGTCAGGAGAAACACACCAGCCACGATGTGCTGGGCTCAGAGGGTGAGGAGGTCATCCCCAGAAACCACAGACGGGAGGAAGGGGTAGGGCAGTGCTGAGATACAGTTGTCAAACAAAAATGGGGGGGGGGGCTGTTGGGGGAGTGACGCACACAAATATAGTAACATTTCCTGAGAAATTTTCACTGGGGAAAAAGAGAGGGTGCCATTTTTAATCAAGATGCAGTTTTGATTAAATCCCATACCTCTCAGGTTGCCCAGGCTTTAGTTTCACAGCCTGGTTTTGGTCAGCCCCAGTGCTGATGGTTCCAAGCATGAGACATTTTGGAGCAGCTCCTTAAAGGAAATGGAGGGATGAAGAATTGCAAATGACTTCATGAAACCCAACCATGGAAGCAAAAATGCCCATCAATGCACAATCCTGCACAGCACTGCTGCCCTTTTTTCCACAGGAAAGCCCTTCTGAAGTCCCACCAGCTTTCTGCAGTGATTTTTGGTTGCTGGTGGCCCAGCAAGTGGTGCTGAGGGCTGAGAGGAATGATCTAATCCATTCCTGGGGGTCTGAAGATGTGCACAGGCTCTGCAGGTATCTCATGGGTGAGATTTTCCTGAGTGGGCTGAGAATACAAGACCTACAGGAATTTCAACCAGGTGACAGGTTGGGTATCAGGATCTAATCATGTGGCTCATCCTAGACCTAGTCAGCACCACACTGCTTCACAGGGAGAGACGTGAACCAGCCAAAGCGTTCCCCTTCTTGCAAGGAGATTCAAAACCTGTTCCCACCTCAAGTTTACATTTATTCCTGTGTCACAGGCTCTCTTTTTCTTTTTTTTTTTTCTTTTTTTTTTACTGTAAAGGAAATATTAATTTCATGCTTGGCTTGGTTCTCAAGCAGGAACCTCCTCCCTCCTGCATCATGATGTAGGTGTTTTTCTCCATGTTGGGAGCTGCTAAGATATTACCTGCCTTTCCCTCTCCCTGGGGCTAAGGGGGTGGGCTGCAGGCAGCGGGGTTTTGTGACCAACACGGGGCTGTTTAGCACCAGCATGGAGGCAGCAACCCACCTCCACCTTCAAACCTGAGCTTGTGTGCTGACTGGTGATGTCCCTGTGCTGGACTCCCACCACTATGTGCAGCATTTTGGAGAAATGCAGCATGTCTCAGCTTTACTTGAAACCATGTTTCCTGTGGTAGAATCCAAATTATTATTTGATCATGCTAAAATCTGTTTGCATTATTTGCCTTTTTTTTTTCCTGAGTGCTTGCCTCAAAATCTTCAAACATTTAATGTGCTTATAGAGCGTCGCATAGTTCATTTGCAAAAATAAATCTATATTGTATGTATGTCCAGAAAAGCATCATCCTTAGCTTTTTCTAAATTTTTCTGAGTGGCATTAGTTCGTAACACCTTTATAGCCCTCTGGTTTTTTGATGTTTCTTTCCTTAAGCAAGTACAGAGAGAGCAAATGCCGAAGCAGCAGTTTCAGTAGCTGGCTAGGCTACTGAAGATTTATGCTGACATACATGCTGTGCCTATGGCTGAATTAACAGGGCCACCGAAGCATTTGTATTTTCTGCTTTTTTTCTGTCTGACTTTAGAAATGGAAACACAGCCACACCTGCACACAGGGAGTATGGATGTAATGTGTATGGAGTTCATCTGCCATTTTTACTTATTCTCTAGAATAGGACACTGTTGAGGTTACTGGTCCAGAAATGTCATCCAATTCCCCTGTGTTTCTCTTCTACATACATGAGGTTTTGTCTGTTTGTAGAACTGGTCTTCAGACAAGTTTTATGCCAAGATATTTGAATTGTCTTCACTAGTAAAGTTTATTTTCATTCGTAGCACTGTAACTGAGAGAAGAATCTGGCCCAGATTAAGGAACTTCTAATTATTTTAAGCAAATATTTTTACCCACTTGTCATTTTAAGAAAAACTAAATCAGAAGTATTTTCTTCCATGCAAAAAAAAACCCCAAACATCTTTCACCTCCATAATTCAGTATCTTTCAGAGCCAGAATTCACCTTCCTACACAGCAACATGAACCACTCAGAGATGTGAGCAGTCTATTCATTGCTCAGATTGTATTTTGATGCTGCTCAGAGTTCCCAGGTAAGAAAATACGCTCCATCATTTATAGCTGTGAACCACAGCAAAAGACCAGTGCCTTAAAGGGAAAAGAAGGAAGGGAAGAAGAGACGTAGGTTGTTAAGTGAAGGTGGAGAGCAAAACAGATGAAATTGATAAAGTGGAAAGCTATATTATTCACTCCAAGGCTCCATTTAGTCCCTCTGCCCTGGTAGTTTCAGCAAAGTGAAACTCTTGCTGGAATCAATACTGCTATCATTTCACAAAATTACAGTGGTTTGAACAGAAAACTAGTCATAAATCAACTTCATGCATGGACAGCTGGAGGAAATATTTCTTGCTTCAAAGATTTGGGTGCTTCAGAACTTGTAAAGAGGAATTTGGCTCTCCAAGAATCCACATTTACTGCATTTCTTGGAAACAGAGGCTGGTGTTGCATATTCAAACAAGGCATGAGTCAAAACAGCAATGTGAAAAAAGGCAGTACTGCCATTTTAATCAGACAAGGAAAGTGTGTGTTTGATTTCAGTGAAACTTGGGTCTTTTGGAGCTGGTCCTGTTCTTTGATGCTCACTAGGCATCCCTTCAGACAAGGCTAAGAATCTGTCCTTGTTGCTTCTTTTTCATGGACCTAGCCTAGATTCTGTAGATTTTGAGGGAATTTTGCAGCCCACCACCTTTAGCTTAGCGACTTAATAGGCATTTGGATGGAGACTTTCAAGTCATTGCTGCTGGAAGTTGTCCAGTGCTCAGCTTCCAGGGAAAGCGACTGGGCTTGGAGACTGACCTTGTCTTCAGCATTTCAGAAATACATCCTTGAGGATCCTTCCAAAAAAAGCATGAAAAGTGTGGCTGCTGCCCATCTCGGGAAGGTCTTACTATGTGTTTTCTTGAATACCTCTGAAATTCAACATTTTCTTGTAGTTCTTGTTTTCCAAAAAAGATATGTCAGGTAGCAAGGAATTCTCTCTGCAGGTACTGGAAGTTTCACAGGTATAATGCACCACAGGAAAGAAGTAGGGAAGAATAGTGTCTCCAGTACTGCTTCCCTGGTCTGGACAGAATAAACATCGGCCACAGCTCCATCACCAGAGTTGGTCAGCTGATACATCAAGCCTGAAAGACTCTTGGATGTCCCCACTGCTGCCGGGTCCCTTTTCCTCTTTCCCCAAGAGGCAGAGAGAGGTGGCGTTGGGGCTGGGAGGGCGGCAGGAGTGAGGCAGCCCTGCTTGCGAAACCATTCCCAAACCCTGAAAACATCTCAGGTTTCTAAAATACAGCTTCTATCACAGCTCTGTCTTGAAGTGACAGACCTTTGGATGTGGTCATCTTTGCTCAGCTCTGCTTGCCGTGAAAAGGCTGGCTCCCTGCATCCTAACTCAGTGCTGCCACGTTGAGGAAGTGTATTTGCTAATTTGTTGTTGTATCTGAGGTAACACCGTGCTTGTTTTTCCTCTAAGGTGCTTGTGAAACACACATTTGTGCAATATCTAAGCACCATATAACTATAATTATTTATAATGGTTTCCCTTATCTTGTGCATTTAGTGCACTGGAATTTTCTTTTAAATTTGACAGATATTTCTGGAAATTACTTCGTTAAATTTGAATTCATTAAAGAGAGCAATCATAATTATTTGATAAATAGCATCATTAAATCCATTTACACAATAAAATATTGCAAGTAAGAGCACAAGTAAATATTTGCGAGAGTATTCACACTGTATTTCCTCTCCTGGCATTTTGAAAAGCCCTTTTATTGTCTCATAACAGAATTGCCAAGTAGCTACAAATGTTCATGCATCATCTGCAAACAAGAGAGAAAGAAGGCTGCTATTTAATAAAATTTAATTCATCCAATCAGGGAAGGGAGGGAATAACATATCATGCAAATGGCCAATTAGATGGCATGTGCTCTGACGACTAGCATCAGCCAATTTGCTAACAAGACACAAATAATAATCTGCAATCAAAAATAATTCAAGTGACTGAGGCTAATAGACATATTTACTCAAATGGTGACCTGTTACTTATTTCACCGACATGAAAAAATTGGCTGAGGGTGTTGGATGAGTTACTACTTGTGAATGACTTGGTCAGTTCTGTTTCCAGATATTTAGAAAGTTGGAGAGCAGCAGGGAAGTCTGGGAAGTGCCCCAGGAGTGGCAGGGTGGCTCCAGGCAAAGAAGGGAAAGACCCCTATGCAAGAGACATGGGGTCATATGGAGAGGACCTCATGGGACCGCTGCTAGGATTGATCCTCACCTTCAGAGTGCTCTTCTACTGCCAGATCACCATCACCCCCTCCAAAAAGGAGACAAAGAGGTGCCTACAGCTCCAAAGACAGCCCAATGGAGGCCATGGCCCTGTGGGAGCAGCATCTAGCCCCATGCCCAGCTGCCTGCGCATGGTGCCCCGTGCCCCATGGGGTCTGTTGCTGCCATCCCAGGCGCGGGCACCCACCAGGAGAGACGTACGGCTGCCCACAAAGTGGGGTGGGAAGGCAACGACAGGTTTTTACAGCTTATTTCAGCCAAAGAGTCACACTCCGGGGCTGAGGCATTAGTAACAGCAAGAGGCTAGGATACTTCCCTAATGCTTAACAAGTCAAGCTCCACTGCACTGGAACCGAGTCAAGGAGGCAGGAGCCATTTAATTAGACCAAAGCAACTGACAGCCACTCTGCTGTAAATCTTCCCTTGCCGCCTTTGAGATCTCTTGTCCTTTGCATCTTAATATTAAATGATATCTCAATGATGGGAAAGCAGGGGGTAAACATGCCTCTGCGTGTTGCTCTGATGGAGCAGGACAGCAGAGCTTTTAAGGGGTCACCTCACAGGCCAGGGTAACAATGGTGGTCTCCTTTCCTTCCAATACTCAAGTTTCCTGGGGAGCTACAAGACAATGCTTTAACCAAAAAGAGTCAATTCCAGGCTCACTTGTCATTTTGTGCAGGAGGAGGAGGGAAAACACTTTGCCAGCATGTTAGCAAAACCTCTTTGCTGATCTGAACCAGTTTTTTCCATAGGCTGCTCCATGAACACTGCTGCTGGCACAAGTGCTGAAGGAGAAAAAATGATATGTGGATAATAATATATGGCAGTCTGGCACAGCATACGTATCCAGCCTGATAGTAAAGTGGGATTTCTTTTCCCAGTCTAGGAAAATCCTGTGTTTCCTCTGTTCCTGGCAAAGAAATCAGCATAGGAGTACAAGTACTCCAGTGAAATTTGGTGAACACTGATGTAAGGACTGTTCTCCGCTACCATACTTCATCTGAGGTATATTAAAACAAACGTGTGCACCTAGTTGCATAGAACAGTGAGCAATGGGCATTAATCACTTGCAGATTGCAATAAAATTGCATCTACCTTATGTCAGGAGTGGATCACAGCTAATAACCTCAGAGGAGAGAGGAAAGACTGATTCCTTCAAGTAAACAAATCCCAGATGTCTTCCCTTCAGCAGTCAACAGGCACTCGTTCCTTCAGAACTCATGTCCTATCTTCTTGCCAGGAGGCAGAGTAATTGTTAAATATTCACCAATTTACATTGCACACTGAAGCATTGTCTACAAAAGGTGGCCTCATGGCTCATTCCTGGCTTCTGCTGTGTGGTCCGGGTCCTCCCAGCGCTCGGATGAGCTGTGTTTCCCATGCCGCTGGCAGCAGCAGACTCCCCTCAGCACCATTTCCGACCCACACACTCCTTCCCATGCCATGAAGGGACCAAGCCATTTGAGCGTTAGAGGGATGTATGCTCAGTTTCCTTTCAGGTCCTTTCCCTTCATCAGCCCACCTGGGTCCGTCTCTCCCCAAGGCTGACACCAATGTAGATGTCCCCTGGGGCTGGCCACTGCCTGGGTCACCTCCTGGCTGGCTCCCAGGTGCCTCCTGGGGAAGCCTTGAGCACCTGAGCCGGGTGAGGTGTCATAGCAGTATTTGGGACCACAAGCTTTGTGTTGCTTTTCTTTATAAATCAACTTCTTACCTATGGCCTGCTGAAAGACCATGTTTTACTAAAATTCTGATTTCGAGCTCAGGCTCAGACCCCACAGGACATGTAAGTGCATTTCAAGTCTCGGCTTTTTACTGCCTTCCTTTATATTCCTGTCTTACCACAACAGCACCCAGACCACGCCCAGGACACTACAGTTGGCAGTAGTCCAAGCTTGGCAGGTCACCACCTTCCCCTCCTCAACTCACAGGTGGTGCAAACCGCTGGCCAGGCAATGAGAGGTTGCAATGCTATCCCACTGCTTGAGGGATGGCACACTGTGAGGCTGCAGGCATGCCATGGCATGGCTCTGGTGTCCTTGTCCTTGTCTTGCTCCTCCCACCATGTGGCACTTCCACGGATACGTTACTTTGATGCAAACAGCCTACAACACCCTTTGTTTAGGTTTTTTTTTCCCCCCAGACTTTTTCCCCAGGGCCAGCTCTCCTTCCACACACACTTCATTTTTGCTTTGCTCCCAAAGTCATTTCCCTGAATTTTAGGAGAGCGTAAGAACTTCCACCAACTGAGGACAGGAGGTATCTTCTCATCACCCACTGCCATGGCCACTGGCACTCACCTACCCCTCAGCTCCTTCCCACAGTACCCTTCCAGCCCACAGAGCTTTCCTTGGGCTTGCTCCACCCGCCCTCCTGCCCTCAAAGCCCCCGTCTCCCAGCCTTGGCCCCTTGCCTGTCCCTCACTGCCCTTCCCCACGCCTCTGAGTCACACTGACTCCCGCTCTGATGCTGACCCATCCAGCATATTGGGAATTACCTCTGGGAGTCACTGAGTCACTGTTTAAATGTGATATTAAATTTCCCTTTCAACCTTTAGCCTGTGCGTTCCTCACCACATAAAGCATTCAGTAGATACCATGCATTCGGGCTGATATAGACGTATACAAAGGAGGTGTATGATGTCGCAATGCATAAACCATCGCCTCTTGCAAGCTGTCTCTCACAGCACTTTTTCCTGCTTGTTCACTGTTGGTTTTATATAAAATAATTTGCAATCAGTGTGCAGGTTAAATGATAACCTTTCAAGGCAACCTTGCCTTAGGAGGGTGCAGAAAGATCAAGCCCTCTGCCTTGGTGTGGTCCCTTTTTGAATTCCTGAAGTAATATGTGCCTAATGCCACTATACCCAGCCGCACCAGGGACATCGCCCTGGTACCTGCTAGAGCTACGTGGGGAATTCAGAAAGCCAGCCTTGGCCGCTGCTGGATAAACACAGCCGGAGTTCCTGCCCTGCCTGAGGCTTTGGCCAGCCCCGGCCGGCGCAGGCTAGCACAGCCCCCCGGCTGCAGTGTCACGGGAGAAACAAAGTGCAGCATGAGGGCAGGAAGACAGGCTGGAGGCAGCCAGGGGAAGGGCTGCCAGGATCTGGCTCAACATGCAGGACCACTGCAACCTTATTGAGAAAGGTGGCAGGGGAGCAGCCATGGGGGCTGTGGGAGGTTGCAAAGGGTAAGGCAGGGGGACTCAGGGACTACTTATGCTGAGATGCCTGCCACTCGCCGGTGATTTTACAGCATTTCCCTGCCATAACACATGGTAAAGCCCTTGAGGCACCTGAACATCCCAGGATGGAGGCCAGCTACATGGTGCAAACAGACTTTTTTGAGTGACAACCGTTCAGTCCAGCCCTAAATTAAAACATCATATGTAAAGCAGTGGCGAAGGCGGCCTGCCGGTCAAATCGCCACCAAAGGCACTGAGTCAAAATCTTCAGGGAGAAAGTTCTTTTTTAGCCATTTTTAAGGCTCACTCCATACAGACAGCTTTACAGTGACAAATTGTTTTCCCTGCAAATGCCAATACATAGCCAGGCTTTCAAGTGCAGATAGACATCTTGCCCATTTGTTTATCCAGAGACAGAGAGAGGCAGGGCTCCGCTAGCTCCGACCCAGCAAGGAGACCACACCACAACGTTTCGTATGGCTTTAACCTCCTCGCAATATCAAAACTGAATAATCGCAGGGGTACTGGCCAGACCACAGCTCTTGCAAACAGTGTCAGCATTTCCTGGAGGCACAGCAGGAGATGGTGCAAGGAACTTCCAACAGACAAGCCATTTTGAGGTGAATTTGGGATTCAGTGGCCATCATTTCCAGACCTATTTTCCTTCAGGGAGGAGGAGGGCATCATCCAGATTTTCTCCTGGCTGTCCCCTCCTCCATTATCCCTCTGAAGGAATGGCCCAAGCAGCTGTAGCTACTAATTTTGCCCTGGGCTAGGGCACAAGGCATCCGTCCTTTGCCACAAAGTGTTACACAGTCAAAGCACAGCTCTGACAGGCATGAATTTTTATTTTTGGTGCTTAGTCTCCCTGGGGGACCTGCAAGCCTCCCTCACTGTGGTGCAGAAGGTGATAAACAAGCAGGGAAAGCCTAGGCAAGCAGGTGCTCTTCTTTGTCTGATCATTTGAAATAGTATAGGCAGTGCTGGCATGTATCTGAAGCACAGTCATTATATTTCCATAACTTTATCTGCAGAGGACAGAAGAGTTACAATGCAATCAGTGCTATACAATTTAAAGTGTAGCTGAGATATATTATAGAGTCAGCTGCAGCAAAGATCATATGGTACAGCTTGCCACCCCACTATAGTATTTCTTCAAAAGACATTTTTCTTACAAAAATTTAGACATTATCAGTCAAATTGTAAGTAACCCATTTCCATTTATAGCGTACAGTCTACCCTCTGAGTCACACACATGATCAGCAATAGCAGCTGTGAGACTTCTAAAAGTTTGGGGGTTTTTTTCTTTTCTTTTTATGTTTTTGATTCTGAAAACATTCTGCTTAAGTGGTGAGTATTCCCTCTTCTCAGCTGTGAAAGCTAAGCATCGCCCCGGCTGTGCCTCGGCTGGCCCAGGCAGGCAGGCATGATCCAGCTGCTTGGGATGCTCGGTGCTGCCAGCCACCGTCGTGCCTGGAAGAGCACGTGGGCTATGCCTAAACTGGGGCACGTAGCAGATACCTCACTACCGAGTGCAACTGAGGAAGCGTTTCTGCTGTGGCTGGGTTGGTTTAGCACATAAAGCCCCTCGGAGATTTGGAGGAAATTGCCCAAAACCACAAATTATTTACTACTGTTACTGAATCCTTCCTCCCACTGTCTGCGTCACCTGGAAGAATGAAGTCTCCCTTTCCTCTCTGCAGCAGAAGTGCTCTTTGTGATGCTTAGCAAGACTTTGGTGCCTCCTGACATGGAATTACTTTCATTTATAGCATGTCTGGTGTTTGCTCTTATTCCAATGTGTTTTCATTCAGAAGCCACTCTTGAGGATTGCTCTGCAAAGAAAAAAGGTCAAGGTAATTTCCTTGGGGAAGGAGGGCAAAAGGAAGGTCAGAAAATTATTTAACCAAATAAATGATGTGCTGAATTGTCAGAAAAGTATTGAAGCATAACAGATGGGCTGTGTTTGCAAGCTCATTTGCATCACAAAGACTTTGACATCACCCAGATTTACATAAACCTTCTCCTTAATATTTTGTTACTGTACAATTGTCTTTGTGCTCCTTTACACACACACACTTTTCAGACAGATCAAATTCGGAACTAGTGAAAGATGATGCAACTACAGTGAAGAAGGACTGTATGTTTAAGAGGCTTGAGACAGTGCCTGTGACTGTCACCTATAGCCCTAGAGCCATATCCTGCAGGGTGCCTTTAATAAGGAAATTTTTATCCAATGCTTGTTTATATCTTGAGAAAAACTAGGGTCTGAAGCTTCAGTTCCACCTCATTTGAAGGGGATATCTATTCTTTCCACTGGGAAAAAAAAAAAAAAAAAAAAAAAAGAATCATTTGTTTCCTGTTTAAGATACTGAAATTAGGTTTGGCATAAGGAAAAGTCCGTGACATTTCACTGTGGAGATAAAACCATGAAGAAGCATCTGAAAGAAGATTTCAAATCCACACTGCAACATTTCACTGACTCCACCCATGTCCTCTTTTCAGGTTGAATCAGCAGAACGAGGTTCCTGAGTAATACTGGAGTGGCCAAGCAGGGTTGTCCAACGCTCAAAAGTGAGAGGCACACTCCAACCTCACCAAAGACTGCAAAGTGCTGCAAACGCTGCCTTCATAAGTATCAAGTTCTTCCATGATGGATAAATTGGTATGTACATGTGGGTCCACCTGTGGAGGCTGTGTTGCAGGAAAGCCTTTGAAGACAGCTCAGCACCTCAAATTACAAATATCAGGGGGCAGAAGTATGCGACAAGGAGTGCAAGCAATGATGAAAGCGCTCAGTGCAGCACAAAGGACCAATGCTCTTTCAGTGTCTGGAACTGAAGCAGATAGGAGAATCCTGCATCATCTGAAAACTGGGTTTACTGAAAGGTGGACACTGAAACCTGGGACTTCAATCTGCTCGTTACTGCTCCTTAGATCCCACCAGACTCCATCAGAGATATGAACTCTACTAACTTACCAATCGTCCTCTTAAAAAAGCCTGCTTAAAACTATCTGGAAAGAGACAGCAAATTGAGCCACAGCCTTTCAGGGTATTTGTGATGCCTATCAGCCTCTGGATAAGGAGAGCGGAGAAAGAAAATCCCATGACTGCATGTGGCACGCTATGCCTGTGTCCATGCTTTACGCTGCTGCAAGGCACCCGGGCAGGGATCTGTGCCACCCTTGCTGCTCAAGAATAATGATTGCAACACACCTTGCTGCAGCCGTTCATTTATTTTATGTTAAGAAAATACTCAATGGCAAACTTGGCTGCTTTTCAGTACAAAAGATTTCAGTGTATAATTCAGTGATTCAATAGGCTCCAAATAAAATGAATCTTTCTTTACTGGGGAGAGGGATGTGCAGTCTTCATCTTAGCAAGTTTTTAACTTCTCTAGAAGTAGCTATAAATGACACTGGGAAATTATTTTTGCACTTGCTAGCGAGAGGAACTGCATGGAGTTTAGGATAATGTCATGTGAGCTACTTTAACAAGAAAAAAATAATGGTTGGATGTAAAGCCCCACGTCCTTGGTTTAAGACCTCAAGTCCCAAATGAGATCGTATCAGTTTTGCACAAAAGAACCAGCACAAGAATTTGACTCCAAGGGAGGAAGCGAACTGCAGAAGGTTCCATAACCTGAGTTATGCGCATGAACTGGTAGACAAAATGGAGCCTAAAACAAAAGTTTCACCCTTGCCCCACTCTGTGGGAGCCTCTACCAGCAGCACCCTGCTGCTTCAGTGCCAAAGCAAGGGCCCAAGCTCTTCTGTACAGACCCACCTACCCATGACAACTCAGCAGTCTGCAGCGTGGAAAGCCTCTCAAGAGGGTGGAGAATTTATCTGGAATGGATCCAGGGCTGGCCCAGGACACTGGGCTGAAGCCTTTCCCTCCTGGCACACTTGTTTCCCACCCGCTGATTCCTGTCCTGGCTGTTTGCTCTGACAGCTGGGGCAGATGCCGCTCTCCACCCTGGAAGAGTAACCAATGTATTTCTATTTGCAGACTTCTGCATGCAAGTCCTTCACATGGCTGTTCACAATTAGCCCTTCTCTTGCAAAAGAAAGGAGATGTTGTAACGAAAAGTAACACAGTTTTAATTAAAATATTTGCTGCTGTTGTCACCATTGGATTAAGACAACAGACCTTCTTTAGCAAAGAGATTAAGTTAGCCTGTATCTGCAGAATGGGGGTGAGAGCAGGAACTGGAAACTACAAAGAGAGAAAAAAAGATATCCATGAATGGAGAGAAGGTTTTGTACTGCTATTGGCACACTTAAGTAGGTGCATGAAATAAAAGTGGCCGTCACTGCAAACGCTCCTGTCTTGCACTAAGACTTGCACTTGCACATCCTCCTCTGGTCTGGAAACAAAAGAAGCCACACTTGCAAAAAGTTCCTCTTTATACTGGAGAAACAAATTTGTGCTAAGATCTTCCAACTCTACTGACACGAAACTAAAAAACACGTGCAAAAAAACCTTTTGATGCCTTCCCCCAAAGTGAAATCTCTATCCTAGCTTTTGTGTCTTGCTACCTTGTAACTCATGCATGTTCTTTCGGCTGAGTAGACTTTGAAGTGTTTACACCCCATGAGTACCTGAGCCTGGGTGCTCTCACTTGGTTGCAACAATCACTACAGAGAGGCGGGCTTTATTCCTCTTTGCAAAGTGTTTTGCAAATAGGTATGGTGTAACCACGCAAAAGCTCCGCATGGTAGTTGGCTGCTGTTGCACAAAGCCAGGCTGTGCTCCCATTCGTGAGCTGAAGGCCAAGTGCAGAGGGGTCTGCCTCGCTCATGCAGGAGATGTCTTTCCTTCTCTTTTGCCTTGGCCTTTTTTTCTTCCCTTCAGCAGACAGAAGACCTGCTCATTTCCCATTCCTGCCTACTGAATTATTCATCCAAAATGTTCCACTGCTATCTTCTTGTCTGCCAGGGAGCTCATCATCCAACAATTCCTCCTCGGTCTTGACTTGTAATCAGAGCAATTAGCAACCCATTAAAGGTCTCAGCACTCCCATGGCTGCGGGGGTACAGAGTGCAAATCAGGAGTGGGCCCGCTCTGACGCTGAAACTTGGGCAGAAGACCCACTGGCTATAATCAGCTGTGAAGGCCAACAAACCTTGAGAAGAGGGGCTGGGCATTTGGAATAGGAGTTTTCAGTCGATACAGTGAAATCACAGAAATCAGTGCATCGGTTTGGACTGATATCAGTGGCGAGAGGACGAGGTAACCGGCGCCCCCGTGGCCTGGCTGGAAGGTGCGATGAACTTTTCCTGCAGGCACTCAGCCTGCTCCGAACAAGGTTGCTCAGCTCCCAGATGTATGTGGCTTCCTCCCTGCATGTAACAAACCCTTTTTTGCTGGAAGGAGCCAAAAGAGAACATGAGAGGTTGTCACTGATTCCCTCTGATGCTCTGAAAAGAATAAGCAATGGTAACCAGACAGGAGTAAAAAGCAAGGTGGTGGGGACAGGCTGTTCACCCCTTCAGCAGGCTGGGTGAGTCTGCTTTGGGGAAGCCCACAGTGCGTTTGCCACTCAGGACAAGGTGCTCTGGGGCTGCAGTGCCACTCCTCTGCCTCTAGAAAACCACTTTACCCTGATTCAGAAAAGGGCACACGATTCCCCCCTGTCCATGAGCTTGCCAGCTCCCACGGGAAGAAGCTGCTGAGCCGTGATCTCTCCCTGCCTGCTGTCCGCACCAGTGATTGACTAACCAATATGTAATACGAAGTGGTGCATGACCTCAGTGTGAAAGGTCAATGTAAACAGCGTCCTTATAAACGTTCCCTACAGAAAATAGGTACACGGATTTATTTCCTACTCTATCTTCCAATCTGTGCCGGGGGCTTAATAGGTCAGGACCAGAGCAATTCATCACCTTTCCCCCCTGTCCTTTGGCTTCCTGACGTATCGGAGATGCTTTCCTGCACTTCTGGGCTCTGCCTCTGCTAATGTCTCTGGGAAGATAATCTGTCAGGAAAGAATGTGAGAATTATTAAATCAATAAACACTGCTAACCTTTCAACTGTGTCCATCGGAGGAGATCTTCTCACTGCTGCAGCAATTGCTTGCTTGAACAGACTGAAAGCAAAGCGTTCTTATTGCATATGTCAAACGGGACAGGAAAACCCATGCTTTTTCTCTGTCAGGAGAGTGGAGGTGTCCATGGGCTCTCACAGCGTGTTCCTCCTGTGCCCCAAGTCTGAAAGGCTTTGTGGCATGATGGGGAAACACAAGCACTAAACCCCATATGAAATTCTTCTGTGCATACCCAGCTGTTGTTATTAGGGGGAAAGCAAACACATTTACATATATAGCCAGACCATCATATATGAATAACACCTAGAATTATTTTGACAACTTCTGGTAGATTTGGTGGGGGCTTCTTGAGCAGGAAAATTCTGCATTTTTTTCCCATATTCTCTTCTGGAGGTCAAAGTGCAGAACTGTGGCAAGTGCTTGAGCCTAAGCCTGCCCAGAGGGGCAGTGAGCTGCTGGGGCATCTTCCAGCTGCTTAATAGTGAGAGGATGACTAAACATTTTGCTGTTCTCATGAAGGCCAAGGTCTCCAACAAGCTGTTGTGAATATCAGCAGGAATTGCACGGGCTTCTCTCATTACACCATTTTAGTGAGTTTGTTTCTTTGGTCTGCACAAGATGTATCTGTTCTCAAAGACAAATCTGCAATGTGGCTCTGCAATAACAGCTAGAGAGAAGGATTTTGCTCTTTCAGGGAATTTCTCCCTTCTCCAAATATCAACAAGATACCTCAGCTTCCAGGAAAACGCATGAATGAACTGTTAACATGTCTTGTCTCTTGGGTTAGAAAACCATGATATAATTTGTATTTGAGGACTGAGGATCGTCCCTGTTTACATGACTGCAGGAGCTGAAACTGCTTTCCAGAAGCTATTTCCAGATAATGCCAGCATACATTCTCCTGACTTAAAAATAGTCAACTGACTGTTTAGAGCACCAAGTGAAAATCTTTCTATCTATAAAAGAAAGCCCAGAAACATTTCTTTTAAGCTGCTGTGAGCTCCTCCTAAAGCCTGTTGTATTTATGTTTTTTATAACAGAAGTGTGACTCTGAACCACCTTTATCTTGCAGCGTGAATGGGCCAGGCTCCTGTGTTTTGTGTATGCGCCTGTGCTGTGCCAGGGAGCTTCCCGGAGACTGCAGGAGAAGGATTTTCAAGAACAGTATTATCAAAGCTAATCCTTCTGGGGAAAAGGACACTGAAATCCACTGTAGCTCTAAACGATACAAATTCTAGCAGGAAGTGTTTTGGGGTTGGGGTTTCTTCCCTTCACACATTCTGAGGACTAAGCATGAAAAAATATTCCTTCCAGTGTGGGTTTTTTTTTTTTGGTAAGAGCTGGTACCACAAGAGTGGTACCACAGGGAACAACAGGGCAACACAAAGCATCATTTCCATGGCACAGAGTCCTTTCCCAGCATCTGGGGCTGCCAGCTGCAATGCACTACACTGACTCACTTTCCCTGGCTTGCCCCAGCTGCAGAAATGCATTGATATGACTTAGCATCGTAACTCCTCAAGATGTCTCAATACTGAAAAGATGTACCAAGCCCTTAGTCGTATTCTGCGTACAACACAGCATTTGAGTTCCACAGGCCAGGCCAAAGCAGCAGTAATTTGTTAAATTGGTGAAATGTCCAACAAAACAGATTAGTGGTCCAGCAGCAACATAAGCATGCCAGATGTCTCTCAGGCTCGCTAAGGACAGGCTGATGGAGAAAGCCGCACTGAGCCTGTGCTTAGCCTTGGTGAGACTTGCCCAGGCCCCCCAAGGATGGATGCACAAAATGCCGATGGACACAAATTGCAAGATCCCATCACCGCCATGCACTTGAGCCTCTTCCAAGCAAGCAGCAATGCCAGTACACTACCTACTTCCTCTCCACAGCACCCGCAGGACACACCACCCGATGCCAGCGCCCACCTCACTGGGGCAGAGCCAGCCAACTCAGCCCTGGCATTGGAGGCAGTGACGGTGGGACCCATGAAAGCATCCTCTGCTGCCCGCTTCTCTCCCTGCCGGGGTGCTGCCGAGGGCACAGCCAGTTTGGGGATGGTGGACATCAAGAGTCACAGTGGTGTCTGCCGCAGAGATACCAGGGTGGGCTTCTCTGACGAACCAGGCTCTCTTGCTGCCATAAGCGTTGTCAGTGGTTTGGTCTGGCAGTGCAGCATTTGGGCGAGCGGGAGGCGCGGGTGGGCACAGCTCACACTGAAACCTTTCCAAACCCACCACCGAGCAGCAGCACCTCCAGAGACTCCCCTTCAAACAGGAGATCCACGAGAGCTATGTGCCAAGCTGCAATAAGGAACGGAGGCTGTGAGTTGTATAATATTTACATTTAATACAATCCACTGACATCTGACATTTTTCTGGTAAATTTTACATGGGCCATAAACATTTCTGGAGCACTGAGTAAATTTTAACTCCTCCGAAGGTCTTTTGCCCTGGTGGTATCTGCAATGAAATATTTCGTTGTTTTCCCCAAAAAAAACTCATCTATCCACATCTGTCCCAGCACTGGGATCTGTCATGAGACTCCTTATGCATCCTCAGTGTGTCAATGCTCAGAAGTATCCCCTCTTTTTGTGTTTTTGTGATATCCCTCACTACCAGTTCCTGCCCCCAGGAGCAAACAGCCCACACGTGGCAAACCCAGCTTTGCTGCGCCCTGACCTCGGTGCAAACAGCATCCTCCCTCAGAGGGCTTTGCTCGAGCTGTCCCCCCAGTTCCAGCAGCACTGCGCTTTCTCTTGGTGATTTGTACACAGCTGCCCTACCTATGTAATAGGGTCACAACAGGGCACCTTTTAAAAAGCAATGCAAATTCAAAAACAGGGAAAGAAAATTAATAGCTGAGCAACCAGCCCACCCCTGGTAATGAGACAGAAGGCTGATAGACAAGGAGAACCTGAGTCAAATGCAATGGCTCCAAGCTCCGTCTTCAGTCCCTTCCCCTCAGACCTTGGAAGGAGACCAGCAGAGCATCCTGGTATCTGAAACAGTATCCAACCCTGAAGTTTGGATCAATTTGCGCTCTGCAGCCTATTAACTTTTTGTTAACCCTCTCCACATTGTTTTACATCTTGCCTTCCATCACAGAGAAAGAGGGTTCATGGCAGTGCTGGGGTGGCTAATGGTGAGTCCCCCCTCGAAACCGGGGGGTGTTCAAGTTACAGCCAGGTGCGGGGCTTAATGGGCTTTGGCGATGCTGCCAAGACGTAATTGCCGTAAATCAGTCTGAGCCCTACGGAGACAATTCCCTGTGTTTTGAAGTCCATTTGCCCTTATTGCTTGTTCAGCTCCTTAATGCATTAATGATAAGATAGCATGGGGAATATGCAGTACAGCCCCCCCCTCCCCCCGGCTGCCAAAATCCTGAAGCAATGAATCAGTATTACGCCTATCTGGTCTGACCACAGAGGCAAGGAATATAGACAGCGCTGGATGCAGGGGAGATCTCTTTTTGAAAAGGTTTCTTTCCCGGTCCCATGGGGGGTTGAGCATCTTTGAGGACGATGGGAGCTGGTTTGCAGAAGCATCCCCCAACTTTGCACTTGACTGCAGTAATCCTTCCTTTGCTGCCTGTCTGCATGGATATATTTTTATTTGTGCCTACCAATGCTTTTCAAGTGCCTTTCTTGACTGAAATGTGCTGCATTAACAAAAAAACGGGGAGAGTACCACGGAAGGACTGGAATGCTTTCTTTCATGTCAGGCAAGCTCTGAAAATCAGGTGCTGAGTGGTACTTTGTGGCAAATAACCCAGCTTTAAATGGGCCCGACTCTTTCCACCTTCTAGAAGGTGAGGTGGTTGGGTCTCTGAGGTGAGCCCAGAGGACAGTTGGAGGACAACTGAAAGCAGTGTCCCTGCAGGTGGCTCGGAAAGCCGTCCTGATGCTCAGCAGCACCAGCCCCCGCTGCTGGGGCACCCAGGGGCTGTGGCATCCCTTGGCAGCAGCACGGGGGGGGGGGGGTGGTTGGGTGGGGGCGTCAGGGGCAGGGGCGCTGAGCGGCAATGAGCCAGCCAGTGGAACCAGTGATGCCAGCACTGCCTCGTTACTGAGCAACTCCTGGGAAGTTATTGGGCTTGCCTGCAGATGAAAGAGCCCGGGCATTATGCTCTAGCTGCAGCTCCCTTTGAGCTGGCTGAGTCTTGGCAGGGTTTTCTCCCCTCCACCCCCCTGATTAGTGCATTACAACCGCCTGACAAATCGCTGGTGCTCTATTGACACGTTTATGCCACTGCTTTCTTCTCAGCCAGTCAAGAAGATCCTGGCTGCTGGTAACAGGTGGTCTTGGGCATTGCAAACACAGACTGATGCAAGTGTCACCCTGTAAGAGTGAAGAAAGCAGACACCCGTGCAAAGAGTATCACCCTTTTGATGCTGACATCATTTTCATTCTGCCTTATCTCCTCTTTTTCATGTAAAAAATTCAGAAGCAGGAAAATCCAAACAGAAAGGGCAAAGAGGCAAAAATCACTGCCTGACTGCTCTTCATCACCTAGAGCAGGTTAAGGCAATAAACAATTTCTACGCACCTAATGACCAGAGCGGTGAACAGCCTCTGCCTGTGTCTGATGGCACATCTCGTTCCTGTCCTTGTCACCAGCACAAGGTGGGGGCTGGCCTGACCTGCACCAGCCGGCACAGCCCTAGCAGGATTGCTGGGATGGATCTCAGTGTGGGCACAGTCTAGCTCATCCCCCATCCCCAGCACCTACCTCCAGCTGGTGGGATGTGTGGTGGGCTTGGGAACCAGCTGTTGTCAGATAACTGTCGTGAAGATGTTTGTTAGCTTGCCAGGGAGAAGGATGTCCAGTCCAGTTCTGCTTAGTTGCCATAAAAAAATAAAAAAGATTAATAATGGGACAAAGTCTCGACCCCTGTGTTTTTTCTCTAGAGCAAAAGCCAGTCCCAATACCCTTGTTCTATTTTGATTTTGAGAGATTTTTTAACCATTGCATCTCAAGAAGTTTTATGTCCCAGGTCAATTTGTGTTCTGAGTATTACAATGCACCTGAAATTACTCTGCAATCTGGTGTCACTGGTAATAAGGCTTATTTAGTCAAATTTGGAAAGTCTGCTCTCCTTTACTAAATTGCATGCATTAACTCCTCAAAATAACTGTGGACTAGCTAACCGGGTGGGTCTTTCAGCAGAGATCCATGTCTTTGGAAGTGAAGGTCAAGAGTTTTGCTCCTGTTGCTGCGTGTGTGCCACTGGCTGTCACCCAGGGCTGGCTCCGCTGGCGTGTGCCAACAAACCGCTACATCTGCTGCTGCTGCCAGCAGAACTACGTGAAAGACAAGAGATGCTCTACAATTAGCAAGTGACACTTCTTCTTGCAGGGTACAAAGCAGAGAAGTTGTCTCGTCACGGTGTGGCATCGGCTCCCTGTGAGGTGTGACTCAGCTTGGAGAATCTGCTGTATCAGAGCACAGGGCTTGATAGGGCTGGGGCCGTGAATGATGGTGAATGCAGAGGACCAAAGGGTTGCAAGCAGAGGCTATAGAAGAGGGACAAATAGCCCAGCACTGTTAAAAAAAAAAAACCCCAAACAAAAAACCAAAAACATAGTATTTAGATATAGAAAAGAGTAATAACTTAACCAGTGCACCCACTGTGGATGCACTTTTGTGCCTTTTAGTGTATTTCCAAGTGCTTTTCTAGTCTAGCGCTAAGTAACCCAAGATTTCACCAGTCCCCTTAGGAGGATATTTCACAGTTCAAGAAATCTCTCTGTAAGGAACCATTTCCCACCTGCATTTTCATTTGTCCAGTTTTACCCATTTCTCCCCATTATATAGCTCCCAGCCTTGTGTGGCCCTGGGGATTCTTCTCATTCCTTGGTGCCCAATCCTTCAAGTCCTTGCAGTCAGCAATGACGTTCCCCTGAGATGTCATTTAGCTGAGTGATGGGTGTTTAGTTACTTTAACCTTTCCCCATAAATCAGCTTATTCAACCTTCTCTCTGTTTCTCATTTATGAGTTTTTCCCTCTCTGCCATCCTTCCAATATTACCGAGGCACGTATAGGTGAATTTAGCATCATATTTTCAGCCTTGTGGGGGAGGACCGTCATTTTCTTGAACAATGAGATGACATTTACTATATGATAGGTATTTTCTGAGCTATATGACTCTTCACTACCATACTTCTTTTTATATCCATTATCACAGCTGGGTTTCTCTCTGCAGTACAGATTTCATATTAATTACCCCCCACCATCAGCTTTGCTCCTTAAATTGGACAACAGGTTTTGGAATTGGTACTAAACTGATTTTTTGTGCCCTGCACCAGACTGAGTATTACAGAACCAGGTGAGCAGCAGCAGGAGATTATTTGACATCTGCCTGTCTTCATTTTCTTGTGCCTTTCTTTGAGGCATCTGATGCTGGGCTTGCCCAGTATCCAGTCTCCAATGAGGCTGAAGAATTTGGCAGTTCCTTCCAAACCCAGTTCATCTTAACTGAGTTGATTCTTTTTGCAGATAAATCCACACTTGTTTTTTTCCAAGTGCAGAACTGAGACTGCAAAAAGGTCCACAGGTCGCCATTCCCCTCAGTTACAGGCAGCGGCTTGAAATATATGCTTCATCTGGAAGATTCCACCATACTCCTAATATATATTCACACAAGACAAAGCTCACTCCATCACTGTTGCAAGCACAAGACTTGTAGTACAGAAGACCAAAAGCTACACAAATAGCAATATGCTTCAAGTAAAGAGCAATGAAGGACAGTACTCATGTCCTAAATCCCCACACCAGCAAGAAAATGTCCAAATGAAAGATAGATCTCCATCCTCACAGCATTTCTAACTGTTTTTCATTGTGTTTTGCCCAGATGACTTCAGTTATTTCATAAATCACTGCAGCTCCACTGAAGACAAGCAAGGCACCAAGACATGCCCTTGTTCTGAGATGAGAAATACTGAGATGTCAATGCTGGCGTGGAGAAAAAGGAAAAAGACTTTTTTGATCTCCTGTTCAAGGTGGGAAGTCTAAACCAATGTACTCAAACCTCTGCAAAGGCATCAGACTACGTGACCTACGCTCAACCTGGGCAATTGTAACTCCACATTTTAAAGCCCTTGTCTAGCAAAGCACATAAACACCTTACACATAAGCACAGTGAAACAGAAGCAGGTTCATATGTCAAATGTGTCAAAATGTGGTTGTAAATTTGTTCCTTCACTTGCTACACTGCAATGGACTTCATGTCCATGTACTTATTTCTTCTGGTCTGAAATTCTGTACAGATTGTCACCATTTATGCAGCAACAGAACTAATGTTGAAGCAAAACGCTTTATGTTTTGCACTAGTCAAATAGCTGCAAACAAGTATGATGGCAAATGTAACTTATAACATGAAATCCTTGGTGCACTGGCAAAAGTGCAGCCCTTTCTGTGGAAACATGGAATGATAGTTCATATACACGTTGTAGCATAGTTTTGGTTTCAATAAGCCCAAAGGACACGCAATAACAGCCTGTGTCCCCTGTTGAAGAAAGGACTGATTTCTTTCCGCTGGAACACCATCAGCAGAACAATGAAAATAATTCATCAGATTAAAGTACAAATAAATCCTGTCTTGACAACTGGATGTTATCGCATTCAATTCCAACTTACTTATTTTTATATTTAATTACAAAATGGTTAATTGCTTCATTTTAATTATGTATCTCTTCTAATTAGATTGAAGCTAAAAAAAACCAATAAGGCTGCTGCTACCCCACCCTTCCATTCTTCATTTTACCTCACACTGTATTGGTTGCTTTCCCTGGCTTTGCAGTTAGTTTCTGGCACCAAGTTTCTACCGAATCCCTTGCTTTGTGTTTACCTTCGCTTCGGCAAAGCCCTGGCGGACAAGCAGTGTGGCCACAGGGAGATGGTGTGCCCGTGCTTGCACAGGGCTCTGGGCTGGGCATGGGGGCTTCACCTCCACTTTCCTCCTGCTCACTGGGGCCAGACCCATTTTCCAGCCTCGGAGTTTACCCAGCTGTGGGGATGGCTGTCCTTGAAGCAGTCCAGTTTATTAACCCTTCCTCCAGAAGGGAAAAACACCCCAGAGATTCCCTGGTGCATGTAGGGGAGCGGCAGTTTTGCCTTTGCTCAGGCTAATTTCAAAACCAAAGCATGCCCCTTGCCGTCTGCTTCCCCCTGCATGCCCATTGCCAGTGTCTCAGAGCCAGAGGAGCACATGCATGTGTGTGTGCACATGCGTGCATGCGTGTGCGCGTGCACCTCACTCTCACACGCACACTCTGCCAAGTGCTTCCTCTGCATCGGTGGGAGGATGGAACTGCCCGCACCTGCATGGACACCCAGGGAGTCCCCTCTGCCGTGGAGGGCATGCTGGCCCGGGTACCTGAATGCTGGCTCTGCGAGGCATTAGGCCACCAAGGGGAGGTAGGTGAGTAGCCTGCACAGTGTGTAGCAGACCCGCATTGGGAGCCGAGCAGAGAGCTGGCTTTGGCTGCACTGCAGGGCATGGGCAAGTGATGCCCACAGGGGACAGACAGCAGCTCCTCATGCCCCCAGAGTGGGGATAACTGGTGTCTTACAATCCAGACAGCTTGTCTTGGCTTTTAGACTAATCTCTACATCAGCATTTACTTTAACTTTTGCTTTAGCATCTCTTTATAAGTGTTGACTTTTTGGTGTAAGCACTGAACACCAAACCTCAGCGTGAATGCTGAAGAGGACAAATGTGGAAAGTAGAAAGGAAGGTCCTTGTTTTAGCATGCATTTCAGCAGTGCTTCTTCTCTGCTTGTCAGCATAAAAAGGTATTATTGAACCTCTCACACAATATAAGTCATAAAAGCTTATGAAGACACCCTTGGACTGAAACACATCAGGAGGATGCTCAGCTGTCTCCTCAAAACTTGCTATATGAACTCTAGCAATTCAAGTTACCCCTACAGATTTAACACAAAAAAGTTAAAACAAAAATAAACACAAAAATTTTGGACAAAGTTATTAAGACTCCAGTTTACTAGGGTGTCTTAGGTGCAGTCTCAGACCATCAGCAGTTTTCCAAGATTAGTGTCTAGGGTCCCAGAACCAGGCAAAAACCTGCCAATTTGCCATACTGCTAAACAAGCAAACACTTCGGCCTGTTTAGTTCTATTAAAAGTAATTACACCCCCCCCCCCAAAAAAAAAAAAAAAGGAAATGCGCAAGGAAAACATATCAAGTAAACGAAATTATTATTAAATGATTAAATCCAGTGAAGTATTCATAAAGCTTTTGCTTTAAGACTGATCCCATTCTCTTGAGCTGTAAAGCCCTTTATAAAACCATGCACTTCCTCCCTCTTTTTCTCTGGCCATTAACTGCAGTATGAATGGCTCCGGTAGGGAGACCAAAACCTGCCTGACTTGGGAAGGAGTAGCTAGGGCAGTAGGTGTAGCTTCCCTCCATGTGCCTCCCAGGGACTACTCATCCTACCAGGAGCTGTAAGACCCAGCAAAGTCGTGTCAGCCTGGGATTTCAGAAAACATGGGGTTTAGGTTCTTGGTTTTGTGGGAGGTTCAGAGAAGTGTTGTCCCCCTTTCCCTGATATCCCTATCAGGCATGTCCCTGCCTGACTATCCCACAAGGCTGAAGATCCCAAACGGAAGCACCAGCCTGACCCCTGCTTCCCACCCTGACCGGTGCCCCCTCTGCCTGCCCTACCTGCAGCCCTTGCATTACCCACACTGGTCAAAATTAAGTCAACAGGTCTCTTTGCATCACTGAAAAAATTAAAAGGCCCTTAATATCAATGGAAATGTTTACTATACAAGAACTTAAACTTTTCTCTGCCAAGGGATCCCCTAGCCCAGCACCCTGCTTCCAATAGTGAACAAGAGGCATAGACAAAGGTTAGACAGAAATGTCCAGCATGATCTCCTTCTAGCACTTTTTTCCGTCTCTAGCACTTCCTAAGCGAGGGATTTCCCCTGTCAAAGGTTGCATTCAGCCATAGCATTCCTGGATCTATTTCCTGTATATTTGTTTAAACATGCTTTTTAAGTCACATGTGGTTTTGGGGTCCACATCACCTTGTGCTAACAAATTCTTTGAATTCATAGAGCACTTGGTTAAAAAAGGCGGGGGGGGGGGGGGGGGGGGCGGGATTTAGGGGGTATGCATTTCATTTTAATTAATCTGATCTCTAAATATTTAATTTTAAGACTGGTAATTTTCAGTCTGATGATTCCATAGATTTCTTTCACAAGACCTGGACGGGTGAGTAATGTCCCTGTGTGCAGTGTTTCCCCACTCCTGCACCTCCTGTGCTCCCCATGGCCCTTTTCTGTCCCTTGCTGGTGGCTTAGTCCTGCTCTGCTGTCTGTCTCTGAGCTGTGGAGAAGCTTTTTCTTGTTTTAGCCTTTCTTGTTTGCCTTCCCCTGAACCTTTTAGAGCCCTGCTATGCTCTTGTTGACCTGTCCGTGCAATTTGGCCTGCCACCCATGCAGTTCTGCTGCGTACCAGCCAAGCACGGCCAATTTGATGCAATGCAATTCAATGCATTGTATTTATCTGATTTTTTTTAATCTCAGCCCATCTGGGTAACTCTAATGTCAGGAGAATTATTGAAATATTTATGCTGTGCTTTTGAAGAAGTGCACCTTATATTTAAGAACTGGTCCGGCTGAGGTTTATGTCGACTGTTTAAAGTCCTGGCTCTTCCTCGGCTTCCTGCTGTGAGAAGGGAGGAGTTCCAGAGAGTTTGCAATCTCCCTGGAAAGTCTCTGATGGCAAAGTGCCAGAGGTGGGTTTGGGGCCATGGGTGAGCACCAGCAGCATGCACCCTGCTCCCACATTTTTCCTGTGGCCTCTCCTATTCTCTGCTCTGAGACCAAGCTAAATGAAGCAAATGCTCTCACAGCTTTCAGGCTCAACGACTTGTCGGTCCTGCCATGCCAGCTGTACACAGCAGTGGTACCCAAGCAGCAGCCTGATGGATTGGAAGTACATATATGTATGTAAATATAGATATATGTGTGTGTGTGTAAATACAGTATCACTATCTTCATCAAAGGGTAGTGGACGATCATAAAAGTGAGACGATTCATGGTGAAGAGAGCTGACCTTTCTCACAGGACATTCCCCCTTTCCTCTGAAGCTAAGTAATAAAATAGTTTTCAGGTTTTAAATAGAAACCCCAAAGTAGCTGAGGTGTCACCAGTTAAAGCTTTCAGAGAAGACCCTGGGCTGGGAAGGAGAAGGATTCTGGTGTTGTGCCAGATGTAGGCAATATTTTATCGAAAAAATATATGTCAAAGAAAAGGGTAGGTTTTCCTCAGTTTCTGTCCTCTTTTTGTACAAACACCAGCAGACCTGCAAGGTTCTGGGTTTTCTCTTCTCCTCCCAGAGGTGTCTAACCCTGACCTGGAGACGCTTTCCAGCTGAGTCCTGCTGGAATTGCTTGTCTGCAGAGATAAGGTTATATCTTTTTTGAATAAACCTGGCCTTTAAGAAGATGCCTGTCCTTGTCCTGCTAGCTCAGCCTGCCCATGGGAGGGCAAACCAGCCAGCTGTGCTGGTGGCTCCGCCGGCGCACAGTGAGAGGGGGAACTGGGGTAGCGGTGGCAGCGGCAGCTCTGGTCCCAGGCTCTGACAGAGGGTCCCCGAGCTCCCTCGCACGCACAAGTGAACAGTGGTGTGCACAAAAGCCAGGCTTGAGGTAAAGCTATGTTTTTCTCTGCCAGCTTCCCACCCCCATGCTGGACTAAGCAAAGGGTCCAACTGTCCCCAGCCCATCACCGCTGGTTTGGGTCAGCCTGACCTGGAAGAAAGAAGTCAAAGTTCTCAACTCTTGACAGCTCAGTGCCATAAAATTCAATAGGCAAGGGGCCTTCTCGGTGGCTTAAGCTTCCTCACTTGTGACATAAACCTTATTGTGACACACAGCTTGGCAGAGGGTCAGGGACCAGCAAGCTGCTTTCGGGGATCGGAGGTCAGCATAACCCAGCACGGCTCCTTCCCACACAGCCTGAAACCGCCTGTGCTCAGCAGCACTGTGGCTGCAGCCGGGCTGGCGTCGCAAGCAGCTATAATCCGATTAATTGATGTGACATGGCGGGGGGAATGGGCAGGGGGGGGGAATATGGTGGTGTCATGAGGGAGTTTGAGTGAGACACTTTTTAGCCACCCTTTCAAAGAGCTCCTATCAAGTGCTTTATTTTTAATTCTTCAATTTGCTTTCCTCTTCTTGATTGTAATACCCTTCTTGAACTTTGCAAATAAAATGTGCTTTCCCTTTTGATTTTTATCATCATCTCCCTGGCAAGTTATCAGATTTTTAATTCCAAGCCTCCATTTCCATCTCCGTCCCCATCCCTACCCCCCGCCCCCAACTACCAGCACAGGGAGAAGTTAATAAAGTATTTCTCCTGGATCCCCTACTCTGCAGTGAATCAGTGCTGTGCCCACAGCCCTGGGCAAAGTATATTAGAGCAGTTGTGCTGCCTCTTCTCTTCAGGAGAAGAGGAATGAGATGTTAACCAAGGTCTGGGAGTGGGTAAGTCTATTACAACCTGGATTATACGAACTTCTTTGCTGCCAAAAGTCCTCTTCAGTTGAAGCAAGGTCATAACCCAGTGTCTGCAAATGCAAAGTGTTCCTTTTCCCCAGGTGTCTCAAATGACTGGAAGGAGAAGAGGTGCCTTTGGGAAAAAATAGGCAGCGCTGGAAACTAATACACAGCCCTTAATGACAACCTACAAGGAAGTCATAAGTGCCTAGATGCTATCTATATAGAAACCACAACCTAAATCAAAACTAAGGATGCTAAATTCTGGTCACTAATGAGAATTGCAATAAGCAAGATGCTTTGGAATAAGACTGGTCAGCAGAGAAACAGAGGCAAACTGGGCAGCTTTTCTCCAGATCATGGGATGGAGAGGAGGACGGCTCTTCCTCAGGTCTTAGCCGCTGTGCCTGCCCTGCCTCCCCGCTGGCAGCTCTAGGCAGATGCAGCCATCAGCGAGGATCCCCGCCCAGGTAGCCCCATCAAAGACACTTCTGAGCAAGGCTATCACAACAGTTTAACAAGAGGAAAACTACCACAGGGTACTGGCTACAAGGAAGACCAGACCAGGGGGTTAATTTTCTTGGTGGTTGTGGTGAAACTGAGATGTGGTGCTAGGGATGGTACAGGCACATGGTACCCACATCTTCTGGAGTCAGCAAGAAATAGGAAATGACGGAGCCACCATGCAACACATCAGCCAGACAACTCCATGGGACATCAGAGGCAATGAAGCTGACCCCACCCTTACAGATAGGTTCTGTGGGGCTGGGGAAATGAATTTTCGTTCTCTGGAGCATGAAGACAGCTGTGAGGGCAGTTAATTGAACCAGTGTCACTGAAAATGATGTGGGTAATGACAGATAGTGTCTGCTCGTGCTGCTGTTTCAGTTACTGGAACAAATGAGAAGAGGGCAGAAATAGAAACAAATGGAAGAGAAATTTCTACCAGATGTCAAGGAGAGGGTTTTATTTTTATCTCTCTACCTTTCACCATTCTGAGCATAAGCAGCCTGTGCCACCAGAAGGACCTTGACTGGACACATGGCACTGGCACTGGTGTGATGCTGAGGTCCTGGACATCCTGGCATGGTGTGTTAAACACGTGTTATTGCTTCCCGGGAGCCTTCCGCTTCATCCCATACCTAACCAGAGAGCAAGCAGATACCGTGCACGGGCTGTCTCAGCAGTGGGGCAGCACCAAGGGATCCCTTGGAGGAGCACTAGCCTTGGTGTGCCTGCACAACACTCACATCTGGTGAGGAAAACGAGGTGAAATTTGACCTCTGCTGTAACCACCAGCTGAACATCCCCTGGTTTCTTCGGAGGGACTGTGGTGTCACTGCTGGGACATTGTGTTTCCTTGGCTGACACTCCTTCCAGAAGGGAGCATGCTTTCACTTGCCGCAGCCGTCTCCACTCCTTGGGAAAGGATGGTGACTGCTGCATCCTGGGTGTTGTCTTATTGTACCTTCACATGAAATACTAAAATCTGACCTGGTGAAAGATAGCATGGAAGTACTAGCCACTGAGGACTCTGACTGTCTCGCTCTCACTCACTGGCTGTGCTTTTCCTGGCAGCCAACTCAAAGGAGATGCAGCCTTGGTAGGACCAGCGTGCCCCTGAGCTGCCTGAGACCAGAAATGGGGGCATGTTGAGGAACAAGGGAAAAGCCATCTCTGCCCTAGGGTGGCTTTGCTGTGCATGGCAGAAGACAAGCCAGCCACCCACGATGGAGATGGCCACAGCGTGGCTTGCCCATGGGACCCGGCCTGGCAGCTACCACTGAGACAAAACAAGAGTGTCGAGAGCATCCAAGTGAAGGACCTCTGTGCTCTTGGTGGCACTGAGGGTTAGCCTATTTCTGGCTCGTTCTGTGATAATGCAGCTTGTGTTTTGGATGCTTGCTTGCACTTAAGCCTTTTAATCACTTGTTCATTAAGGAAAGGTTTTCAGGACACCTTGCTGAGAGGCAGCATCTGATATACCTCTGAGGAGAAAAAACAGCCACTTAGTCAAACACTCAAACCACTCAGATCCTAATGATAGAATAGTAATGAGGGTGAAGTGTATTATCAACTTAATGATAAACTAAGAGATTTGGCACCCGTAACATGGGTTCACTCTTTAAGCCACAGAGCTGGTTCCTGAAGGATAAGTGAGACACAATTGGTAGGGGCTGGAAATTGTTTTTTCTGTTGGGAAGTGGACCAACTAAATAGCGTTTTTAAAATGGTTTAGTGATACACTGGAGGAGTGGTGCAAGGTGGTGAAAAAAACCCTAGACCTTCCTTGGGGTGACTCATGACATGACAGAATCAGATATCAAATTTACAGAGACAGAAGTCCTTACAAGGTGCATATTATTTCCTGGTTACCTCTGTGCACATCCATCTTGATGTGTAGATCAACATTTCCTAACTCATGTGCTGGAGGAACCAATAGTTTCATGTGGACATGGAAGTAAAGGCAATGACTAACCCCACCTGGTCCCCAGTTATCCAGGACTCGTACTTAGGGCTGATCCCTTCCCCAAGAAGCCTCCTCTTGCCATTGCTAAGTGCCACCACTGGCAAAGCTGGTAAAAAGCTCTTATACAAGCGTCACACCACTGCTCTAATTGGAATAAATACCAATTTTATTTTATTTTTTTCTGCCAAATGGTCAGAAATTGAGTTTATCAGTCTTTCCTGCTCTGTTCATGGATCCTCACTACAGGGCAGCCAAGGTGCAAGGTATGAGATTGCCTGTCCTGCATTTACCGCAGACTTTTCTCTGGATGTGGGGAGACGGGGAAAGATGCCCATGACACCACACCTCTGTGAATATTGCATTTACTAGGAACTGATACAGCTTTACATACTTATATACACAAACATATTGATCCGTCACACATAAAATACAATCTAATGCAATGCCATGACAGGCATTGCCCACTGAAGCGATTTGCAATTGCTTTAGAGGATTCCTTTCCTGACAGAGTGAGTAATTTCTAATCTACATAGACATGGGCCATTTGGCATGGTTTACCTTAAAGAGTGCTCTTCAGCTTGGCCAAAAGGCAAACCAGCTCTGCTAGAGGCCCAGGGAGCCCAGAGACAGCTAGCAGCAAATCTGGGCTTTAAAATCTCTGTCTCCTCACAACAGTGCTATTTTTGAGGTGAGTTCATCTCAGGTACTTGGAAGTCTGGCCCAACCATTTCTGGGCCATCCAGGCATATAACATGCTGTGAAAACAAACCAGGCACGTACTGCACCTTCTTGCACGCAGTTGCGTGAGTGCATGGGTGCTTTTGAGGACTGATGGGCATAGTCAGGAGGGGATAGGGTCAACCGAAATGCTTCTTGAAATACAGACAAAATTGAAACAGACTCCCAGCATGAGTCTAAAATTCTTAGCATAACTCTAAAACGCTCAGATAGCTGCATTTTTTCTAGAGAGGGTGTTTCAGTATTGTTTGGGCTGTGTAATTTCAGAACCAAAACAGACCTCATGAAATTTCCCTGATGAGGGGAAAAAAACCCACAAGTCAGTCAAAGCCAGCCTGCTGCACCTACGGATACAGGCAGCTTCAGAGGAGCTGGTTTAAACATGAGACTTCAACTCAAGTTCCCTGATTTTTAGTCCCAAAGGAGCAGATGTGTAAAGATACCCTGCCAGCTTGTGCACCTCATCGCAGGGCATCAGCAGTGGCTCTCAGCGGCTGGAGACAGGCCTGACTGCATGGAGAAATGCTGCTGCTAGTGGCCAAGCTGCTGTGGGGGGCACAGGAGACCCAGGGAGGCAGGGGCATGGCCAGCATCCTCACGGAGAGATGCCCTGCGTAGTAGCTGTGCTGCTGGGGCATCACTGGCAGCAAAGGCTGAGCAAGCCAGTAGCTGTCAGGCTAATGCTTGTCTCCTGAGACATCTTCCCAGAAGATGTTCTCTGTGTTCTCCATCTTGCAGAAGCCTGCCACACATTACCTGCGCACACTGCCACGTATCACAGGGGGCTTTTCTCCAGGTGGTGGGCTTCCTCCCTGGGCATGGTGTTCCCCACCAGCTCCCGGCACTTGCTTTCCTTCTCTGAGCTCAGGCAGATGCAGCGATACCTGCCACCTCATTGCTTGTTTTGAAGGTCTGGAACCAAATTTGTTAGACAAATGACATTATTGTCATTAGTAATAAATACAATAGATGATAATTTTATTCTTTGAAAATGAAAAAGCACTAGCTTTACTAAGGTTTATTTTTCCTCTCCATCTCTCGCATGTCTAAATTCAGACCTCTCAAAAATCAGCTCTTTATATTGTGTAAATCACTCTAATAGAAGGGTTGAAAATGCTTCCCACCATCATGAGCTATGGGCTACGGTGTATTTATCTCCTGCATCAATGTTCGTCTTCTGCATACTCTAGGAGGGTGGTGCTGAGGTTCAGAGGTGGGTTGCAGATCTAGGCAATATTTTAAAGAAAAACATATGTCAAAGAAAAGGGTGGGGTTTTTTTTTTCAGTTTCTGTCCTATTTGCTCTTCTGTAATTACCATTATTAAAGATCTTTTAAAATTGTACGTTACAGGACTCTTCTTTCATTTCTAGTGCAGCTCTGGCACCCTAAAAGAGCGTCAGTCACCCAAGGCAGTTCGTCCTGCAGTGGTGGGACTATTCCCCACGGCGACTCTGAACCAGCTGCCTGAATTAACACTATACTCTTGCTAGTAACCTGAAAGCATACTGTTGAGATTTAAAATCTGGATTAAAAATATTGGGTGCTAATACCCAGCCCCTTTGCTGGCAGCAGGGTGTGCACATGGGGAGGAGAGGAGGACAGGGCGTGCTGCAGGAGCACAGGGAGCCTCCCAGACCACCCACTAGAGCAGCCTCCAGCGTCCACATCCCCCTTGTCTGAGACCTCCTTCCAAAATCACAGGGCATGGAAAAGCCACAGCTCAAGTCTGCTTTATGATTGATGCGTTGCTGCTCTTTTCTTTTACAGATAAAGCAGTGGAGCCATAATTAATGAGAAAAATATGAGGATGATGCAATCCGGAGTGAAATCCCAGTTTAACTGAAGGTAGTAGGGTTTTTGCTTCCTGTGTAGCGAGAGTTCACATGCCAGCAGGGAAACAAAATAGAGGATGAGGCAGCAGTTAATTATTCTGGTGTTTTTCACTGTGATCAGTGGGTCGGGGACTCCTCTCCCAGCTTTCTCTTTGCACCCACGTTGCTCCCTCACTGCTGGAGGCATATTGTGCTTACAGATGCACCCCTAAGACGAGACCCCGCTGTGGGATGCTGCAGCCCAGCAAGGAATTTGTTTATGAAGCAGATTGCAATGCAAGGCTAGCTCAAAGGTCTGAGGAATTTTTACCTTCAGAGGCTGCTTTGCCATTTCTGGTCACCAGACATAAGATACCAGGAGAACAAGGGGAGGAAGGACTGCAAGGTAGATGCACCTGGCACTAGGCACCACTCCGTGCTCTGAGTGTTAGTATAGCAGGAGATACCCATAGAGAATTTGTTCCCCCATCTGTTCCTCTGTAGATGACTTTAAAAATTAACTTACTCTATTAAAAAGAAAATGTGATTGTTACAGTGAAGTGGCTGCAGTGCTAGAGATAGTTCATCCTCTTCCCCTCTCAAATTATATCCAAAAATGCACAATTAATAACACATTAGCTTAGCCAGAAATGAGTGAGAATAAGTTAAGGCTTTGTTATAAATACATTTTATTTTGTGTAATAAACAGATTTTTTTCCTGGCTTGTAATATGGCAGAGGAGATAATTCCTCCCTACAGCACATTTCACACTTTCCTAGTTTCAGACAGATTAGCACAAATGACATTTCGCGCTCAACTCATCTGATTTTAGAAAGCACTCCTCCATCAAGTTACGCTACGTTCAGATACTTATTCTACAAAAATATTCATAAACTAATCATATGAATGGAGAAAAAATATGGTTACATCAGCTAGACACTCTCCCCATGTCCAGCAGAAAATGTAGCGCACCGGGAGCTGCCAGGGTCCTTCCACCAGTGGAGGGAGTGGACATCTGACAAGGTCGATATTTATGTACAGTTGACATATTAGAGTAGAATCATTAAAATAAAGGTAATACAAATAAAAATTGGTATTAACGTTTCAAAAAGCTCAAAGGAGACTTATAAATCCATTAATTTTTCAGCAAGACTGAATCCATCGGAGCCTAGATCCTTCTTTCTAATAAATTCAGTTGTCAGACTCTGACTCATTTACTGCAGATGCCGACAGTGCTCTATCAGTATCCAGGTTAGGCTCTTGCTTTGGTAGGATTTCCTTTCTTTGTCTTTAAATTGATTGTGTGATAAAGCCTGCTGCTTGAGCAATGGGTCTTAGACCAACTAAACCACTTAATTTATCAATATTTTTTTTTGCATGGCTAAAAATAATAAAGGGCTTCGGGTAGCACTTTGCTGTCTTCAGAGCTGATCTGGGATCAGCTCTCTTATGAGAAAAACACTGCCTGAAATGAGATGTGGGCTCTGCCTTGTTACACTCCAGAGCACCGAGCAGCCTAGTAGTGCTCCAGAGAGCCATTTTCCAAACAGTTTCCTCGCAAGTATTACGTCAGTATCTTGGGCAAAAAGAAATGTAGAAACATCTTTGTGAAGTTATCAGTAAATCTGACCTTTGGACACCAAGTTCCTGTCTCCACTTCACAGGGTGTTCTCACCACCATTGGGTAAGTCTTACATGAAGGTCCCAGTAGTGCTTGTCCTGGCTGATGCATTAAATCCTTCTCCCAAAGCTTCTTCGCAGGATGTCCCTGCAGTTCTGGGTTTCTAGCTTTTCTGATGCTATTGCTTTGATATTGGTGGAAAGTCACAAAGACACTAGACCTGTTGGTATCGATCCTTGCCCTACACTGGGTTTGCAACCTAAGGGGCAGAGTAGTTTTCAAAAATTAAAAGAGATGATCAGCAGCCATTAGCAGTCAGAACAGCTTGTCATTCTCTGGGCTGTAAATAGCCAGGAGGTTGTGATCATTCCTTTTCTGTTTCGTGATTGTACCTCTGTGCCAGTGCATGGGCTGCTACACTTCAGGTGGTGGTTCAGTGGTTCATCTTAAATCCAGTTAGCTGGTTAAGTTGGTGTGGCACTTGGTGGTAAGTGTCCTTTGCCATAAGCAACATCTGTACTACAGAACGCTGTACTGGGTCCCTGTTGGTTTCTGAGTGGCTTCTATGGTGAGAAACACCTTGGCACTGATTCAGCTTGGGCAACGTCTGAAAGTTCAGCCAGGGAAGATATTTGGCATCAAGTCTTCAACCCACCCAGTGCAAAAGCAAAGCTCAGTTAGCACCCCAAAGGCACACAGGAGGTCTGCGGCAGGACAGCCTTTGAGTCCACTTAAATCTACAAAAATGCACCTCCTGTTAGTCTTAACCTGACTGTCCATGGTGTCTTTTTGTGAAGCACAGCAGAGGTGGCTTTGCAGACCCACATCCCTCAAACCCACGGCACAGAGCATCCCTAACTCAGGTGGCCTGGATGGACAGCCAGCCCTGTTCCCATTGCTCTCGCTGCAGCCTCCCCCCAGCGCTTCACATGTTGTCGGGGGGGTCCAGCAGTCCTCGGCTTCCTGCAGGCACCGCCGCGGTGCTCCCTGTCCCCACGCAGAGGTGCAGCCCCACCAACCCCCGGCCCGGGCTGTGCAGGGATCGGGCTGGCTGGCCGCTTCGCCAGGCATTCACCATTTCTGTACAGAGCCCGCAGGGAATGCTTACACAGGCAAAAATGTAAATAGTCAACAAATTCCCCCAAAGAAACAAGGGCAAGACAAGACAAGAAAAAGGTTTCATGGAGGTGTTTTCAGTGGTCCCAGTGGATCACTTCACTGCAGGCAACTCATTTGTGTGGCTTCATGCCAGAGGACAGTGTCGCTGAGCTTCATACAGATCCAGAAAAAGTCAGACCTGCATTTTAAATGATAGCAACATTCAGAATGACAACAGGTTTGCTTTAATCACTGACCAGCCTGCTCTGGGAAGGTAAAGCCTGATGCTCCAGGACCTACCTCTCAGCAGCCAGAGGCTGGTCTACAAGGAAACCCCTTGGCAGGGGGAAGATTTTTGCCTGTTGCCTAGATGCAGTCCTGCCCCATCTCATCCTGCAGCCCAGGCGCGGGTGCTGGCAGGCGCTGGGCGGTGACGTGATGGACAGAGCTGGTGTCATGGACAGAGCTGGTGTCCTCCAGCCTTGGCAGCCCCTGCTGCTCCTCACCTGCTGGCCTCTTCCCACCTCTCCTGCCTCATGTAGCCAGCCCTGTTTGTCACAGGTACATGGAAGCAGCAGCCAGTCTGCGTGCTGTATTCCCAGCTACACAGTCATAGAGCGTGAAGACTATTTGGGTAATAAATACTGGGATGTTATGTATATGTATGTAATACATTTGAAGCACAAACTACAGGTATACTTAAATGTATATGTAAATAATCGGTATTCTTCAGCTGTTTCTGAATATATGTAAAGAGTAACTCTAATAAAAGCTATTTATTATTTATAAAAACTCAAATAAAGATGGGAGGGATAAAAATCCTGTGAATTTTTAATCTGAGAAATAAAGAACATACTGTTAATACAGCATAATTGTTTCATTAAATATTTAAAATATACCTTCCATTCTAAATTTGCGCTTTAAAAAACATCTTTTCTGTTTATAAACTTGTAACACATTTTATGAATATTGCATACAGCCAGGAGAAACTTCCTCAATAAAAGAAACCTTAATCCTTACGTATTCATCCTCTTGATCAAGCATTTCTACTTTATATCAGGATACATTTGTATTATTCATTATAATTTATAAATTTTCTACTTAGAGATAATGCAGTTACAAATGTTTCTTGCAAATCTTTCTAACTCCCCTTACATACCATTTCATTTAAATATTATTCTGATATTTACAATTGCTTCATTTTAATAAGAAAAGATGCTCACAACCAATTATTTAATTGAATGGTGCTTCTCAACACACTATTCATCTCTTTCAAATAATTTGCATTTTTTGTATCTGGAGCAGATATCAGAAAACATTATTGTCATTTTGTCAAATAACATTTCTGTGACATGCCACTATTTGGGGCAAGAGCTGATACAAGAATGGAAATAAACAGCCTCAGCAGCCTTACCAGGCTCATATCCTCCTTTAGTAGATGGAATAAATATAGTACTGGATCCAGGCTTTCAGCTGGCAATTATTTTATGTCCCCAAAAACTGAGATGAAAATGTTAATTTGGTAGTGGGTCTTACATGTGCCTCATTTTTTCATGTTCTCGAAAGAGTGGGCAAATCCTCCAGAAGCTCTGGCTGGGAAGGAAAGCTTCTCAGCCCCATAATACCTCAGTAAAGACATGCATATAGGATGTATCCATCATCCATACACACTCCTTTTTATTCTTTTTCTCTCTGTTTATTTTTCCTTTTTTTCCCCTTATTTTCATTTACATTTAATGAAGGTCCAGGTCGTATGAGGAGACCAAAAGGAGCTGAGTAATGAACTAAAATTGTCTGTAGGCAAACAGCATCTCTGTAGTGCAGTAGCACCCCTCACCACAGTTTTGGCATTTTTTTTTGTGGTGTGTTTTAGGGTTTTCCCCATTTCTACATCACTAAACTACATGTGAAGTAGTAGTTACAGGAAGCCATCTAGCATTGGCTGGCAGGAGTGGTATTTGTGCCTTGATGTTTTTCAAAACACAAATGTCAGCTTTTCATCTGATAGAAAATTTCAGCGTTGATGCAATCATAGTACCTTAGACCAAGGTGACGTGCTCAGACCTCAGTTCTGCAAATACTAAAGCAACTGATGAAGTGTACTACATAAGATCTCCTAAATGAGTGCCTAATTTTACATGGCTGTCTGAGGAATTGTTAACGCTTCCTATGGGCATGTGAATTACGAAACATCTTTAATTATCTCACTATACTACTGGGTTTTTTTCTACTTGACCCCTCCCTCCCTAATTGCTTCTCAAAATCCTGCTCGTCCTAATCATCAATGCATGACTGTCTCATTTACTGCACGCTGTTCACACCCTGCTCTGAAAGCAGAATTATTCATGCCTTCCTGGGCTTTGCTGCAGTGTGCGATGTCAGTTTCACAAACATTTAACTGACTCTCATAGTGCTTCTGGTGAGATGAATTATTGGTGGGGATGGTTATGGACAGAGAAGCAAGATACACTGAGACTATGGTCCAACCTACCCTCTAACTCAGGGTGGAAGGTCTGAAATACCTAAGGCTTATCATTTCATAGTACATCATATTTTCTACAGCACATCACATGCTCAGAAGATAGCTTCTATTGATTTCAGATGCGACTGTGCATGCCAAGTACTCCTGCAAGCCCGAGCCCGAGATTTCAAGCTGGGTACCACAACACGCAAATTGGCATCCCTGAAAAGCTTGGTTCCTGTGGCTTTCCACTGTCACAAAGGGATTTTGGATTTTGTGGCAGAAAAAAGGCTAGGGTGAGCTCCCAGGTGGGGATTCAGCTGCACCATAGAAGAGTCCTGTCTCTGCCCACAGTGGTATGTCCCATGCGCAACCCCTGCTCCTGCTGATGTAACAAATGAGACATAAAGAACTGCTCAACTTGCTCCACAGCTCTGATTCAGTCCCAAAGCAAACCCAGGCTCTGCACAATACTTACCCACTGCATTCAGCAATGCAGTTGTCCTTTAGAGAATACGGTTTGGTGGTAAGATGCTGTAGTTGTACAACAAAGTCAAATGAGAGTTGTCTAGACTGCCTTAGTTCTGGCAGCTTCCCAATGTTTGAGGCATTTCCTTTATCAGCTTAAAAACAGTAGCTGTTTCATGTAGTCTTCCTCATGGTTTTTGTAAGAAAGATTTAAAAAAAATAATCCCATTGTTTAGCATCAGATAACACCCATGTGGTTCATTTGGGTTCGTGAAAACTTGCATATTCAGGACATAAACCTGCAACGCTGGAGCCAGCCAAGTAACTGATAGCAGTGGTAAGCTTTTGTGGACCAGAGTAGAAGAGGATGATACAGGTGAGGTTCATAGATGATGCCCATAGCTGGGGAACAGCAGAAGTCATGGATTTGGGAGTCCATTGCAAGCTCTGGATGCCCATCCCTCTTCCTTGGGGGCCAGGAATGGGAGCGAAGCTGCTGAAAGCGCTGCAGAGAGACGCTGCCTCTTTTTACCCCATCTATGTAGGCTCTGCAGGTAAGTGTCTGGTGAAGCCTGTGACCACCAGTGGCCCTGGGCTTGAGCACACGCAGGTGCTCTGTGCACATGCACTGCAGTCGCTGAGGTCCTGGAGATGGGAAGTGCCATTGCAGCAAGACACCATCCTTGGTCCCCAGGGAGATTTTTAGCTGTTCAGTAGAACAAGGAGGTAATAAGCAGATGCAGTCCACAGTGTGCTTTTCTTTCATATTCTTGTACTTCAAACAAGTCTGGGATGGGGATGGTAAAAAGCATGTCCTTGAGACAAGGACTTGGCTGCAAAAGAATTGCCAGCCCCTACCTTGAAGCTTTCAAATGTCAGCTGAGAGGTATATGGTTTTCCCCAGCTTCATTCTGAGAAAAAATATCAGTAAGCAGTAAACAGCCAGCATAGAAAACCTTAATGCAAATATTTAATACTGTCCTATGTTCAGGAGGGAACGTTTTATCACAGGAAATATCAGGTCTTTTCAGTAAAAGGTAATGACCCTGATGCCTCCTGTAATTAGAATAACTTCTGTAGTCCTAAATAGTAATTTTAAATAATAATATTTTCCAAATAATTTTGATTAATTAAATAATAAGCCACATGCAGGAATGTAGAAAGATCAATGAAATAGCTGTTAATAATTTGATACGCCACCCTGAGCCTGTGAGCAGGTGTGTGTGCCCTGTGTTGCAGTCGGAGGCCAATACCTTCTAGGAGCATTGCCTCAAAGTGATCACTGAAATCCTTTTAATCTAATATTTCACCTTCTACCTTTCGTTTTAGATGTAGCTCTCTGACCAACAGCGCTAAGTTGGATCTCCTATAGACACAAGGCACAGACAGAAGCCGGCTTCATTGACAAGATCCCTCTTCCCCTCCTAGCCCTCTCTTTTCATGCAGATTTTAGAATCTACCTGTAAGACCTCCGGTAGATTTTTGCTGGAAAACTTTCAAAAGTTAGAAGAGAGGGTAAATTGTCACAATAAGGTCTCATACACTTTTATTAAGGAGACGGAGCTAGGAAGGTGTGTGTGTCTATAATCACCATATACAGAAGGGCACTGTATACAGCACAGCACAGCTGAAACAGCTGGAGCCACACCAGTCAACATGAGCTGAAGAATCTGCAGGTATTGTGCATTCCTGTCTTTTATTTGCGTCGCAGGCGGAGAGTCCAAATGGTTTGCTTTTCTTAAAGCAGCACACCACTTGAAGCAGATTTCTAGGACGTAATTGCTATAGCTACTCTGTGTATTTATTATCTTTGCACAATAACTGACTCCAAAGCTTAATAGAATGGGTTATAATTTCTTGCACAATAGTGATGCCTTCTTAAATTATTCATGTTATTTACTTGACAGATACTAATAACCATTATTTGGTATTCAAGAGAGAGACAAAAATGACTATTTGTTACATTCCTCCATTATCTAATATTCATAAAATTTATGTGATCTAAAATGTCTTTCTGATGGATGGCCACCTAGGATTTTTGCTTTATTAACAGAGAAAACAGCTACTGAAACTTATTTACAACTGTCCCCTGGCTCCCAGGCCAGCAAACTTCAATTCCAATCACTGAACCTCCCTCTTCCACATTCAGAAAATATCCCGGTCTGGACCACGTCCCACTCCCACACTCCTTGGCCTTTCCCTGTGTGTCTGCCAGCCTGCTCTTGCGGCTGCTAAAACGTGGGCAATGGATTCGTGCTGTGACCCCTCCGCACAGGGCTGAGATCCCTCAGGAGGTCTCACTTATCCCGGAGGTAAATTGATGTTGACATTTGCCTTCAGAGATGAAAACCTATTATATGGATGTTGGCTGTGTTTCCCACCTCAGCCAATACCCCACCATGAAACTGTACCATTCATAGGCTTGATTCATATGACAGAATGGGCTGCAGGCAGGATTTACTTTCCCATTGTTGGTTCCCATTGAGGCAAGGGGTATTTACATGTGTTAATAGACATTAGTCATGTAAATTCCCGGTTCATCAATGGGGAAAAAGGACTCTGAAAATTGTTAAATCTGATTTTCCGGAAGATTAGAAACAAGCCGCGCTTAATCGTATGCTGCTATCACCACTCCTTTCTTGTTTTTAAGAATGTTATTCTGATTATTCAGATATAATGACCCAAATATATTCAGTTATGCAGAACAATGAAGGGAAATCAAGTGTCCTTGATTCCCTGACATGCTCCTATGGAAATAACTGATTAAATCTTTCTAAGCAATGTATTTTCTCCTCTTCCATTTTAATCATCACATTATATACCACTACTGTTCAAATGCAAAACCAGAAGTTTAGTTTTAAATGCACATCCAGCAGCTTCCTTGTTTGATTTAGTCTTTTTAAACCCCGCAAACAAAGTTACCAGCTGATTCTATAACCTCGAGAAACGGGCTTTCACTCTAATTAGAAAACAGGAGCAAACAAATCCCAACAAAGAAGAACCGTTCCAAGTTTCCTTGCCAGGACAGCCCATTCAGAGAACAGCAGCCTGGCTGACAGCTCAAAAATGGGAATTCCTCATATTTTAATGAATAACTTAGACATTTATTTTACTTGCAGATAAGCTCAAACTAAATGGGTTTACAAGTAGGTCGCAGGTTGACAACAGAGGTCAAAACCATCTTGGTAAACCTGGGATCCTTTCTCCAGCAGAAGATGTGATCCAATAAGCACAAGAACAAAGTAGGAATAATCCACTGTACCAGCAAAAGGGCGGTCAGGCAGCAGTGCTGCAGAGGGCTGTGGGCTTGAATGGGCTTTTGACCCAGGCATTAAGCCTGGTGGTGTGCTCTGCAACAGCCAAGGCATGAAACCACCCCTCACAGAAGAACCAGTTCCAGTCTTAGATACTGTCTGTATGCCTCTACTCTCTGTTGTCTTAGACTGCAAAATCTAGGGGCAAAAACACACTTTATTATTGTCTTCATACATCACACAGCACTGTGGAGTCCATGCTAAGGCACTCCATCAGTGATGAAGGTGATGACGACATTTGTAGTGGAATGAAGCTGGGTTAATTAGCATTGATAATATACAGCTGTGGGTTGGCTTCAGGGGCAGCGGGTTGGCCAACGTAGATAAAGTGCAGCTGTGGCTGGTTCTGTTAAGGGGTTGAGAGCCAATGAAGAGAGAGCAGCTGAGGAAGAAGGAGAGAGAAAGAAGCAAGAGAAGAGAGAACACATGCCCTGGATGAGGTGAGATCAGGAGAAGGCAGTAGAGGGACTGTATGAAGAGTGTGCTGGATGAGCTGGTAAAAGACCTTGTTGCAGCTTGATGGTTTGGAGAGTGCTGCGACAACGTTTACTGGCTCCGCAGCCCCAGTAGGAAACCAAGAGATGGTGAGGTCTGGCCTACATGTGGGAGCCACAGGGCAGGTGGCTCTCCTCTCCAGCCCCTGCAGAGCTCTGTGTGCTCACACACAAGGGTGAGAACAAAACTCTGCGCATGTCATCCCAACTTGTTGCTACAGAGACGCATCTGTGTGCTTTCCTCAACCCCAAACAGACAATCTGGTGAAAGACCTGTCATCAGCTTTTGGGGGAAGCCAAATATGCTGTGTCCAGGGGGTCATCCTCATCCACAGATGTACCGGCTCTTCTGAAGGTCTCTAACAGACCTGCAATGCAGTGCATCCCTCCAGTATCAACCCAACTTATCTGTCTGGTATTTTTATCATCGCAGTGCCTGATGATTTGTTTGGTATGGAAGGCAGACAGACAAGACTGTGTTTTCCCAGAGCTGTTTTATTAAAAAAAGAGTATCCTATTTACAACCTCCATTTCCTGGTGGATGACTGATGGAAGGCAGGGGTTGCACCACCACAGTTGGTAGCTCAGCAGTCTTGTAATTGAGTCTCCTCAGGAGCCCAGGGTGAACCCCAGCTGGACTCGGTGATTTGTTGCTATTCATTTCATCAACTTGCACTAAAACCTCCTCTCCTGACAGTTCAATCTGAGATGGTTTCTCACTCATCCCCAGTAGGAAAATGCTGTGGCATGGGAGGCTTCCCTAGGCTCCCCTCCAGCAAACACCAGCACAGAGGGCTTGTCTGCCTCTGCTCTTACGGTTCTGTCATCTCTAAGTGCTCCCATTAGCCCACGGTCATCTGTTGGCCCTACGTGTTTGCTGGCAAGTGGCCTCTGCCTGATGTAGTTGAAAAAGGTTTTGTTATTGGGTTTTATGCCTTTTAGTAAATTATTCCACAAAATCCATTTTGGCTTCTTTGACTGTGGGTTTGCATCTGACTGGAGAGCTCATGCTCTTCTGCTTTCCCTGGTTTGGGTACAACCTACACTTCTTAAGGCCATCTTTGACAGCCTTCTTTATCCAACTGCTTACATTGTGCTTGTTTTACTTTCTTTCTACACTATTTTCTGATAACTGAAAATACCTTTACTCTGGCCTGGTAGGAAGATGCCTTTTGAAGTAACCTCCTCACCACTTGCTGCACTTTACCCTTGCATAACTTTGCTGTTGCTTTTAATTTTCTTTTAACAAGCTGCACACCCAGATGTGCACACTGTGCACACCAGTTTCTCTTGAAGCATCCAGATGCTCTACAGGCTGCATTGTTGCTGCACCTGGTGGACACCTCCACCAGGCATGATGACCCACCTATCTGCTAAACAGGCTAAGCATGAGCACCACCACCTTCCTGCTGGCCTCCCTCCTTTGCTGTAGCTTGGGGGAGGATTTGGGGAAGAAGGGAGAAGACTGTTTCTTGTTTACCTACCCTACTTTAATCCATCTGGTATGGACTCTGGAAAGTAAAGGAATCTCTCTTTTTCTGGAGTTGGGGACTGAGACTCCTCTCTTCCCCTTCTTCTCCATCGCCTGGTCTCACTCCGCTGGAGCAAGCGAAGTGACCGAGGCTGCCCTACAGCGCTGTCTTGCTCCTCTGTGGCTCCACACCACCACAACCCAACAAATGAATGAGCTGGCAAGTGGCACTGCATATGGAAACCAGCCTGCTCCATTGCAAAGTCTGTGGTCAAAGCAAGCCATTACCTCTTCATGGCTTTTAGTTTCGACTCCTGTAAATTCCTCTGTAATGATGCCTGCTCACTAAATACTAATCTCAAAATGCAATGGCTCATCTCTTAACATGCATGTGACTGGACTCATCCCTGTGTGTGGGAGCGTTCAGTGGCTTCCTGCACATTTCCCAACCCAGTAAAAAAATCTGCTCCCCACTCTTAATGACTTTGTGATTTATCAACTTGCCTATCTTTCCTCACTTCAGCTCACTGAGCTTTATTTATAACTTTTGAACAACATTTCAGGGAAATAAACACCACACACATCTCCTTTGCACCTAAACAAATGCATGATGGTCATACAACAACAAAATCATCATTAAGAAAAGTCCTTCCAGGTGCTCACATTCACTACTTTTTCAGCAGCTTGTATAACCAGGCCTACTGAACACTGAGTAATTAGCCCTGCTCAGGACTTCTCCCTGATGCCATTATCCCTAATGGCACTGGCAAAGGTTCTGCTTTATGTGCAGCCTTCATTGGTTGTGTAATCACCAACACATTCATGCAAATTGTCTCCTGGATGTTGGAAGAGATGTCTTTGTGTAAAGTAATGGAATCTGAAAAGCTTTCAGCACAAAATTTCTTGAAACTTGTTCCCTCTGTGATGGTTATCCACAAAGCAAACAATTCCTTTTTTCCTCAAAAGAGCTGCACTCTCCAGCTGTGATCCCCAGCCACACTCCCAATTATTTCCCTCTCCAATTATTTCACTTCTCAAAGACCTAAACTGGCTCTGAATCCACCAGTCCCACAAGGTCCCTCTAGACTTCCAGGAAACGGTGTTTGTTCAAAGAGATCCTTCCTGGGTGATGTGGACATGGTGTGATGCTTTCCGTGCTCAGTTCTGCTCCGGCTATTCATGCACTTTGTGTATGCTGGTTAGTCTTGTGTGTAGGAGAAAAGGAATAAAACCCAAGCTGTTACATCTGTGTTCCCCAGTAACCCCTTGCTTTCACAATAGAAAAGACACTAAAAAAAAAACTGGCCAAGATTAAGTAAGTGCCAGGACAACTCACTGAACTGGCCTCACAGCGGGGACTGGGCGAGCCAGCTCCAAAATCGGAGGAGGAGGGATCTGTACCCTGAAAAAGAGGTGGTGGCCGTGGGGACCAGCAGTGCAAGGTGAGGTGCAGTGAGATCAGATGGGTCACATCCTCTGGGTAAGTACAGGACAGCTGAGCAGAGGCCCTCTTTGAGGCTTGCATGACCATATTCTAGCTCCAGAGGGCCAAAACTCAAGAAGTGCTACTCCCATTAAGTGCCCTTTTATCAGAATGGTTCGGGTCAGCCTCCTAGCTGATCAGGGCAGGGTATTGATGAGGCAGCTCAAAACCAGACAGCAAGCCAAAAATAACCTGCAACCACATCTTTCCTTCAAAAACCACCTGTGGCTATTTGATGGATTTTGGCTGCACAGGCATTGACAACCCTACATCAACACCCTTGGAATACCTGGGATTCCTTGATCGTGGGACCAGAAGGAGGCACACATAACTAACCCTTGCGACCCTCCCTTGCCAAAGCCACACACCGAGTGTATCACCGCGTTTCTCCAGGCTGCTCTTGTGTAGAGCATGCTTCACTGATGGCACTAAAATGGTTGGGGGACAAATAACACACAGGTACACGTGGGGCAGTCCAGATGGCTTGGACTGGACGGTCCCTTTCAGTAACGTACAACACATCTAGAAGCAGCAAATGCTGGTTGCTCCTAGAAAAGAAAAGCCTGCAGCCTGGAATGGGTTCTTCAGAGAAATCCAGTGACCCCAATGGCTAAGGAAGAAAGGGCTATTTTATAAAAAAAGTAAATAAGCACATCTGTATGCAGCACTGGTAAAACTAAACTGGGAATAGCGAGAGTACTTCTGACATCTATGTTACCAGAAGTATTTGGAAAAAGTCAGCAAGCACACAAAAAAGAGAGTCCCAAACCAACTGGACAACCAGAGCACTATTCTCTGGTGAAATGCTGGGAGTTCAATCTGTTTAGCTCATCAGAAAGAAGAGCCAGGAACAATTTGATAGAAAGCAGATAAGCACTCTGAGGGAGGGAAAATGCTGGGTATTCAAGAGCTCTTTTAACCTCATGAAGGAAAGGGACAGCAAGTATCAAGGACTGGATAGTGAGCTCAGACCCGCTCAAGTCAGAAATGTGGCACACATTTTTCGCACGAGGGTTGATGGGCACTGGGAGCAAACTGCCACAGAAAGTTATGGATTTCCTTACCCTTATATATTTCAATGAATTATTAACATCTTTCTGAAAGATACGCTTCAGGCAAACATGAACATCCTATGCTTCATACAGAGGTAAGTGTGCTACACAGAGGGGCAGAAGCAGCAAGAATAAACGAGAGTAGCCTTGTGGCCTTGGACACAACCATCAAGACAAACCTCCTTCATGCCCTTAGGGGCCCTGGTTGCCCCCCCAGAGGAAGAAGACAGATTTTTCTGGATGGCAAGTCAGACCTGGGAGCCTGTTTCTGTCCTGTACAGGGGCTCTGATGACTCTGCACCTGGACTTACTTCAGTGCCTGAAGACCTTTGGCAGCAATGCAGAAGGCAGGAGACTTCTTTTTGTTTGCATTTTGGTATTTGCAGAAATGTCACTTCAGTTAGCCTCTCCTTCTAACACAAATCCAGTCAGCTGCGACTTTTTGAATTATTGCCCTGTGGGTTTTACTTTACTTTTTTTCTATTAAATAATCCACCTTGTATCTCTGGCTCTGTAAAGCTAGCATTATTTTGTAGGACTTTTGCTGGTGTTTACTTGGTTACCCTTTACAAATCTACTAACCGCCAATACATGGCAAAACTGGTGTCCACACGCTGTTCGCTGCTGTTGGATGCACTCGACGAACACTAGCTGGCAGCACCACATTTGCTGCATGCATTAGCATATAAGCCTATAAAGTTATTCATAACAAAGTGCATTTCTGCTGTTTAGCTGAAACCCTATCATCTTTACCCTTGCAAGGCTTTTCTTGGCTGAAGATGCAGTTGTTTTTGTCGCTTCCTCGCCAGGCACAATACAAAGGCCTCATTCACTATTCTTGCTTGAGTGAAGGAAGATACCAAGAAGAATTTTGCTTACCTTGTAGGCTCCAGCGCAAAAAAAGGCTTATGCTGATATCATTTTCAGCACAGGGGGAGTCAGACCTGCTGAGAGTCCAGGTTAGTCATGTTAATTTTTAATTCTTTATTATTGCACCTAATACACTTCAGCTGTCAACAAAAATAGTTCTTTGTGCACACATTTTCTACCCTGTTATTTCCACCTTTGGACAGTCAGCGTCCACAACCCTGTGAACTGGGAACTGCCTCTGGGAACACAATTTTCACTGCTGAAAGGCTGAGAAAGCCAAAGCTTTTCCTCACCATGTTGAGGAGGAACCTGGCAAAAGGTGTGCCAGAGCTGGGGTGCAAGGCAGCAGATATCCTATCGATGTTCTCTGGGCTGAAACCCCAAGAAGAGACCTCTCCTGCACAGGGAAGGATGCTTCACACTTACTCCGAGCCTGCTGGGGGACCCTCTGCATTGTCTGGCAGCAGGCGTGTGCTGGGGACAAGCTCGGCTACAGATCCCTGCTGCCTTTCAGACGTCCCATACAACCTCCTGATCTATACATAAACCCCCTGGCTGAAGCTAGCTGACATTTCTGAGCGAGGCTGGTTGGTCTGACCAGGGCATCCGTTTCCAGCTGAGCTGGTGAGGATGCAGGTCATAAGCATCTGTGTTGTGCTGGTCCCTCAGCACCTGCACAAGGATGGGTACGACTCCTCCTCCACTGAAGGCAGGAGGGAAGAGGGAAGATTAGCATAGGGCAGTCAAGGCAATATGGGCCACGTCCTGACCACTTCTCATCACTTGCTTACTGGGATGTAGCCAAGTGAAAGTACTGTATCTTGGAGTTGGAAGTTGTTGGTGTTAGCTCTGAACATGAGGACAGACACAAGAGGTCAGAGGAAGGTCCACATGGCTAACGGCAGGGAAGCAAAGTCTGGTAGCGCTTCTCCATTAGACACACTCAGCCTCCAGATACCAACAGCTTGCAGGGCACCTGAGGCTGAGGTGCCATCTTCATATTTAACAAACTTTGTGGGGACTTCTTCCCATCAATCTGCTTTGCAATCCCTGTAATCTCAGAGGCATCATGATCCGAGATAACGGGTTTTTCAGCGCACCTGTGGGCTGCATGAGAAGCATCTCCCCCTCTTTGTGTTGAATCTCCTCTTTGAGATTTCAGTTGGCGCCCCCTAATTTTCCTGCTGGAAGAGCTACCACAGACTTAATTCTTGCTTTGGAGGCAAACCATACCACCGAGTCTTTAAGCCATGGTATAAATTACAGCAACCTTTGGCCCCTCCAGTGAATGCCAGAGCCAGGTGGCAGAGGAAAAGGCAATTGAGCAGTCTCTGACACCCACCGTTTTCCCCTTTGCTAAGCCACCTCCAGCTTTGGCTGACAGTCAAGTTCTGCAGCAGAAAAATCCTGAGACCTTGTACGTGTATCTCACGCGAGCAGGTCTTCCTACCGAAAAAGCCCCTTGCAAGCCAGGGAGCTGGCCCAGGAACAGGTTTTCCTTTCATGAGAAAAGGTTGCAGGTTCAGGCTCTAATTTGTTTGATAATTTTTTTATTGTGCTGGCCAACATGCTAAAAAGAGATTTATTCATGAAAAGGACAACGTCAGCATCTATTCCCTGTGCAAAGAGATGAGAAAAAAATATCTGTAAACAGCAGAAGTACGAGAGAAAGCATGAAGAGCAGCATACTAAATTACCCCTGCCACGTGGGTCACTTTGGAGCACATTTTTATTTTATTTATTAAACAGCTTCTGCATAAAGTGTGTTTTGCTCGACTAAGGCATCGTACAGAGAATACTAAAATGATGCTGTAGCTCTTAAGCACTGGGGGCAGGGGGAGAGTGGAAACGCCCCTTTTATTCCTGGAGTTATTGTTTTATAAATAAAAGGTGCTGATGACACTGTGTGTACAACACAGATAGGGCGTAAAGAATCACTGCAGTGGCTTGATAGGGATGATCTGCAGCTGAAAACCTATTAATGCAGACAGTAGGTGAGGCAAATGTGCTGAAATGTCAGGATGTGGAATGCCAGAACAACCCTTAAAATAGTTCCACCAAAAATAGCTTCTGTGGACAATGGGGGGGGGCTTCATTTATTCCTGTTACCAGCTCCTTGACAAGCAGTCCCTCGAGCACTCCCGGTCCCAGATGGAGACAGGCCAGGCAAAGGGCACACTTTCATCCCACGCATAGCTGCCACTGCTGCAGTCCACGTAGGGACAGGAGCACCGATCAAAAAGCAAAGCCCACTGCCCCCGTCGTGCCGGGGCCGCCGCAGCCAGGGGAGGAAACAGTCACCTCGAGCGGCTGGCAAATATGCCAGGTAAAAAACTACAGCTCCCCAAATGCTTCAGAGCAGCTCTCTGCAAACAGCAGCAAATCCCCTGACAGAGCCAGGAGCAAATAAATGGAATGATGCCTGTGAGCTGACAGGGTCTGCACAAGAGGAGGGGACAAGCACCAATGGGGCAGCTCTGATGGGGAAACAGACTCCTGCGCTCCATCATGCCGAGCACATCCCTAATCAATAACCTGGAAAAAATAACCTCTTCCCAGCACATATGTTACCTGCAAAGCTGGACCAGCCCTCAAGAACTGCAAGTGGTGCCCACACAGTCTTCATTTCTCTGGGCGAGCACTGCTTACATGGTTCCAGCAGAAAAGCCATAACTCAAGGTTAAAATGGCACAAAGCTTCAGGGTGACTCCAGAGATGCTGAGCGTGTGTGTGACCTTAGCAAGGGTTAAAAGGAAGAACCCAGCAATGTTTTTGAGCTGCCAGGTACATGCCCCAGCCACAACTCACAAAAGGATGAGACCTAGAGCTCAGCTATATTTCCCCATCCACCTTTGGTTTCTGCAGGGAAGAAAAGTCCAAAACCCAGGTGTGCAGGCAAGAACCATGTCACCATGTGGCCCTGAGCATGATGGCCAGAGGACTAGTTATGCCAGGCTTAGCTCTTGGTGCGCACTGTAGGCATGACCTGAGGCAGGGAGGGGAAGCCTCCAAGGAAAAGAAAATCATAGGAGAAACTCATGTTTGGGCACATGGTAAAAAACAGCTATGTCAGCAAACTTTCATTTGCAATACGTGCAGTGAACATAGGTGGGAATTCAGTGGCTGGAATTGCAGCCAGCAGCTTGCAATTCAGTGTGATGACTCAGGACTTTTGGTTTCTCTGCAGGCAAAGGCTGCTCAGACCTTACTCGGGCAGAATCTCCATTTTTCATGACCAGAGGCCATGTCTTGCTCTCCTAGCTCTCATCGTAATAAAAGTAATGTTGCTAACTCACAGCGTTTCATGGATTTTGTACGTGGTCATCGTAGCCCTAAAGAAGAGTTGTAACCATTGTTTGTTGGCTTTATAGTCACCTCTTCTGTGCTTAGAAGTGATGTTGTCACACTCTTTCTGAAACCCACTGATGTAATGCTGTATCTACCAGATCTCCCCAGGGATCAGGAGGTGAAATATTTATTCCCGCAGCCCCCTCCTTTGGGTACAGAAGCTATAGGCAACTCTTAGTCCTGATTTCGATTTTGTAATGTGGCCACGGGGTATTTCCATGTACCACCTGTGCAGCATCACTCTATGCAAGTCCAAAGGGTCCAGCCTCTCCTTGAAGCAGAGGGCAACTAATGCATCCAACATCTCCCGTGCTTTGCCTACCTCTAGGTGACAGCAGAAGATGGGAGGAAGATTTATACCTAGGTCAGGCATAATTAAATATCACAGGATTTGAAATAAACGAACAAGTGTTGAAAAGGATGAGGTGGAAGTAAATCTGAGGGAAGCTCTGACTCAAGAAAGAGTTGAGTGAACGCAGATGTTGCAGCACTTGGGAAGGTATAGGAAGAAGGCAGACTGCAGCCTTCAGAAGCATAAATCATAGACTGTATCTATCTTCTCCAGTCATTAGGAAAAAAGAATGAATGACAGAAAAAGAGAAAGGAGAGGAGGTCAACAGAGAAGGGTTAAAGGTTAATTTCCTGATTGCCAGGATATGAAAGGTAATGGCCCCAGATGCCTGTGAATTTCCTTTCAAAAGAGGCATCATCATTTAATGCACTCTTTTATTACCGCTCTTATGCCAGCTTCCTTGTGTTCCAAAATGGTCTTTTCTTCTGCTATTAATATGATAACAATTCACATACTGTGGTCTTCTGACAGACCTTGACATTTTTGACATGTTAGGTAAGGGCAGTAAATCTGTGAGAAGTGTAACCTGCTCCTGCTGATGTCAACAGGAACTTTGCCACCAATGTCCGTGGCGATGTGGAAAGTCCGATTCTGATGACTAATGGCATTAGTCACATCTTTACTGGAACCTGTTGTTTATGAACAATTCCAAAATGTTTGTTCAGAGAGCTCAATTTAGATGCAAGCATTGCCAGCTTACACTCCATTTTATGACATCAGGAGCTCTCAAACTCCTCTGTGTGTCACCCGTAGTCTGCAGGCTACCCGCTGCTCTCATTTTAAGTGAGGGATTTGCATTCTGGAGGGCAGGTAGTGTACAAAGGGCTCTTTCTTACAACAAGCATTGTACAGCATTGCAAAGCCAGAGAAGCAGTCTATGTCTTAGACGAAAGGTTTCAAGGTTGAAAGGCTGGTGGTAGGAGTCATGGTCCCTCCCTGGCTATTTTCTACTGCTAAATGAATGGGCAGTCCCACTGGAAAGAATGAGTATCAACACCTTAGATTCAGCCAATTCACCTCAGCCATCTTATAGAAATAATAATTTTTTGTAGACCCTTTCCTATGGGCAACAGCCCCAGCTCCATCATTTCCTGATGGAGGTCAAGAGACATGCCAGGGAATGTCCCCTGGGCCACCCTGCAGCTATGTGGTCACAGGTGGATTGGTACCTCTCCCTGGGTTCCATAGGTCCTGCCCTATAGAGGGCTGCTGGACCCACACCTGCTGCAACAGGGTCCAAAATAGGTCCTTTCTCGGGTTGAGGGAGGGAAACAGGGGTAGCAGCAGCTAGCAAGCCTCTGAAGCTCTGAGTTGCAGTCTGCTGCTTTTAGCACTGCTCTTACACCAAGCATGTGGCCCAACGAGGATACTAGATGGGGAAATCATTTGTGTTAATGCCTCGACCTCTAAGCTAAGCGCAGGGCCCTGTTTTATATATGCTCAGTTTGTGGTCATAAGTGTCTAGGACTTCAACAGAGGCAGCAGAGCAAGGCAGTGTTATCACCCTGTTGCAGGGACAAAGGGCTGGTGGCTAGCAGGACAGCAAGGCAATGGTACCCACAGCTCAGGATAGGAACTAAACCTGAATCTACAAAGTCTTGCCCCCAACACAACCACAAGCTCCCCCTTCTTCCTCTTTGTAAGGCTTTTCAAGCCAGACTTCACTGCTCAGAAACAAGAGAGAGTCCACGGTACTGTAATGGGTAAATCGGGGCTTATTGGCTTCTAACTGGGGTAATACAGCACTTACCCTCTTCTCAAGTACAGCAAATAAATCAGAGTTCACCTGCTGCTTTTTGGAGAGCAGCTTGAAGTGCCTGGGTAATCAGAAGGCAGCTCTGAACACGTCCTGAGGGTTGCCTGATGGCTGAGCTGCCTGCCTCCATAGGATGTTAAAAGCCAACGTACAGATCCAGTGCATGCACCTTAATTTTGTATCCTCCAACTATGCCAAAACAGTATTTTACACTTCAGCAGAGAGCTAGTCTCTACGTAAACAGGCCACGAAACAGAGTTATGCTATACTGGCATTTCTCAGAACATCAGGCGTGGATATTGCCATTTTTCAGGATGTGGGATGTCAGATGAATAGATTTCATACCAGGACTTCCAAGCCTCCATACTGGGACTTCTGATCAACTGCCCTATTCACCACAGTTATGGAAGTTATTTATGTTAAATAGCATAACTAAATATGAGCAACTTAGATTTTCTCTGAGTGATGTGTTATTTCAGCTTCTTTTACGTTAAAATTTGTTTGCATTAGCAAGGAAATACCACACTCACCTTCCCCTGGAATAAAATTTGCTCATGGACTCAAATTTACCAATTTCTTGTTAGAGTCGAAATGTCTTCTGGTAAGAGGCCAAACAAGCTGGCTCCTGGTGACCGTTATTTATTAAAACACTTAATTCTTTATGCATCTTGTAAGGAGACCTCCATGGCAGAAGCAGTGGGAAAGACTTTTTCATCTCCCATAAAAATAATTCTAACACACTTTCAGCTCAGCTCTTTTCCCACTGAAGTCACCAACCTAATTCCTAGAAATGCACCCTATGAGGCAACTAGTACTTCTTCGTGTACCGTAAGTTGCAAGACTCAAAAGTAATCAACTCCTCCTGTTATTTGCAGCTTTGCTATTTATTGGGATTAGAGTCAGACTCTTTGGAAACACTTTACAGCACTGTTTAAAGACTTTCAAATTTTCTGGTTTATGTAATGTAACCACTTGGAAGCTTTTGTTCAAAAATAACTCTGCAAGTATTCTTCTACCATAAGTATAATGGGATGATTACATTACTACAGAAAGTCTGGAAATTTAGATAAATATGATGACAAATCTTCTTCTGATTCAGGCTGTTTGTGGATGCTTTTTCTCCCTCTCCACACCCCACACCACCCCCCAATTAATCTGTGCTACTGGTGAATTAGTAGATCGGTTCTTATTTTGGTACAATTGCCAAAACTTCTGTTATCCCTCTTGTAAGAATCTCTTAGGTGAGGAAGGAGAAGCCTCAGAGGTCTCACACTCAAGCAGGGGTGCAGCCCTTGTTTTTCAGTGCTTTTGCCAGGCTCTGAAGCCCCATGTCCCCACCATGAGCAGATGTTTACTTCTGCCAGCTTGGCAGCCTGGCTGGGAACATCTGGCCACGGGATGGGGAGAAGAGCTGGCAAAGGGGTGTGTCAGATGAAGGTGAGCCAGAGGCTTTCCCCAAGTAATGCCAGGAGCGAAAGAGAGCAGGGTTTGCCCTATACTACTTTTGTAAACTGCTCCTCCTGAGCTTTGCTGCTTCTTAGTAGCACTATCCATGCACCAGAAAGCTTTCCTAAATCAATAGTCTCCTGTTGCTACACAAATACCTAACTGGAGCAAAGATGTTTATTTTTGAAGTGGGAGATGTTGCTCCTGTGACAATGTTTTATTATAATGATTTTGATCCTGAACCTGCAATCTTTACACTGAGACAAGACACCCCTTGATTTCAGCACAAGCTTTGTCTGACTAAGGATTTCAGAATTAGCTCTTTGATTTTATTTTTATTGAAAAACAAGCCTTCACTTGACAAGGAAAAAACAGTAAGTGGATCATGTCAGAGAGATAAGTTCCTAAGAGAAATTTCTAGCAGGAAAACCACAGCTTTATGATTACGTGGGCAGTAAGTTGCAATGTTAAAGTTTTAAGAATTTTCCGGGAGAAAAAAATGAAATGCTAATGCACTAATGTGAAAGGTACCCATTCCATCAGGGGAAAAGGCCCAACCCAGCACACGCCTCTGGTACCTTTCTGCCAGAAACTACACAAATGAGTAAAGGTTGCAGCACTGAAATTAATAATAAGAAAATATTTCCACGGACATTTGAAATATCGTTGGAATTAAACACATTTTGTCCTAAGGATTTTTGAGGGAAGATTGCACATCTCTTTGGCCATGCTTTACGCCACCAAAAGGGCCCTGATCCCAAGGGGGCTATAAGCCTAGCTGGGAGCAGCAGCCCTGCATCGGCGCACAGCCCTCCATAAGAATCACCAAAAACCATGCCATCCACAGAAGGGAGCCACATGGCACCCAAGCCTTGCAAAGATGGGGAGCATGCAAAGCTCTACAGCTAACAGCAGTTGCAGAGGCTCAGAAATGGCAGTGGAGGCGCTGGGGAGGGCCTGCCCGGGGTGGGGGGCTGCCCAGCAGCTCTGCTGTGCCATGCAGACAGGCAAGAAGCACCAGGGGAGCAGGGCAGGAGCGGGAGGCCGGGGGTGCTTGGTGTGGGACAGGCAAACGTGGAGCCGGGGCTTTGCTTGGCGCCTGACCCCTACCCCCTGGCATCGGCGGACCCCAAAAAAGCCTAGGACAAAATGCCAGCGGGGCACGGGCACCTACTGGTTGGTCTAGCAAACAGGAGCAAATGGGGTGTTTGGATGGGTTTGGGGTTTTGTTTGGGGGGTGCTGCAGTTTGGGGAGTCACGGGTTTTGCTGTGCTTTTTTGTTTTAAACCAAGAATGCGCACTGGCAGCTCTGGGTTTTGAGCACATCGCTCAGCCACAGCCGCCTGCTGAGCCGCGGTGTGTGCTTCCGTGCTCTGCTGATGCAGGCGGGTGCTCCCAGAAGTTCACCCCAGCTCTGGTGTGACCAAAATCAGGGGATCGGTGTTGCTGCGGGCGCGGACCCAGCAAGGGTGAATGTGAGGATGCACTCTCCGGGGCGGGGTACTACATTCCAGAGCCCCAACCCCGTTGCCCAGAAGTGGTGTAAGGGAGCCTGAACCAGGGAGCTCTGTGATCCCAGGCACCGGATTTCAAAGGTGGGGAGCAGCCTGCAGCCCCTCCAGCACCCTGCACGGGCGGCAGGCAGGGGGCAAAGCCCCTGGCTGGGCTGGTCCGTGTCCCGTCCCCGTCCCCGTCCCCCCCCCGCCGTTAGGAGGCTGCACCAAATACTGATCTTCAGAAGCAGAGGTGCACCCGCATCGCCCTGTAAAAACGAGCTGCCCGCCCACCCTTGCTGCAGGCTGCCAGGCCATTTGAACGGGATTTCGCAGCCCCTCTCGATCCAGCTTTATACGACGAGGTAACACCGGGGTCACTACGTTTAACGAAGCTCATTCCTTTACAGGCGCGAACCGCAGGCGCCGTCCCCGCCCGAACCAAACGCGGGGCGCGGGTGCAGAGGCGGCTTCCCCCGGCGCCCCCCCGCCCCCGCCCCGGGACCCCCCTGCCCACTTCTAAAAGCCCTTGTCACCCCATTTTTATTTTTATTTTTATTTTTTTTTATTTCCCCAGCCCGCCACACGCCCGAGCCGCGGGTACCTCCGGCCACCGGGGAGCTCGCTGCGGCGCTATTAAGCGATCGGTACCGACCGGCGGGGGGAGGCAGGGCAGGGCTGGGCAGGGCAGGGCCCCCCCGGGACAGCGGCACTTCCGAAGGTGCGGGCCGGCAGGCTCGGCCGCCGCTCTGGCGGCAGCTGGGGGGCACCGCGGGGGAGGGCTCACGGCCCCGGCGTTTTAGAGCGGGGCCCTTCCCCATGCCCTTCCCCATCCCCTTCCCTCACACACACACACAGAGGACCCCGCCCGTCCAGGGCCTGGCGCGGCTTCCCCCGCCCGCTCCCCGCCGCGGCCGCCGCCCGGCGGGTCCCGCCCGGCTCCGCAGTGCCGGGGGCTGCCCCGTCACCTGATCACCGGCGCCGCGCGAGCGAGCGAGCGAGCGAGCGAGCGAGCGAGCGCGCGCGCACCGCCCGCCCCCCCGCCCCCTCCCCTTCCCGCGAGCGCGCGCGGGGGCGGGGGTGCCCGGTATATACGGCCCCGCCGCCCCCGCCCCTGCCTGCCTCCTGCAGTACGGGAGGCTGCGAGGCGCAGCCGCCGCGCCGGGCCCCGGCAGGTGGGCGAGCCGCGCCGCACCGGGGCTGCTACGGGGTGAGTGCGCGGGCGGCGGGCGCGGGGCTCCGGCCCCCCCCCTCCCCCCGCTTGCCCCCCTCCCGGAGGGGGCGGGGGAGCGGCGGCGCCGCCGGGGGAAGGTGCCGGGGGGCGGCGGCGGGAGGCTCGCCTGGGCCGTACCTGTTGCGGGGCTCGGGGGGCTGGGGGTGTGGGTGCGCGGGCCGGGGCGGTGGCGCGGCCGTGGGTAGAGCGCTGCGGAGCCCCGCCGGCGCGGCCGGCTCCGCTGCGGGCGACCGGAGCGGCTTCTTCCCGCCCGCCCCGGGGCGCCGGTGCCGGCGGGGGGTAGCGGGGGCGGCCGCTGGGGTCGGGCGGCGGAGGGGGCAGCCCGCGCCCGGCGGCACCTGCGGTACGGCAGCCCCCGCCCCGGGCTGGGGCCGGAAACTTTCTAGAACTCCTTAAAACGGCAAAGTTGCACGGAAAACGCCGGGAACCGGGCTCGCGTGCCGCCGCGGCCCGGTAGGGGGTTTCCGGGGGGGGCTTGCTCGACTCGCCGCGCGCAGGCTGGCGGCCGCGCGTGGCCCGGCCCCGGGCACTGGGCGGCCGGACCTGGACGGCGGGAGCGCTCGCCCGCATCCCCGCGAGCGGCTGCGGGACCGCGGCCGTGCGGCGCCCGGGGTCGTGTGGGTCTGGGGCTTGCGGTTTGTGCTTGTCGTGGGAACACGCCGAAGTTGCGCAGGCATCGCCCTCGCCTCGCGGGCATCGAGCAAGAGCGCGGTTACGTCTTCAAAAAACGTTTGGATATGAAGTGCGTCGGGGGGGAAAAATAAAAAAGACACCCCCAGGCCCCCCCCCCCCCCCCCCCGGCGGTGGGTGTGCGGGGAAGAGCGGCCGCTCCCCAGCAGCGCGCCTCTGCCCCGCAGACCTTGTGCTGCAGCAGGTGCCGCGCTGGCGTGCGCGGGAAGGTTCCAGAACGGCGGCGCCGCCCGCTCCCCCGGCAAGGCGGGTCCTGGCCGCCTCCCCTCGCTAGGGACCGCGCCGGGGGAACGGGCAGCGGGGCCCCGCACCGGCACGGCGTCTGGCTGCAGCCCGGGCGGGGGACCGGCACCGCGGGGCTGTGGCGCGGGGGGCCCGGCTGCCTTCGTGCAGTCGTGGTTCGGTGGCCAAGCTCGGCGCGGGGAGCCGCCGGGAGCCGCCTCTGCTGCGCTACCTCTGCTGTAGGGGCTTGAGAAACGCGGGTGCGACGAGGCGGAGGACAGTGGCGGGTGATGCTCCCTGCTCCCGGTCCGCTCCTCCCGCCGCAGAGCACCGGCTCCCTTTGGCACAGGCGTTCACGCGCCTCATGCAGCGGGATGGGTTCTTTCCTCTGTGACAAACTAAATCCATTGCACAAAATCAGTTGAGAGGGGTGACCTACTTGGAGGGGGAAGAGGAGAAAGTGTGTGAGGAGACCTTGATTTCGAACGTCACCTTGTGTGTCCTGCCGTTTGTCCTAACCAAGCAGGGTTATTACCTCCGGCAGGTGTGAAATGCACAGTGTAAAGTGTTGGTTGGTGGTTCCCCCCCCCCTTGCCACTTTAGCAGTAAAGAAATAGTTATTCATGAACGTGCATTTCGGGTTTTGTTAAGCACTCTTGTGTTACAGCTGTGACATCGAGAGGTTAGAATACCCAGAACATTTCTCCTCATCCTGGCTCTCACAAGCCATATTTAAAACCAGAGCATCATTAGCAAAATTGTAGGCGGTTCTGGGGAAGGGAGGGGATGTTTTATTGTTCAAAGTCATAAAGCCAACAAATAACACTTTCACAAATACCTGGGTCTTGCAGGTCTTCCAACGTAGTTGGCAGCGCCACAGCGACCTTACTTGCATGCGGCTCAGTGCAACGTGTAAGTACAAGAGCTGTTTGAAGAATTTTTGTGCATGTGGATTTTGGTAGATTAATGATTTCTTCTCCCCCCTCTTTAAATAGGCAGGTTGATTGCGACAAACGGGGAACATAGCATATTGCAGATGTTTTTGCTTGGGAGGCATTATGGGTAATATCTGAAAGGCTCTGCTTTTCATTCTGAAGAAAAAAAATAGTGACTGGGAAAGAATTTGCCTATGTTTCCAGTGCTAGCATTACCAACACCTGTTCCCTATGAAAGCATGAGATATTTTATAATCAATTTCTGGTGATGTTACGGCCTTTGAGTCATTGAAATGCTGGAAGGTAGGTACCCCAAGGATTTTGTTAATACCACTCAAAAGTCAATGAATAGATGAAAACCACAAAGCAAAACTACGGTATGGTAATAAATACAACTGTTTTGTGTGTGAAAATGGTAGTTTTAATGCAATAAGAATATAAACTGTCTTACCAGCATGAGACACCTATGTATTAAATGCCCGTTCAGAAGGGGAGAGTTGGCCGCATTTCACCACAGGTTAAGTAATTGTGGGTTAATAGGATTCTGTCAAATACATGCTGGGAAACATTAGCATAAGAAGTAAAGATTTTTCTTAATATGTCTACATTTTACCTTGAAAAGAAGTCCACATTTCTGAAAACTCTTTTAATACCGCATAGATGCATGATGGCTGTCTGGAGATGCAAAATAGGCTTTAAAAAAATATGCTATGGAGGGGAGAAATAATGGATGCTCGTAAGATCAGGTTTGGAAATAGAAGGGAGAGGAAAAATGGGCCATCCAGTGAAAACCTACCTGATTTTTCTCTTTAATGCGTATCAGGCTAAATGATGCTCCATTTTGACTTGTGTCAACATACTGTTGTTAGCCAGTCTTAGGCAGGCTTGTGTTTTAAAAGATGAGACACACAAGTTGTCTCTAACTAAAACTGGAATGTATGTAGAGAGACCTAGGTGAATGGGATATTACTTAAAATTGTTTTGAAAACAAAGTATTTACTGTACTTCAGCGGTGTCTTTGGTATTTCCTCATAGTGTGTACTTGGTATTTAATGTTAAGGTGTGGCTGCCTGAATCAGTCACATAAACAGGTTAAGTAAGTACAATGTTCTTTCAAGAGAAACTTGTAGTTTGCTCTTCTTATGAATTAGGTGGTTAGATTCATGTGTTTGTTGGAAATCGTATAACTTGGATTTCATAAGTATAAATCTTTCAATATTCTTTTCACATACTGTGCATCTGTGTAGTAGTGTCAATACATATGCGTGGTGCAAGGAGAGGAAACAATAATATTTAATTTGTCTTACTTTAACTGTTACATTTAATATGTCATATGCAGATAGCATGAGGCTGATGCAGGGTGTGTGTGGGGGGAGGTCCTTATTCTCAAGATATTTTTAGGAAAAATAATTGACCAATATAGGTTTACCTGTTTTTGGCGGGGGGTGGGTGCTTTGGAGAAGAGTTAATCTTTCTCATTTCTCTTTCATTCTGGTAATTCTTCATTTTGAAAGAATTGGCTTCCTAGTTTAAGAAACAAGCAAGGGAGGGAGAGATGCAAGACATTATTGCAGGAAAAGGTCAGTGCTATCCTATTCCTTCATTGTCTCATTCACGGGGTTTTTCCCTTCTCCTGTCTGACCTGCCAAAAGATAATTTGGGAGGGGAGGGAAAGGTCAGAGTGTGTTTTTAAGGCAGACACACGTATCGGAGGGGATGCCTAATAAGAAAATCGTAATACAGCCGTACAGCCTAATGGAGTGAGAAGATGACAATTCTCAGCCAGCTGGGTGGGGCATGATGCAGTGCTAACTGTAAGCCTTTTGTCTAATAAAAAAAATGTCTGAAACAAAGTGATTGTCTGGCAATCAGCATACCACTTGACCTTTTTATTTAAAGACAGGAGAACAAAGTTAATGAATGTATCTTTCAGCTGCCACCCGGTATGTCGGGTTTTCTGTGCATTACTAGAGAGCCAGGACTCTGACTGCTTTGGTTCCTATCGCAGCGTGGCTATTCAGAGTCTGAAAGATTATTTGTGAAATAGCGCCTGTTGAAATTATTACAGCCTCAAGCAAAAGAAAAGCCCTGTATGCAGCTACTGAACTACTTTTCCCTGACTTTTTTTCTTTCCTTGTCGGTGCAATGAATTAACTTCACCAGAGTTTCACAGGGTTACTGGAAAATACAAATCTTGCTGTTCCTAAGCTGTGCTTTAAGTCTCCTGTATTACTGAATAGTTGGAATTACTAGATAATTACAGAAAACCTAGTGCATTATGTAAGTTAAATGTAGGCATTGTTTAAAACCTTATTTTAATGAGATGAGGTGTTCTTAAATGCTTTCCCTAGAAAAATTAATTTGAGCTTTTTAAAATGCTGAAAATACTGCATGATTATTAAAGAATTTTTAGCATTCTGTAAACAGGATACTTGCAAGACACCTGGTTTTTTTGAGGCTCTAGAATGTAAAATCCAGCCTAACAATCCCAGATATGTGTAAGCAGCTATGTATGTTTTGCTGAATTTGAAACAGTATAAATTGTATAGCTTGTGTAAGACTCTGGCAAGCCTGTATCTGTTGAAAGCTGTGTTGTACAAGAATCTGATCGTTCTGATGCAGATGACTATCATTGTGAGGGAAATTCTATATGGTTATGAGATACCTTGGAAACAATAAAACTAATATTTGTGCTGGTTTGTGACGCCATTAAATGCTTAATTACTTCCTTTGAACACAATTGGGGAGGTTCATTTACAAATTAATACTTGTTTTTAATGCTAGGTGACAGTATCACCACTGAAATGCAGAATTCTCTGTGGTTTACGCTTTCTGTAGAGAATTTAATTTGCATGTATCGAAAAGAAAATGGTGGCTTCTCTTCTTGCTGAAGACTGAATAGGAAACTGATGTGGTGCTGTGTTAACACTGGGGCACTGTTTTGCAAAGAATAATGTATAAGCTTAAGTGTCATCATAAAATCAGACAAACTTGACAAACTTTACAGTGAGCAGTGAAGGTTTTGAGATGCAGTTCCTTTCTGCTGCACTTAATATCTGAATCTTATAATGGGTGCCTGCGTTAATAGAACGCACACACTTACATACTGTATTATAGATAAAATAGGGAATAGGCTAAAGAGGGGGAACGTAAGTGCTATCCAGGAACTGATAATTTTTTTAAGCTTACTGTAGGATATTCAATGCTAAGATGAAGAAGTATAAATGGTAAGCGGCACATATTTATCATCTGTGCAGTATTGATCTAGATGAAAAGGAAACAAGTAAAAATCAGCATTTCAAATGGAACTTAAAAATTAATCTCTAAGACTTTGAAACCTGTAATCAGTGTAAATTAGAGGGGAGGAGAAGGAGGGGACTGGGGGAGCAGTGGCAGGAGTAGAACACATGCTCTGCTTCAGCTCTGTATAAGGAAGTAGGTATTGTGATGGAGAAGATAAAGCAACCATCTAAATTTACTGGATTTCAAATAGACTAGTAGCACTTACGAATTATATGGGGTATTTCTGCAAATCAGTGTGTTGCTGCTGTGCTTTGTTGGAGCAGCAGACCTATTTGCAAAGCTGTTTGTCAGACTGTCGTTTTTATTATAATAGGGCTTATATGGAAATATTCCTGCAATGCATCTAAAGAAAAGACAAATGGCAGCATTTATAGAAGGTGGCAGATTATAGCGCAGTGTGTGTGTAGGGAGGAGGGGGGTTGGTGTCATGTTGTGTCCCCCCAACCTCAGCCCCCTTACTAAAGAGGGATTGACACTATTTTGTTTAAATATGGTGCATGTTACATTGGACTAATGTAAAGATTAACACAACAGGGCCCTTAACCTGGTTAAGGACTCTGGGTCCTGCCCCAAGGTAAATAATGAATACGGTTTTGTTTGCCCAGCGTGTCTTACTGTGTGGAAAAAATAGCAGGCAGTCTGTTCTTTTTTCCTTCTTTCAAACTACTTGTCTTGCGTATAAATCAATTAAACTTGGGGGTATTTTGGAAGAAGTTTGTTCTTTCTAACAAGCAAAGAGACCTGGATTTTGTTTTTCTATTTCAGCTGAAGGGCCTGATCACATTTTAATACTCTTACACTCAAAGAGCAAAACCATCAATTTCAAGATAAAATAAGTGGTGACATCTTTAGCTGATATCAAGCAGCAGTTGCTTTTGTGGACTTGTGCTGTTCATCCCCTGTAGTGAATGTGGGCCTTGGTAATTCAACAATATACTGTTAATTTTTCTGTAAATATGGAATTTAATTTTTCTAAAAGCGTTAAGAGGGAGAAGCATGAACAGGGAAGGCAGAGATGAGGAATAAAAAAATTCCTCATTGGGAAAGATTACTTTTCTTGCTGAATAGATTTAATTTCTCCATCTTCCCTACTAAGGGGTAGCATATGAAGGGATGCAAGTCTTTCAGGATGATACAGTTTTTATGTGTCAGAAGGTGCAAAGGTGGATCGAAGTTCCTTGGTGTCCTGATGGGTCACACCTTCCTGCTGTGGACCCCATCTGGTGACAGATAGGTCTGGCTGAGTTTTTGGCTGCTCTTTGTTCTGTTGAAAACCAGTGTTCATCTCGGAGGCTGACAAATAAGATGTAATTATTTTAAGGATTTACTTAAGTGTGAGCATAAATTAGAATGCTTCTGAAGACAGATCTAGTCTAGATTTAGACTGCAACTGAAAGAAAAGCTGTAAATTATTTTAACTAGCAAGGTAACGATGCCACGAGCAGTTTTGGAGTGTATTGCAGGAAAATGGCTGCCTCATGTTGTCTTGGCCGCACTTATAGCGGCTCAAGCTGTGTACCAAATCCTGCATTGGTGCCAGTTTGTGGTCCTATCAGCCAACCTGAGAGCCCTTCTCTTCAAGATGCACCTTGTTCTTGCATCCTTAAACAGCTCTGTTAGCACAAGCTCAGTGTTTTCCCTCAGCTTGCCAGCATGCTATGGACTTTCAACCTGAGCTGCTTGACTCAAGACCTCTTAAAACAAACACTTGCAAGGTTGAGACACAAAAGCACTGGTGTCGCTGCAGCTGGGGGAACAGTGCTATTGACTGCAGCTGAGCTGAGGCATGCCCTGCTGACAGTCATGTCATGGTTGTGTGTCCCCTTCCCCTCACATGGTGTCCTTGCAAGAGAGGGTCTGCAAAAGGCACCGTATGAGTCTCTTCCTACCTGCATTCCAATTGAGAGTTAGGTAACTTACCACAATGAGGTCACTCTAGTCTAAAGAAAGAACACTCTGTCTAGCAGTTAGTGACTCGTGCCACATGTCACACAGGCGCTTGGAGGCAACGGGCAGTCCTGCTGTGCCAGAGTAGGTACCAGAGCTTTGGAACTAGCTCTGGTTGCAAGTCACACTGGAGGTCTCGTGGGTTTACTGGAAGCCGGTGTAAACACTCTTGGCATGCAGTGTAAAGTTTGGTATTGGTGAAGGTGCTGGTGGCTCTGTCTTAAGTCTCTGCTGTTGCCTGATCACCAGGCCCAAGTAAGCCAAGGAAGGACCAGACAGAAAACTGGACAAAACCTGGGCACTTCTAGTGTGCTATGCCCTGCTTTCCCCCAGCCCCAGTCCTGGTGTGCTGCTGGTCCTGAGAGCCATTGAGGATTGGCACAGCCTGAGGAGCTTGGAGCTGGCTGTGACAGGGCAAAGTTTGCTCCCAAAGGGGAGGGTAATTTTACAGCTGATTTCAGAAGCCCAGCCTCATCACATCTTCCAGTAGTTCTCTAGCTAGGCTGTTAAAAAAAAAAAAAACAAACAAACCAACCCCAACAAAACAAAACCACAAACGAAAGCCACCCCAAAACCAAAAAATAAAGCCCTTTTCTTTCAGAGCTTCCTCTTTAAAAGTTAGAGGCGCTACCTGGTGACTAACTCCAGGATTGAAGGCTGGATGTGCAGGGACTTAAGACAACTCAATCTGTCACAGATGCCAAGCCTGACCTTGAACACAAAAGATAAGCTTCCCTCCAGCATCACTTTTCCAGCAAAGAATTGGGTGAGGCGGTGGAAATGGCATTTATCAACTTCTTGTGTGCTGTGAAGTCTAACATTTGTTAAAGGTGTTTTCTGATCCTTTGGGAAAAGTGCAGTGTGCTCCTGGCTGGCACTCCTGCTTCATAACCTCTTTGCAGGGATGAGGTAGGAAGCATGGTTTGAATCTCCATTCCTCACAGCCTGCTCACTGTGGGCTCCTTCAAAAAATGGGGAAAGCTTTCCTGGAGAGTGTCTGAATGCATTATCCAGTTGGCCATCAATACTGGAGCTGCTGAAATGGGGAGTGTAGAGGGCTGCATGCAGCCTTCTTTTGGGGAAAGGAAGGTGGTTTTTTCCTTGTTTCTGTTTTTAAGTGAAAGCAATGTCTGCTGGCTAGAGAAGACTGGGAAGCGCTGTGCTCCATAGCCTGCAAAAGGGGCTTTGACACTGCTTTGAGCTGAGCAACCGGAGTGTGGATGGGACTTACTGCTGTGAGTGATGTGCCCCTTCCCTCTGTGCTGCGCTCAGTGGGAAGGCTCTGCGTCTGCCTGTAGCTTTTGCCCCTGGACAGCATCACTTGCTGGATTATGGAGGCTGTCATTTATCATCACTGTCTCTGACTGTAAAAGACAGTCCAGCGCCCCGACAAAGCGACTAGAGGATTGGGTATGGTTGAGAAACAGCTTGCAGGGTTGGCAGGCTTTTTCAAGTAGGGAGGTGATTTCAAAGGAAGAAAAGGAGGCTGGGAGGGAGGGAGGGAGGGAAAGACCCCCAAAGACCTACAGCAGCAGTTTGATGCTTGCACGGAGTTTAAATTTGTGTGAAGAATGAAAAGTGCTACAAATAAGTGTGCCTGAACACAGAGGTATAGGTATTTTTTTTTTTTAAAGGGCAGGAGGGCTTGTATTTAGAAAGGTCAGCAGGGTTAAGACTCCATCCAGGGAAAGCGGATGGGAGGTGAGTAGAGTTTTCTGGGAGAGAAGATGCAGCCTATGTCAGAAAAGGTAACTGGTGGGTCCCATGGGTGCTACAGGGGGCTTGCTGGGGCTTGTGAGTACACCAGGCACAGGGCACCTGGGAGCATGCTGCTTGCTTCTCTGTGTGCCAGGAGGCTGGTATCCAGCTGGACAACAGCCTGTTTGAAGGGTGCAAAGGTTGAATAGTCATGTGACTAACAGCACATTTGCCATCTGAAAATTAACAGAGTCCTGGTACTTGCTAGTTCAATTCTGTTTCTATTAAAACCTGCTGGTTTTCTGCTTTTGGTTTCAGTAGGTACCGCTGCTACACTGAAAGTCACCTCACAGTGAATGAACTGCAGAGCTCACTATTAACATCTCTTAGGTGATGAGTATTCATGTACCTGTTTATACTGATACCTGTGGTGCCCTGTACTGCTTTTTTTTTTTGACTTTATTCATGCAGTGTCAGTACTCTGGACACCTCCTGGTTTTTCTTCAGATACGTTTTCAGCAACATTAAAGTGACCATATAAAAAGTCCATTTGCCTGAATCTTGAGCAGGGTTGAACAGTTTAAAAGGTATTCCAACAGTGTTAGGAAAACAGGTTGGAGGCGCCACACACTAAGCAAACCCTTCCATCAGCAACCAGAGTGTGAAGGGTCATGTAGCAGGGTGCTGCAAGTGCACTGGGAAAGTCTCTGCTACCTGTACTGCCCCAGTGGCACATGCAGGACCTCCAGTTGCTACCAGCACTTAGTGCCATGTGTGTCTGTTTGTCCATTGCACATTAAATCCCTGTGAGGCTTTGCTGAAATGTGGAGCAAGCCTGCAGAGCTGGGGTGCGAGTCCTTCTTGCACTGCACTGCCTTCACCACCAAGGTGCCTTAAAAGCCACTAATCTGCTGTCTTGTGGACAGTGTTTGGGGATTTTCCTATTGACTGTCACCTCCTGCCTAGTCACATCAGTGTCGCATAATCCACTGCCTGCATGTGTCTCAGTTGCCGTCCTAGTCTTGATGACTTCCCTTTGTGGCTCACCTTGTTGTTCTTCCCTGGCTGCTGCAGTGCCTGCAGCAGAGCTGGGTGCTGTGCAGGTTGGCATCCCTGTCCAGGGGTGCTGCAAGTAACAGATGGTGCTAAAACTTCTCAGATGCATCCCAGAAGAGTTGCAGATGCAAGCTCAGGCTCCTTAGGAGCAGGGATTTCTGGAAACACATACCCCATGAGCAGCAATAGCTGCAGTAAGAAGCTTCAGTAGGTATCTCCACCCACACCCCATTTCAAAATAGTAACAAGAACATTCAGCAGTTGGTAGTCTAAGGTGACCTGGGATACACAGATAGTTGTGGGGTTTTTTGAAACCTAGCTTTGCTGGTTGCTCAAGAATCATGTGATCAAAAGTTAAAGGGGTTTTGTTTTTCTGCTTCATGAAGGTCAAAGTGGCAACAGTTTCTTTGTGTGTTTGACACAGAATTTAGCCATAGCACTGTGGCTTCCCTTCAGCGGTGCGTGGCTGGTGGATGATAATGTATCAAATACCAAGGAACAGCTGAACAAAACGTCTTTTTAAAACAAAAAAAGCTCTATGCCAAACCTCAGAGAGGCCATAGTGTTGCTGGTTCTTAAACTGTTTTGCACTGTTGGGCTAGGAGTGGAAGGCATGGAGAAGACAGAGTAAACCCTCTACCCACGCTTGCAAAAAGAATCCAGGCTAAGTTGAGCCGTTCCTTAACTCTACTTGCCCTGAAACTTGAGGAAAAACACCATTCCTGCTGCTTTTGTTAAGTCAGAAGGTGAGACTTTTTGACAGCTCAGGAAACGTAGAGGGGAAGTGCTGCTTTGCAGGCATCCTCGCAGCTAATGGCTTACCTGCTGTTACAGAGCTAACAGTAATGCAGCCAAATTGTTGCTACGACCTCATGAAAAAGTTGTCGAGGGTGGTGTTAGAAGCTGTTGTGTTTGATTGTCTCCAGACTTCTGGGACTAGAAAATTGAGGTGGTGCAGGAGATGTTTTTGATGGGCAGAAAAAGGATGCGGGTTGCTTTGCAGGTACCAGTCCTCTCATTGTCTGCATCTTGCTATGTTGCTTGCTTATGTTATAAATAGATCAAGTCAGGAACATGGCTCGTTTGTACAAATGTGCAAAAACCACGGTATGCTTCTGGGTGTAGTGTAGCTAATCTACAAGGGGTTTTGTTCTTGTATCTGTTTGCAGAGGGGCCAGGCATTGCGTGTCATCTGCAGCGCTGATGGGAGCGTAGGTGAGAGGCAGAAGGGCCTTCATGCAGAGCGTGGGGGAAGCAACTTTCCATGGCGCTCATCCAGACCGAGGGGAGTTTAACCTTGCAAACTCTGAGCTGTTGGAGGATTTGAGGGGGTGAGATGAGGAGTGCATCATTTGGCAAAACGGCATTAGGGGTTAATGCCGGCCAGAGCGTTTTGACCCCACAGGCAGGTGCCTGGGGCTGATGTCGAGGAGCCAGGCAAGGGGCTTCCCCTCTTTCTTGTCTCTGCATTTGCCTGTATTTTTTTTTTTTTCCTCCCCTTGTCTGCCCTCAAATCCCAAGATTGATCAGTCTGCTCTAAAATCATGCTCTGGAGGCTGTGCCTTCTCCCGTGACTGAGCGAGCAGGGCAAGACCCCTCAGCAGCATCCCAAGGGGGACAATGGGAGCTGGCTGCAGGGTGCTGAGCCATCCTGGGTCCCTGTGCCCTGGGAAACGCAGCTGCACCTGTAGCCCCTCTCCCTCCCTTAAAAGCAAACCCACAGAAGATTTAAAAAAGGTGAAACCCAAGGCAGTAATTCTAGAGAAGGGCTAATATTTTGTTACTGGGAAGGAATTATCTGTCTGTGTGAGCAGGAAGAAGGAAAATGTGAGAAAGAGCGTGTTCTGTAAGGATGACAGGGTGTGGCTCAAGCATCAGTAACAAATGCTGGAAGAAAAAATGCTCTTTGTTCTGCAGTCAGGTGGGTTGACAACTATTCTCACCCATCCATGGCATGCATAACACCCAATGCAAATAAAATTTCGAGGAAGACTTGATGTACTGAAGCTGCTGGAAATGGAGCAAGCCAAGAGATCCAGCCTAGAATCTGCTTTCCTTTTTTTTTTTTCCCCCCGAATGATTAAGTTCCAAAGCTTGTCGGTATCAAAATCAGCTTGTTTCGTACAACTGAGTTAGTTTTAATATCAATGCTTTGTGTGGTTAATGCTTCAAATGGTGAGCTAAAGCTCTGTAGCACTAAAATTTATACTGGCCTACACAAGACTAGAATTGGACCAAAGTGTGCATTAAAGTGTATTAGGAATGTGTACATTCATACACATGTGCACAGTACAGCAAATCGACTCATAATGACAGTCTTGCTAACTGGAAAATAATTTTAAAGCCATTCACTTTAAACTACAGTTGTTTGTCTGGCAGGTTTAATAACACTTTAAAATAAATAAATAAATGGAAAATAAAAATACATTCACAGTTGCTTTTAGATTGCTGCTGGCTAAAGCAGTATCTTGAGCTTAAAAAAAACTATTAAATGCTTTGTTCATTCTGCTGTAAGTTGGTTTAAGTGACTAAAATGTTGTCCTTCCCCCCCCCCCCAGCACTGGAACTAAAACTTGGTCTCGTTGCAGTTGCTGGCAAGAAGTGAAATCCTTGCGTAAGGGAAATACTATAAACCTGCTTGTAGACAAGCAAGTGAGAATGAATGTATAAAGCAGTGAAAAGAGGATATGATCGCTACACATCTCTTTTTTTTAACATCTCTTAAGTTCAGGGTCAGTTACTTTGTGTGTCTATATAATTATATGTATACTTTTGTATCCTCTGAAAATGTCTTACTACTTTTTCTGGGAGGAAGAGAAACGTACTTGCAAATTTACATCTCGTGACATTTCCTTACAACTGCACGCTGGCGTATGTACTGCTAGAGGCCAGCCCATCATTTCTTGGTAAAAAGAACCTTTCAGCTCGGTTACCTCCTGTAGAGAGCTAATTTTCCAGCAGTCAGGCTTGATCTGGATAAATAATTAGAGAGCGCGAGAGAGAGATGAAGATGATCACATCAGCGCTGTCTGTAATTCAGTTAATACAGCCAGACCCTGTGATTTCACGTCTGCAGCGTACTTGCGTGGTCTCAAAAGCCGCAGAGGCAAGCAAGCAACAAAGCCAATCGGTTACATTTGTCTTGGAAGAATTAGCGGCACTTTTCATTCATTTGTGGAAAGCCAGCAAACAGCTGCAGCATGCATCTGCAGCGCGAGAAGGTGATTCTTGACACGTTCGCTCTCCCCACCCCACCCCCACTGCCGTATGCAAAAATTTCATCACGCAATTAACGCCAGGGTATTGCCATCCTTACAGATAGCTTTTTTCTTTGCAGTGTAAGATATGGTGGTTTTATATTAGAGGTAAAATTGGTATCTTGTGTAGCGGAGTGAAAGCTGACTAGGTGAAGCCTGCCATTTAAGCATTTCTTGATTATTTTTATTCTTTTTTTAAAAGCTGGTCAAAATTATGGGATAGCAATACTAAACTGCAGAGATGATGTGCCTGGTTCTTTCAGTAAGTGGTAGCATTTCACATAACTCTTAACATCAGCGGAAGAGATGCAGTTAAAGCAAGCTACATTCTTGTATAGTCTTTGAAGCTACATTTGTTATTGATACGAATTTGTTCGTCCTGTGTGTGGTGCCATAAAGGGGTTAAAAATACATCTTTGGTTCCCTTTATTCCCAGTGGTAGCTCCATTGCATTTATACATGGATCAGATTAAAATAGGTCAATATCTTTTGTGGAAGGTCTTTTGACACTTTGGTGCATGACTGCAGTACACCTACCTTGAGGATGAATGGACCCGGAGGAAATCCGTGCATTAACAAAAACACAGCCTAGGGATACTTTAGGATCACATTCCTTTATTCATCAACTAAATCAAAGGCTTGACAGAGGATACTTTGTCATTGAGTCAGTATAAATAATACTTTTTGAGGCGACAGATAACTTCTGCTGAAGAAATAAAACCCTTATTTAGATGGGTGAGAAACATTTGAACAGTGAAGGCTTATCCCATTTTTTACACTGCATCGTTTGCATTAAAATATATATGTATATGCTCCAGCTCAAATTTTTCAGAACCTTATTAAACAAACTGTGTATTCAGGAATTGCCTTATGGCAAGAAGTCTTTGTCTGCCTGTCCACTTTATTGTGGTTGTTTACTGCCTTGAATTGATTTTGTCTACCAAATCAGTACAGTGAGGATGGCTGGGGAAGGCAAGGGAGGAAGCAGGGGGGGTGCAGTTCTGCAGTTAGCAGGACCAAGAAGCCCTTTGCGGCTTCAATGGGGGGGGGGGGGGGTTGCTTTTTTGTAAGAAAAAAAAAACACTTGGAATTTCCATATTATAACGAGGAAAAGGCTTCTTTTTGATATAATGGCGCCATTAACATCTATTAATAATGCAGACAGGGTAAGTAGCTGGAGTTGGAGCTCCCTGGGGGCCTCGTAAAACAGATGTGCACTATATCTTCCCGGATTTGATAGCTGCTGGGGTCGAGGGGGTCGCTGTGGTTCCCGTTTATTTCCTCTGGCAGCGGTTTTCTAATTTAAGCACCTCTGTCTCCTGGCTACAGTTGCCTGCTGTGATATGGAGGGGGTGTTCGCGCATTGTCGTGCCTGCTGCCGGAAAAAGGGGCACAAGCGGAGTCGCCCCTGCCTGGGTGCTGCCTGCCGCCTCGCTCGCTCTCCGCACTGGCTGCTCAGATGCGTTCTCCGTTCGAGGTGCTGGAGCTGGGCTCTTTTGTTGATTTTTTTTAATTATTATTTTTTCTTTCTCCCCTTCCTGCTCCCCCCCAAAAGAAATAAAAGGTAAGCGTTTCCTCCTCCTTGTGTCCACAGATCTTTTTTTTCCTTTGCATGGGAAGGAAGAAATATTTCAGCTTGCAAGAGCATGTAGTGTATTGCTTGAGGTGAGGTCTAGCCCCCAGTGGGAAACGTAGTTGCTGTATCCCCTTTTTTCAAGACTACACTGCTCAGTTTTAATTGAATATATTCACAGTGCTGCCTCTGAATAGATAGCTCTGCGTGTTCTTTCTATAGCTGTCTGTGTTTAACTCGGAGAGGGTGGGGTGTAGCAGAAGGTCTTAAAATATTTCAATTTTTTATGCTATTTCTCTAATCGTAGGTTACTCTACAAAAGTAGTGATAAAATATCAGTGGTCATAGTGTAAGGCAGAAACTCTTCATAATCAGTACTGTATCAGATGTATTCGCACCATAGACATTTAGGATTGCCTTCAGTCAAATAGGAGATAATGTCTGTCCTTGTGTGCATTTGTGTTGCAATATAGTCTTGCTGTATGCGTTTAAATGTAGAGGTATGCGCTCTTCTAGCTTGTCACAGAGATCGGGGAGGGGGGCAATCCTGGTATCGGGTCCAAATCCTTTTCAGCTGCTTCCCCCAGCTGTGTATTACAGTTTAAAAGTTCAGAAACATACATAAAGGTATTGTAACTCCTTGGAAAGGAACAGGCAGGACAGTTATTTCTCAGTCTCTTATTCTTCCATTACTATGTATGCAAATGACCATTAGCCTCTCACTGTGCGGAATAGTGTATTATATGGGGAAGCATAACTTCTGCTGTATATCCTACAGTAATACCCTTAGCTGTGAATTGGGTTGTGTCTGTCTTTTTCAGAAGGATAAAGATACATCAGGTGGAAAGGAAACAACGGAGGTGTGAGCGGGGTTTTTTTCGGAAGTGCAGCGTAAGCCAGTCTATGGGATTTCAGCAGGCAGCCTTCAGAATAGGGTGGATCGACCTTGCTCTTCCCCCAGATTCACTGAAAACTTAAAATGAAATTTGCCTCTGACTTATCACATACTTAAAATACAGTACAGTAAGGGTTTTTTTTTTCCTTCTGTGTACTGAGACACTGTACTAGCTTGCCTGCCCTTGTGAATGTGCAGTGACATACCAGGTGCTTTGCTGAAAATGGTATACTGTGATTGCTACCAGACCTGTATTAAATGGGTGCAAATGGAAATGTTAATAACTTGACTACGTGGCATATTTTGAAAGCATAAGTAGTTATAACATTTGTTCCTCAAATGTTTTTTCTGTACTAGTGTCCAAATCCAAAAGACAGAAATCAAATAATATAAAAATTGTATATAAAACTTGGGGGGGGAGACTTCAAAGCAAAACTTACATTATATATATATATATATGATAACTTCTTTTTCTCTTTTGTTAGATCCAGGGTATACTTGTAGATAGTTGTTTCTTAATATATTGATTGTTCCTCTTTCTGATAGAATTCCAGTGTAACACTGTTAGACTTCAAATATAAACACACTGATTTTACAAAATGTCTGAATCAAGTAATTAAATGTGTGAAACTTTAAAATTAGTACATTTGCAAATAACTTAAAAACAGATCGATTTTTCTCAGGGAAAAATTGCTGTCTGTTACTTCTGGTAATTTTTGTTTGAACAATATGGAACATTTGCCCCCCTCATTACAGAAGAGGTCAATAAGGCTCATAACTGACAGGTTCAAAAGAACAATAAGGTACTGTGTGTTTTTAATCAGATATTGGAGACAATGTTTTTTATTGGTTTTTTGCTGACTTACAGTCTGTTTAGTAAATTCTGATATATATTGTGTCATTCAGGCCTTTTTTATTAAATCGGAGTGTGAATATACAACTACTGTTAATACTTAATTCCTTTTCTCCTGGTGCTATAAAATAATCCCTTCAGAGTTAATTGAAGACCTAAACATTAACCAGCATAAGGAGGGGTTGTAGGACCAAGCTGTATGTTTTATAGCTTATCTATTGTTTGTTAAAACAAAGCCAACAAACCTGAAACCTTTTTTTTTTGTTTGTAGCATCTGTCGCTTATTTGGGCCCTTTCTGGATTATCAATGGCAAATTTTACATCTGAAGTGCAGTTCAGGTGTGTAGTGTCAGGCGGTTTAAAATTTGATTATAACCGAGATTATATCTAATAATTCTTTGCCCTGGTAAGAGTTTCTCTGTGGAATGATGACAGACTGGGTGGATTTTGTGGTGTTAGTATACTACTTAGTGTACATTTTCTCCTTATTTTCCTGTAAGAGGGAAATAGATGCAGAGATATAATCGGTAATGGGAAACAGTAATTTTAATTACTTTCATACTAGGATTGTCATTTGGATGATCAAAACCTTTTTATTTTTTTAAAGGTACAATAATAAAGCTAGAAGCAAAATTGTCCACTTAAGGAACTTTGCTGAATATAAAAATATGTTGCTAGAAGTCAGGCTTCCGCATTCTTTGGGAAACAAAGGAAAGATCCTCTTTCCTTTGTTAATGGTATTTATCATCATTAACTCATTAGCTGCTGAAGGCAGGGATGAAATGTTGGAAGGATTAGCGATGATCCATCAATAAAATTCACGTAGGCTCTTTGAGGAGTGCGTGTGTGCTGGTATTTTGCAGATAAAATACACACAAATACGTAAGCTGCAGGCATTGCTTTGCTGCTCCTTAAAGAACACAGAATTTTTATCCTGTGTTGATGTGTATTTAATGCCTTCTAAATAAAGGACAACAATCGCAGGATTCCTTTTTATTTGAACTTTGGGTGCGCCCTTGTGTAAAATGGAAATGTTTTGTGAGGCATCCATGAGAAAGGAACAAAATAGAAGGTAATGTGGAGCTGCTTTATATGGCAAGCTGTGTGGTTTGGCCTCTTCTGAAAATGTGTAATTGTAATTTTGGCTGAGAAGTCTTCATTTTTTTTAAAAAAGTTAACCTTTAAGTGATTGTCTGCAAAGCAGGATCGGTTATAGGTTGACATAAAGCAGTATATAAAATAATAAATACATGGATATTTTTTTCTTTTAAAATTATCTCATTTTTATTTACATGTTGAGGGAAAGGTTGTGTCCAAAATGCGAGGAATATTTTTTCCCTTTTCTTTAGATAGTAGGTAGATTTAGCACTTCTGCACAATGCATACTCTTTGCTTTTTCCAAGTCCAGTGAGTTCTCTTCTGAATTTTAAAGAACAGTGTTTCAGTGGATGCTTCACTATGTTGTGTCTTGTTACACAGGGCTTATAATCCCACAAATAATTTTTTCACGATTAAATCGTAGATACATGTTCCTTGAACTTCCTGTTATGGGCAAAAAATGTCTTCCTTCTAGTGACTCAAGTTTTTTTTTGTGTGAGGTTTTGCAAACCTGTAACCAGGATCCTTACTGTGGCTGCTTATGATAACCTCCAGCATGTTGATACGAGGGGAGGAGTAGAAATCTAACAGCTCACACTCCAGACACCCACGCTGATTGCAACAGAGGAAACCGTACAGCAGCAAAACAGAATAGTAAATACAGAGTAAGAAATTGTGACAATGTGTGGCAAGTTATAATTAGGAAGAGGGGACCTACACTGAGCTAAATACTTTTTTCTATACGTTACACAAGTGAGATTAGTTGCGGGGGAGGGGGAATCTTTGAATTTATGTATTGCATTTTTATGGATTTGTTTCTTTGTCTCCTGACTTCTGATTGACTGACCTCAAAAGAAGGGTGCATTTTTCTCTGGATTGTGACTCTGGCTTCGTACTCCTTAAGTGTCAGGAGTAGGTACAACAAGGTGCATCGGTGGTGAGAGCTCAAGAGCAGCAGTGATTCTCTGAGGATATAACTCTCCCCATCTCTCTTTTGTTCAAGTCTGATTACACAACTGCACACATTTGTGTGCCCTTTGTACATGCAACAGAGTGACACCCTGGAGTCTGCAGGGATTCAATACACGGGTGTCAAGGATGCACAGGTACAGTGCTTGCAGTACCCTTTTCAAGTTTCCACATGTGGGAATTTGAATTGCTTCTCCTAGAATCTTCCACCAGGGAGAACATTATTTGGATTGTAGAAGGATATAAATTAGTTACTCATCGAATGTGCCTGGAAAGATGGGAGGCTGCATTTGTGTACAAATCAGTAGTTTTCTCCTATTTAATTATGCTGTAAACCACATGTAGCTCATAAATGTACGCGTGATAAATGTCTGTATCATACACTCTTTTCAGCTTTACCCATGGACAGCCCATTCATTTATCTCCCTGAGGACTGCTGCAAATATTCCAAACACTCATCCCTTTTTTAAAAAAACAAACAAACAAAAAAACAAAAAAAAACCACACACCCCCCCCCCCAAAAAAAAAAACCAAAACCAAACAAAACACAACCCTGCCACACTATAGTGGGTTTTTTTTTCTCCTTGCTGAAATGGTGAATTTCCCCCTCTGCAGACCATGCCGTTGTTGCTGGTGAGAGATTTAAAAGTGACTGGCATGTTGAAAGCAGCCTGACCTGAGGGGGGAGGACAGCCCCCTCCCGGCTGTGGGGCACAGCCTCTGCGGGAGGGATGGGTACAGGGTGGCGGGGGGCTGGGGGCGATGCTTTGGGCAGAGCCCCTGTCTCCGTTCCTTCCAAGGCCACTGCTCTCTTGGTGCAGCGCTGCCTTTTGGGGTTGAAGGAGTTAAGAAAATGCAACTTTGTACAACTTGCCTTGTGTGTCTGCATTTATGAAATTGCCTTTTATTAAAAGGCCGTGTCATTTTCCTCACACTGTAGCTGCTTTGCTCTGACCTTCCCTCAAGGGCACCCGTTATCCCGAAGGTATGGTTTTCTTTCTGGAGGAAACAATGTTGCTCTCCCTCCCTCCTGCTTGTTTTATGCCCCAGTGCTTAATTTCTCTAAGAATCAACATACGTCTCTGCGTGTTTAGACCATGAACACAGCATAGGGAGATTAAACTACTGTGCATGACAATTATGTGTATATGAAACTCTTCATTAGCCTCCATACTAAAGAAAGGGGAAAATAGATGTCGCAGAAATTTCTGCCCAGTTTTGCTTCTGCAGCAGATGAGTGGGAGTGTTAGAGTACCTCATCTGACTCTGGAGCAGTGGTGTGGGGGTGGGTTTTGGGCAAGCCTCATTTCCAGGGTTACGTGAACAGGGACTGCAGCATGTGGCCAGGTGGTCCTGGTTGCATGGCCAAACCAGGAGCTGGGGCACCTCTCAAGTGAAGGAGGTGTCTCTGGGACCTGACCATCTCCATGCGTCTGCATCACTTTTGCTGTGACCTTTTGCTACTTCCGAAACCAAGTGGCAGAGCCTGGTCCTTCGTGGGACTGTGGCCCCCAGCGGAGGGGCTGGAAGAGCTCAGCGTGTGGTGAGGGGGGCTCAGGTCTTGCGTTGGTGTTGAGGCATTGCCAAAAGCTGTGCTAAGAGCCTGCTGTGGCTGGCAAGGCAACACATCATTTTCTGCTTGAAGAGCAGAGGGGTTTTTTTCTCAACATCTTGCAAGCTTCTTGCTTTGTTGGAGTTGAACTTTGAACCATTTCGAATTCATAAAACCTCTAGGAATATGCAGAATTTTGTATCAAAAGTCAAATCAAAGAGCCTGTTAAATACTGTAAGTACTCTATAATTGGCTTGATTAGGCTAATATTAACTCCAAGTGACACTTCAGTGACATCAACTGTGACAACAGAAGTGACATTTCTGAATCGCCTTATTTTTAGGGGGAATGTTGATCATGGCTTCTTCAATTGTTGCTTTGGCATAATGCTCAGACCAACATAATTTCTGGCAAGCGTGACATGTCCCTTCGCTCCGGTTGCGGGGGTGCGGATGGTCAGGCTTGCTGCTGCTCAGTAGGGTTCCTGCGCTGACAATATGCAGCAATGGCATTTCTGTCAACAGAAACCATGGATTTCTGTTAACCTATTCAGAATTAAAAGATTATTTTTTTTTTTGGAGGGACAGTTCTTTATTGGGTATCAGTAAGTTTACCAAGGCAAGGAAGAAAAAGAACGCCAATGGTAAAGCCATGAAGCAGTAGCTTCAGCGGTCTTGAGCATACGATACAAGAGCATGAACACTGCAGCATCCTTACTTTTTTTCTTCTCTGCAGTGGACTGCATGTTTTCAAACGATAACATTTCCAAGTATTTGGCATCTAGAGAGGGACAGTTCTTGCCACCACCTATATTCCTGGTCCTACGTAAATCTCTGACTCCCAAGCTGATACCAGATGTAGGTGGTGATCTTCCCTGCAAAGTACTAGGCAAGCATTCACAAAGCCCCGCTTTAGGTCTTGAAGGTTGTGTTAGTCTCAGTAGTATAGGCAATACTGTGCTTTGAGCTTATGTCCTGGCAAGCTTCATTCCCAACGGTCTATGAAGGAAATCTCTTGTGTCCCCTAATCAAGAGCCAATGACTGTAGGTAATCTTTTTGAGGGGGATATTGCAATAGTTTTGGTGAAACTTGTTCTCTTTTAATGATGGTTTAACCTACATTTGTAATAATGCAGAAGAAGATAGATGCAAAATAATTCTAGGCGTGCAAGAGATGGTTTAACTGACTTCTCATCATGGTAGAACACCATGGTTGGGGTATCACTTCCTGGAAGATTCAGTGTAGAATTTCTGGTTTGCTTGTCATGTAGGAAGTGCAATGCGGATTGTAGCTAAGCAGATGGAGTACTGTCATTGTGTGTTTTGATTGACTAGAAATAACCACATCTGCTGTTTTATTATCTGTTCTCTTCACCTGCTAAGTCTTAGCTTTGAGGGCCCTTGAAATACAGGCTTTTACTTTCTCAGTCTCTTCCCTGGACAGTGGAGCCTTGGTCAGTTTGGCCAATAAATTCTACTGTAATAGATGTCGTAAGCTTGGGTAGGAACCTAATTAAATCTGCCTGTGCTTCCCTTTTGCTTCCCATCTTTCAATCATTGCTTCAGCTTTTATCCAGTATCTTCTGCATAACTTGAAGGAGTGCAGCTGTCTGAACAGAACCTGGACTGCAATGCAACACATCTCCAGCTTTTTCCAGTTAACCCAACCGTACACATGATAACTTAGCTTTGTACCTAGATCTTAAATGCCTTTTCTTGCTTTATACATTTTACACAAAAAGGGCATTTACACACGTATTATATTTTTCTTATGTATTCCTGATATATTTACTTTCTAATAGGCTTGTTGAAATTAAGCCTGTCTGTCACTCCCACAAATCAGAGATTGTCTGTCATTCTCATGATGACATGAGATAAAATTTATAACGTTTGCTACGTTTTTGGTTTAATCCAGTTACTTGGTTTTGAAAATAGGGCTTTTTTGCACTTTATGGCTTTTATGGTCTTACATTCTGACACTGAACGTTGCCTGCTCCACTACCATTGCTGATGGCAAAGTGTTTTATTCATAACTTCATATTTTCTGTATAAACATTCCAAAACCTCCTTTAGTGTTTTGGATGTGACAGGGTGAAATTGCATGTGCTTAAGCAGGGCAGTATGTTGTCTTGTGTGTTTTTCCAGTGACGTTGCCAGAGTCCATCTAATATGTTGCAGCTCTGAGGCTAATTAGCCAAAGCAATAGTCACAGTTGGTCTACTTGCGTGTGGTGCAGGGTCTGTTCATTCTTGTTGTGTGATCTTCCACAAGACCATTTAAATAATGATAACTTTGTAATTTTAGAATTGCGTAATGGTTATTTTCAGGTGAAAAGTGAATCGTCTATTTTGCATGTCCTGCTTTATTTGAAATGTTTTTCTTGCCTTGTCAGTGAATTTATTTCACATTCTAATGTAAGACTCTCCAGTTTCCACCACAAAATTGTGAGGCTGTGTTGTACATGTTTATAGCAGCCTGGTTTACCTGTATTTTGGTGAATCCAGCTTTCCTTTCAGCTTGATAAAAGCTGATTGCTGTAAACCTTGGAACATAATTACAGCTGGAAGGATTGTTGCTGTCTGTTGATGCCTGGAAATTTGTTTGCTACCCTCAAGTAAAGGGAATGCAATGCAATGCAAGAACCACCAAAACCAGGAAATGTTTAGCATGGCTTAACACTAGTAGATCAGCAGCCTTTAGTTTAGTTGTGTGCTGTGTTAGGTAGACGTGGTATGTTCATCACTTGAGCTTAAATCTTAAAGGATTTTGTACGCAGCTCTGTTTCTGTGTGTTCCTTGCAAAGCTTGTTAGAGAACAGCAAAGTTCATGTGTGGGATTGCCTGAGAGATAAGAGCACCCAGAAGTGACCACCAACCCAGAAGAAAGCTATTGTGAAGAAGTTTTCTGAGTTCCTATTTTCAGGACTGACGTGTTTGGATAATGAAAGGCTGCTGTTGGCTGAGTGACTGACAGGTGTAAGCCCCGTACTGTATGCCTATGTTACCCAATTTAAAATTTGTTTTAAGCACCACCACCAAGGATCCTGCTTAACTGTTTGTTTCGTTGTTTGGGGGGTTTCTTTTAATATTTGTAAAAATAAGAAAGATACGGTTTTCTATCTTTAAAATGACTTGAAGAAGGAAATGGAGAAGCACATGGTTTAATGGTCACCTGGAATGGAACATCTGCTAAGTGTTCAAATGAAGTGCTTTTCTGGTTATTTCCATTGATCAGGGCTCACAAAGGGTTTTCTGTTCCAGCTGGAGGCCTGTAAAACCTGTGACCATGCAGATGATCTCCTTAATGTATCTGGTCAGTTGTATCTGAGAAAATCCCGTAGGAAACAGTGGTTGAGCTGGGCTCTGTGGTCATGCCCTAATACTTCACTTGCTGAGTAAAGCAAACCCGTTATTACAAACTCAAGCCACATTAAAAAAAAAGAATAAAATGGTGGAGGCTGACATTTGTGCATGAATTAAATGTGTGATGTGTTTGTTGTGGAGGCATGAGGTTGTAATTACACTTTTATATGGTACTGTAAAAGGAGATTAATGTATAGCATGTTTCCTTATCAGCGGGAAGCAGGAACTGGTTTCCTGTGACAGCACGGGGCTGGTCCCCATCCCTGGACGTGTGCTGTGCAGGCACGGGCTGCAGGAGCCCATCGAAAGGGTGTCAATTAAATACAGTTTAAAAATACTGGAGAGGCAGAGGTTAGTAACATAGGAGCTGGGAGTACGTTTTGAGCCTAATTCCAGGATTTCCTAATTTGCTGAATTGGCAAGGTACACCCAGTCGGATCACAACGCAGTGCCCGCGCGCTTCAGCGGGGCTGCCGGGGGTACCTGGTGCTCCTTCAGAGGAGACCCCAGGGCTGCTGCTGGTAGCCCTGTTCTCCAGACTGCGAGTCAGCACTGTGGTGGTCTGGCCAGCTCTTGGGCCAGCTGGGCATGCTGTGCTGCTAGTGTTGAATGTCAGGGAGCTGCACTGGGGCACGACTGGACAACTTCTAGCAAAGTCCATCTGTCTTTTGTCCTTTGAGGATCCACCGTGGTTCCTGCGCTCTGCCGCTCTGCAGAGCCAGTTTCAGCCCCAACTTCACCAGCCAATTTTTTTAAGCAGTTTGCTCATACAGCCATTTCCCTCTTTCCACACCTATGCAAAAGTCTTTTATTGTTTTCTTCTTGCTACCTTCTCCCAATGTGAACTGAGCCACACAGCAAAGGGGATGTGAAACCTTTTGCAGGCAGGCAGGGTTGGTGCTATCTACTTCTTGGCCCCTCCTGAGCCAAAATATTTTTTACTTCATCTGCAAGTCTTGCTTTTCATGTCCAACCCAATGGATGGGATGGGCCCCAGCCTCTGTGCATGCTGCCTACTATTCTTTCCCTCCCTAGCCAGGAAGCCCCCGTTTCCCCATCCTGTTGATAGAATTTTGGGATTCTTTAGAGCCACCCACGTGCATAAGTGGTTTGCAGGGCTGTGCATAATGTGGTCACTTGAATGCTTCTGGAATGCATAGGTGTCATGTGAAGATAATGATCCATATAAATGCATTTCATAGCAAGAAATTCATCTATAGATGGTGTGCGTGTAGGTTGCCTTAAGCGTTGGAGCTGCTTTTGGGTTTTGTTCCTCTCCACTTGCTCAGCTTTAGATCCCTTTTTCAGCTTTATATTTTTAAAAGGTTTTCTTTTGTTAGCTGTGTTAGACTAATTGTGCTCACGGAAAGCCACAGCTAGGTGCATATGTATCAAAAGCCACTGTGCTCTTCACCTAGAGGAAAATTGCAGATTGTTTTCTTCAGTGATTTGAGTGGCTGGCTGCTGCTTAGTGGGAGAAGAAAGCAGGACTGTTTCATGTGATTTCTATGTTACTTTTTTTTCTGTTTGGGGAAAAGTGTCAGGTTTCTCATACATGGTTCATCCTGGGTCTGTAACCCTCTAGAAAAGTCGTTCTGTTCTTGAGGACTATCAAAACAAAAAAGTGTAGATTTACAAAACTATTAATGAAAATCAGCTCCAGAGTAAGTTTTTCTCAGTGAGACAACTGAGATGGCTGACAGTTTCAGGTGTTGGTGAGGAGTGGGACTTGCATTTCCTGTCCGTATGTATGGAAGCGCGACTTGTCTTTGATGTGCCAGAACCTCATGGTCGAGTCATTGCCAGGGCCCTCGGTCCTCTTGCCCTGAGACTTTGTCACCCATCCTCCTGCTGCGCAGCCCTGTTGTTTCCTGCTGACGCTGAATCATGCCCATCGGATGCCTGGAGCTGGAGAGCAATTTCTGCAACGAGTGAGCATGAAAAGTAATGCTGTCCTCACCGTGGCCATGTGCTGACTGCAATCTGATGTCATGAGTCGGGTCTTGGGTGGGAAAGAAGTCAGATCTTTGCTTAACAGGGGGTGTGGATGCTACCAGCATGGTCTTGTTAGGGCTTCTTTGACAGTTATTGTGAGATAGGTCTATCTCAAACACATTTACACGAGTACATGTTACACAAGTCTCCATATTGAACTCCTGTAAAGTCTGTCTTGACTGGTGCCTTCAAGCCTGTTTGTTCAGGGAGGCTGAAAGTTGCCACTGCATCTGTCTGCATATCCCACATCTTAGGTGCTGAATGAAAACACGTTAGCTACCAGGCATGCTGCTGGGTCACTAGATGTCATTAATCTGGAAGTGCTACATGTGAAGCACATTGCAAAAAATCCCCAAAATTATACCAGTTCTTGGTTGGGAAATCCTTACCTTCTCTGGCTTCATGTCAACAGGATTGTTCAATGATTATATGTTCTAAAAAAAAATAATCTCACTACAGACATGTGAACTGAAGGATAGGGTAAGATGTAAAATAACCTCCAGAAGATTATCTTCTCAGTTAAAAACAAAAGAAAGCAAGTTGTAATTTTTGATTGACATAATTTTGCCTTCATGTCGAAACAGTGTAGCCTATGAAACTAAGCCTGTTGGTCACAAACTAATGCTTTCATAAATGTTTGAATTAAAAAAAATGCTCTATTAACATAAATATGCTTAGAAAAGTGAATAATAACTCAATTTAGAAAACTACATTAACATTATTAATCAAAATACTGAAGACAGACTGCTGGCAACACTGAGCTGTGTGCAGCATATTAGTGAAACAAGGAATAAGGCTTGTGTTCTGAGATCATCTTTATACTGCAAAGCCAGGATGCATCCATCATGTCGCTAAATGTCATTTATAATCCATTGTAGAATAAACTCCTGAGTTAACATTTTTGCACCGCAGGCTGCCAGAAAAAGCAAGAAAGCTTTTTAATGCTGTGCATGATTTGAAAACATTCATAATTTGGGATAAACATAAAAACACTGATAGAGCATTCCTATCAGAGTCTATGAATGAAGAGGATGCACCCCAAGAGAGTCCCTGCTACACAGCAGGTTATTGGGCTCTCAGAAGAGTAAATGGATAAGCTTTTCTCATAGCCAGATAGCCACGAAGGCATTCTTCCTGGGGCTGAAGCGGCACTGCCATGAAATCAGTTTGCAAATAGCATTGTGCACCACAACGCTACCTCAAATTATTGTATGTATTCTAACTTCCAAATAATCTCTTCTCCAGAGCCTTCAAATACCGCCTCACCTAGCCAAGCAAGACCTTTTTTTAATGATTCAGCACATTCACATGGATGAAAGGAAAGCTGTGACAGGGTTTTGTGGCTCCTGAGCAGGCGGTTTTTCCTCTACCGGTTGACTCAGGAGCATTGAGCAGGTAAAACACCTAAACTTTCCTACCTGGCAAACCCTGGCTACATTTCTGCCGGTGCTGCAGCGTCAGACTTCTAGCTGCTGCTTGCAAATAAACGTAGCACTGGAAGAAGGTGCCTGCCAGGGAGCAGTGGCAGCATTTTGGTATCTTCCTCTGCTGAGGGGATGTGGAAGCCATGCCAGCTTCTTCTAGTGTGTTATGCTCTAAAGAAACTGAAGGGACAAGGATTTAATCTCAAAACAAGCAGTCTTTGGCTTGTCTGCCAAGGTTGCCAGCAGTTTTAGGGATAGGGGCGCCCATCCCTTGCGAGTGCAGTAATCGTCTTGCTGCATATGATGAGCCACCAAACCAGCTGCCGTGCACCGGTGACTTTGTTTCTAGCAGAGTGCAAGAATCTTACACACTTTCTTCTTTTTTTCTTTACCAGTTCTGTAGGATGCTTCTTAGCACAATCTGTGTGAAAAGCAGTAGCTGTTTGTCTATCTTCTGTCTTGTCCCTATGTATTTATTATGTCGTACGATGCTACGTCATTAGACATGCTCCTCATTTTCATTTTGGTCTGTGGATTCAGAACAGAATTCTGTCTGCTTTTGGATTTGTTTGTAATTCCTTTAGTGAGCAAGTAAGACCACAAAATTCATGGTAAACATTGTTATCGATGAATGTTTGAAGGAAAACTTAAAATACTTGCCTTGAGAACACTTTTGGGAGCCCTGTAAGAGACATGATAATGTGTTCAGACGTACAAAAATGTTATTCAAGTTATCGACACGTGATAAAGTACTTCAGTGAAGGATTCCTACCTGAATTCATCACATCGACAGCAGTTTCAGCATGTCACTTGCAAAAGGACAAGCCCTGACCAAGCTAAGCATATGCAGAGAGGTGTTTGCAAGTTCTGGCACCAGTACAGATGCTGGCATTTGATACCTTTGACTGTGGTTTTGCCCTTGCAGTGGCAGTGGGCTTACGCAGACCAGAGGTGGGAAACAAACGGGCTTTCTGATTAACTTACCTGAAGCAAGCAAAGACACACAAGCACAAAAAGCCTTGTGTACCAGGCAGTATTTGCATTACAGCAATATCTTCACACATTCAATTCTTATATGCTAATTAAGAAAATAAATCTTTTTCATTAAGCAGGTTTAGAGTCTGTATCTGCTCCTGTTGAAGTTGGTAGGGATTTTTAAGTTGACCTTGGGGCTGTGAGGGAAGAGATGAATGTGATGCAAAAGAGAGTGCCTGAATTTACAGGGGAAGATCCCTGGAATTATCATTACATCTACTGGTGTAACATTAAGCCATAAACAATAATTTCTGTGAATTGTCAGCATTATTGAGGAAATCACCAATAATGCGAAGATTAGCTAAAAATATGCTACCTGGTGTTTTAAATGTTAAGGTCCTAGGTTTTTTACAGTGGTATTAAATTTGGGTTGAAGTGCTGCTTTGCAATAGGACAGATACTTGAAAAAGTGTTTTCACTTTACTTTTATGCCGCTGAGCTAGGATTCAATGTCCCCTTTTACAGCTGGCTTCATCAGCACTGCTTAGGTCAAAACCCGGGCGTGTGGCCCCCATGTTACCGAGCTGTGACATCATTTCAGTTGCAAAAGAAATACAGAATCTGAAATGGAGGAGGAGGTTGAAGGGACTGCAGGCTCTAGTCTATAATTGGGAATTTTTACTTTCATTAAAAAATGTCTTAGCAGAAGCTTTGTTGTTCATCTTTCCATAGAAGTGAATATATTCTCATTGTCTGCTGTTAAGAGGAATATTTTTAACAGCTATGGAAAGGTCCTTGGGGTACATGTGTGTAATAATAATTTTTTACTTTTAAAGGAAATCATCTGTAAATCCCATTAGTTATCATTTTTCAATTTTCATCTCTCTAAGCATGATTTAACTTCAAGTGTTGCAGTTCTTAAATCTAATTAAAGAATCGCCTTTAGTTCCCATCAGAAAGTCGACCTACTGTAGATTGTTTGATTGAACGTTGAGAGATGAACAAATTAAAGCCCATACCCATTCTGCAGGAAGGAACTATGGGGACATTCTTCCACTGTAGAGCAGGGCTGGATGTGGCTGGCTTCCCCCCAGAAAGGGCAGACCCCATCTCCTGCCAGTGGGCTACATGAAGACCCAATGGGACGAGCAGCAGGTGGATGGAGGAGGCATGTTTCCATCCAGCGCTGCTCTCTTGGTGCTTTCCTGGGAGACGATACCTGCCGAGGGGAGAGGGTCGTGAAACCAGCCTTAACTCTGCCCCTTTGGGCTGGGTCCCAGCAGGCAGCTGTGGTCCCTCTCCCCATCAGCACAGTGCAGGGCCTCCCCATCCCCCTGCTGCTGCAGCCCCACTCTGTGCTCTGCAGTATCCAATAGCAGCATCCATGGAAACCACTGCTGATGTGGTTGCTTGCAAAAGAATTCGTTAATTAAAAGATGTTTAAAATTATAATAAAGTTGCTATCTTAAATCCAGCAGGGATATTACAAGCGCTATCCCACTCTGCTGTCACTCTCTAGAGCCCCTTTGCACCTGGTTCTCAGCTTCTGTTACCTTAGCAGGCAGTCAGAAGGCATATACTAGTGTTAAAATTTCTGTAGCTGCAGCAGCGAGGACGTGAACCCAACCCTGCAACTACCTGTGAACTGTTACCTGTCCCCCAGTTATCGCAGGGTGAGGCAGTGCGGGGCTGGTCCCAGCCCCTGGCGGAGGAGCCGTTCCCAAGAGCACAGAGAAGATAAAAGGGGTCGAGCAAGAAGGGAGCAAAACTTGATAGCCTGGAGAACAGAGCAGAATTACTGCAGAATGAACGGGAGAGTGAAGATCAGATCAACTTCTCACAGACTGAAGGGAAAGAAAAAGCTAAAAAAATCTCGTTAGAAACTGGTGGGTGACTGAGCTGAGGAAATGCTACATGTGCCGAGTCTGGGGGGGTCTCACAGGAAGGAACCAGAATTGTGTTTGAGGGCTGGATCTGGGCTACGTGTGAAACCAAACATCGTTTGCTGCCTTTGCCACAGCGCAGGAGGGCTATGAACCTGAGAAGTTAGCAGTCTTTTGCTAAAAACAGCTCTGAGTGTCAGTTAACCAGCACCTTGACCTTATTCTTTAAGAAAATATGATGTTCTTGCTATGCGGAACAAAAGCAGGGAAAAAGTAGAAGCCGGTAAAGGACATTCTTTGGTGTGGAAGAGTTGGTGCCATTTTGATACCTGCCCCTGACTGATCGCTTCCCCAGGGCAATTAAAGGTGGCAGCCACAAGGTTACTGGAGAGCCTGGGAGCAAAGTGGGCAGAAGTATCAGTGAGGCAGCACTTAGGAGCTCGCTTCCAGCGGGGTCCATGAGATGCAAGACCCCATAAATTCTGAGGAAAGGCTATTTGGTGTTCTTATGGACACACAGGCAGGTGAGTTCAACCCCTGCTGCTTCAAGACTTCTTTACTAATGTTTTTTGGCAGTTTTCCATTGATGATTAGACTGTGAGTAGTTCTTGGTAGTGTAAAGTAGTTACGGTAGCTGATACTCAGACTTGAAAGATCAAACGTGTGGCATGTGGAATAGGGAGAATTAATTTATTGATGTTTTCTGTCCAGCAAGAAAGGACAAAGAACCTGGACGTTGAAAATTGCCTCACCCCTTTTTTAAGATTATTTTTCCTATATAACATAAGAGCTGTATTTAAGCTTTTCCAAGGAAAATATTCACTTAATCTAAGGTCAAAATTTCTCAAATTCTTATCTGTTATTTCATGCTAATTCTTATCACGAATTGATCTTTTCTCCCAGCAGAAATAATTGGTTCCGGCCAATAACAAATCCTCATCTTGCTTTCATTGGCTTGTATCTCAGGCAACACACGAGACATTCTGTAATGGCTCAAAATATCCCTGCTGGATAATGTGAGTAACCACTAAGTTAATCCAATTAAACTTTTTAGCCTTTCAAAGATAAAAACCAAGGATTTGGACCCTGCCCACCAACAGAACTAACCATGCTCAAATCTTTTTGCTGTATGTTATTTTTGCATGTTAAACATACACTTAAATGAAAGTGCAGTTACCTCTGTTGGTTACTTCTGCTTACTAGTGTCGCCAAGTAATTAATTTTACAGTTAAAGTGAGATGTATTAAAATGGAGAACTGCATCCCAGCAACATACCTGCAGTTAAACAGTATTACCCCTCTGTGTGTTGAGGATTCAAACCAGTCAATTTGCACTTTGTTTCCTAACCTCCAGGAGGAACAAAAATGAACTGTACAAAGAACAGAAATTGTATTGGCTTGTCTTGCTAAGTAGTGATGGATAAAGAGTAATTCCGTGAACAACGTAACTTATTTTATTGCGGAATGAAACAACGCACTCGGAAAATGGTTGCCTTCTCCCTGTCTCTCTGGCATGGTTGTTTCCACATCTGACGCCTACCAGTGCCACTCACAAGGGCGCTGATGGCAGCTGAAGGTTGCGTTAAGAGGAAGGAAAGCATTTTCAAGCTGACTCATTTCAATAAGCGAACAAAATCCCTGGATCCTCTGACAAGGACATGTGAAAAGCACATCTTTGTGTTTCTCCTTTGCTAGCAATGTGAAGTAGGAGTACAAGGGGTTTTTTTTCACACCTTTTTCCCCACTCTTGTATGTGATGAGGTTGGCAAGTGGAGGAAGATGGCGGGGAGCTCCCTAGCAATGCCCCGTCTCATTCAGACCACTGCCTGCTGCAGGAGCCTCTTGTCATCTTTCCTGTAAACATGAGGCTCTCTATCAGTAACAAAATATTCCCCAAAAGTGGAAGAATGGTGTTTTTGTATTGGGTACAGGTGTATGTTGATTTGACCTGTTCAGTTTAATAAAATTGGATTTTGATTACTTTTTCTAATCTTCCGTGTGACTCCAGCCACGTTCGGCAGTGTCGGGCGCGAGGTGCAGCAGAGAGCTGTCTTGCTACAGGCTCAGCCGAGAGGAGCCTCCCTCAGCCCTGGAGCCTGAAAAGGGGTTTGCTTTCCAAATGCATTGTAAAAGTCAGGTGCAAGTCAGAAGACAAAAAAAAATAATATGCTTTTTGCCAGCCATCAGTGTTGTGTTTTGGGAAGGACCATCCCTAGCCCCTCTGCAGAGCTCCTGCCCTAGGCAGAGGCCAGATTGCACAGGACTCTCATTTTCTGGTTCCTGGGGGGATGCTAGCTGCTTGGTGAGCAGTGGTCACTTTGTTGTGGACGTTTGTTGGGTTGTTTTGGGTCAGGTTTGGGGGCTGGCCTGTTCATGTGTCTCCCAGCTTGCCCTGGCCACCAAGGACAGAGCTGATGGTGAAGTGTGGAGTGGTCCCTGCAGGGGAGGTGGCCCTGCCACGGTCTGTCCGCAGCCATAAGTACTCAGCTTTCGCTGGGGACCATGCTGTCATGTAGGGTGCAGCTCCATTCGACAAGTGAAAAGGTGGCGTTTAGGCTGCCCAATTCACTGGCCAAGCAGCGGGTGGCCCCTCAGGGGTGTCTCTTCTGCAGTCTGGAAGTTAGGAAGCGTCACAGAGCAGACAAAGGTCACCAGTAACGTTCTTCTGCAAGAAGATGGCTTGCTGGATGAGAGCAGTGTTGCACATGCAGCATGTGAACTAATTCTTTTGAGGTAGCCAGAACCAATAAGGACTCGTCTGGAGTACTTGTGCATCTGCTTTGGGGCACAGCCCTTCAAGAAAAATATAAGGAAGGGCAGAGGTTAACAACAAGGATGATGAGGAATTTAGAAAATAAGGTGTACGACAGCAAGTTGAAATAATGGAAGCTGTCAGCGGGTCTCTTGGTGAGGCCATCCAAACCTGGAAGGTGTAAAAGTCTGCTGGAGAGAGGGGAGTAGCCCGTTGTCTGTCTGCTGCGAGCTGGTTCAAGAGCAGTAAGTTGCAGCAAGGAAAGTGTAAGTTAGATTTTAAGAAAAAGCTTCACGACAGAGAAAGGGAGAGAAGCCCCAGAGAGTCTGCTTGCAGCAGTGCTGGGGTCTCTGGCACTGGGGGGGGGGTTGAGGAGAGCTGGTTAGATGCTGGTGAGGAGGGGTCTAGGTCACTGGTACTGCTGACAGGAGATGGGGGGGGGTCCCCATAGTATCTTTTGGCCATGTGGTTTCTTTACTTTTACGATAGTTGATATTGGAGAGTTATCACTGTAGATGTGGAAAGTGGAAGCGTGCCTTAAGTCTGGCAGCTGATGCTTGTGCAGGGATGGAGGTGGGTGATGCGGGAAGGTAGCTCTCCTAACCTGCTCACCCTGTCCTAGCAATTGCGGATTGCGTTCTTGGGTAGTTCTGCTTCTCTTGAAGATGCCCCCTTCTTTGCATGTTAATAATTTCTTAAATTTTTCCAATGCTTTTGATTATGGGATTTGTACTGATGGCTGAGTAGTATTTTTTTGTATCTGATGTATGCTGCATAGAAATAATATCAGTGCATCTTCCAGCCTGGATTCTGCATTGTCTCGTTGGGGTTTTTTGTCATGTGTCAGGTCACTAACATCACTTCAGTAGGGTTTTATAATTGCATTTAATATGTCACTTACTATGCACACCTCATCTGATTTCTATGGTACTAATGAGATAATTTATCTTCACTGGGTTGCACAGTCAGTTGTGTGTTGATAACGCATTTAATTTTACAGAGTTACAAAATCTTAGCTGATTTTAGGGAAGGGTCAGAGCCAAGATAATTTTGTATTTTTTTTTAAATACTTAGCAACTCCAAACCCTTAATGTTAGCTTTCTTTTTGCCTTTTCAGCTAGGGCAGCTCCATCCTGAACTTTATTCAGATAATTCATAAAACTTCAGTCATTTGAGTGATAGAGGAAACAAAACAAGAAATTCTGTGCTGTTTTAGCTGCTTAGTGCGCACTTTGCAGAGAAGGAAAATAGATGGTGGGGAGACAGAGCCAGTATCAGAGCTATCCAAACAGCAAGCCATCTGACCTTGCAGCAATAAAACCACAACGAACGAATTAGTGGGTGGTGGGGATATCTTCCATGACTACTTTTTTTTTCCCCAATTTGACAGGAATCTCTAGAGTGATGTTCTGTCGTTTTAGTCTGAGCAAGGGATGACACTTGTAGGAATAATTTTAGGTTTTGGCTACTTCAAGTCCTGTATTTCACTCCTGTACAACAGTTTTCTTGCAAAGTTAATTGCTCTTTTATTTTACAGTCACTTTCACTGTGTTTTATATCTGAAGAAAAACGGCATCTGGCTTTTCTAATTTAGAAGCACAAAAGAGGTTGAAAGAAACACTGTTAGTACCTGATTCGCATGCTGAAAAAAGGTGCTTATGTTAAATTACAGGCTGCTGAAGCTGGGACCAAAGATAACATTATTAGACTTTGGGAATAAATATGATTAATGGGACAACAGGGCTATCTTTGGGACACATCTTGCATAAATACCTTATTTATTTTCATGAGTAGGATTTCATCATTCAAATCAAACACATGCATGCATGTATTTATTTTTTTTTTAACCTCTCTTGTTTTTCCCCCTCATTTGGGGTTTAAAGTGTCTAAAATCATTAATTTTTTCTGAAGTCCACCCTGGCAGAATTTTTGGGAAGGAGGAACATCCCCTCACATATCGTCTCTTCAATCTGGTTCAGATCTGTCAGATTTAGGGGAATACAAATGGTTCTTTATAATGGAAGAAAACTCCTGAGATGTAAAAAAAGTAGTTGGAGAGAGCTGCCATTTTTTTAATGAAAAGGTAGGATGAAATGAGCGCTCGGGCTCATGCTGAGCTTGCTGAGCTGCCATGCAGGATTCATCCTGAAAACCTTGTCCAAACAAATCATCATTTAAATACAGAATTGTTGCTTTACTAAAGCCTCAGTCTTGCAAGATCTTTCATGTCTGTGCTTGAGATGGATGTATTGTAGTGCGGAAGCCTGCAATACACCTTCCTATAGTCCTTTAACCTCTGTTTGGTACGAGGGAAATCAAAGCACAGTGCAACACTCGGCTTGTGCTCACACCTGTCTTGCAGTGGCTTGGGTTTTGTCAAGGTTGTAAAGAAATTGAGTCCAGCAATGATGCTTCCCCCTGCATTGCCTCTCCAGGTATGGATACAGATTGTATAAATTTCCCACTATTTTTAAGACTAAGATAAAGAAAAACAACCCTTTCACAAAACCAAGAATTGTATTTTGATCTCTTAAAAGCACAGGTGTGGTGGACAGTGGCATTGGTGTGATGGATTGGCATGATTCCCGTGCCTCCCATGAGGTCAGCAGAAGCGTGCATTATTCTGACACGCTATTGGGGCATGGGGGCAGGAATCTTTCAGATCTTTAAATACTCTTTTTGTGAACAAAGATCAGAAAACATTACTCCAGCAGCTGAGCTGGACCTGTCAGCTTGGGGTTTTCCCCTTAAAACACTGCAGTCCACTTTGTCCCCACTTCCCTGCCTTGACTTCAGCCTGTGGGACAGACTGCTTTGGCTTCGTTGTGTACATCTGGTTTTGCACCAGCCTCCATCGTATTTGTCTTTTGCAAATCAGTGTGTCTGTCAGCTTTCCCCTGGGAGACAGCAGATTTCTTTGTTTTGGCAAACAAAAATAAAAGCTGAAACCAGAATAAGCACATTTTTCAAATACCGGTATGACCTGATATGCTAAGAGTTTTGCTTTATAATTATGTCTCTGACCAAGATATTAATTGCCATCTCAGAAGATGAAAATCAGTTTAAAATGGCAAAAAAAAGAGAGATTTGGCTTATCTGAAAGATGAAATATCCATGATTTTTCCCTGAGGGGCTGGAAAACCCTTAGCTGTTAGCAAGATGAAGTATTTTGAAAAGCATCCTAATATTTAGCATATGACCAAAAGCATTTAGGGTACTTTTCTGAGTATTTTGGTGAAAAAAATACCTTTTGAGCCCGTGGATCTGAACTATTTTCTGCTTGTAATCCTGCCTGGAGGTGGTAATAGTGCGGCCTGAGTTCTAGTGACAGATGACAGGAGGTGAACACCCATCCTGCTCGTGGTCCCTCTCCAAACTGCCGCAACTGCTGCGTTTGGGAGTCGGGGTTTCACAGGGAGCAGGAGCAAAGGCTGTTGCTTTTGGGTAGTGTGCAACATACTCTTTTTGTGTTTGCAAAACTCATTGGGGTTTTACTAAAATTGCTTTACTCTGGGATTTAGATTGCTGCCCGGTGCCCCTTCACCAACTCGTCAGCAAAGCTGTGCTCGCTCACCAAGCAGCTTTTTGCTGAGGTGGTAGGTCAGCTCTGAAACCCTCGGTGTTGGTCCCTTCTAGTGCAGAGAGTAGAATAGGAAGAGCAGCTTCCCCGGTGTGTCGTCTTAGCTGTCATCCAAGGATGGATAAAACATGTTTTGAAGGCACGGGCTCCCTCCTAGTGCGCCTGTTTGAAGTTGGTTTCCCTGCTGCAAAGCTGGCTGCCTTCCCCTCGATTAAAATCCGGTGCCTGTTCAGGAATTGTGTTTGTAGAACCAGTTCTAATCTCTGCCCGGCGTGTTAAACGGATGTTAACCTGGTAGTGGGTCTGTCCCAAAAAGCACAGTGGATTGCAATCCGTGCTGTGGCCAGTGCTGTCTCATAGGCTCTCGCTAGCTTTTTAAGGCAACAGTGCTGAATTTAAACACGAAGCAGGAACAGCTTGGCTTTTTGATCCCTACGCTGAAAGACATCCTCGTTTGAGGATCGAGGCAGCTCTGGAAAGTCCTACACCTTGAGCTGTTACATGATGTAGAAATCTCCAAAATGAATATACATGCAGCGCAAAGGTGTTAGCTAAGTGCTGAAAGCGGCATAACTACACCAGTCCGTGCCAGAGCCCAAACAAATAAATCCACCCCCAGGAGTTCTCGTGGCAGGTCAGAACTGGGTGATGAGCAGAGCTCACTGTGACTGTGCCGCTCGCCCTCCCAGCTCCAGCAGAGCTTGGGCTTGGGCGTTTGCAGAATGGGCCTTTGCTCAGTCGACATAGGTACTCTAATTTACATGTGATATTTGAAGGGACTGTCTGCGGGGAGACTCTTCAGAGAAACACCAGGGCTGGGTCGCATCTATTTCCACTCTCTGCTGTCTTGGGTGTAGTGGCTTGTGGCTGATGGATGCGATGCTTAATGGCAGTGGTGAATGCATACAGTTTTCTCAGGATTTCACTAAAGGGGGCAGGGGGGAAGCTAAAACGTAGTGTTGTGTCTTCAAAAGAATGTGGTCCCTGTGCTTTTTACTATCAGAAATATGTGCTTAGGAAGGGAATTTGCCAGGTATTTCTCATTCCAGATACTAAGGTAGTCCTATACCAGTAACATAAAAAAAAAAAAAAGCTCAGATAACTCTTCACAGATAGCCTCTATGTATTTGAGATTAGCCTTTTTTCTTTTTTTTTTTCCCCCCCAAAAAAAGAAGTAAGTGAAATATTTTTATTAAACATCTTTGTATTTGTCTCTGGCTGGTCTGTGGCCAGTTTAAGCAGTGTCATCACATAAAGAATTTATCTGGAAACCACATTTAGCTCTTGAGTGTATAAATATAAAAGAATGTAGGAATTTCCTGAAAACTGGTGCATGATAAAATTAAGGAAGAACAGGAGGAAGTTCAATTTAATTTCTGGCAGGTCAAGGTATAGAAATACTTTTGTGTTTTGCTTTGTAGCATCGAAGGCACACAAATATTTTTCCTGATTTAGGATCACTGTCACATTATCAGCTTGGGAAATGAGATGTGCATTGAATTTTGACACCAGTGACAACCCAAGGAAGGGATTGGTATGATTTTGGTACCAGGTGACATGGCTGTACCATAGTTTAGCAGCTGGCTTAGTGATCTCCAGGGTAAGAATTTCTTCCACTTCATTGCCAGCATCCTTTTCCGAGGAAATCAGTGCAGACTCTTGCAAATAGCTTTGTCCTTTCTCCAATAGACTGCGCTCTTAATAATCAAAATGAGTTGCAGGCATTCCATTAATTGTCCAGATAATTAGCTTTAGGCAATCTGGCATTTCATCTTTGTCTCTGACTTAATCTCAGCTAGTTTCAGTTCAGTCACTGGCATGTGTAATTCCTCATCTATTTTGACATTTCACTGTCATGTTAGCATTTGTCATATTTCAATTCCTCTAGATTTGAACAAGCTTTAATCAATCGTACTGGTTTGCAATTTACTTACGCTACATAAAACACATATAGTTGTAACTTTTTGCATCCTCCAATGTGATAAATGTGTCGTTTCCTGTTCCTAATGCACACTCGCGGTCTTAGCTGGCTTGCCTTGTCTTTTCTCGTAGTACCTCCATGTAGGTTGCTAATTCTTCGGTAAGAATTCTCCTTCCCTGGGTGCATATGTGGTACTTTAAACCTAACTTTGCTTTTATTAATCCGTAGAACAATGCCAGATGGCGAAACGCAAGGATATGTGATAGGGCTGCGTGTGTGCGCACCCATGTGCGCACACAGTTTTATCTCTGTGTGCATGAACGCACAGGGCAGTTCAGTGTGATGGAAGGTTTTATTAGATAATAAAGCTGCTTTTTAAGTTATGCAGGTCACTTCACGTGAGAACTGAGAAAAGGATTTATTTAGCTGTATGCTGTGTGCAGCTTTATTGAAAAGCTGTTTAGAAAGCTCTGCTGGTTTTGGTTGGGAGCACTTACATTACTTTTCCCCAGAAGTTGGGTGCCTTCTGCTGCAGGGTCCAGATGAAAAAGGAGAAGCCATTATTCTGTGTTCATTTGGAAAACTGTGAACCTCCCAGTTAGTTATATTGATCCCAAAGCACTAATCTGAAACACTGCATGGGCATCAGGGGCCAGCCCTTAAATCTGTCATTGGTTCCCTGGGTGTTGCACACTTCGCATCTGAATCCGGTAACAAGGTGGAAAGATCTGGCAGTAAAAAAAGAGGAAAACATCCTTCTGCTAAGTAGATTTTTTTTAATATTACTTTTAATTTTGAAACTGTTGAGAAAATTAAGAATGTTAGAGCAAAGTCTGGTGGAGAGGTGTTGGAGTGTGCAGAGGAAAACCAGAAGTGTGTTCCCTATTGGAAAATTGGAGGGTTTGTTCTACGCTTTGCTGAATTTTCTATCCTTTATTTGCTTTTAAAGGAGAAATACCATGGCTTCTCCTAAATCCAGGAGACATTTCCCCTGGTCTTTTATTGTTTTGTTCGGTTTTTTTTAAGGACAGGAGCAAAAAAGCAGAGAAAACGTGATCAACATATAAGTGCTTTGAAGAGCTGCGTATGCTCACACGGCAGCATAGTGGTGCAGCAGCTGCTGTTCTTCGCATTCTTCTAACCAAGATGGGTCCATCGGGTTGGAAGCACCAGCAGCATCACATCTGGCATCCCCATGCCACAGAGCCCCCCTCCTGTGCGCTCAGTAATACCGCCTCATGCTGAAACTTTCCCAGACTTTGCAGATTGTTTGGTTGATGAAATCACTGTGAATGTCGAGGGTGCTACCTAACACTCAAAAAAAAAAAGCAAGTCTGTGCCTTCCTAAGAGTCCTGAAGCCAACTTCCCAGTGCACCATTGGAAGTGCTGTGCTTGGGACCTAACCAGGACCAAGCACTGAGCATTCAGATGTTGCACAGGTCCTTAAAGATCACGGGGCATTCTTCTCAATGATATCTCTGGGTCTTGTGTCCATTTCCATATGGGAAACCTGCCTTGTGCGGCTTGTCTTTGAGGCAGGGAAGTGCAAGGGGCTTCAGAGCTGCTGTTTTACCTGTGAAATGTGAGGCGGTGGCTCAGCAGTTCACCTTCAAAGACATGTGCTTCTCGGGAGAGGTGTCATATGCAAACACCAGTTCGGGCAAGAATAATATATGGGGTGCTGCTTTTGTGTGTAAAGTACAGATAGATAAATCCCTAACTTCGTGCACAGAAGTCATCTTGCTTAAGTACATTGTGGAGTTGGAACCCGTAAAATCCGTGACTGCATTGATACCTAGCTGCTATCTAAGTCCCCCAAGCAGAGTAAATGCAGTTATGCCTTTTTGAAGATGTTAGTCCCCTTCGGACTAGAGAGGAACAGGCAGCAGCTTTTTTCTCTCTTTCTTTCCCCCCTGCTAAACCTGATAGGGTCTCTCCAGCCCCGGGTGCTGTGTAATGGCTGGAATTTTCATGTTTAGAGTTCATTCTCTGAAACACTGCGGTAGATGAGGTATTTGTAGCTTCTAGTGTAGTATAATCGGGTTCATATTTTAATCTGTACCCTCCTGTGTATGATTTCAAATACACCAGTGTTTTATGGCAAGAGATGTTACTGTTTGTAATCTTCTGGAGCTTAGCAGAAACTGACTAAAAGTTCCAGGCTCTTAAGATTTTACCGTAACTCATCTGGTCTCCTTCATAATGACATAAAACTTCTCACCCACTGGTTTACCATGGGGCTTTGGTTGATTGGTTTTCAAAAGCCCTGTTTTTCAAGGCCAAGTTTACTCTTCTCTTGGTTGAAGGATTTACCACCTGTGGTGCAATAGGTAGGTTTCCCTAACTAGGAGATTTTAAAGCCACAAGGGGCTATTAAATTATTTAGTTGGCGTGACGCAAGCTGTAAAATGTGATTTAAGCTAGGTATTTTCTGCATCGAATTCCCCAAGTGGAAGTGGAAGATGTTTCAGCCCCTTTGGCTGAAAAAACATGTCCTCCTTGTTCTGCTGGAGCGGCTTGGTCCCTTCGTGTGTTGCGTGAAGGAAGGGAGATGGACAAGGTTACTTGTATACTGTTGGTAAATACACACAGTTTGTTTTGAATAAGGGCGACTGCAAGTGCTGTGAGTCCTTGTACTTGCAGATGACTCTCGGCCTCCTTGCACATTTTGCAGCTGTAGGAGGAAGTATTTGAACACAAGCATGATTTGGGATTTACGGAGTCTGCTCGTGCAGAGTAGAGTTATTCATTTGCAATGCTATTTGTAAGCTCGTGCATTATGCTTTGCCTTCTATTTTCCCTCTGCGGATCCACTACCACCCCTCACCATGATGAGCTTGCAGGGAAGAGTACAAGCACGCAGTGGGATTTGGGTTCAAGTTCCAGCTTCAGCCAGACTGTTAATGCCCCTGCCTTTCAACATCTGGGCTAAGAGCTTTTCTCTGATTTACTGCAGTTGTTTCTGGAGTAGTAGGTGAGCTGCCGCATCCCTGCCACATGTGCTGGCTGTAGATAGGCATTTGTACAAGATTACCTGAGAAATGGGTTAGGGAAACTTTAAAGCTGATGGCGCTAATCAGCATCCTGCATGCCCAGTCTATCAGGCACATCAGATTCACGGCAAGGACAGAAATACTGCGTGCAGAAAAGGGTCAGGAGTGACGGATAGGGAGGAGGGAGAGATATGTTTAAGAACCAGCCAGCAAGAAAATGGAAAGAGTCAGAAATGCATTTGCTGTCAAAAATCAGAAGCTGATGCATGCTTATAAGAGGAGCCATTTTTTTGCTTTAATATCTCAGATTCTAGATTGTTGCTGTTTATTCTGCAGTGGTTGGGCAGGGCATAGCACAGTGAAATCCCAGGCCGTGATTCTTTGGTTGTTGTCTTGTGGTACTCTCCTAAATTACAGTAATAAACGTAATAAATTAGAGTAATAAGATATAATGGTGCATTTTTTTCTGGGTGTGACAACAGCAATTTGCCTTTAATCAAGAAGTTATATCCTCCTGAAATTTCATTTATAGGCTGTTTCCTAAAATTAAGGACTTAGACTATTTCCTGTCAGTCTTAGTCTGCACTGTTTCTCCTAAATTATTTAAAGGTATTAAAAATGCATAGCACACACACTGTACCAAGTTTAATGAAAGAAAAGATTGGTCCTGACTTTACATGGAATTACACATTAGCCATTATTTATTGTTGCATTTTATTTCATTTGGGAAACAGAATTAACTCAGATGAATACTTTCTGGTGGACATTACTGAGTAATACCCCCTGTGTTTAATGTGTTTTGTAGATCTACGCATTACATTTCCAAAGAAAGCTCATTTTCCATTCAAATTGAAATGGACAAATTCACCTCTTCAAATTGCGAGAAATTACCCTGAAAAAATCTAGTGGCTTTTTTAAACTGTGCCTATTTCTGTCCCTAGTCAGGCTAGAGGGAGTCAAATAAAAATTTAAAGACAAATACAGTCTCTTTCCTCTTCTCTCTGCCAGTCTCCTCTGCAATGTATGTTTTAAGGATCTGGGGGTTTGCCTTGAAACTACTGAAGAATGTCATCAGGAAGTTTCTACCCTGTTAAAATACTATGAAGTTAAATGAGTTTTGTGTAAATAGTTAGCTGTTGTATTAGATGCGTCTGATACTTGGCACCTTCCTTTGACCGGAGAGCCTAATAAAGTTGGTAAACAATAAAGCAATTCCACTGGCAATTGGACATGTATTAGGCTGGCTTGATACCGAAATATGTTCCTGGAAGAGCACATGTATCAGTTACAGAAAGATATAATGCTTCTGTCCTGGTGTCGCCCATGCAGATGGAGGCAGACGCTGGCAATGCTGGGGTCTGTGGCTGCAGACCTCTGAGGCACAGCTGAGCTCTGGGGCTGTGCGTCGCTGTGGCCGGAGGAGTATTTACACAGACAGATGAACACTGTTTGATTCGGCTCGTTTTTCCTCTCTCACCTATCAGCCAGGCTTGTGGGCTGGTTGCGATATTCTAAATCCAACACTTCTTCGGGAAAAAATAGGTCATTTAAACAACTGCTCATAACAAGGCTGTAGTTTTGTTGCTTAGGAGGAAGGCACTATAAATGAGGCTGTAGTTGTCCAGATCTTCGGGATTGCAAGATGCTGTTTGTCAAGGGGTGCCTTACGCGAAGTTTTCCTTAAAACCTGTGGCCAGGAGTGGATCGGTCCCTTTCCCAGCCTGCAGACCATCCAGAGCCCAGTCGGTCACCGCATCTCTCATTCTGCATCTTCTGGTGGATTCTTGACTGGAGGGGCAGATCTCCCCATTTGGTGAGGCATTAGCAGTCTCCTGCCGCCCTGCCGTGGTATCGTGCTTTCAAGCGTCTGAAGTTCTGGCATTAGAAACGGTCTTGTGGCAAGACATCCCCTGCCACTGCTGATGGTCTCCACAGAGAAAATCTCAGCCAAACTAAGAAGTGACCTTGTCGTTATGCCGAGTGCAGTAATTATGTACGTTTGCATAAATGTCGCCAACATGTGCTATTGCTTCTGGATGAGAGCTGGTCCTCTCTTAACAGTAGCACAGTACTAAGCCATTAATTATAGGAATCAGAGGAGAGGTACAGCTGCAGATCTGCCCTGTCAGGATTTATCAGGCTCCATTTTGTAATCAATGGTTTATTTATTAAACCATCAGAAATGGTGCATGCGCTCTAGCCACGGCTGGCTGCAGCTCTGCTCGGATATTTCATGGGAATCAATGGAAGCAATCATCTGCTTTACATCAGGTATCGAACCTGTGCGGGTTCTCCAGTGATAAATGACTTTATTGTCTGGGTGGAATTGACTGGAGCTGACTCCTGGAGCTTGGGGGGGTGGGGGGTGGTAAAAACACTGAATTCCTGCATAACTGGTGCTTTTGTACCTTTTCCTTCCTTTCTTTTCTGCTCCTGCCCCCTGGCCCTCACTCTAGCTTCTGCAAAGCGTATTAGAAACTTTATTTCTGCACAGCTGAATCTCATGCAATGAGGGGAAAGGCTCGTGAGCTGGGGTGAGGGGGAATGTGCTGGAAAGCAAAAGGGAAGGGTGTTCATCGTGCTTTGGATGTGTTTAGAAGTCACAAGGGGCTGACCAGAAGTGGTAGCCACTGCACTGGTCTTGGCTCTGACCTCCCCAAGAGCAGCTGCCACACACAAATGGTCCCAGTGGGCTTTGGGGATGCTGTGAGGCCCTTTGGCCTTTAGGGGCTGCTGCCAAAATAAGCAAAGCAAACGGAATACATTTGAAGTAAAGCAGTCCCCAAACCCATGGAAATACCTTCTTAATCCTTCTCATTAACGTTGACCAGGCAGGCAGTTGACATTAAGGTCAACAGTTCATAAAATTTCAAAGGACAATAGCAGTATCTTTTTTATTTTTCAGTTAAAAAAAATAATCCACACAGTGTTTCTCTGCACATTTATGAAAGTTGTTCTGTTCTGGGAGGTGGCAGGGCATTGGCTTAGGTTCGTTTCTGCGCACAGGGCTTTGATTTTAACAGGACAGAGTGTCTCTTTATATCCCTTTGAAACATGGGGTGTTAGAGCTCACAAGGCTCTCATAGCCTTCATTTTTCTCTTCTGGCCAAAGGTCTGGTCAGGAAGTCAGAAGTTAATCAACTCCCATCACTCACTGGGTGTAGCCCCTATATCATAGAAGGAGACTACTCGCCTATGGAGATTTTGGTTGGAAATTCTCTCCAAGGTTGTCATGCTTGCATTGTGTAGTCGTTTCTGTTATTCGTAGAGCCATTTAGGTTGGAAAAGACCTTTAAGATCATAAAGTCCAACGGTTATTGCAACAGCAGAGGCTCCTCCTCACCCATTAAGAGGATGCAGTGAATAACTCTGGCTGCGTGGCCCGATGCTGGGAAGAAGCCCCGTTTCAGGTGCTGTTCACCAGGCCTGTTGAAGTCCATAGAGGGTGTCCTGGTTTCTGCAGTGAGCTCCAAGCCCATGGATGTTGTTAAGAGAGGAGTGTGACACTGTGTGAATCCCTTGCCTCTGCACTGGGGATAATTTCAGCCCAGACCTGTGTTCTTGACAGCTAATTGACCCTCATGCAGGCTGCTTTACCGGAGCTACACAATTTCCACGTTGTGTGAGGTCTGTTATTGACACAATGAGGCTTTATTGGATTAAAGGTCTTGCTGCCAGAACTAATTGTTCAAAAGAATATGTAGGGTTTTATAAGCTTCCAAAACTAGCTTTTTTAAGATCTGCATTAATGCATTTCACGCCCATGCTAGCAGTAATGCAGGCATAGTGTTACTCCCTTATAACCAGTATGTACGGGAAGGTAGAGCATTGCCAGGGAGACATGTCCCCCTGTAAGACCTTGGTATCCAGCGTTGTTATACAAAAGAAAGGCTTGAACCAGTGTATTATAAAAATACTGCATTAGGTAAGTATTTACAACCTGTATTTGCTGAATTTATATCCATGATACTTTGTACTCAGCCCTCTGTCCCGAACATAGAAAGGGTGGGGGGGTCATTTTGTTTTCTCCTGGGAATAGTGTGATCTCTCATCTTTTCCAAATAATTGTCTGAGTAGGCTTCTGTATGGGCTACTATTGGGGGTGTTGGGCAGCAGTAAAACACGGCATTGAATACTCAAGTATTCAGTCACCATGCGCTCACTTTCAGAAGTACACGCAAAACTTTAAACCAGCAAATGTAGCTGCAGAAGAGCAAATTGATTAGGTTCTGCCTTCACCACCAGGAATACCTTGCTGTTACATGGTGTTACTAACCCTCGGTGTGAGCTGTGCAGGACCCGCAGTCATGTTCCTGCCTCTGCCATTTCATGTTGAGCAAGTCACTTAACATCAGCACGGCAGTCTTCCCCCAGCTCGGGGCTTGTTTGGTGGTGCGTAGCTACAATGCGGAGTGGAAACTTTCCTGAGTAGGAGCAGGGGAGAGAGTTAATTTCCCACTGGAGCTAGCAGTTGATGCTGCGTGATGGGGTAGCACCAGGGAGTGGGAGACAGATAGATGGATACACAGCCATCTGGCAGCCACAGGCTCCTGCATTTCTCTGACAGCCTCCTTGGAAGCCTGGGCCATATGAACTCGCCCTGCAGGGTGGGAGGTGAGGGCAGGTAGTAGTGACTAAACCACACTAGAGATAAACGCTCACCTGTGATCTTGGGAACCTGTTACAAAAACCTGCTCCCAAAGGGCAGTTCTGAATAGGTACAGAGCAGCATTTTCAAGGAAATCAGAGTGTTTAATTCAAGACATCTAAGCAGCAAGTGTCAGCATAGAAACAGAAAAGCATGAATATTCCTAGTCCTGAAGACCAGCTCCTGCCCATTAGCAGGTGGTCTGTTCTGGGGGAAACACTAGTACAACGTGGGGGCGAACAGGTCAGTTCTCACTGGCACAAGGCTTTTGGGGTGTATCCCTGAGAGCTACAGCCTGAGCACACTTTTGCTCTTGTCTGGGCTGCCCCCTTGGGAGTGGATGAGGACCACGTCAGTGGCTTGATTGATGCCACTGGCACCCCAGCATTTGATGACCACCAAGGACGCTTTCCCACAGTGATCATGGTGCTCAGTCATCATGGTGCTTACTGCTGTTATACTTTAAAAAATGTTCATAACTGAAATTCAGCTCAGAGTAAGTCAGGCTATGTGATTTGTAAGAGGGAAAGATGCTATTTTCCACTGTAAACATGCAACCTAGTAATTTTTGGTGCTGTATTATAATGAGAAGCTGTGTGCAAGATCAAGTTCCGAACTAACGCAGCGATTCCTTTTGTGTGTGTGTTTACTCTTAATGTTTTCCCCTCCAGTACTGCTGGTAATAAAAACTTAGTGAATGTAAGAAATTTGTAAAGCTGCAGATCTTAAATCTTCTTTCCATCAACTGATTTTCTGTATAGAAGAGGTCAAATCACATTAGGTTTTTACCATTGAGATCCCAGGGCTTCAAACAACTGTGTGAATCTGTTCAATAGAAAATTAAACTAATGCGTGCTTATATTAATGCGCTGAAAGCTGCACTGATATTTTTCCTTTTTCTGTTTTGCATTAGTTTAGAGAAGTTAATTATATGAGCATGAAAGTGCATGGTAAGAACTCATGGATGGAAAATGATTACTCTTTCAAACATTTTGTTGGCTAGGGAGTTACACAAAAAGGAGGGATCGTTGCTTCAGAGTTACTGTCTTGCTCCTCACTTGGGTATTAAATGCATTCAGATTTATACTAGCCAGTTCTTTGGTGTGCAATTTGTGTGCATGTTGATGGGGTTTCAGAAAGCGTTGTGTTGTTTTTTTTTTTTAATCCTCCAGGGACTTTTTATGTGCAAGCCAAGTGCTTCTGCACGCATGATAGAGCAATTTCTTCACTCTGGAAAGTGCTGCTAGATAGAAATATGATAGCAGAGCAAACATTGACTTCCTCAGAATTGTTACTTGTTCAAATAAGGATACCATAACAAAATCTTACACAGGGTCAAAAGTGCTTGCCTCAGTAGTGATGAGATCTCTCTCAATTTTTGTTACGTTTCCAAACAGAGCGCATAGTTTATTGATAGTTAGTGCACAGTGTAGAGAATACACTTATATTATACACTCCTGATCTGGAAAATCACTGAATTTAAACCTTAAATGTATTACTAAGTATTTCCCTAATGATTTAGGGCTCATTCCCTACCTGGAATAGATTGGCAGAGTTTTATTTTGGTCAAAGAACTCCTACTGATTTAGCCTCTCAAAATCTGAAGTTTGGTGGAGATGGTTTTGGCTTTTTTTGAAAGTTTAGCACCTCATCTCATTGAAATTGTTTCATGTGGTGCTGGCAGAGCCCGGAGGGCAACCGTGCAGATATAGATATAGAGGTATGCATCCGCATACACACACTTATAAGAAAAAAAAGTGGATTATTCGTACAGTGTACTATTATACAGAAGTCTGTCATGAAAACTCGAACCCAGGCTAAGCATGGATGTGTATATGCAGAACCCATTTCAAGAGCAGATTCACAGCACGCGCCAATTTTAAGGGGATTAATAATCTATGAATAATACATATCCAAGACACGTAGCAGCAGTGTGGGTTTAGAAATGGAGAAGACTTCAGTGAAAGGTAGAGGTGGTGTCCATACTGTCCAGATGGACTCATTGGGGCAGATCTTCTAACAGTACAAACCAGCACAAGGTCATCGGCTTTGGGAAAGGAATACTGATATAAAACAATGGAGCATCTAGTTCAAACCGTATAGGATACGGATCTATTACCATTGCATATAAGTAACAATTGCATACTAGCATTTTAAGCTATTAGTCCCATCTTAAACCGTATGCTAATTTTCTTAAAGAGAAGTCTAATTGCTCTCTTTATATGCAGCTCCAAGTCAAAAGCTTAATTTATCCCTTCAGTTGGATAATTAAATCATACAATGTTCATCTCTTGTGACTCTTCCTGTCCCAGAAATCTTAAATTCTTCCTCTCTAGCTGTCTTCCACAGAGCACAGCCACTGACAAAGCTTTCACCTTTAATTTACTTGTGCCAGTAAGACAGCAGTTTGTCTCGATTCAGAAGCAAGGCTTCATTTTCCCTTCCTTGAGTTTCACTGTGTATTTCTTTTTTTAGAAAAGAAACCCCATCTCTCCTACACGTACCTTTTTCAGGCATTACAAAACAGGATTATTTTTTTTCTTCCCTGTGACCTGATTTTGCAAACCTGCAAGTACTCCCATTTAAATCAGTAGACTGGCTTGCATGGGTAAGGTTTGCAGCATGGATTACCTTGAAAATCAAAAAACATAATTTGAGTTCCTGTGGGCAGCAAGAGCTAGAGCTGCAAGGGTGAAGCTGCTGCACGGAAACAGATGATGGTACCCGCTGCAGGGAAGTCCTGGGAATCGCTGGTGAATAGCACCCCACAGGAGCAAGCTGCAAAAGTGTAGCCTTGTATTGGAAAATAAACTGTGGACGGTCTAGAAGAGTTCACACTTCACGAGGCATTTCTATTAGAATTCCTTCCTTTGTAGAGTTCAACATACTTGTTTTGTTTTTCTTCAAAATGCAAAGTTTTTGAAAGATCAGCTGTGGAGCAAGTGGACCTGGGCTTGAGCAGTCCTGCTGAAGTCAGGAGGACTGTGCACATACCAAAAATGAAAATCGCCCAGTCAGCCTTGCTCAGAGACTTTGCAGGATTGCATTTGATAAGAGAGGTCTCTGAAGGGCTTTCCTGTTGTGTGCTTGTGGGGTTATAAGAGATGGTACAACAGTTAGTTTGCAAAGTGGCAATTCTGGTCTTGAAACCTTGGTTCTGATATTATTTCTTGGGTCTAACAGTGCTTATACCTGCAATTGCGTTAACTTTGCTTGGCCATAATGCTCTCAGTGGAACTGCTGTGTCAGTGCATGCTGAGGCAAGGGTTTGGCAAAGCAAGAGAAGCTGACCCTAAAAAAGCCAGCTAAGAACTGGCTTCGTGCTTTGCTTTGTGTTAGGGTACTGGCTTGCTTCTGAGGTTTCAGTGTGGTGTGTCTACGAGCAATGCTGACTTTTCTTTATTGCAACTGCAGATCGGCATCTCATACTTTCCCACTGATTCTTAAATGCTTCATATTTTCCAGTACATTTCATTCATGTCACTATTCAACATCGGTATTTAAACATCATTTAAAATGACTACGCTCATTTAGCAGGTGCTTGAGACACTGCTCCACCCTCCTTCCCCATCTTCCCCAGCATCGATCCTGTAGGATCTTCTGTATCTGTGCTGTCCCCCTTCCAGCTGACTCGGGATGATTCCTCAGGAATTCCTGGTGGAAAAGCCAAGATGTTCCTAGAATTTAAATGTAACGTGCTTTGTACCCAAATGTACACAGAGTGCGTTTATTTTGGGTCATGCAGCAGTCTATCTTGCAGTGCAGTACCTCCTTGCAAAAAAAGACATCGGTGCTGCTGAATGGCATTCATAGCGTTGGCTCTTGCTGCTAAAGCCTTGCCCGCTTTGGGCTGAAGTGGGACCACAGAAGTAACCAAAATTTCACTCTCCCTGCAGCTGGCCAGAGAGCAGAGGTGGGACTCGTCACAAATACAGATTATTTCCCCTTCGCCTCCTTCCTTTTGATTTTGAAATAGCTCATTTGGCAGATTGTGCTGAGGTTGTGAGTCCTGAAGTGAGCAGGTTTGAGTGCAAATGTGCTGCTGCTTAATTTACAGGAAGGTAGGCTCTTGTCTTGGGGTCAGGTGGCCTAGTACCTACACAGGCATTTTTTAAGCATCACTAATGATACTTTAAGTGTTGTTTTATTTAAAACTTGTAGAAGAGTGATACTCAAAGAATAGGCTGTAGTTGAAAGAAGGGGCTGAATTGCCTGAACTAGTTTCCAGAATAGCGCACTACATGCTGTAGGTCAGCTTTAGTATCTACAAGTTGATTTTGTGTGTGTGTGTGTGCATGTTAAGCCTTGAGACAGCAAGGAGCCAAGCAGGAGGAAGTACTGTGATATCGGGGCAGCAATTTTGTCAGAGGTCTTGTGTGCATCTTGAAAGGTCTGCTCTTGAGATTACCCAGATTGCTGAAGTTGCGCGGAGATGCGGACAAGGAATCCCTTTGAACGCCAACCTTTTGCTTTTCCCTTTTTAGTGATAAAATATGCAAGGGAACAGAAAGTGACCCATTTTGTGCACTGCCTGTCAAAGCAAGCAGAGGAAGGAGAGTACAGCGAGGGCCCAGGTGGAACCCAGTGAATGCAAATGATTTATGGAGTAGCTGCTTTAAGCATTTCCAATTACTTTATCATCATCCAGTACCATCTATTTATGGATATGAGCTTAAACACATTGCCTAGAAGAAACGGGTGGCATAGGCAGCTGTGGGACTGATAGGCACTCCAGCATCTTTGTCCCTCCGCTCACCAGGTATTGCCCACTGATTTACACGGGGAAGAGAAGCCCCGCCAGGCAACCCCTTTGCTTCGGCCTGGCTCTTCTGCACTGCACTGCAACTAAGCAAGCAAGGGTGGGTACCTGGTGCATCCTGCCTCAGAAATGCCTTGGCCAGCTTTAACAGGGGGTTTGTGGTTTGGGTGGGTTTTCTTTTCTTGTTGACTGGGAAGGAAGGCACTTCACCTGACCCAGCTGCCCATGAGCAGGGAAGATGTTTGATGTGGCAGCTGGTTACACAAGCGTGTGCCCTTCCCATCCAGCCTAGAAGCTTCCGTGAGCTCTGCCTAGCTGAGCCGTGTCTGAGCACCTTTGTAAACCGCAGCCACACCACCCCATCGCTGCAGAAAAGCGGCAGTCAGCTGGCTTGGAGAGAGAGAGATGGGAGGCTAACTTATCTAGGCACGGCCTTTTATTTTTGAAAAGGTGCCAGGGTATACCTAATGGTGCACATTCCCCCCGGGGACTGTTTTAACCCTGTGGAAAGTGAGTATTTCATTCCTCCTAGGTGTCAAAGGTTTCATCTGGGGTTAAAACAAACAAATCCACAAAACAAACCAAAAGGGGGGGAGGGGGGAGGTGTTGGAAATAATATCATCTTCAAATAGGAGTTTGCAAAAGGGGGAGGTTAGGTTGAGCTGGCAGAGTCTGAAGTTACCAAGAAACACCCAAGCCAGAGGAATCATCAATATCAGTTCCACGTTTTACGCTATTTAAAGGGGGCTTGGCAGGTGTTTTGTGAAGTTGAAGAGCTTGGCACGCAGCAGAGCTTTTATAGGGCTTCAGCGTCAGTATGCAGCACGCTTCACAGTCCTGAGAGGCTTCAAGTACTTTTCCCTCCCTAGTACAGCCATACGAAGAACGTATGTACTTCCAAGTGACTGAGCAGCTAAAGGTAGGACCTTTGGATGTGCCTTAAAGGATGTTATCGGTATTCTGCCTTTATGCCAGAATTCTTGTACATTTTCAGGAATGAGAGCTATTTCAGGGCATCTTTTCAATCTTCCCTGCTGCTTTTTACCTTTTTTTTTTTTTTTTTTTTAAATTATTAACCTGTGTCCTATTTGTTCAGTGCACCAAAGAGCAAGCATTACACTGATGATATAGCTCTGATTCCTTAGTGGCATCTTTAAGAAATGAGAAGTGATCAAATTCCCTTGTCAAGGAGGGTGCTGACTTAGAGATCCCTCTTTTCTTAAAAACATAACCTAGAGATAAAACTTAAAAAACCCCTTGCAACCCAGATAGTAATTATGTGCATTTAAAATGTGTGCAGAGACAGTTGTATAAAACCATTTGCTAGCCTCCAGAAGACCACTGTACTATCTTTTCTTTATGGGCAGTTAGGTCCTATATAGTAACCAATTTTATGAAATACAGTATGTCTGTTAACCAACAGAACTGAACTCTTCAGTTGCTTAGTAACTAATCCAATCCAAGGAGGAAATAAAAATAGCATACATAATTTTAGAACCTTTAGGACCTTTGCCAAGCAAAATATTCTCACTAGCAGCAGTCAGGTTTGTGATTTGAATGGGTTAGCTTAATAGAACAGAATCTATTAGTATTATGTAAATAAATGGTCCTTGCTTTTTAAATCTGATTAATTACGTATCCGGGCCATTAGGTCTTGTAGCTTCTGTACTCTTCCACAAGTTTATTTAACTAAAAATATAACATAACTAAATATAATACAAATAAAAATGGAAAAATGTTTTAGTTGCCGGCTTCTTTTCAGCCTTAATCTGGTTAAAAACCTGAAGACTGCAGTGTAACTCAATAAATCACATTATATTGCTAGGAGGAATGTCATAAGCATCTGCTTAATTCAGGTGTTTTTTTCCTATACTCATCTGCAAAGCTTGTTGAGAGGAAAAAGGATATTGTTTTTTTAAAGAAATATTATTGCCACGATTGGTGAAAATTGCCATATGGTACCATAGCACCACTTATTCAAGTTTAGTTTCTCTAAAAATAATTCTTTAGCTGGCAAAATACTCATCCTGTTTTAAAATGTCTTCAAAAATTTAGCATTTGTCTGCTTTTTTAGAGGCTTGCTCTGTTCATGTACATTGCCTGTGCATTTGACAAGTTTTATACACGAGACTTTTGCAAATTATGGTGAGGATCTGCATTTTTTCCCCACAATTTTATCGGCATCACCGCTGGATGAAGGATTTGCAGGATTAAATCCTAACATGTGTAAACAGCGTCGCCAAAGTCAGCTTTTTTCCCCTTATTCCTGGCTAAGGTAGGCGGTATGGGATCTGATATTCATGCCATGCATGTATTGTGAAGCAGTCACGGTGTGTTGGGTTATCAAAACAGAGAGAGTACTCCTTTTGCAAAACAGTTTGAATACCAACTTCCAAGTACATGAATTCTGATTTAAATCCCTGCTCCTCTGAGCCATGCGTTCAGGAAGGTCTCAGGTATTCCTTAATCGCTTGTAGTTCAGTATTTTAATGTAGGATGAAAAGCACACATTCAGTTTTACATGGCTGGTGCATTTTGCTGGAAGAAGAATACATTTTTTTAGATGTAGTGATTCAGCACGTTTTTCATTCCACGTTGGGATTATCATCTGGTAGGGTAGAAAGCTAAATATAGCAAGTACATGCCTTGCACAGTAGTTCTGATACGTTTTGCTTAATGCCTTTTTTGCTGGTGGAGTTTCAGGCACTGCTATGTTATTTTTGGCACTTTAATTTATTAATACAGCTAACAGGCTCATCTGAAGCAAATTAAGATTTTTGTCATCATTGTGTGCTGAAAGAATAGCGTGCAAAATCAAAGAGGAAGTTTCTGCTGGAACATTGTTGTAATTAGTTTACGTGCCTGGAACCAGGGGAGATGTAGTAGATATCTCTCTGACTGAGAAACAGAGCCACGGGAGTCACCCTGCAAGCCCGTTGCGTGGCCCATGGAGATGCCCAGGGAACGTTTTTGGGCACACGCAGCATCAGATGTGGCACGGTTCTGTGTGTTGGCATTCGGGGTGAAACCAAATGAGAGTGCTCCTCTTGCGTGGAGCCAGTGGTCATTTTCTGCCTGGAGCCCCTAGCCATTGCTGCCCTGGCAGCTTGCCCAACCTCACAGATCTGCCTGAATGTTTGTATTTTATTTGGGATTAAAAAAATAAAATGCAAGCGCAGTGGTGAAACGCAACTTGATACGCTAATTTTTTTCCCCTAAAGAAGTTCAGAAAACATTGCGTTAATACAAGGATTTGTGGCCAAAACATACTATGCAGTTAATTCAAGTAAATTGCAGTTACTCTGTAGCAAATAATTACCACCTGTTTCACATCTGCCTCAAATCCACTCAAAATACAGCAATCTAGTCGTCATTCCTGTATTATTTATGTAGTTTTATTATTTGCAGTTAGACTTCTGTTTACTTATCCGATTCACAACAATTTTTTCATGCCTTCTGTACACAGAACAGTGAATTTAATAACCTCCTTTGGATTTGTTTATAAAACCTTTCAAAATATGCTTGTAATGCATGACAGGGCTCCGGATGCACCGCAGATGCTCGGTGGCCGTTTTCATCATGAACTGCAGTTGGGAGAGTGCTGCCGTTGCCCTCAGATCTTGGCACCTCCCTTTCACCTTCAGAAATAGTCCACGTTAACCTGTCACACGCATGGTCTCCTGAAGTTTTTCAGAGTCACATTTTGCTCTGTTAAGAAGCTTCTGGGTTGCTTGTTCAAAGCATTGGAATGCTTTGGTGTTGGGGTGGATAGTGAGCTAAATGAGGAATTCTAGCAAAAACAGTCAATCACCTCCTGCAAGGGTGGCCAGGTATGATGGAAATGCAAAGGAAACAGAGGGACAAAAGCCAAATGTAAAATAATTTACATTTAAAATGTAAACTATGCTGCTTTAAAATAATCAAAATGGTCTGCAAGCAGGGCTTGGACTTCTTGTGCATTGTGCTGGCAGCAAGGCGTGTTGCCGTAGTGGTTTCTTTCGATATTGCACTTCACAACAGAAGGGCCAGTGCGGGAAGGAGGGAGAGGGGTTAATTCCTTGCAGCACATCTAGGCCATCCCCTGAAATCACAGGAGCAAAACCAGCTAGGCGGTGAATCAGGCCACTCTGCCTCTCCAGGACAGGAATAGCAAGCATCAGAAATCTTGCCCTCAGCTGTGCAGGCGTGCAGAGGAAAGGCACGGGGAATTACTCACCTCTGAGTTTCAGGTCTTTTCCATTACACCCAACCAGTATCTATGGTTTTGCAGTTCCAATACTGAGAGTAAAACATGGTCCCCCATACTTTCAGTCTGAGTTCGAGTAGTTGGCCTCCCAAGATGTATTTCTGGGGCAACACCCCATCTCCCCTTAAATTTTACATCCTAGGTACCGGTTGGTTTTCCATATGGGCAACTCAATTTCATTTCTGTCGTGCCCTCTTTACATTAACCTCTCTCACAACAGAAATGGTGTTCCCCTCATCTCTGCTCGGTTGCGATGCAGTGCTCATGCCCAGCCCATTCAGACAAGGAAAATCTGGATGTACGTTTCTGTACTGACATGCTTCTTCGGGAGGGGATGGCAGTGATGGGCTGGGACCACCAAATATTTGTTGAAGGGGGAGTGGGGGGGTGGATTACAGCTAATAAAAGTTGGGCTTGGAGGGTTCCAGCGGATTGAGTCACAAACTCAGCAGCACTATTGCATGTCTTTATGATACCTCTCAAAACTGCCTGTCAAGATCTCCCATTAAGGAGCATCACAGATTAGTAATTATGCGCATCTATTAGCTAAGCATCCATTCTTTCTCTCAAAGGCTTTGTGGCAATATCTCTCCAAAGGAGTGCATATCTCATCTAGGTGTCTGCTAGATGGCCGTAACACCTCCCCGAGGGAGAGGCCTCTGATAACACTACATTAAAGGCAGGGCTTGGTTTTGTCTTTTAAACCGCTATCACACAAGCCAGTGCACAAGGAAAGACACCTATTATAATTTTGTAGACAAACGCTAACAAAAGCTGCCTGCACACATGCACCACGGAGAAAAACTCAATGTTAACATTGCAGGAGGCCGTGATGATGACAGGAGTACTTTTATTGTCAGCTCTGCTGAGGAAGAGAGGGAAAAAAAAAAAAAAAAAAACCAAACCCAAAAAACAACCCACAACTTATTTGTGCAAATAACCCCAGTTTAGCTTCGTTCCCGAGCATCCTGTTTGCACATGTGAGTATGTTTTGTCAGCTATGTCTTTAGGTACAGAGCCTCATCTTTGGGTACTTGTGCTTGTTTGTGTTAAACAAATCACACAAACCCATAGAGACATGAATATTGTATGGTAAGTATCCTAAATACATGGTGGTCTTGGGGTTTTGATGTGAATTTGTTGTTGGTAAAAAAAAAAAAAATACACGCTTAATTGAACTCAAGTTTTTCTGAGTACATTTTGTTCATTAATGGAGAGCAAGTCTGAAAAAGAATTAAGAGCAAAACTGGAGGCGGACGCCAATGAAATCGATTGCTATTAATTAAGCTGAAATCCTCGAACATGCCCCACCTCCAAGTTGTTATCTTCCAGATCCTAGATTACTTCATTTTTTCTGTGACTACTGCTAGACAGACGCATCCTGTTGTGATAAAGGAGACCAGCTGGATTTTGGACTGTAGCTTTGCATTTGTGGTACAACTGACCATATGTGATTCTCTGTCAAGTTTGCAGCTTTAATGGGAAATCTCTGAAGTATTTACACTTTGATTCATGTTTCTTTGCTGGTTTGGTAACAAAAGAGGGGATGGCTTTGTGCAGCTGGCTTGCACTAACATAAGTTGCAGTGTGGTCTTTGTAAAGGAAAGGGAAGCTCTTGCATACTTAGGAGTTGCTTTGAGCTGCTTTTTTGTTTTGGTTTGTTTGGGGATGTTTTAGTTTGGGTGTTTTTATTTTTGGTTGGTTTTATTTTTATTTATTTTTTTTTTAGGAAAAAATAGCTGGAACCAGAAAGTACATTTCATTAGGGATATAATTTTGAATTCTTATGCTGATTGTGGTTTTTATTTGGCTTCAACATAACTGAATAATTCTGTTAATGGTTACTGTCTTCCTGATGGCTTTGAGAAATGTTTCTCTTCAGCCTCTGTAGCATGACACAGCAGATAGAATTTGGAGGAGTTTGGGGTCTTTTTTTTTTCCTAAGAAGGAGCACTGTCAGACCCTTGGTCAACTTTTCTGACATTTCTGATCTCAATTTATTGGAAAGTGTATAAAGAACGTGCTTTCCATCCTTTTATCCATGTAAAGCTCAACCATGTCTAACTCCCTTTTTCCTAAACAACTTGTATTTGTAAAAGTTCATAGACCTGAATTTTTCATTTATGTCTTTTGATGCATATATGTTGTTTTCTTGCTGATACGGTAATGGACAGCTAGTATCTCTGGCTGGAGGGAGAAATGGTATGTTGTGCAAACCTTGCCCACTAAACTCTGCTGGTGTGTGTCTCTCCTGACACACAGAGAACATCCTTGCTGATCTCTGAGGTCCTGTCCCAAATGCTGAGTATCCTTTCCATCCACTGAAGACTGCAGCAGTGTTCCCCTAGGAAAGGTACGCAACACTGAAGAAAATGTCATATTCTTACAGCTTTGTTATACCTTCTGTTAACCTGGTCATCATGTTATGTTAGCTCTCCCTAACCCCAAACTACAAGTTGACCATTAAAGATGTGGTGGACGAGAGCCGAAGATACCTGTGGCATTTGGCTGCAGGCAGAAGGGAGGAACTAGCAATAATACTAGTTTTCAATTTGTTAAAGAAGAGAGATAAGAACCTTCTCTTCAGCCATCGAGATTAAGAAAGTAGATGCAGCCTGCAGAATGGTTTCCATTTGTTGGTCTTACAGACTTGAGAGCGGTACACATAGAAGCAAAGAACAGTGATGGTCACGCAGGTACGGAGGAAATAAGAATAGGAAAATTCCCTTTCTTTTGCACTCTACACAAGTTTTACTCGCAACGTGCAGTGAGTGCATTATCATTTGTAACAGGTTACTTTCAGGTCCATTCTGTCTGCTCCTCTGAGCTCTCTGGGCTTCAGGCAGAATAGTTAAATGCCACAAGAAGATCTCATCTTGTAAGACTTGCGGCCTGAAGGCAGCTGGTGAGGCATCAGAACTTCCAAGTCAGCCAAGTGTCTTGAAGTCCTCTGTTAAGCAGGTGCAGAGCAAAAGCGTAGGTTAACGCTCAGTACTCAGCCTTGGGCTTACCATTTGTCCTTTAGTCAAATACTTACCATGCTTGTATTTTATATTGCCAGTGGCTTGTGGCCGGACTGTATCTTCTCTGCACCTTGTCAAACACTGAACGTTTGAACAGCGCCTTCATTTTAGCCATCAGTGTTTGCAAACAGCATCTTTTAAGAGGAGGACCAGCTCAAATTATTTTTTTTGACATCTCCTCTCCATCTTGGGTTTTTTTGACAAACCCCAAGGACTGAGCAAAGCAGGAAAAGTGGGGAGCAGCTCCTTCCTCCATCAGTGTGGATGACACTTAGCAGTGCTGTGTTACAGAAGATGGGGGAGGTGGGATGCTTCTTACTGAATTGCTGCACCTTTACACTTTGCATCCAGGGCTTCTGTGAGAAGGAGGGGAAGAGAAGAGGCATCTGAAGAGCAACACAGGCATCCGAGCCTCTCCTTACCTCGTGGCTGTGGAAATCTCTGTGCCTGTGGTAAGGGAGGATGCCCTTGGCTGTGGCCAGCAAGGAGGAAGAGGTGAGGGTCTGGGTACCCAAATGCTCTTCCTGAAGTGCCCATCATTTTGGGTTAGGGGCCAGCACTGTCAGCCCAGGGACTGTGCCTCTGTTGTGCAGGGAGTGGGTGAATAGAGGCAGAAAGAATCGAGCTGGTGATTTGTCACTTGGTTTTGCTGGTAATTTCTCTGAACAGCGAACAGGCAATCTGGTAATGGGCCATAGATTTCCCAGATGAAAGCCAGCTCATTATGACATAGATGTATTTTCTGATACAGGGTTTCTAAAATGGATGCGTTGGTATCCTGTTCTTTATGAAAATCGTGTACATACATATCTAAGTGAAGGCTGCGTTATTTAAGTGCACTGAAAGAAAATGGTACACAAGTATTTTGTGCACATTTGAGATCCTTCTTCCTTTGAGGCAAAGCTTTAATTTTTCTAGAGCTAAAAGATACTTGAATTAAAAAGGAGCAGTACAAAATAAAAATGATCAGCCTCTGTCCCTGAAGAGGCTGTACTGCAGCGGAGCATTTAGCAAGGACCATGTTGTTACCTGCTCCAACAGTGGGATGCTGGTGGGCAGAAGGATGCTTCCAGGTCTTCACAGGCCCTGCTGATGCGGCTTTAGTGTTGGCAGTCGGGTAGATAATACCACACTTGCATTTTATTTTAAAGTGCTGTTTTACTTATGCTGTTCTCTATTGCTGTAAATCAGTTTCCTAAAATGTATGGGGGGGGGTGTTTCTCCTCCTCCCAGACATGTACAGTTCAGTACTTCTGAATATTTGAACATACAAGCATTAGGCATTAATCTTCAAGCCTATAAAGCAGGTTGTATGAAGTTCTACCATGTTAGCAGCCCAGTCCTGCTGCTACTCAGGTAATGGGGGGAAAGGCTCCGACTTGTTTCAATATTGCATTCAGCAAGCAAATCTTCCTATTCGTCCTTTAAATCAAAATGGGCAGTGACATACTAGACTAGTACAGTACCTATCAGAAGCATATGTTTCATCTAAACAGGTCTCGGAGACTTATTTATTTTCTCATTGTAAAGAATGTGCTGGCCCAGTATAGATGGCAGTGAGTTTGAGTGCATTTTGTGTGATGAAACAGACATAAAACAGCAGCAAGAGTCAGGCCTGGGACCTAGGAACTGCTGAAGAGCGCTTGCTTTCCCTTCTGCTTTTTTATAAGCATTTGAGTCCCTCTACCCACTAGTTTGAGTCTCTGTTGGCCTCAGAAGGGCAGTAACTTTGCACACTCCTCTTTCCCTGAGAAGAGCAAGAAGTTGTCCTTCATGAAGTGGATAGATGATCTAGCAGGTTGTAGTATGGAGGTTTGGGGTTGTTTTTTAACAAATATTTCCTTAGTCTGAATTTTAAACATTCCTAATAAACAGTAAGGAAAAAGTGAATGGGATGTCCTTTATGAGCAGATGTGTTGGTGGGAGGGAGTCTCACGTGTACAAACAGGGCACTGTACAACCATGTGGTGTTCGGTTTTGTTGTCTGCAACCGATAACATTTAGCAAGAGGCAGTAAAGCAGCTGGAAGATGATTTTTAAGTACACGTTTATTGTTTAGGTGAAAAACATCAGAAACAAGTCAGAAAATCCTTTTGAATTTCGCTGTCGTGAAACTAAGTCCCTCTATCAGGACATCTAAAAGCAATCCTGAAGTCCCCGGTGTTAATGATCAACATTGATTGTAGCCTGATTTTTCCAGCAGAAAATCAGCACACTAAAAAAGCATCTTGCTGTGCATATATGGCACGTACCAGCCTTTATAAGGGATCAGCTGATTATTATTCTGCTACCAGCTTTTATTTTCTTCTGCTACTCCCTCTCTTGCAGGAAGGCTGCATACAAATATAGCAATCGATTGAGAGGAGATGTTCTTCCTTTACGAGATTAATTACAAACATAGGGATGCTGTGTCTAGCCCACATGTATAATTGATCTTGTAGGAGGAAATGCAATAGGAAACTAATGCTTCCTTTTATCCAGTAAGCAAAGTTCAGAGATGTTTACATTCTGCTAGGTAAGCACAGCTGTCTAAAGACGTGAAGACGGATGGACTGTCCTGTCAGCACAAATTCATGCCGAGGTAACAGGCTATGCCATCTCTGCAGACCTCTCTCTGGCCAGGAGGCTGTAGGGCCAGAATTGCTAATTTAGCCAACAGCTTAATTGTTTCATGTTTTAATTAGTGGGGAGATTCAGACAGAGCAGATGCGCTACAAGGGGCAGCAAGGGAGAAGGTGTTGGTGGACCATGCTGGTGGGGCTGTGGGGCGAGGAGGAAGGCTCCCGGTGATGCCAAGCATGGGACAGCGGTTGCAAGGCAGCTTTTCAGAAATTGCAAGGTTTTTTTTTCCTTTAAAACCTGGCTGGCATAAGGGGCGATCTGAGTATTCTCTCTCAGTAGCTCACAGCATGTAACTGTAGCTGTGGAAGCATCTGCAAAAAAGTGCAGCGCTTAGCTGCCCTTGTTTCTATTTGTATATAAATATAATCTTACAAGCCCTGGAATTGGCTCAGGGTCCTTCTGAAAAGGTTCATTTCATTCTTGGGCATAGGCTGGCGCTTGTATTTAGGCTGAGAAAGAATGTCAAGAGGTGGCAGATCCAGCTTAGTGACTCAGCCTTCTTCCTCACGGTATTTTAAATAATGGATGTGCTACTGCTGATATTTAACTCCTGCCAGAGCTGCTGAAATATATGGTGTGTTTAAAATACCAATACAACGCTGAATCTCTGCTCAGGCGGAGGAGAAGATCTTCACCTGGAATTGGTTTTCGCAAAAGGAAAAAGAAATCAGATGGATGAAGAGGGGGGAGCCCAAGCTGTAATCTTGTAACAGTGTAAAAATGCCCTTCACCTGTGGCAGTAAAGCAGTCAGCTCTAGCAAGCACATTGACGGAGCATCCTGAAATCGATGCTGCAGTCTGTGTTATATTTATACAAGCATATGCACTGCGCTGATGACGAGGGAGAGAAAGGGCTGTTCCCTGCGTTAAAATAATTAGTGTAATAAATACAGCCTGGCGAGCGCCAGAGGAAGTAGGGATCCCTTTGTTCAGTTCACATCTCGCCACTTAGAGCTGGGTAAGCAGGTCTTGTGGAGTTAAGCGCAGAATTTACCCTTTTATTCTCTGTCTAGAGGTCTGGAGCAGGATGCTCCACTGATGCCAGAATTAACAAGTGATGCTGGATCTCTGCTGTCTTAGAGCAGCATTGAGGATTTTGGGGGTCTTTTCTTTTTCTTCTTTATGTCCATGCAAATCCTGCCTGATAAACATGGATCCGTTTGCTGTTTAGCAGTCAGTTTGCTAGGCTTGACAAAGGTTATTGCAATAATTGATGTTCCTCTTCTAATAATTAATGTTAATGAGTCCACTAAACAGTAAACAAGACAACAAAGAACTGTTAATGAGACAGTCTTTACTCATTTGTTTAATCTTTTAGTAAGATAATGGGCGATAAATATATCGCTATTCAGCCATCTTCAAGTCCTTAATGCATGAAGAGGGTTTTAAAAAGAGATTTGAGCTGATTTTTTACACTTGCATTTAGTAAATTCAGCTGACTGGGTAGGTGGGGCGCCTGGAAGAATTGGGAGACCTATATAATTAAGTGCCTTGACATTCTGCTTCTGAAGGACATTGGCGGATATCCAAATGCTATGTTCTGCTCTCAAACCATTTAATTGAAACCATGCAAGGGGGGGGGGGGGGGGGGGGGGATTGACACACGCAAAAGAGAGAGATCTTGGCAAAAAACCTTATGTGCAGTTTTTTGCTATTGGATTGACCAGACAGGGCAACAAAGCTGATAAAACAGGATTAGCAAAATTGCATTGTTGGATATTATATGCTGTGTGACATGTACTACAGCAAAGGAATTTGGCAGGATTAACCTGCAGAGGATAAAGATGTACCAGACAAGAGCGCTGAATTAATAAACTGCTGTGACCAAAGCAAGGAAATCTATTTGCATGGGATATTAAGGGTGGTAATAACCTTGTAGGATGGGGTTGGAGTTGATGTCCCGAGTCCTGTGGTGACCCTGCACTCGAGTCCTGCTTACCACCTGGAAACTTGGCATACAAAACCCAGCTTGTTGGCACGGTTCCTCGTTACGCTTTCCTGTTTCTAAATATTAAAAAAAAAAAAAGCTCATTCCTAGGCAAGATTATCTGTGTTACTGTTGGGTGGGGTTTTTCCCCCAAAACTGAGAAGTTTTTTTTCCTATTTCTAGGAGATGAGATTCTTCTCCTAATGCACTAGTGTCATCCTAAAGTAAATATTTGGTTTTGGTGGTTTTCCTCAGGGCTTCTAGATCCTGCCAGCCGGACGGCACGGGGGAGTGCAGTTCCCTAGCTGCTGGTTACTCAGCTGTTTAGGAGATTGTACGCTTACATATGTGTAATCTAGCATCGTAAGAAAGCTTTCAAACCATGTAGCGTTAAAGAACATGAAAGCTATTTCCAATAGATGAATGAATAAAATCATATGAAGTAAAAATGAAAGAATATTAAAATTTCAGCTCAGATGTACTCTAAGACTATGTTGGACTATTTGACTGAGGGGGTATAGAAGCAGAAAACCAGCTTCCATCTCTGGTACATTAAGAGGAGAGAAAGTAGATTAAGTGTTCATTTCTCACTTGTACAACATGTAATACTGTTTTTTACTTGAAAAGGCTTTTAAATTGGCTTCTTCCAGGGAACAGGCAACGCATATACAGTAGCCTGCTTTTTATAAGTAGTCTGATATACTTCAGCACAGATTGCATGGATGGTTTCAGAAAGATTTAAACAACCTTGAAAAAAGCTCATATCGTTTGTTTTTCTTTTCCCACCCACAGTACTAGTGGCAGACTTTAGTGTTCCCAGGGAGCAGAGAACGTACAAGAAGTATTTGGCATTACTCTGTGTGTGACACAATGTGCTTCGTCAAGTGTGCTCAGTGCCATCACACGCAGTGAAAGATCTGCTCAGGGGAGATGATTCACCTTCATCCGGCATTATCATGTCACCATTGATCAGCACCAGCCACAACACAAGTTCAGCTTTCAGGCTCTTCCTTTCAGGATTGAAGGCTGAATAATAGATACACATAAAATATAAATACATTGGGGTTTTTGCAATGTGTTAAAATGCCAGAAACTGCTCTTTAAATAAAAGCTCTGTTAATACAACACGACTGAGACTTTACAAGTGTGCACACATGCACAGGTGTCAAGAAATTTAGCTTCATTTCCAACAGTGACTAAATCGTATAACCTGTCTCTCTTGGGGTATCTTCCGTTTGTGTGTATGTTAATTGCTCTTCTGCCCAGGGACTAAACATGGCCATGTCTCCTTCTCTGCAGGGGAAAGACGACGCATGATGTTTCCTTTGGATTAAATTGGGCGCTGGGCATGGGCTGGGGGGGGGAACGCTTCCTTTGTCAGCAGGGTTGGAAGTTTTTCCTCCACATCTAACCTATTTCAGGAGAACTATTAAAACCCAGCAGTTCCTCCCTGGAGGTTTGCTAGGCTTCACGCAGCTTTCTGTCTGGTTTGCTTAAGGACTCCTGCAATGGGTCCTCATCACAGAGATAGCCCTGAGCCGATTGGCAGAAACTCGGCTTTCTTTTGGGTTTTGTTTGCTGAGGCAAGTCTGTAATACACAGGATGAAGTTTATTATTTTTTGCGTGTGCCTAGACGAGCCCAATAAGGAGCTGTGCATAACCCCTTAAGAACAACCCAACCATGTCAAGCAAGTCATTGTACCACCAGCGCAGCATTTTGAGGGGGGTCGGGGAGAAGCACATGTCTGTTTCCGCCCTGGTTTTTGTCTGCTTGAAAAGCTGCAGGAGCACCTGGCCCCGTGCCCTCTCGGAGGCCATTCCTGCAGTGCTGCAGCATTGCAACACCGCCCCGGTGCCGCCCAAGGGCCAGGCTGCCCGCAGTTTCCACAGCCAGCGTGCTCACCAGCGGCAGCCCCGCGCAGGTGAGGGAGATTCCTTTTCCCTTGAGCGATATGGAAGTCCCAGAATCCATAACTCCTCGTGTGGTTTGAAAAGAAGATCCACTTTCCTGGTCGGCAGTGGGTTGTGTCCTTCAGCTTCCATGAGCTCCTGAGGGATGGGCACTTCAGGGGGGAGCGCTGGGCCTGCAAACTGGGATGTTCCTGGGGCCCAGCAGTAATTATGTGTAGTGGAGGCACCTTCCTGAATACCTCCAACATGCTGAGCAGCTTCTGGGAAGGGCCATGTGCACATTGGCATCTTGCTCACCTCAGAGGAGCAGCTGGGCTACAGGCGTGAGGGTTAATGGCGGCAGCACGCTCAGGAAGCTGCACAGTCCCTACAGCACCATTCGCCAATTGACAATGTCCTGGGATCTGTGAAAAAGCGGCCCGTTTCTCCTGTGTCTCTGAGGGCTTGGCTGAGTTTCTAGGTTGCTTCCCCTGCCTGCCAGCCTCTGAGCCTCCCCAGAGGAGCGCAGGAAACGAGCAGCAGGAGTGCAGCTGTACGCGTTACTGGCATTGCATTGCAGGGCCACCTCTGTGGCGTGGTAGGTCTTCAGTGCAGAGGCAGTTTGCCACTCTTACTTCTTTCTTTTCTTGGAGACAGACACCCTTCACACTTTCGTATTTTAAGGAGGTAAGAGTATATACCCCGTGGGTTCAACAGACCTAACCCTGTCGCTTTGTTTTCCAGCACACAGCGATGCAGAAGATGGAGCGTGGAGGAGCCCAGCAGTGGGGAGCCCGGCTGGGACCCCCTCGGGTGCCGTGCAGCAGCTGGTGTTGTGAATCAGGCCGTCACCAGTTGGAGAACGGCTACTTCACAACACCAGGGTTGCACCGCACCACAGTTCGACCACCGGCCACAGCGGAGCTTCCATGGGCAGGCAGGGGATGTGGAGCACGTCCCGGCTGCCTCTGCCCAAGCCCAGACCTGCAAAGGTAATCAGGTGCTCAACTCCTATTTAGGTACCGGCCTCCCACTGAAGTCTGAAATAGAAGTTAGGCCCCTAAATATCTCTGTGGGTCTGGCCCCGAGACCCTGGCTTGCTGTGCAGTGCAGAGCAGTGCTTCAGCAGGCACAGGGCAGTGCTGACAGCAGCACGGTCACTGCCTCTTTGCACGCCCTGTGAATGTTAAGGATCGGGTAACTTTTATTAAGTTGTGGCAAACAGGAGAAAAAAAACACCAAAAAACCTTCTGCATGCTCCCTGACAGTCATGTCTGTGGTCCTTGCCTGTGACTAGTCCTGATCCCTTCCCTGTCTGAACACCTGATCACACGTTCTCTGTAAAAGATGCTGCATGTACCAGGAAAGAAGCCAGACCCCTTGGAAATGATACTAAAACAGCCCTAGAAGTGTTGTAATGAATGAAAAAGCACCAAAAATAAACAGTGGCATTATCCAGGGGTGGTGCCAACAGCTGCTGTCCTTACAATAGAGAAAACATTTGATTTTGCGTTGCTTAAGCAACACCTCATAAATTATTAGGTGTAGAGGGGTGGCAAAGCACACTCAAATCGACCCTGTCCGCAGTGGCTGTAACACGGGCCATGCGTTTCAGGTCTGCAATTCAGGCTCTTCCCTGCCTCCTCCCTTGTACTGCAGCACCGGCGTGATGTTAGTTTGAGGGGAGTGGGTTACAGCAGAGTGCTTTCCACCCAAAACTGGGTCATGTTCACGGAGGTCAGCACAAAGCTGATGGCCATTATACAATCCCTTAAGTCAAACTGAAATGCTGATCAGTTTTGATCTCTGAAAGCAGCCATCTGCTCTCAGGCTCAGGATGGGCTTTTCTCTGGTGGGTTTTCCCTTCCTCTCCCGCCCTCCAGGATAGACTGTCTATATGCTCTTAGTTGTTGGCTGGCTGATCTCTTGTGTGACGTAAAACACTGGGTATATCTGAAAGCAAAGAGTGAAGATAGGCAGAGGGCAAACAATCAAGGTAATTTAGAGCTGATGAAGTATTTTTTTGAAAGTTTTCTTTGTTATCTTAACTCATTTGATTGAAGTCGGCAGTAAAAATTACTTAAATCCCATCCTGGATGTATGATTGCTAGCAGGGAGATAGACATAGGGGAGAGTCAGGATATACATAAGACCAGAAATAGCATGGGACAGCCTGGAAATATAAATGAAAGGAGACAAAGGTGGCTACATTAGACCCGTCCTAATCTTTGTGTTCAGGTGGGCTTCCTATGGGAGTAACCCTGAATTCCTTTCATAGCAAAAAGCCTACAACTAACACCATGAACAATGAAAGTGATGTATGGGAAGCTCACTCGTAGGTTAGGAGAGAGCAACCTGTTGTTGTAGGCTAGCATTGGCTTTTTTTCATTGATGGGAGGAAAAGCAAGACCATGTTTCTGGTTCAGGCACTATGGCACGGAGGAGTGTGAATTTGTCAACCCAACACGCAAGGAGCCTGTTTTATTAAACGTATCCTCTGCTGACACAAACTGTGTGCTCTGTGTGGTAGTCTTATGGTTCATTATAACCTTGTCTTAAAGCTTGATACCTTTCACTGCGGGGTTTGTTCCGTGGAGTAAAATAACACAATTCTTTAGAAACAGGAGGCAACAATGAAATAGCCCCACCAACGTTTATGCACACACACCGACTTGCATGAGCAGCTATTCATTTATAGAACTAAACACCATTTCGTCTTCTATTGTGAGCCATAAACCTGTTTGACCTATTCGGTTTCTGTCTGTAAATACGCATAACATTTGAAATAGGTTAATCGTAGAATCGTTTAGGTTGGAAAAGACCTTTAAGATCATCGAGTCCGGCCATTAACGCTTAATATTTGCTGCTGGGTGACCCAGTAGACTATCTCCATACTTAGCCAAGTATGATATGTGGAGACAAGTCATTTTCAGTCTCATTGTTAAAGAATTTTTCAGGATCACACTTCAGAGGTACCTTTGGGGCGTGTATTGTACTCCCTGTTTCTAACTTGACTCCATCACAGTTCATGCTCTTCTAAAGTGATTTCCTAGCAAATTAATGCATGCCATAATGTAGCACTGCTGCTGAAAATGAAGCACTCCTGCTGATCATTAAGGAGCCTGATCGTGTCATCTCACGAGGTGGATCACAGGCTGAATAGCCAACTGTCAGCTTCAGGTGATGGAACAATTTCTGTTTGCTCTCTTCAGTAGTTAGAAGTAATTGATGTTAGCATGTGCTGTAGTGAAAGGTGAATGCAAAAAATAAATAGTGGGGTTTATGCGTTTTCAATTTGTTGTGAGTGTTATTCTTAAATAAGCGCCTACAGTTCGTGTTCGTGCCAACCCCATTTCTGTCTGCTGAGTTGGAAAAACAGGGGCTCACCGGGTTTCTGGGTAGCCCCCAGTCTGTGGGTATGCCTGGAGAGCTTTCTGGTGCTTTCCAGATCTGTCCTCCTACTGGTGTGCTATTATAAAAAATGGTAGCTTACCAAAAAAACCAATACCCCCTATGTGAATTATTGAAAGGCCTAATTTTATAATCTTTATAAAACACTGTGCTCGGGGGGGGGGGGGGGGCGACAGGGGAGAAGAGCGAAGTCTGTCAAAGCTGAAATGCCGGGCTGTATTCTTGTGAATTTTTTTTTTATTTTTAAGGCATTGTTATTCCAAAAGTGCTTTTTGTATTTAAGCAAATAATATTTCATTTCACTCTTTAACTCTTCAAAGTCTAAATCTGATGGGGTTTATGTTCTCAGCACATGCACTTAGTACTATGGCTGTTCTTCAGTTATTTTGAATGGCTGTCTTTGTTTCCTCCCCAGGATCGCCAGCAGTGCACGTAGCACTTCAGAGAGTAGCATCCTTGTAAAATTTGTTCTCTTTTCCCCTGCATGCAAAAGCCAAGCTGACAGGCACAGTAGGGCTCAGCATCTCTCACTTTCCCTGTTCACATGCACGCTGCTTTTTACTGAGGATGTTCCTCATGAAAAGTGCCATTAGCAGGTTTCCTTTTTGTCTGTTTAATTGGGCTGCTTCTTTGGCAAACAACTCACATGAAATTAAAATGGTATTTCAGGCAGTATTGCAAAGCAAACGGTAGGTGGGACTGAATTTTGGTACCCACAAACCTGAGTCAGATTTTATTTCAGTGCTATAAAAGCATCTCAGTAGGAGGAAGAAAACACAGAAACAGGTCTCCAGGTATCTTAACACGGCGAGCAAGAGGTGACACTAAGGAAGAAGAGACAAGGCTTGTTCACAGCTACCATTTTGAAAAACAAAGTAGGATTTTGATAGGAAGGCTAATCAGATTAAATAACATACCCAAACTCCCATCTCTTTATTCTGTGTTCTTTTCTGTGGGCCTTGTGCTTTAACCAGCACATGGCGAAAAGATGGCTGATAGTAAAGAAAGCAGGAAAACAGGAAGAAAAAGGCAAAATGAACAAACAAAAAAGGAGTTGGCAGGGAAGGGGATGGCGTCCCTGCAGCAGACATTGAGGCTGAGCTGCCTCACCACAGCTGCCCACCCCAGCAGCAGCAGCAGCAAGGCAGGCAATGGGAAAACTGCAAGCCAGAGAGCAAGCACTGCTCAGCTGACAGCACCAGCACTGAGTGGACATTACCTCGCTGTGTGTGAAACAGCTGTGAAATGTAGGTCTTGGGCAGCAGAGACATCGTGCTACTTCAGCACTTGACTTCCATAGCCCTGGATGCATTGCTGCAAGGTGATTGCTCTGCAGCACCGTGTGCCTGGTGATGCCCAGCTTTGTCACCCCTGTGGTAAGTGATTGACAGTGATTTTTACAGTTCACAAATGCAAGTGTATATATGATATGCATTTTTAGAAAAATCAAGAGTCCTCACTGTATATGGTCAGGCCCCAAAATGCACATAAAACGCGCCAGAACCTCCCCATTGTGCAGTGAGCTGGCTCCACAAAGAGCATACAAATCACAAAGTAAGGCTATATAACTGTTTCGCTCAAAGGTTGGTGTAAACAACAGAAGAGAGTAAGCAGTCTCTGAAGATCACGTAAACTACAGAGAAGTTTTAAAACCCATCCTCTAAGGAGATTCTCCCTGCTTAAAAGCCAAAGCAGTGGAGACTTTGCTGCGTCATACTCCTTGTCTTCATGTATATGGGAAGTTCCAAGAATAATGATGGTGCTTTGGCAAAGTTGCCTCTGTTCTTTAACAAGAGTCATTACGTGTGCCACAATAAATGTGTTTTTACATTGCATTTGATTAGACCTAGTCCTCCAACCATGCATTAGCAGGAAAGAGCTGCCCACACATGCAAGCTTAATGCACGCAGCTCTCGCCACCACAGGGACCGTTTTGAGAAAGATGTGCAAAACAGCCCAGCCAGCCACTCTCTGATGCCCACTTCACGCCAGGAAAACTCCTCTGCTCTCAGGGAACACGGGTACCATGCTGGGTGCCAGGAGGGAGGCTGGGACCAGGCACCCACCCCAGTGCCACTGCAGCTTTTTATCCCCCTGCTGCTCTGTTGGTAGAGTGTAAGGCAGGGGCTTAGGATGAGCTGGTTCGTTCCTGGGTTGGGACAGCACAAAAAAAGCAGAATTGAGAAGAGACCTGAAGTCTGTATTAGTATTTTGAGTGTGTGGCATCTCCATGATTCAGCTAAAGATTTTGGTGATTTGGGAAGAAAAGCCCAATTCTAGAGAACTCTTTGGCATATGTCAAAAACTCAACATCCAAAGACACCGTCCCATGTGTGCCTTTAAGTGAAGTGGTTATTAAGATGACTAAACTTTGCATAGGGGTCTCGTGCCCTGAACTCTTCCCACCCTGGTCTCCCTGCAGTTTGGGATGTGTAGCCGTGGCAGCGCTTGTGTTCCTGGGCTCTCTACAAGAGCCGGCAGCTCCTCTGTGAATAGCAGCTGTGGACTGAAGTGGCTGCTAACGCTGTAAATCGCGTTTCATTTCCAAATCTCTGGCTGAACTTCACCACCAGATCTGTGGAGGTCTGAGGAGGCAGCACTTTGTGCCGGTTTTACCTCGCCCTGCTGAGGCACGTGTCTGCAGGAGGCGGATAGTGATGGGCACCCACCCACCCAGCTGCTCCCCTCCCCAAAGCCTCCCCTGATGGCTGGAATAGGAGTAGGTGCCCATCGATGGATAAAGAGCAGGACAGTCTTCTGGAAAAGACTGCTTTCCCCATACGCCCGACAGCCCTATTCCTTGCCAAATGGCAAAAGGTTTTAGCACTGACAGCCTACAGGGGTTTTACATGGCTATTTTTTATGATGTAAAAATACTGGTTTCCATAGTGACAGCCACGTGGGCCGGCACTTACCCCAACTCTGGAGATATGTTGCAGAAGACTCTTGGAGAAAAATAATCCCCGTGTGCCCCAGGAACTGCTGCACGTCCCAGGGTGTTTCCAGGAAAGGTACTCCTGCATTCTCCCTTCACTAGATTTCAATGTAACTAGTTGATTATTTTACTGTTCCAAATAAACTTCTGTTGTTCTGCCATAGGGACCTCCAGAGAGACCTGTCACACAATGGCAGCATCTCCCACGTCAGCTGCAGTGTGTGATAACTCTCTGGTGAGAAGCAGCAGTTCTTTTCCTCCAGGAATGGGTTTTGATCTCTTCCCACTTGCAGCTAGTCTAAACCCAGAAGTATTGAGTCGCGTTCTGGCAGCTGTGTTGCTGAAAAAGCCCTTCTAGTTTTATTACTTGAATTAAAAGCGTACTGTCTACAAGCCTCGAATTAAAAATGGCAACGTCTTCGCTGCTTAATGACACGGTAAGGGAAGGGGAGCTGGTGACTGCTTTGAACAGCAGGTGCCCGGGGAACAGCATCAGTCATCCTGTCATGGGGGAGATGTGTCTGCTGTCAGGGAAAAGTAACTTAGAGATGCACCCCACACACACCCCCCACACCCCAGCAATGAGGCCAGGGCGTGCAGGCAGCTGCCGTGCCTGAGGCAAGAATAACCCCAGGGCCAGGTCGGTCACATCAGTGGTGGGCAGCTTTGGGTGGAGTTGGCTTGTTCTGACTGTGTGAAAGACAGCCCGCCTAGGTGGGGTTGGTTTTTCTGCCTTTGTAAACAAAGCAGTTCTATTTGTGCTAATAATAATAATAATAATAAAGTAATAATAACGAAAAGGAAGTTGTTCAGCAAAAAGTCTCCCCAGCCCTGCTAGGATGAGCAAGCAAATTTTGAATAGCTAAATACTGTTAACATCGATGCCTCCAGCACGGTGCAGCCAAGCCCCCTGCCCAGCCCCTGTCCTTGGCTGCCCATGTCCCAGGCCTGCCACAAATTCCGGCACCTTCAGTCACAGGAACTTGCTTGCTCCCTCAAAGCCAAGACCTAGAAAAATAGCAGATTGCAAAGCACAGATGTTTGCAGTGACTGAAACACTCGGTGACCAAGAAAACCTTCACATGAGCTTTCTTTTTTAATAAAGCAAACTGCACTGCCTTGTCATGTGAATTAATATCCCCGCAGCATGGCTTTGTGTATTTATTCCTTGCTGATGTTGCTTTTGATCACTACTAGATGAAAATGAAATCTTGGATGCTTCGGGGCTGCTGTTAGGACAGATTCAATGAGATGAAAACACATTTCAGGAAATACCACAGAAGCCAGTTTTTGTTTTAATTTCCGGGGACACGCAGGGCTCCAGTTCCCCAGAGACAGGAGGAATTGCAGTCAGAGAACTGCAATGCTGAAAACACACATCAAAAGTCTGTCCTTCCAACCCACTGAAGCAAATGGCACTCAGAGGCATTGCTGTTAACCTCCTCAATCACAGGACTCTTTTCTTTGGAGGGCAATATTTGGGGAATCCAAATCCCTTTCTTCACAGGCTTTTTGAACATGAAGTGTCCCTGCGCACAGACAGTGGCCAGGGCTGTAGCCCCCTGGCATGCCCTCAGCGTGGCACTCCCACAGCCTCTGGCCATCGGTCCAGCATCTGCCCATCAGTCCTGTATGCACGTTACTCAAAACCCCACTTTGGTGCCTGACTTTCTGCCCGGCTTGTGGCCTCGCAGGCAGGTCCCCAGCTGAAGGCATCACCCTGTACTTGAGGAGCATGGGGACTTTGTCCCCTGTTAAGGTCCTCATCTGACTCTGTTACGGGATAACCTCTTTTCTGTTCTTGAGTTTATATCCCCGAATCTCTGCCTGGGAGGTGGGGAGGTGGTATGAACATCAGGTAACATCCACTTACTCAACACTTGTAATTGCACAACTGGCCTAAGATAAATAGTGCCAGACCAGATGATTTACACTGTGTAAATCACTGCTTTTCACAGTCCACTTGGTTCAAACCCCACACGATTCGGTTTAACCTACATCTGAAGAATCTAGTCTCTTCTAATTTAAGCACATGACTGGAGTCCACCAAGTCTCATAGTTAGATCTGGTCAGGGAAAAAAATTTTACTTTTCCCCATATGTTCATAGAAGGAAAACTCCGTATCTGGAAACAGTTTAATTGGAAAAGTCAGGTGCTCTGTTATTGAACATAACCCAGATTAACAGTGACAAACTGGGATTTTCTCAGAGGGAAAAAAAAATTAAAATGGAATTTTTCCTGTAAAAATTAACATGAAATAGAGGAGAGCAAAACTCCTGCCCACACCGGCCTCCCCCTGCACTGCTGTGGCCAGGGTCTGGGTGCCCTGAGCCTCCTCTGCAGGGCAGGGGTTCAGGGTGGGCGGGCATGGCTCTCTCCTCCTGCCACTCCTGCTGTGCCAAGGAGGCTTAAAAAGCCAAGAAACTTGGCCCCTTTCAGATTTTCTTTCAGCATTTCCCCGGCTTTCTCTGTATATGCATTGCGCACAACACAGTGGGGTTATGACACACAGCAGGGTTTTCTAAACACTCGTACAAGTAATAATAAAAAGTCCTGACCATCCCCATCTGTGTGTCTCACAGAAACAGATGTAAAGACCTCGTGGTCTTTAAATAGTGTGCTAAGGCAGGCAGAGCCTACAAAGAAGCTGACAAAGTCCCACTGCCCTGTTGCAAGGTGGGGAGGAGACCTCTGATGCTCTACAGGCCAAAACTGGCTCTCAGCCAACCCCTTTCACCACTTTAGCCCAGTTTAGATCTTGATACCCTCACCTTTCCAAAGGCTTCCAGATTAGAGAAATGAACAATTGAAGTCTGCTGCTACATCAGCCAAAAAACTTCATAGCAAGGAAACGGACCTTGGACCTGACGCTCTTAGCAAGACCTAGTGAAACCTGCTGCCATGCGTGAGGCTTGCTGGGGCCCTGTTTCTGAACACAGACCAGCATCAGTCATCTGCAGTATGAATATAGAAATGCAAATATACTGGTGAAGTGATTCAAGAATGAAGGCATAAAAAACTTGTACCTTCCTCCTGTCCAAAACTGTAGGCTGGGAGGGGGGGAGATGGTGGATAAGAGTCCCAGTGCCTTTGCAAAGCAAAAGAAGTTACACCGTGTTCATTTTAATTGCCCTGTGAGGGAGCTCAGCAGCCTGGGGGAGTCTCCTGCCATCCCACGGTTGTGTTGGCTCAGCATAGTAAAATACAGCAGAACAAATACCGACCCAGATGGGAGTTTCTAAAACTCCATCAAGTCTTTCCTCTTTCCCCATATAACTCAAGCTCTCTTACATGGCCACGACACAGTAATTTCACCTTTGTTTAGAGCAGAAGACACTGAAATGGAAACTTGGGGGGGAAAAAAACCCTTCCAGATTGAAATCAAAACAAATCAAATTTTTTGCATATTAATAAGGCTCCTGATTGAAAGTATTCTAGCTGTTCACAGAGGAATATCAACAGTAGATGCTGCTAATTTAAGCCTGGCTAATTAAAAGCAAAAAGAAAAAAATCACTCCCCTAGAAACAGCCACACGCAAGACACACTCACCGACCACATTTCATCAAGCTCCACTTATTATATCTGGGTTTAGGGAAACAACCCCGTGGCTTTTCTTTCCCTCACTGGATGGGGTTTTCCCACCGCATGCTGCCTCCAGCAGCCTGCCCCTCTGCAGAGCCGGCGGCAGTGGCCAGCGGGACCTGCAGGGACATCCGTGCCTGCCGCCCCTTTGGGGTTCGGCGAGGCATCACCAGTGGTGCGGGGCATTAGAGGTGGCTGAGCTGGGACCTTGCCCGTGGCACAGCCTGTAAAGACTGACTGCCAGAGTGCCATGAGGAACGTGTCACAGGTGTGCTCTGTCCTCTTGCCCACCTTACCGGTAAAAACACTAAACTGTACCAGCCCCAGGACTGACCCCCTAACAACTAAACCACATCTCACCAGTTTGGCTACGGGGATACTATGGGATATTGTGGCCTTAACCCCACTAAAGTAGGGACAAATGGCATCCACCGCCATCCCCCAGGCCACCAAGGCCCAAGGAGGGCTGTATCCTTGACTGCAGAGCGCTGGTGGTGTCCAGCGGGATTTGGGAGGCCGGGTGGCAGTGAGATGCCACTTCCCCCAAGCAGCAGTTTTGAAGCAGAGCTATTGCAGGAAAGGCTGCTGACGGGCTCTCAAAAAGCTACCATGAGCTTTGCATTAACAGCTCGGAGCCGTATGGGCTGGGCAGCACAGATGCTTATGTTCACTGGTTCGAAAGGGATGAGGGATCTGTAACCATCGGTTCCGCACAGACTGAGAGCACCTGCTGTCGGGCAGTGCCCATCCACAGCTGCTCTGCAAGGCGGCAGCAGACAGACCCATTTTCTCAGTACTCCTTCAGCAAGCATCCCTCTTCTCCCTGCGAGGGGCCTGGGCTCTGCAGCCTGAGTAGAGAGGAGAAATGTCTCTGCAAGCCTGCTGTCAATCAGGAAATTCTCACTGAAATGGGAAACGGGGTTTTGTGCTTTTTTAAAATTTATTTTATGGTTATTTATTGTGCCTCTTTGAATTTGCATCCCAGGGGCTCGCGTATGACAGAACGTAATAGTATTAGTCACCATTTTACACATTAGGGAACAAAATACTTAGCACTCATAACAATTTCTAGCTTCAAAGTGCCACACAAACATTAAAAATACACTGTATTTTCCCCTGTTTTTTTCAGGGATAGCTTGTTCTTGCCTGAAGCCGTACAACTTCTCTTTGTATTAACCCTCATGAGAAATGGGGCTTTTCTGTCACCCTCTCCGTCACCCCAGAGGATGCCAGTTTTCTGCCCTCTCACTCAGAGCAGCTCTGAACAAAGGGGACTTCCCTGGCTTGCCCTTTATCCCCATCCATCTACAGATCTCACCCACATACCATATTCCTGGCTGCAGAAGTCCAAGCCCAGCATTAGACAGCACCAGCAGTGGTCAATCAGTCCTTCCTTCAGCAGCTTGTCCCATTGCTTGTAGGATAAAAACTATAAATTGTTACATTTATTTCTTCTTTTCTGCTGATGCTTTTCTCATGCTGCCAATAAGCTCATTCTCCATACGGGACTAGAGTCATGTGCTGTAACCCACCTCATCACCCCACGGTCTGAGTCTTGACAACAACCCAGATGACTTGCCACAGGCACATTTGAGCAGTGGTGGTCTGCAGAGCCCATGGAGGTAGTGGTGAGGCTGCTCTGTGGTGGCCTGGGGATCAAGAAGACCTTGTCTGGTAAATCTGTACTTTGAGAGACATGCTGAATGCATCTTACAGAAAAGTAGCATCTTTCATGTTTATGTAGGAATATCCAACTTGTGATATATTCTCATAGCTGCCACTTGTGTATTTGTTAGACCAGAAGAAATACCATTTATGTAAACGGTGACATAATGTTTTACATGCTGTGACACATTATGACTTCTTGGTCCCATACAGCAGTATATGAAGTGGGGTTAAGAGTTTAAAATCTGTTCTCTTAACATCAGTGATTTTGCCACTGAACACATGAACATGAACACATGAAGTTCCTTCAAGTTTCCTGCAAAAGACAACTAAGATAAATGAGCTTGCCCGGTATTCAGTACATGTCTGCCTGTATTACATTTCCACTGGGCTCTGCACCTCTGCTGGAAAATACTTGGGATCCCCAAATCAAAAAACACCTCTTAATGTTATGTCTCAAGAAACATTTTCTGATCCTTTGTGTAACAGGTCTTAATCTTGCCTTCAATTTTACTGTGTTTAGACAACTGAGAAAGGAGGATTAAAAATACTGTCTCAGTTGGAGACATCAGACATTATTTGTATTCATTCCCAAACTGTGATTTGTAGTGTGATGAATTCTCAAGAAATGTCTTGGCTTGGCAAGTGTATTCCCGGAAAAGAATGATTCAGGCTGGAAGGGATCTCTCTTGGGTCATCTAGCCCATCGTCCAGTAGTCATGGCTATGCTGCGACACTGGTTGCATCAAAAGGTCTTCAGTGAAAGAGAAAAAAAGCCTGTCACGGTATGTATGTCACACACGCTAGATTTGACAAACAGAAAATCCCAACTCTAAGAACAATGAAGCATATAAATATGCCAATTCAGAAGTCATAACAATCCACAGTTTCCACAAATTGCACGCATTTTTCTTCCACCAGCCCCAGCCTTACACGCTGCACGCATTTTAATGCACACTTGCAATGCAAATGAGTTTCCAGTAACTCCTGTTTGTCAGCTGAACAAAACCCAGAAGTCTCAACCAGAAAAATTTTCTCCAGACTCAACAGATGATCAGCTGTGCTTCCAGCCGCAGCCTCTGCAGGCGAGTCAGTACCTGAGCTTTGGGGAAGAGAGGGCTGGGATGCTAGTCCTCCAGCATGCTGCTTTGGGACAAGGGAAAAACCGTTGGGCGTTTGTTCTCTCAAATTAAATTCCCTGCCTATGTGCAATTGCCAGCTAAAATGAATACTGTAGCCCACTTTAAAAGAGGAATAAAACTTCCTGCCTCTTAAAACCACTACAGAAGCATCCGTAGTTTCTACAGTGCTCAACTGCAAGCCTGTAGACATCTCAGCTGAGCAGGAACTGGGGACCAGGGCTCATTTAAGTCCATGCAGCCCCAGGCCCTCACCTCATTCCTTAGTGCAGGCAGCCAGCAGCCAGTTACTTCCCACATATTTCAGCTGGTTACTTCTACCACTCCCTTAATCTTATTTCACGATGTGTGGGGGAGAAAAAATCAGGGCTTATATTTCACCAGGTGTTTCACACAATCTCTCATTTGCAACAGATGTAAGCATAGGTGGATTTAGCACAACTTCTTAACCACACATAAAAAACTCCCCAGCCTGATCACAGAGGCACCAAGTTTCATGCACTCTTGTGCACATCCCTCCTCTTTTCCTGATTGTCTGCAGGGACAGAGCTCTGCGGTGTGTCATCATAACTCTCCTGCATCTCCAGGGCTCAGCTACTGACCAGCTGTCTGTCACTTGCCCCAGTAAGGCCAGTACTCACTCTCAAACTCTCTTTTCTCCTGTCAGATTTAAGCAGTGTGTTCTCAAATTAATATGTGTATTTGATCACCTGCAAACAGAGAATAAGGATATAGGAAGGAAAGAATACCTCTAGTTAGCTTTCATAGACTAGCATGAAGTGCGTGTCAGTGTGCACTGGTGTAACACATGACAGGAACAGCGTACGGTCCAAACCAGCTGTTTTCTGGGTCTTCATGGGGCTCTGCTTCTGAACCTGCAAAGCTGGAAGCTCTGTTTTGCAGGATGATTGAGCCTACCATCACAGAAGATAAAAACAGTTTGGTGCAAATCATGCCTTGCGTTCTCCCTGTTTAAACTGGTTTTTAGCACATCTACTACAGAGCTGCCTCCAGCCTAACTAGCCAGTGGTCTTTGTTCCCAGGCTGGAGGAGATGTGGCAAAGTCAAGTCTCTGTGCCAGCATCGTTTCCAAACTCCTCCCAAGCTTTGCTCTTTTCTCCAGTCACCCAGGAAGCTCCCAGGAGGCAACGCGATCACCTTGGCTCCAATTCACAACTTCTTCAGCAAAAGGCAAAAGAATGGTGCAAAGCACAGCCACATCCCATCAGTGTGAGAGTACAGAGGATTTCTGTGGAGAGGACCATTGGAGCTTTGATGTGTGGAATAAGATCCATTCATATGTGGGCCATGAAAAGATCAGGTATCTGCACAGTCCTCATCTTGGGCTACATCTACCAAGCCCATGTGGTACGGACTTGACCCTGGGAACCAGAGGCCCATTGCAAGGTCACAGTTTTGAACAGTCTTACCAGCTGGCCTTGCACACTTGTCCCAGAAACCGGTCACGGAGTCCTTAAGGTTTTGAAGAGCTCAGTGTAGCTTACCAATATTTAGCTGGAGATCTTTAATGTATTTATTTATTTGCAACAGGTCAGAACTGAAATAGGGCGGATGATAGATACTGAAACACAAATCTGAGACTTCTCCACTTCGGGGACAGACATTTTCTAAAGACTTATCTGGATGCCTGCACGCACTCAGTACCCAGCACTCTCCATATTAACATTTGTAAATGATGCTTTGAAACCTTCCAGGTTTTTTAGGGCACAGAGATTTCTCTGAAAGGAAAAAGCAAATCAGCTAGGATACAATGCTCTGCCTCTTCCCTCAGCAGCTCTCTGCAGAATCTGGATGTTGCATTGACAGGCAGCTGGTGAACTGCAGGCAGAAGTAACAGCCAGCTTTTAAGCAGCATCAGGTTGCTGATTCTCATATGCAAAAACTGGGTGCATGGAGGCATATGAGGTTAAATTGGGGTCCTAACCTTGCCCAGGCTCACAGCAGAAGCAAGTAATTCAAGGGTTATTGTCAAGAGGCTTTGCTCCAGGCACACACTTACAGAGCAGCTGGGAGAGGGTGAATCTTCCCTGTGCTGCCTCCTCTGCCTAACAGCAACAGGGTTGTCCAGGTTTACACTGCACTTCTTAAAAAGATGGTAGAAACTGCTCAATTTCTGTTCCTCCGCCCAACCCACAAACCTAAAATAGACTGTGGATGAAGCCATGGCCTCGTGACCCCCTCTTGTGCAGACTGAATTAAAGCTATTGCTGAAGGTGCTTTATTGGCAAAGCTAAATGGCTCTACGTACTGCATTTGGACAATGCAAAGAACTTGATAAAAGGCCGTGAAAAGCTTTAGAACTATTGGAAGATGTCACCTTCTTCTCCACCTGAAGAAGGAGGCATTCAACCAGAGCCTGTTCATTCTCTGTGACCCAAAAACCAGATGCAGGGCCACTAACTGAGCAAACCAAGCAGAAGTAGGCAGCAAAGAGAATTTGGAGTGACTGAAGATCAGGATCGGGAGAGAGGTCATAAAATAAGTAATGAGATAAAGAGCCAGACGTGAGGCAGAGACATCATGCAGAGCATCAAAATGAGCAATTGCCAGTGGGCAAAGCATCCATCACAGAGACATAGTACCTCGGAGGAATCTCACAGATGATGTGGAGAAGCAGAAAAAAGCCCTGCACTGCTACAGGACCCACTCCAGGCAGGGGGCTGTCACTCCTCCAGCGGAAAATAGGAGTATAGGTGAGCAAGAACCTTTTTCTGGGAGACAGTTAATTTAATGCTGCTCACAGCATAACTGCAGAAAGAATGCAGAATTTCAAGTGTCAAGGAAGTAAATTTGTATTAAAGTAACAGCAATTATACACAGCCTGCACTCACTCCCACGGGAGGCTGTGGCAGGTTTGTGATGGACTTCACTGGAAGCAGAATTAGGATGATAATCGATACAAGCACAGCCATCATTTTGCATTTTCTTGTAGCTGCCAAAGCCTACGATAGCAAAAAGCAAAGGGCTTTTTAGATTACAGAGCAAAGGCCTGCAGAAATTTCAGCTACTCTCTGAATAATGGCATGTGATCAAGTCCTTTTGTGAACAAAAAAAAAAAAGAATTTCCCACTACGTGCATGTAATTCCAATGCTGTGATAAGTTATTTGTTTCAGTGCTAGTTAGACCACTGCACAGTGTTCAGTGCCACAGAAGGTTTTGGTCAATCGATGCATTTTTCATCTCTCATATAAATACTGGTTTGTGCCCTAACTGTGTTAGTGGCAAATGGATCTCTGGTCTAACAAAAGCAAAACTAATTTTAGTGCTGTGAATAACCCACTGTGCTCAGAAATTAACCAGTTCCTTCAATTACACACACAATCAGGTAGCTGAAAAAGTCAGTCAATGTATTAGGAGTTTGATTGCTTTTTTTTTTGGGGGGGGGGGGGGGTGGGGGGTGGGAAGGCAATAATGGAAAGAGCAGCAGTTTGCCCATCCAAATGGTGGGAGCCCAGAGGGGATTAATGGGAAGCAACCAGTGCTGCAGGTGGGTACCAGAGGTTGCTCCCTTGGTACATCTGAAGTTAGTTGGGAAGAGAAAGGCTTGCTGAGCACTGCTACCACAGAAAAGCTGAGGACTGTGAGGGTGAAGGTGTGGTTACACCGAGGGGTGGCCAGTTTAAAATATGATCATCCCTTCCAAGATAACTGCAGCTTATTCCATACTTCTGCTCTGAAGATTATGAGGAAAATCCTCATTTGTCTGCTGTGCTCGGCTTACATAAAGGAATAACAAGTTCTCTAAAAGAATTTATTTTCCAAGCAGACACCTTGACCTGCTTCAGGATGAGCCCAGACAATTCCCATGGACTGCATGCAGGGTGGACTGACTCCCCATCTCTTCCAAAAGCCCGCCTGCCTCAGAGCAACCTGATACTCCAAAAGAAACAGATGGGAGAAAGGGAAGAGCTAAGCACCTGCTATTCTTCCCGGGACACTAACCTTCTATTGATGAGACCTCTACATTTCAGAGGGTACCTACAGAAGCGCAGTGTGAACAACTTGGCAAGGAGCCAGAAACTCTTCTTTGCATCCCAAAGCAGAAATTCACAGTTCACTTTGCTCTTGTTTGGGGCCAGTGATGTCAGTTGCCAGAAAACCTCAGTGGTTATCACAGAAACAGGCTCAGACAAATAAGAGACAAGAAAAAGAGGCAGCAGTTCCGCAGATCAGCCAGACCAAAATGATGCAACCATCACACAAGTCACTGCTCAGGGAGCTAGGGCCAAGCTTGGTGTGCACTGCCAGCCCACCGCCACCTCCTGCAATTCCCTTCCGAGCAGGCTTGGGTAGTGCTGCTGGTTTTGGGGGAGGGGAAATACAGGGCACACTTCGGCTTTCAGATGCCAAGAGGAGCTCGAAGACCTGAAGGAGCTTGTAATGGAGAAGAAGCTCTATCCACCGGCTGGGTGTGCAGAGACCTGGTTCCAGGCAGGGTTAAAATCCATTTTGCACAGCACTGGAATTTGAGAAATATATATATGCACGTGCACAAAGTGTCTCTTGTACAGATCGGCCAAGAGCATGTGGAGACAGGGAGAGGACAGGGGACAGATGGTAGGACAGTGGCAGAGTGTAGAGGAATGAAGCTGGGTTAATTAGCATTGATAATATACAGCTGTGGGTTGGCTTCAGGGGCGGCGGGTTGGCTGATGTAGATAAGGTGCAGCTGTGGCTGGTTCTGTTAAGGGGTTGAGAGCCAACGAAGAGAGAGCAGCCGAGGAAGAAGCAAGAGGAGAAAGAGTGGGTGCTGGATGAGACAAGGAGAGAGGGGAAAAAAAAAAAAAGCAAGAGGAGAAAGCACACGTGCCCTGGACGAGACGAGGAGAGAAGAAGCAAGAGGAGAGAGAACACATGCCCTGGATGAGATGAGGCAAAGGCAGCAGAGGGACTGGCGTGAAGAGTATGCTGGTATGAGATGGTAAAATACCTTGTTGCAGCTTGATAGTTTGGAGAGTGCTGTGACAACAGAGGAAAAACCTTACCTTAAGCTGCCATGTGGAAACTGTTCAAAAAGAAGAGAAAGAAGGTAATGATGATGACATGAGGCCTTAGGCCAGGGAATAGGCAGATTTTTTTACCTCTGCTGTATGCTGAAGCTCATGGGAGCTGCCAGCCTACTCCCTGCTGCCCGTTGGGTGCACACAGGTGAGAAATGGGGGAGCACACCTTCATGGTGGCAGTTTATGGCAAGAGGAAGTGGGAGACAGAACAAGCGGATCCAGCTCCCTGGGTTCTTAACAGTCCCAAGGCAATTACCCTGCCCTCTAACAGCAAAATCCTTTCACTGAGGGCTGGCAGGATTTCTGTGGGTTTCCTATACAGGCTTGGGGAGATCTTTCCTAAATTAACCTCTTCACAGCTGTCTTGGTTTAACCACAGCCAGTAACTCAGCCCCACGCAGCTGCTCACTCACTCCCCCATGTCAGGATGGGGGAGAGAATCAGAAAAGTAAAAGTGAGAAAACTCATGGGCTGAGATAAAGACAGTTTAATAGGCAAAGCAAAAGCCACACACGCAAGCAAAGCAAAACGAGGAATTCATTCACCACTCCCCATGGGCAGGCAGGTGTTCGGCCATAGCCAGGAAGACAGGGCTCCATCATGCATAACGGTTACTTGGGAAGACAAGCTCCATCGCTCCAAACATCCCCCCCACTTCCTTCTTCTTCCCCCGGATTTGGACATTGAGCATGACATTCTGTGGTATGGAAAATCTCTTTGGCTAGTTCAGGTCACCTGTCCTGGCTGTGTCCCCTCCCAGTTTCTTGTGCCCCTCCACCCTTCTTGCTGGCAGGGCCTGAGAAAGTGAAAAGTCCTTGACTTGGTATAAATACTACTTAGCAACAGCTAAAATATGTTACCAACATTATTCTCACACCAAATCCAATATACAGCATTGCATCCACTATTAAGAAGAAAATTAACTCTATCCCAGCTGAAACCAGGATGGCTGTAGAGCAAACCATGTCTCTTTCCTCTGCAGCCCAAGTTAGAGGCAGTTGCTGCCCCCTCAGAACCAGAGGGCAGAAGGGACACGTCCTCCCTGGCTGCTACATCTTCTTGAATTTCTCCTCAGGAAGACTGTGAGCAGCAAGAGTTGTTTGTGCTCACTTCTTCTCTGACCCTGTGAGGGTGCAACAGAGATGCAGGGCTGGCACTTGCAACTTCTCCTAAACGTTGCTCCTCTACACAAAAGATGCCAGAGCCTGGGAGGATGCACTTTTCTCCCCTTCCCATCTGCTTTCACCTGCATGCAGTCAGAAGGAAGGATATATCTGAAAACTGGTTTTACAGTTCTCTTAGTAGCAAGTCCTGATACAATTCAACATGATCACTGGGTTTGAAAGGGTTTCAATTTTCAGCACTTTCATCTGTGTATGCTTTGTTTTGATGACACTATGCCCTATTGCAGCTATTTTGCAAATCTTTTAGCTATCTGGGAGAGAGGTGGATGGACAGATTTGGCTATTGCCTTGTGCCCTCAGACAGGGCACAAGGATAAGGAGAGTCATAGCTGATCTCAGCCTTCCCCCAGTTGCCCTGGGGTCAGCCAGATTTAACATTTGCATTTTGTTTGATTCATTCACCACACTATCAGCGTAACCCAAGACAACATGGGTGACATTTGTTGTGAGCTGGCCCCTTTTTCATTAAGAATTGGCCTAAATCCACACACATTTAATGGTAATTGCTAGGCAGGCAGCACAGAGCAAATACCTTTTATTTCAAATCCAAGACAAGTCAGTGCTGGCTGATAGTTTGTTGGCGCTTTCCTACATTAATTAAGTACCTCTCATCTAATATTACACATGGTCTTTCTGAAAACCTCTAGTGAAAAGTCTATTTGTTAAAAGTGCCAGTTGAAGTCAAAACAACGTCCAACATTGCAAATTAGGATTCCAGATTCCAGGATGAGATCTATTAGTCTTTCCCTGTTTAACTAATTAAAAACATGGAGGGACAGAATTTGTTTTGTCATTCTGTCCGTAGGACTCCTTACAGCAGTTAAGAAAAGAAAACAAAATTCCCTTCATTTATCTTAAGATATTGGCTGGCTTACCCATCTGTGAGCAAAGAATGTTTTTGCTTAGCTTGCTTAACTAAATGAATCTTGGTTCACTTGCTTGCAGCTGAAGACAAATTAGGCTGATTATATACAAAAGGGCATACAGTACATCTAGGAATTAAACTGTGACTGGGTATTTAGGATGAATGAAATGAATAGGCAGCAACAGCTTTGCGTTGCTCTGAACAATCAGCAGTCCCCTTCTCTCACAATCTTTTTAAAGCACTTTCAAAATAATCCTTGGTGTTATTCTTGTGTGTAAGTTGCTGGTTTGCAAGTATGGATTTTTAAAGAAACAAAATCCCCATGCAAACTTTTTCCCCTTTGGTGTGGGAAGCTTTACCAAGCTCAGCAGCTCGCTGCGATGCTGCCTTTCATACTCAGCTGAGAAATTCCTGCTACACCACGCTGCTCCACATACAAATCACAGAGGCAAGCAATAGCATCACATCCTCCAGCACTTTTATTTCCCACATCTCTCTTACTCCATAGGATGCCGCAGAACATATAGTGTATGTACTGCAAGTGCTTGACAGGTGGTATTTCACATTCACTGCTCTTGGTGGTATGGGGAGTAGGCTCAAATACTGAGTTCTTCACGTGTCGATGGTTTTCATTAATGAGCATATTTCAGCCCAAATCACAAACATCCTCCCTTGAAAAGAATGATAATTGGTGACAAAATCCGTGGCATGCAGTTTCATCAAATGCAAATTTGGGCTAATAAGACACTAGGCTGCACTAGCAGAATAAAATGCACCATAATTTTGGTTAAAAAGTAATTTTTGCTAACATTTTGGACATAATGATTTTTGAGAGGACATTTTTTATTTTAGTGTTTACGTGATAAAAGTGGAGATTTGAATACGCTGATAAAAAGTCTTATAGGACTTGCAGCATACCATGGAGCATCCTCTGTACAACTGCATTTCGGTATGACCATGAAAGATCATCTCAGACAAACTGGAGCTTAGGTGTCCAGATCCTCTTTGAAAAACACATCCTCATCTGTGCTATTCCAGGTACTTGCTGAGATGCAGGAATTCCAGTTTTGTGCGCTCTTCCCTTGGTATGGATGTAAAAGAGAGGTGGAAGGCTGCCTTTCTGGTTGTTTGAGTCAACACAGGCTTAGGTTGGTGCTAGCTCCTTTGCAGTGCTGGTTTTGCAGCTTCATAACCTGAGCACAGGGTCAGGAAGATGTTTGCTGCTGTGATCGATGTCAATAGAAGAAAGAAAAGCAATCCCTCCAGCAACAGAAAGCATATATTTCTTCAGTAGTGGATGTTGTCCATATACTGCAATCAGATGAACACTGAAAGGCAAATATTTGTGCTTTCTTTTGAAAGCAACACACAGCTTCTGGGAAAGGTGGTAGAGGCTTGAACTGGCCAGAATCCTTCCAGAGAAACTCCCAGGGAAATACCTCTAAACAAAGAACTACACTAAGGTGTTTGAGCTTGTTGTCCCAAAGTCTTTTTACATTTTGATCATCTTAAGGAGAGATGGTCTGGAGGGGCACCTTGATGTGTAACTACATGTAACTCCTCATCCATTTGGTATAGCAGATACACTGCTACCTTGCGGGTACCCAGGCATGACTGAAAGACAGATATACTGAAGTTGTTTTACCCACCATGACACAAAGAGCCCAAGCCAAAGCGAATACTGAACCCAGGTCCTCAGGGTCTCAGCTCACGAATTCAGCTAAAGCCATTGTTTCTTCCCATCACTTTTTTCTGGAGTCTTCTTCCCATCTGCAGCTGCTTTCCTGAAGCTTGGTCATCCTCTCTCCCTGCTGACCCCTACCTGTACCCCCGTGACCATCCTCCCTCCCTAGTGAGCCATGACTCAAATCGCTACGGATGCAATACCTAGTGCCTACAACGGCTGGTGTGTTTTCTGCATGCCGCTTTAGCAGCACGGATGGTCATGGTAGGCTGACTCTCTGTCTTCTCATTTCAGCTGCTCTAACACATATTCAGGCTATGGAGAAGCAACAGAGCACTTTCTAGACCACAGGCACAAGCTTTTTTCTCTTACTAAAAATACCCAAACTACTGCAGAATTGCAGACCCAGCCACTCTCTGTCGACCGAAACGTGATTCTCATCTCAGTAAGAAATCTGAAAAAAAGTTTTGTTTCAAAGACTTTGTGACTGCAAAAACATGGGAAGCAAATATAACAAGTCAAATCCCCAGCCTGAGATAACATAGTCGATAGAAGGCAGAATATGGCTTTTGGTCTGAATTGGATGCTGTCTTATTAAATGCTGATAGGTGCTCATGAATATAAGTTAGCAGTTTCCTTTTATCTAATTTTTTTTTCCTCTGATATGACAGGCTCTTGGTTTAGTATATAAACTTGCTTTTGATGTATTGATGCACCAAGAATTTATCAATCATGGGGAAAGCAAGACAAACGATCATAATATTGGGGGTTTTGTAACACAATTGCTGAGCTTTCATGATATAAGCATCATAGTAAAATGATTAACTACATACAGGAGTGCACATCCAGCTTGCTTTTGAAAAATCACATTCCGAGCACACACACATATATTCCTGTAACAGCCATATAAACAGATACTCAGTCATATCCTAACTTACAAAACATACATTAATGGCAATCGGAGAGATAAACCCTTGTCTAACACTGAACAGCTTTGTCTCTTCCCTCGCTACAATTCTCTACCATGTTGAAAACAATTTTGCATCTACTGCTGAATCCAGGCTCTGAAATCTGAAGACTGTTATATCACCATGTTGTACGATCACCAAATGCCAGATTAAAATATACACAGGCTCCATATTATTCCGTTATCGGGAGAGCACAAATACATCTCTTTTCAGGTATTATTTATATGGTTTTAAGAAGCTGCATTTCTTTCCAAAAAAGACTGTTTGAGAATTTCCATCTTTATCATACAGTAACGTTACAGGTATTTAAAGGACAAAATCAAATGCAGCAATTTGTTTTACACATATTTTGATTACAATTATTAGCTCCTTGAAAATAAGGATGAAGTTACACCCGTCAGAGATGTGCATTTCACAAAACAGCAGTGCTTTTCTTGGTGTCATGAAGGATGAAATTTAATTAGAATTTTACATTACTGTTGAAACATTTAATGTAACAAAAAAAATATACTCTTAGTAACGTTAATAGCTAGCTTGCTTTAACAGCCATCAATAACGGATCCTCACAATGACTTCATGGGGCACAGAAAGCTGCAGTATCCCCAGAAGCCTACATGCAGGGAAATTTTAAAAAGCAGTCACACAGTGAGAGATAAACCAGGATCAGAACAAAAGTAACCCCAGAAACTCCATTTTTTTTTCAGCCCTAGAGGCGCGCCAGTCCTTCTCTAATCTGCAGCATCAACATTTCCACGGGGAGCCATGTCAGTGAGATCTCAGGCAGCTCAGGGAGCAGGCACTCCTGGGACTCAGCGTGCGTCAGGCAATTCCTCCTCTTTCCCACTAGCTGGGCTGCAGTTACTGCACCGGCAGTGCAGTCTGGGGAGCAGAGGGGGATGCGCTGCACGGTCTGGGGAGGTGGGGAGCACCTGGGAATAACCCAAGCCACACTGGCCTTCTGCCTCGCAAGCATTTGCAGGAGTTTCTGAGGAAAAAATCCAATTTACAGACAAGCCAGAAAGCATCCTTTTTCTATAGCGTGCAGAATCAGGCTACATGGCATACATGTGAAATTAAACCTGCCTACACGTGATGGAACTGCAGCTTTGATTCAGCTGCATCCTTTCCATTGCTGCTTTATAAAGAATAGCATTTAAAACCTGACATCAGCCCTTTTAGACATACAGGACTTCTCCAGACAGATGACTAAACAAATGGCCAGGTAAGAGGTATTATTAGTATTTTTGGGACTATCTTTGTCTAGAAAAGACCTCTGTGCACAGGTATGAGCTGTGGCCAGAATTTTTAAGCTATTCACAAAAGGCTAATTGTTAATAATCTAAGATTTCTCACGTAAGGTTTTCTTTTCCACCAAAAAAGCAGAGGGATTAATAAATTAAATATTTTTAAAAAGATTGAAAACTGCGGAATTGGCATCCACTAAGATGTGCAGACAAACAGCAGGAAAGGACATGTCATTAACCTGAAAGATTGGCTGCACCAGCTGCTTTCACCAGCCTGACCAGCGTGTAACTGGGAGGCTTCTCTGGGGGACTAGCTCATAGAAACAACAGCAGGTTCGTCATGCAATGCATGGAAGAAGAACAAAGCCAGAGTTCAGCCTTAATTTGAATAAGATTTATCTCCACGATGTGTGTTCAGACATCAGGAGGCACCAAACCTCTCCTGAGCCTAGCATCTGTGTGTCCCTAACACTGAGCATAAACGCTGCTGATGTGTGAGCCACAGCTGGCAGTTTGTACAAGCCCATCACAAGGAACAGCAAGCCATCCTGGAATGAGTCAGTACAAAACTTTTCCCAGGATAAAACTGGGTTTCCTCCATTTAGGTTTCCTACTTTTCCTCAGTACTTCTTGGTTTTACATGCACTGATATTTCCCAGTTCTGAGTGAAACTGGACATAAATGCCAGCTCTCTCCCACAGAAGCAGGAAAGCACAGACCACTCACAATGCTCCTGACCAAACTTGCAGACTCACTCCTTTCCCAAAGCATCTAAAATATTTGGTTGCTAATGCCAATCTACCCAGAAAAGCCTCCATCCAGGATTTCCTGGAAACGACCAAGCTATTTAGGATACCCAGCAACCCTCTTTTCTGGGAGGTTTAAAAGCTAGGAAAATAAATGTGTCAAATGAGGATTTTAAAGGAATAATTAAGATAGCAGGAAACATGAGCCAAAAACGGAGCCTGTACCTACTATCCTCTAATATTTTCCCTTTCATATTATGAAAAGATCAAGTCCTTAAGCCTGCTGAACTTCAATGGCTATGAAAACCTGAGCTCAAACAGAAGCTGCTAATGAGAGGCATTTCCTAAAGCTGCTTTAGCAGGTGTTTCCTGCTGAAATAGGGAGGGTCACAAATGTAAATCTCATTTGGAAAGTTTCTAACCCTGGGGATAATATTCAGTGGTGCTGCCACTCTCACTGCCATCTGCACTAGAAAGTGGTTCAAACTGAACTAGATAGCAGTTGATCCCACTGAGTGAGCCCAATTGTTTGCATTCTTGCACAAATGTGTGAATGGCAGCCTTCCGGCGAAGCAAATGCTGGGTCTGCTCCCTTCAAAGGCTTTGCCAGTGATCCTTGCCCTGCTGGCTTCATCCTTAATTGGCCTACACGGTGGGGAGCAATTAAAAATAAATGGTAGCTTGCTGAGATGCTGTAAGGGGAAGTTTTGCGACTCCAGGCATGAGTGCAGCTACCTTAGTCGATTGCATATGCCATGCACGGGGAACTGCAAGAGGGAAAGGAGAAAGACCTGGCTATCCTGTGTAAGCGCCAGGGGAAAAAAATCACATTGTAGGCTGCAACGAATCATCATTAGCCTTGGGATTAAAGGTTTGAAGATGGTATGAAAAATCCCATTTCTGGACTACAGCATCTCCTGTTACGCATGTAGTCCAAAAATGGGATTTTTCATACCATCTTCACAAGGCAGTATGCGTCCCCTTCCATACAGTCTCAACAGAGAGGGCAGAATGGCTCTTATCCACATGGAAAATTGAGGTTTCTTCAAATGAAATATCCAATACCAGAAGCTGTAAAACTGGTCTTTTAACGAAAGACTAATCTCAAAGAAAATCGGTATCCCGTAACTGTGTCATCAGGCTTTCTGAAACTTTAATCATAGGAGGGGGAATTTTGAACCAGCAATTAACTCACCATAATGATCTGTATCAAGCAATGGAGTTTCTCGCAAAATTTCCTACAACTTTTTACTGAAAGTCCGCTATAAGGATGAACTGAAAATCCTGATCATTTATTAAAACTGAATTAAAATACAAACTTTTGCTACAGACCAACCCATATTTCTATTGCATTCAGAAGTGGATTAAAGCACAAAAAAAAAAAAGAAAGACCTGAGAGTCACTTGATTTTCCTTTGTTCCCTGAGGATATCTGACACTGAAGGTGTTCAGCTTCACTCAGGAACCAACCAGGTAACGCACATCAGCCACTGCCATTTTATAAACACCACGTGTATGTCATCTCCTAATGACAGGGTTGCACATCATTTTTTGCATATTGCTGTTTTACTATAAAGCATCACAATGCTTCCTGTGCCAGAGATGTGTGGTACCTTCAGGGCACTTTCTTCATTTCATGGTGGAATAAAAATGGATGAAGACTGCACTGGAGAATCTCCAGGACATCCTTTTCTCGTCTCTCTTTGTTGATACTAAACTGAGCTAACAAAAGACTTTACTGTGATGATATCCTAAACAGTCTGTGCAGTTTTTAGAGCTCACCGTCTCTGAAAAAAAGCTACCACTTTTAAAGCAGATTCAGTGAGCATGGGATAGAGCTAGTACATGGGCATGCACTTCTTGCTGCACTCATTTTTATGCCCAGTGTTTGGAATGCAAATCTAGACGTACCTCTAAAAATTACTTCTCCTGTAGCTGATGTGTGGTGTTCCAGTGTCTGCAACATATGTTCGGAGTGGGCCAGAAAGGTGTATTGGTTATGTACCAGCCCAGTTCAACTTCTGTGATTATAGACAGCTCCCCTCTCCCAGGAAATTACCTACAAGAAGCAGTAAAGAAAGATTTTTGGCAGTAGATTTCATCTTCAGAGGGGAAATAGGTTATATAAATTGGATCTCTGCGTAGAAATATCTTGTGTCTTGCGCTGTAGTGTAGCAAACTATCTGAATTGCATTGACAGCAATTGAATTACTCAACTGCTGAACTAGAACATTTACGTGCAAGCACGTACATTTGATACACTGTTTGTAGGCACCTCCACAATTCACCTTCTCCAAAACCACAAGATTTCAACAGCAGTAGGATGCTGTGGGGGCTGTGGAGACGCTTTTCATGTTCTCATCATAGAGAGCTGGAGAAGATAATGTTATTCACAATTCTTCAACAAAGAACTGTCACTCATCCAAGGCACTTTCCTTTTAGTCCATTAATTTGTGATACAGTTTCTAGAAAAGAGAAAGTTTGAAATGATGCAAATCTCTCTAAACCAGTTCTGAGCAGAGAAACAGTGAGGGGCCAGTTGCTTAGTGATAATCACAAAGGCAAGGAAGAAAATACTGCAAGCTCTGCTATATCTGCACAGTCGACGTGATGAAAAGGCCATGGCCTTGCAAGGGAAACAACATTAAACTGCTTTGTTGTGTTGCTTGTGAAGATTTCTTACACGCTCATTCTACTTGATTACACTCAAGTTTGATAATCAGGTGGTTTGAATTCAGGGTTAAAAATTTCCTACTAAATAATGCTAAGGGTTCCAATATACTGTTACTATGACTTTTGTAATAAGGTCTTTAAAAATCAGGTGATATTTCAAAACACAGGGTAATCCATAGCATTTTGCATATACTTTGTGCTCTTCCCACATACTTACAGCACTACGAAATACACTTATGTGAGGCACAAAATACGCCAATGATACCAAGGCTGCCCTAAAAAGTTTCCTCAGATGATTAGACAAATTCTGAGGGAAGAATTCGATATTAAAAAGTTACTAATGCTAGGGCTGGCCTTATCAGCCATGAGGTCACTTATGGGGTCCCTTCCTCCTTGCTCAGGTACCTTGATCCCCTATTAGTCATTCCATGGGCCACAGGCAGTCTGTCCTCCATAAGGCAGGGGGACATCAGCAAAATAATTTCTGACAGCTGCCAGTGTCTTCCTGTTCAGGAAATACAAGCCAGAGCTTAGTGAACACTCACATTTTTTAGTGTCAGTTCCTGGGTACAGTGCCGGTGATTACAACAGCAAAAATCTGATTTTATAAAACAAACATAAAAATCGCAGTCTTGCTTACCTAACTGCTAAGTGTTTTTCACAGTTACAAATCACTGCAAAATAGTAGAATATGAGGTGATCCAAAGACTTTTTTTTACCAAACAGGTCAATAATTCTTTAATTAAGAATGAAAGGGTAGCACTGCCCTGGCCCATTTGAAAGGACTAATGAAATGAGGATGCACATTATTTCTAGCCTCAGAAGTATGCTGTATATTTATACAAATGATGCAAACCTTGAGGCAATACAATACGAAGCCAAAAGTACAAATGAACTAAAGATTAATGCAAACATAATGAAACACCACAAGGGGAAATTCAGATTGCACAGCACCTATGCATAGCTGCAAACAGACGGCTTCCACATTGTACGATGGCAATTTCCAGTGTCCTCAGGATCCCTTTGCCTCTACAAACTTTGCATCTCAAGTTGCACATCACAAAGTGCTGGACAAAAGCTGGTACCTCGGAGCAGTCCTAGGCACATACCTCTCTCATGGCCACCAGCGCAGCACCATCTGCTGGGAACACACACAATCTGGACAAATCTTTCCAGCACCAGTGTTTGTCAGCACCCATCTTCCTAAACATAAGACATACTGAAAATTTCCATTTCCCTGGTTCTTCGCTCTTCTTTTCAGCAAAGATGAAGCAACTAATCTCTGCAAGTTAATCAGATTGTTACTTGAGCAATTGGCAGCCCGGAGGACTTGGCAAAAAGCACAGTACAGCCTGCAGAAAGTTTGCATTTTAAGGTCCTATCCAAGAAGTCATTTCCGTACAGTGGCCTCTAATCTCTGCAGGCTAACTTCACAGGCAGGCATTTCCAAAAGACTGGTACAGGCTAGTGATGCCAAAATGAAGCTGGGAACCTGAGGCAGGGCCCCTTAGACTGAGCAATGTTTCTGGATGTTCATCCCTTCCTAGGAGACAGGTTTCAGACATTCAAAAGTGAGACAGAAAAGGCAAGAGTTAATTCATCAGAAAGTGCTGGTAGGTGAGAGATCTAAGCTAGTGAACATAGCACTGACTATGTTATTTTGCTAGCATTAAATCTGTGGAAGAATTAGTCACATTTTAACAGTCTAAACTAAGCTTCATTATAAAGGAGGACATCAGCATCTTTATTAGCTATGAAAAACACCATGTATCCTCCCCACATCAACAGCAAGGTCCAGCTGAAAAATTTTAGCAGGCTTTTTTTTCTGGCTCAGAAATGTTTTTCTGCTCAGAAAGACATCCGCTGGAGGAGCTGGAACCTTTGATGAAAATCAGAAAGCTTGCACCCTGAAAGGGTACTCCAGGACAGAATTTCTGCAACCTCAGAAGGGCTGGTCAGTGGTATGGACAACACGCTGAGACAACTGTACTGCTGCTACTGTGGGAAATACCTCTATTTGTCCTTCCTCAGGGATCTCCTCACCCCATCCCATTGTGTGGCACAGGCTAGGCCAGAAAGGCATTACTGAAAAATGTCCAAATGTTTTGTTTGCAGAAGGAAATGCTCCATTCAGCAATACTACTGAGGGTTTTGCGGTGGGGCTGTTTTAGCAAAACCTTAATTCTTTGATCTCCTTTAAAAGCAACACCGAGCCTCCAAGAACTAAGGATCCTTAGTAAGATGTAGGTAAAAGTGAGTTGAACTAAATGATACTATTTTAAGGTATAAACTTTACATTGAGTAAGAGATATAAGAAAGACGCCCAGGAACTCCTGACGGAGTTGTAGGCATTATTCCGTATTAGCTAACCAGTTGTGCATGCTGTAAAGTGGTTCAAGATGACAAAACATATCAGAGATTTAGAAACCAGCTGCACTTAGGAGAGCAAATTCATCGAGTTTGTTAAAGAAACTCTTTTTTTATTTGTAATCCCAGTGGCCCGAGTTAGCACAAGTAATCCACTTGTGTATTCAGACTTTCAGTGAGAACTAACTTTTTATTCACCAAACAAGAAAGGGTCATCCATTATGTTTTTCAAATAAACGCTTTCTGTTTACAGTTAATAACATATCAAAATATTACTAGGTTTTCATCACTATCTGTCCACAGCTTTGCAAATTCACTACACCACTCTGTCATTTGCCACACGATGGTATTTGCAAGCACTTCTGAAAAATCCAATCTACTACCCACAATCTATATTTCTCCTAAAACATTTTATGAGTCTGGAAAACAATTTCTATCATGAGAATTTCATAAAATAGCAGGGAAAATTGAGCATATAAATCTACATAAATATCTAACCGTAACAACCTCTGGCACTTTAATTCAACATAGCTTAGTTTCCTCCTCATAAAAATGGTTTCATTTCATAAAACATACATTTTAACGTAAAGATTACTATAGTTCGAATAATCTGAATGACATTCCTGATTAATTCTTTTTTCCAATTATTTTTAGTAATAAAAATTTAACAGGAGGGAAGGTCACTGTGACCAACAATGTTCTCTGAATCCAGCTGGAGACTGCTAGCAGTAGCTGCTTACAGTTTTAGTAGGCAAATCCACAAGCCCCAAATATTTTTCAAGTGCTAAATCAATTAGTCAATATTAAAAGGCCATATATAATAAAATTCTTCCTTCAGTTGCCCCTGTAAACGTCATTGCTGTTATCTCACATGTACAGGGCACAGTGGCAACTTGCAGGCTCCACTAGTTGGTGCCTCACCATGCAAGTCAGAGATGCCCAAAATAACGGTCCCTGACCCAAAAGCCTGCAGTTTAAATGTCAAGTCTCCTCAAAAGGATGGCATAAATGAGGGGTTATATGAGAGAGGATTTTTATTAAACGTATAGGTTGTGCATTCTAGTGAATACTATTGCAGTGCATATAATTCCTTTTCAGAACAGTATCTCGAATCTCCACCAGACTAATGAGGCATGCTCTTTTAGTTTGCTTTTATTTCAGATAGGCTACATACTAATTCATACTATATAGCTTGAAGCCTTCATGCATGATGGAGCAACAGCCAGAGGAGGGAAATGAAATGGCAGTCTCCTCACAGAGCATGCCACTATTTCTCTCTCCTGCTTCTCCTTTTTCTTCTGCTCCCAAAATGCAGAGGTTTGTATGTGTGTGAGGTCTGGCCGTGGTGGCAGAGCACAAACTCCAGCTCACGGGGCCAGCTCACGCTGGTCGAGGAGGTTAGTTGTCACTCTGAAAGAGCACAACAGATACAAAACCCGAGGTGAGGGTTTAAGCGTACTGGGGTCTGGATGGAGGGATGAATACTAGTTTTTATTCAGCCCAGGGTATGCCCTTAGCATCCACTTGCATATAAAAGAGGAAGATGTAGGTGTCAGGGAAATTGTTTGCTGGCCATTGATTTCAAACAGCTTTCAGGCCATCTTTAAATCCTTACATCACTGTATTGAAACCAAAACATGATCACATGCCAGGAACATGGGCAGTCACTCAAACTGAAGGGTCAGCTAGAGGATCGGCTAAGGCTTCAAAGCCCAAGGCCAGAGCTCTGCAGCAGCGAGAGCAGAGCTTCCTAGCAGCCCCCAGGCTAGCACGGGAGGGCAGTGCCTGCCAGAAACAGATGCTGGAGGGTCCTGCCTCATTTTCATGTTTTAGCAACACTTACATTGTTTTTTGTCCTGCTAGTATCTGCTTGAATCCAACTGAAATTACAGTCGCTGCCTAGCACTCGCTGCTCAGGACTGCTGGGTACAAAAGGGCATACCGGTGTGCAAAGGTGTTTTACTAAGAGATCAAGCAGTAACTTGCACAGGACCATCTCATTACTATTTTGCTGGAGTTAAGCAATACCAAAACCCGCGGTGGTAGCCTCTCAGCAGTGCAGTATGTCCAGCTGCACTGACAAGTTCCAAAGAGAACGTAAGGACTCAGCACAGCCCCTGAACTACTTACAATAACCTCCATTCCACCTTAATTCACAGAAAACATTTATTTAGGCAAAGAGATGATGAGGAGGAAGGTATCAGAAAACAGGTCTCTGAAAAAGCAGCGGCAAAAATAAATGCTGTACATAGTGCCTGACTTTTTAAATGAGGGAACAATTTGTTAATTCATCTTCGGTTTTAATAAATACAGCCTATAAAGTGAGGGAGCATAATGTATTCACAAAAGTCTGTAACTACACCAAAGGAAAGACACTAGTTAAAAAATATCCAAACAGATTCCTGATTAGAAATAATTATTTGTCTTTGGTTACATCTTTTTGTTTCCTCAATGGCCAGGAACAAGAAGATAACACCCCCAAGGAAGACCACAACGTAGATTTACGTGATGAATGACTACTAAAGATGAAATGTAAATGTTATAGGATGATGGGAAAAAGACAAGGTACCAAGTAAATCCTGCGCCACAGGCAGAGGTTTCAGTTCAGCATTTGTCTGGCCCTGATCATCTAAATCCCTGAAGGTATCATTCTTAGCCCACATAAGGCAACAGATTTCACTTGTCTCTTTTCAGACTGAGCACGCAAAATGAATATAAATTATTACCTGGTTCCTTTCAAGGTTCAAAACAGAATAGAAAACTCAGACTCAAATAACTATTTGCATATTTACAAAAGCAACTTATATACTTTTAATGTAAATAAATATATTGTTTATTTACATTTATTTATAGTTCTATTACACAACATAAAGTATATATTAAAATCATTTTGCTGTAAATTCACATGGGCCAAGGAAGAGGCTTATGTATTGGAACAGTCCTGAAAAATCATTCAGATGCGTCACACATGGAAGCATTAATCCACATATGGATTAATACTGCTTTGTAGCTACTAGTCTGTGTGCCCTAACTTTAGGAAACCCTCAAGAACAACATTTAGGGCCTTCTGGTCATGAAGCTCTGCCAGCAAGTGTAATTCCTGTGGAAGCTCTCTCCCTTCCAGCACGTCTTCTCATAAGCAAGATGTCCCCTGACAGCAAGTCCTGCCCAAAACCCTGTTCAAGAGCTTATAATCATCAGCAGTGTAAGCAGTTGGAAAGGACCTGGTATCTGACATCTCTTTTTCCTGTGGATTCTCTGATGTTTGATAAAGGGTGAGCCTTTCTTTCTATGGATTACTTCTCATCTACATGGATGTCCATCTTCATGAAATATGCAGGAACTTAATAGCTCTGTGGTCTCGATTCCACCACAGTCAAATTCAGACAAAATTGCCCAATGTTGGATACTTACTCAGAGGCCAGGAATGACTGACATAAGCAGGCACACAAACAACAAGTGCAACGCCACCATTGCAGCCAAGAAGGAAATAGACTACCTTGCTGTTCTGACTTGTCTGTTGAACAGTGACAACCACATTGCTATTAATTGAGAATTATCACTTACTGCCAGCCTTATTACAGGTGAGTAAGTTTTTGAAAGAGAGGCTCCTGAAGTGCAAGGAAGGTACTTCTGCATATATACAGTAACATCAGAGAAGATCTCTTCCTGATTTCTGTACCCTATGCTATGCAAATGTGTAACTTCACTCCTCACCTGATTGTCACAATATGATTAATGCAAAGCACTCCAATTCTCACGCTGAGCAACATGGCAAATAAGCAGAGAAACTACAGTTTTAATTACCAGCATGAACAAAAGTTCTTAAACCATCCATGTATAGTCTGTGTTCAGAAACTCTTTATGAAACTAGCACTTGAGATGGCTCATTCAACCGTTCTCAGCTGACTGGCCTGGGCACCAGGAACATAAATACTCACTTTAGGATTCTACCAATATAATAGTAATAGTAGTATTATGCAGAAAGCCTACAGTGGAGTCATGACTCAACAGGATTCCAGAGCTGTTGTGAGCATTGTATCATTAAAGGAGGTTTTTGTTATTTGGAGTCAAAGGAGATGGTCTAGAAAGCAGCAAGGCTGAAAGGCAGTCCAGCAAGTAATTCCTCCTTTAACAGTGAAACATCTAATTTCTTCAGTAATTACATATTTGTCTACAGCTGACAGGTACAGAAACATTCTGATCAGCTCTCTGCAGTCACAGAGTTGCAACGACTCCAGAAATAACACTTTCCTTAATTACTTGGGTGCTCAGTCTGACCACTGGATGACAGCCAAGCAGAACAGTGGACACGCAGTTAACACAGTATGGAACCTGGGCCATCACAAACAGATCAACTATCAACAATCCTCTTGCTGATTAGGAAAATATTTATCTAGGTGAAGAGATGAAAAAGAAATTATCCATCCCCAAATGCTGGTTAAGGAGCAGAGCATACAGGCAAGGAGTATTTAGATTTTAAATGGACCTGTCTTCTTAGGCAGAATACAAATAGCTGAGACAACACTTAGACATTATGACCCAGACACTCAGCTCATCAAAGTATGAAGATATGCAAGTGATGTTGCTATTAACTGAAGAATTTATGCTGGATGCAACTCCCAGCTGAATGGTTGCCTTGCTTTGACTTAGCATCAATGAATTTTACCTCAGACCCTCACTACAGCCCCCTAGTATGTGCCTGGTTTATCCGAAGATCATTTTCTGTTGCTTTCAAATACCCAAATTAATTACATATGAGGAAGTAAGCAGATGAATGCAAAAGTAGGTAAATGTCTGGTGTCATCTTCCCTTTCCTACACAGCAAGTTGTTGCACACATGCACCAGTACTATCAACTTTCATGCAGTTCTTCCCGTAGATTATCCTGGATATACCAGTGGGAAAATGTTCAATGGTAAAGTCAGCAAATGTTTTAAAATGCTTGTATGCTGCTTTAGCCAGAGGAAGCTTTATAGTCAGTCCATTGCTCAATACAGTCAGCATGTCTGAAACACTTATGCTTCATCAACTGTAAAAGGTACTTCCATTGCTAGAGAGTAATCACACAGAATCACAGAATGGTCAGGTTTGGAAAGGACCTCTGGAGATCATCTAGTCCAACCCCCTGCTAAAGCAGGTTCGCCCAGAGCAGGTTGCACAGAATTGTATCCAGGTGGGTTTTGAACGTCTCCACAACCTCTCTGGGCAGCCTGTGCCAGTGCTGCATCACCCTCAAGGTAAAGAAGTTCTTCCTCACATTCAGAAGGAATTTCCCGTGTTGCAGTTTGTGTCTGTTGCCCCTTGTCCTGTCACTGGGCACCACTGAAAAGAATCTGCCCCATCCTTTTGGCACTCGCCCTTAAGATATTTGTATACATTGATAAGATCCTGTCTCAAAAAAAAGAAAAAAAGAAGAAAAAAAAAAAGAGGTAAGCAGCAGCCATTTCCTAGGTCTGCAGTCAAAAAAACTCACATTCAAGTTCTGAAAACATACACTAACTGCAAATACACTCCTCAGGTTCAAAACTATATACACAAACTATATAATATATTGGAGGATGTGGAGTGATCTGATGCTTATGGATGAATCACCCAGGGAAGAAAAGACATGGCAAGTTATTCTGAGGCTCCACACATTCTGTCATCCACCCTGAAACTATAAAGCAGAGATATAAGGCCTTAATGGATGACCACAGCACAAGAAATTGAACCTAGGAGCCAGTCACTGTTCAATGCCCAACAGCAGGATAAATTGGGATTCAGATTGGGATTCTAGTTTGCAATTGATCACTGTCACCATTCAAAGTTCAAGGCTCTCCTTACTTTTCCTGGGAGCACTGCTGAAGGTGATCCTCCACTGTTTCTTCAGTCAGTCTGAACCAAAAAGAAGTTTCCCATTACTGTGTTTTGTCTTCACATCTCCTTCCTTTTTTTTCAAGGGTGATTTTCTGAAGCAATTTGCCAATTTTTTTGTTTGATTCCTGTCTAGCACTGTTTTCCCTGTTTATCTACTGTTTTATTACACTCTGTCTATACCTTAACCGACCCCTACTGTTTCTAATCCTATGCCTTTTTTAGCTCCGATTTACTGAACTTCCATTTCCTCTTTTCCTTTCTTTTTTAATTTTCTCATTTAGAAATCACATTTCGTAATCCTTTTTGGCAGCAAGATAGAGGTGTCATGTACTTGCTGGTGTGCAGATGCTTTCCTCATAAGCCCAAGATCTTTTTCATCCAGATACTAAAAGAAGTTGATTCTAAAGGCAGACTTAGAGGTAGGTACATGGTTATGTACTACCTAGTTAAAGCAACGATACGCTTTATTTAGAGAATTTTGAAATAAATTGAGACTGAATGGGTAGTCTCCTATCTGACTACTTAATCCTCTACTGCATCTGTATTTTTTGAATCTCAAATTCCAGCTAGCTAGTTATATTATTTCTTAAAGTCCTGGCAGTGGAAGTTCAAAAAAAGCCATAAGTGAAAGGGAATAAAACAGAATATGAACCCAACACAGGAGTTCCCTTGTGGAACCTTAAAACTGATTAGTGCCACTTTCTGTAAGGTTCAGATCAGATGCGATCATCTGTAAAGTCAGTCTTCCAGAATAAATGTCAAACAGCATGATTACCAGAAAAAGGCCAAATGGTATAAGACTTTCAAGCTTTGCAAAGCTCAGTGTGAGAGGCCCTTATCCCTCCAATGACTATCCATTGACAGAAACTGAAGGAGCACAAAATGTGCCAGAGGGAAACACTGATTCCACACAATCAATAATTTTGATTTTCATGCTGTCACAATTCAGTAGTAAATTAGGAATCAGAGGATCTACCAAGAAATGCCAGATGGTTCATTATGAAATACACCAGCTGTCCTTTTTCCTCCAACGTCTCATTTTAAACTGGTGGAAAATTAAGTTACTTTAATCTACAATAAAAACAGACACCAAAATAAAGGTTCAAAAGGATTCACCTAGTCTGCCAGCATGATGCCATGTAGTGTAATCACTCAGCCATTTCACAAAACAGATCACATATTTCCACTGAGGTACCTCTGCTTTCAACACCATACTGGCCCTTGTGTAACAGAGATCATAGTGTCAGGCTAGAAAAACTGACAAACAGCTGTTAGTGTAAACTGGATGAACACCTATACAGTTAAGCTACCAAGGACGAGTCAAATGCATACATCATACCTGAAGTCTTAACAGGGCAGTTAGCACGATTCTCATTAGATGTCATGTCAAAGGTGGCTCCTGCAGTAAGTCCCTGGGAATAGAAAGCAAAGGCAGTTTTAGAGGGATATACATGAATGGCTTGAGATGAAACTTCCTAGTTCAACAGCAATACACTTATTTCCAAAACACCCGTGTATTTGAACGGAAGGCAGGGGGTAAAGAAGTTACTTAAAAATCATATCTACATTCACTATATTTGGGTGCTACCTTTGCAAAACCAGTAACTCAGAACTGTTAATAAATAAATCCTTGGGGTTATAAAAGGATACCTTCTCAGACATACTGGACTAAAACTCTCCTATTTCATTTTAGTTGTATTACTTAAGGGATTAATTTGGCATGTTTTAAGAATATAACAGACTATGCATATTCTTCAGAGCTCAGTCCCAGTTATTACAGCACAGCCAAACTCTTTCCACTAAGGTTTGCTAGATAACAAATCTATCCTTCAGCCAAGCATGAAGATGTAAGCCATGCAAAAAGAAGTGGTCCAGGGGGACATTTTTCACATTGCCTCACAAAAAAACCAATTAATTTTCAAGTTAATTCTTCTCAGCTCCCTAGCTAAAAAAGACGACTTAATTTCTGTTGCTAACGTGAGTGTTAGCAAAGTCTAAATTACAGCCCAGTGAAAAATGTGTATGATTTGCTCACCTACGTAGCTGGTTTATGTGTTTATAAATTTCAATCCTTCAAAAACTTTTGGAAGGTTACTCAAATGTATCATTGTTAGACCTGCAGCCACAATTCCTCCACACTAGTAATGCAAACTACAGTAGTTGGGGGGGTTAAGTACACACAGTTACTCCTCTGAGAGAAGAAATAAAAAATTATTTCATGGACTTTACATAAATGTAGTCACACAAGTTCCTTTTTCTTTCTTGGAAATTGCCAGGCATCTCTGAGTATACTGGTTATTCTAGGAAAAAATGGGTTTAGGCACCAGGATTCCCTTTATACTTTCAGATACTTGGTACCTCATACTTCTATGACTAAGTGTCTAGGATGAACAAGAAACAGTGAAACAAAGTGAAAGATCAGCAAAAGATGAACCAGTTCTAAAATTTAGATATGGCATTGAGATACAGCGCTTAAAAAACTCAAGAGAAACAAACATTTATCTTTATTTCCAAACAAGATAGAATTTTAAAATAAAGTTTAAACATTTCCTTGTAGTATTACTAATACAAATATTGTTGGAATGTGAAAAGAACTTGTTTTCCCCCCTTAAGCTGCTTACGTGATTTTTTTAAAGTTATTTCTCCTTTAATAACCAACAGTTTTAATAAGCACTTGACACATAATTTTTTTTAAATAATACATCTATGTATTAAAAGTCTCTCCTCTTTCAAGTGTTTTTAAAAGATAAATTGATCCACTTTGGAAGACAATGTTTATACTACCTCTTTTTAGCAGTATTGTAAACAATGCAATCTGTTTTTTAACATAATCCACAGCTTCTTCAAAGTGTCCTTTTGGAGGCTGTAGCCCTTTTTTCAAAGGACCTTCAAGAAGAATGTCTTTAATCAGTATTCATTTCAAGTAGATTTTTTAGTAATTTCATAAAAAATCCAGTCTGAGAAGTGTTCTCATAATTGTAAATAACTAAATACTCAAATTGTAAAAACTATACTAGAGAGCAGTTAGATAATTCATACGCTGTTCTTCCAGATTTCCTTTACTACTGCTTTTGGCATATCTTTTTCTTTCTTGTCTTGCTATCAAAAGATTACGTTACATACTGGAGAAGGTTAAATTTTGCCAGAACGGAATGTTTTATGTAATACTAGCCTTGTGCTGAACACTGACAATGATAAATGCTGTGCAGTTAACTTCCTATTATTGCGTCCTTTATGTCCCAAGGACCTGAAGCGCAATACCGAGCCAGGGGAGAAACTGCCTAAGAAATCTGTATTTTCTGCTTTGATTAGCTTTAGCTAGCCACTTGCTGACTTTTTTGTTGTGCTTAAGCACCTACATGCAATCTAAGAGGTTGATAAGCAAAAGAAAATTAATGGCTTCCCAGCCTGCCTGTGCTTCCCTCACCTATGGAGAGGTTTTGCCAAAAATCCAGTGTTCTCTGTCTTTCTTTGGACAGCAAGGTATTACCTCTGCCTATAGATGGAGAAACAGAGATAAAGTGAGTAATGTGAGCTGAAGTCACGCAGCGAGCCAACATCAGTTAGTAAAATATAATTTTATTCTTAAACCACCCTTTTACATCCATAGTATCGCACTTCTGGAAAGTAACGACACAAAACCCATTATTTCTGTGCACGGGTCTGAAACTATGATGTGTGAAATGTGACCACCACCAAACACTGAGCCAGGGTGAAATTAATTTGAATAAAGGGCTTCAGCCCTCAGGAACCACCTGCGAGCGGAAAGGGACCACGGGCAGGACACAGCTATTTACCAACCACGTCTGGTTTTGCTGATGGCATTGCTAGCACTACCAGCGTAAGTATCTACCAGTGAGCATCACCTTATTAAATTTAATCATTTGTGATTTTCATAGCACTCTCCACTTAGATTCAATCTTTGTACAATGCTGTTTTTGTAAGCTAACTTCTACGTGTTCACGTTACCACACAGTGAGTGCTCCTGAGGCTTTGGTGTCCCCCATTTGTGTTGAAACTATCACCACATTTGAAGCCCAAACACCAATTTCGGCTGTTTTCTGACTACATAGCCTAACCGTTCAAGCTGTTTTTCCTAACTCCTGAGAAACTACTTTATTTGAAATACAAAGTTTCCATAAGCCATGGTTATGGAAACAAGCGTATTGCCCCTCTATTTTAGGGAGCTTCCGAAGTGCTGTGGGCAAAGGAAGCAACGCTGCTTCATGGAGGTGGATAACACCTGAGGGGAGCAGGGCAGCTGGGCTGTTCTGTACCCGACTCAGCCCTGGGCGAGCCGAACGGCTGCCACCACTCGGCGCGGAGCGGGGTCCGGTAGCTCCACGCCGGGCCCCACCACCTCGGGCCGCGCCCGCCGCCGCCTGGCCGCCCCTCGGGCCGCAGCCGCTGCAGCACGGGGCTCAGCCACGGGGGCGGCACGACGGCTCCGCAGCCGAAACCAGCGCCCGGCCGAGCTCCGCCGCCCGGGGCAGCAGCGTTTGCCACCCCGGTGCTCGGCCCCGCCTCAGGAGAGGAGCTTCCATGCGGCAGAAGGACGAGGGCGGCGAGCCGGTAGCGGCGCTGCCCCGCTGCTCCCCGAGCCTCGCCCCGCGCCCCGCCTCGGAGACACCCTCACGCCGCCGCCCACCGCCGCCTCCCGCCCTTGCGCCTGCCCCGGCCACGCCGCCATTACCGGCCGCAGCGGGCGCTCGTCCGTCGCAGTGAGCGGCGCGTTGCAGGCAGGCGGCGCTGGCGGGGCTCCGGCGAACCGTCGAGGGACAGATCGGTGGACGACAGAAGCGGGGAGCGGGCTTGGCTTGGGCGGCTGCTGCGGCCGCAGGGGTGGCGAGGGAGGCGGCGGGCGGCGCGGCACGGGAGGCCGCGGCGCGGCCCGTGAGGCGGGAGGGGTGCGGGGCCGCTGCTTCCACCCCGCGCTGCCGTGAGGGGTTGCTCCAGGCTGTGGGGGCGTGGGCTTTCCCCAGGCGGCCCGTGCATGCTTTCTGTCAGGCTGGTGCCCCCCGGGTGACCCCTGAGGCAGTTGCCTGAGCGAGGTTGTGCTCCCTGCCTGGTCTGGCCTGTGCCTGTCTTGGGTGCTGGGCTAGCTGGGGTGCTATTAAACATGCTCTAGTGAGTGGATTTGGTGGATTTTATTGCTTTCTCAAGGCTGCTATGATGCCACAGTTAAGATCAGGGAAGGTGGTAACAGCTAGCAAGGGGAAGTCAGCCGACAGAATGGTCACCAGCTCGGGCTCTCTGGGTGCGGGGGTAGGACATGAGCCGGCGAAAAAATCAGTAGTCAAGCAGAGTCCTCGCCTGGCACCAAAGGGAAAACCTGAGCAGCTCTTGTCATCCCATCTGCAACCTGCCCTGCTCTCCAGCATTTCCTGTGAGCAGTTTGCTTCTCTTGTGCCCGTGCAAAAGAAGCAAGGCAGGAGTAGCCAGAGATTCCCAGGTAAAAGCAAGGGAATACAGTGCAGGAGGGCTGCCAGAAGCAGCAAGGATGTAGCTTTGGCAGTTTCAGATGCTCTATGTGAAGATGGGCAGGCAGTGACCACAGCTGCAGCAGAGTGTTGGGAAGAGCCTGTAAGGAGTGAGACAGGACAGGGTCAACAGGTTTTTTTCTTAGGAACTACTTTGCAAAATAAATTCTCAGCAGGGATTGGAGGGAAAGAACATAGTTCAGAAGGAGTGAACCTCTCAGGTTTTCAGGAGAGTTCAGGGAAAAATGACAAATATTCCTTTATGGAAATAAAACCACAAATTCCACCCTCTGAGGAGGAAATTAAGGGCACAGAGAGACATGGTGTTTCCTATTTGCCAGTACCAGAGGTGTTGCAACCCAGCAAGGGCACATGTAGTACTGAAATGAAAAGCCCTGACTCCATGATGATACCGAAGGTGCAAATCCCAGATCATCAGAAGAGTTTGGCGACTCGGGAATCCTTGCCTGAACCAAAACCCCATGAAGAGGTAGATATGCCAGAGAAGTTGGGTGGGTGTTCTTTAATTGGATCAAGAAAGCCAGGGACACAGCAGAAACAAAAGAGATGCTTGAGGAAGAAAGAAGGGGCATCTTTGGTGAAACCAAAACAACAAGGTTCCAGAGGGAGTGGCACATCTGCCTTGCTAGAACTGTATACACAGTGTTCAGAGTGCAAGAAAGGAGCTGGGAGCCTGAGGAAGAGGGCACTGGTGTCAGAGCAGCTACAGCATCTAAGTGGCCAAGAGCAACCAACACCCCGAGGAAAGATGCACGAGCATTGCATGAAGGAGGAACAGCAGAGCTCAAACCCTCAGAAAGGAGCAGGCAGCCTTGGAGAGAGTGGTGAGTACTTGTGCCCCATTGTAGAAGTACAGGTGCAGAATTTGGGCTCCCAGGTCAAGGGACTGGTGCTGCATTAAGACCCCATTAAAAAGTGAAAAAACAGGAGGTAATTTTTTCTTTTGCAGGTGTGTCTGTGTGGGACAAAGTCATGGGGGCAGGAAAGAGTGGCCTCTACATAAGTCAAAGTGGCTGCTAACTTAGCTCAAGAAGTGTAGACGTAAGAGCTAAGGTCTGCTTTACAGTACTGTACAGTACAAGAAAACAGACTTTAGGAAGAGGAAGAGCTTTTCTTGAAGGAGAAAAGCAGTACTATAGCGCAAAGGAGAGGAAACCACATACCCTTTGGGAGGTGGGGAGAGGAAGGGGTATTGGCAGCAGCAGGCTCCAAGTGAGAAATTATTTTCTTTTTCCCTCAAAAATGATCAGTTCATTTATGTGTAGAAGGTCAGGCACAAACAGGAAAGGAGGCAGTAGTTTCAGCAAAGCCAACATAAAAAACAGTCAATTCTTCATCCATCTGTGTATTTGCTTATGTTTTAATATGTATCATGCTATTTTGTTTTAGTGCTTGCCTTTATAGGATGCTGGGTTTTGTTTCCAGAACTTTTTGCCTTTTAGTTACTATTCTCTGCAAAATCCTAAAAGATGTAGCAACAAAGATTGTATTTTGGTGTATTAAGAGAGCATTGTATCAAACTGGAACAATTTTGAAAGGATGTTTGTAAAAGTCTCATTTTCATGAAAGTTGTCTAAAAGGCATTCTTTTTACTTTCAAAATGGGTACATTCAAATGAAAAATACTTGCTGTAGGCTGTTATTAAGAAATATTATATCTAGGAACCATATTCTGAGAAAGTTTGGTATTAAAATTGTATCTTATTTACTTTGAAAACTAAGATCTTAAAAAAATCCATCATTCTACCAGTACATTCTTTAGTCCATTTCCAGAAAAAAAATTCAGAGGTACAGTTTTTCACATAATCTGTATTTGCTTTTAATTAAAAAATTAAAAAAAAAAAACCTTTATAAAAATGCAAGCCCTGCAGTTTTCCTAATCTTCTTCAACAGTCTGATGCATTTGGTTGGACTATATATCTGGAATAAATTACTACATTCTTATGAACAAGCTTTCCTGTTACAGAGCACCTACTGTGTAAACAAAAGATTTTAAGACCAAGTGTGCAAACAGCACCTGCATGGTTTTTTGCCAGACTTGCTCTAATTTGTTTTCCACCTATGTTTTAAATCTACAACTTCCTATGTCCTTGTTACACCTTAAAGTTTTGTTCATCTTCACATTTGTTTCTGAAGACAAAATATCATTTGTTACTGCAAGTCTGCTAATAGTGGTCGCTTAAAAAAAAGCAACTGCTAAAACTACAGAAACGTTTTAGCCTTGTACACTATCTTGTTCTTTGATAGCCTTGAATGTTTTTTGTTCTCGTTATAAAATAATGTAGTACTAGGATGGTCATTCTCCCTTAGCATATTCTTTAATGACATTCTTTATTTTTTAATCAGCAAAGGAAAAATGGAAAGCAATTGAGCAGGAGTTCGGTACACGAGCTGTGAAGAAGCTTAAGACAAATCAAAACAAATCAGAAGATTCTGAGCAAAAGGAACCTCACTACTATGAATTTCCTATGGTTACTACTTCAGGTGGGACTCGAAGCAAGAGCTTTCGATGTCATCCTGTAACAAAATCTGGCATCCAGCGTAAAAAAAGGAAACCCAGAACTGATCAAATTGGGTGCTTGCAAAGTGTTAGTGTGACTGCAGCTGAAAATGTGAGAAATGTATCTGCAAAATGTGATGCTGAACATTGCAAAAATGTCCTAAACCACAGTAATGGCTTGCTCTGTGCAACAGAAAAGAATCCTTTTGTGAGGCTAGAGGTCTGTAGTTATATCAATACATTTGTGAAGTCTTCAGCTAGTGAAAGTAGCAGCCATTATAAATTAAGTGGGTTCTTCCATGTAGCCCAGGATAAAAGCAAGCATGTTTTTCCTGACAGTGGTGTAGAACAGAGTGATATGAATTGCAGTGCTAGTAGAATGCGAAGTGAGAGATCACCTATAAAATGTAGTTTATTGTTTAATAAAGAAACACCTCAAAATGTAGAAGGGTGTTGTTCATGCTGTCAGAGTGAAAACGCTAAGTGTTTAAGGGGAAAAAGGTGGAGTATTGGTAGAAGGCATAGAAAAAAGATGAAAATCACTGAAAAATCGGCAGTGCAGAATGTTTTCACAGCCATAGCTCATGAATGCAGTGAGTGTGAGCTACAAACAGAAGCACCAGTTGCCACATCAAGCTCCCTTGCCGTTTTAGGAATAAATCATAAGGAAACTACTCTTTCAGCTTCATATGATCATACATCAAATCTTCATATAAGAAGACCTACTCATGAAGTACAAAATATATCAGTCTGGAGAAAGGATAGTACCAAACCACTTGCATTTGAAGATGGCTTTAAGACATCTGAGCTCTCCATGATAGCAGTAGGAGAAAACTCAAACAGTATGGCACATCGTTCTGCTGCCTCAGGTAGCCTGAGAGTGCTAGCTCAGGTCCGTGATGTTCCCAGTTGTCACAAAAGCAAGACAGATGAAAAATTGAGTAAAGTTAATAAGAAACTGCAGCAGTTTACCTGTCAAAGAACAATACCTATGACTGGTAAAAAAGTTTGGCCTTTCGAATCATGTGCCAGGACTTACAAGTGGGTTCAAAAAAATCATGGATCCATCTCGGAAGGAAAAAAGCTTTCAAGGGCTGCTTTCCAGGAGTCCTCTAGTAAAAGTAGTGTTGAAGCTGTAGGAAGCAGTGCTGTGACTGGGAATTTGAGGCTGTTGGAGTTGCATATGTCATCAGCAGAAATTAACAAAGCATCTACACATAAAATAAAGGATCCAAATACTGAATGTCTGACTTCACTTGAAACACCAGAATCCTCTTCCGTGAATATTTATGAGGCTTTGAGAAGGAGCAGTGAAAATGTGGAATCAGCAGTTAGTATGGACAGAAGTGCTGTGGCTTTTAACCATGATGATGTGCAAAAAGTTAAAACAACCTTGAATTTTACAACAAAACAGAAAGGTAAAAATAAAGAAGCTGTAACAAAGAGAGACCTGTCTGTGACAGTCCAGACAGGTAACACACACAGAGCAAACTTCAGCCATAAAGCATCAGTAGTGAACCAGACATTTTCTGATTTAAAGGGAATGAAAGGATTAAGCACTGGAAACTTGACAAAGTTCAAAATTCCTTTATGCAGAAATAAAACTGAATTCAGAAAATTGAAATCTGTCCATTCATTTGAAAGAAAAACATGTAGTCCAGTAGAAGTTCTTGACAGCATTAGTGTTTCGAGGAGGCAGCAATCAGGTGAACAGACTTTTCTGCTTAATTCTGAGGAGCAGTCTCTTACTGTCACAAGTGATGCTATGTCTACAGCTTCCATGAAGAAAGAAATAGGTGAGATCAACAGTAAGGACTTTCAGAACGATGGCTCTGAAAACCTTTCAAATGAGATGTCTGTGCTCCCTGAGCAGTTTTCTTTATATCCACATCCTTTTCTCAATGGGCAACTAGCAGCATCTGTGCCTGATTTCCATGATACTAAATGCATACTAAAATCTAATTTTCCCAATCATTCTTGGAAAACCATTGACTGCTCTGTTTCATTAGAAATAAATGATGATAGAAAATCAAGAGAGAATCTTTCACAACATGAAAGTCAACATTTTCCAGATATTCTTGAAGCTTATGAAAAAGATGTTCTTGTCATTGATGTGATTCAAGATGACCCTGACCTTTTTGGAACAAATAATGAAAAGGAATTTGCACTTGCAGAGTGTGAAAATTGTCCTGTGAAGGCGTCCTGTACTAGCAGATGCATTGAAGACAAAAAGCAGGATGTTAAGCCTGTTATCTCAGAAAATAGAGACTCAGTAGATGATAATTTTAGGTATGCATATAATTCTTTTTATTATAGTAATTCTAAGTAATTTGTTCTCATATCAGTATACTTTGGTTGTAGTGGTCAGTCTTCCTTACAGAATTTCAGTAATTTCTGGGTTGATTTTAAATGTCAAAATTTGATTGAGGTAAGGCAGTATTCTGAATGCAAATACATTAATTGGTTCTTCGTAAGAACTAAGATAAACTCTGAATCAAAGGAAATCATGGTCCTAAAGAATTGGTTTAAACCAAGTGAAGTGGAATGTGAAAGTATAAACAAATTAAGAATATTATTTTTAATAAATAATATATTTAAATATCTGACTTGATTTGAGATAGCATGTATCCCTTTGATGGGAGATTTTTAGTTGTAAAGTTGTATAATACAGAGAAATATTTTTTACTTTCTAGGTGCAGCTTATTTTTCTGCTGGATCTGTATGAGTAAATGGTTGTCTGTACAGTAACATTCCATTCTGTCATCCTCTTTCCCTGCTTTTCTCCTATCCCCAGACATGTAAATCGTTTTCAAATCTGTAATTTGGCTGACACAATATAGATGTTTATGATTCTGCATCTTCATTCAGCAAGTTCCTGGTGTAAATTATGGGTATTAATTTTTTATGGGTTTTGAGATGATAATGAAAGTCACTGAAAGGGGAAGAGAGGTTTAAAGTAGAAACAAACTTTTGTAAAAGAGGTAGTAGTCCTTTGAGGGATAGAGGAACTAGTTAACTGTCTAGTCTGTTTTCTCTCTTAAGCTTTGATACTTGTGTTTAATTAAGGAGTTTTAAGATTAATTTTTTCATCTTACAAAGTAAACCATAAAGCTTAGATAGAAATAGTACAAGATTTTCCACTGAAGATTAGGGTTGTTTTATTGGGAGGAGTGTTTTAATTTTCTTCCTGTGCTCTTTCTGGGAGGTGTTATGTTATCCTTATTTTAAATAATGTTTTAATTATTTTCAACGTTGTACCTCCTTATAACTGCATTCACTTTTTTTACTCTTTACTCTCCTTATTCTTTCTCCTTCACTAAGCCCATGTGCCAAAGAGGAAAGGAATCTTCTTTGAGGTGCTAAACAAGTTTTTTAGACATGAGAATATAAAACTTGCAGATGTTAATAGAATAAAATTTCTACCAAAACAAGCCTCTCAAGAACAGGGCAAGTCTTTAGTAGGAGCATGCAGCTTAAGAAGCAACTAGGCTGCCTCACAGTAAATTTTTTAGTATGAGTATTCATGTTGTGTACATTTCTGTATATTATATACACTGTATAACAGAATTGAGTATTTGCTTTGTATTACCCAGGGTAATAATGGCTGTTCAGAGATGGTTTCCCACAGACTGTCCTGACAGCTCTTTCACAGAATGGAAGGCCAGAACATCTGAGCCCTTTACACTCGTGTATTAGTTATGATAGTAAAGTTTGCTATTTATATGAATACTAACTGAAAATTACTGGCTTTTGTAAGTGCTTTGTAGGGAGGACAAATATTCCCTTTAATTAGTAATGACATTGAGTTAGAGTAACATTATTACAACCATTAGATGAAAACTGAACTTGTTTGAAGTCGTATTTCAGCTTTCTTCCTGGTACCTGCTGAATTTGCTTGTCATCAGCCAAGACAAATAAAAATGCATGGTTCCTATTTCTTAAAATTTCCACTTAATCTGGTAAAGAAGCAAGCAAAATTGTCTGGTTTTGCTTTTTACCTTCCATAGTTTGATGCAAAGATCATTAGACAGTGACTGATTATAGTTGGTAACAGTCAGGAACATATTCATGTAATGACTACAAGAATATTAAAGTAGGGCAATAGACTATACCACAGTGTTATCAGGTGGCTTATGGTATAACCAGATAATGGCCATTTCATGCTATTGATTTTTTATTTTGTTGTTATTTACCAGATACAACTGGGACTTCAGCTTTGTTTGGCCAACCAAAAAAGTGATTATGCTGGTAGAGTTAGGCTCACATTGTACTACATATTTTGAAATAAAATACTGTTTTTGTTAATGTCCTTTGTTTTGTTTTGGGGGGGGGTTTTGTGTGTGGTTTGTTGGGGTTTTTTTCTTTCTTTCCAGGTGTTCTAGACTATTGTCTATATTTTCTTGTCTGGCTTCTGATTTTATACATGCTCGGTTTTGCTTCATTGCAGTATTAGTTTGTAACACCACTTCAGCCTGTCCATGTGGAACAATGAGTCAGAACTGCACTGTTGTAAACCAACTCTAATTAGTTTGTATGCATGTTTTGTTTAACCTTTGGTTACTGTTAGCCATTATACTCTAGATGAATGTAATCTAGGTAGAAGAGCAATGCAAGCACTTAATGGCTGCACAAGGTGGTTTTTGCTGAATGTTTTCGTTAACTGTATCAATACATAGCTTTTATTATCATTTTTTCAGATTAATGTTTCAGATTAGCAAGAACAGGCAGATGATGACAGAAAGAATCAGGATCTTTGCTAATACAGTTTTAGTGCATGTATGCATGGGGATGGACTTCAGAACATTACTTCTTGTGTACTGATATTTTAGTCTGGCATTGGTACAGAGCAGTAAGAACTGTATTTCTGCTAGCAGCAGGTTATTCTGAAAGTGTAGCTGGGTTGTTAAAAAGCTTTTTAAAATGTGTTCAGTGTTACTTATGAGTTCAATAGCATTTAAATTGTAATTGTAAAGGAAACGATTGGTGCCTTAATTTGTAGTTTTCTTCCAACTACAAAAATCTGAGATCTAGCAGCTTGTCAAAATGACAGTTGCTGTAATGAAGTAATACTTTTTATTGACATTTCATAGTGAAACAGTGTGAAGGATGTACCAGCTTGATTCAGGAACTGACAAGTGTTCAGTGGCAACTATTAGCCACTGTGGGTTTGTAGCTATTAGCGTGGATCCATGTTTTTGTTTGAGTTTTGAATTTAAACACCAAGACATGTTTAGCCAATGACACTTTTTATCTTTGACTGTTTGTGACCTTAAAAGCCATAGGGGTATTTTTAGTTATGAAAATTCAAGGATAGTAATTTTTGGCTTCCAAATTTCAGATAATGTGGGCACCTGCTCTTCAAAAGCAGAACATAATGGTCACAACAGTGATTGAGATACAAAATTCAAATAAGTCTTGGGGGGTTGCTATTGGTTGATTAGTTGGATTTTTTTAAGCGAACTAACCAAGCAGCCAGCAACCACAGATGCATCTAATATTGCTACACATCTGTGACCTAAAGTTTCCTACTTAACTAATTGTGCTTGTTCATGCGCCCAGAACTGATGTCTCTGACCAAGTAGTTTTAAGTAGGACAAGCAGGTTGTGTTCTTTAGTCCAGGAAGATTCAGAAAAGGCTCTGCTTGTGAATGTCATGAATGGTTTGATTCAGTTAGCATGCTCTGCCTTTTAGGGTAAGGTTATTCCTCTGGTGGTTGCATTTTAAGAAGAGAATAGTGAGTGCTGGTCACTTCCAGGCATTAGTTGCTAGTCATCAGGAAAGGATTCTGGATCTGCAGCCTGAATGGGGCTGTGAAAACTCAGGTTTCGCATATAGTTATGTTTGCCATTTTCTATTGCATACCCCCGAGTGACTCCCAACAGTGCAGGTTTTTGAATCAATCATCTGAGGTGTTTCTTTTCTCTAATGTAGGGATTTTAACTCTTAAGTGGCATCCAGTATATCTCTTCATCCCAACAGAACTAGGATGATACCTTTGAAAGCACATCAGCAGCCATTCTTGCTCTTAGGAGACTTCTGCATTTTACTCTTTTGAATAAAAAGCCTAAACTTGAATCCATTTTTCATATGCAAAATAGCAAAGTGAACACTGTGGGTTCTGTAACTTGTGCTGTAAAGAGAGATTTGCTTAAACTTAATCAGCATCATGCAAGAGCATCCCACATTCTGACATGGTCTAGTCTCTCTCCATTTCTAGATCTCTAAAAGGTGTTGACTACTTCTGATTCTGTCAGTGCTCCTAGATTTGTCAGGTTGGTGAGCAAATGCCAAGTACGGTAATAAATGTAGTTTTCTGTATGTGTTTTAGACACCTTCTTTATGAGGGCTTACAAGGCGCTTCTGTAACTATTTCACACTACACAATTGGCAGAATCTGGTAAAGATTTGGAAGTGGGTTTTGACCTGAACATGAAGACTTTGGTCTCTTGATGCTGCTAAATATTTTCAGTTTTCAGCAATGTTTATGAAAATGACAGCTTTCTGGAACTGTCTGCACTGCAATTTTACAAAAAAGAAAGTCTGTTGTTGTTGTAGGCAAAATCACTCAAACTTTGCATTTCACATAAAATTGGGGGGGGGGGGGGGGAGAGCCTGCAGAGAGCCTGCCTCTAATAAAAATCACTCTCATCACTGCAAAATTGCTGTAACTTATTTAACTCTGCTTCGTAATGAATCTCATGCATATACATAGGTATCTGTGCCTGAATGTTTGTGTAGTTCCAAGTTATGTGTATTGGGAAGCTTTCATTTCCACTAGGTTGTTGCAAATTTTCATTATTCCATTTTGCTAGGCAGCTTGCTGTCACTATACTTGGTGTCATTCTCCAGGTACGAGCTTCCAAAAAATCTGTGATGATCAAGTTGTTTTATGTAGTCTATATATAATGTTTTAATATCAGTGCATATAAATATCTTAAGGGGGGGGTGGCAGGAGGACGGGGCCAGGCTAGTTTCAGTGATGCCCACTGACAGGACAAGGGGCCATGGATACAAACTGCAACACAGGAACTTCCATCTGAATATGAGGAAAAACTTGTTTACTTTGAGAGCAACAGAGCCCTGGCACAGGCTGCCTGGAGAGGTTGTGGAGTCTCCTTCGCTGGAGATAGTAAAAAAAACCCTGGATGTAATTCTGTGCAACCTGCTGTAGGTGAACCGGCTATAGCAGAGGGTTGGACCAGATGATCTCCAGAGGTCCCTTCCAACCCTGACCATTCTGCGAGTCTGACTTTTCTAAAGAGGACTACTTACTTTTTAACCAATTTATCTTCAAAATAGGTGAAGTTAGTGTCTTTCTGTGAACAAATGTTTTTGTTAATCTCTTTGAGATTCATTATTATGCAAATTGTCTCAAATATAAAATTACTATAAATCATCTTTTGTAGAAACTGATGAATTGGCTTGTTAGCACAGTATTTCCATAATTTGCTATACAGAGAATCATAAAAGATTTCCCTTCTCAGTATTCTAGGCAAAAGTGAAGTGAGATAATGAGCTTTTACTGACAGATATTGGGACTTGAAATGTCTTGGTTTTACTTAGCATGTTTAGGTGTGTATCTGTAAGGATGGGCATAAGAAAGCCAAAAGAGAAGAGTTAATAACAGTCTTACAACAGTGTATTTTATGGAAGGATTCTGTCAATAGCTAAAAGTATTACTGAGATCTTTAATTTTACATAACTGGTTAGATTAATTCTGCTTTTGTGCAAGATGGAAATCTTAAATATGCGTTTTGTTCCAAACAGACACATTACCATACAAGAATCTGGAATGTCAAATGATACTGAAAATTCCTGTGGTTGGATGCTAAAAGGTAAGAGTCTTTGGAGATTTTTTAATGCATAATCAAGAGGAGAAAGTAACCACAAAGATGTTCAGTGGCAAAACCTAGGCTTTCTACTTTCCCATAAAGTAAGAACTTGTCAGTTCAGTAGTATCTTTTTATTCTAACAGCAGCTTGTTTCCTAATGCGTATAAAATGGATGTCTTTTGAAATGGTACCAACCTGAGCCTTACAGTGAGCATCTATTTCTCTGTAGTGCTTGTCTGTTGGTAGTACTAGGTTGGGTTTTTGTTTGGTTTTGATTGTGGGTGTTTTTCCATCTCTGGTACTTTAGGCAAGGAATTCTGTTGATAAGATGATAGTAACACACCGAGTACTGCGGTAGTGCTTTGGGAGTCAGTTGGTTGTTCTCTTGTGTTCATCAGAAGACAAAATTTTATAATAAGGGTTTTTTTCCAGGTTGTACGTTTGGTTTTTCTGGATGCTATGCCCCTCTTCTGACAAACTTGGTTTTTAAGGGTGCTTATTTTTTTTAGAGAAAGATAACTTCTGACTTAACGTTTTTTTCTTCCTATTTTAAGTAGAACAGTCCAGCTAGGTAGCATGTGAATGTGATTTGTTTTGTTTTCTACAGCTTGCATACAGACCTACTACGCATGTGTCTGATGTGAAAAGTATTTCTTAGGCTGGAGGACCAGGATTTTGACTTTTAACAGAATCCCATTACTGACACTGCAGAAAGCACAGAGTGCTGAGACTGGTTTTGAAAGTTCTTGGTGTTTCTCTTTCTGGAGGCAGTTTGCTGTTAATGTAGCACTCTGCCATTATGTGTTGATTTTGCTGCAGGCTTGAAAAGTGTCTGTGACAGTACCTCTTGTGGGTTTTTTTCATATTAATGTGTTATATTTAGGTAGAAAAAGTGAGTGATTTGGGCAGTGATTTGTAGCCTCCTGGAGAAAAAGGAGTGAATAGTGACTGACTGGGGGAGAGTTACAGGCTTCAGTGATTAGAAGGCAAAATAAAAGGTAATGAGGATTTAAGAGCTCAGACACCAAGAAATAGATGCAAGTTCCCTCCCTGAGGTGTTCGGGGGCAGTACACAGTGAGGCCACTGGTGTGTAAGGAGCGAGAGGAGCCTGTGCCATGGCATCTGCAGTGCTGAGGTAATTGAAACCAAATGTGGGAGCAAGTCTTGTACTATTTAGTAACTTCTGCATTTTCTTAGACTGCTTGTTGTTTTACTTCATGCTGTAATGAAGTTTGAGGCTAAAAGTCATTTGAGTCTGTGGTGCTCGAAATAAAGAAAAAGGCTTAAGTCAGTCCTTCCCAGATAAGAGGAATTTAGGATCACATCACACTCTTAGATTAATATGCACATGGTAACTTATGTTTGGTATATGACTTTTTAAAAAGACCTGTACAGAACACAAGAAACATGCCAGGTTTTGGTAATTACTGACAATTTATGTATTTATTTAGAAATACATGTTACTGCTTTGATGTCTTGTGTTATGTAGTGAAGTCATGGCTGCTTGTCTCAGTGGCTTCAGTCTTAAGGGGCAGCAAATGCTATAGTTAAGGTATTCTAGATTACGTCAATCCTCTTCATCTTTCAAATGGAAGTGTTATGTACATTGACTTCAAGTAGATGTGTCTTGTACTGATGGTCATACAGAGACCAGTGACTGTAAGATAAAAGCCTTTCCAATAATTGATCTTTCTTCCTGTATCTGGACAATGCAGTGCAGTTGAAATTCATTCATGTGATCCGATGAAATAGCAAATTTATTTTCTATTCAGAACACTTCTATTGTACATAAACAGCTGCTTCAGAAAACCTCAGTCAGGTGTGCTGTTCATTTCCTGTGGCATCTGCAAAAGATGCTGAAGTTTCCTGACACTGAATTAATTCTCATTGCGTTTACTGTTTTACAGGAATTTGGAGTTTCTCAGAACTATCTATATTTAGTTCAGGTTTGCATCATGTCATTATGATTAACTTATCCCTTTCTCCAGCAAAGACTAACTTTCTACCTGCTTAGCAAATTACCGTACATATCTTTGGCTGTGTTTTAATAACAAAGCTTGACTGAGTTAATTTCTAAAATATTGAATTCAGTATTGTATAAATAAACCTGTTGTACTGTTCCACAGGGACTATTACAGAACATACAGCTTGGATAGAATTTTAATTGCAGATTCAGTTTAATACTTATTTGCAATGGTTGTGCTTTAAAGGTGAAATAATTTTACCTATAAATTTCACATTTAGGAAGTCCTAGGAGTTCTTAAATGTCATTAGTATTAAGGCTTTGTAATATTTAGGAAATAAAAGCTTTGTTGTCTTGTAGCATGGGAAGCATATAAAGTAATATGTTTATACATTTTCAGCTGAAGATATTAAAACCCGCAACTCCTCCAGAGGAAGTAGTCCTTTGGGAGGCATTACTGAGGACTGTCTTGAAGATGGGCAACCAAGAAAACTAGATGAACTTTTAAAGAGTTTTGACATGGGTGAAAAGGTACTGAGCAAGCATGCTTCTGTCACTAAATAGTTTAAGAAATGATAGTCCATGTAGTTGGATAATTTTAATTACTAATGCTGTTTTATCAACAAAATTCTTAATTTCCTGTAATAAAAAGAATATTAGTGTTTCATAGAATGCTGTGCTGACAGTGTAGGCTTTGCTTGACAGAACTTGATTTTTTTGTGTTGTCACTAATAATTCATCTTCAAATTTGAAATGAAACAAGGTATTGTTATATCAGTTGTTACAATAATTCTGTATTACCAATTGTATGAAAATTACTGTTCCTGGTGAACACCGAAGAGTACTACTGCGCATATGTGACATTTTTACATAACATACCTAGATTTAAAAGTCTCAGTCTCAGAAGGACAGGATGGTGTTGGAAATCTGGGAAGCTGCACAGCCATTGTGCGTCCATGGAAGATCAGTCTGTGGCTCATTACTCGGGCAGAAGGGCCATTACATTAACATACTGACTTCCTGGCTGTTCAGAGGGAAGTTAAGCCATTTTCATGCTCACAGACTTTATCTGACCTTCATACTCTCTCTGTCCTTCCTCTAGATAGTAAGTCTAGGTCTTTAAAGACTTGCTGAAGTATTCTACTATTTACTTTGATAATGGCTTGGAATTTACGACTCTCTGCCACAGAGGCATAGGTGCTGATAACATTTACTGTTTTCCACTACTTCAAGAGTGGATAATGGTTTTAACTGGGTAAGTTAAACTGTAAAATATACATGGCTAAAAACTGGTAAGTAATTGCTAAGGTAATCAAACAGCAGGGAATCAGTTTCCCTGGCAAAATCATTATTTAAAAGCAGAATAGAAACATATCCTTCAGCAAATGGAATTGGGGCTGTTAACATCTGATTCACAAAGTGAACAGCACCATTTTGTTCCCTGACCTCTTGGAGAGGGTAAAAGGGTCTGTCAAATAGTATAGGTTACTGGACATGTAGTACTTGTTGCAATATTGCCAAGTCAATCCCAATTGGTTGTGGCTTTATAAAATCAGTATCTGAATGTTTGCTTTTCTGTGCTGTGTTGGACAGCAGTAAATACATACAACTAAAGTCACCAAAGCCTCAAACTTAAGCCATAAAATACATGTTACAGCCCTTCATGTATTCCTGTATGTGGATGGAAAACTAGCTGTGTTTGGGGTGATCTTGAGTTTTGTTGTTTTGATGGCTTTTCCAACTAATAATGCTGTGAGAAGGACAAAAACTAACCATGAAAAAACCCTAAAAATATTTGGGTAACCGGTGAAGTTCGGAAATCCAATGGGAGAATATCCATCCCTAATTCTTTGGCTATCGTATATTTGTGATATAATGTGAAGTTCAAGTTACTTCACTAATAATGGATAAAACAAAGCCAGGATTCCATGACTTTGTTCTGTATCAGTCCTGTCAGATTCTCACCCCCAAATATGTTACAGGCTCTTTTTTCTCCGTATCTTTGGGGATTTTTTACCTATACACCATGGTGTGCAGCTGAGCAAAAGCCTTAGATCTCTCCTCAATACAGCTTTAAATTTTCATTAAACTTGATAGAATGTCTCTTGTGGGTTTCTACGTATCAGTCAGGTGAGTTAAAATTGGGCAGTGGGCCTAAAAATTGCTGGGCTTACCAGTGGGTGCAAAGACAAGTGAAGACAATCATGTCACCTATTTTCCAATTAAAAATCACTATTAAGATCACAGTATAATGGTAGAGTGTCCATTTAAAAAGATGATGTAAGAGTAACCTTACAGTTTTTACAGTCAGAGCTATATTATCACACCTTCCAAAAATCACAAACAGTTGTAACTCTGTAGTGTAAAGTGTAACAGGCTTAGGAGTGCTTTGTGGTATCTGAAAGTATATTTTAAATATCTTCACAGTTCAGGTTTGCAGATGGAGTGCCTGATGTTAAACAAGGAAAAAAAGGTGAAGCTGTGAACAGGTATATATATACTGTGTCCTTCATGTAACCTGTGATATTCCCCAGTTACTGTACAAACGAAATGCAGTGTTTTTACCAAAACACCATCAGCATTTTCATTCCATTTTCCTATGTTATTGTGACTATGTGATGAAGAAAATAAATATGTGAAATAATACAGTTTCACTGTGCAGAGTACAAGACAAGTATAGTCATAGCCTGACAGGAAGATAGAGGCTATTTTGTCTTTTGGCTGGTGATGAAATATGTCCAGTTCATGCCAGTGTCCCACCTTGGCATCTTGGTGTGAATGCGGCATAAAATACATTTCCAGCCACAGTAGCACTTACCAGAACTTTAAAAAAAACCAAAACAGTCAATGAAATTTTCAGCTTTCTTTTCTGCTTTTTGGACTTTCTAAACTGATGGAAGAAGTGAAAGATCTCATTCAGAGTCAGGCTGACAAATATCTGAACAGCAGTAGAAAAAAGGCTCTTAAAAACGTGGCATGTAGAGTTAAGCATGTGCTTTACTCTTTCGCTAGCTTCAAGCTGTGCTTAACAGTGTTTATTGTATGTACAACCTGAAGTGTCAGACTAAGAAACTTCCGTTCAACATCAACCCAAAAATGAAGCAGAGTAAGACTTTGTAGAAAAAAGTATACTTAACTGATGGAATACTTGAAGTAATTAGAAGAGAAATAACAGATATTTCTGAGTCATTTTCACAATAATCAGGAAACCTTAGCTGGCATAGAAGAGGGTATTGCTCTTGTGCAGCACCACTCACATTTCTGTGACAGACTTGAAGTGTATTAGAGGTCTGTTATGTGGAGAATATTGCATCTTTTTATTAATCCACTAGAGAGCTCCAAGCTCCTCCTTCTGCTAAAACACCCATTTAAATGTACCTTAGTAGCATAAGTAGTTCTTTATGCTATAGAATAAGTAGATTATGCTGGATAAAATATGTTTGTGCAAGTGATGCTGCATTACTTCACTTCCTTAGTTGAAATGCAGCACTCTGCCGTTAGAGCAGAGGCATTTATTCCTTCATTTGGAGGCAAACTGTTTTCTCTAGTTTTAGTCAAAATGTTACTATTGCAAAGGTTCATGTAGAAGAAAGCGTAGGTACTGTTCTTATTTGGCAAACTCTGCTTCTAGTGATGCTGTTACTCAAAAGAAATTTCTTGTAGAGCTATATAGTTCACAGTTCCTGGCACAACTGTGTGTAGTTTCATGTCTAGATTAAAAAGAGAGCTGAGATTGTTATTCTGAAGGTAAACTGCTGTGTAAATCCTGTTGTGTCAGATCTGAGGTTGGCATCACAAGGAAACATAAAAAAACCTTTGCATGGTAACTTGAACATTCTGAGTAACTAGATCTGCAGATTCTTTTCCTCTAGAGACCAATACAATACATTGACTAGAATAAAAACAAAGATTGATATTGAAGAATTTAGGTTTATTAGGTAAAATTTATTCCTCTCTTCTGTAAAATTTTTATTTCAAACTGGATTAAAAACAGCCTGCAATTTAGGAAAGATTTGAATTATCCTGGCTATGAGAAGTATTAAATAGCTAGAATTTGCCCCTCACAGGGGATAGCAAGTCTGTTTCTGTCTGCAAACCTCAAACAGGCTGAAATGTCCTTTATACTGAACCTAGATTCTTAATTGAAGGGGGAGGGGAGGAAGATCTCATGAAAGGGGATTATTTTTTGCTGTGGCTTTATTTACAAATAAAGAGATAACATTAAGTATTTTGCTAGCAAAATTTGTAGCTGATTTTGGAAAATGTCACATTTTAGTAGTTTAATTATCCAGAATGTACATATTTGGGAATAGTTAAAGGCAGAAGGGTCTTTAACTGGAGTTTTCTTTGAAATCACCTAAATCATCTGCTGAGTAGAGTCAGTTATTAGGAAAGAAAACAGTTGGCTCTTCAAATGTAAGTTGAAAAGCTTTGTGGATTACTCCTTTGGCAGATACTACATAACATACTAGTGAAAAGTAGATGCTTCTTCAGAGGTGACAGAAATCATCTCAATCTTCCTGTCAGCATAGTGGGGAAAAAACGTGGAAGTGTTTTTCATATAGTTATACTTTAGGACAGAATAATCTCAGTTAAGAACATAATCAGATTGGACCAGGTAGTGAGAGTAATGAAAGTAAAGTTGGTGGGACTGTTAGCTATTTAAATTTACAAGAAGTTTTGAAGTGTTGTGTAAATTGTTGAAGAAATTCTCACCTTTTATACACATAATCCCCCTTTTCAGGCTTCACTATATGGGAGAAGCACCTTTTTAATTTGATTAAACAAATTTATTGTTTTTTAATACTCAACAGTGGCTGTAAATACAAAGATCTTGTGAGCTGTGAATTACTACCAGGATCGTCATTGCATGCCCCGAAAGTAAATGTCCTCAGTGAAGCTACAGTGATGAAATCCCGGACAACCCTGGATGGTATCATGTGCTGTATTGGTGAACCCTACAGAATTTATTTTTACATGTGTTTTCCTATAAAATCTTAAGGAATTTATTCAATTCCTGAAGGCATTGTCTGGATTTTGGTTTAGTTTGCATACATAGAAGCAGAAATGCAAGCTCTCATATGATAGGTTAGTGAGGTTTTGGGGGTTATGTTGGGGTTTTTAGCAGAACCCTATTTGGTAGGATCAAGTAGCAATCATTCTGTCTTGATGTTTATGGTTCTCAGATACTTTAATGGTACAGCTGTGCCTGCGTTCTTAGTCTTCTGACACGTTATGTTTGAACCATGTTGTTGGCAAGTAACATGGTTTTCTCTGTTTGTGGTCAGAGAATGTAAGTGCAGATTGTCTTGATTGTTTGTTACCTGTTACCTACCCACCCTGCTGAAGGTCAGAATTTTGTTGTTTATGCCAATTCAAATGTTTGTGAGGCATTTGCTAGACAGGATCAAGGAAATATCTAGATTTAATAAGCAGCACTTCATTTTGACCTGGTAAATTTCACACCTGGGACAGATACCTCTTAAGTGTGTCTGCTGCCAGAGAAATTGTAATATAATAGAACTGTAGTTGGTTTCCTTCTCTTTGTCTCTGCACATAACAACTCTGGCATTTAGCTTTACATAAATGCATTGTTTTATTTGGCATTGCAGATAGAGAAAACCAGGAATTGATTACTTATGGATAGATGCTTCATTCTGTTTCTTTGCAACAGCTGTTTTGGGAATTATGTTTTTAGAATTATTGGTTAGTATGGATGTTTATAAACGTAGATTTCCAGAATTGAGATCAGACGTTCTTGCTTAGTTTCATATTATACTCCCAGTCTGAGCTTGCCAGAACAATTTTATCATCATGTAGTTTACCAATATTTTCAGGAAGTGCAAGAAACATAGATGCTATAAAACACAACTGTAAAATACGTCTCTAGACTACACTTGTTTGAAATTGCTCATGTCTTTGGCCTTAGAAGTGTTGTATACACCTTCTGAAGAGTTCTCCTAAATCTTCCTCCCTAAATCATTTGAAACTGTTGCCAAAGCAAGAGTTCCTGGGCTAGGAGAGGGCAAGCCAGCCTTTTTTTTCCCCCAGAACTGTGCCAGTAGGATGGGCTATTTCACTTTAGTGCCTGCTCCCCTGCAAATTTCATATACAATCGGCAGGGAGAGTACAAACTTTTGAAAGGACCTGGTCAGAAACTCTGTGCTGTGGCGACGGCAAGAATCTGGAGGAAAGAATTCTGAGCTCAATTTCCCAGTGGCATTTTTCTGCAGCTAATGGTTGACTGTTTCCTCAAGTCTTTTCCTATCACTAAATGTATCCAGTCCTGAATCTACCAAATTGCCCACCATCACTGCACAAAATTATGCAGCTGTGATTGTACGTAACACTTAGATATTTAATTGTTTTGTGTTGTATTTCTCCTTCCTATCTTGTGATAGTCATATCTGTTAGAAAGACATGCACGTTAAGAACCATGTAGGTAGGGCAGGTCTCTAGTAGAACACAGATCGTTACTGGATGCTCTTCTGCACTCTGACTAGTTTGTCAGAAAGAGCTAAGCACCCTGCCTTTTGAATACACAGTTCTTTAAAGGGGCCAGAGGGAACCCTAGAAAGCAAAGCATTTAAAAGCGCTCCTTTCTCTTTAGATATGGAGTTGAATATTCAAACTTTTATGTTCCATTAACACTATTCATTTTTCAGAGAAATAAATCTGGTATCAGTAATAATTAAAAGTTCTAAAACAAAGTTTCATGGTTAAGAGACCAGTAACTTACATTGGGCTTAAGCTTGATATTGCACTGCTTAAAAGAGAGCAGGAAATGTTTTATTTCAGTTCTGGAAAAATAGCTATTTATAGCTAGTGATGTGGGAATGCAAAGATTACTAATATAGATGCGGTGGGGTCCTTTTGAAATTAAAACTTCAGGATATTTTAATTCCATTTCTTATCTCTGTAAGTTAGATTAAAAACCTTTGATAAAGTAGTGAAGTTTTTAAAATAAACGTTCTTACTCTTGAAGTTTCTGTGGAGTCTCAGTTTTAAGATAATTAAGAAAACTAACTTAAATTACTGGCTTTAGATTGTATTAATCAAATTTTCATCCATAATTTCTGTGACTTGAAGGAACTGTAAATATAAAGGAAAACAAGATAAATGAGAGTGGTTTCAGTATGATTTGTTTTATTACATGATACATTTATTGCCCTCGTCCCAATTTTTAGATTACAGATTTTCAGGAAGAAGTCCTATACTGCCATTGCAAAAGTATGGAGATTCTGAGCCATGGAAGATGGAAAAAAATGCAGTTGTGAGTAGTTAAATCCTTAATGGTTTCTGATCCTTTGCCACTAATTTTTTTTATGGACATTCAGACAGTTCTCCATATATCTAGTCAGAAATTACGAATCTGTGTATGTTTATGTTGCTACTGCTCTAAAGATGTTATCACTGAGTAAAGACAATTTCTGAGAACAAAATCAATGAGGGGACAGCTGTTCACTGGAGATTTGTTGATTTCTATTTCCAGCTTAAGCAGTATCAAATAATGCTTTTGGCTTTATTGTTTTTGTAGAACTGAAAAGCAGACAAGGTTTCATGTGTTTAAGACAGACTGCATTATCCATTATGCTGGGCACTGAAAAAGGGTAAAGGAAATTGATGCCCCAGAATTCTCAGACTGTTACACAGAGCCATGCAAGAGTTAGTCACCTTTCTTCCTCCCCTCTACTCATTGTCTGTCTCATTTAGCAGTTCTTGCATTCTCGCTGTGGTCTTCAACACAGATTTTTGTCACATTGGACGCTAACATGACATGACAAGGGATTGATCTGGGTCCGCTTTGAAATGCTGCACATATAGTATAGAAATGAGGGTTGTTTCAATGGTTGAATTATAGATCATGTATTCTTTGCTTTTGTTTATAATTTGTAGGTATTTTGAAATTCTGAAAAAAAAAATGAGTATGTTTGCTTTCAAAAATATTACCTGTTAGTTTTTTTCTGCTTGTTCCAATTTTATTTTATTTTAGGCTTCTCATTCAGTCCAGCAGATCCTCGAGATGATTGAATTGCCCCGTAAATATTGCAGATTTTATTTCATGACTTTGCGTGGGTGTGAAAGAAGAAAATGTTGGTTTGGGCATGTTCCTCAACAAGGGGATGAAAAGGTAAAGAAATATAATGAAGAAAGGAACGGATTGTAAGTGTGAACGCTTTTTAAATGCAAAATGACATCTCCTCTGTTCATTTATATACAGAAAGGGAATAAAGTTCAGAGATTGATGGATCAAAAGCATGTTCAGCAATTCTTCCTCTCAAGTTTGTTTAAAAGAAAATGGTAGAATTTTGAACTAGTAGATTTTTTTAAGAGAACAGACATCAGCAAAAGAGCAAGAATTAGGCTGTATGAATGTAGAGTAGTAAAACAGGGAAGTTCTGAGACATTTCTATGCCAAGCATACAGAGACCTGTAAGCAAACCCAGACTTTGTATGTATTCTTAAAGTCAAAAGCCACCTATGGTATATTACTTTCTGCAAATCTTCTGCAACAGGGAAGTGTTTGTTTAAAGATGCTGTAATCTCCTTAAATGGAGCAACAATTCTCATAATACTTGCAGGCAAAAATACTTTTCCTGTGGTGGGCAAACTAGATGTGTTTTCAAATGATTTGGCAAAGAAATTATGAGTCTGTAAAACTTGCAGGAACTGTGCAGGGCAAGCTAATTGTGCTGTCATGTAATAACATTTTGGAACTGGCTGTATGAATCCAAGACTTACATGGTTCTGTAAGTCACTCAGAAGCAAACAAAAACATTAAAACAAGTAAACAAAGTCAAATGCCTAAACTTGTCACCATCAGGTCTTACACAATTGATTTCTTGTCTGTCATCTTATTGGTATGAGTACAATTTTAATCATCGATGTCAGTAAGTAAGAAATTACAGAATCAAAACATAAAAAATTGTTGGTGAACCTGTTAGACATAAATACTAAAAAAAAAGTATCTAAAGGAGCTTATCCATCTCTTTGATATCTTAAATACACTGTGTCAGAATTTTTAAAATACATCAGTGTAATTTGGTTTTATTTTTCTTAATGTTTTCTCTTTTCCTTTTTATGTCTCAAAAAGACCTGTTGCTTTTTTCTAATGCTTTGTAACCCCTTTGAAAATTTATATGACAGCTTAAAAATACTAAGATAATGCAAGAGTAATTTTGCATGGGATGTTTTCCCTTTTCCTCAATTGTTGAATATCTTTGGCAGGCTGTAGTGCATATCAGTAATTTTGAGCCAGTTTGTATGAATTACTGTGATTTGTAGTGCTTCATTATATACAAACACATTAAAGAATTAAATTATTTGTCTAAAACTATTAAATTCCATCAGATTTTAGTTGTGCTGCAGCACTCCAGCACACTTACTGTTCTGCCCACCAAACCTAGCCTGATTTTCTTGGTAGTCTGGAAGTTTACTTAGGGATTTGTTTGTTTGTGTATTTATTTAATTTTTTAGAAATGTCCATGTAAAAATTAAAATAGGCCAAGCACCTCACGGTGGCACCAAAGTACATAAATGGAAGACAGGTAAAGCCGCAACAAAGTCATCTATTCAAATACAGGGGAGCTAAATTTTTTCAGGAACTGTTACACAGACTGGTAGTCTGCTTGCTTAGTACTATGCTTTCAGTGATGATCTTTAACAGAGTTCTTGGAGAGAAGTGCCTTTCCCTGGAATGGATGTTCCTTCCTTCTCATTAAGTAACTGGCTGATGATTTAACACTTCACAGTTGTGGCTGGTCACACAACACAGCAGTGATTTAATTCATAAAAACATCTTCTGTTTTGAAAAGAATACTCTTGAGCTCAGCCAGTTCAAGTTACCAGGTTGGGGTGTTTTTTTTAAGTTCCCTATAATTGCAACAGTGAAATCTCTTTTGCGTTATGAAAAGTAAACAAAACTATTAAAACGGTGTTTTAAATACTCCCCAAAGTATTTAAGGGGGGTTGAATATGCAGGGATGTAGGGGAGGGATCTTAACAATGTGTATGTATATGAGGGTTGGAGGGGATAAAGAAGGTGAAGCCGCACTCTTCTCAGTGGTTCGAGAGGAAGAGACAGCGGCCATAAATTGAAATTACAGGAAATTGTTTGGCTTGAATGATGCTTCAGACTGTAGCTTAGATAATAATTGCACAGTTAGATAACTGGTTTGAAAATCTGGTTTTATGCAAACTGTATTTCTCTGATTTTATTTTAGTTTTTTGCACCTTACTCATTAACTTTTTTGGACTTCTTTCCACTAAAGAAATGTTCACTTGTAGTGACTTCTTACTCTCTTTTTCCTTGATCCTGTGAACCTCTAACTGGAAACAAACAGGATATAGAATAGGAAGATTTCTTTCTTCATTAGTGTCATCTTGCAACTTCAGGGCCTTGGGCTGTGTTTTTTTTTAACCTGGCTTCCTAAAGAAATGAGACTGAAGGCTGTACTGTCCTTTTGTTACTGTCTCTAACTGCCTTTAAATAATTTTTGAACCTCTTGGTCAGTTTCAGCCACATTTAATGTGGAGTGTGTGTCTCAAAAATGCCACAGGTTTTATAAACAAAAACTCTTGTGAAAAGGTTCCTGGTTTTGATCTCGCTGAGTGAGGTATGGGATTTCCCTCCTTACTAAACATCAGAGTGCACACTGAGTGGGAGATGCTGAAGGATTTCCTAAATTCTGGTGCTTGTTTTTCTAATTTAAGCACCTCTGTATTACTGTAGCAGAACTGTGTTTTACTGGACAGTTGGTTGCTTGTATAAGATACATTGCCCTTTATTACAGTTTTTTATTAAATTATCGTGTTAAATGAGTTGTGGAATCAACTGATAAGGGACAGAATGGTGTGATCTACACTATCTTTTGAAAATGGGAATTGTTACTGTTAGGTACCTTCATTTGAAATCTATTATGGTTAACTCAAAATTTAGAGATTCTCACATTTTTACATGGTTTGTAGGTTCAGTTACACCTTTTAAAATTGAAACAACTAAATCAACTGAAGCTTCCCAGAAGCTATAAATGAGTAACACATTTAGTTTCTTTTATGAATGTAAAGTAACATGTCCCATGATCAAATACTACTATGACTGGATTTTCCAAGCAATTTCACTAATACTTGGAACAGTCAGAGCTCCAGATGCAGTCTTGGCTTTTTTTGGGAGTCAGTCCAAAGAAGAAGGAAAACAGATTCCAAAAGAAAGCAAACTAATTTACATACTGTAAGCATGTGCTAAAGTTTGTTTTGGAAATGCCCTCAGCCACCTGGGGTTGTAGATTTGGATTACATGAGTGCCATTCATATATATTAATGATCAAAAATTCTAATGATTTTCTGAAGTATATCTTAGACTATAGTTCAAAAGCATTATGACACTGTTTCAGAATAAAACCAATAAGCTTTATTTATACTCAACATACAGATACTGGTTTTATGTTCTTTGACTTGATGATCTGAACAGGTTAATGGTTTTTAAAAAACAATGATGTCTTGGCCACAAGCCAGTGTCTTCTGCTTTGATGATATTTCATTTGCTGTGTAACAAACTTCATTAGCGTGTCCTGTTTCATTTTGAAGTTGCATGTAAAAATCAACCTGACTCCATTCTATCATAACATGACTACTATTTTAGGGTGGTCTCCATCTCTTGATTTTTCATTATTTCACTAAATAGTATTAAATATGACCCAGTTACATTGCTGTGAGAAAGACTGTAAATGTTCCAGAAGTGACAGAGGGTATCTGAAAGGGTGGGTGTTTTTTCCTGACTTAGAATTCTAAGATTGAATCTCAGCAGTCTTTATTTCTTCATAAGTATCACAAAGCTGACAGCTTAAGATTTTAAGACAAGAATGATCCAATACCAAATAACATATTAAAATATCTAGGTGTGGATTTTTTTTTTTGATCAAGTAGGTCTGGGGTGAAGTGGTTCACTAAATCAAGTTAGTTCTGAGGTTTTTATTCTGTGTCCTTACAAGTGATTCTCTATTACCAAAGGATGAGTGTTACCAACTTGATTTCTAGATGATTTTTGACTACTTGGTACATTCACATAACTTTTGTTTATCATGTTTTCACTTTCAGCTTTTTGCTTCCCTTTCTCTGTTTACAGTCTGCTACATTTATACAAATTCCAAAGTAACTGTATTTTCAGATTTTTTTTTGTTTGTTTGCTGTGAGTGTATACACACATACATGCAGCTGTGGTTACAGCAGATCCTTTCCCACACATTTTGTCTACACTATTTTTCTATTTGATTTGCTGTCCTTTTGACAGCACCTTTGCCTATGGACCCAGTTCCCTTCTTATGCGATTTGTCAGTACGTATGGGTTAAAGAGAAGCAATGTAAAGCTTGTTTCCTTACAGAACTCATGTTTGTGGGTAGTTCTTGTTTGGCATAAACAGAGGTAACATTTTACTATGGTGGGTTTTTTTATCTTTTTCTAGATTTGCATGGCAATACTTAGGACATACATTAGTATCAAAGAATCAAGCCTTCTAAAACGTGCAGGTATGATACAGTAGAAGCTTTTGATGTATCTTTGTTACTTAGATTATTTAAAGCAAATAGTCTGTCATTTGCTTTATGAGAGAAATGAGTGCCACTTCAACAGTAAATAAGAAGTTCTGATTTTGAAGGAATACATCCAATCGACGTGTTTTCATATTCCAATTTCCCATTGAGGCTAGGTATTTAGATATGCAGTTACCCCAGGAGGCTGTTATAAATGGTACTTCCACGGAAGATGAACTTAGCCTGAATGGAACTAGCCTTGAGAGTAGAAATGAACTGTAGAAGAGTAGAAATGGAGAGTAGAAAAGTAACTGGGGCAGGAGAGAGGTTTAACAAAACCAAAATTTTGTTAAGGCACTCTTAAACACTCTGGCCAAGCATTACAAATCCAAAAACTTTAGATTTAAGCTCTTGAAATGAAGTGCTGTTACAGTACCCAAACAGCTGTAGTTTAGTCCTTTCACATTACCATATATGCAAACAGTTATGATTTATGCATTTTAGGGGCTGTATTTGATTCAGATCCATCTGAGCTTTTGAGTTCAGTCAGAAAGGGCTAAATTTTACCCCGGACAGTCATTTCTTTTGTACCTGTTCTGAACAGTCCTTAAGTTTTTGAAAGCTTATTAGAGTGTAACACAATGTGAATGAGGGATCCTGCTGCACCCTGTGTAGTAACGTCCTCATGCTGAAATACTGAGCATTCTGATGCAGATAACACTAGTTACCAGCACAGTACATGTCTCTCAAGGTCAGTCTGGAACAGGTTGTAACGTGTTTCCGCTACAGGAAAAGGTATCCACCACAGTAACACTGCACTTCACTTCCTAGAGCTTCATGTCTGGAAAGGCCTTAACTATCTTCATGCACTTACTGAATCTAACCCGGATTCATGCATTTTTCTTGTGCTGCACCAAATCAGCTAAGCTTTCTTGAAACCCACAGGGCTTATGATGTTTAGCTGAATGACATGAGATTTCAGAATAGCCAGTCTGCATCTACTAAGATTAACGCTGTATTTAAACTGGATCTTTTCACCTGTTTTTTTCCATATTACTTGTCCCATAATATCCTGGATAGTTAAGGGTTGTTATACTGCATTTAAAATTTAAGGAAATAACTTGTTTAAGTAGTTAGCATCAGTTACCTGGAAGTGAAATTAATTTAATTGCTTTTTCAGTCCAAATATTTGTGAATTACTTCAAAGAAGTTACTCCTGGTGTGGATTTTGCTGTTCAAGTGTTGAATGATCTTCTCTTTGCTTTGCTCAAGAACTGTTTGTTGCAGGAAGTATTTCAGATATTGAATGTAACTGTACAAATCAATACACTGGTAGGTGACCTTGTAATATTTTTTAAATCTTTGATCCATAGTTTCTTAGTTTTTTGAGTATTATACCATTCGTAGTAGTAAATTTGGTTTTGCTCCGGTACCCAAAGCTTGTGGGGGGGAAAGACAATTCAAGAGTTCCCATTATAAAAACTATAAACTTTATAATTGAGTGGCGTTGCAAAACTGATTGTGCTTTTTTTGTCTGAATTAGCCAGCTGTAGAGGTTCTCCTGAAAGCTTTTGATCATGTGGCAGCTTTGAATATAAGAGATGCTGTGCCTACATTAATTAGCACCTTTCATAAGGTATGAGTTTGATTGTACTACTGCTACTCGTTGAAATTTCTGAAATACCTTGCATGGTTTAAAACTCAAATGTATCACTTTAATATTATTTCAGTACTGTTTTTTAGAAGTTATATTGTGACTAGCTGAATTTGTGGTACAGGTTTCCATTTATCCCTTAGTTTATGACTGAGATGCACTGTGATGTGTTTTTCCCACTGTTGTTTGCCACTTGCCTCTGGGAATAGGCAAGTGATCACAATTTTTTTGTATGCTTACTTTTCTTCCCCCTGTTTGATATTGCAGCTCATTGGTGCTGGTATGATCCTTGAGTTTCACCATTTTGATTATATTATTAAGTGCCTTCACCAACTGCGAGTTTCCAGTCAGGAAATAGATACTGTTTTGAACATAAAATCCAGGTACGTATTTAAGGAGCTATTTTATGCTTACCTGTCCAGTTCCTTCCTCAGGTTCTATTTTTATAAATTCATGTAAAAAACTTTAAAAAGCAATTAGAAAATGCAAATGTAGTTATTTGGATGAAAATAGTGTCATGCCATGCCTAATTGTATTTTTTAAGAGCTGTCAATCTACTGTGCTTCAAAGATCAAGGATTATTAAGTCAAAATGTAGGTTCTGACCACAGTTAAGATTTTTTTTTTCCCGTATTGATCATCATTGTACCATCTGTTCCCAGCTGCGCTACAAGTTTATGTAACTGTAGTCAAATTAGAAACATCATGGTTTACTATATCATTTAGGCCTGCATAAGCAAACAGTACTTCTGCACTAAACAACTGTTCTAGCCAATAAGAGGATTAGTTACAAGCTGAAGTAGTTTTCTGCTTTCATTTACTGTGCAACTGCATAAACACTTGTGCCAACACAACCAGGGAGGAAGGTCATTTTTTTAAGTACTGCTGGATTATACTGGGCAAAATGGGAACTCACAGCCCAGGTCTGTTCCAAAACTGCTGATGTCTCCCCATCACTTGCACAAGATTGTGATCCCCATTTTTTTAATCTGCATCATACATGTACACGTAAATTGAGAAACTAAATTTGCAATTCATAAGGCAGCCTTTGATTCTTAGAGGAAACCAAATTTGCAGCATCTACTGTGTGAAAACAAGCCATCAGTGTTTCAACTGAAAGCACTGTAGAAATTATTTCCTGCTTTTTATACTTTTCCCACAGAGTACCTTTCAGCCACGGATCTCAAGTGTTTTACCAGTGCAACTTACCACACATGTTGTAATTTTTATGACTTTTCAGATCAGGAATCTCATTCACAAAGTAATGACCCCTTCCAGGTTGCCTCAGTATGTATGTTTTGAGTACAAACTGAGAAACAGTCTGTATCTATGAAGACTGAGCAGCTGTGCTGCTTCAACTACATGTATTAGCTCATTCATGTGTAGGTTATGTGTCTCTACATGATAGCATCATACTGGATAGATGCATCCATTGTTTCAGTGGCAGCATCAGAATAAAATATTATGCTCCTAGGTAGGTATTTGAAGCTGAATAGCACTTTCTTTCATGTAATAAACTTTTTTTATTTACTTCTATGTCAGAAATATATACAATACAGTTTTGCATTTACTTAATGGATTGCAAGTCTTATTCATACCTTTCCAGTTACTTTTCTACTAAAACAAGGGAATATTTTCTGTGAAAATAGCTCTGCTTAGTTATTTGCTTAATACATGCACTGGCTTCCCTTGACATGACTGTAAATGCCTGTTTTCAGTGTCCAGGTTGCATAGTGTGTACTAAATAGGATTAAAAATCACATCAACTTTTAGTTCAGATATGATAATTTGTTGATTGCCTTCTGCTAGTGCATAGCTTAGTTCAGTAGGATGGGTTAAAAGGTTAAAATGAAGTAATATTTTTTTCTTCTGAAAGATTTCAGGAAAGACATTTTGAAAAGAACTGGCTTTTTGACTTCAACTTGGTCGTGGCTGAAATTCAGGTACATTGTGCACATTCTTCAAGCCTGCTGGAATACATAAACCATGAGTTCTTTTAAACCTACAAGAAACAGCAAATTTTACATAATGTAAAATTAGTGGGCTTTATTATTAAGTATATTGAGATTATGATAAAATATTTTAATGCAAAGCTGTGTTTGGGAAGGATTAATGTCCAGGGGAAAACTGTCTGGCTTTTCTGTGATGTCTATTTTAATTTACATACCTGCAGTTTTTATCTTGGTTTTGCATCTAATTCAAAGGTTTTATAACTTTCAGCAGTTTTTTCTCATGCCTTACATTTGTTGTGCTTGTAATTGGTAGTGGTACATCATTCCTCACCAAGAAATTATTTAATATATTATCTAGCAGATAGGATTCCTATCTGGTATAAAAAAGCACAATTGTAAAAGGCTGTAATTGGCAACACTAAGCAGGTATTTTAAAGAATAAGAAAATAACATTAAATATTCTTAATAATCAGACACTTTAATCTTACATATTCAAGGGCAGATTACTTATGCAACATTATTGTATAGTTTACATATTATCACATTTACTGTACAGAATCTGAGACCACAATTTAAGAAGGGAAGAACCTGGACTGGTTTTTTTCCTCCTTTAACACCTAAGTCACCAAGTGATCTGGCAAGCCAAAGACTAATGCATATAAAAAGTAAAATACTGAATGAATGCCAGTTCTTGAATAGGATGAATAATTTATGAGTTTCCCCAGATGGGGTCATGACATAAAGGGAAAAAGGATTTTAATTTCTTGGGGGGGAAAAAAGTGATTAGCAGTCCATGCAAGTTAGACAATGTGTAACTGTGCCGTATTGAACATGGAGGTTCTGGCAGTAGCATTTCATCTGCATCTTTTTTCTGCTTTAAGGCTGTTGCAGGTGTATCTCAGATTTCAGTGTATTTTCTGTTTGGTGTTCCGTACGTAGGTTCGCTTGTATTTACCCCTGGCTTTCTTTGCAGCATTGCAATGAAAAAAGTGACTGGAACAAGCTGGGAGCTTTATATGTTAATGCAAGAACTGGATGTGAACATTCAGATGATCTTCAGAAACTGTCTTTATGTATTGCTGAAATACTGACCAGAGATTCTGAGACAGACAGACCAGGAGTTCCTTTTTGTGATTTTGCTGATGCAGGTAAAATTACAGAAGCAAGAACTGCTTGTTGTTCATCCCTATTCTTTGTAGAGTTTTTAAAAGAGGTCAAAACCTAAGTTCGTATACTGTTTTCTGAATATTGGTTAATTTTATATGTTACAATATTCAGGATTTCTTGAAGTGCAAATACAATCAGGTAAAATGCTCAGTAGAAGCCATTTTTTAGTAGAAGTAAAATCCAGTGCTTACACTTAAAAGTCAAAGTTCTGAAGGAAGAATACTTGAGCTTTGTGAAATCAAGAATCAAAACCAAAGTAGGTGATCATTTAATAAGAATGTCCTGTGCTCAGGACAAAGGCAAATATATTTAAGTATTGTCCTGTGAAATGTTACACTCTAAATAGCAGAATAGAGCTGTAGATCCAGCTCTATATATATTTGTATATTTCAAAACACATTGAACAGGGTTACATCATGTATATAATTTGTACTTTTTTTTTAAATAGTAATCAGGATTTCCAGAATTATTTCATTCTCTATAGAACCAAGAATTTCTGCAAGGCCTGGGTCCACAAAACACCGTCTAGATTTTTAATAGTTCTAGCAGCCTTTCTTACCCCTCTCCTCCCTATGCCACTTCATTTACATGTCTGTATCATTCTTCCTAATAAGTTTGCAGAAAACTGAGGCTCACTGAAGTGTCAGTGAAATATTAAAGTGTTCTATAATGGATGACTCATATCTTTTTTCAACCTGTAGTAAGTACTAACATAATTAAGATTTATTCCAGATACTTGACATGATCTTTCTGACCAGACTTTCATATTATAAAGCAGCTATCACAGCAGCCAGTTGTGTCACAGACAGAGATTTTGGTGGGGCTTGGAACTTTGTCTTCCCTAGAGCAGTGGTCTCCAAACTGATAGGCACCTCTAATAGTAAAAAAATTTTTGAGCACTCACCCCCAGTTTATTTATTTAGTTATTTATAAATTATATACATGTACTACTGCATTAATATATTAAGTACATTACAAAAATACACAAAAATAGAAATTTAAAAGAAGAGATAAAGATGGAATAAGCAGTACTTTAAAAAATACTTTATTTATCTATATTTATTTTGTAATGATACAAAAAATGTTTTATTCTCACACCTGAATGGATTGTTGTGCTCACACTCCACTTTGGAGACCACTACTCTAGAATACCAACAGTGCTTCCAAAGTGGTCATATAATATGGTTGGAAAAACTTGTAATTACTCAGTTCTGTAATTGCCAACATTTCTCCATGGTGCTAGAAAACACAAAGCTTCTTTACAAGTAATGATGTTACTAAATTATGCCATTACATGTCCAAGGATCTGTCCAGTGTCCAATGAATTAGACTGCTGTGAAATAGTGCCTGAATAAACTATAGTTATTTACCCTGCTTCTGGTATTACGACTTAGGAAGTTACTACTTCTAATGGCAAATACTTCAGAAAGTGTATTTAGTATTTTCACAATGACCATGTCTTTCAAGTGTGTAATTTCTTTAAAATTGCATTTACTTGTAAAATTAAAAAAAAATATGTTTTTTTCTTTCCAGTAATAAAAAAATCACAACATAATGAAGCAGACAGAGTTTTCATTGGAAGGACTGGGATAAGTGTAATGTATTCTTATCACAGGGCACTGCAGTGGATAAAGGTATACTGGACTATAGGAACCTGACTGAAAGAAAAAGAATGAGTCATTTCTTTTCTAGATGTTAAACTGTGTTTCTCTAATTGAATGGCTGGATGTGCCACCAGCCTCCCCACCATTTTAGTATTTCTTAACTGTCCAGCTGGATTGAAACATTTATTATGCCTTTCTGAGCAGTAGTCTTCTATGAAGCCCATAACTTTGTCTTGCAACCTATCGTTCAGATTCAGCTTTTGACTTTTCTGAGCTAAGGATAAATCTGGATTAGACAGGTCTTCCTGAGATTCTGGGGTGAGGTGCTGATGTCATTGTTTCCCAGAAATGTCACTTTCTTCCATATGGCAATATGGCTGTATTCTGAGACTTCCCAACACAAGAAATATTTAGAGAAGCTTGAGTGGGACCTTCCCTGCACTTATGCTTCTGAATCTGACCTTAAATGGAATTGATAAGGCTGGAAAGAAAGAAGAGACATAACAAGGCTGCTGCTGCAGTTGGTGAACTGCTCATTCCTCAGAATGTCACTAGAAGTGCTTTTCTTCCGGTGCATCTAAGTTCTGTGGATCTTGCAAAGACTCAGCTCTCATAAAGAAATACCCTTTACAGTCCTTTCTTTGCTGCCAAATATTAAAAAGGACTTTTGTATACAAGTATTACAGGGGTAAGAGACCAGACCTTTCACTGGATGTTTTATACTCTGTAGACCTCATGCAGTATTGGTCATAAGTTCACTGCAGCAAGATCCGTTTCACTGTTATCCTGGAAGGAAGCAGCATATACCAAGTTGGATCTCTCATACAATGCAACATGACCAGTGACAACATAAGAAATAATATAAACCACCATGATTTTGGAGTGTACTTTGGTCAGTGATCATCTGAGCTTACTGTGTGTCAATGGGCCTGATCCTTACAACTAATAATTGTGCTGTACTGGGATGTTCCTCATCCCATACAGAATGATGTTCAGCATGTATTTTTATGAACAAAAGCAAGCACTCTCCTTGTCCCCTTTTGTCTCTGAGGTTTTTTTTTTGTGAATTGAGTTTCTACCCTTTCTAGTTTGCATTAGAGGATTAAAATATCTTATATACTGTGGTCTCTTAAGGGATGACCTTCAGGAATTCTGTTACATAAAACCTCTGTGCACTGCTCATCCAATTTCCAGGGTCAACCCAAGTTCCAGGAGGTATTTGATAGAGGTGCTTCATCTAAAGGCAGTACACCCGTTCTGATGAATCATTTCTCCTAAATCTCCCTTTTCTTCTACCTCTACAACCCTTGTTCTGTGGCCACAATGAATGCGCACACATGACCACAATTTTTGATAAGCCACCTCCTCATTGATACACCCACTAAGCAAGAGCTGAAAAATGTTTGGAGTTGCATTCGTGTTGCTTGACCAGCAAGGTGCAGCTAGACAGAGCAAGTGCTGCATCCTGCCTGTCCTTGCCTTACTGGGGACATTAATTTGATATCCCACCTTGACTTGGATCATCATCTTTTTTTAGATTGGTCAAATCTTAGTTATCCTTGAGACTGCTACCTTTCTTCCATCTTTGACTGAAAAGGCCATCCAAGGAGTTGTTAAGAGGAAACTTCTGGAGAAAACCAGTGTAAACATCAACCTGGAATATGATGATCAAGTTGTTGGTTGTTATGCTGTTGGCCAGATAGAAGCAGCTTTTACTAGCTTAATTGTCTATCTGCGTACAACTATCAGTGTTCTTTTTGGCTTATGCTGGAGTAATTACTTCAGTTTAACGATTATGCCTCTGCTGCAAAATGAAAACTCTCAGTATGAATTTTTTAGAATTTTTTAGGTTGTGTAGTCCTGAATGTAATCAGAAGTGAAAATATTAATGTACTAAAGTAAGCAAATACAAATTAATTACAAAGTATATTAAAAATACTCTGTAAGAACATTATATAGTAGAAATAATGTTATGGGGAATAGTGTGCTCGGAGCTGTTCAACAGTGGGTTGGTGGGGTGGGTTTGCCTACACAGTCAAAAAAATCTACTATTCATTAGAAATTTTAAAATACCATTTCTTTTCCCCAGCTCAGTTTGGATAACTAAATTGATGCCTATAAATCTGTATCACTGAATTACATCTGCTGTATTTTGTGCAAATACGCTGTGTGTTCACCGATATCATTGCTTTCTTTGACCTTTCCACTTTCTCTTCTCCCTTTTATACTAGGGAAGGAAGGTTTTGGATAAGTTGCATGAGTTGCAGATACCTTTTACACTCTTGAAAGGACTTACAGGTGCAGAGGGGTTAGCATCAAGATGTCAAATCGTTAATAAAGCTGCAGAAATTTTTCTTAAAACTGGAAGTTTGGATGGAGCAACATGGGTTTTGAGAGGTAAGCTCATCTATAAAAAAAATTAATTTTGACTTAAATTTGAACAGTCCCCTTCTATGACAGATTTCAGATGAAAGTTACAAGCTGGTCTGTGTTGTTAAATAAAGTTAATAATACTGGGTCAACAAAAACAAAGTGATCCATCTTACTGGTTAGTGTTCTTGATATTTATAAGAAATATTATGATCAATACCAATTTTTTTTGAGAAAAAATTTCACAATAGTCTGCTATGAACACCATTCTACTCAAAAGCCTACCATAATAAGGGAGGGGTGTAGCTGGGAAAGTGACCCTACCCCATGTAGATTTCCTTTGAGCCAGGTGACATTCAGTGTCAAAATTTTCAGGCTTGAGTCAGTGTAGTGTTTCTTTCTTCTCACAGTATAGCCATTTAGTAAAACAGCTTTAGAATTATACCATATTTCCGCAATTAAGGCACACGTAATTACTGGCTTTTTGGAATTCTGATATGCTAAAAAGAGAAGAAACTCAGAAGTATAAACAAGACTAGAAGGTGTTCTATAAAGTAATATGGAGGGTCTAAAATTTGCTATTCAGTTTTATATATGTACATAGATATATACATGTTTATATACACACATATATATGCCACTGACAGTCTGTTTTACTACCATGATACCATGATACTTAATAAAAGAGGTTAAATACAATATAAAGGTTCAGTGAATCCATCTGAGAAGTACTGGTGATAAGGAACGAATTATAAATAACTAGAACTGCATTTTTTGTGAAATTCTGAAATTTGTTTTCTGCTGTGGTTTACAGTGTATTCTTAATGGTCAAAAGTTTTGGCATCCAGTAGTTTCGGTTCACAGAAATAATATTGCACTGTTGTTTGCTGCAGAGTCAGAGTGGACCACAAATGCACCATTGTGGCCCTGTGATAAAATCGACATCCTCAGTCGACATAATCTGTTATGTACACTAGTGCAGAAGTATTTGAGGAAGAGTTTATACAGGCAAGCGTTTGAAGCTCTGCAGAACTTACCAGGTTTTCAAAATAATTTTGGTAAGTAAAGAAAAAGGTACTGCATTAAGAGCTAAAAATTTAACAGATTATTCTGTACTGTTCTTTTTGCTTGTTTTCTCGCTAAAATTTGTTGAAATAAGGTCATTTTTTACAAGCCCATTATTTATTTCCAAAAAGTGTAGTGTCAGTTAAACCAGGTATTGTGCTCTGCACTCATGCCACACATGTGCATGCACACATGCACATACATGCACACACACAGTTTATACACCTGTCTTCTTTTTCCAGTTGGCTTAGTTACACAGGACAAGCGGAAAAACTCACTAAATTGTTAAGGATCATACACAGTCTATACAATAAGATAAAATAGGGATATCATTGGGGCAATTCATTCTATCTTAACTTCAGATAAATGCATTGGGTTTTTTATATAACTGAGCCAACTAACCTAGGCATCTTTTGCATACCATATTAAGAACTGAGTGCTCTTTTGGGCTCAATTTATCTGACAAATTTTGGATGTGTACTTCAAGACGAGATGCATAGTCACGTAGGCTCCACTGAGGACGCCTCAGCTGATTCCTGCGTGAAGGTCTCAGTCCTGTTGCCAGTGTGTGCTTTTAGGTATGTTAGGAGAGCTTAGTTGGAGACCACCTGCTTAAGAGAATCATTTCTTGTCATGTGAGTCATGAAGTGGATAGAAGGCTGCTCAGTCTTGCTGAGAAAGGGACAGTTGAGAGAAAGTGGACAGTTTGGATTAAGAGTAGAAGCAGAACTCGAAGCACTAAGGTGGTTTTTCTTGGTGGAAACTGTAAAGTCTGAGAGATGAGGTGAAGATTCTATTTATAGGCTTGGGCAAGCGATATATGTTTTTATCTAATCCTATTGGTTTGGGCAGCAAATTATTACTTGGTCCTTAACATTTCTCTTTTATGATGTGAATTAACTAACTGTATGAAAAGATTTACAATGAATAAAGCATTATCACAACTTAACCTTGTTCCATTTTGCTGACAGAAGCAAGAGTCCTGATTTAGGTACTGACTGAGAAGCGATTCTTCAGTTAGATTTGCATTTGACTTAATTCAGTAGTTAATATTCTTCATTTCATTTCAGATACTGTAGATGTTTCTCAGTATAGCTGCCTTTTTAATGAGCTGATAAATGCCTGTTTTGAGAGCAAGAACCTTGGGGTCTCGTCTTCTGCAGTAGATTTCATGCTTTCAAAAAACATAGCTATTGATTTATTTTTGCTTAGAGGATTAATCACAGCTTTGGGAAGAAGTTCTTTGTGGTCTAAAGCTAGGACCTATTACAAAAGTAAGTTGCATCTTGAAACAATATCCTTCCCTTATGTTCTTTGGATAACACATGCTTGTAACAGCTCAGTATGTTGAGAAGAAATGTGTAAGAGTATACTTTGTAAGAAGAAAACATTGCTTTCGGTGTCACTATTGGGAATTTATTTATAACCAAAATGTTTATTGTGAAATACGAATTGGTACATACTACCAGGCATGAAATAAACATAATTCTGATTAAACTAATTTACATTCAGTTTCAGAATCTCAAAAATGTGAACCCTGAAATTATTAAAAAGCGCATCATCTTTGCTTTTTCATCGAGGCAAATTAAATTTCTTTGTACTTCTCTTTAGAGCTGTGGTGGTAAAATTACTAATATTTAAGATTTGAGAGGTCTGGCTAAGAAGTTTATCCCAACTAAGAGAAAATCCCTTCCAGCTAAAAGCTAACTGTCTGTGATTGTTTTCAGCTCAACACTTCTGAGCTAAGATAATACGGGGTGTGCCACTCTGATACGATCCACCAAAAGCTATCTGTCCATACAGTCCCATTATTTACTCTTCAATTCTGTCTTAGAATTGTGGTGGTTAGCAAGCTGCTTGAGGAGTCTGTCCCTCCCAGGGTGGATACTTGGCTTTGTTAACATTGAAATGATTGGTTTTCCCCTCCTTTACCACCCCCGCCCCCCTCTTTACCACCACTCCCCCCCTCTTTGCCCCTGCAGCCCCTTTGCCCTCTTCAAATGTCCTCTCACTGTCATCATGGTTAATAAAGCTTCTGTCTGATCTGTCCTAAATTGTACTTGTATTATTACGCACTTGGAGTCCCCAGATTTCTGACAGAGCTTTTTAATCATCACTGATAGTATTCATTGATGAAAAATAACATTTTAGAACAGTGAATATTATGAGTGAATACTATTTGCTGTGTTCTCAAATCAGGCTATTTCACAGGTGAAATAGTAAATTCCATTATGATTTTGGGGTGCTTTTTTTCAACATTCTTTGTCACATACCAAAGAAAACAGATCTGTGTTCGGTATTGGTAATCCTAATTCCTTACGTTTCTGCATTCACTCTCAGGTGCTTTATCATTGGGTTGCTATCCACCACTGCAGGGAAGTTTATGGAACAAACTTTTGATTATTCCGTCTTACTTGTCTGAGGTTGAGATGCTGTTGGCCATTGAAATATTTCTTGTTTCGAATGCTAGTGATATTCAAAGTCCAGTGGCTACTAGTCAGACTCTTCAGATAATACTGAAAAGGTTTGTTGTCAGATATGTACTGTTTTGATTGTATTTATCTGTGTGATCATGTAATTAATAAGAGATCTTGTTTTCCATTGGCTGGGAAAAAGAATGCTTGGGTTTAAAACTAGTTTTTAATCCTTATTTCTAAAGTGGTTATAGAACAGTAGATGTTTGCAGGGTTATTATTTTATTATTTTTAAATATGTATGGCAGAAAAGTAATTGCTCCAGAGTGATACTGGCCTATGTTCCCTAACATCTATGTTCCCTACACACATCTACTGCACTGTGTGTACTGTATTTTCAAAACCAGGATAGCTTGATATCTTGGTATATAAATTCTTGTGTTCTGGTTTAAGCAGTGGGGTAGAAGAACACAGTCAAAATATTACTCCTTTCAAAAAGCAACTCAAACGTTTCTTAGCTTTTTTTTTTCTTTTTTTGAAACAGCATGAAGCCATTTTACTTGATTTGCTTTATAGGGGATGTCACTGTTTGTTCATTTTTTCCCCTTTCTGTGAGACTTAATACCTTCAGATAAAAATGTGTTGGTTTTTTTTTTTCGTTTTGTCCATAAGCCACCAACCACTGTCACTAGATTATGCCTGTAATTTATTTTTCAAGACTCTGTTTGCTCTGAGATTGACTGGTTCGGCATCAATAAAAGTAAAACTGCATAGAAAAGCTGTATTTGTTAAGAAGGATGAACAGTGGCATCTCAAGCTTGAGAACTTGGTCTTCCTTCCCCTCTACCCTTCCCAAGGAATGCATCTCTTAAATTTGTACTTTTGATAAATGAGAAGATTTTTATATCTTGTTTTTGTGTGTATGCTCTTGTACCTCTGCTTGTTTGCTTAAAAAATAAGTTCTGCTTTTGCAAAAACATAGGCATGTCACTTAGGCACATCCTTATTCCAAAAGTGATTACATGCCAAAGATGAGTAATCCTTTTGGATTCAAGCATGTACATGAATTCTTGCTATATCCAGTTCATAAAACTGTGTACATTCCTTTATTTAATTTCCCAGCCCAGAGTTAAATATTTCATCATTAAACTTGCTGTGAATATTGTAGACCTACTTGGCACGGGCATTAGATCCTATTACTTTTCATCACCTTAAAATATATTAAAAATACACTTTTTCTTAACTTTGATTCTACAGAGTAATCAGCTAAAATTTGTCTAGAAATTAACATAATCTGTTATAAGTGAAGTGAACACAAGGCATTATTTTAATGTTTTGCAGTCTTGTTGCCAGTATAAAGCATCAGGCAAGTGACACAAGGCCTGTATGGTGCCTAATTTTGTATTTGTGAAAATTCACTTACAGATCTGAAGATCAGACAGTTCAGAATAACAGTGACTATCAAAAGGCAGTGGAGAGACTAATCCTGGCTGCTCGTATATCTGATCCGAAGCTTTTTCTTAAGTATATGACAATGAATGTTAGTATGGAAGAAGTTTACAGCTTGGAGCTTATATCTGCTTTAAAGTGGCTTCAGGAGAATATGAAATGGGCTAGGAACGTCTGGCTGTTGCAGTAGTCATTAAATAGTCAAGACTTCTGGGGTTTAGTGGTTAAAGCAATTGTTGTTGAAAATAATATGATAATAAAGGCAGTTCCCATTGTGTTCAGACTTGCCTTCCTGATTTACAGCAAGGCTTCAAACTCAAGTTGTGTTTTTAAATACTTACATTGATGGTAGTAGCACAGAAAGAGTGATTTTTTTTCCCTAACTGTATAGATTGTCAGACTGATTTAGATGTTTTGTGACAGCATCATTAGAAAATGAAGAAGCTGCAGCCTCAGAACCTACATTCTCCCTTCTTATGGAGAATCTAGTACCAACTGTTGCTCTTTTCCTAGCAGTTGATGGTATGTAAGTGCACTGATTGCATATATCGGCTGTTCTTGTGAAACATTTTCCACATTGCTTCATAGTTTGTAGAAGTAATATGTTTCCTTTTGTCTTCCTCACAATATCTTGTGAGGATATTGTCCCATCTGTATGCCCCTCAGCTCTTAATTTCCTTACTCCAAAAACCCAATAGAAAGCACTGAGAATAAAAATAACTTCGGAACTGCTTGAGACATGCCTGACTTAAGGATATCTTCCTTCACAGAACTGAGAGAGTCTACACAAGTTGCTCACAGCTGAAGGTTTAGTTGTGTCTTGATGATAATTTGTATATGGCTTCACATTCATATATATGCATACTTCCACTGAAAAGGAAAACTTGCTTTCTCCCTTGATTGTGGGTTGCCCATTTTTTAGTTTCTGCTGACTGCATGATGAGATGGAGGCTTTAGCAAGCTGGTTCTAGCATTTTGGTTCTTTGGGAATTACTCTTTTTTTTTTTTTTTTTTCCCATCTGCAAATCCTGAATCAGATTCAGAACATTAATTGCTTAAGGCACACTTCATCTACTGATCTGCATCCTGAGCAAGAAGAGCCAAACATTTCATATCAGAAAACTCCTGTGGCAAATCAGTGGGACCTCTCTCAAAGTTGATATGTGCCGGAGCTCCCCACTTCCATAGTGTTCGTTTAGATCTCCAGTACCAACTTACATAAACATGCCAATAATACAGCTCTTCTGATGCTGCTCTCCATCCCCTTTAGAGCTTTTTCTGCTGACAATTTCTGCTCTATTGAGCATAGAAAGAAGTTCATGGAGTTTTTTAAGGCTGTTCCATCATAAGTGAGATCAAGATGGTGGCATAAGGCCTCAATGTTTGAAAAATCTTCCCTTCCTTTGGGGCAGCATGAGTCTGTTCCCAGTCCCAGCAACATCATTGCAGGTGTCCCTTGCGCTTCTGAATCATGAAGGCCATTGTGATCTTAGCACTGGGTGGTTGTGGAGGGTTTTGGAGGGGTACTGGTGTTTTTTTGTTTGGGAGTGTTGCCACTCTAGTCTTGAGATTCATGCCGCTAATCTGCTCTCATTAATCTGATCATCAGTTGTTAGATTCCTGACCCTCTTTGATAGCACTGCTTATCCAGTCTGTCTGGGAGTTACTACTGGAAGAGATAGGATTGTGAATCTGATGACTGCCTAGATCAGTGCCTTCCTCCTGTGCCAGCTGTACAGAAGAATGCAAGGACAGAGGCTCTTATATTTTCACAGGGTATCATTCTTCTGTAGGGATCTCATCTGCTTTCCTTCTACGAAATGGTAGATTCAATGCTAACAATCAGATGGCATTTCTTTAAAAGCCCTTTACCTCAGAATTTCTCTTGAAGAACAGTTGGCATGAGTTCAAACAGACCTAGGGTTCCACCACTTGTCACCAAGATTGTTCTGCCATTTGTAAGGCTATCCACCTGATAAATCCAGTAGCGTTCTGCTGCTTTTGTTTCCTAGTAGCTGAAAGAGTAGATAAGAAGTGATCAGGTTTCAGATGAGGAATCTAAACTGATGTTCTTCCAGCCACTCCAGCATTAGTGGCAAGAGCAATTTGGGAAGGTTTCAACAGACTAAAACTGGCAGTGAGAAACTTAAGTCATTTTTGCTAATTACTTTTTGTAAGATCCTTTGTAGCTTAATCTCCCTTGGAATTAGACAGAGGCTATCTGAACCTCAGCTAAATCCCCTATTTCTGTAAGCAGTACCAGATGTGGCTAATACTATGTCTGAGAGATGCAGAAAGACAAAATTCTCTTAGTACTGTCTATGACTCTAAAGCTTGGGATGTTCTAGAGACAGCATTGTTTTTTCCATTATAAGCAACCTTGAATTGTCACTTAGATTATCCCCAGAAAAAAACCCAAATACTGCTTTTTTTTCAGAGGTTAATCATTGACCTTCTAGCTTAACTTGGAACTGTGTAAAATTTGTGCAATGTTTTGGCTCCATCTCCTGAGTATCATCTTCAGCTGATAGGACGCAATCTCAGCCATGTTTTGTATTAACAAGCAAAGCAAGCTCCCCACATTGTTGCTCAGAAGTTATGTTACAGCTGGTGTTCCTGACAATACAGGGTTTCTCCTATCACCATGATAAACCAGTAGGCAGTTTGAACAACTTAACAGTAAAGTCCTGTGTTTCACATTTTTGTGCTGTCTGGATCCACCTGAAATACCGTACAAATCTGGTCATTTTGATGTGTAACAAAACACCAGAAAGGTTTCTTGAGCAACATACCCCATACCATTTTGGTGACAGAAATTCCATGTGCTAAACAGGACAACACTGCCATGTGGAATGGAAGCGAGCCTGGAAAGATGAAAAAATGTTCCAAAGAATAAAGTTAAATACAACAGAGGCAATGCAGTTCTGCAGAGCCAGCCGCTCAACAGACAATATCCGTATTTTTGCTTTTCCCCAGGTATAAGCTACTGTTTCTTAGTAGCTGAAAGAACTTCTGTGTTAGAGATTAAGCAACTCCTTTGATACATTTAATTTTTCATATGGGAAATAAAATGTGTGTTTATCTGTTTGCAGAGAGAGAGAGAGAGGTGCAAAACCCCCTTCCTGTTCTGCACTCAGTAGCTAGGTCTAGACAATGCCATGCTCCTTTAGTATGTTGTTAGATGCATGAGAAGTTCCCTTGGTGAAAACCTTTCTTCACTTATCACCGATGACAAGGTATGCTCTTAGAAAGCTTGCTTGTGTTAGGTATGGACAGTTTCTTGTAACTAAAACAGAATAACGTTGTTTGGAAGACTTACCACAATTTTATTTCAAAGCATTGATAAATTTTGAGAGTTTCTTAACCCACATCAGGGACGGAGGTGAGAAGCTGGAAATAGAAGCTTGATAGTTCTGCAGTGTTTTATAAAGCAATTGGGGGGATCATTTTGGAGTGGTTGTTAAGATGTTAATAAATGGTTTTTATTCTTTATACGAAGTATCAAAATATCTGAGTCAGTATTGTCATTAAATTGTTTAATTCCATTCAGATCCCTGTAATTCATATTCTTGGGTATGGAGGAGGATAAGCAAATGGCAAAGTAGAGGTGAAGAGTTTAGCATGTTGTAACTACTACAAGAATCTATAGAGTATGAAATGCTGCATGAGGAGTTTAAGACTGTGTGAAATCAGTCAGTATACAGTTTTTCACCAGGCCGTAGCACATAAAGTAGCAAATGCTCATGAATAAATTTGGGCTAAAACTCCCAGCTGTGGATGCGGCCAGCTTCCAGTGTTCAGTACAGACTTGAGCGGAGGCTACAGGCTAGGCTTGGGGGCTATGTTTGATTCGCTGAAGAACTCTCATGGATGTTAGCATTTCATATGAGGAGAAACTAAATGTCCTTGGTGTAGTAATTGAACTTATAATTACCAAGATCTTAATGCCATACTCCTCAGCTTATTAAAATACAGCCACATTAAGATCAATTACTAGTTTATGTTTCTGGCCTTCAACATTCTCGATATGCATCTTGCAGTGTTGCAGGTTTGTTTTGAGGTTGGTTTTTGAGTTTGTTTTGTTTTTGCAAATCCCAGGTCTACATTTTTCAGTCTTAACCCCTCCCGCATTTTCTAAAATGACTGGTACGATGAGTAGTAGCAAAAATTAAATGTTGCCATGATCAGCCTCAGAGCTTCTGTGCCACTGTGGTGAAGGGACTGGAGAAATCTATGCTGCTTTCTGACCACCTGCAGGCCAAGGACCAGAACAGAAACAAAAGCAGCAAGGAGAAAATGACTCAGTTGCTGCATGTAGCAACTTTATTGTGATGCTTAAAATCGTCCTTCTGTTAGGGAACAAGAGGTAGTCAAAATACAAACTTTTTCATTTTGTAGAAACCAGGGACATTTAGTTTTACTATTTCTCCTCATATGAAACGCTAACATCCATGAGATGTTAAATTTATCTGGTATAAAACAATGTTTTCACTCCGAGATGCCTGTGCTGCTCTTGCTGAGCCAGTGGGACAGACCCTGGGAACCGACAGGGAGTGGTGAGACCACATACCAGAGTACTATTCCCATGGAATATTCTGGTGATATTCATAAGCAGCAAGTGTTGAGACCTTCAGCTACAACGTAGGACTTAATTCCTGTGCCTGGGGGGGCGGGGGGGGACAGTGGTGCTCTGGCTCCATTTGACATGTCCCCTACGCTGTGGAGCGTCCTGGCATGTCCCCCTGGCAGTGTCACCTGCCAATTACCCCTCCCAGTTGATTTTATTCCACACCGAGTTCGAAGAAATCCCTGCTGAAATGAACGGCATGCTTTTCTGTTGAATCGATTAAATTTATTTTTCCATTCGCCCAATTACGCAACCAATTTGCTTACCTAACTGACAGCTGCTATCGGGAAGCGGGAAAACGTGCTGCATGTTACGGAAATCATGCAAATCCCCCGAGGGCAGTGAGAGCGTTAACTTGATTTAAAGCTTCACTGAACTACAGATCTTTCCTGAACCCCGTCCGCCCTCTGTTAACCTGTTCCGCCTGGAAAGGCAGCGGGTCGTACGCACGTAACCCCGGTCCCTAGCAGGGCACCGGACGGCTGGCTCGGCCGCAGCATGCCCCAGCATCAACCACCTGGGAAGAAAACCCGGCGTATAGATGGAGGTATACGCGGAGCGCTACGCTAGGAACGGCAGGGAAAGAGCTCCCGCTCTTCCGCGCTGGCTCCCGCACCCGTCGGGCCGCCCGGGTGCGGGTGAAGCCCCGCCGGCCTGGCCGCGGCGGCCCCTTGCCCGGGGTGCGCCTCCCGCGGCCCCCGTAACACCCGCGGGCACCGCCGCAGCGCGACGGGACCCGCTGCTCCGCGGCCGGCGCTGCGGGGGGGCATTGGCAACGCCTTCAAGGGTCGCAGCGATCGCTACAACGGGTTTGTTCCGCCTAATTCTCCGCACGCCGGCCCGTAGCGCTTCCGCAGGGCCCCGCCGGCCGCGCAGCGGGCAGGGCACCAGGCTGCGCCTGCGCGGGGCGAGGCGGGCGGGGCGCGCAGGGCGGGGCGGGGCGGGCGGGGTCGGGAGCGCAGGCGCGCGCTGTTCCCACCGCCCCCGGCCCCGCCCCCGGCGGGAATCCCCCTCGCCCGCCGCGGCGCTGCCCCGCCCCCTCCCGCCGCTCCGGGGCCGTCGGCGGGGGCGGCTGCGCCAGGGGATGGGGGCCGGGTCCCGGCGGGCGCTGTCCGGCCGTGGCGGTAAGCGGGGCCGGGGGCCTCGGGCTCCTCCGCGCGGGGCGACGCCGCGGAGCGGGGAGAAAGGGAGGGGGCGGGGAAGGCGGCGCGACCTCGGAGGACGGCGTGAGGCCGGGAGCGGGCGAGGGGCAGCTCCCGCCTGCCCGTGGCGGGCCCGTGGGCGCGGAGCGGTACGTGCGGGCGCGCACGCGCCGGTGCGGGCCCGGCAGGTAACGGCCGCCCGGCCCGGCCGCCCCCCTCCAGCGGCGCAGCCCCCGAGGCCGCCCTGGCGCGGCAGAGCGCCAGCCCCTGCGCGTGTTCGAGCCCCGGGCACCTGCCCGGCGCCGCGCCCGAGAGCCGCGGCGGGCGGGGGCTCCTTGCCGCGGCGCGGGGGGCCCGTGGCGCCGGAGGCCCTGGCGCACCCCGCTCCCCGCCGGCGCGGGGAAGACCTGCCCTTCCGCGCGTCGGGTGGTTCTGCCAGGGCTGCGTGAGCGGCGGAGCCGCCGGGGCCTGCGGGCCTCCCGCAGCGGGCCGGGCCGGTCGCCTCACGCCAGCCAGCCTGTGCCCTGCGCGCTGGCACCGGGCTCGTCGCCGTGCGGTTTCCCCGCCGCGCCGCGGGGGTCAGCGCGGGTGAACCCCTGAGGTGAACGGTCCGGGGGCGCGGGTGGGGCGGGCGGCGCGTTCCTACCGGCGTCTGCAGGGTGACTGCGGGGCGGCCCGTGTCCTGCGCCGTGCTGGCCAGCCCCTCTGAGCTGGCGGCAGGTGACACGCGAGACCGGAGGCTCTTGTTTACCTCAGCCATGTAACAGTTTCTCGGCGGTTAATAGAGCATTTAAAACAAGAAACAATGGTGGTTTTGTCCGGTTATATAAAGTGCCGCCGTAGATTAGTGAGATTGCTGGGGTTTTCCATCGTCTATCCAAATCCCTGAAGCTAAAATTACAGACGGAGAAATGTTTTATTACCAAAGGGCTTGTTGATGTACTTAAGTTAGCTGATGATTAGGACTGCTGCTAGAGGCGAAATTATTATTGCCTTTCCCACCTAGTTGAAAATCGGAAATTGGAAGACAAAAATTGAAAGGCGTTCTGGGGATATTTTACCTCTGCCTATTTTTTTTTTTTCTTCTCACTATTTGCTCACAAATACCTAGTAAAATATTTGGTAAACAGTTTACATTCTTAGTTAAGTATATTTGTAGCAGTAAGATGCAATGCTAAAACTTCCAATGTCTTGGAAAACTGTCATATGAGCTATTGTGCTGTATTGGAACCAGGATGGTATTTCTCTGATAACTGCTCATCTGAGGTGCTTGAAAATGGCAACGTGTGGGCCGTTAGTGGGGGCATGTTATTTTCAAAAATGCAAAGAAAAGTATATTTAAAAATAAAAGTGCATGAAAAACATGAGGAAAACATTGCCAATAGGGGGCTACCCTCATAATCCCTAATAATTAGGTCTAAGTTTGCACTCTGACAGGCTAACTTGGAAAACGCTCAGTTACACTTGCGTAGTGCAGAAGTTACTAGTAAAAATTTTGAATTCATTTTTATGGATGCCAGCAAACTTTTGGTAAAGATTTCAAGGCATTGTTGTGTGGCAGTGCCATTTCCTTTGTTTTTATCTTGCACCCCCATAAAATCATTGGTGTACCTATTTTAAAGTATTATCATTGTTTGAAAGTTTTGGACTCAGGGGAGTGAAAATTTACATGGCATTTACTTGCTCTGTGTTTGTCCTGAAAGCAAGCTGCCTTTTTTTGTTTCTATACTTCAAGACAAAAACTGAACATCAGGAAGAGCAGGAAACATTTGCAATTAGTTATTTCTTAGGGGGATTTTTCTTAACTGGAACATCTTTAATTAATCTTCCAATCCAATTATGGTAACTACTGTTAATATTTGTAAGACACTGTTAGTAGAGGAAACTGAAAACATTCTTACAGAAAGCTTTTAGGTTTTATGTGTGATTTCGCAATTTTGTACTACTGTTGTGACTTTAAAAGTTATCACCTAGGATTTAGAAAATGCACTGATAAGTAACAGGGGAAAATACTCATGTCCGTTACTAAATAGGATTTTTTCTTTTTTTATTTTTTTCCACAGTGAGTTAGTGGATGGCTGAAAGTTGGCTTGACCATTGGAATTGCTGAAATGTTCTGCTGCTTAAGAGCCGTGAGAAGGTATAGCATGTTGCTGACCTAATTTACCTTTAACATATGTTTAAGTGTGTACTTATGGCTTGCATATATGTAAAACTGGTGTGGTCTTCTTGTTTAATGCTTATTCCTTTGGCTTTCTCATCTTTACAGCTTGAAGCTTTCAACAGAACATCCACAGCTGAAAATCCCCAAAGGCATATGCCAGTCCTCGAGTGAGACATTAAAAAGGCTCTCAACAAAACCAGGGTTTTAAAATAGTTTAAGTATGAGAAAAGGGCAGTCTAAATCTGAATATGATATCAAATATATTACTGCATTATTGAGTTATTAAAGCTCAGTGTTTCAAAATGAGTGAATATATCTCTAATAAGGAGCTTAATTTAACAAAGCTTTTCAGTGCCAAAGCTATAAGCCAAAAATTTAAACTTCAGAGAGAAGTGAAGAAAAAGTAAAAAAGAAAGTTGAAGGGAATTATTTAATCAATAAATTAAATCGCTCCTACAGTATGATTGCATAATATGTTCTAGTGGAGATTGTGTTTCATATCTTTCATGAAGTGGAGACGGCTGTTCTCAAAGTGCTTATGACCTTGATTTTAACACAAAGCCTTTCTTGGCCCTTAAAATCTAAATGAAGCTCATGGAAAAATTATTGCTCCTTGTGAGTGAAGCCATAAGCATCTTTCTTGCATTTTTTTTCTCTCTAAATTCATTTTAATTCACTTATTTTGTCACTTCACTTGAAGGATGCCTCAGAGTTCTGTCTTTCACCTTCAGTAAATGAATTCTTCCTTCTGTCACGCAGACTAATTTTGGCCTTTGAGCGTCTCTCTTTTAAGCAAGTTCAAAATAGACTTTTGGCTGGAATCCTGAGCCTTCCTGCTAGCATGGCAGTGTTGTTTAGATACAAAACAAGGGAACTGGAGTTAACCATACTTGGCCATTCGTCTTGTAAAATACCAGATGGAAGTTTATGATTAATAAACTTGCAAGTATGATTAAGAGTTTCCAGGTATGTTGGAACTTTTTTCCCCTAACTACTGGAAGCAGCATGCAGTGTAGTTCGAGAGTGGACGTGGGAAATAACGTATGAATAAGGTGAAGAGAGAAATATGCTTCTTACTTCCTCCAAGCAGTTGGGTCTAGGAGGATGTAGGTTTCTTGCACTGCTGTTAGTCAAAACTGCTATCAGACAGGTAGCTGGTTAATTTACTTTTTTGCCTTTGTTGGAAAATTAGTGTTTTTTTCCCTTTTTACTGCTTTGTACCCACTTGCTACCAAAAAAAAAATTTCTGCTCTTTCTTTTTTTTTTTTTTTTCCCCTCAGCAGGACAGTTATTTTGGTATTTTTGCAATACAAAATGGTAAAGCATATGATCAGGTGGACTTTTATCCATTGTGCTTCGCTTCGTTTCTTGCCAGGTCACGTAGACTTTTTTTCTGCATCACTGAGCAAATCTAGCGTGTTCTTGTCATTGAGAGCCTTTGCTTTCCGTAAAAATGTGATACTGTGTGGTGCTTCACCATCTCCTGCTATTTTGAGTAGGATCATGGGCTATAGTGATGACTAGTCTCAAAGTCTGAGATGCAGCCAGCAAGGAGGTAGAAATGTTTGCCAGTAATACATTTTATCTTTTTTTTATCTTCCATTTAATCCATGCACATAAATATTGGGTTTAGTCATAACCGTTTGAAATTTCATCAGTCTTCTTACATTACACATTTTCCATCCCACTTTTCTATGAAAACTTCTCATGTTTTCAGCATTCTGACTTTTCAGACCTACTAATTAAATATTTGCCCACCTCTTAGGCAGAAAAAGTTAGCTTTAACTACTTTCATGATTCTAATTGGAGAGTTGGAAATGTTGACAAAAAAAAGGTAAAGTAAGGGTCATTGCATCTGCTTGACAACTCAACTGCTGTCATTTACTGTTTGCCAAAATGAAAAATACTGTTTATTGTGTGAGCACAAATTTGGGGATTTTTTTTTTGGTTGGGTTTTTTATTTTAATTCGTGAAAGCAGTCAAGAAATAGTCTCACATATTTCTGTGTCCAGGATAATTATTTGGTCTAGGATGCTGAACAAATAACTCTTTGTAAAACAGTCTTGTTTACCGTTACTAATAAGGTTGTTAGTTTTATGTGAATTGGAAGTAGCTTTGCCTCCAGTCTGCCATATATTTTCCTATTTGGGGCTTGCAGTTTGAATGGTACTGTGAGGAGTGGAACAGCATTGTATTGATTGACAGAGGGGAATCCCTACCCTTCTGAGCAGCAAACTAAAATGAACATTAATCACAGAGAAAAATGGTTGGACTGTTGGATTTGTTAGCCCATGAAATCAGCTGAAGGAGAAATCTATTATTAAATATTTACCAATTCACATTTTCTTGCTGATTTTATATATACTGTCTCTTGGTAATTAGTTTGCTGACCTGAGTATCAGCTTTGAGCTATGGCAGGAAATTTTGGTGGTCTTTAATTCAGAACTTGTTTTTCCTCCCACTTCAGTCTTCTGTTACGCAAGTGTCCTCATTGCAGAACTGTTGTTTAATGTATGCATAATTGGAGGTTATTTGATCTTTTGTACTTTCTGAACTTCCTAGAACAACTTCAACTTAACTTTTCCTAGCACAAAAAAATTTCTTGTTTTTCTCTATTTCAATGAAGATCAAAGGTCAGAAAGGTACTATGTTTTACTTGATGTCTTCTATAAAGGGAGTATGTCTGGGAAAGTAGATTTTATTTTATTTTTTTAAACAGACACAAGTGTGTGGACATTACAAACTAATGACGAACTTCTTTTGATTGAATTGTGATTATTATTCCTGGGTAAAATTTCATATTCTTTCGGCACTGCTTGAAAAATACTGGTTTTGGCTTTTTAACTTGGAGGTTCAAAAGTATGTAAGGCTTGGCTTTTAAGAGCAGCTTCAGCAGTAGCTATGAAAAATACCACTGAAGCCAGTCTTCATCATTCAGACTACTTGACTGGGGAATTTTTGTTTGAGCCTGCTCCGAGAAAGTACAGTGAAAAGTTATTGTACTTATTTACATGCCTGTAATCAGCCGTTAGCATTCACTATTTCTCAAATTTGTTGGATTTGCTCTATATAAATGCAGCTTTGTGAGTCGCAAGGGGAAAACCCCAGAACTGAGACTTCTAATACTGGTTTAAAATTATTGCAGCTGTGAATGTTTACTCCATTCTGTCACATTCTAATGCCGTTTATATCAGTTTGTCTCTTGGTTGCATCATATATAAACATTTTGTTATTTTATTAGGTTATGTCTGGAGAAGATACTGCTACAGTGCATTCTTCAGTCAAGAACTTTATCAGGAGCTGATGCCATCAATGCTCTCAGACCTTTCTATTTTGCTGTGCATCCAGATTTCTTTGGCCAGCATCCCAAAGAGAGGGTAAAAATCTTTTAGTATGCTTTCTTTGTAAATGTGTCACGTGTCAGGGATGGAAATTTTCGAGTTTTCCTGCAGTCAGAGACACAAAAGTAATATTAGAATTGAATATGGTTGTTACCAGAGAACAAAAAGATGCACTTTATTTTAAGTCCCTTAAAACACCTGTTACTTATTAGTCATATTTTCTGTTTAATTGTTATTAAACAAATATTGAATCCTTCCAGATTAATTTATAATACATATTACTTGCTTTGTCATAGTGAAATGCTCTGCATTATGTTTGAATCAATGGATTTCTTTAAGCTTGAAAGCCTTAAAAGTGGTGTTTTGGAATGTACAGAAAGTGCAAGTATGTACGTCATCCAATTTATTCATGCAAGATAATTCATTTATGCTGAGAATATGAACTATATCACTACTTATTAAGAGCAGCTGGCAGTTTGTAAGAACTAATTCTGCATGTAAGATTAAAAATGTTTAGATGAAAAATGGCCAAATTCATCATCTGTAAGGTTTGTGGGGGTTTGGTTTTTGGTTTGTATTTTTTAAACAGGAAGTGAATGAAAACTCTCTGAAGAGGTTAAATGGCTACTTGGAGAACCTACAGAAACCAGGATTTCGCTCCTTTAAGCCAACTCAGCTTACGTTTTATGTAAGAGAAAGAGAACCAAACTCTTCTAATGTTCAAGAATCCTTCAGTGCTTCAGGTGCTTTTATATCGTGCAGAATGCATCTTCTTTTTCAATCTTGAAACTTTTTCAGACCATAACTTAGCCTTGTGCCGTCATAATGACTTTCCGACTAAATAAAATCCTGTCAAACCATGAAAATATGTATTAAATATGCCAGCTAGAACCATGCAAGTAATTAAACATCTTAAGCTTTAAAAAACATTGAAAGAATAAGAAATGACAAAGTTGAGGCCAAGTTACAGTATGAGAAAGTAAAAAAAAAACCAACTCCTAAGTTGATGTCAGTGATTTTTCTGCTCTTAATACTGTTGTCTTGTCTAGCTGGAACAACAGTTGGGTCCTTGTGTTCATTGCAGATAATGTGTAGTACACAATGTCAGGATGTTTGTAGGGTCAGTAGGAACTTACTGTGTAAGCAGAAGTTGTAGGATATCTGAAGCTTCAATTTACCACATTGTCTCTTAGCTTTGAGACTACAGAAAATATTGCTGAGTTTGGATTACTGGTTTTGATTAATTTTATTCTATGTATTTGGTCTGATGTACCAATATGCCTTACCTAACAGATGAGTTTTATGTTCTGTATACTGCTCATAAAAACACTTGAGCAAATTGTGAGGGACTCTAGTGCTAGAAAACAGTCATACCATTTTTCAAGAAAATAGTAGTGTTTTGTCCAGTGTACTTAAAATAAGAGTTGAACTGGCAGCTGTTACACTCTTGAGTCTACTTGCTTGCTGTCTAATGGGGCAGTTAGGCCTAATATCTAAGTGATGGGACTTAATTTTAGCCAGTGTGCAAGTGTAATGTTTTGTTCTGAAGCTGCTGTTGCTAGCCTGTGAAGAGCTGTTGTAGTGTGGCGTTTCTACAGTAAATTATATCCAAAGTGATGATCAGTAATAACATGAGTTGTGTAGAGCTGTTGGACAAAACTGCCAGTGCTAAAGCAAAAGCATCCATTCTTGGGTTATGCTGCATCTGTAGCTAGTTTTCCAATTTGTCCAGTGATTCAGGTAGTTAAAACAGCTCTATTTATAATTTTGGACACATAACAGTTTTAAATGTTAAACTGCACATGAATTTTGCAGCGAGTATTGAAATGACGATATCATAATTTCTGACTGTGTACGTCTTGTTTGGGCTCTTGTAAGATGAGAGAGATGTGGATGCATTTAACATAATTTCAATTAAATAATACTAATTGTGGGACTTGTATTTTATAGGATTTCGAGCAGTCAGTTTTACATTACATACTAGGGATCTCCTGAGCACAGTATTAGATATTCTCAACTCCTGCAGTTTATCTACGGAGCATATTCAAAGTTTGAATGTGAACTCTCAGCCCCACAAGGAATCAAAAAGCACAGTGAACAGACCTATCAAATGGGATAAGACTTACTATTCATTTACTGGATTCAAGGATCCTGAGGAGGAACTAGAACAAGCCCAGAGAGTGGAAACAACTTTAATGTATGTAAAGCTTTTATTTAACTGGTATTTTGTAACCTAAATTGGTCTTATACTAATGCTAAGGGTTTTTAGATGCTACTGATAAACATTCTGAAAACAACACAAAACCTTATTGCCCAACATGTAATTCTGTTCACGCTTTTTATAATTAAAGAGAGTTCAGGTGAGCTCCTGGGATAACTAGTGCCAGCTAAGCTGAGGCATTCTTGCGTTTTCGCACATCATTAATGTTTGGTCAATCTGGTTTTGGTTGATCTTCGCTTTTCAATGTTGTGGAATATTGGTGGCGATTCAGTAGAAGGCAGAGGTTCCACTTGCTTCAAACCTTAGTGCTGTGCTCCTGATTTGTTGTTCAGTATACCAACATTAATATTTAAATTGAGGCAATTAAAAATTCTGAAATTGCATTAAATGCAGCATATTGTGCATTAGAAGTCGGTTGTTTATAAAATCTTATGTGCATATTTTGTGGAAGGGTGAAAAATACTGCCTTGAAAAATTTTGTAACAATGAGACTTAGGTGCCATTTGAAATAAATGCAGAACTGTGGTGGTAGTATCTTCAGAGCATCATACTGCCTAGCACCTCTCAAATAAAGCTACTATAATATATGCTACTGTAAAACACTTAACTGAGATTTAACATACTAGAAAATATTTTTACTTATTTCTACACGTTTACAGGAAATGCCACAAACAGTTACATATTAACAGTCTGGTTTTAATACCTAGCCGTTTGGCACTGGGCCTCTCTTCTTCTGAGTTTGAATTTTTTTGCTTAGAATACAGTGTGAGAATGGAAGTATTTCTTTGTTAAAATACAAGTATGAAAATAAGTTTATGATACGAACAAAGGCTAAATCTCTTAAAGTAGCATTTTCCTAGAAATAGAATGATCTACTTATTGAAAGTTTTAGATATACTCCATGAATCATGTTTGCCTGGTTGTGATTATTGACAGAAGAACTGTAAAACTTTGACCTGCTTTATCTATGTTCATCCCAGCTCTGTAAGAGTTACCTAACTTAGCCCCTCAGTACCATCTCCCTTATTTGATAGTCGACTATAATCACTTTGGTGGTTTGGTTTTTTTGAAGATGCCCCCCTAAATCACATTAATCTGCTGCTCTACACCTTTCACAGCCCTAAGTCTTACAGCTGGAATGTTGTCAGTGTCTTTTGGTTCAATTTGATTCCCTAGTCCCCCTCAAAAACATTAAGCACCAGGTATTCCTTTGCAGATATCTTAAGGTAAACCATTGCAATTTCAGTTTTTGTCCTCTACCTTTAAAAACCCCTTTACCTAGTAAACTGAAATAAAATCTTAATGTTAACAGTAAGAATTCAGTTAGTTGTACTGTTTTCATGACAGATAATACAGCATGCCTCTAATGTTAGTTTTTTCCTCTTCTTTCAGATCCTGGCTAGATGATAATGAAGCAAGTGCGGTAAAAAAACTGAAAAAGAGTTTGCCACTTAGAAAAGAACTAGAACGTTTAAAATTTGAGCTCTCTCATCAACTCCAGCTCTCAGATATCAGGTAATAAGTTAGATCAGTCAGACTCGGATTAAGACAGTCAAAGCCAGGAAGTATTGTGTAATACTATGCCATGAGCTGTAGAAGCCTATTCCAGCAAAACAGCTACATTTCATATATGTAAAAGTGTTATTGCACTGAATATTTTTCTAGAAGAATTCTATGGGGACAAAAGTTTCCTGTTACAATCTGCTCAAAAAGACCTAGTGTTTGTAACTAATAACATAGGCTCCAGTTGAGACAAACACCTAAACACTTGAAAATAGGACCTCTGTCTGTGCATTAGTTTGGGTGTTTTCCTCAATGAAATTGCTTTTGCTGAATTCAGGTGAATATCTACAAAGGTAACTAGATTAGCAGTGAAATGCAGCTTTGCACATGGTACCTATTGACATCCTGTGAAGGCTTAATAAAAATGTTGTTCTTTTTAGTGTCTCGTTCCCCACACTCCAGAGGAGGAGGATATTTGCCTGAAGGGGCTGAGTACAGTTGGTAATCTTGATTCTTCAGAATATTTTCCAGAAAATAATTTATGATCCTTCTTTAAATTTTGTCCCTTCGATTGAGGATGTTCTGAAGTGGAATATTCAGGATGGGAAATGACAGTGAGGGTATTCAATAATGGAAAAATAAACTTTGCGGATTATTTCAAGGAGTAGTCTGTTAAGTTCTTCTTTTAACCAGGAAAAGGGAGAGTTGGAGCTTCTGAAATCATGCTTTTGTCCTTTCACTCTGTAAAAAGACCCTGATTTCCTTTAAGCTGAAGCAGTGTTTTTTAATGCAATTTCTAATTATCTGCAACTGTGCTTTGGTGGGAGTTTTAAGGTTTCTGAAACAGTCTTCGGTATTAGAGGCATAGGTTTGGTTCTGTTCATGGCTTGAATTTAATTTTCTTATAATTTGTGCTTTTAAAATGCACTAAAACTATTGTGTTCCAATGAGGCGTTACTAACCTTCCAAGAGTTACATTGTCATAATTCAAAAAGGAATGTGAGTGTAGAAATCTGACAAGCTAGTGTCTTAATAGGAAACTATATTTGCAATCCTGCAGCCTAATGCTAGTTTTCACAGAGGTTTAAAAAAGTAATAGGGTCACTGGCTTTACTCCATGTATAAGTTTAGGATGGCTGAAGAGAAGGTAGGATCTATAAGCCACCTTTTTTGCTCTCAGCAGCACCAGACAGGAATTTTAAGTGATACTGACTTGGGTTACAATAGACTGAGTTGCCTCCTAAGTGCCGTGGCACAGTGCCATTCTCTGCATCCCAAAGAGTGGTTCTTTGCCAATTAGGTTTCCCTAAATGAGATGATGTGGGTTGACCTCAGCTAGCAGCTAAGTACCTACCCACACAGCTGCTCACTCATACACCCCCATCGGGATGGGAGGAAGAGAATAGGAAGAGCAAAAGCAAGAGAACTCATGGAGCAAGGTAGAAGTTTTAATAGGTGAAGTGTAGCAAAGCTGCATGTTCAAGCAAAGCAAAAGGAGGAATTAATTCATTACTCCCTGTTGGCAGGCAGGTGTTCTTCTGGAAAGCAGGGCCCCAGCATGTGTAGTGCTTGCCTGGGAATACAAACACCATAACCATGAGGGTCCCCCCTTAGTCCTCCTTTCCCTGAGCATTTATTGCTGAGCACAACATCATACGGTCTGGAGTATCCCTTTGGTCAGTTGGAGTCACCTATCCCAGCTGTGTCCCCTCCCAGCTTCTTGCCCGCTCCAGCCTACTTGCCAGTGGAGGGGGCAGAGTAGGAAGAAAAAGCGAGAACCTGGACACTGTGTCAGTGCTGCACAGTAGCCAAAACAGTGGTATGTTATCAACCTTGTTTTAGTAAAAAATACAAAACACGGGACTGTTAATGAAGAAAATTAACTCCATCCCAGACAGGCCCAGTACAATAAGGAAATGGTAATTTCCCATTTTCAGACAGTTTTATGTCAGCTAGAAGTTTGTTAAAGGGTGTAATTTTTCAATACGCTGGGACAATTTTACAGTTTAAATGCTTCTTGAAATTGTTAGGAGTTTGTCTTACCTTTCTGGTGGAAGAGATGTCAAAGCTATTGTATATTGAAGTCAGCAATGTGACACCTGGCTCCTGTAAGGTTTAACGAAAATTATTCCACTGTGAAATATGAATATATAGACAGCAACTTGCTGCTGGAATCTTAATAATGTTCTGGGCTAGGAACTCGAAGAAAAAGAAAAAAAAGAGATGGTCCTTATATACGGTATTTGCTCCTCTAGACAAACATTACACAGTGTACAACAAACTGCATGCCACATGACAGCTGAATACTGTTGCTGTTTACTTACAAATCCCTTATTGGGAGAGAGATTTCCAAGTTGTGTTCTGTCTACTGGGTTTTATATTTATTTTTTCATATGTCTGATTTTATTCCTTTGGAGGGAGGGGTGTTGGTTGGTTGGGCTTTTGGCACTCACTTTAAGAAAGATTGAAATTTTATTTAGGTGTTTTATCTGTCCAAATAGCATATGATGCAGACAGCTTTTCAGTAGGCCTTTGCTTTTATTACAGTTGGAGTGCTATTTTGTTTGAGTTATAAAGTTTTCAGCTGCTCTCGAGTTCTGTGAATTATTTTTTTTTAATAATGTTGAGAATGAAATGCTTTCAATTATATTTTTATGTAGGTGGCAGAGAAGCTGGGGTATTGCTCACCGCTGTAGCCAACTACACAGTCTAGGTCGATTAGTCCAACAGAGACCTGAAGTATTAAAGAATGTTAAAGGTATTTCTGTTGCTTGTTTCATATATCCTAATACAGTATTGATTCAGAGATGAGCATGAGTCTTCTGTGACAAGGGAGCTCCAGTTCTTTTCATGAATGCTTTTGATAACTGCAAAAACAAGCCTGCCAGCCTTACTGAAAAGCTGGTAAGAACTGACATTTTAAGCTACTGGGTATTTTTTAAAGTGACCTTTCCTTACAGTGTGTTTGCTACATCCAGCTTCTATTTTACACCTTAATAAATGCAAACTGAGCGAGTTGAAGGCACTAGACTTAGTACTAGCAATGATAGTAAAAAAACCCTCTGAAAGGGTGGAGGTAGCGGTAGCTTCTTACCCATGTGAGTAACATGAGTAGCTCTCTGAAGAGTCAATATAAGGAGGGCTTCCTAGAATACCTTTAAAATCTATTTTGTCTTCTCTTATCATGCATGTTCTGTAAAATACCTATATTAAAGTTAGTATTTTCTCAGGAAAAACTGAAATACTCTGTAAACCTGACCTACCATTCTTCTCATGCAGCTGTTTGACCTGTGGCAGTAGCTGTTTGCTCTAATTGTAACTCCACATTTTATGCCTGTCTGCAGATACTCAGTTTTGAGTGGCTTTCAGTTGAGGGTTCACCTAATCCTTTGTCAAAAGACAGAGTGGGTAGGACAATAAGTAGTTGTTGTAAATTGTATCAAGTTTCAAATTAGTTTCTTTACCTGAGCATGCTAAGGATTTAAAGTGCTAGAAAAGTCTGTCTTGTGAATCTGTTGTAGTCTCCACCTTTGAAGATCTTTAATAATATACTGGACAAATACACAGGTACCGTTGATCTTGCCTTGGGGTACAAGGATGGACTAGATGCCTTCAAGTCAGTGTTGCTCGCTCTTAAGGATTTTGGAAGACTGATTTCTGAAAGCAAGAGCTTCTGTTTAAGCCTTGTCTTGTAGATTAATACATCCCACTGAAGACTTTTTTTGTGGAAGTTTATTTTAATAAACAGTTGCCTGTGCTTTTACCCTAAAGAATTCTTGAGGATATTTGTACTTTGCTTAAAAAAACCATACTCAGACTCAAAGCTGACTTGTCCCCCCAGAAGTAAACCTAGTATTATCCTTTTGTTGTCTCTATTATTTCTTTTAAAAAAGAGCAAAAACCTAATGTGAAAGCATTTCTTGCAGCTTGCATGTTGCAGAGAGTTCTGTGGAAGCAGTAGTTCTCTGACCAACTTTTACCTTATTTATATATACTTTAAGTGTACAGCATGTATTTCCTACTGCATACGTGATTTGTACAGTTTCTTTGACTATGCTGTCTGCTGAGATTTTCTATTTTAAAAGTAGTCTTTGTAAGAAAAAAAGTCCAGTTAACTGAAAAAAAAATCTATTGAGTTTAAACAGGGACAAGGCAATGCTAAGTAAAGTTTGTGTGAAAAAATTCTTGAGCTGGAGTTTTCAAGAATCACTCTTTCAAATCTTGAGAATAACAAAAACACCTGCTTGTGTGTCTTTGTGCTGTAGAAATGTGTTGTTCATGACAAGTTACTAGCTTAGCTAAGCCTTAAATAGTGATAGGAATAATTGCAATAACCTAAATTAGTAAAGAGTTTTGTTCAATCTTCAGGGCGCACGGTGGTATTTACAGACCGTTCAGGTATGAGTGCAGCAGGCCACGTAATGCTGGGAACCATGGATGTTCACCATCACTGGACCAAAGTAAGAAGATTTCCAAGTAAATGATACTGCCTCTTGTTATGACATCCTCTTTTACGCTATAACCAAAATATTAATTGGTGCAGATAACTGATGAGTAATTTAAAGCAAAGACATAGCTAGTATGTTTAGCATAACTGTGTACATTGCATTCTAAATTTAATCCTGTGATATACTGTTACTAACAGCAATCTTTGTCAGGTTTTTGCTGCTGCTTTCACAAACCAATCAGTCCTACCCCTGATTAGGTACAAAGAAAAATAATGTTATGCAGCGTTCCAGTGCAGTGAGCACCGGCAGAATATTTCATGATCCATAAAGAGCTCATTCCCATGAAGAATGTAAAAATTTTATTCAGATTTTTTGTAAAAATGGATTTAAAGGGAGTTGTGAAGTGATCATTTCAGTCAATGGCTGCTAACCAACCCTGTCACTCCAATTTGTTCTTTTAGGCAGGTAATGTGTGCGTTGCAGAAATCTAGTGACTATGTGAATTCTGCTGCTGCTTGGGTAAAGTTCAGAGTTGACAAGCTTTCTGGCACCCTGAATGATAAAGTATTATATGCAAAGGACCACAAATAAAATATGTAATGATGTCAGCGTGTCCATGCAGGAAATTTTCTGGAATCTGGTTGCTGAAATATTATTGATAGTTCTACAAAAAAAATATTCCTTTGTAAAGGAGATAACTGGTGGCATTTCACAGTTGGGAATTTCACCTAGCTAGAGTATTGGAATATTCTATTTCTGTATTCCAATCAATGGATAATACGAAAATTTAGCTCTCAATCCAAAGCTTCCTCTGGTGGTTGCTTGAACTTTTGCCTGTGTGTGTTTCACTGAGGGAGAAGATAAACCATGGTTTGTTAATGTGAATGATTTACAGAGAACTTAAACTGAGAAACTAGAATTTAATGCAAAACTTTCTACTCTGAGACTTGAGAGTGTTGATAGTAATTGGAATAAAAGTGTTCTAATTATAAAGACTGTGTCCCTTGAAAAGAGAATTTATTCCTCTTTCAAACCTTTGCTGAGGGGTTTTCTGAAGGGGTCGTGTTTCTGCACAAAGTGTTGTGCAGATGGGATGATGTGGTGATGGTGTTTGCTTTGGAAGACAGAAGGGTATGTATTTGAACCTGAAATCAAAGGCTTTTATTTTCAAATGCACTGAGGATCAGGTTAAATGAGACACAGAAAAAGTCTGTGAAAACCTTTTTGAGGTTGGTTAGCTGCTTGGTTTTTAGAGAGCAGAATTTTTTTTTGTCTAATATTAATGTACCAATATTTTTGAAAGCAGTCCTAACAGCTGTTACTTTTGTTACTAATTATTAGAAGAAGGAAGCAGCAGAATAGTGTTCAAGTCAGCCTGTAGAATGCTTGGTCAGAGGTGCAATATTCAGAGGATTTTTGCAGGTTTTCTCTGTAACAAATGCAAATGCTGAACCAATGGATTTTACTGTGGCAAAAGCTGTTCTGATTCTGCTTCTCTTGGGTTTCCAAGGAGATTATTCTGAAATCACTTGAGGTGTTCCAGCAGCAGTATTTTTTGGGATGGAAAACTACGTTGTAGTAATAACTAGGTAGAAGATAAGTAGTGACTACTACTACAGACTTTTCACTTGTTGCCCTGTTCCAGCCTTCTCCCTGTCACACCTTCTGTGTCTTTACTCACAAGTCTGATCACTTCTTAACCTTTTCTCGTATAGGTTTTGTAGATGAGAAATCTGGGACCTTTCTCCTCTCCCTTCAGACTCAAGATAATCCAAACCCTTGGGAAAAAACTTGTTTCAGTAACAGAGACTTCTCTTTTTTAGGAGTTCATATAAATTACACCGGCAAAACCACTTTTGACTGGAATAGCTCTACTACTATAACTGCGGTGATAAACATTTTATGTAGGCCTCAGATTATAAACTTTTTTTATCTGGGGCTATTAATTTCTCTCTATAGAGAGAGAAAGAGGACATCTGTTAGTTTTGTTAGGGCCTTTTGGTGCCTTTATAGTATAAAGTAAATACTCAGAATAATTACAGTCTTATTCCACTATGTCTTGCCCTAAAATGTATATACTCTATATTTCTGATTTTTGGTGTTCTTTGAATTTTATTTTTCCCCCTTCCTTGGGTTCCTTGTTTACTTTAAGACACTCTTCCTTTATAGTTTCATGGGGATGGGGGTAGTTCCTTAATTTTAAGTTTTATGCTTTGTAACATAGAAGATGTTCGTTTGTGTGTGCACAGATTTTTGAGAGATTGCCAAATTATTATAAACTTCAGAAAAGGCTGCTCTTCTTGGAAGACCGGATAAGCCAACTTCTGGGAGGCATACAAGTAATATATATTGAAGAACTGCAACCCCTATTGACTCTAGAAGAGTACTACGAGACTCTAGATTCTTTCTATAATAAATTACGTGACAGTAGACTACCTTTTCATCCTCGCAGTCTGCGAGGCTTGCAGATGGTTCTGGAGAGGTAGGTATTTGCAGGAAAGTTTCTTCCTTTTAGAGCTTTAGTCTTCTTTTTTATGGTTACACTGATAATTACTCTCACTATGAAGAAAACTAATATAATAACGGATTTTCGTTATGTTGAAGTCTTTTTGTTTGTAAAGGTTTTAAGTGCCTTTTTATGGGTTAAGAAGGAATCAAACTGAAGAAAATCCTGCTTAATTTCATGCAAGTTAGAGTCAAAGTTCTGTCTTTATCTTAGCAGTGTTCTGCTGTGTTAAATCAAAGGTTTTATGCTGTCAGGTCAACACACAGCTGTGTATGATGGTGCTGCTGTTTATATTTTTTTTAGTATTGTTAAGAGTTAATTTTGACATGTAATTTTTAAAAAGCTTTATTTATGATGCTTATGTATTCTCATGAATCAAACTTGATTTTCTACCACTTATTCTGATTGTAATTAACCGATACTCTTTTTATCTTCAGAATTTGTTCTGGAAGTAATTCACGTAAATACTTGCATAAGAGAAAAAATGATACCTTGTTTTTTACTTCCGTCATGTTTCATTAGTGACAGGTATGCACCAAGCTTACATGAATTTGGACACTTTATGATCCCAACGGTCTGTGATCCAGCAACCCTTCAATGGTTTTTTTTTGCCAAAGCACAGGAGGCAAGGCATAATCTGAAAAGAAAGGAGGAGTAAGTGTTCATGTGTCTCAATATGTTTAGCTCATGAAAATCTTTGTATGTCATGTTTTATTTGGAGGAGGAGAACTCTGAAGAATGTATTCATGCTCTTGTAGTGGGGAAAAAACTTCTGCTTATAAAACAGAACCTTACCCATCAGCTTTACTAATTCAAAAATTTTAGCCTTCAGTGAACGCAAACAGTTATTGGAAAATACCCATCCTTCACCTTGTAGAAATAGTTGTACTTTATTCAGAAATAAGAGATCTTTGCTTACAAGATAAAATTACATAATTTTTTTACAATTAATTCCCCAAAGGGGAGGGGTTGGAATTTTTAAGGAAGAGACCTTTTTACTGAATAATAACAGCAGCAACCTCCTATTGACGTTACTTACATTGTGGCAAGAAAGCAGTAAAATCTAAAAATAACTTGAGACTGATTATAGAATTAATATTTCTAATTGTCAGTTAGTTGAGGAAAAGATTAATCAGTACCTAACAAGGGGAAGGAAAAAAATGGGGTAGAACGATGAGACAAATACCTCCTTGGTACTCTTTCACAGATGCGAGAGAGACAACAGTAGTGAGTCATAGTACCATACTTCAGTATTAAAGTTCATGACTTGTACTATCCATCAGAACTGTAATTTTTTTTCTTGTTCTTGTATGTTGTATGTGTCTTTGAGGATTAAGAGCATGAAGTAGAAACACTGGTTTTATTTTGAATAAAATACTGTGATAGATAACTGGGTATTATGTCCTTTTAGAGGTTGTTACTGCAAGTTTATTTTCTGCTTAGGAAAGCTTTTAATGAATTATTGAAGTATCACACTGTCATGAGTGTATACCTGATATATTGATTCAGATTTTTTTTGTGAAGGTGTTTTAGGCACGAGTCTTACTGAAGGCTGTAATATTTTAGCTCCGTTAAGACCTGATTACTTGGGAGGATGTGTTTTGGAGATAAACTTTGGTAAAACATGGAGGGTTTTTGGAATTTTTCCATAACCCTAGTCTAGCTTTGAAGTTAGATTATTTTTGCCATATAAGTTATAACTGCTGAATAGCTCTCTATGTAGCCGTCCATATGTGACAGCTGGGAAAGTATTGTCAGTAGAGATTGGGAGGGATGTTGTAGCCAGCGTATGCATTTGTGTCTGGGTTAACTCACTCTCCAAAAACCTCGCATTGCCCTACGTTATAAAGGCACTAATCCAGGAAAAATGTGGGGCTTCCCTCAGAGTGGAAGCAGCTGTGTTGTAAGAGCCAAGCTATGTATCTCAGCTTTTGTTGTGTGTTGGATGACTGCTGGTTTGTGTAACATAGTAAAGAACAACTATACTAGGTCATATTGAAGGTCTGTCTCCATCATCCATTAGCTTATGGAAAGTCTGTGTGAATGGGGCAAAAATGGTGGGTTTTTGTACTCTGTACTCCTTTCCAATTTCTGACTGACTGCACTTCAGAAAACTGAAGCTGGAAACATTGTCATGTTAAGAGCATTTAACAGATCATCTTTCCCCCCTGCCCCCCTTAGATGTTTAATCATTTATTGAGCTGATTTATACTTGTGCCATGGGGTATTTTGGAGCCACAAAACTGCAGCTGAATTACATGTAGCATATGTGTATGAAGGAGGGAAGAGGTGTTCTGTTTTATAGACCTACAGCCTGATGATTTAATTTGTCATTCTCTCTTGTTCTTGTGCTCTAGGAAATATAAAACCAGTCATTCTGTATTTATCACCTTTACTTTTTTGTGGATATGTCATATTTTGCCTTAATTGTCTCTTTGAGGCTGAAATCTCCTTTTCTACTTAATACTTCCTTGAACAGAACACATTCTGTACTTCTGACTTTCCTTAGCCTCCTGTGGTTGTTAAAGGGGCCCTGAGATAAAGGAAAATACTTTGAGATGTACTGGATTTACTTTGCACATGCAGATGAATGTTTTACATGCGGTAAATAGCACCGTGTAGCTGGAATTCTGTATGACCTGATGTACTGGGGAGTTTAAATGCTGCTGTTCTAGCAAGTTGTCTTATCTGTGTGGATAATGTCAGTCTTCTAGTAATGCAGGATTTAGTATGACTCTACTTCTTCCCTTGCTTTTGCAACCTATCAGTTTTGTATTGTGATAGAGGTGTAAACCTCCTTGTGGAAGTGACTAAAAATAAACCCACAGTTCTCACTGTGTGCAGCTAACTTTATGTCCTTCAGGGCAGCCTAAGGTTTCACGGAAGAGGAAAGCTTGGTGCTCAGCTGTTTGGGAAAGTGCTCAGGAGGGTGGCGTGAATACAGTCAGTAGGCAGGGTAGGCTTGCTCCAGGTTAACTCACTGGCTCAGTTCACCCCTGACCGCCAGGGCTGGGCTGGCTCTTGTACAGCCATCCGAACGCCTCAGCAGGGCGCAGTGCCTCGCAGGTACATGGAGATCCCGCACTGAGCTGTGTAAAGGGGGGTGTTAAGCCCCTACGGCACTGTTTTCACCTGAGTCAGATAGTCTCGGTAGCTGTTCCACCACGCTTAGCTTGGGCTGATTCCCGTCCCAGTGGCCCTGCAAACGTGCTCCTCTCCTGTTCAGCACAGAGTCTCTTGTAGAGCAGCACCGGTGCTGTTCCCCTAAGCAAGCTGGCTCTGGAAGTATGGCGATGTTAATGTGGCACAGTGCCTGAGCTAGGAAGGCTGGCTGAACCTGAACTGTCTCTACATTAGACGATCAGCCACCGTTCCAGTGACTTTTAATTAATTCTGCACATTAACTTTATTTCTGAGTAGTTTGAGTTTGCCATGTGGTGTCTTACCACTCTGTCTGGGGTGAATGGAAAAAATCATCTACGAGCTACGAATTCAGTATTCATAGAATCATTTAGGTTGGAAAAGACCTTTAATAGTTCTGCAATTAGTAAGTTATTGACACATTTAATATACATCAGGTAGCTGTACCTGTCATCTGTTGGTTTTGATGACGTGCAGAGTACGGATCTCAGTTAAAAAGACAGAGTAATTCCTAACATGATTTTATTCTTAAAGCTTACACTTTCAAGGTTGCTTAAGTACTTTCATCCCATACGTTAAAAATGGAGCTTCATAAGACTTCTCTGTTGGTATTTTTCCCTGTTTCCTGGTGACCAAAAAAATGTCATGGGCTTTCAAACATGAATCGGTAGGCATACTGTTGCCCATAGCCGTGAAAGCATGTTCAGTCTAGCCTCTGAGGTAGGCATGTGAGTATCAACCTGTACAAAAATCTCAGCTGTGCCATAGCTGTACATGAAATGACACCTTTGTTTACGTGTATATAACCTACAAATATACTTATTTCAGGGTGTTTCTTTTTTTTTAAGAGATTTAAGTTCTAATTTTGTCACTGTATGTTGTCTTCATTTGCTAGGATGATGATTACAGAAAAAGAGCTGATCGATACTTCCACTGAAAAATTTTCATTGGATCGGCTGTATAAGGAACCCAGTGTTTCCAGTGCACAGATGATAGATTGTTGTAAGCGACTGCTGGAAGAATCATTGCCGTACCTACAAGGCATGCACCTTTGCATATCGCATTTCTACTCTGTGCTGCAGGATGGAGACCTGTGTATACCTTGGAACTGGAAAAACTGAGGACATATCTGATAATCAGATGAATTGTTTATTTTCTGTAAGAGGCTATAAATATGGTTGGTTTTAAGAGTAAATTATTTAAATCTGTATTTTGATATCAGTATTCAACCCACAAATTTTCTTATAACTGCTGCTCAAGAAGTTTGGAGTCCTAGACAATTTGCACAGTACACAGTATTGCTAGTTCTGGGAAAGACATCTGTACATTCTCCATACTACTGTAGGAGTCCTGGTGTATTGTGAAACCACATTTTTGTAGCGAATTATGAAAATACATTAAATTGCAAGTCTGAAAAAATGGGCATGTGTATTTTTAATATACATTAATATCACCGAATAGATTATCATAAATAGTGAGTGCACTACTCAGACCAGGCATTACATGTTATCTTACGGGATTTACTGAATGCAGAAGTTGAGTACCTAAGTTGTCAGGTGGCAGTATTTCATATTGCTACCTATTACTGAATTAAAAAAAAAGACAAGGGGAAAAAACATCAGAGTATTTCTACTGTGTAGGAGAAAGCAGTGCATTAACTTGGCCTCAAGAGTAGAGTTTCATGTGCTGGCCCAGTATTGTTGCCTTAGAATTTTGAAATACGCCAATTGTACTGTCTGCAGTTTCTTTAAAGGAGATGTCATTCTCTTCTTGTTTTCCGGCATTTGCTCAATAAATACAGACAATCCTCTTTACTTATGTTATAACAGATTGCAAATCCCATTCACAACACTTAAAAGCTGAGTAGTTTAATGTGACATCTAAGGAAAGGAAGCATTGGTTTATGTGGGATTGTCTGCAAGAGTAAGCACTTCCCGGTGAGGGCAAGGAGTTTGCAGTAAGGCAAATGTGCATGGATTTTTACTGGTATGTTATTCCTTGAAAAAAAATGAAATAAAGTGTGAATGTATATCAACACTTTCCTTGTAATACATGCCAAGATGAATTTTGTATTTTGGGTTACTATTTTGCAAAATCTCTTCTGAGAACAAACTCCTTCACGTTTCTGGACTGGAATTCACCTAAAATAACTGTAGAGGGGAAAAAAAAAATTGTCAAATCCTTACTTGTATTTTATATTTGTATTTAGCAGGGAAACTGTTGTGGGTCTCTGTTTTCTCCAGTTGCAAGGCTCAGTGTCAAGTTCTTTATTATGTTGTGAAACTTAAAAGAAAGACCCTGGCTGCCATCTCGGGCATGTCTGTTTGAAAGCATCAAGACACAAGCTGTGACTTTTATCAGGCCATTTATTCAGGCGAACAACTAGCAATTCCTGTATAGGTTCTGAAGATCAGTTGATAGTCTCTTTAAGTAGTTAACTTCCATTGCACGTTTCTTGCCCTGGCTCTGTCTAGGGCTGATGGTGCTGCCTGTGTCCCAGTTGTGCTAAGCCCATGGGCCAGCCCTGTCGGTTATAGCCTGGCAATATTCCATGCAACAGCTCTTGGAAACTAGGGTGTCTCAGGAATAAAAACTGTGTAGTAATTTTTTTTTTTCCCTTGCTTGAGTTGAATGCCTCCTCACAGGTCCTTAGGCAAGAAGCAGCTGTCCAGTTTGACTGTAGAGGAGATCAAAAAAGTCAGAGAGAAAGTGAGTAGACTCCATTGAGAGCTTGGTGCAATTCTGCGAGGACTGATGCTAACATCACAGAAAGCAGAGACTAAACCTGGGGTCATTCTCCTTGTGTAGAGGAGACCTCTAGAACTGGCTGGAGAAGGAGGTGTAAGCAGTGAAGAGCCTTTTATGAAACAGAGCATGGGACGTTTCCACAAATAAGGTGAGGTAGTGGAGACCTTGACCTGGAATAGGGACCGGAATAGGTAAGGGCAAGAGGGAGTGGGCCTGGGTTTAAATGTGCAAGCAGCAAAAATGGTTGCTGTTAAACATACCCAGTCTGGGATAGGTCTTGAAGATTCTTGCCAATCCTTCGAAGGGGAAGTAGCCAAAACCCTCTTGGGGGGGAAAAAAAAAAAAAAAATCAGGGAAGGGCGGCATGGCAGCCTGCTGTTCTGACAGTTCCCGCTGGGATGGGGTGCCGGGTCTGTGCAATAAGCCGGAGTGCCAGCCCTGCTGCTGTCCCACTGGAGAGGTGGTCAGCTCTGGTGCTGTCGGGGTGGCCCTTCCCTTTTCTGTCAGGCTTTGGGTTCTGCTTCCTGAAGTTCTGCAGCAGATGTATCTCAAACTGCCCAGAAGTTGAGCAATATAAAATCGAAGATTGCGTATAGGTCGGTAATTCGGCACGGTAAAGTCTGGGTCAGAACAGGGTTACTTTGTAGTGCGCTCCCTAGATCAGTTTTACTGCAGGATGGTTGAATTGACTTTACAAACACGGACCTCCCAACATTTGTTAACGTATTTAGAAAAGCTGTGGAAAAAAACAAAAGGATAAACTTAATGTGCATGTTGCAGATATTTATTTTGACACATTTGACTTATTTTGAAGACTGTCCCAAAGGTGACAGTGAATTGCCTGTTCAGGTAAATGTGTGTGAGTTAAATCTGTCAGAATATTTTGCTTTCTGTCGTTTTAATGAAGTGGGGGCGGGGGGGAAATGGTTTAGAGCTCTGAAAGCGTTTTGTCACAACGGCAGGGTGGAAATGAACAATGATTTGAAACTTTTGTCTGTTCTTAAACTATGTAGAACACCTCAAATCCTGTTCAACAGACTGTGCTATCAGCTCATCGTGGAAATAGATTTGTAAGAATATTAACACGTACTGTCATTTTATTCAGTGCAGAATTCCTCCTTGCTCTGGCCAACAACCAAAACCATGCTTGGTATGAAGTTTCGAAGTGTGTTCTCTTCCAAAACAAATCCTAATGTTAATTTAAGTGGAGCTGGTGTCTTGCTGTTTTAATCACTGTTGCTTGGCTTAGATTTTGAGGTTTTCTTAGAAATCTGCAACAAACATTTGAAAGATAAGTAAGAATCTCTACCAGTGATCAAAGACTTGAAACGTGTGTTGATCATCCGTCATGAGTCAATAAACCGTGGTGCCCAGATCATGTTATTCAGCCTCTGAGAGTGGTTTAGTATTTTAGTGCAGCTGCCAGAAGGAAATTCAATGCTAGATTCAGTGCTAGAATAAAAGAGATGAGGACTTAAGACAAAATTTATCACCTTAACGAGTTATTTTGATGCTATTTAATACTATGACCTTGAGATACATGCATTGGCAAACAGCAATTTCCATTTTGCCAGGGGTCAGTGTAACATTTTACGCTATCAGTTCTGTGTGAGTTCCAGGGTTTCAGGCTCCTGCCTGTGTTTTAACAGCTTTTTTTATTCTTGGAGCTGTATATGAAAATTGTATGAAATTTTGTGAAACAGCGCCCATTTAGTCATTGTTCTTCTGGCTGTTAATTGCTGTCATGCAGGCTCAGGGACTAATAGGCTTCTATTCATGTTTTGTAAGATGTTCAAAATATGATAATGAATCTTGAGAAAGACTTAGAAAGGGAAAATCTTCCATAAGATTAGAGCTTATGTATTAAAGCATATCCAGGCTTCATCAGAACTTTTTGTAGAGAACATAAATCTCGTCTAGTTTGTGGACATTACAGCCAAAAAAACCCTGAGGAAACTGTGACATTTTAAAGCTTATTTAAAGTTGCCTTTCTGAGACTATATAGTATCTGTCTGAACAGGATTGGGGTTGTCTCTGTGATTGCTTGGACATATGCATCTACCGTATGTGTAGTACATGTATTCGAAGATGAGACTTTCCTAATATTTCTTTATAAGCTTAACTTTATACAGATTTGTAACAGAGCAGGGTGGTTTTGTTTGTTTAAAAAAAAAAAAAAAGTCTAGCTAAGAAAGAGAAAACATAGCTGTAAATACAGTAAAAATGTTAATTTAAAAAGTTCAGCTGTGGAGATCATGCTTTTCTGTTGCATATAAATGCTAGAATAATTTGACTTAAAAATATGAGATTAAAAGCTGGGATCTTGATTCTGTGCATGGAAAAAAGGTTTAGATACCTCCCTGGAAGGCCCTGTTAAAACTACGGTGTATACTAAAGTAACAGAAAAATATTCTTGTTTTGCAGTTTGTGCTTTTCAGCTATGTATTCCTTACACAACTGCTGAAATGCTGAATAATTTAGTACGTCATTTTTGCTAAATCCTCCGATGGGGCACTGTGTGTCTAAGTAGCCAGACTGATTGATTATGATCTCAGTGATGTCTTTTAAAACAAAAAAGCTTTTGAAGATACTTTAGTAGAGCTGAAATTTAATATTTTGTTGCCAGCTTTTACATTCTGAAAGTGTCTTGTGATCTTCTATTTCTATAGCCTTTGGCTGTTGTGTGGCTCCATATTTTAGCAAGTTTAAATTTAATTTTTTAATGCTTTTGCTTTTCCTAACATGTTTACCAAATCAGCACAGGTTTAAATTGGCTCCGTCTCTGCTGTGGACTATACTAACCACAGATCCCCCAAACATGCCTCAGACTGAGCTGACTAACCTCCTTGTAAACTTCTCTGGGCTTTTAACAGGGAGTAACATTTCAGAAAAGTGAGAGTGGCCAAAGTTTGTGCCAAATGTAACAGTTGCGACAATACGAAATGGTGTTTAACATCAAGGTTAGATAAAAAGAGCAGGGTTACAATTTTCTTCCTAATTTAATTCCAACATCTCTACCTCACTGCTCAGGAGGATGCTAGGCAATTTGTTGTAGCTTAAGGTACCAGTCAGCCTTAATTTCTTTTTGATTGTTTCTCTTTAATCATCTGCTTTGTCATTTGATTTTTATGTGTTGCAGGGGCATAGCTGAGCAGTCAGCTGGTGCCTGTGGTAGCCGTGTGCACCCTCTCGCTGTAATGGGATATTCTGGGACCATTTACTAAAAGCAGCAATTGGATGAGAACCTGATGTCCTCACTCAGGACCGCTCTGTGATCTGGCGGCCACAGTTCAAGATCAAGGTGTTTCCTTAATAGTGCTTTGGCCAACCCACTCGTTATTTTACCCTCAGTTCGTCACACTCTTGGGAACCTCTCATTCCGGGTTAGGTTTTTTTGGTGGGATTTTTCAAGTCCATTGAGTCAGCGGGTGGTAGTTGTGGACCGAGTTTTTGAATCCTGCTGGTGGTTACAATCCAAGGGCATGGGTAACTCCTGTTTGCAGCTTGCACTGATATCAGACAGTCCACCAAGACAGAGCTGTAACTTCTACATAATCACACAATGCTAAAAAAAAAATAAAAATATTAAGACTAAATGCAAATCCCTCAATTTAACACTCAATTAAAATTACTGGAGAGTACTTAACAAGGAGCACTATATCTAACTTTAATTTGCTTTCTCCCACCAATCTGCAGCCAGGGCAGTGTTGTACAGAGCCCGCGTGACCTGGGGCTCACCCTGCCTGCAGGGCTCTGCGAAGGCGACGTTGGCTCGGAGGAGCAGGGTGACCAAGGGTGAGTCAAGGCTGTCTGCAGGTGACCGAGGGTGAGTCAAGGCTGTCTGCAGCAGCCCCAGGGAGGGCATCCAGTCGCAGCCATCTCTGGTGGGGTACTCCTTATAAAAAGAGGAAAGGGGGGGGGGGGGGGGGGGGGGAACCAAAAAAACCAAAACCACCAAAACCTCCACAAAAACAAAAGTGAGGAATGACCTTTCTGAAACCGTTACTTGGTTGTATAGCAGCATTGGGAGAGTAATGGCTCATGGTATTACGAGCCAATTCTCTGGTGCAGTTTTGCACATTTCAAATAAGGGAAGATGGCTGGAGGATGCTGCTGCTGTCTTCACAATACCACCTCTAGCCAGGTGATACTCAAACATGCAGCCATTGGTGTATTGCTTGATCACATGCACATTCCTCTCTGTTTCATCTTTGAGCTTCTGAGACCTTTCTCCAAAGGTCACAAAGCATTAATCTAAATGTGACTGACCAGTTCACATAGGTTCTAGCAACAGAGAATCTTGTCTTGGTCAGTATTTGTATGATGCCTGAAATAGCTGGGTCTCTTGCATTCTATATTGCCACCAAAAAAATTAATTAATTGGAATTTAGAAGTCTGTATGGTTGCAAATGCTTTTACACGGCTCAGATCTTTGCCGTCCTGGTATGAACAGACTTCGGAGGGAAAAGAAACTGTACTGTAAACTGGGGGGATGTACATGCATTCTGCTTTTAGCCAGAAATCTGCTCTGAAGCACAAGGTCCCCTGTCTCCGCTTTGAGATGGTGAAAAGTGAGTGGGACAAAAGGCCTTGCAGGTTTGAACCACTCCTGGCCAAGATCAAGACTTAAAATGTATATATATACATGTATGTGTGTGTATATATATACACATATTAAAAAAATTTTTCTCACTACTGTATGGTTATTACCATCTTTGCTGAGTATAGCAACCATAACTGTCATCTGGCAAGAACCACATTTCATCTACAATTTGCGCTCTGGTCTAAAAATTAGAAAAAGGAGCAACAAGGTTTAGGATTGCTGCAGCTTGGCACTTAGATTTTGTCCACTTCCTTCCTAATGCAGTTTGTCATGGCCAGCAATGAACGGCAGATCTTAAGAGCAGGTTCCAGCTGAGATTTCTAGGTATGATTTAGCAGTGTGTCACTGCCTGGGTGGCAGCCCTTAGAAAGCCGTGGAGGCCTTACTGCATTTGCAGGTACCTTCAGATGTCTTCAGTGAGTCCTAACAGACCTCACAGGTCTCTTAATTATGTCTTAATTGAAAAATCACTTGTGAAAAGATACTTCCTCATCCAAGTAAAGCTGTATAAGGTGTGTATGGCGAGTACAGTATGTCTGCACAGCTGGCTGGCACTAGAAGCTTCTTTCAGAGAAAAGGACTGCTGTTCTGGCTAGGTATGTGTGTCCTGAATTTCTCCTTCGTTGGATTATTCTGGGTAGGTAAAAATGACAGACTGCTTTATTCTAAATCTCTGCGTTCAAAAGTGGTTAAGAAGAGAGCGTGAAGGGATTAGGTGTTGAGCACGTCTGTCTCCCTCCTTCCTCGCCTCCATTTGTCATGTCAAGCACTGGTGCCATGGGGCAAAGGCTTCTCCACCTGGAGTGAACACAGACCTCATTGGCTGCAGCGGTGACAGACTTTGTCAAGAAATTACAAACCAGGGTTTCCAAAACTGCTTTCTGCTTCTGGTGGAAGCTTCACCGGGTACAGGCTGTCACTCTGTGTCTTAAACCCTCATGCTCCATCACAGCGTTACAAAACATACTGTACCTGCACTCCAATACGCTTTAGCACGCTGCTCATCTTGGTGGTAGGCTGCAGAGATTCTATATGAATACAGAGTCATTCGTGGCATGGGATATTTGGTAACTCTGTTCTTTTGGGGTTTAAAGTTTGTGCCGGTTTTGTCATTCTCTCATTGTTGCCTTCTTTTATTATGTTTTTGTACTCTGAAGATAAACCAGCTAGGTGAAACACTATTACGCAGCAATGAATAGAAGCCTAGGTGCAGTTACCAATTACTTAAAATGGGCAGGACTTCCTAATGATTACGTTGACTTGTGCAAATTCATTTTGCAGACAATTTATTATACTGAATTCTTGCATAATGAATTTGTGAAACATTTTCAACATCACTCTGAGGCTCTAGCAGAAATTGCCTCCTCATTGAACACGTAGGATAGATAAATAACTAAAAAGGGTAGGATCTTGCACAGACCCTGCACGCTTCCTAGTTTCTAGGGGGGAAAAAAATAACTGTGTGAGGAGAACTGCACTGGAGAATCTGAATGTTATCATCATGCTGCACTGTTAGTCATGGAATATGACTTTAAGTAAGAGGCATAAACAAATGATATGTGAAAAACAAATTGGAGTAGCTGTAAGCTCTCCTAATGTTTCCCTTTTTGCTTTATTAGTCATTGTAAACCTCCTGCTTACTCAGGCTATAACCTTGGGATTATTCTTTATACGATGAGCGTATTTAGAGTGAAATTTTGCGTCCCATAACCTTAACCATAGCATATAGTATTAAAAATTAATTTAATGGTCCTCTAGGATCCGACTCTGGAGGTAGCAAACAAGCATCTCAGTTTTATATTGTCTTCAATTATTCATTAAGAACTATGGGGATTTTCTAGAACATATCTCTTGTGAAGCTCAAAGCTGTTCTAATGCCAGCAACAAGGCTCTGCTACTTAGTTTAACAGAAATGGACATGATTTCCCTGTTGGGTTTCTCTGTTTGAACTGTGTAATATTTTATCACATTTAATAAAGTTTATTACAAACATGACTTGGTATGAGAAGAATCCTGGCAGTAAGGCTAAAGCATCATTTAATTTCGAATGGACGCTTTGCCAACAAGAATTTTAATATATCACCATGTGTGTGGGCATAATGAATAGTTCAACACATAGATTACACAGCATCAGTATGGATAATTTCTTGTACACTAGAGCCGTTTTCTCAGGAGTTTGAGCTCTCAGTTACATTTCTTCTATCTTCAGTGTTATCCTGGTTTGGACTCTGTAGTTGTTACTGATCCTTTGTTCTTTTAAAGCAAACCTGTTTTCCTCAAAGCAACTGCTTAATTATGGAGCTGCAAGTGCTGCATCCTTGCTCTGGGAGAGGGACTTACTCAGCCTCGTGCACCAGATGTAGAGTTGTGCAAACGTACAAGGGTCTGTGGGAAGGGTGTATCTGGGAAAATGTCAGGGGTTCGAGAGCCAGAGTTGAATTCAGGGTGGTTAAAACAGCATAACCTCTTGTGTGGATACTTGTTCTAGTATTTCGTGGGGTTTCGCAGGGGTGGTTGTATTTCCTTAAACATATACTCTTAGCCATAAGTAAATTTTATATTAACTGTTCCAGAATTGAGTTCCCAGTGGAGAATTACACCAGAGTTACCATAAGTCAAATGTATGCTTATAATGCTATCACTTTTGTGATGACAAGCCCTTGCGTGGCTTCAGTGAAGCTGTTTCTGATTTACGCCGCAGCTGATGTGTTTTAAAATACTTCCCCATTCCTAAAGGATTACATTGGAGTTCGCTGTTTCTGTAATCCCTGTTGGATGCTTTGCGTCCAGAAATCGCTGTTCAAACAATAGTGCACTAAGTGTCCTGGATTTCTTTTTGTAGATTTTTGATTCCTGCTATGAACAGGTCAAACGCACAGATTTGAGGGGGGACGAATCTTTTCCCTTATCTTATTTTGAGGAAGGGTAGAACTTGCTTTGCCTGTAATTTTACTGCTCTAACAGGAGAGCAGAGCACAGGGAGAGATATGTAGGGAGAAGATAGATTGGTACAATTTTCAATGCAATTATAACTGAACTTTCAACAAAAGCAATATGACTTTTGCCTCCCACTGTAAGAAGTTTCAGAAGGAATACCATCCCATAAACCACACTGGCAAATTCCCTCTGCAATGGCAGGCGCTGGTGTTGGAAGCCTTGGAAGTCGCTTAACTCTGCGTTTTCATTGTGCAGAGATGTGGCTTTCCTGCAGGATTCCTCTTGGAGAAAGGTCCTGGCCGCTCGTGTTCCCAGTGATGTGCTGCTTCTGTGGCAGAGGAGCTTGCAGTCACCAAGCGCTGAACCCAGCCCTTCCCCTTCAGCCCTGCTCTGGCTGTCTGCTCGCCGATGCCTCCAAAACCAGCTTGGCTGCAGCCCTGCTGACGTGTGCCAGCAGCCACGCATCTCCCAGTGGCATGTGTGTGGCCTGGAGGTGGGCAGCTGGCCACACTGCGGTGCAGGCTTGAGGGGAGCTCCTCAGCCACTGTCCGCATGGATTCCATGCAGAGGCAGGAGGCTTGAGTCAATGGCAGGGTGCAGCCTCCCCCAGCAGCCGGCGCGGGGGGAACCTTGAGTCACTACAGGTAAAGCTGCTGTGCTTCCTCATTAACTTGCTTAGGTGCATTTGCTGGGGGAAGCTCTGGATCTCTGGACCCATATTTTCTTTAATAAGCCAGATTCGTATTTGACGCTGGTATGATGCAAGCCCACCCCCACCTCCCATGTGCATCTTTTCAAAACTGGGGGAGTTCATCTTCCTGGCCTGACTCTGTCCCTTCCAGCTTTAGGAATGCTCCTGCCCTTAAGAGGCACTCCATCACCTCCTGGGCTGGTGAGTGTCCTGCTAATGGTAGTTCCTGTATTTGCTTTACTTGTGACTAATTCATTAACCTGTTCTGACATTAAAATGGCATTTTTAAACCAAGTGAAGGTTGGTGCTAAAGCAAGTACTGCTTTTCCACACACACTTTCTCCAGATGTGCCTTTGTATTCTAGGCATGCATGAATATGTGTGTATTTATTTGCCAGTTGCACCTTACAAAGCCATGCAACCGGGGCAATGCATGCATGCAGCGTGTTCCTGTCCCCCAGGTGAGGAAAGCTGCTGAGCAGCCTCTGGGGACAGCAAAGCTGGGTTAAGTGAACATCTAGTCCAGTCCCCATGTATGCCCTGCCTGTGACTCGTTTCCAGGCCTTCTGATTTTTAAATAGCTGGATCCTCTGCTAAATTTCCAGCAAATGAAAGACAAACAATGGTATTATGTGATACAGCAGCTCAGAACAGCTCAGCAGGCTCCAGCCCAGAGCTGGAGGGAAGGGCTGTGAGTTTGTCCCAAATCTGGGTTCTTCACCCAGTGTGCAATAAGCCAACTGACACAGAGTCGAGATACTTGTTTTATTGCAGTTCTACAGAACTGGGTCTAGGCATCTAACACAGCCAGCGTGCCTTTTAGGAAACATGCAGAGTCTTTTATACAAAATGGTAACCAGAAAAAAATGACATCAAAATAGCTGATTGGTCACTTGTGTAACAGCACGTTTGTGCATGTCCTAATCTCTGTCTAGCTTATCATACTAAGGTGGTCCTACATTTTCATATAAAATCTCCTCCTAGAGGTGTGGGTTTTAGTATTATAATTACCTAAGGTAACTAGAGGTTATATCTTTATCCTATTAGCTACTGCAAAGTTATTGTTTGTTCCTACATTCCATTGCAGCTCCTGTTCAGACAATAGTTGACCATGAAGTAGCTGCTAGCAACATCTTGCTTCTAAGGTCTTTCCGCTCCTGCACTCTCATTGCTAGAGTTTCAAGACTGACCATCATGTTTGCTCACTTCGTGAACTTTTAACCCCTTTCTACATCATACAGCCTGCACTGGAACCACGGGCATCCCCAGTCCTCCTTCCCTGGCACCACCTTTCTTGCTGCAAGAAGAAGGTTTTGATGATCCTTCAGTCTGGTCCTTGTGGGAGGAGATCCATGCACATTATTGGATTATCCAGACTGTCATCTCTGCCACCTTTGGGAACAGCATGAACCAGCATCTGAGGGACCCATTGATCTGCACAGAAAGATTAATAAAGCAAAAGCATTGCCAGCAGCTTCTGACCACTATTCAGGTCATGATCTTTGGGAAGAAACAGCACTTGGCCCTGTGATGTACATACGGTGGAGACCAGGCGAGGGTCAGAGTCTGCCTGCAGGACTTGTGGAGACCTCAGCAAAAAGGAGAGCATTTCAGTCATCCCTGCACTGGTCTGTTTGCAGGCCCTTGTCAGAGAGCCTGGCTGTGAGGGACGGTGCTGTTTGCTGGTCATGTTGGTGATCTGCAATTAAGATGCTACATCTGACACTGAGAGTCACGGGCCAGCGAGCACAGAGAGCACAGGAGCCCAGGGACCTGCAGTGAGTAGGTATGTCTTGGTGGGATCAGGGGCTTCCTGGTGTGAAACCTCTTGCCCAGAGCCGGGGCTCCCCATATGGGGGAAGATGGTTGTCCTCTGAAGGAAGCCCAGCCAGGAGAGCTGGAGGCTGCCTGGAGATGGGGCAAGGGCTGCTGCAGGCAGGGAGCGCAGCATGGCTACAGGCAGGAGGGCTACGGGCAGCTGCTTTGCACCATGCAGTGTGAGTGGCAGAACTGTGGCCCTGATGAAGCTGAGGGCTGTGGCCCTGATGAAGCTGAGGGCTGTGGACCAGTGCCAGGGATGCTGACCCTTTGCTAAGGGTGATGCAGGGCAGACGGGGTGGCAGGTCTCCTCCTGCTCACCACTTGTAAAACCCACGTGTTGGTCTCCTGGAAATGCTTCTTGTAATGGAAATGCTGAGGTTTGGTGGGGATAACTGTGGGAATTATAGTCGTTCTGGTATGGAGGGATCACACTTGAAAACACCACACAACCCTCATCAGGCTGAGGCTGCCCCAAGCTCTGGGGATGGGCTACTCACGGGGCTGAAGGGGGTGAGAGGCTCCCCCTCTTCACTCACACTTTATGTCCACAGGTTTGCCTTATCTCCAGACCTTACAGATTGCTTTTCCTTCCTAAAAGGAGTAAGTCAGCAATAAGTCAGCCAGCAGCATCCCTATGGGGCTCCCAGTGCAGGACAGAAGGGTTTCAGAGAAAGCGTGCTATAGCAGCGAAGCTGGCCGTAGAGACCCTGCCACGCTCCCCTGCTGCCTAGGGTGGGCTGGACGCCCCACTTCTCCGTCACCGCCACATGCTGCCCTCCTCAAACGCGAGGCAGCAGCTCCCCGGTGCTCGGTGGGGCACGGCACCGTCCTCCCAGTGCCATTGTGCCCCCACGGCATGGCCAGGCCCCGCGGCTCCAGCCCCTTCAGTTGCAGCGTGGGACACGCTGTTCCGGGCTCCATTAGCCAGTGAAACAAATTATATTCTGTCCTTTTTTTATAGCACACTCAAAGACAGAAATATCCAGGTTATTTGTATATCTTGAGAGTTGCATTCGATTTGTCCAGGTGAACTCTTTGTGTCTTCTTTTAAGTATGAAATAGAAAAACGTCTATTTTTAATTTATTTTAAAGATGAACCTACTGTGAGGTACGGTCTAATGCAGAATGAATCTCCAAAATGTTTTAATGAAGAAAAGGAGGGTGTGTGAGACCTGGAGCTCTGTCCTGCCAGAGGAGCAGCCCTGCCAGTGCGATGAAAGATATTCCACTGGGGGATTTCTGACACACGCTGCCCCTACATTTCTGGTATTTATTATAGAGGGAAGGGAAGACAAAAGCTCAAGGGAAAACAAAAATCTAGGTCTGCCTCAGGTTATTATAAACTGAGAATTGATAGGCAGTCTCAATTGCCTGTTGCTAAGCAGCCAAGAGAATTGGTTGACCATACCCTGGGCCTTTTAAAAAAAAAAACAAGGCAGAAAGCTCTGTCTCTGTGTGTGTGTGTGTGACGGGTATATGAAATAACGTGTAAATCATATTAGAATACAGAGCCCAAATTGTCGTTGTTGAATGTGTTTGTGAGACACCGCTGCATGGGTGTGAAATAAAAAGGAAGAGAGGGAGAAAGAGAGAGATTCTGCCATGTCAGCAGGGCCAAGCAGCACTTTCTTGGGTTTTGAAGGGTCCCTTTAGAGTATGATTTTACATCCCCATGAAAAGCTGCATGTTGATGGTCATGGGAACGGATTCCTGGGGATCCAAGTCTCTCTTCTCCCAGCCACTGTCATCACAGTGCCTTTCAGCATTAATTTCTTTTTAAAATGACAATGTATAAAACAGCACGAAGCACTGGAGAGCCCCCACCGCTCATTCCCACTGGTGCTGGTCCTGGCTTGCTTTGGCCGGAGCTATGGGAAAGACAGGATGCCAAACTCATACTGGGTGAAGAAACACCCACTGGCCAGGTCCCAGCTGCCCCTGGGGAGGGCAGGGAGAGCCCAGTCCTGCTGAGGGACACCCCCATGCCCACAGGTCCTGCTCAGCTCCAACTTTCCCCCTTCCCGTTCCTGGTCGGGTAGCTGGAGTGTGAAAAAAACGCTGTCTGCCTGGCAGAACAGTCTGCCAGAAGGTTATGGAGTCCTTTTGTTATTTTCTTATTGCTCAGCTAAGCTGAGTATTAAAATAAAATAGACATTATGCTTGGTGAAAGGCGGTGTTGTCTTGGGAGCCAGCTTCATTATCACCACCCATGATTATTTCACCCCTTTTCCTTGTTTCTGCAAGCATGATTTTTGCCTCTACATTGGTTTGTAATAATAAGTCTCCAAATTGATGATTTCTGTGTCCTGCCTCTGCCATCCCCAAGAACCCCCCTCTACCCCGGCACCTTCCCGGGAGCCCTCGCTCGCCAGCTGCACACGGTGGGGACCAGGCGTCAGCAGCAGCCACGCTCCTTTGCACCAGCCTTGTCCTTCCCCACCACCCCAGAGCGAATCCCCTCGGAGGCTGCTCCCTGTCTGAACCAGCTGTAGCATGGGCTCCTCTTCCTCGCACACACCAGGGTGGATGTCAGTCTGCAGGGCATTCAGGGGGCTGAAAGTGCCCCAGTAGAAACCCGGCTCGCTCGGTGGCTCAAAGTGTGCCGTGGGCACACGGGGCCATTGCTGCAGCGTGCTAACAGGGCACACAGGGGAGGGAAAGCGGCAGAGCCGTGCTATCGGGCAGGGCCAGGCCACCCCTGCCCCCCCTCCTTCCCCAAGCATGGGCTTAAAAATAGACATAATCAGGTTTCAAAGAGGAAAAGAAATGAAAAGGTCGAGTGTCACGACCTTAGACATGCTCTGAGGCAGCTTTTCTCCCCGCGTGGCTTGCCTTCGCTGGGCCTCCTGCCGGCGTTTCCGGACCAGCAGTGGCCGGGGCGTGTGCCCTGGGCACGGCCATCAGCTGTGGCCTCTGGTCGGGGGGGGTCTTCCTTTTCATCCCTCCTCTGCTGCCTGCGACCGGGCTCCTTCCTTACCTGGGGGTAAGTACTGGCAGGCACCTGGGGCTCCATCCCCAGCTCCTTGCTGCAGTCTCCGCATGGGACCAACCCACTCTGCTGGTGTACCTGCCAGAGCTGCGTTGATTTTGGGGTGCTCGAGCCCCACTATGTACCGAGTGGGTGCAGGGAGGCACTCAGCGGTTTCCCTTCACGAGCTCACAAGTGCTGGGTTTCCATGGCTGGCCCCCATGGCCACGCTGCTCCATCTAATCTTATTCAAATCATAATATAGTAACGTAGTGTGTTTCATGCTGGGAACTCAAGACCCAAAGCAGGGAAGGCAGAGGATACGGTGTCTTCACAATTACAGTCTCACATTTCCCAGCTGGTGAGAAATCCCTCCATCCTCCTTTGCTTTTGCTCTGCTTGAATAATATCTGAAAATTTTGGATAACTGTTTGTAGTGCATGTGTGCTCTGTGCAGGAGTCGGGACTCATGCTTTGCCTTCTCCTTCCTTTTGGTGCACTGAGGAGCACACAATCCACCCTCCGGGTCCAACCAAAGAGCCACACAGGCCACTCTCTGCCTCTGCCAGCAGTGAGTCTGTCCCCACAGTCCCCGTTTATGAAAGCTGCAGTAGAAGACACCATATTTCACCATCTATCAGTGTGCACTGGGCAAGTAGCAAAACCTTTCCTGTGTTTTCCATTTGCACATCTTTCTGCTTCCTATCGGGAGCATTTTACTCAGTGGATTGCTTTTTACTGCAGCAGGAGAATGTCATAGCACAGCAAAACCAATCCTTGGGTGCTTTCAGCAAAGTGCATCCCGGGGCAGACGAAATCTGCACTGCGAACTGGCTGGTGCCTGAGGATGCAGGAGCTGGTGAAGCGTGATTGCTGCAGGCAAAGCTCTGATAACACTTTTCTTCTGCAGAGGAGGGGTATGTGTGTGTCTGGGTTTCTGGGGATGCCATGCAGCATCAGTGTGGGAGGACAGCCCCTCATTCTTCACCAGGCGCGCAGTGCTGCTCCTCCCTCCTCTCCGGGGCTGGGGGCAACGGAGCAAAAAGATGACAGATTAAATAAATTTCAGCATTTCCGAGGTGTGAATCGTTATTCTAACCACTTGAAATATTCAGCACTGTAGCTTTCTGTATTCAGTGCTTTGCTGTCCCCTCGCTTTGTACTTGTCCCCTGCTTTTATCCTAAAAAGCTCCAGCCACTGCGCTCGCAGCGCTGCCCTCTCACTCGTTGCACCTGAGCCCTCCTCCTGCACCCCGCATACCTGGAAACCTTCCGTATAAAGCGCAGTGGCAGATTTCAAAGCCAGCCATCTCCATACCAGTCCACCCAACATTGCCCAAAATAACCACAGCACACAGGGAGGTGGTGGCTGTTGTACAGAAATTAAGTGTTTTGCAGGAGCAGCAAGTAGCTGTGTGCACGCTCTGCAGCCGCCGTCCTGCCAGCAGCTACTGTCCTGGACAGGTGTGCGGGGGCTTGCCACAATTCCCCTGTTGCTTGCTCCTGCCAGGGCTCAGCTCCCCACACAAATCCCTTTCCCCCCTCCAAGGCCTCAGCTCCACTTTTGCACCCTATCAGCTGTCCTCATCCTCTCCTGCCACTGTGCTAAAGCTGAATGAAGTTCTGCATAAAGTTTATCATGAAAATAAGTAAATAAAGCAGTGACATAAGAAGAGGAAGTGGAAAACCAGAATTAAAAACAGTGAAGAAGCTGGTGAGTCAGAACTGAATTTGCAGCTGATGAGCACCAGAATGGTTTGTTTGCTTTTCAACTAAATATGTTTATTATATTGATACAGTGGATCAGTATATCAATATAAATATCATATATTAGATATCAACAATATAGTTGATACTTGTTTCAAATCCAAAATGTTAATACCAGAAAAATCACTCTGAAAGGGTGTATTCAAATTAATACCCTTTTTTCTTTACACAAGCTGAAATACCTACTAAACAGGCATATTCTCTGCTTTAAAATGTTCATTACTGCTGCATTTTATGCTTCTGTACATTTTAAATCTATTTTGGGCATGTGCCTCCCTCTGTATTGATGTGTGGAAAACCTGGTGCCTGACATTTTATTGGGTATTTGCTTCATCTGCAATACCAGGATCCACCGTCCGAGGCAGGATGTGCCTCAGGATCCTTAAAAAACTTGAGCTCAGCAAATAAATCAAAGAGCTGCTTTAAAAAGATTAAAACCAAGCCCTAACAGTAGGAAGTTTACTTGTCCCAGGTGGGATCTGCTGTGCAAACTGATGAAAATGTTTTTGTAGGACGCTGTCTCAGCCCTGGCTGGTGGTGCCAAGTGGTACCCGATGACTTTGGGTGTTGCGTGAGCTCTTAGCGCTCCCGGTTGAGCACAAGAAAATTCATGGCTATGGGTATCTTCAAACCTGTAAGGTGTCTCCAGGCAGCAGGTACCCCTGCTCATAGGCCAAAAGGATGCATGTGGGCCATCATCTCTGAAACATTGTACGTAACCTGATGGAGGAAAGGTGAGGCAGTGTTACGACACCACAAATTTAATGCACTTGCACCCTCTTGACCTGCATTTTGTAAAATGGGATCCCTTGATTGAGTTTTTTATCCTTCATACTGATCAATTCTTGCTAGATCTATAAATGCCGATGCACCTCCCCCTTACTCCCCCAGATCCACCTCTGGGACATAAGAAATGAAACTGCTCGGTGCCAGACCACAAGCAGCCCCAGGGAAGGATGTGGGGGCTCAGGGGGTGCTGTTCCCACAGGGCTCACACAGACCATGCCTCAGCTGATGGGGACACTGGCAGCAAGGCCCCGGTGGGCTCCCGGACCTTCCAGGGAGCAGCACCCCAAAGACTTTGACAAATGGTTTTATGGTCTTGAGCATTATGTGTGCTGGCTTAGCATGCCCTGGCACAGCAAACCCTCACTGCTGGTGGGCGGGGAATGCTGTTTTGGAGATTGAAATCTTGCTTTTACTGAACTGGCAGGGGGCTGTCACAGGCTTACTTTTCCCACTGGAGTTGGGGGGTGTCATCCACCGAGCTGCATCTTATCAGCCACATGACTGCCAAAGTGCGTGGGGCTTATGACAGTGCTGGGAGTCATGGGACTACCTTGTGTACAGTCCAAAAAAAATCTATGTGTTTGTATAAGCAAAGATTTTAACTTCTCCTAAAAGCTGATGAAAACTTTTCCCAAAAACTGACTTGCTTGTGTAAGGAAAACTTGTCTCTACAACCATCTTAACTGAGCATCTCGAGCAGCTTGAACAGGGGCAGCAAGCCTACCCAAAGAGACTGGACCCACACCTTGTGATGTGCAGCATGACCTCTCCGGGAAGATGAGCCATGCTGGCGAGCCAAGCTCCAGCTCTTTCTCTCGAGATTTTTTTTCCACAGCGTTGGCTGACCTTGGCCAGACCCTCAGGCATTTACGCACAAGCAGCAGCAGCAAGCACTGCAGAGTGCATGGCAGGGGAACAAGAACGAGGCAGCATGCTGTGTTCTGGTACACGAAGCACATGCCCACAGCACACACACAGTGCAAAACCTGTGTCAGGGCTTCCTGAGAGAAGCCTGGTGTAGACAAGACTGAAAGTACTGAGGAACAGATCACACTGGCTCAAGGAGAATTGGGCTCACTTCAACATATATCTTGTGAAAAACACCAGTTCCTCATGGCATTTTGGCATGGACTCCTTAAGCTCCACCAGATTTCCAAAGTATGAGTGCTGCATCAGGGGTCCTTGAGAAACTTCATATCCCAGCAGCCGAGTGGTGCTGCACAACGTACGGCTGTCGCTGTCACAGATGGAGTTCAATTAGTTGACATGTTTCAACCATGATTTTCAGGTCCTGCTGCCTCACACCTCGAGCAGGAGGAGGGTCGGGAGCGATCAGCCTGGGTGCAGTTTCCCTACCAAGCTGTTTGCGCTTGTATAGCAGAAAATCAAAAGCAAATCCCCCAGGTCCAGAGGTTTGTCTTCTGAGGTTGTGCCTACACAAAGAGCAGTGACCAGTTGAATTCGTCCCAGCTTGTCAATTATGCTGCTAATCCCTCTATGCCTGGATTACCCACAGCAAATACAAAGTATTGTTCTTCCCAGCTCTTGGCTAGTTTTCTCCCTGGGGGGGGTGTGAGACATGTCCGTGGGAAGTTACCAAGCGGTGATAACCTGCACGGGTAGTCTGGCCATGTTTTCAAGCCCTCCTGAAGGTAATTCAGCTTTCTCATGTACCTATATTCTTGCTCAGCAAATTGAAATGGGACTGAGCGTACCTAGCTGCTCATGTTGGACCACTGGTTGGAGGCTGGAAAGGATCTGGTAGTGAACGGTGCTTGAGAGAGGAACCAGGGCCAAGTACCTGTTTGGCATGGGTAACTCTTCCCAAAGCTTGACGGGGGGAGCGTGATGCCTCTGAGATATGGAGCTCATGTTTCTTTCTGCTGTTTTGCCGTTTGGCTTAGACACAAGGGGACTTTCTTCCAGGCTGCAGAAGTGGGATTATGTCCCCTAATGTCAAGCTCCCAGAGGACGGCACTGGTTACCTGAGACCAAAAAACAGTGGAGGAATCCACTCTTTCGAGTTACTGTTCCTCAGGACCTGAGACCTTTGCTAAAACTGAGAACGAAAACAGGGTCATCATGCTCGGGCTTTCTGACACGGACATATTTGTAATGCACGATGCAGCAAAGTAATGCCTCCAAGGTGTGTTCCATCCAGCAAGACAGACCTGACATATTTTAAGAAAAGCTTTTTAATTACCCTTTGGGAAATGCCAATGAATTATCAGGAGGAAAACTTCTCAGCTGGGCCTTCTCAGAAGGTGCAGAGCAGCTCCCAAGGAAGATGGTGGACGAGCCTCGCTGAGCTGTTCGAAGTTAACTGGGGTTAAAAAATGAACGCTACATAGCAGAAAGCAAAAGAATTATGACAGTGGGTCAGAGATGGTGTGCCTCCTCTTTCCAAACCTCTCTCTAGCAAAAACGAGTAGCAGATGTTCAAGGAAAGATGAGAAACAGGGTAAATGCAAAGTGATCTTTCCCTTATACCTCCTCCTGGCTTTTGGCACGTAGTGGTTTTGACAAATCCGTAAGTCCCAGGGAAAAATCATATATAAGATCTTTTTTAATTCTTATTTCTGCGATGCATGACTACGGGATTTTTTCCCCCGAATCCACATGAGCTCATTCAGCCACTGCACAGGCTTTTCAGAAAGACAGCATTATCGCAACAGCCAAATCTTCTCTGTGGCTTTCCCCGTGACTGCTGTGGAAGGGCAGCCTGCCAGGTGATCTAAATCCAGACAGGAAGCCTACCAAATGCCGCTCAACAAGTCATGTCAGCTCCAGTTTCCTACTGGTTACATTAATGGTTGCAACTCTGACCACAGGGGTAATGGTGCGTACTCCTCTCCAGCGTGAAAGCAAGGCCACAACGTTGTGTTGCTCAGTCCTCCGGGGCTAAAGGGCCATTAAGGTCTGCCGGGATGGCTGCAGATTTCTCTGCAGCTTGGTGGAACGTCCCAAAAGTTTTGTGGAGAAGGGAAATGCCTAAAAACACAGGGGAGAGCATTTTGCCTGTGCAGGGGGCTCTACCCACGGTCTGATGGATGGGTTTTGAATAAGATGAGCTCCAGTTACCGCGCACCCTGCACACAGGGTGGGGAGGACCACGCTGCAAAGTGCTCCGTTTCGGCCCCAAGCTTTGCACGGCAGAGGACAGGGTGGGCGGCGAGGTGTAACCCCAAGGGTCTCCCGAGCTTCCAGGGCACCCCCAGGTGCACCCCCAGGCATCGGCTGCCTCAAGATGCTTGGAGAGGCAGCGGGGCTGTGGGTCAAGGAGAGGACGTGGCCACCCCGAGGGGCAGCCCCAGGCTGTAACCCACACCGGAGACCGCCTGCTTCCATGGGCTGAGCTGGTGGTAGGAGAAAAAGGGAAAATCTGGGGCAACCTAATCCAGCATTAAAGTCTTGCTAATTCTCTCCTTCCTGAGGACACCTGAGCCACAGGGCTGGTGTGTGGGGGCCGGCGGCTGCTGTCCCAGTTGGCTTGAGCAGCTGCAGCCATCTGCAGTACTTGTCTCTGGCAAGGTACAGTTTCTGTGGGGTGGATGCCCCAGGGTTGGATTTCTACTCCTCAGGAGTCACCCCAGACCTGGGGGGAGAGGGATACGGCTTTCTGGACAAAAGGAGAGGGGATGTGTCACACAAACATTTCTGGTGCCAGATGCTAGACCTCTGTGTCTCTCCACTAACGTTGCTTGGGAGGAAGGGGAAGTGATTGCATGGAGCAGAGCTCTCCCCTTACCCCAGCAGTCTGACCTGCTGGGAGCCAGGAGAAACATGGATGCTATACTGAAAGCTCTGCAAAGGGCAGGCAGAGAGAAGGCAGGGAAGTCCTGTCCTGTGGAGGGAATGGGGCAGGTGATGGTGTAGGCAGTTCATCCAGGGATTTTATCCCCAGCTGCTGCCAGTGACATGGGAAATTGCTTAGTCTGTGAAAAGATGAGATGAAAAAACTCAGAGTCGTTCTTAAATGTGTGCTTATAAAGTAGCAATGATCTGTGAATTGTGGCTTTCCAGCTTTGGATCTTTATAATGTGGTGATACACACATAGAGATCCAAACTAACAGTAATATAAACTGACCTGAAAAAAACTGAGACTGATGCAAAACCTAAAAAGGAGAAAAGATAAGAACAAAGTGCTTCACATTTTCCTGTCCTCTTGGGTTGTTAGACCCACTGAGGCTGGAGCAACTTTCAAAATGCATAAACAAATCAAAAAACTAAGAATAACACCAAATTATTAACTCATCCAGACTTACGTTCACGAGTGATGCTTACTTTTAAAGTGAAAGGATCAAAATTGGATTTTAAAAATCCTTGCTACGTTACTTAAGTACGCCATAGACTGTGGTGAGTATACATAGCTATATCCTTCACTGACTTTGCTTTCTACCCTTCGCACAGATCTTTTTTTTTCTCTCCCTTATCTTTATTTTCTGCTGCTTGGAGAATGAAATCAACCCGGCCAGAGAAGCTTGCTGGTTCTTCTGCCCTCACACAAAGCAGCTGGGACAGTCTTCACCAGGGCACGAACATCCATCCAGGGGATCTCATCAGCTCGAGGGGCAGGGGTCCAGCCTGGAGGATGCTGGTGTAGGGCAAGGAAGGTGAGCAGGGCATGGGGGGTGACTCCCACAAGTTTTGCTACTGGCTCAGCTGCAGGATTGCTGAGTGCTGACCTCCAGGAGGTCCTGGGCCAAGTCCTGGGCTACAGTCCCACATCTGTAAAACGGAGATAATGTTTTCAAAGCTTACATGGCTTTTGGGAGGGTCATGACTATTAATGGTCATGAAAAGCTCCACCATGGCAGAGATGTGGCCCTTATAAGGGCTGCTGTCTCTCTTGAGAGAAAAAGCTTAATTCAAATCAGCTGTCCCCACTGGTATTAAAATTGTTAGCACCGTTCATCTTTTGGCTGTCTTTGTGCAATCTTTCTCCTTTTAGAACTAAAATTGCATTTTAAGGCTTTAAACTGCAATTTGATCTCCACAGCTTGGCTGGATTCCTTGAAAATAGGGGCTGGAGCTTGCTTTTGATTTTCTCCTCACACTCCTGGCCAGGCCTGGGCTTGAAAGCATAAATACCAACCATCAGCATTCAAATAAAAATTATTCTAGAGTCCGAGCAAAAATGGTACCGTTATTTGGAAGCCATACTACAAACTGCCAGCTACCCTGCTTTGGAGTCATAAAACACAGATAGTTTTAGTGAAGAAGTAAAATTAGTTCCTGAGTTTCTGGCCTGACTTTCCTACCCCTGACTGCTATTCCAGACCGCAGTTTAATTCAGCTGTTTATGTGAAGATGCCCTATTGGAATAAGGCAGTGAATCTAGCCAATGTTGCAGAGATGAATGCCTTTATTCTTCTTGAAATAAAAATGGTGTCATGGGATCTTTCATGCCTCCCCAAAGACAGAAGCTTGATTTAAAATGTCATCTGAGGGATCACATCACTAGAAGCACATATTACTTCCTAGCTCAGTGCTAGGGTGTTGACAGAAAGCAATAAAGTGTCTTCAGCCATGACGTGCAGTTAGACATCGTGCTCCAAAGTGTGGCTCAGCACCCAGACAGCTGTGCCACAACGAGGGACAACTGGGCTCTTCAGTCTCTGGACCATGATGGCAGGATTGCACCCCTTCGCTGGAGATATTTTGCTATTTGATTCGGTATAAGTATGGCTTTGTAAAGAGCTAATGAACTTGAAACCTCCCCATTGCAGCATTTAATCAGCTTGGCTTTTGACAGTGTAATTTATTTTTCCCCATCCACACTGCTATTTTCAAACATAGTTAGTACTGATTTCACTATTTCAAGTGTAAAGACCTGCTAAGCAGAAGCTTCTCTGTAATTTATCTATTATTTAAACCATGCCTTGAAATGTGTTTGCTTAGTGGTGTCAACAACCTCCAGCTGACATCACTGGACATCGTGGACCCCCACCACGCTCCAAGGAGGGCTGGAGCCTGGAGCACTGGCAAACAGAGGTAGCCGATCCTGCCATCAACTGGGAAAGATGGAACAGCAGGTACCACAACACCTTCCTCTACCCACTGCTGCAGGACCACCTCTGAGTTCAAGCCTCCTGACCCAGCAGAGCTACAGAATCTCCAGGGTTCGTTTGTTTTTGCCACGGTCCCCACAAGGTTTCTCAGAGAAGGGGTGAATTGTTTTGTGACTGAGAAAAAGGGAAAGGGGGAAGCTGTGTGGAGGAGTGAGGCTTCACTGGCTGGAGTGGGATTGCCCCGAGGAGACCCAAGTCTGTGATAGGCTTCCAGACCATGCCTGGTGGTGGAGGACAGCCCAGGTGTGGCCCACTTGGAGAAGCACTTTGAGATGAAAAGCACTGCTGTTAGCAGTTCGTAACTCCCCAGGCTTTGGAAAACAGCCAGCCTCAGGGAATGGAGTGCATTGCATGGCCAGGTACACTTACAGAAGGCGTGAAATTTTCACGGAAGTTGCTAAAACGTGATTTTTCAGCCTGGCTTGATGTCCTGCCCTTCTCATTGCCAGGTGTGTTTAGGAGAGGCAGGCAACAGGCAGTCAGGGCACTGCTTAACAAATACTTGGCCAGGAGGAAAAAACTACTTTAGCCACAACACGGACATCTTGACTACACTGAGGTTACTACCAAGAGTAGAGCTGTCTCCCCACCACACGGCATGCTTGGCTTTCTGCCTTGGGAGCCCATGTCCACCCGAGCAAATCCCTTCTCCATTCCTGCATCCGTCTCCAGTCTGCTCGTGGGAATTTGCTGTGTTGCACACCAGCTCGGGGCTAATTGGCATGGGGGAGTCAGGGCTGACAGTCCTGTGATGGCTTCTTCAGGTATCCTCAAGAGATGTTTTCAAGACAGTGAGTGGGCTGAACAGGCAGATTCTCCTGAAAATAAATGTGTTCTTTGACTTGCTGTCTTCAAGGCAAGAAGTAGATAAAATAAGCAAATAAGCATATTTGTGAGGCCATTAACCTGAGAGGGAAGAAGCTGAGCTGACGGGGGAATGACAACTCTGCAAGCGTTCATCACGTGCAAGCATTTAATGCATGGCACTAGCTCCTCAGCACATGAGGTCTGGTCAATTTCTTGCACTGCTCAAATCACTGCGATGGTAGCCACGGGCCTGCATCACTGCTGACTGTTTCTGCAAGCAGGGAAAGCTGCTGGGCAGCAAGCTCTCGTGTTTGTCTGCAGCCAAGCTAAGAGACACCTTTCGTGTTCCTGTGCAGCATCACTCGGTCTGCAGGAGTGAAAAGGTAGCTTTTCCTCCAGGTCTGGTCCCAGGAGCATCTTCTGAGTGCAGTCCCAGAAACAACCCTGTGCAAAGTGTGCCTGCAGAGGCCGAGGTGCCAGGCTCCCCACTTGCACTCCTACAACTGCTGCTGCGGAAACACAACCCTCGTTTTAAATCAGCTGCAGTGAAACGGAAGGCTTTGAGAAAACAAACTCCCTCCAAACATATCCTTAACTTCATTTCCTCTGGTGGCCCTCCTTCTTTCTGGGATAGGTTTCATGGGTCACTTTGTATTTTTTTTTTCTTTCTCTAATTTTAATTCTTGTCCCACCAGGGGTTGTTCTTTCATAGGATCCCAACCACGAATTCTCAGATGGCAATAAGAGCTGAGACGAGGACTTGCCTGCCTGCATTCTCTCTGCTTTTTTATTTTCTCTTTTTTCTAGGTTTTAAGCTGAGCTCTAACACGTCCCATATTTTATTCATTTAGGAGGATTCTTTTACACCACAAGAAAAGTAGATCGTCTGCCCGGTCTGTAATCATGCTAAGAAGATTTTAAAACCCAATAAATAACAGTATTTTTCCCAAAGTATTTTTTTCCACCAAATTCCACATCTATTGCAATGCTCTTCCTTCAGCACCAATTTTTTATCACATTTCCAAAACCGCAGTTGGATCATCCTTATCAACAGCCTCCCCTGACACAGACAGCTACGTCCAGTGCCCTGGACAGACCTGGGGGTGAGATGCGCTCGCCCTGGGAGCGCAGCCGGAGTAAAACCAGCCGGCAGAGCCTGGCGCTGGTTCTGTTGGAGCCGTGCTCTGGATCAGGCCCGGAGGAGGCAGGTGAGCGGCGGGCTGGCTCCTGCTCGCCACTCGGCTCTCTCCTGGCTGGAGTGGTGGCCCCGTGGGCTCCCGTGGCTGCGCTGCAGCAGCCACCACCTGTGCTTGCTGTGGGCTTTGGGGCTGGTTCCCACGAGCAGGCAGACCATTGCTTGCTAGGCACAATTAATGGTTACTCTGAGGCAGCGGATTAAATTATTTTTGCCAAAACCCCGTTCTTAAGCGCAGTCCTGCCAAACCAGGCGCTTCGGCGGGCTCCACAGCTGCTGATTGTGACCGGGGTTAAATCGGGCTGGTCTCGGTCTCCTCCTTTGCCTCACGCAACCCAGCCCCGGAGCGCTCCGTCCTGGGGGACTCCTGGGGACAAAGCTGGCGGGCGGAGAGACCCCGGCTTTTGCAGCAGAAGGGTCCCAGGGCGCCTCTCCGTTCTCCCCTCGCCCCGCACCGGCAGCAACGCCAGACCTTCCTCAGGCCCTGCCGCGCCTTCCCGGGTGTGGGCTTTACTGGGGGAAAAACAAGAACCCCAGGTGACAAGTCCCCCCCCGGGCGGGAGCTCGGGGCTGGGGACCCCGCTCCGGCGCGGCCGTGCCCGGGGCCGGGGGCAGCAGGCCTGTGGCGGAGCCGCCAGCCGCTGGGTGCCGCCCTTGTCCCGCCAAACCCCGCCGGGCCGGAGCCGCCGCCGCCGCGGGGCCGCTGCGCCCGCCGCGCCGCGACAGCACGGCCCCGCCGGCCCGCCCGGGGGGGGCAAGGCGGCTCCTCCCGCAGGGGGCGCGGGGGGCGCGGGGGGGCCGTGCGTGCGGCGGGGGGCCCCGCTGTCACTGCGGCGGCCGCGGGCAGCCGGCCCCAGAGCATCGCCGTGCTCCGGCCGTGCTGGGCTGCTCCTGCGTCTGGTTTCTGCCTCCTGCAGCCCCCGGCGGCACCGGGCCGGAGCCCAGGAGCTCCCAGTCCCGCCGCCGGGGAAGGGTCCGGGGCTCTGCCCACCGACCCGCGGCGCTCCCCGCTTTCCCGTCGTTTCCCCGCCGCAGAGGCAGGCGGTGGCGCTGGGCAGCGCCGGTCGGGCGAAGGGGCGACCCGTGTGCCGAAGCGCCGGCGGGGCGGGGCGGGGCGCGGCTGGGGACCCTCGGGCCGAGCCCTCTCTGACTGTGTTTGCCCCGTGGCGCTCGGTGCGAGTTTGGCGCTCGAAGGTCTTCGCGGGTGGGAGCGTTACATGACACGAACAAAAGGTGGAAGAGCGAGAGGAGCGGGCTAGCGGAGGCTTCACAGCTCTTAACCCAGCAGCAACGTTTCAGAACATGTTTTCATAAAAGGGAGTTCATTTTGTCCCTCTAGTAACACTGGCTACTGCGGGTTTTCGTGTTCTTTGTTAAATGGAATGAATCACACAGCATCAGGATAAGACTCTAAATTAACATCTTTTCGTATTACTTGTGGATGTTTATTTTTAAGCTGGCAAACAGCAGATGGGCAACCATCAACAAACACAGGATAGTGGCAAGAGCAGCTGGACAATGCATTAGCTCATCTCTATTTAAAAGTACATAATTGGGACTTCAGTATCAGAAGTCACTTCAAAACGGGAAGCAACTGCAAACACCAAACAAATTTTCCTGCGTTCATCGTTGGTGAAGTTCAGCAACCGGCTGTACTCATGGACATTTCAGTCTATTTACAATATTTACACTGATAGTTTCCAAAGAAAAGAAGAAATAGGACGGGGAACTACTCAGTAGGCACAGACTTCAGATGTTACATCTACTGACAAACGCATTAAGTACCTACCTACCTACCGATCTGTTTGACCCCAGGCCAGTTAATCCCAGAGTGAAAGCTCTGACAGCTACCTCTTGGTGTGGGGTTTCCGAGAGGAGAGGTCTTTCTTCTTGTCCCACACGGTCCCCCCCCAGAGGAAGCCCCCATCCTGCACGTGCACAGCAGCGATGTCCCCATATGAATTTTATATCCGCTGGAGACTGATGGACCTGGATCTCCACTCACTTGTGGCCGTTAAGCTCTGAGCTACCTTCCTGTGTGGCTGCCAGCTATGCTCGGTTAGAAGAATTCCTCCTGGAAATGTATGTGTTGAGGGAGTGCAGATTGTATGGGATTTTATATGCTGTAGGATTAACCTTTACTCAGTCTGTATGCTGGGGGGGGGAGGATTTAAGTGATGTGCTGGAAAATGTTCCCTGAAGATGCTAATCTTTCCCCCTTCTTTCTTACTTCACTTTAAGCCTTCTTCAGGAAATTACTTGTGGTTTAAAGGTGAGATCTCTGATCTACCAGCAAATACATCTCCCAGGGGCCTGAATCTGCATTTCACACACAAAAACCACTTTAGCCAGCTCAGCTGTCTGTCAAAGCAGCAATGTGTAAACCGAGGCAAAGAAGAGATGCAGAAAATGGAGAAATGTGCTCCTGGAGAGGTGGCAGATGGAAGACCCCGTCTCTAGGACTCAGCAGGAGCTCTGAAAACTGGGATATGGCACTAGCAAAACAGTGTGAACGGCCAAAGAAACAATGATTTACCTGAATGAAAACTTGTTGAGGTTAGGTATGCCTTTTCTTGAGCAAAACTGTACGTTATTTTTTGGGCGGTGTGAATTTCTAAAAGTTGGGTTTCCAATGTAGTCCAAATGTAGCTTGAGTGGGAGTTCAGCCATCTATCACCCTGGGAATATAAATCAGGCCATGTAGTACCCTCAAACTGCTCATTCTTGTAGGGTAATCATGAACGTGAAACAGGTTCATATGCTTCAAAACTGAGCAGCCAGTACTTAGCACAGTAGGCCAAAGAGCATTTATTATCCCAAATCCTGCAATGAGCTGTAAAGATTTCAGTTGTGTCCAAAACATATCATTAGGCCTTCTCTTGATTTTTGGTAATTAGAATCTTCCCAAATATCTCTGAGCATTTTCATTACTTCGTAAATTTTCCCCAAATAGTTTAGACAAATTATTTTCAGCAGATGGCTTGTTATGAATAGCTTGTGAATTTTTCACTTTGACATCTGTACTGTGTTTACTGGGTGGTTTAATCAGTTCCTAGGCTGAATGACTGAAATGTTTGCAAGGGAGGAAAAATGAGCGCAGGATACTAAATAAGAAACGCTGCATTTCAAGGACAAACATATTCAGCTGACTGTATTCACAAACACTCGGGGATTTCCAGCAATTGCTGACTGCCCTGTGGACACTGGGTGCCATGATGCCTGTATGCCTGCAAATCAAACTCATCTTGCTCAGCCAGAAGTGTAATTGTGAACTTCTCATTTCTTAGCAGCCATGTCATGTAGTCAGAACTCACTAGCAGAATTTTTGCTCCAACGAGTTGTATTTTAACTACATGCCAAATCCTGACTGTCTCAGCGCTGATGTGGAGGTATTGTTAAGCAGAGCTGCATGTCCAAACGGGCTACTTTTATCTCCTTGCTTTGTCTTTCTCAAAATAACATGGAAGATAAGGTACACTCTTTCTTTGATCGCTAATCTCCAACTCTTGAATGGTGACCAGGAAGGATAAGTATGCATTGAACAGAAGTCCTAATGATCAGCACATGGTTACAGTTTCAAGGAATGGGAAAATTAAAGCAGAAAGCAAAACCCCCAAACATGAGGGAGGCTGGAAAGGAAGGTAAAAGAGCAAGTATAAAAAAATTCAGCAGTGCACAACCATAAAACAAATGGATGCATTTGCTGATCAGAATTAGCACGCTCTTGCTTTACTGGTGTCCTCTCCTACCTGAAGACAGTTTAAGAAGAAAATAGCAGTAGTAGGGAGCAAACAATTGGAACAAGGATTGTCTCTGTAGTATGTTCAGATGGCACATGGTACAAAGGGGTCCTCGCACTGCCACCGTGCAAATATTAAATAAAAATAGCCTTGGGAGGAGTGGCAGGAGATTGTGAGACGGCAGCACCAGTGGCAAAGCCATCTGCAGCAGCACAGGCTGCAACACGCTCCAGGCTCTAGCCGTGCCTTTTCTCACACCAGATGCTGCTGCGCCCACCACCTCGGCTCACCCCCGAGTCCCCAGCATGTCTGGCAAGCCATGGCTGGCCTCGGGTTTCTTGCAAGGCTTGTGATTTTCTGCGCTGAGTTGCCACCCAAATGGTAAGTAATAAACACTTCAATAATTCATAACCAGTCAGTAGTATCTTAAATAATTTAACAAACAATTTGTCATCTTTCCTTGTGATAGAAGATGCTAGCTGAAGAGCAGCTGAGGAAGTTTTCGTGTCCACCTCACCCCTCCCCAGGAGCGGGCTTCACCCCAGCCTAAGCTCAGCCAGGTGGATACAGCCTGCAGGGGAGCAGTGGGAGCAGAGGCGTGCAAGCGCAGAGGGGAGGCAGAGGAGCAGGGGAAGCCACATTCAGCAACCTTCTCCTGCAATTGTTGGGTGTACTCAGAGCCATACTTCTGGAGCCGTTCTCCTACCCACTGCCCTTGGTGATGATACTGAGTCCCCATGCCCTTTATCCCTGCTTTCCCCCAGTTAAGCATTCAGCTGCTCTGCAGAGCAGCGCGGACCAAGCCAGTCACAGTTCCTGCTTTGTCACCCAAGCCGCTAAAGGATCACAGCAGGCATAAGGCAGGCTGGCGAGTCAGACGGCCCTTCATTCCCGTGTGGTTTAAGCAGCAAGTCCCAACAAGATGCATGTTATCTTCCAAAGGCATGGGGAAGACCTTGGAGCAACACTTAGTTCAGAGAACCATGTCAGAAGATAAAACCCCCAAGAGAAATGAGAGACCAAACAAGCTTCACTCAAAAACAGTAGTTTCACCTGGTTAAACTGTAGCACATATCTGCAGCACAACCTTGGCATCGCACTGAACACAAACAACATCCAGTGAAGCCAGCCGAGCTCCCCAGGTGCTTAAGATTGTACTTGAGCAAAGCATGTAAGGAACACAAGTGGTGCCAGCTTAGGCATACAGAATATGTAATAAGTCACAGAGAAGCATGCTTTTTATTGTGTTTTAAAAGAAGTCTGTGCTCTTATTTCCAAGTAGTTCCAATCCTGCCAATGGATACGACCCCGTGCACTCGGGCTTTTTTGGGAGATGTTGTATTCACTCCAGTGAAGTTATGCTGGCAGAAATCGTGGTTCCCTGAAACTTAACTGTTCCCCAAAAAGCCTATTAGCTAAGGCATTTGCCATGTCTAAATACATGTTTTCATTTAATAGTGGCTACCCTGCTATTAAAAGCTTTTAAGACAACCCCAACCTTGCTGCGAGCATCCAGCTAGAGCAAACAGGCAGACAGCCCGGTGGAGCACTGGCGAGCACTGAGAAGGATGGCAAAGGGAACAGGACAGGGCATCAAAGGGCTGCTCTGCCCAAAAACCAGAAGGGAGCATGGCCCATTCCTGCTGCTACAACATCCCTGCTCTGCTATGAGGGTGAGAGCTCGAGCATTTTGCAGGGCTTGCTCCCGGGAAATGGTTTAGCCCAGAAAAGCAGAGCAAACTCAAGCAGCATCATTCTTACCCTGCAAACATGTCTGAGGTTAATTGGCATGGCAAAGCATTTTGAAAAGCACCAAACCTGACGTAGGAGCTTTACCCATCCCTGAACAGGTGTAAACTTCTAAGCATTAAATTACTTTAAAAATTCCCTCTGGGCTTAAAAGTCACTTTGGTGACTCATGACAGGAGGCTGGTGTTTCCAGGCCTTTTTAATGCAGTCCTGGGGGAAGGGAGAGAGAGCAGAGGGAGACAAGCCTTTCCTTGCATGGCGGCGTGCTGGTCCACAACCTGCAGGGAGCCCCCTCGCACAGAGATGCTTTTGCCAAGACCTGGCTGGTCCCAGGGACACCTGGGCTCCTGGGAAGGGCTCCAGCCCAGTGGGAAATGGCTGGAGATGGCAGGCAGCTAGGCTGAAGCACTCCCAGAGATTTCTTTGAACCTAAGGACTTGGACTTCATCCTGTAACGCCTTTTTGGTAACGAGCTATGTCTAAATTCTGTCTCATAGCAGCCAGCATGTGTCAGTGCTGGCTCGGTGCTGCCGTTTGCCAATGAAGAGAGCTTCTCTGGGAATTTCTAAATGGTCTCATAATTATATGCCCTTGCTCACAGGTCTGCTTACCCACAAATACCAACGCAACACTAATTAACTCCTTGGAAATGCTCTCTTAGCCCTCAGTTCCTGCTGTCTCTTTCCAACCCTGCTGATGTTTCCTCTTTGATAGATTTTATTGAGCTCAGGAGAATCCAAACATTGCAGGCACTGCATGAGGAGGGCAGGGCTGTCCCAAGAGTCACTCCCATTTGATGGTTACAATAGGTTTTGACTTCTTTTTGAAACGGTCCTTCCTCCACCTTACAGGTTTTTTCCCTCGGTAACCCCAGAACCTTTTTTGAAAAGATACAAGCTGACACAGTTGGTTGATGTCAGGAAAACTGTCAGTTACTGTATGGGCAGAAATCAGCCTTCTGGGAGATGCAATACATTATTCATCATCTTCCGAAGATCATCTAAAGGTCAGGCTATTTCGGCCTCAAGGTGGATAAAATATATGTTCAGCCTTATGGGCTGACTTATGGTTCCTGTATCTGGAAGCCTCAGGTATTACGCAAGGCGCTTGCATCAGAAACCTGAAAAGCAGAGAGGGCTTCATAGCTTTGCAGATCGCTGTTGCCAGGATCAGATAGCCATTTATGGGGTTTGGGAGATACCCTCCATCCACCATGTTGGGAGAGAATCCGTGCTTCAGGTTTTGTGAAAAGATAGAGCTTTTCTCTTTTGTTGCTGAGGAACTACAGTTTTTCTCCTAATTTTTTGATCTGCACAGTCAGAGAATAAACATCTAACAAAACTTCATTGTAACAGACAAATATATGCATTCAGTTCAGATCGGCTACCTGCCAGGGGCAGCGCAGCAAGGTTCCCAAGGGCAGCTGAGGCAGGGCAGATGCTGCCTCAACTCTCAGCTCCTGCCGTCAGGGTTCCTTAGACATCCAGTTTCCTAGGGCTGCTCAGTGCTCTGGGAGTTTTGTTTTGACAGTCACTTAGTCAATCATCCCCCTGGCCATGCTTGTGGCCAATATTCAAAGTATCTTTGGGAGCTTTTTAACATTACAGGAAGTTTAAAATATTTCCACCTTAAAAACAAAATACAATTACCCAGTTAGGTGGAAGCTTTTAGGGTTTTGTGTCAAGCTGTATCAAGAAAAGATACAAAATCAATTAAAAGATTACAGGTTTTTCACATCTGGGATTTAAAAAGACACTGACTGAAAGACAATTGGTTCCAGCATAGCAATTACCAAATAGAAATACTGTTTGCATCCAGAAAATACAAAGCATTCCCTCGTACCTCCAGAAATACCATAGAATTTTCCATCTGCTCTGATGCTGCCTTTGTTTTTACTGGTGAAGATAGCCACATCAGAAGGGCTTAAACTGGACCAGATTCTCATATCCAGATTTGTGCCTCACATTCATTTTGCAACATACATGCAATTAAAAGGACTAACAAACACAAACAGAAATGGAAACACATCAGGCTACTAACTGCAGCAGTGGTGTAGGATAATGTGTCATCCTCTTCCACTTGAGGAACATCTGTAAACCCAATACAGTGACTTTTTTCAATTGTTTGAAAAATAGACTGTAATGCCATGGATTAGTCATTGGTCAAGCTGCAAAAGTTCTGCAGTTTTAGTAGCTGTCATTAACTGTCACTGTCACCCATAACCACTATTTGGGGCTTTGCTGGGTTGCCATTTTCCAGGCTGTGCAATGCTGGCTGTGATGCCACGAGTGGTGTGGTGGCTTCTGCAGTAGCAGCGATCATGCTGCACAGGGATCTTCACTTGCTCCTTTTATCTTACTTGAAAGCTGCTTTGTACATCCGTCAGCTTCAACCAGGTCTGTGTTTGATCTGCCGATCGATGCCTGACTTGAGGTCTGCCGTTAGCATCAGCTCATATACTATCCTGTTTGGGTTTGGTTGGCAAGATGTAAAGCACGGTACTGTTTCTGCTCTCTGCTTTGGTAAGTGCAAAGCACACCTGGCTGGGATGGAAAATGCAATACACCAGCACATGCACCACTGCTGGAGAAGGGCATTAACCTGTCCCAAATCCAGACTTAGAAACATGCTGAATAGCCTGGAGTTATGCTGGGGACCACTCTGCTGTTCCCCACCATCAGGTGCACATAGCAAGACAGGGCTGGGTGCTGGGGGTAGACTTGGTGTCATGTCGACTTGCAGTGCATATAAACTGAGATGTTTTTACTCGGCGGCAGCAGCTTTAGCTGCCATCAGAAAGAAAGGCAGAGTTCATCTGGGTGGGCACCAACCCCACCAAGCTGTGATGGCACACAGCTTCCTACCTAGCTGACACCCAATGACAGACCTGAAGAAGCATCATTCAGTGCCTTCTTTGCCTTGCTTTTATTGGCAAGGTCTCAGCCCACTTCCACAGACTAAGGCAGAGAGGCAGTGCTCGTGCTACAGGAGGGTCAAGCTAGGGACCACAGAGGTAAGCTGCATAAAAGAAGTCTGTAAGTCATGGGACCAGAGGGGATGCAATTGAGGGTGCTGGGGGTGATGGTCTATGTTGCTGCGAGGCCACGCTTCTCTCTGGAAGGTCGTAGCAACCAGGAGTGGTCTCTGATGACTGGGGGAAGATTCCTGCCTTAAAAAAAAACAAAAACAAAAAACCCCAAAATAACCCCAAAACACTGAAAGGAGACTCTGGGGAAGAACTACCTGGTCAGACTCAACCCAGTGCCTGGGAAAATTATAAAGCAAGTCCTGAGGGACTCTGTGTCCATGTCATGAAGGACAGGAGAGTGACTAGGAATAGGCAGCATGGTTTCTCCAAGGGCAAAGTGTGCCTGACCAGCCTGCCTGCCCTCCCAATGGAATAAGCAACCCACTCTGGGAGGGTTGGGGAAGGCACTGGATGCCGCTTTCCTTGGCTGTAGCAATGCTTTCACCATGGTGTCCCATAACGTCCTTGTAGCCAAACTGAGGCAGTATGGGCTACATCGATGGACTAGAATGTGGGTGAAAAACTGCCTTGGTGCTTAGGTTCTGGAGGGAGTAGTCATGGATTCAGAGTCTGTCAGGCATCCAATTATGAGTAGTGAGTTTTGGGGTAAATACTGAGGCCAGAAATGGTTTATACCAACATCACCCATGACCTGCACAATGGGAGATAACACCTCCCCAGCAAATTCACAGACAACGTTAAAACAGGAGAAGGCCATTAGCCTGGAAAGCAGGGCTGCTGTTCAGACGGACCTGGACAAGCTAGAGAAATTGGGCGACAGAGACCTTATGAAGTTCAGCATGGACAGATGCAAAGCCCTGCATGCACCTCATCTGGAATAACTCCCTGCAACAGTGGGGACTTACTGCCTGGGCAGCAGCTCTGCAGAAAAGAACCTGAGAGTCCCAGAGAGCAATGGCTTGAACATGAGCCAGGAGTGTGCTCCTGCAGAGATGAAGGCTAACTCCAGACTGTACGTAACCTGCATGTAACCAGCAGGTCAAGGGAAGAGATCCCTCCCCTGTTTTCAGTAGTAGTGAGACTGCACCTGGGGTATTGTGTTCAGTTTGGGCTTCCCAGTGCAAGAAAGATATGAATATGCTGAAGCAAGTGCAGCAGAGGGTCACTAAGATGGTTAGAAGACTGGAACATGATGTGTGAAAAATAGCCAAAGGAAATGGGTTTATTCAGCCTGAGAAGACTGGATGGACAAGAGGCAGCAGTCACAGGGTTTAGCAAGGGAAATCCTACTAGGATGTAAGGAAAAACCTTCCTTTTTGTAAGAGGTGGGTCAGCACAGGAGCAGGGGTACAAAGAGGCTGTGGAACCTCCATCCCTGAACATTTTCAAAACATCCTGGTAGCATTTTCTCTGTCTGCTACCAATGCAACAGCCACTCTTGCAGGGACTACAAGAAACAGACATTTTTACCTGGCTTATTCTTAAATGCCTAGCAGGCGCCAGAGCAACAAAAAGTACCGTTTACTGAGTGAAGAGCTGAACACCTCTTAGGAACAGAAATGATGTGACTGGCCCAAGGGCAGCGTGAGGGCAGGGAGCTGAGTGCCTGGGGCTGCAGCAACACTTGGTCTCATCACCTTGGTATGGGACTTCCATCACCTTGGTATGGGACTTCGTGAAATGATTGAGAAAGCTGCTAGTGGCCACAGTTCGGTTGGAATTTGGCCTGGAGTGAAGTCAGCAAGAAAGAAAAAAGCCTCTAACATCAAAGCTTTCCTTTCAGGGTCAATTTACATCCTGAAATTGTCTGTTGTCTGAGTCAATCTAACAGCTCACTGCTGAACAGGGAGGGTTTGTTTACCTCCAAGGACCCCAACCCTCTCCTGCTCATCCCGTTCCCCAGTCCCACCACCTTCTCTGCTCAAGCACTCATCAGCCCCTGCTGTCAGCTGCCCGGGCTGTCCAGAGATGAGCAGCAAAGAGCCGGAGTTAGAGGGAAGGAGCAGGACTTGCCCCTTTCTGAAGTGTTGAGCTGTTAGATCGGCTCAGTCACCTCCTGTCACCTCCTGCCAAAGGGCTGGGTGGGAGGGAGGGAGGGAGGGAGGGAGGGAGGAAGGAGCTAAGGGAACTGTCTTGCTGCAAAAGAAAACCCTGCCATTGGAAATGCACAAGACAAAATTTCCCTAACCTAGTGCTGGCAAGATCATTTGAACAGGCTCAGCATGGAAGAGATTCCCTCATACGTGGTGGCCACAGGTGTAGCAGTGGTCCCCCCCAAAATGCTCACCCTCTCATGCCACTGGCAGTGCCAAGGCAGGCAGGCACTGGCTGCTCTGCTAGGTGCACAGTGGATTGCAGGGTGCATCTACTGCCTGCAGAGGGGAGGTCACTGACTCTGTCCCCTCAAGTGCCGGAAGGCCGAAACCACAATTCCCAGGTGGACGTTTTTCCTCCACCTACCTAAGGCCAAGAAAGCAGGATTTGCAGCTATCTAATGTTGCCTGGCATAGGGACTGGCAAGGGGAGGTGACTCCCTATTTTTATGTAAAAGAAGCCAGCAGCATGTGTGGGTCAAATTGTCTTTCTTGCTTCATGCATCGCCACCTAGAAGGCTGCTTTCCTACCACTGCAGCACATCAATCTTTCAGAAGTTTCCTGTCTCAATCTCCAAATCACTTATTTTTGATTATTTCTAGTTCTACTGTACAGCCCATCGTGTCTTGAGGCCATGGGACAAAAGCCAGGAGTCCTACAGTGCAACTGCTCAGTTAATTCCTTGGGTGTCTTCCCTGCTGATACATAGCAGAGATTGGCAACTAATCTATATATAGTACAGCACTGCAGCCGAGACACAATGGCTGCATTCAGCGTGCATACATGATGATGTCAGCAATGGCTGTTTAATTGCATCATGGGAAGTGAGGGGAGAAAAGAATTGGAAGAAAAAAAAAAAAAAAAAAAAAAGAAAGGGGGCCCCTGGCCCCTCCACTTTACATAATTTCCTTCACTGCCAGATGGAAATGCATGGGAATGCTGGCCCCGCATCTCAGGAGCTCCCTCCCCGAAGCCTGGCATGGCCACATCTGTTTCCCTGATTTCCTACACTTCTGATCTTCTTCACCTGCCCTGCACCCCACCACCTTGGGCGAGCTTCCTGAGATGCTGCTACCGCCATTTGATTTGGCTTCCTGAGGCTCGCTCCCTCCTTCCTTATTTTTACTTCTCCAGCTTGCAGTAGCACCCCAAGGCCGGTAGCTGTGAAACACCGCGGAAGGGTAGGGTCTGCACTGCAGAGACCACAAGCCCCTCGGCTGCTTTTATTTAAACAAATGAGCATCTGTACTGCCAGGCAGCGGTTCACAAAAGGGGCTGTCAGGCTCAACGCAACTCCACCGCTCTGCGGCTAGCAAACAGAAGATATACAAACTTCTCTTCCCAGCAGCTGTCCGTCATCATAAATGCACATGGGTTTTATTTGAAAGGAGACACAACACCCTGCTTTAGTAAAGCGAAAAAGGGGAAAGATCCTCAGAGTGACAGCGTTCCCCCCTCCGAGACCTACAGCATCAGCCAAATCAACGGCTTTAAAATTCCCCTGAACGCCTGCCTTCCCTTTAAAGTTCCTGCTCCAGCAAACAGGACTCATGGTATCCTCCATTTTAAGAAAGCTTCCCTTTGTCTTATCCCCCGGCCTATTTATAACTTCCGTGGTGGAGGTATCCTGGGAAGGATTTACACCAGCAGGCGCAGGGCCCGTCTGCACACAGAGAGGAGGCATGCTGCAAAGGGACATTTAACAGCCTTCAAGAAACGTGCAGCTCTTTGGGGCTAAATCTCTGGGAGGAGGCTCTCACCGAAAGGGTTTCAGCTGCCTGTTTTCCCAGCGGCACGTGAGAGAGGCTTTGGGATGGGATGTGAGTGACAGGCTGCTTTCGTAAGTCCACTTTTATGGATGTAGGGATGCCACTGGGGTCCCGCATAGGAAAGAAGATGGCTCCTACTTTGCCCAGGCAAGAGCTTCTCCCTTCTCGGCTCCCTGGTGGAGCAATGAGGAGAGGAAAGGCCTTTTCATGGGTCACTTCAAGTTTCCGAAGACTTTGCAGGGAAGCCGGGATCTGAGACTCTAACTTTGTGCACGTACCACAAGCGCACAACAGCCTCATCCTGTAACCTGAGTCTGGAGGAACCACACGATGCAAGGTAGCAAAAGCTTCCTCCGGGTCCATCTTACAGCTTTCCCTACAGGAAACGTAATTATAACCATGATAAACACCCACATGAACCAGGAACTCTGATTATCGCCCTGCATGGCTACTTGCTTGTTCGTTCGCTTTCTTAAAGAAGCGTATTACCTTTGCATGTACTGTCACTGACCCGTGTTGGTTTCAACATATAAAACTCATGACATTTCAGGTCCAGGTTAGCCCAAAGCCTGTTTCCTTCCTGCCTCCACTTTTCTCTCTCAGCATTCAATCGATACCTTTGGAACAGCCCTGCCTTGATGAGAGCAGCTGTGGGAGAGAGCCACACCTGAATGTGGGTCAGGATTAGTGCTGCATGTAACACAAAATCACCTGAGGGCACATGCTGCAAATGAGAGTCCTGGTTTGCCGATGATGCTCAGGGAATTACATTGCATGGCCCTGAGGGAGGAGCAGACTGTCCCCCAGGGAGTGAGGAGGAGGCAGAAGGGGACCGGCAGCACTTGGATGCAGATAACCCTAAGATGTAGATGATGTCTCTTTGCAACCAGCTGAAGAGATGGAAGATACTAGTGTCCCTCTGAACAGGCTGCACAAGCGCTTCATCTTTCCTGGCACAAGGTCAACTGTAGTGATGCTGCAGCGTGTTAGGGGACACTCACATGTCCCAGTTTACGGGCTGAACCGGGTAATGAATAGCTGAGGGTGCCAGGCTTCCCAGCTCCTGCAGCCAGATCTGGAGGGGAACAGCTGCCTGCACCCGGAGTTTACACAGCTGTGGAGAAGCATTAACAGCTGACAAGCCATTCTCCCTTAAGCCGTAGCATATACCACCTCTTGCAGTTAACAGCACTCCCCCAGCTGAGTAAAAGGATCTCGTGGATGTGAACAAGAAACAAGGTAGGGCGGATTTCTGAGTTACAGCCGAGTTAACTGTGCGGAGAGGATGAATGTGGAGTGAGGTATGGGAGCAGCAGCAGTGTCAGGAAATGGGAGGCTAATAACAAAACATTTGCAATTATTAGCCCATAATGTTGGCACCTGCTTTCTACCTCCAGCTGCTCAGAGTTTGTGTTTCTTGACCTGCAGATCATGTTTAAAAACCATACCTACTCTGCCAAGCTCTTCCTGAAGGGCGAAGTGATCTGATGGGACATTTTGTTGAAGGTGAGTTTGAGAGCCTTTAATACTTACTTCAGCATCAGTTTTTGCATGAGGCCAACATCCAGTCAGTGAAGTCACTCCTTGTGGGCCAAAGCCTGGATCTAGACCATTCTTAATGGTAGGCATCACATTTGAAAGCTGCAACAGGGTCAGAGCAGAACCAGGGTGAGAAGAACAGACATTTGCGTCTTCTGGCCTTGAGCCCATCCTTGGGGGGCAATAGCTGCACTGTCATCATCAAAGATTAAAGCCAACACAGGTACTTAGTTTAACAAGAAATCTGATTGAACAGATGGTGAATAGAGGGAGATTTGAGATGTCTGGAAAAGGAAACTGGTTTTAGAGATGCAGTCTTTAGAAGGTAAAGGTGCTAAATGTCCTTGTGATGCTAAATCTCACTACGTGGTTAGAAATGGGTGATTTTTGGACAGAATTTCTGAAAGGAAGAAGGCATTAATCAGAACGCACGGAGGGCGGGGGGGAGGTCATTCAGTTTCCTCTCAGATGCATAGCAAGCAGTAGGACAGCTAGAGCAAGGCTTAAGCATAAAGGTGTGCTGGGAGACTCTGTCAATAGAAGTAAGAAAACCTTTAGCACATGTAGAAATTGCACCTTTCCATCAGTTGTCTGCAGAGCTCAGTGTTGTAAGGCAAGACACTAGGGGTTTTTTTCTCTCTGGGAATGGAGAGTAGAGGATCGATCCCTAAACCTGGTTGTGTCTCCAGGCTTAGAAGTTATGTCAGCTGTTTGAGTGCAAGATCTTTTCTTCCCAAAGCCAGCCCTTGAAGGCTGTAGAGATGTGAAGATGCACACCAAGATCTACAGATTTCACTTGCACATGTGTATAGGGGAGGCTACCTCTGCTCTCCTGGATCCCATCACATCCTAACAAGCACGTCTTTAATTTAAACTCAAGGTGACCCTGCTGTAGGGGATATGGATGGGTGGAGGAGGGGATGTCAAGAGCTTGAATTAATATGCTGAGCAAGCCAGTTCCCAATGTCTATGGGGACAATAATTACTGCTTCTTTGCTCCCCAGCCCTCCACCCTGCTCAAGATCCAGCATACCATACAGGAAGCTCAGCAACACATGCAGAAAGTTGAACTTACTACTGTACTTACTAATGGATCCAATGACAGATATATGGTTGAACAAGAGGCAGTATGCAAGAGCAGGCATGGCAAATTTGGAATCTGAGGCAAATTTAGAAGTTTGTGTTTGCAAGAGGAAAAATGAGGAAAGGAAGAAAAAAAAAAAGCACAAATCAGGGCTAAAGTGGTTGGACTTAAGTGGCGCAGTTGTCCATGAAGTACAGTTGTGGTGAAAGCCAAAAAAAAGATGGCTATTCCTCTGAGTGTAATGAATAAATTGCTAAGAGTGAGCTAAAAAAACAACAGCAAAACCTTTCTCTTTCATTTATCTGCACTATTTGACAAATGTAAAATCCCCAAAGACTACACCAGCATCAAGGTCTTGCTGTAGCCTTTCTCTATGGATAGACCTGTTGGAACTGCTCCCTTTGTACATTGATTTACTAGTCACGTTCTTGAGCGTGGGAGGCAGAGATCCAAGCTGGATGCAGTGCTGTGCCTCTTGCCTCTTTGTTAACAAAGTAAGAAGGGGATTCTCAGGTGCACCAGGACAGGGAGTTTTGGGTTTTTATAATCCCTAGAAAATAATATGCAGAACTTGAAGTGATGAACCACTGTCTTGGCTTTTTATGTACTCAGACCTCTGTGGTATAGCAATACTGAAGATGGAAATGTTTTCGGGGTCCTTAGGTGTGAAACAGCAACAATGACAACAGAAGTTCAGTCCTATATGTTCATTGTTACCTGTGCACGTTCAGGGACTTGCGCCAGCTACTTAGCGGCTTCTGTTCACAAGCCCTGCTGAGCTTTGAGCTTGCACGCTGCCTCAGCGCTCAGTACAGCAGGGCAAACAGTATCTGGCTGCTGGACCATTTCACGCAGGTGGTATAGGGGAGAGCTCCTTATGTGAATGTTTGCCTCTAAAATTACAGTAAAATATCCCCAAACCCACAATTACTGTACCTGGTTCTATTTAACAAAGCTTTTAACCTCCAGACCCCCGGCTTTTCCAGCTGTATTGCTTTTGGCAGGAACACCGTTCTGTTTGTCCTGTAGTGTTGCTGGCGGAAAGCAGATGCTTTTCTTCAAGTAAATGAAGCTTCCAAGTATGGACAGTGGAAAGCACATCCCGACATTGGAAGCAGATGCTAGAGAATGACTCAGGTGCAGTCTTCAGCCCCGATGTCCTATTTTCCAGAGAAATATAAAAGGAAAAGGAGGAGAAAAAAAAAAAAAAAAAGCCACGTATTTTTAATGCGTACTTTAGCTGCAGTGGCTGGGCAGTTAGTCAAGGACAGATAAATGTTGCCAAATAGAGATTTTCCAACTAGATGGAAGTTGGCCAGTATCTTCGGAGCTATTTTTGTGCTCATTAGGTGTCTCTGAAGATGTGGCCGGTTGTGCCCAGATTTTAGCATTGTTAGAATGTTTTAACGGTTAATGTTTTAACACAGTTCTGATGCCTTCTTGACACAGTTATGATTTCAACACAGTTTAAATAATGGGCTTACCTTTAGTACAAACTACACTGTTTCAAATTCAGACCAGCAACAGTGTATGAATGGGGAACAAAAGAAAGATGAGAAGAAACGGGTGTGAAAAGTACTGGAGAGACAGGAATAAATGCAAGAAACCTCAGCAGAGCAACACAAAGGAGAGCGAGCAGAATGCAGAGAAATGCCTCAGAGGCTCACGTAAGCAGTGAGATTTCATTTATTTGGCACAGACGGACAATAGCCCCGCTAACCAGGATAGCTATTGTTCTTTTGTTTTTGAGAAACAAAAAGGGTAAATGTGAAGCACTAGCTTCCCAGGGAAAAATCATAAAAATAAGTTCTCATCCTGCTGTCTACCAAGGAACCAGAAGCCTCTCGTACTTCACCTATCGCCCTCATGCTGTTGTTCACCCACGTGTTTGTCAGCTCAGAAAACAAATGAAATATATTGAGGCCTTGCTCTATCTGAGGAGAGCCAAGGATTTCTTTAGAGCAGAACACGTTAATTGGATCGAAAAACATTGAGTCAATGCGCTAAGCAGAAAAACACACGGTGCTATCTGCTGTGTAGTCAAGCATACAAGTGCTCCAGCAGCTAATGTTTCAGAACTGAGTATAATATTGGCATATCCCCTTTAGCTTTGTTTCAGTGGTTTTCATAATGAAGACAGAAAGCCACCCAAAATCAGAGGAAGCCTCAAAATGTTCCATTCCTTTGGCAGCAGTGGAGGGAGAAGAAAGGGAAGACTTTGCTTTAGAAAGACAGAGGTGCTCAAATACGAGGATGACAGCTGGGGAATAAGGACCCACTGTTCAGGGACAGTGAATTGCTTATAGCCTTTACAAGCTCAGGGAGGGTGTAAGCTGTAAACAAGGTTCGAGAGCTTTGGCACAAATACAGTGGATCCTGTCAGTGAAAAGAACCTTCCATAGCATATAGGTAGCCTCATGCACCCATTAGAGCCATCTGAAGCATGGACGTGCAGAATTCTCCTCTTTAGCTGGTTAGCTGGAAAGCAAACAGCTGTCACTGAGGAAGGCAGGGGTGTCAGATATGCCTGGAGACATGCATCTGGGAATTTCTGCCCAATTAAAATATTTCTGAAAGCAAAAGATGATGGTTTTTACTGAGGCAGCTAGTGGAAAGCATCATCTAGGAAACCTAAACAGATCAACCATGCATTTGTTGTTCGGGGAGTTACCGTTCTCCACAACTAACTAGCTTCATCTGGAAAAGGACAAGCTCCACAGCATCATAACCCTCTGCAGCAACCACAGGACAAACAAACAGAGCTGAGGCAAAGCCTGACGATTTTTTTTAACCTCTGCTAGCCAAATCTGTGATGGGTTTCACCTGCATGCTCAAATGTGAACATATGGATATGCAATGTAAAGAACACAGCCCCCGAGCCAAATCCTTTAGTGATACATAAGGCAAGTTCTCAGCTGAATATACTACTGAGGGGCATAATAAATATTCATGCTTGTTTACACCTTAACACACGTTAGTTGCCCCACGGACTTCATCAGTGATTCCCATTGCTTGGTCTTGCTGAAGGACATTAGCGCTCCTGAGTTTGTCTCAGTTTGCTGAAGGGCTTTTGGAGAGAGATCCTCACAGGCACAGCTCATTGCTGCTGTGTTTAGTCCTGTCAGCAAAAGACTTTTATTTTTAAGCAGACAATTTAACTGAGTGTTATTTGTGTTTAAGGCCTAAATAGTATTAGCTATTTGTATGTCTAAGGCCTAAACAGAGGAACATAAATCAATATATTTTAATAGACAGCTTTCCTTTTCTGTGGCATTTTTGCAAATTTGTTATCATTACTTAACACCAATTTGGTTCAAGTTTATTTCGCATATTTACAGATGCTTTCACTCGCAAATCTCTGTTTGTTCCTATTGTTATTTTTTTTTTAATTTTTGCTTTCCCATCCCTAAGCCAGTTTCACGTGTTAAAACTTTTCAGCACGCCCAGTTTTACTCATTAAGGGTGCGATGCAACGCGTTCGGGCCGGCTAGCAGGAGCCCCACCGAAACAAGAGGGTGGCCACTCAGCCACGCCGCGGCTGGAGCTTGCCCCGCAGCAGTCGCTGGTCGCCAGGCCTTCGATTAAACCGAGGTAATTGTTGCGTGTTTGTTTCCGTTGGGTCTCGCAGCACTGCAAACGTCGTCGCCGCTCGTTTTTTGCTAACTTCATCGCGTCAGTTTAAGGGAGAGGAAGCGCCTGCCCCTGGCCAGCAGCAACCCTCGGGCTCGGGCTCGCCCTCCCGGGCACGGCAGAGCCGGGGCGACCGCAGCGGCGCGGAAGGAGCCGCTCGCTCCAGGCTGGGCGTGAGGAAACCATTCACCCAGCGACTGCACGCAGAGAGCTGCGTTAACGCCCCGGTGCTCGCAAAGCGCGGCCCCCCGGGCCCCGCTCCTTCTCCGCTCGCGTCTCAAACCGGAGAAGGGCGAGGGGGGCCGGCGACCGCCTGAGCCGCGTAAAAGCAAACCTGGAGGGGCGGGGGCCTGTGTGTGTGTGGTGGGGGTGCCCGCGGCGCCGAAAACGGCGATATTAAAAAATCGCGGGCGAGGGCGGCGGGGCTGGATGCGGACGGATGGGGGCAGGTCGGGCAGGAGGAGGGCTAATGTTTCCTGCCCGCCGCCGCCGCCCCCCGGCCGCCCCCCGCAGCCGGGCGGAAGTCAGCCCGCGCCGTCGGAGCTTAAAAGGCTCCCGCACGCCGCGCCGCCCCAGTGCCGGCGGCCGCAGCGGGGCCGGAGCCAGCGCCGCCGCCAGCCCTGCGGGCCCCGCGCTGCCCCGCGCCCTGAGCTCCCTTCCCCCCCTTTCCCCCATCCCCCGCCGCCCGAGGGCCGGGGCCGCCCAGCTCTGCCCCTCCGCACCCCGCCGGGCCGGGGGAAGGCGCCCGGCGCGATGGCTCTCCCCGGATCCCACGCCGCCCGGGACGGTGCTGCCGCATCAGTGAGTAATTCCTGCTAATTCACCCCCCGGGGCCGGTGGGCTCCGGCTCGGCAGATCGCGGGGGAGGCGGGCGTTTTGTTTTTTGCTGCCACCCCCCTACCCCACCCCATCCCCTCCTCGCTCCCCCTCTTCGGGTTTTATATTATTTTTGTTTTCTCAATAAAACACCACGCGAAGAGGCGAGATGACAAAGGAAATGTGATCCCAGGCGCTGCAGGGGCTCAGAGCGAGCGAGAACCGGAGAGGAGGAGGAGGGGGCGAGCGTAGCGCGCTCGGATAGCATTGCACAGCGGCTCCAATTTGTGCGAGCGAATATAATACACCCCCCATGAATAATTCAGGGCGGCCGGCGGGGACCTGCCGCTGCTCCTCTGCCCGGCCGCGGCCGCCGCAGCGTGTGCGAGTCGCGCCGAGCCCGCGGCGCTGAGCGCCCGGTCCCGCCGCCGGGCACCGCGTGTGGCGGGGCCGCTGCGGGCTCGGCGCTGCCCTCCGCGGGGACCCCGCTTAGAGGAAGGCGGACGGCGAGCCGGGATTTTTGAGAGGCGAGAGGGGACCGCTGCTTTTAACCGTCCGCGGAGCCCTTTTCTTCTTCCCATCTCCTCCCTCTCCTCTGTGTCCCGCCAGCGTGAGTCTCTGCCGGTGGGGTGGGCACCAACGCCGCCCTCCATCCCCACCCCCCAGTCATGCGGTGGTGGAGCAGGCGTCGGCGGGGGAGGACTGGAGCCGGAGAAGTCTGCCTGGCCACTGTGTTTCAGTGCCTCTCTCTCTCCTAGAGCTGCTCTGGATTGCAAAAGTGGAGGGGGGAACTGAAACGAAATTTCCCCTTCCCCCCCGACAAGCACAGGTTTAAAGGAAAAGAGGAAAAAACCCCACGCCCCAAGAAGAAAGCGCGAAACTTGAGTTAAGCCCCTGCAGCCCCTCACCCGCGTCCTCCCCGCCCAGCCGGAGGGACTTGCACTGCCGCCCCGACCCCGTCCTGCGGCCGTGGGAACCGGAGCCGAGCCCCGGCGGACAGAGGTCCGGTCCCCGCTGGACGCGGCGGGGATCGGGCGGTCGGCGCCCATGCACTTTCTGTTTAGGAAGACAAGTAACCAAACCACGTTGTCAAACTGCTGACCCAAGGGGGAAATGAGAAGACTGTGTGAGGTATTGACCGCTCTGGGAATCGATACAATTTGTCTAATGCAACGGGGGATCGGGGGCTGAGTACATGTGAGGGAAGAGAGGCTCCATTTGCCGAGGGAGAGCGGGACAGCTACACCTTGATACCAAAAATACCCTCTCGCCAGCAGCAAGCCCGGCAGCGGCGAGGTACGAGGCGAGGATCCAGCTCCCTGCAGACGCCGGATCGATGACACCGTATTTGCAAAACCGGCCAATCGATCCCACTTGGCAAAACGACTGATCGATGCCAGCTTGCTCGTAAGCCGCTTGCAGAACTACCTTCTTCTCCCCACGCCTTTACAGACACCCCCCGTCTTTTTTTTTTTTTCCGCCCACGCTTCTGTTCTGTGAGGGAGGGGAGGCGCGTTTTCACCCCCCATCGGGGAGCCGGGCCCATCGCAAATGGCTTCGTTTCCCGAGTCCGACTTCCAGATCTGCCCGCTGTGCAAGGAGATGTGCGGCTCGCCGGCTCCCCTCTCCTCCAACTCCTCCACCTCCTCGTCCTCCTCGCAGACCTCCAGCTCCTCCGGGGGCGGCGGCGGCGGCTCCTCCTGCGGGGGCCCGCCGCGGCGGCTCCACGTCCTGCCCTGCCTGCACGCCTTCTGCCGCCAGTGCCTGGAGGCGCAGCGGCACCCCGGCGCGGGGGACGCGCTCAAGCTGCGCTGCCCCATCTGCGACCAGAAGGTGGTGATCTCGGAGCCCTCGGGCATGGACGCGCTGCCCTCCTCCAACTTCCTCCTCAGCAACCTGCTGGACGTCGTGGTCGTGGCCGCCGCCGCCGACGAGCAGAAGAACGGCCGCGCCGCCGGGGCCGGCCCCGCCGCCGGCTCCGGCGCGGGGGGGGGGCGGCGGCGGCGGCAACAACCGCCACCACGGACGCCCGCCGCCGCCGCACCGCGCCGCCGGCTCCTCGCCCGCCGCCGCCGCCTCGGCCGCGCCCTCCTCGACGTCCTCCTCCTCCTCCTCGGGCGGCGGCTCGGCGGCGCTCCTGCTGCGGCGGCCCCACAGCCGGCAGGGCGAGCCCCGCTGCAGCTCCTGCGACGAGGGCAACGCCGCCAGCTCCCGCTGCCTCGACTGCCAGGAGCACCTGTGCGACAACTGCGTGCGGGCGCACCAGCGCGTGCGCCTGACCAAGGACCACTTCATCGAGCGCTTCGCCGCCGCCGCCGGCCCCGCCGCCGCCGCCGGCCCCGCCGCGCCGCTCGCCCTCAGCCCGCCGTACCCCGCCTCGCCCTACAACATCCTCTCCGTCTTCCCCGACCGGGCCAGCTACTGCCAGCACCACGACGACGAGGTGAGCGAGTGCGCGGCGCGACGCAACGCGGGAGGGGGCGGCCGCGCTCCCGCCCCTCGCCGGCGCCAGAGGGCCCCCGCACCCTCGCGGCGGGCGGGCCTGAGGGGCCGGGCGCGACCGGCCGCGGCGCTTCGTCCCACCGGGTCCCGCCGCCCCGCGGGGCTCGGGGGCCGGAGGTGGGCTCAGCTCCGCCGGGGGGGGTGGGGGGTAGGGCCGCCCTTCCAACGGGCGGGCGGCGAGGCGGCGGCGGTCCCGGGCGGCCGCTCGCTCCCGGGAGGAGGAGGTGAGGCGTGGAGCCCGCGGCTCGGTGCGGGCGGCGGCCGTCGGGGCCTCGGGCCGCCGGTGCGCGGCGGGAAGCCGCTGCCGCGGTCTCTGAGGGAGTCGGTATGTGGGGCGCGTAGCCTGGGCGGCGAGGCCGCGGGCGGGGAAAGCCCCCCAAGCCCCTGCCGTTTCTGATGCGAGGTTCAGCTGCTTCGTGGGGTCGGCTTTGTGCCGCGTTCGGCGTGTGAGATACCGAGGAAATAAACCGAATACGTAGGGAAGGAGGGTGGCCGTGACGAGGGAAGGACTGTATTTTTTTTTTTTAAGGCAGTCAGAAATTAGCAGAGATGGGCATCCTTGCCACAGCAGCTGCATCTCCTGCTCCGGGGCAACGTTGGTGCAAACGGGAACTTTACGGATGCAAAAACGAGAACTCGTTTTATGTGTGTTTTGCTTACAACGCTTTGCTTGCAAGATTTTGTTTCTGATGATCCTAAGCGTTGTTTCACAGAGGCTGCGGCTTCTTCAAAATGTGCTTGAAGGTGTCTTGAGTTTCATTGGGACATAGTTTCTTGCTGTGATAGTTTGAAACTTGATTTCCATCTGAAACTGGAAAATGGCGGTCTGCTGTCCCCCCCTTCTGCTCTGGGGGTCAACGCGGGGGATTTTGCTGGAATTTTCCAGTAACTTCAGTGTTGGAGGTGGTTTCCTCCCAGTATGAAATCGGACAGCACAACAAGCAGCTTCAGGGGAAAAACCTGCCTGAGAACAGGGAGAGTACCCATGCTTTTCGTGGGATGCTTGCTTAACTGATAGGTGAAGGCGTTTAGACTAGCAAAATGTGGTGATGCCTTTGTCTCCAGTTTGCAAGGACACTTACTCCTATCCCACTGCTGTACCTCTGAAATAATTTTCTAGAAAGCTCTGGAAGAGCTTTTCTTGTTTCTTAAAGCTGCTGGTGTCAGGGAACAAGAGTATGAATTTCGTGGGAAAACAAAAAAAAATAAAATTAAAATGACGTTTTGGGAGTGGTGGGGTGTACTTAAGGGGCCAGGAAGTTTAAAAAAAAAAAAAAAATCCAAATCGAAACGAAAAAAAACCAAAACCCAACCAACCAAAAAACCCCAACCCAGCAACCTTATGGCAGTTGGGCTGCTTGCACCTTTTTGTGGTATCTTCCTGCTAGTGGGCTTCCCAAAGAACATATATAATACTGAATGCCAGAATGAAATGAAACACGGTGTTCTTAATATGCTAACCCCCCCCCCATGTTTCTGCATTCATTCTGGAGTATAACTTTGGACTTGCAGTATGGGCTAAAAAGCTGTCTAGTTCTTGTGTTCTCAGTATGACAAAATTCTGTGTGTCAAATGAAACAATGGAGAGCTTTTGGCCACAGCGTAGAGCATCCAACTTCTAAAACAGATTTATTTTCCACCATTTGGTGAAGAGTAGCTGGGACAGGAGCTTCGAGGTATTTTGTAGGCTGTACAGCTTTTTTAGAAGTAGCTTGTAAAAAACAAACCCAAAAAACCCCGTTAATTTATTTTACATAACTAATTTTATAACTGATTTTTATTTTCGACACTGCTTTGAAAAGATTGTGTGTGTCTTAGGATTGGTTTTGGGTGTCCTTGTGTGTCCTGTAGACCTAGGAATTGTTTTAAAACAAGTGAGCGTTTTCAAGCCTCCAGCTCCTGTTGAGAAAGGCTTTTATTCTGCAAATTAATGATCTACTACTGTTCTTGATTAGTGAGTTTTGGTGGTTCCTTAATGTGGGTGTGCCTGATGAGTATTTGCAAGTATTTATTATTCACTCAAGGGGAGACCTTTGGGGGGGGGGGGGGGGGGGAGACTGACTGTTTGGAACAGTTTATACTGTAAATCTTTCTCACTTCGGCTGAAAATGTGGGCAAGGTGTACAATTTTTTTGAGAAAGGGTGGCTGCAAAGCTGGAGGGTTATTGCTTGTTTAATTCTAAGAATGCTATTTACAGCCTCATAAAAGGAACAATAATAGAAAGGCAGCCTTCCAAGAGAGTACTTAAATGATGCACTGAGGACTTCGGTTGTCTAATAGTGTAAAAACAAACCTAAAACACATAGCAGGAATGGTAGCTTGAAACCTTAATATTAGTTATAAACTTTGGTTCTGCTCAGTGTGTAAGTGGGAAAAGCTGGTGACGGAGCAGGATATTCCCTCAGAATAATGTCGTGCGTGTAAGTTTGAGCACAGGTAGATCACAATCTGTAAGCTGCTAGGAGTTCTTTCAGATGTGGAGTTCTCCTTCTCCAGGATGTATCTTCCTCACCTTGTTTGAGATCAGTTAATAAGGCGTTTGACTGACCCTGTTCCTGAGGCTTTTCTGGGCCAAAGCAGCTGGCTACCTTATTTTTTGCCTCCTTGCATAGAGCCTGATAATCCTGTCCTTCCAACATCACTGCTTCACTTCTTACCTCTTGGTTCTGTTCCTCTCTGGTCTTACCGCCCTTCTTCCTGGGAAGGAAGCACTGTCCATTCCAGAAACATTCTGTTCCCTGTAATTTTCCTTTCTTCCATCCCCACTTCGAGACTCCCTGGAGTGAGGAGGGGAGTAGCATTGTGGGTGGTTACTTACTAGGTGTTCCAAGTCTCAAAACAAGACTACAGATACACATTTGCAAGGCAAGATCAACATAGTTGCTTATCCTTTCAATAGAGGAGTGCAGGCTTCTGCTCTTTACGGGGATGTCTGGAGCAGTATCTCTAGAACCAATGCAACTAGTCTCGGTTGAGCTGTTTACTCGTCTAAAAGAACAGTAACCTGTTGTGTGCTATGAGTACATACAGTCACTGACAGCAGAGAATATTGACTGTTACTGTAGTAGCAAACACTAAAGAAAATGGGACTCTGAACACTTGCTTTCAGGGTGGCTAGTGTCTGCAAATACTACAATGATGCATGAAAGGAAAGCAAGTAGACTATTCCTTGGGGGGGTTGGGAAGGCAAAAGCCAATCTTTCTTTGTTTATTCAAAGTTTATTTGAATTGCAGAGGAGTCTGGCCTAAACTGAACTAGTATGAGGGAAAAGGAGGAATAGTGTGGCTAGGAAGGAAGGGTAGGTTAGATAGTCTCTTTTGTGTCACGGCTTGCCATCACTGCCAAACACTGAGCTTTACTCCACGGTGGTCTTAAATGCTGTCCACCCACATGTTTCAGCAGAACAGTTGGCTAACACAAAGGGAATATGGCTTTCTGTGTCTCTTGTGCAAGGGCTATTTATATGAATATGCACATATGCAGTATGTGATGCAGGTTCTTGCCATTACTTTTTCGAACGAGTGGTTAGGGTTTTTCCCTCCTAACACAATGATTACAATGATTAAAACTTTTTCGGAGTGCATCCTGGAGGCAGTGGTCTTAGTATGTGTACTTCATTTTGCTGCTGCTGTTGTGGCTGCTATAGCTTCAGCTTTAGAGGAGAATGTGCACATGAGCTAGAGAAATCCATACTTGCAGTATATGTAAGAAACTGCATATGCTGCTTTATACTGATGCATCCACCCTCCATTTTATCGTACTTTCTGTGTCTTTTCTTTTATAGCAAACATGCATGCAGATGCCCAATCTGAAGACAGTACTTTGGATTCAGTTACTGACACCTGTGTCTTTTCAGTTTTTTCCTGGTGAAGAAAGCAGGGCAGCAAGTTATTTTGTTCATATGTGGTCTGTGTAATGTGGATTTAACATCTTTAGAATGATGAAGGGTTTTAATAATCTCTTAATTTCACACTTCTTTTTTTTGTTTACAAATAATGTTAAGATATCTGGTGCTAAACAGGTTACCTCTTGATTTACTGTGCCTTACTTTCCTTTTAGTTGTCCCTTCCCCAGCATACTTTCAGCTCCTGGCTCTTCCCTATACATAAAAGTACTTTATTTAACTGCTTATTTTTTATAAGAGAATAAAAGCTTTGCCGGGCTTAAAACTAGCTTTAATACCATACTGGACAGAATCTAGATGTCCTTTCCTTCCCCTGCTTTGCCCCGACTAATGTTGAAATACTCTCAACATTTTAGGGTAAATACAGCACAGTTGTATGCTTTTTTTCCCCCCCGGGTAATAATCCGATATCATTATGCTACTGTCCTAATCAAATGTGACTTCAGATAGTTTTCAGTGAGTAAAAACTGGAAGAAACTGAAATGCCTTGTCTGCTCAAGCAACTGTAATGAATTGTTTTTACTTTGAGAAATCTTTGAAAAAAACAAGGGTATCAATACAGGAGAAACTTGCAGGCTGCAGCATAGACCTGTGAGGTTAGACAACTTTCTTGAGAAGATAGATAGGACTGGAGATCTGCATGCAATCTCCATGAAATAAGCATGAAACTAGTCTACTGTATACTGACCTTAATTTTCTTAAGCTTCGGTTTTGCTAAAACCGATGCCTTGAAGTGTATCTCGTAAGCTGGAGAGAGGGTCTGACTGAATTTTTGCTTCAGTTTAAGTGATGAAATCTTGCATCTTGTGTAGGAGTTTCTGCTTTCAGCTAAACCTTCAGAGCACGTGAACATGCTTGCTATATCATGCTTCCTTAGAGGAAAACTACCTAGTTCCTCTGTTTTAAAGCTAAGAAGGTATCATTCCTCTCTCGATACTGACTTGACCCTGTCCCTTCCTAGTTCTCCTCCCATACTCCCTTCCTTCCTGCAAAGCTGTTGGTGTCTTTCCATCAGACAAAGAATCATGATGTGTTGAGAGCACAGATCTTAAGCTGTACGAACAATGCACCAAATGTTAAGACTAATGTTACCACAGATAAGATTTCACAGAAGGGGTTTATTGTCTTTAGCTGTAATCCACTATCAATAGAGCAGTTAAAAATATAACCATGGTTCATAATTATGTAGTACATAATTTTTAGTGCTGCTGTTACCCTATCATTCCAAGTCTTAATTAAAAGTGTAGAAATACTGGATGGGAATGGGACTGTTGCTTGGCAATGTGAGTATTGGCTAATGTAATGAATGGATGTCCCTGATCCTAAAATATATTAAACATATGTCCTTGTTTTAGCTGTTCTCATGGGCTTAGCTGCAGCAACTTCCACGGGTTGTTTTCTGCCTTCCCTGGCTGTGCTTGTGGAAGGGCTCTGTGGGTGGGATGGGTTTGGTCCTCTTACCTAACAAATTATGCTTGTGCATCCAAATAAATTCTGAAAGTCACAGGATAGAACAAAAACATGCAAAAGAATTGGAGCAATACTGTCTGCTGGTTTTAAACTTTATTTCAAAAGCTTTACTATGTAGTGTCATTTTGGACAATTTTATCTCTCCCTCTTTCCCCTTCCCCCTCCCATCTTAAGGAAGAGAAATTTGTATGTAGCTAATACAGGAGTAGTACTTCTTTCCTAAAGTTCTTTTGACTCTAAGCTGCTACTTTCCTCTTCTTTATCAACCCTCAACAAAACAGCACATTTTTCAACTATGAAGCCTATAGTTGAGGAACTAAAAATGCTGACCAGCTTTTTTTAGCTGGTGTAAAACTCAGCCACAGATGAGGCTCACAAATACACGTTCTATGTTGTCCTACTGTGCTGCTTCTTGGATATGTATGCAATACTGACACTTCCTCACAAGAATTAATTCATGGTTACATGTTCAGCTGTAAGAAATAAGAGCTCCATTCCTGCTATTTCACTTGAGTGTATAACATGCATTTCTAAAACCTCAGGTGGTGAGCTTGTTGGATAGGATGATGTCTGATCAGCAGTTTTCCTACACATGTAGGTGAAATATTTGTGAAGTGACTTAAGACTTGAACTGGAAACTTTAAATGAGAAGCTTATTGTTTTATTATTCTGCATACCTTGTGCTATGTTTCTCTGCACTAGTGAAGACTTGGGGAGGAAATGGCTTACCTTTCAGCCAGTAGGTAGGCAACTTGAGGCAATCTCTAAACTTGTCTCACTAGCAGTGGGTGCAAGTCACTTTTCAGAGTTATAAATACTTTAAAATTTAGGGGACTGTGAGCTATGTCTTCAGTGCTATAGTGGAAGTGGTCCCTACTGAACAAGGAACTGTGAAATATCTCAAACTTTATTTCTGAAATGGACAGATTAATCCAGCCAAAGGCAGCTGTTGTCGTCTTACCTTGGTAGTTATGTCTTACAGGGTCCTGTTTGTTACTATGGTATAATTTTACTAAGATCAGACAAGTAATGACTAAGGCTGCTCTCAGTACCAGTACTTTCCAAGACTGTCAAAATAGTGACTGCCTGCCCATGGATCTCAGTGTTTTGGGGTAGAATAAGGGCCCTTTAGTGAGCTAACGGTAATAGGTAATAGCTAAACTTGCGTTGCATCACTTTCCCTTTAATGTTGGTCTCCATGCATAAAAAGTATTTAAAGGTATTTTGTCAAGTTTGCGAAACTTTATCTTTTCTAGTTGCTTGCTTGTATTACATGCCCACCCCATACATTTTGAGGATAGTCAGTGTTGTTATAAACTTACCTACTGGAAATATTTTATTTCCCTAGTTAAGGTGTAGTAAAGGTACAGAAATACCAAATGCTGTGTTTGGCTGAATTAAAAGGCTGGCAGGGACCTGAGATCCAGAAATCAAAACTACATCCGAGTATCCCGCTGAAATGTTAGAGCTTGTTGTGCTCTCTTCCCCTTGTCCCATGTTGCCTTGGGTTTTGCAGGTTCTGCTTGCATGTTTAGGTACTTGCTGTCCAGAGTGGCAGGCATATGCTAGAAGGCTAATTTTATACAGCCTTTTGTTCGGCTGCTCTTGGTTAACAAAAGACAAACTATTATTTAGGGGGGAAATGTCACTATCGAACTTCAAATCCTCTCCTTTCCCTCCCCCTTCACTTCAGTGGTTCTTGCTGCTCATGCCATTCATGCTGTCAGGTGTACAATATAAAAATCCCTTAGCTTAAATCTTTGGTGCAAGATTTGGTGCAAGCTTGAAAGCTGTCTGCATTATAGGTGCCTTTTTAAGCTTTGCGATCCAACCTAGTCCTGCATCAAGGGACTAGAGAGTGCTGCTGCCTTGTGTGGGGGCTGTGGTCTGTGAGTTGCCAGTGAACTGGTCGGTACTGGTCCCTGTCATCTGACAAGGTTACTATTCCTGATCTTCTGTAACATTGAGTAATACCACATCAGGTGATTGAGAGTGTGAGAGATAATGATCAAGTAGCTTCTAGGGGCTTGCTGTTGCTGTGTCTGTCAGTGGTTTGAAAGTCAGCTCTGTATTTCTAAGATTTTTAAGTGTATGAATATGGAAGGCAGAGCGAGCCTGTTACTTTGAGGAAAATCTTGTTAGAGAATGGAAAGAATCCGATTCTATGATCATGCTTCCAAGTCGCCTTTTTCCTTTAGAAGCCATGCTGGTAAAGAGTTAAATTTCACCCCCCTGCAGCACACCCCGCCCCCACTGCTATATACGGTGTGCCCAAAGGCGCTGGAGATTTAATACATTGAAGTTGGAGCGTGAAGGGGGTCTGCAGCCTGCTAGACAAAGTCACTCAAATTTCAAGAATACTTGATCCATACAAGGATGTTACTTGAGAAAGGCATGACTTCTCTGTAAGAAACTGGTTGCCAAACGAGCTGGCTGAGTGTGTCCTAAACACAGGTTTTTTTGACTAGATGAGCAAATTGGAAACCAGATTTTCTTTAATTGATGACTGATAAGCAAGCCAGCTAAAGTTGTGAGAACCATCTCCCTCCAGAGAACAATGGTTATTTGTAGGGGAAAATTAAAATTGTGACTCTGCCGTTGAAGTGTTTGCAAGTCATAGAAACTATTGTGCAGATAACTAAATTATCAATTGTCATATTGAATTGACTGAACAAATGGCAAATATAACTCCCTCTCCAAGTTACTGTAGAAGCAGCTGTAATATCACAATGGTGTCCCAACACAATGCATTTGGTGTCAGCTTCTGGTAAAGGCTTTTAAATGGATGGGCAAATATTTTGGGAAGAGGGCCAGTTTGTGAAGAAGTAAAAACAAAATTTGGAACTGGAAATGTTAGACAGTGGTCTGGAGTGGATTCTACCCTGAAAGAAACAACCATCAAACTAATAACAAAACATTAGAGAATTAAAGAGGGTGAAGCACAAAAGAATTATAAACACTGAGGTCCCATTCTTCCCAGTGATGCTCTTGTACTTAATAAAATGGTAATAGGGGAAAGATGTAATAACTCTTCTTGTTTGTCCCCTCTTGTGCTTAACACAATTGTGAGGGGGTGGATGTAATACTCACCCCGCGCCTGTTCCCCCCCCCCCCCCAATATGTAAGATAAGATGATTACTGATAAAATGAGAATTAGGAATTAGATTGGGGTTATAAATGGTGGCTGTGACAGTGTCCCAAAAGGTAACAGCATTGCCCTTCCTTGGAGTGAAAATATTGTCTGCTTTCTCCATTCTAGACAACATATATTTTAACCGACAGTACCATTCCGTGGTAGCACACTCTCTTTTCTAGCATTACTTATTTTTTTTCAAGGACTCTGAACCTGTTACTACTAGAGCAGAGAGAACCAGTGTACGAGCCTTGAGCTTTCTGTTGCTGAAGCATGGCGCCTTTACTTGAGTTACCCTGTATGGTGGTTAGCATGGACGTTAGTGGGCAGTCTAAGCAGGCTGGTGTGAGTGGAAGCAAGCCTTGGAGGGTCTTGAGCTGGTGTGCTGCTGGAGGGCTGTCTGCTCCAAACGTCTAGCTGCTCTGGAGAGGTACTCTTCACAATGACAGGCTGCATACATATGCATGCAAATCTGATGTACTTGATGGCCTAAGTTTTAGATGATTGACTTGTCAAAATGAGCATGATTTTATCTTCATGATATTGCCTTTCTGGCAAAGGTGGTGTTGTCCCATCTTTGCATCTTATCAAAAAGTAACTTGGGAAGCACCTCTGAACTGTTACTCTCTAAACAGTAGCAGCTGTGTCAAGCCAGCCTAACTTTGGTACCAAACCCAAGTGGAAATCCTCTAAGGCAGTGTCATGTGAGCCTGAAGGGGTGGTGGTGGTGGGGCTTCTGTTCACAGTGGCTTACTCTTGAAATAATATTTTCAGGGAGCAATTAATTGTATGCTTTGATTGCATGTGATGCTGCTAGTTACAATTAAAAAGTATTATCTAGGAAAATGGCCTCCTGGAGAACTGCTAGAGAAATTCGGCTGGAAATTCTGAAGCACTGCAATTAAAATTAACATGGCATGTACATTCACTTCCCCTTGCATGAGCCTTCGGCATTGGCTGGATATAAGTATGGTCAGCATGTCTTTGCAAAGACTGGAGTAGTTGGTTCTTTGGCCACTTAAGCTTGTAGTGGCATTACTATACACTCTGGCTTGGATTAAATCCAAAGGCCTTCTTTCACCTGAACACCTTGTCAGTTCTTCCATTATTCTTCCTATGCCTCTGAGTCAGTGAAGTGAATTCTAGTATGTGATTACTGCCAGTTTTTACTAGTGTTCCTATCTTGGTCTCTGGGCAACAATGACAAAAAACTCTCTAAATTAAGGTTCTCCCATTTCTACTCTCAATGTAAAAGTGCAGGTGTTAACATGAAGCTTGCTTTTACAAACTGGAACAGAAAAATCACCTTGAACCTTTCTTTCAATTCATGGTTTCATTTTCATGTCAATCATTAGATGCTGCAAGCAATTGAATCTTATTTTTCTACAGGAAGGACCACAATTTGTATGGTTCTAGAAATAATTTAGGGTGTTAAACTATTCACTAGCTTTATTTTGATTGGTTTCTGATTTGCTCATCTAGCCACAAAAAACTTCATTTGGAGGACTTAGCTCAGCTGGCTCATCTGGCAACCAGCTTCTCACAGAAGTCATGCCTTTCAAGTAACATCCTTGTAAATACAACCGAAGGTTAGCATTTTCATTCTGTATGCTGTTGCTTCTGAAACCTATTCTTAATGCCAGCCTACACCGTTCAGCAAAGAACAGGGCTGCTAAGGAGCTCAAGGTGATGAAACCCCTCAGCTGCGTGGACTCCCAAGCAGGGTCCAGGCACAGAAAGCTGCATTCATTGCAGGGGAAGTGACATAGTGTTTGATACACAGGCAAAGCAAGGTGGCTTACACAACCCGGCTAGTTGCCATGCTAGCCTTGGCACAGGTATCCCTTGTCATCTAAATCTGCATGTCCCTTCTGCTTCAGCCTCTTTCAGACAGTCAGTGTTCTGTATCTGATCCGTTCACGCATTGTTTAGCAAGAAGTAGCAGGGTGAACTGGCTCACATGTAAGAAGATGAAAGCCAGTGCCAAGCTGGCTGAAATCGTTGGACAATGGAGGCAGCAAAACCCTGCAGCTGAAGACTCTGTAGGGAAGAAGGAAGAACATGTACTGAAGTTCCTCTTCTCTTATCCAAACCTGTTGACCTCCTGTCCTTCCCCAGCTCCACCTTGAATCTAACCACCCAAACTTTGAAAAGGAATTAAATAATTTGGATGCTTTCAATGAATGCCTTTTCTGTTGCTGTTCATTTGTCTTCATTATATATTGTCAGTATACCTATATAAACATTTTAAAATACTATTTATGAGGGTTTGGCTAGCATAGTAAGACCGACTTATTTTTTCCTAAATGAAAGATAAGTCTTGACAGTTGATCAATCAAGGAGTAATGTATTGAACCAGTATTCTGTCAGAACTGCTGTTTTGTCTTCACCGATGTTCAATACAGCTATTTCAGAAAAAATATGGGAAGTGGTATAGTGTATAGTTCTATGTTAACTGGTCCACAAGGTGTCCTGCCATTTAAATTTATATCTAAAATTCTAATGTGGAAGCCTTGATGTCCTGTCTTGTTCTTAAACATTAGTTTTCTAATGAGCAACAGAAAAAAAACCCTAGTCTCAACTGAAAACACCATATAATGCATGAAACAATATTTTGGCTGGAGGAGAAGACTGTATTTCCATCAGTCTTTATTGTTTGAGGTTTAAATTCATCTTAATGCCATCCAAGGAGGACACAAAAAGGAAACACTTCTCATAAGCTAGGGGATAGATTGGAAAGAGGAAATGTTGCTTGTTAAAACAAACACCAAAATAAAAAATAGAACAGTGATACCTCCCAGCTGAGATCACTGTGTGCTAACCAAATATGCTTTCAGCAGATGAGAGACTTACTGAAGTGGTATGCTGTCAATCTTGTTTACTCTTCGAGGTATTTGTCAGCATATGAAAGAACAGTGTTCTCCTTGCAGAATTCAAGTGCATTTGGATATGGCTTACCTTGGGATGGCCATCTGCTGAACTACTCATGATAACAAATATATTCTTATAACCTTTTTCCAGTTGTCTGTTCTTGGGTGACTGACAGTTTGGTTTATTCCTTGTTTTTGAGAACAATCATGTCATTCTAAGTTGTGGCTTAGTTTTACTACAAAGCTTGCTGGGATGAGTTTTCTGAAGGTATGTGTAAAGACATAGTTGCCACCTGTATTAGGGGATTCTCATTTTGGAAATAGATTGGCAGTTTTCCATTTGGCTTCTGTGGCAGAGATACTTTGACGGACAGCTATATAGTCTGTTCCTCTAAGGAGAGGAGTAGAGGGAAATAATTCAAGGTGACATCCTCAGCTGTGAATCTAGGAACTTTTTCTTGTATGCACATATTCTAATGAAGCAGCACGTTTTTGAGCAGCATGATGTGAAAAGATACCGATTACTATACTTGTGATCTAAGAAAGGAAACTACTCTTCAGACACCCCTGTCTGACCCAGGCAGACTGCTGCCAGCAGTTCACTAGGAACAAATGGCTGTTGTTGAAAGATACTGCCTAAATCAGTGAGAGTCAGAACATCGTGGTATGTGGGTTGTTTTTTCCCCATTTCATGTATCTTGTTTTTATCTAAGCAGGGGAGACATTCCTGCCAAATACGTATGCCATGGCTCTTTTTCTGCTACGACTAGGTAGAAATGTTTTCAGAATGAAAGATCTTTATAAATTAAAGTTTAAACAAACAAAACAAAACCAGCCAAAACAAATTCTCAAAACACCCAGCTCTCATGTGGTCAAAGAAGCCACTTCTTGGAGTAAGCTGACTGACTCGTTTCATGTTTGATCCCATATGGAGTTACGGAGGGAAACCATTCCTTGAGTGCTTTTGTTAAATAAAGCTGTTGCCATGAATTAAGCAACACTGCCCTGGAATGTTTCTGATCATGGTCTTGCAGAGCTTGTGACCTTTGCACTGAACATGTGAACTGAAACTTCATCTTCCAGTGTTCAATAACCATGTTAAAAATTCAGAGGTGAGGCAGTCTTGGGATTTCCTTAGGCTAGCTTAAATGCCAAGTGAAATTTAAGTACTGGTTTATACAGTTACTCTTCCTGTTTTGTAAATCATAAGTCAAATTGAAAAAAACCTAAAATCTTTATTTTAAAGCTGAGACTTCTTTGTCAGGTTAAAAAAAAACTGTACAGACCATCTCTTATAATGCTTACCTTTGTTGGAGCCTACTAAACCACTAAAATATTGCTGCCTTCTTGTCTAGAAGCATCCAATTACTATTAATCTGGATGTTTGTAGTAGTATACTACTACTACTACTTAAAGCAGTTGCTTTAAATAACAGCTGGATGTAGCACCTGAAGAGGCTATTCCGTTTAACTGGGCTGCAGCTGAAAGGGAGAAAGGAGCATTTTAAAACCTGTGTCTCTTGCAGGATGCCACTGGACTTCCTAGCCTACTAGAATGCTATAAACATCAGTATGTTTCTTGTTTACCAGATAGAAACACTGCCACCTCTTGGCTATTTGTTGTTCTGGCTTTTTTAAGAATACTTTTTCTAGTTTCTTGTGGTGTTTTTCTGAATAATCAGGTGATGGTGTGGTGAAACGACTTGCAATTTTGTATGGCAACTGTAACAATTTACTGATTCTACCCTGGAACAAAAGGAAGAGAGGGTACTGCTTGGTTCAGTGACAATCAACTTTCTGACCCATCTCTCTGTATTACCTCCTGTAAAAATATACTAGGCTAAGTTGGGCTTCTGTCCTTGCTAGATTAGCAGACAATGCCAGCATCTGAAAGTAGTATCCGGCACAAGGGGATTCAGCCTTTATGCCCTAAAAAGGGATTGATATAATATTTCCTACTGATCTGAGTTTTGACCAAATTCGAATAAACAATGCTGATCAGATCCTGAATTCTATGGAGTTGGGGAAAGAAGGTTATGTTAGATTCTGACCATGTTTCTGATGGCAGTTTTGGTGAAGCTGGCTTGAGGAATTGTTTAAAATACTGCAGTTTCAGTATTTCCTATATTGTGTGGGGTTGTAATAATTAACCCTTAATTTGGGGAATACTTCCCAGTTGAGAGGGCAGTTATGCTTCTATCCAAATGCCTTTTCTTGCTGTAAGCAGCCTTGTCTTTTCCTATAAGCACCCAGTGTTGCACTGGCCATTCGTCTGGTTGTGTGGTGAACCTTACTCCTGACAATGCATAGAGAAGGGTGACTTCTTTAGCCCAGTCCAACTTGCCAAATACGAAACCAGCCTTGAAGAACACCCCCGATGCTGGCTCTTACTCTAACAAGCCAATCCAAGGGTTCTGGGAAGGCTTCCTCCTTAAAACCTGCCTGTGTGAGAGAAGTTGGACCTGACACTTCTCCCTCAGAGGATTTTTCCTTTAGAATAATTCTGGTGCAAAGCAGCAACATCCATATCACAAAAGGGCTGTAATACCATTTAGCATGATCCCTACCCCAAGCAGCAAGTTTTAGTGGAATAAAGAAACTTGAGACAGAGACAAGGTGCTTAGGGAACATGAGAGGACTTCAGTGGTTGAGTGGGATTGTCAGGATGCTAACAACATCCTGACTTCTATATTAGCAGCAAATTAATTTCTAGATGTGTAACTTAAGCTCCATGATGGAGGTAGAGGGTCCAGGTTTCCATCATCTGTTCAGAAGTTGCAGCTCAAACCCCTTTACTAAAGGTAGGCTCTTCCCTACACCCTCTATCCCAGCCCCTTCAAGCGTGGGGCTGGGAGGTCATGGTGGAGAAGCGGCTTTGCTCTCTTGTATATCCCCATTGTATGCACCTCTCAAAGATGAGGCAGGTGTAAATCCAGTTTTCTGTGAATGAACTTTGGAGTCTAACTTCTGGGATGATGGTTTGGAGTCTCTTGTGGGGAGCTGTTCAACTTCATAGAGCAGAACCTGAGTGGCTTGCTAAAGAGAGCACGGATGAGCCTGGTTTCCCTCCTTGGGTGGGATGGTGGTGGGGTGGGAGTTTTTGCTCCAGTGGCTCTTAATATTACTAAATTCTTTATATTGAGTTAAAAAAAACCAACAGAGGACTTAGACTTTTGTGTTACAGCAGTACAAGCTGGCAAATAAGCTGGTGTTGCTTAATGACATACTGTAGCCATAGTAAATAAGGTTTTACTGTGCAAGCTATATGCTTCCTTTTTTTTGCGGATTTTGGAGTGAGGAAATAAGAAAGGATGAAAGATACTACATAAGCTTTACTAAGCCTTCGCTTGCATCTTGGCTTTTTGTAAGCACCATTAGTTGTCTAGCTGTGTACAATGGTAAGGTATAGAAGAGCTCTGAAATACCATTCTTGGATTTAAATGGCAAGTAATATGACAGTCCCAGTGGTTTCTAAAATGCTTTTGTTCAATCACCACCACCACCCCCCACCCCCCCCACGTCGTGTTTAGTTTTGATGGCACAGGTTAAAGTTGCATTGTGCTGATGCACCATCACTAATAAAACTGCTGCTTAGTGTCTATTTTCCAGCATCCTTATTACTGTGGAGTCAGTCGTACTGTATGAGCAGTAGTGACTGATTTTTAAAATGGAGACTTGCTGGAGGGAGGAAGAATTGGCAAATACAGTGCATCTGAAAATTACTGGAAAACTAATTTTCAGAAGTGTTTTTGTAGTGGCAAGATTTATTAAGATAAAATGTTTTAACTGAATAGTTCTGGCTAATTTGTGATAAAAGTGAACAGATAATGGAAATTTCAAAATTGCTTGCAGCTATTATGATGGTTAAGTATTTTAAATGGAAGAACAAAACACTACCTTAAGATTTTTTTCAGTCTCTTTGACAAAGCTTAAGAGTTTTTAACATCTCAAAACATGTTTGACCTCCCCACCCTTAAGCCATTTTGACACACTTTACCATTGCATTTCAACAGGAAAGAA